>NC_092108.1:45192803-47616553 GCF_045679555.1 Salvelinus alpinus | reverse complement strand
CCGTAGTAGCGAAGTCATTACAATTTAGCAGATTAACACTGGAGTGATAGTTGAGCAGATGATGATGTGTAAGTAGTGATACTGGTGTGCAAAAGAGCAGAAAAGTAAATAAAACAAATGGGGATGAGGTAGGTAGATTGGGTGGGCTATTTACAGATGAATTATGTACAGCTGCAGCGATCGGTTAGCTGCTCAGATAGCTGATGTTTAAAGTTAGTGAGGGAAATGTAAGTCTCCAGCTTCAGCCGATTTTTGAAATTCGTTCCAGTCACTGGCAGCAGAAAACTGGAAGGAAAGGCGGCCAAAGAAGGTGCTGGCTTTGGGGATGACCAGTGAGATATACCTGCTGGAGCGTGTGCTACGGGTGGGTGTTGTTATCGTGACCAGTGAGCTGAGGTAAGGCGGAGCTTTACCTAGCATAGACTTATAGATGACCTGGAGCCAGTGGGTCTAACGACGAATATGTAGCGAGGGCCAGCCGACTAGAGCATACAGGTCTCAGTGGTGGGTGGTATAAGTGGCTTTGGTAACAGCTTTACTCATAGTCACTAACTCATTCTCTCACTGTGAGAGTGAATGCACATTCACCGTACTAGAAAAAAGGGAAACCGTTGACACATCCATGACTGATACCATAGCAGGAGGATAAAGGGCGCTACATCACCACTATAAGGGGAATATGGAGAGTGATGGTGGCTGTAGTGGCATCAAACATGTCCCAACATTCTAAAAAGGACCATTTCTTTTAGACACTTTACAGGTTTACATATTTCTTTATACTGTATGTTTAAGAAAAGGCATGATATACCTGTATAATGTATTGGTGTCAACAAAATCCTATTTAGTGTATGCTACTCACAAAAAGAATGTCCAGGTTTGTTACGGTTCGTTGTTGATGAGTGGTTAAAGAAAGTATGCATAGACAGGTTCCAATTGATATTGAAGGTAAAAAGTTATCAAGGTAAAAAGGATGAAATGAAGCGGTAAAAAGAATGGTAAAAGAACGGTTGAAAACGATCATAATTCTGTGTCTATCTAGCAGGCGCCATACACCCGTTAAAATCGAGATTCAATAATGTCTTTCTTCTTCTTTGGTGTCATGGAATTCACACCTTTTTTTTTCGTGCATGCCGCCACCTACTGTGTGGTACTGTTTGTTCAATCACGTTACAGTTGTGATACAAACATGAAAAAATAAGAAATTGCACCAGAAACCAACCCTACACCTACAGTACTAGTCAAAAGTTTGGACACTCCGACTCAGTCAAAATAAAGAAAAACGATTGAATATTTCCTACATTGTACAATAATAGTGAAGACATCAAAACGATGAATTACACAATCTTGTAAACCCTCCAAAAAGTGTACTAATCAAAATATTTTTTAGATTTGAGGTCCTTCAAAGTAGCCACCCTTTGCCTTGATCACAGCTTTGCACACTCTTGGCATTCTGAGTTACAGTTCATATAAGGAAATCAGTCCATTCAAATAAATCCATTAGGCCTTAACCTAAGGATTTCATATGACTGGGCAGGGGGGCAGCCATAGGTGGGCCTGGGATGGGCATAGGCTCATCCACTGGGGATCCAGACCCAGCCAATCAGAACTTTATAACAGATATAAATACTCCTCAGTTAAATCAGCTGTCCTTGTGGCTGTTGTCAGACGATCCCGCAAGTAAAGAAGCCGGATGTGGGGGTCCTGGGCTGGCGTGGTTACACGTGGCCTGTGGTTGTGAGGCCGGTTGGACTTATTGCCAAATTCTCTAAAACAACGTTGGAGGCGGTTTATGGTAGAGAAATAAACATTCAATTCTCTGGCAACAGTTTTGGTGGACATTCCTGCAGTCAGCATGCCAATTGCACACTCCCTCAAAACTTAAGACATCTGTGGCATTGTGTTGCGTTACAAAACTGCACATTTTAGAGTGGCCTTTTATTGTCCCCAACACAAAGTGCACCTGTGCAGTCATCATTCTGTTTAATCAGCTTCTTGATATGCCATACCTGTCAGGTGGATGGATTATCTTGGCAAAGGACAAATGCTCAAAAACAGGGATGTGTACAAATTTGTGCACATACAGTAATTTGAGAGAAATACGCTTTTTGTGTTTGGAATATTTCAAGGATATTTTATTTCTGTTCATGAAACATGGGACCAACACTTTACATGTTGCGTTTATATTCTTGTTCATTAGAGATGAGTTTAGCAATGAACAGGGTTCACAGGATGACAGAAAGGACACAAGGTCAGTTGGATAACAAATCAGGCACTCGTCATGTAGGAACTATCTTCCTTTATGTGGATTCTGTGAAAGTATTGCCACGTTTTTCTCTCAATAACATAAGGATGTGCAAGTCAAATATTACACATACTCTGCAGATGTTATCGCAGGTGCAGTGAACTGCTTATGTTTCTAGCTCCAACAGTTCAGTAATCCCTAACAATGTAAAACAATACACACAATCCCCAAAAATGTAAGTCAAGAAATGTCAGAACGAGGCCGGAATATAAGTACATGACCAAAAGTATGTGGACACCTGTTCGTCGAACATATCCTTCTAAAATCATGGGCATTAATATGGAGTTGGTCCCCGCTTTGTTGCTACAACAGCCTTCACTCTTCTGGGAAGGCTTTCCACTCGATGTCGGAACATTGTTGTAGGAAATTCAGCCACAAGAGCATTAGTGAGGTCGGGCACTGATGTTGGTTGATTAGTCATGGTTCGCAGTCGGCGTTCCAATTCATCCCAAAGGTGTTCGATGGGGTTGAGGTCAGGACTCTGTTCAGGCCAGTCAAGTTCTTCCACACCGATCTCAACAAACCATTTCTGTATGGACCTCACTTTGTGCACAGGTGCATTGTCAAGCCTTCCCAAAAATGTTGCCACAATCGTGTAGAATGTCATTGTATGCTGTAACATTAAGATTGCACTTCACTGGAACTAAGGGGCCTAGCTCGAACCATGAAAAACAGCCCCAGACCATAATCCCTCCTCCAGCAAAAGTTAAAGTTGGCACTATGCATTCGGGCAGGTAGCTTTCTCCTGGCATCTGCCAAACCTAGATTAGTCCGTCGGACTGTCAGATGGTAAAGCATGATCAATCACTCTAGAGCGATTCCACTGCCCCAGAGTCTAATGGCGGCGAGCTTTACACCACTACAGCCGACGCTTGGCATTGCTCATGGTGATCTTAGTTTTGCGTGTGGCAGCTCGGCCATGGAAACCCATTTCATGAAGTTCCCGACGAACAGTTCTTGTGCTGACGTTGCTTCCAGAGGCAGTTTGGAACACGGTAGTGAGTGTTGCACCCGACGACAGACAATTTTTAGCAATTTCAGCACTTGGCAGTCCCGTTTTTTGAGCCATTGTTGCTCCAGACGTTTAAACGTTACAATAACAGCACTTACAGTTGACCGGAGCAGCTCTAGCAGGATGGAAATTTCACAAAATAATTTTTGGGCTAGGTAGCATCTTATGCCGGTGCCACGTTGAAAGTCACTGAGCTCTTCAGTCAGGCCATTCTACTGCCAACGTTTGTCTATGGAGATTGCATGGCTGTGTGCAAAATTGTATACATCTTTCAGCAACGGGCGTGGTTAAAATAGCCGTAACCATTAATTTGAAGGGGTTTCTACATACTTTTGTATATACATTGCCTTTGGAAAGTATTTAGACTCCTTTACTCTTTCTACATTTTGTTACGTTACAGCCTTATTCTAAAATGGATGAAAAAAATTACAAATCTTCATCAATCTACACACAATACCCCATAATGACAAAGCAAAAACAGGTTTAGAATTTTTTGCAAACGTATTCAAAATAAAAAAACAGAAATACCTTATTTACACAAGTATTCAGGTCCTTTGTATTGTGACTCGAAATTGAGCTCAGGTGCATCCTGTTTCCAATGATCATCCTTGAGATGTTTCTATAACTTGATTGGAGTCCATCTGTGGTAAATTCAATTGATTGGATATGATTTGGAAAGGCACACATCTGTCTATGTGTCCCACAGTTGATAGTGCATATCAGAGCAAAGACCAAGCCATGAGGTCGGAGGAATTGTCCCGAAGAGCTCAGAGAAAGGATTGTGTTGAGGCACAGATCTGGATAAGGGTACCAAAACATTTCTGCAGCATTGAAGGTCCCCAAGAACACAGTGGCTCCATTATTCTTAAATTGGTTAAGTTTGGAACCACCAAGACTCTTCCTAGGCTGGGTGGCCAGCTCTTTCTGAGCAATAGGGGGAGAAGGACCATGCTCAGGGAGGTGAAGAAGAACCCGATGGTCACTCTGACAGAGCTATAGCGTTCCTTGTGGAGAAAGGAGAACCTTCCAGAAGGACAACCATCTCTGCAGCACTCCACCAGTCAGGCTTTTATGGTAGAGTGGACAGACGGAAGCCGCTCCTCAGTAAAAGGCACATCACATCCCGCTTGGAGTTTGCCAAAAAGCACCTAAAGACTCTCAGACCATGAGAAACAATATTTTCTGGTGTGATGAAACCAAGATTGAACTCTTTGGCCTGAATACCAAGCGTCACGTCTGGAGGAAACCTGTCATCATGCCGTGGGGATGTTTTTCAGCAGCAGGGACTGGGAAACTAGTCAGTATTGAGGGGAAAATGAACGCATGAGTGGCTTCGAGACAAGTCTCTGAATGTCCTTGAGTGGCCCAGCCAGTGCTACTTTCTGAATGCACTGTATGTGTTGAATAAAAAGACTGAGCACACCATGTCATTTTACATTTACATTTTTTAATTAACCTTTATTAAACTAGGCAAGTCAGTTAATAAGAACAAATTCTTATCGCCCAAGCCTTTTCTTTCCCCATTTCTCCTTCTCCCAAATCCAGTCAGCTGATGTTCTGAAAGAGCTGCAAAATCTGGACCCCTACAAATCAGCTGGGCTAGACAATCTGGACCCTCTATTTCTAAAATTATCTGCCGAAATTGTTTCAACCCCTATTACTCGCCTGTTCAACCTCTTTCGTATCGTCTGAGATTCCCAAAGATTGGAAAGCTGCCGCGGTCATCCCCCTCTTCAAAGGGGGAGACACTCTAGACCCAAACTGCTACAGACCTATCTATCCTAACCTGCCTTTCTAAGGTCTTCGAAAGCCAAGTCAACAAACAGATTACCGACCATTTCGAATCCCACCGTACCTTCTCCGCTATGCAATCTGGTTTCAGAGCTGGTCATGGGTGCACCTCAGCCACGCTCAAGGTCTTAAACGACATCATAACCGCCATCGATAAGAGACATTACTGTGCAGACGTATTCATCGACCTAGCCAAGGCTTTCGACTCTGTCAATCACCACATTCTTATCGGCAGACTCGACAGCCTTGGTTTCTCAAATGATTGCCTCGCCTTGTTCACCAACTACTTCTCTGATAGAGTTCAGTGTGTCAAATCGGAGGGCCTGTTGTCCGGACCTCTGGCAGTCTCTATGGGGGTGCCACAGGGTTCAATTCTCGGGCCGACTCTCTTACCGTATACATCAATGATGTCACTCTTGCTGCTGGTGATTCTCTGATCCACCTCTACGCAGACGACACCATTCCGTATACCTCTGGCACTTCTTTGGACACTGTGTTAACTAACCTCCAGACAAGCTTCAATGTCATACAACTCTCCTTCCGTGGCCTCCAACTGCTCTTAAATGCAAGTAAAACTAAATGCATGCTATTCAACCGATCGCTGCCCACACCTACCCACCCATCCAGCATCACTACTCTGAACGGTTCTGACTTAGTATATGTGGACAACTACAAATACCTAGGTGTCTGGTTAGACTGTAAACTCTCCTTCCAGACTCACATTAAGCAACAAAGCATCCTTCACTCATGCTGCCCAACGTACCCTCGTTAAACTGACCGTCCTACCGATCCTCGACTTCGGCGATGTAATTTACAAAATAGCCTCCAACACCCTACTCAACACATTGGATGCAGTCTATCACAGTGCCATCCGTTTTGTCACCAAAGCCCCATATACTATCGACCACTGCGACCTGTATGCTCTCGTTGGCTGGCTCTCGCTTCATACTCGTCGACTAACCCACTTGCTCCAGGCCATCTACAAGTCTATGCTAGGTAAAGCCCCGCCTTATATCAGCTCACTGGTCACCATAGCAGCACCCACACGTAGCATGCGCTCCAGAAGGTATATCTCACTGGTCACCTCCAAAGCCAATTCTTCCTTTGGCCGTCTTTCCTTCCAGTTCTCTGCTGCCAATGACTGGAACAAACTGCAAAAAACACTGAGGCTGGAGACACATATCTCCCTCACTAGCTTTAAGCACCAGCTGTCAGAGCAGCTCACAGATCACTGCACCTGTACATAGCCCATCTGTAAATAGCCCATCCAACTACCTCATCCCCATACTGTATTTATTTATTTATCTTGGTCCTTTGCCCCCCAGGATCTCTACTTGAAAATTCATCTTCTGCACATCTACCATTCCAGTGTTTAATTGCTATATTGGAACTACTTCGCCACCATGGCCTGTTTATTGCCTTACCTCCCTTATCCTATCTCATTTGCACATACTGTATATAGACTTTTTCTACTGTATTATTGACTGTATGTTTGTTTATTCCATGTGTAACTCTGTGTTGTTGTATGTGTCGAACTGCTTTGCTTATCTTAGCCAGGTCGCAATTTCAAATGAGAACTTGTTCTCAACTACCCTACCTGGTTAAATAAAGTTGAAATAATTTTAATTTAAAAAAAAATGTATTTTTGTAAATATCAGCTGGTGCACGATATCTAAGGAAGTCTCGAGCTATTGCTCACGAGAGGTGTAGTATCTCATGATAAACTGTAGACCACACTATCTACCTAGAGAGTTTTCATCTGTATTTTTCATGGATGTTTACATACCACCACAGTCAGAGGCTGGCACTAAGACAATATTGAATGAGCTGTATTCCGCCATGAGCAAACAAGAAAATGCTCACCCAGAGGCGGCTCTCCTAGTAGCCGGGGACTTTAATGCAGCGAAACATAAATCCATTTGACCAAATTTCTATCAGCATGTTAAATGTGCAACCAGAGGGAAAAAACTCTGGACCACCTATACACACAGACGCATGCAAACCTCTCCCTCGCACTCCATTTGGCAAATCTGACCATAATTCTATCCTCCTGATTCCTGCTTACAAGCAAAAATTAAAGCAGGAAGCACCAGTGACTAGATCAATGAAAAAGTGGTCAGATGAAGCAGATGCTAAGCTACATGACTGTTTTGCTAACACAGACTGGAATATGTTCCGGGATTCCTCCGATGGCATTGAGGAGTACACCACATCAGTCATTGGCTTCATCAAAAAGTGCATCGTTGATGTCGTCCCCACAGTGACTGTACATACATACCCCAACCAGAAGCCATGGATTACAGGCAGCTTCAGCACTGAGCTAAAAGCTAGAGCTGCCGCTTTCAAGGAGCGGGACTCTAACCCAGAAGCTTATAAGAAATCCCGCTATGTCTTCCGACGAACCATCAAACAGACAAAGCGTCAATACAGGACTAAGATCGAATCGTACTACACTGGCTCAGACCCTCGTCGGATGTGACAGGGCTTGCAAAGCATTACAGACTACAAAGGGAAGCACAGCCGTGAGCTGCCCAGGGACACAAGCCTACCAGACAAGCAAGATTTGTTCTATACTCGCTTCGAAGCAAGTAACACTGAAACATGCATGAGAGCAACAGCTGTTCCGGAAGACTGTGTGATCATGCTCTCTTCAGCCGATGTGAGTAAGACCTTTTAAACAGGTCAACATTCACAATGCCCCATGGTCAGACGGATTACGAGGACGTGTACTCTGAGCATGCGCTGACCAACTGGCAAGTGTCTTCACTGACATTTCAACCTGTCCCTGACTGAGTCTGTAATACCTACATGTTTCAAGCAGACCACCATAGTCCCTGTGCCCAAGAACACTAAGGTAACCTGGCCAAATTACTACAGCTCAGTGTTCAACACCGTAGTGCCCTCAAAGCTCATCACTAAACTAAGGACCCTGGGAATAAACACGTCCCTCTGCGACTGGATCCTGGACTTCCTGATGGGCCACCCCGTGGTAAGTGTAGGTAACAACACTTCCACCACGCTGATCCTCAACACGGGCCCCTTGGGTGAATGCTCAGTCCCCTCCTGTTCTCCCTGTTCACTCATGACTGCGTGGCCAGGTACGACTCCAACACCATCATTAAGTTTGCTGATGACACAACAGTGATAGACTTGATCACCGACAACGATGAGACAGCTTATAGGGAGGAGGTCAGAGACCTGGCTATGTGGTGCCAGGACAACAACCTCTCCCTCAAAGTGATCAAGACAAAGGAGATGATTTTGGAATTCAGGAAAAGGAGGACCGAGCACTCCCCCATTCTCATTGACGGGGCTGTAGTGGAGCAGGTTGAGAGCTTCCAGTTGATTAATGTCCACATCACCAACAAATTATCATGGTCCAAACACACCAAGACAGTCGTGAAGAGGGAATGACAAAGCCTATTCCCCCTCAGGAGCCTGAAAAGATTTGGCTTGGGTCCTCAGATCCTCAAAAGGTTCTACAGCTGCACCATCGAGAGCATCCTGACTGGTTGCATCACTGCCTGGTATGGCAACTGCTCGGCCTCCGACCGCAAGGCGCTACAGAGGGTTGTGCGAACGGCCCAGTACATCACTGGGGCCAAGCTTCCTGCCATCCAGGACCATAGGAAGGCCCTAAAAATGATTGAAGACTCCAGCAAGGATGGCAAGCGGTACTGGATGGCAAGCGGTACCGGAGCGCCAAGTCTAGTAGGTCCAAAAGACTTCTTAACAGCTTCTACCCCCAAGCCATAAGACTCCTGAACAGCTAATCAAATGGCTACCCAGCCTATTTGCATTGCCTCCCCTCTTTTATGCTGCTGCTATTCTGTGTTTATAATCTATGCATAGTCACTTTAACTCTACCTACATGTACATATTAACTCAATTATCTTGACTAAACAGTGCCCCCCGCACATTGACCTACCATACTGGTACCCCATGCATATAGCCTAGCTATTGTTATTTTACTGCTGCTCTTTAATTATTTGTTACTTTTATTTTTTATTCATCAATTTTTTTCTTAACACTTATTTCTCTAAAATCTTGCATTGTTGGTTAAGGGCCTTTAAGTAAGCATTTCACTGTAAGGTCTACACCTACAGTATTCAGCGCATGTGACAAGTACAATTTAATTTGAACTCACAACCTCTCGGTTCACAGTAGTCCGATCTTCCTGCTACGCCACCATTTCTGTCTCAGTTACTAGTTAATCTGACTGTTCTCTCAGCATTTGTCGGGCTTTTTGTATAGTTGCCTAATGTTGGTGGGGCATATAACCCCTTTTAATCTTACTCCTGAATCACTATGATCAATATAATTGTTTTTCTTGAGGTGTACTTATAACAGAGCTAAGATTAACTTTTTTTTGGAACCAATCAAATTTGACCCAAACATAAACGTTAAGATTTGGTCCGGTCTGGCTTTGATTCAGCCCAAACATAGACGTCTATAATTGGTTCAGATTTGTTTCAGTGCGGACCAAATCTGAACCAATCATACAGTAGACATCTACAGTGCCTTCAGAAAGTATTCACACCCCTTGACTTTTTCCACATTTTGTTGTGTTCCAGCCTGAATTTAAAATGGATTACATTTAGATTTTTTTGTCACTGGCCTACAAACAGTACCCCATAATGTCAAAGTATAATGTTTTTTTTCTTCTCTAAATTCTTACAAATTATTAAAAAAGAAAAGCTGAAATGTCTTGAGTCAATAAGTATTCAACTACTGTTGTGGCAAGCCTAAATAAGTTCAGGAATAAAAATGTAAGGGCTTTGTTGCAGATCTTCAATAATGAGAGGTAAGACACATGTTAGTGATATGACTTGGAAGCATGTCCAGGGAAGCATGTCCATCAAAGGGGGGCACCGAAATCAAATCTCACTTAGGGTCCCAAATCATCTTGAGCTGACACTGCTCCTGTCTCATGTGGAAATATTTTCTATTTGCACTGTAATGCACTGTAAATATTTTAATATTTGATAAAACATTCAGCCTATATTCAGTCAGCAAAACAGGCTTTTTCAAATTCAAATGAAGTAATCAAAGTAATACCTGACAGATTGATGATCAAAATAGTTGTTAGTTGCAGCTCTAAAAATAGTACTTAAAAAAACACATTTGTAACAGCTTTGGCCAGCAGCAGTGGTGCAAGCCTCCACAGTCGAGCCATGCTGCCCTTCCCGGCCTGCCGCCAAAACAAGTAACCTAAATACCTGTGGGAAACACTGGTCGGGATAGGTGGCAAAGCAAGCTAGGTGTTGAAAATCTTGGAGAGTCCCTTTAAGCTGTCCAGGAACTAATGCATTAAATATCCCAAAAGCCTGATTATTAAAACACCCTTTTACATACAGTTTGTAAGTGACCAAAAATGTCCTCAGAGTGAATATAGTTAAACAAAGCTGGTGTCAAAATTGCAAAAATGTTGTGTTGATCGACAACTGTAACAATCACAATGCATCTTACCTTTCTCAGGCTTTTCATCATTCTTGTCAGGGTCGTTGAGCTCCGTGCAATGCCATCCTCTATAATTTCAACTTGCCTCAAGTGTAGCCCCTGAGCAAATTTGCAATATTGAAACAAAGAAATTGACAATAGAAACCCAAATCTTTTTTTCATATATTAAACCCACGATATTCCCCACACCGTTCCCTTAAACAACATTCTCTTCAGCCTGGAGAGACCTGCTCGCCATACCTTGCGCCACTTCTGTACTAACCTATGCCATAGAACGTTAACTAACATAGAATTACTTTGCAGAGAGACCCACACTCACCAGTACCTTGTGTATGTTATTAAAAATCAAAGAGGTCTAAATGATGTATTTTCTGACTTTGGCAGGTCTACCACTAGCCCAACTATTTAATCATCAATGAAGGATCCCATCCCAGAGTAAAAACAAAACAAGTTTTACGGATTTTTGGAAGCTCTTTTGGGTAATGCAGCCCCTGAATGTGAACCACTTTCTAAAAATGTCATTATCCAAAACTTTCTTAGTGAGTCAAATTCATTAACATGTCGATGAAGAAATGTTACCCAATCCGTATGTGAATTGTGCTCCCTATTATCTCTTAGTGTCTGTCCTTCTCCAATTCGTCCTGGAGCAGGACGTAGTCTGATGATGCCTCCTCTTGTTTCGACAAATCCTGCAAGGAAACATGCACATTTAACTCAAGACACAGATGCGTGCTTTAGAGATAAGTGATAATTGAGATTGAACGTAGTCTAAGTAATTCTATTACATTCAATTATATTGTACTATGATTATTCATGCTTTTACAGTAGCAATAGGAATACATCCACATTGTTAGAAATAGGAGAACAAAAGCTTTCCAGACAGACATGAAACATATTGAGTGATAGGCTGCAGGCCAAAGGTAGACCAGAAGAGTGTGCGTCTCCTTAGCTCTTCACTCACTCTACATGGGCTTGCAGTCCATAGTGTCCAGAGTTGGAATGCAGCCTGGACACAGAGGAGCGCAAATTCTTATAGGAAGACTGGAAATGAAATTTCTCTCAAAGCACATATGAAGGACACTGGCCACTGGAAAGCTTAGATTATACTCTTCAGTGTATGTTCATGGTATTTAAAAAATATATATGTTCAGGCTGGTGAAATAATTTATGGGTCAATGTCAGAGGAGGATGGTGGAAGGAGCTATAGTAGGACGGGCTAGCTCCAAGTTTGACTCTAGAGCTGTGTCTCTAAACCTTACTAGCTGTTAAATCATTCCTCTGACCTTGTTTTCTCTGACAGGGTTTAAGAAGAATTCTTACGTGTCTTTATTTTGTTCACGCCAAATTACACACACCAAAAAAAATATGACTCTGTGTATGCGACAAGAACACAGCATGTCATGAATGTTTCGTTTCACATCACAAAAGGGGCGGGCCCAGGTACACAAATGCATTCATTCATGATCCCATTTTGGCAGAAATGTTCAACCAGTGTAGACTACTGCCTGATTGGCTTGGCTGCATTCATGCAGAAAGAAATGTAGGTACAGTGCCTTTTTCCTATTTTGTTGCATTACAACCTGTAATTTAAATGGAGTTTTTGGGGATTTCATGTAATGAACATACACAAAATAGACCAAATTGTTGAAGTGAAATAAAATAAAAATAAACGTATTTCAAATTTTTTTTTACGGAACGCAATGCGTGCATATGTATTCACTCCCTTTGCTATGAAGCCCTTAAATAAGATCTGGTGCAACCAATTACCTTCAGAAGTCACATAATTAGATAAATAAATTCCACCTGTGCACAATCTAATTGTCACATGATCTCAGTATATATATATATACCTGTTCTGAAAGGCCCCAGAGTCTGCAATACCATTAAGAAAGGGGCACCACCAAGCAAACGGCACCATGAAGACCAAGGAGCTCTCCAAACAGGTCAGGGACAAAGCTGTGGAGAAGTACAGATCAGGGTTGGGTTATAAAAAAAATATCAGAAACTTTGGAAATCCCAGGGAGCACCATTAAATCCATTAATAAAAATGGAAAGAATATGGCACTACAACAAACCTGTCAAGAGAGGGCCGCCCACCAAAACTCACGGACCAGGCAAGTAGGGCATTAATCAGAGAGGCAACAAAGAGACCAAAGATAACACTGAATGAGCTGCAAAGCTCCACAGCGGAGATTGGAATATCTGTCCATAGGACCACTTTAAGCCGTACACTCCACAGAGCTGGGCTTCATGGAAGAGTGGCCAGAAAAAAAGCCATTGTTAAAGAAAAAAATAAGCCAGGCACTCCCCAAACATGGAAGAAGATGCTCTGGTCAGATGAGACTAAAATTGAGCTTTTTGGCCATCAAGGAAAACGCTATGTCTGGTGCAAACCCAGTACCTCACATCACCCCAAGAACACCATGGTGGCAGCATCATGCTGTGGGGCTGTTTTTCATCGGCAGGGACTGGGAAACTGTTCAGAATTGAAGGAATGCTGGATGGCGCTAAATACAGGGAAATCCTTGAGGGAAACCTGTTTCAGTCTTCCAGAGATTTGAGACTGGGACGGAGGTTCACCTTCCAGCAGGACAATGACCTTAAGCATACTGCTAAAGCAACACTCGAGTGGTTTAAGGGAAACATTTAATGGCCTTGTCAAAGCCCAGACCTCAATCCATTTGAGAATCTGTGGTATGACTTAAAGATTGCTGTACACCAGCGGAACCCATCCAACTTGAAGGAGCTGGAGCAGTTTTGCCTTGAATAATGGGCAAAAATCCCAATGGCCATATGTGCCAAGCTTATAGAGACATACCCCAAGAGACTTGCAGCTGGAATTGCTGAGAAAGGTGTCTCTACAAAGTATTGATTTTGGGGGGTGAATAGTTATGCACGCTCAAGTTTTCATTTTTTTTTGTTATACTTCTTGTTTGTTTCACAATAAAACATATTTTGCGTCTTCAAAGTGGTAGGCATGTGTTACGGCAGATTTCCTCCTCTTCGTCATGGACCAACCCAAAACACAGGGTACCCGGTCAGGAGCACGAACACACCCAACAACACAAACACGTAACACAATAAATAATCCCGCACAAAACAAGGGCGGGTAAACTAGCTTTAAATAAGGAAGGTCATCAGGCAAACACAAATAGACACAGGTGCAACTAATAAGACAAAACAATCAGAAAACGGAAAAAGGGATCGGTGGCGGCTAGTAGGCCGGTGACTACGACCGCCGAGCACCGCCCGAACAGGCAGGGGAGCCAACTTCGGCATAAGTCGTGACATATAGACTCCTATTCAATTTTCTCAACATTCCAGACTGGCCATTGTTAAGTCTGCGCAGTTCTATCGCTTGTCATTTCAAATTAAAACAGCTCCCGAGTACTTTAAGGCCTGCGTAACTCCCATTTTGATACCATTTGTTTTCTTCTTTCTTTTTCTTTTTTTCTTTCTTTCTTTCACTACCCTAAATATTCCAACTACTCTAAATACCCTAACTACTAATGTATGGAATTCAATGGGAGATATGCGTCTAAATCGGCAGGTGCTCATTGTTTAATCAATTAAATCTTATCAATGCCAAACCGTAGCGCGTGTGTGTGCCAGTTAGTGTGAAATGGAGGGGTTCAATTCAATGCTTTAATAGCCCTATTGATTATTTACCTTAACACAAATCAAAAATTACTTGGTTGTGGTGGGTTGTCGGTGTGCTGCATGCACCGCACAGTCAGGTTCAGCAATCATTATATTCATGTGTAACTGGAAAAGGTTTGTTTTGTAACATATGACTAACTCTCCCATTATGTTTCAGGGGACAACGTTGACAAGATGTGTGAGTCGGCTCTGTTTTTTCAAGCTCAGACAGCTCGTCATCCACTGACAGTGGAAATGAAAAAAAAGAAGAAGAGGGAAACAAAATTGACCAACAAAAAGACGGCTAAATGTAGAGGTGTGTCATGGCACTGCACACATTTAAATAATGTATTCATTGAAATCAACGAGCATCAGACGCTTTTTCTAAACTAAACTGGCAAAAGTTTTGGAAAACCTGGTGAACTCACAGTTCGAAGACTTTCTTTATAATAACTCAGTTTTATCTCAATTCCATTCGGGTTTTAGAGCCAACCATAGTACAATTACTGCTGTAAGTAACGTTGTAGGTGACATTCTAGATGTTCAGGACAAGAAAAATCACTGTGTTTCACTTTGTATTGACTTATCGAAGGCCTTCGATGCTGTTGACCATGCCCTGCTGTTTTATAGACTAAAAAAGGTTGTTTTAAGTGTTGATGCATTGGATTGGTTCCAAAACTACCTTTCTGACAGAACACAGTGTGTAGCTCAGGAGGGTAGGAAATCTGAGTTTCGAAGGCTTAAAAAAGGAGTTCCCCAGGGCTAAATTTTAGGTCCGATCTTTTTACACTGTATATAAAGGATATAGGGAAGACTGTTGACTCTGCAAATCTCCATCTGTATGCTGATGACCCAATTATTTATTCTAGCACGTCTGATATTGAGAAGGCTTTTCAGGGCTTACAGTTGGCCTTTGATGTTATTCAAAGGCAGCTTTTCCAATTGAAACTTGTGCTTAACGAAATGTAACGGCAGTCTAAGTCTTCCTCCTCCGAGGAAGGAGAGGCGAGAAGGATCGGAGGACCAATGTGCAGCGTGGTAAGTTTCCATGATTTAATGAACATGAAAACAAGACACTATACAAAATAACAAACAAACTAACCGTCACAGTCCCGTGTGGCATAAACACTGACACAGAAAACAACCACCCACAAATCCCCAACACAAAACAAGCCACCTATATATGATTCTCAATCAGGGACAACGATTGACAGCTGCCTCTGATTGAGAACCATATTAGGCTGAACACAGAAACAGACAAACTAGACACACAACATAGAATTCCCACCCAGCTCACGTCCTGACCAACACTAAACAAGCAAAACACATAAGAACTCTGGTCAGGACGTGACACGAAAGGAAAACATAATTTATGATTTTCTCTTCCCTGAAAGTTAACAGATGGAGTCACTTGCAGATTTGAACTAAAACAGGCCAGCAAAATGATAGGGTCACCTCCTATAAGTATCTTGGGATTTGGTTAGATGAAAAGTTGAATTTTCAACAGCACATTGATACCTTGACCGAAAAACTGAAGTTGAAATTGGATTGCTATTACAGGAACAAATCTTGCTTTTCAATGTTAGTCAGAAAGGATCTTGTTCAAAGCACCTTTTTTTTTTACCGGTGCTGGATTATGGTGGGGATATTGTCTATATGCAGGCCTCAGCAAGTACCTAAAGTCCTGGGGCACTTTTGTGTACAAAGCATTGATAGGACAACTCCCTTTGTATCTCTGTTCCTTACTGACCAGATCAGTCACTCAATACAGTCTTCGTTCACAGTCGCTGCTGTCCTTGTCTGTTCCTAAGGCTAAACATTTTTCACATAATTCCCCTTCACCTTGCAACATGCTTCAGAAGATTTTAAAGTTAGGGGAGTTAGTGTATTTTCCTGTTTTTAAGACTCTGATCGACAACAATGTTTGTGATAACTGCAGTTGTATCTTTAACTTGTGACACTTTGTCTTTTGTGTGTATTCTCAATTTTTTTGTTAGGTTTTATGGACACGCTGCTATCTTCTTGTTTTGCCTTCTTGCCACGTCGCCCTCGCAAAAGAGGTTTCTAACCTCAATGGGTTTTACCTGGTTAAATAAAGGTTAAATAAAATATATATAATATGGCATGCATTTTCACTAATGTACATTTTTTTTATTTAAAGTTCTCTCAATACTACCATAGAGTAGAAATGTAACAACATTTCCCCACACCCACGGAAAATCCCAAGGTTACGTCGGAAAGGCACGATAATTGTAAGGGGAACAGAAGTGGCCAGCTCCCTCCCTCTCCCAGCAAAATTTCTCCGTTTTACAATTAAGGTCATACGTCTTTGAATTGCTATCAGCTTTTTTGACAAAAGCATATTATAGTCTGCATACATGTCAACACATACAGTACCTACTGTTTATGTCAACACATATTCCTGTTAATTTACTCAAATCAGTTTGAAGTTCAGCTAGCTCACTCCTGCACAGGCTAGCCGGCAAAGAAGCATTAGATGGTAAACTTGAGCTAGCATAAGTTTAGCCTTGTTTAGTTGCTTGGGTCTTCCCTCCTGTCATAAAATAGTGCATTGTGCATTAAAACACAAAAGTTAGTGTGTACTTCTGGTAAATTTCAACTGCTTAGGGGTTCTGTAAATGACCTACGTTGTTACTTTTGTGGATATTTTAGCGTGGAACCTTGTCTTTAAGAGCAAGTTTTAGGCATAATATACATGGGCAGTTGTCACTTTAAGGCTAAAACACACCAACCGGACGGTTGGCTGACTGCTCCTCACCCAACATGATGGGGCTCCCGAGCGGCGCAGCGGTCTAAGGCACTTCATCTCAGTGCAAGCGGTGTCACTACAGACCCTGGTTTCGATTCCAGGCTGTATCACAATCGGCCGTGATTGGGAGTCTCATAGGGCGGTGCACAATTGGGCCAGCATTGTTAGGGTTTGGCTGGGTTAGGCCGTCATTGTAAATAAGAATCTGTTCTTGACTGACTTGCCTAGTTAAATGAAGGTTAAATAAATAAATAAACATTTAAAGCATAGGATAGAGAAGACCAGAGTTAACCACAAAATCATTATATAAACACAGTGTTCACACAGCCCCAAGGTTGAGTTATCACATCATTTAAACAGCTTGTTCTGTGCCTGTGCACAAGTGGAGCCAGCTGGCAATTTATATTAATACTACCACACGGTTTTCCAACACCTTAATTAAGGTTACTCCACACTATAATTTTGGGCCCAAAAAGCCCCCTGGCAAAAGCCATATGGCATATTTGACATGGCTTAAAGTATAAAATTAGCAAATTACCTGAGTAGCGATAGTAATTACTTAGTATTAATTACTAGATAGTAATTATGTTATTAACAATATGTTGTTTTATTGGAATTGCAAGTATGTAATTACATGGTAATATTGTTTAGAGCCATAGGTTATTTCACAGGGGGAACAAGGTATGGGGGAGGAGTGACTCAGGGGGAGCCATCCTGTAATAACCTCACCAAACTCTAATTACATTGCACTTACTATTTACCTACATTGTTGTTACTAACAGCATTACTATGTAGTTACTATATAACATCAACTTAAGAATAAGTGTTATCGTGCTTTCTAATTCAACATCCTCAATCATTCTGTACATGATGAAGTTGATTTGATTTTCTAGCTTTAATTGAGTTTATGGCAGAAGGAAAGATATACATATGTATGTTTAGAATAAATACTATTGTGTTCAGTTTTCAGCAAGCATATGAATAAATTGCTTTGTGGTGTATATGTTAACAGCCCAAACCCTGGACGACATAGCAAAAAGGTACAATAAAGTCCTGGCGGCCTACAAAAAGAATGGAAGCATATCCACTGCTTTCCACAGCGACGGCGTGGATCGCAACACTGTGGTAATGAGTGCCCCTCTGGCAGAGGTCATCCTAGTGGCGCCGGAGTTCCTTCGTTTGACAGCTCTAAAGAGACGCTCAACCAATACGCAAAAAGGATCACCAAAAATACAACAGCAGAGACGAGCGACGCTATAAAAGAGAAGAGGCGTAATGAACTGCTCCCTATCACCTATATAAGTTCAAATAAACACTGTTTATGCACACTCAAACACACCACATCACTCACATCACACACACACGCACACGCACACACACTAGGTAGAGAAAATGTGAGAGAAAGTAAGATACAATGTCTGTTTTCGGAAATGAGGTGCACGGAACTGCTTCATATCCCCTATAAGTGTGATTTATTGCACACATTTATGTTTAAATGTTAAGGATACAGCGTCTTCTGGCTGTACATTTTTTATAAAAAACAAAATATAGTGAGTGGTTGACGTTTGCTCCAGACGTGAAGTGGAGAGAGCAGTAATGTACACCATGTAAAGATAACCTCTGAATTGACATTAAGTTGCTTGTTCCTGTGTATAAACATTGTAATTACAATACTTTTCTTTGAAATGACATTGTAGTGACTGAAATTGTGATATACCCTGCCAAATGTTTAATATTAAAAGTACATAGTAATGCCACTTAAAGTTGCTGTAACAACTTTTTTCCTAAATTGAGATGGATTCCCATTGATCACAACTACAAGTACTCTACTGGGTGTCTGCCATCGTTGTAACATAGTAATTACATTAGTAATTTATGATGTGTTTCACTTTACATTAAGTTCCATGTTCCTGTGTAGAAACATTGTAATTGAAATACTTTTCTTTATAATGACAGTGTAATAATTGACATTTTGATATACTGTACCCTGCAAAATATTAAATAATATTGAAAGTACCTAGTGATTACACTTGAAGTTGCTGTAACAAGGTTTTTCCTAGATTAAGATGGATTCCCATTGATCACAACTACAAGAAATATATATTGGGTGTCTACGTAAATTGTAACAGTAATAGTTACGACATAGTAATTACATGAGTAAATCATAACGTGTTACACTTAACATGAAGTTGCTTGTTCCTGTCTGGAAACATTGTAATTACAATACTTTTCTTTATAACGACATTGTATTAACTGACATTTTGATATTCCAAGCAAAGTATTTAATAATATCGAAAGTACATAGTAATTACACTTAAAGGTGCTGTAACAGCGTTTTTCCTAGATTAAGACGCAGTGTTCTATTGGGTGTCTGCCTAAATTGTAACAGAGTAACTACATTCACAATGTGTTTCACTTTACATTGTTGCGTATTCCTGTGTAGAAACATTGTAGTTATTGCACTTTTCTTTATAACAGCATTGTAATAACTGTAAAATATGAACTTGCATTGAAAGTACATTGTAATTACACTTATAGGTGCTGTAACAACATTATTCTACATTGAAGTGTCTTCTCCCAATGAGTGTTTACCCTATTGTGTTTCACTTCACTTAAAGCTGTTTGCTCAAAAGTACCTACATTAACATTATATTATCTTGAACAACATTTCACTTACATTACACCATTGAAGCCAGAGAAATATACACTTGAATCCCTTTTCAGAAGGCAGGTACATTGTAAATACTAAGGTTATACCATTATGTGTTTCACTTCACATTAAGTTGCTTCCTCCTGGGTAGGTACATTATAGTAACATGCATATCCAATGTAAATACATTGTTCTTACATTTTATTCAGTACATCCATTAAGCCAAATAATATGGAAATAAGATAACTGAAGCTGTAGTTAATGATAGGGTGTGCATTGTTACAACAGCTGACTGAGTCCTAGCCTAGCTTATTTAGGTGTTAGTGACTTATGTAGTTACATGTTACAAGGTTACATAATAAGATGCATTGTTAACATGGCGCAACACAGGAGACTGCCAAAGTGCAATTACAGGACACGTTAGATACATTTGGAACAAGACATCTTGTAATTGCCTGTACATAAATCATGAGTAACTACACATGTGGAATAAACTCCGACAAGCTGATTTGTAATTATAAATCCTTCCCCTTGTGTAATAACATATACCGCTAAACCCTTATTACAGTGTAATTATAAAATATTTACATGTAACTATGATATTATAAATATATGTATTACTAAACTCAGCAAAAAAAAAGTCCTCTCACTGTCAACTGCGTAAATATTTGTATGAACATAACAAGATTCAACAACTGAGACATAAACTGAACAAGTTCCACAGACGTGTCGAACTGAAATTGAACAATGTGTCCCTGAACAAAGCGGGGGGGGGTCAAAATCAAAAGTAACAGTCAGTATCTGGTGTGGGAACCAGCTGCATTAAGTACTGCAGTGCATCTCCTCCTCATGGATTGCACCAGATTTGCCAGTTCTTGCTGTGAGATGTTACCCTACTCTTCCACCGAGGCACCTGCAAGTTCCCGGACATTTCTGGTGGGAATGGCCCTAGCCCTCACCCTCCGATCAAACAGGTCCCAGACGTGCTCAATGGGAATGAGATCCAGGCTCTTCGCTGGCCATGGCAGAACACTGACATTCCTGTCTTGCAGGAAATCGCGCACAGAACGAGCAGTATGGCTGGTGGCATTGTCATGCTGGAGGGTCAAGTCAGGATGGGCCTGCAGGAAGGATACCACATGAGGGAGGTGAATTTCTTCCCTGTAACGCACAGCGTTGAGATTGCCTGCAATGACAACAATCTCAATCCGATGATGCTGTGACACACCGCCCCAGACCATGACGGACCCTCCACCTCCAAATCGACTCTGCTCCAGATTACAGGCCTCAGTGTAACGCTCATTCCTTCGACGATAAATGCGAATCCGACCATCACCCCTGGTGGGACAAAACCGTGAATCATCAGTGAAGAGCACTTTTTGCCAGTCCTGTGGGGTCCAGCGACGGTGAGTTTGTGCCCATAGGCGACGTTGTTGCCGCTGATGTCTGGTGAGGATCTGCCTTACAACAGGCCTACAAACCTTCAGTCCAGCCTCTCTCAGCCTATTGTCTGAGCACTGATGGACGGATTGTGCATTCCTGCTGTAACTCGGGCAGTTGTTGTTGCCATCCTGTACCTGTCTCCGCAGGTACCGATCCCGTGCAGGTGTTGTTACACGTGGTCTGCCAATGCGAGGACGATCAGCTATCCGTCCTGTCTCCCTGTAGCGCTGTCTTAGGCGTCTCACAGTACGGACATTGCAATTTATTGCCCTGGCCACATCTGCAATCCTCATGCCTCCTTGCAGCATGCCTAAGGCACGTTCACGCAGATGAGCAGGGACCCTGGGCATCTTTCTTTTGGTGTTTTTCAGAGTCAGTAGAAAGGCCTCTTTAGTGTCCTATGTTTTCATAACTGTGATCTTAATTGCCTACCGTCTGTAAGCTGGTAGTGTCGTAACGACCGTTCCACAGGTGCATGTTAATTAATTGTTTATGGTTCATTGAACAAGCAGGGTCATGAAAAAGGGACGTTTCTTTTTTTGCTGAGTTTATTTGGTTACATATTAATTTATGTACAATAAAGGTAAAGTGTTATTATTTTTCTCACACAACACCCCATAATGAGAAAGTCAAAACATGTTTTTAGAAATGTTGGCAAATATATTTAAAATTAAATACATTTACATAATTATTCACACCCCTGAGTCAATAATTTGTAGAAGCACCTTTCTGGAGTTTATCTCTAAGAGCTTTCCATACCTGGATTGTGCAACATTTGCCCATTATTCTTTAAAAGATTCTTCAAGCTCTGTCAAACTGGTTGTTGATCATTGCTAGAAAACCATTTTAAGGTCTTGCCCTTATTACAGTGTAATTACATCATATTTACATGTAACTACTATGTTATAAATACATTTATTGCTATTTAGTTACATATTAATTAATGTACATCTAAGGGAAAGGTGCTTCTACAAAAACAAGTACAGTAAAAAAAAGCAGAGTCTAGTGCAGTTAAGTACAGTACAATACATCGAGCAGCAAAAAAAAAGTTGTGTACTGTACCCTACTTTACTCTAATGTACTCTCCTGAACTAAACTGTACTCTACGGAATAAAACTATTGTCCTGTACCGTACCATACCATACCATATTGTAATGTACTCTGTGTTCTACTGTGCTCTACTGTACTAAACTGTGCCGTACTGTACTGTGATGTTCAAACTTGTGGAACATAGCCTACATATCTATGATTCGTTCAGATTTGGATCTAGGTCAGTACCGACTGTACTTGTTTGGGGGAGGAGCTCATTAAAATAATACCCAGCATGCTTTGCATGCGTTCGTTTTTACGTAAACATTTTGGTCCTTTAGCAGACGCTGCTATCAAGATAAACAACAACATATCACAGTCATAGCAAGAAAGAAAAAAATCTGTAACCGCCACTCAGAGGGTTGTTGTAGTTCAAGTGGTCTGTTGGTTTATTCTGTAGTTTGGAACATTTTCAACATCATCGCTGTTAGTTTTAAAGATTTTGTAAAAGCTAACATAAGTACATGTGATAGATGAGAGCAATAATACATATTTTGTTACAATCTTCAGTTGGCACCTCTTTCCTATTAACTTCTTATGGCTGGGTGGCAGTATTGAGTAGCTTGGATGAAAAGGTGCTCAGAGTAAACTGCCTGCTACTCAGGCTCAGGGGCTAAGATATGCATATTATTAGTAGATTTGGATAGAAAACACTCTGAAGTTTCTAAAACTGATTAAATGATGTCTGTGAGTATAACAGAACTCATATGGCAGGCAAAAACCTGAGAAAAAATCCAACCAGGAAGTGGGAAATCTGAGGTTTGTAGGTTTGCCTATCCAATATACAGTGGGATATTGGTCATATTGCACTTCCTAAGGCATTCCACTAGATGTCAACAGTCTTTAGAACCTTGTTTGATGCTTATACTGTGAAGAATGAGGGAAGGAGAGCTCTTTGAGTCAGGTGTCTGGCATGAGCTGAACATGTGCGCTCACGTGAGAGCGACCTGCTTTCCATTGCATTTCTGAAGACAAAGGAATTCTCCGGTTGAAACATTATTGAAGATTTATGTTAAAAACATCCTAAAGATTGATTCTATACATCGTTTGACATGTTTCTACGAACTGTAATGGAATTGTTTGACTTTTCGTCTGATCTGCGCGTCATGAATTTGGAGTACTGGACTGAACGCACGAACAGAATGGAGGTATTTGGACATAAATGATGGACTATATCGAACAAAACAAACATTTATTGTGGAACTGGGATTCCTGGGAGTGCATTCTGATGAAGATCATCAAAGGTAAGTGTATATTTATAATGCTATTTCTGACTTCTGTTGACTCCAAAACATAGCGGATATCTGTATGGCTTATTTGGGCTCTGAGCGCTGTACTCCGATTATAGCATGGTGTGCTTTTTCCATAAAGTTTTTTTGAAATCTGACACAGCGGTTGCATTAAGGAAAAGTTTATCTAAAGTTCCATGTATAATACTTGTATATTTTATCAATGTTTATGATGAGTATTTCTGTATATAATGTGGCTCTTTGCAAAATCACCAGATGTTTTGGAGGCAAAACATTACTGAACATAACGCGCCAATGTAAACTAAGATTTTTGGATATAAATATGAACTTTATCGAACAAAACATACATGTATTGTGTAACATGAAGTCCTATGAGTGTCATCTGATGAAGATCATGAAAGGTTAGTGATTAATTTTATCTCTATTTCTGACCTAACACACCTAACATAATCATTTGGTGTGCTTTCGTTGCAAAGTCTTTTTGAAATCGGACACTGTGGTGGGATTAACAACAAGTTTATCTTTAAAATGGTGTAAAATACTTGTATGTCTGAGGAATTTCAATCATGAGATTTCTGTTGTTTTGAATTTGGTGACCTGCACTTTCACTGGCTGTTGTCATATCGATCCCGTTAACGGGATCTCAGCCGTAAGACGTTTTAAGAGTTGAGAACAATTATTGTGGTGTAAATTCAACACCAGGGACACCTGAAGTCAAGAATAAATTAATGACTCTTTATTATCAGTTAACCGGAGAGGTTACAACAAACACACATACAAAGTACAAGTCTACCACAAGCTCTACAAGGGCGGTCCCTTCAGTCCTCTTATATACTGTTACACAAAAAGCTACATAGGCATGGTTCATAGGGTTGGTTCCTGCAGGTGACTGGCTGTTATCGCGTGGGGTCAGTTTCCCAAGAAACTGAGCAATGTCTCCTATCTTAATTTCCAGAACATATTCTAGGCGTTCTGCCAATTGGTCAGAGGAGGAGGTCACAGTCACCTGCACGAACCAAGATAGAGTGAGACAAGATTGTCACAACTCCCACCGAAGGTGGCTCCTCTTCCTGTTCGGGCAGCGCTCGGCGGTCGTCGTCACCGGCCTACTAGTTGCCACCGATCCCTTCTCCCTTTTCTGTTGGTTTTGTCTTATTGGTTAGACCTGTTTCTTGTTTAGGTTTTAGTTGGGCTATTTAAGCCGGTGATGCCCGCTGGCTTTTGTGCGGGCTTATTTCCTGTGGTTGTGCGATTTTCTTGTTTTTCTCCGGACTGGTTGGGTCCTGTTTTTGGGCCGGTCTTTGTTATGCGTCTGGTGTTTTGGCGTGACCGTTTTCCTGCGCCGGAATAAAAAAACAATTGTCCTTTACCCTCTGTTCCCTGCGCCTGACTCCGCACCCACTACTCATAGAAGTGCGTTACAAAGATGCATACTGTGTACAATTCAAGGCTATCTCTTCAGACAATAAAATGTTCCCTTACAATATAATGCTTACTTAATTTATCATGTATAGCAGTTGAAATTTCTTCCAAAAATCAATGACCCAAAAATACATATTTTCAATGTCTGCAAATTATATTTTTTCAACATCAATAAAATATGTATTTTTGACGTCATTATAAGACGTCTGTTCAATGTCCGTATAAGATATATTTTCGATGTCCGGAAAATACGTATTTTAACCTTTCATTCAGCACCTGAAATGCACGTGATGACGTCTGGAAAATACGCCTAAAATACATATTTTCTACATCATTGTCAATGTTTTCCCTCTTACAAATCACCTTAGTACAACCTACAGTACAATTCGTATACAATCACAGTCCCCGGATATAACTATTAGATGGATACTTGCTTTGGTGTCAACCCCATTGAGAAATCAATCGAAATTACATGAAAAACTAAGTATCAGCCCACTGTCTCGCATCGCCACCTCATTGGTTCAAAATCTTCATGCATCATCCACGGTGCAGATTCTCGCCTAGCAACAGCCTCTAGTGTAGCCACTGCAGAGGTCCACCGACTGACTGGAAGAGCAGCTGATAGATGAGGCAGAAGGAAGGGCAAGCATGTGGCGAGAGAACAGCACAGACCGACACATGTACACAGACAGAGAGAGAGAGAGAGATAACATGTTTCCCATACCAATAAAGCCCCTTGAATTGTTGAATCGAATTGAATTAAGAGAGAGATAGAGAGAGAGAACAGCATGGACCTGACACACATGTACAGTACATACACACACAAAGAAAGAGAGTGAGCAAGCGAGAGAGAGAGAGAGAGTGAGAGGGGAGGGAGAAGCACAGACAGCCACACACATGTATTTACACAGTGCACACACACACAAGTGATAAAAAATGGGACAAAATGGAGCCTAATGTAGCTACTGATTCCTCTCACTAAGTCACCTAACATGTAAGTAACCAAGCGCCTATGAAACCGTCATGAATTAATATCGACTGTCAATGGAGACACATTTCTTCTTCTTTCTGACCACGTTAACACATCAAGACATTACATTCACAAATGAACACGCCCACGTGTTCAAAATAGATATATTTAGATATAGAACACCTGCCGAATGGCTGTGAATAATGAACGCATAACTAATGCCTGGAGTAATGAACGCCTGCAGAACAGCCGTGACTAGTGAACGCATAACTAACGCCTTGAGTAATGAACACATGTACGTGTAAAATATGTGACTATAAATTAAAACAGATTTCTGTTAGAATTGCCTCTGGCTTGTGTTTTTCATGTCCCAGTTACCAGGTTAACTCTGTGGTGCTGAATTGACAGGACAACTATCTATCCAGCTGTAATTCTTATCGTTTGTGTACAGGCCAGGAGACGGTTTGTGGGCCCAGTTCGTTACACACGCCCTGATTACGTCTTACAATTTTGAATAGGCTAATAAACAGTTATTCTCATGTTGATTCAATATAGTAGCCTAAGCTGCAAATTGCAAAGCAAAATGCATTTAGGCCTACATTTACTTTCAAATTATGTCAATTTGTATGTCCTTATATCACTGACTTCTTCAATCAAATCATTCTGTAATGTAATGAAAACACAGTGTTAGAATTGCATTTATTAGACATCTCAATAGTTTAAATATGGACATTTCGTTAGAACACTTGTAAATACGATTTTGTAAATATCTTTATTTATCATCATAATGCCCATACATTTTTGGGGAACAGTTACATTTTAAGATTGGCATTTTGAATGATAGCATTATTGAAAACTGGCGCACAAATGGATATGTTGACATCCTGCACGGTCACACTTGCTAGGACACATAAAATGGCAAAAAAGAACACATCACCCACACCAGTATCGACAGCAGGAGTCTGTCCTGTACATTTGAAATGCATCTGCCATGTAGGCTATTCATTCATCACCACCAGCCAATCACATATTACACCAGAGCTACTTCTCACCAGTTCATTTTCAACACTGCAGTCTACTTTATAAGTTGCTTGTCTCCTTGACTGTCAGTTTTATTCCGGTGACATGCATTGAGCTATAGGCTACTCGTTCGGTAGAAGAGCTATCAGGAATAGAGAGAGGAGAGGGGGAAGAGAGGAGAGGCCAGTGGAGCTGATGTGATGCCAGCGGTGATGTGTGAATTGTGCAAGACTGGAACAATGACGACAGAGAGATGTGTTAACTTGAAATGAGGGTAATTTCTTATATTAATCTATCATTTTTGTAGGGCTATGCTGCCATACCATCTGAAAATATGCTACGCAAGATAGAGACACATAATATCAGCTGGAGACAGATCTAGATCGGCCTATCTTACACACTAATTATAATGCGGTGTCACCAATCAGCATACACTAAAACGTCTAATTGTTGTACATTTCATCTTCCTCATATGCCTACTATCGCATAGCTGTCTCTCTATCCCCCTTCAAACTTTCCTTGTCTATTCATTTGATAGACTACATTGTTTTAGCATTATCCTACAGGCCGAAGTTTTTAATAGCCAACATTTTTAGGAAAAGAGAAATGTGATATGCTGCTGTGTGTTTGAGATGCGCTGGTGGCTTTGATTGATGGGTAAGCTACTTCTCTCAATGTTCATTCAGAAAGGTTCCTAAAGTAAATACATTTCTGTTATTGCATTGTGATGAGACTGTCGTGTTATCAATTTGGCCGCACGCTCGGCCGCTGGCCATGGTCCTGATATTGTCAATCCCGCTGCTGAGACGCACAAAACAGCCCAGCGCTGGGCCTGCACTTCGTCTGGATGACACAGGTTAGCCTATACTGTAACAATAGTATTGTTATGTGTTGCAGTGGGGACACTAATATGAGCAACACTCGTTGCTACCATGCTACTGCAGTGACCCGCTGGTCACTGTATTGATGCTGAGATGTTCACCATTAATAAATAACAGTTAACCTTCTGAAATGCTTTAACCATCCATTTTGTATAGCGGTATAATCTATAGACAGAATAGATATGAAACATGGTGATAGCAGAGACGAACTTGTCGGCAGAAAAATTACTTTTGCCATTGTCGTGTCTTTGGCTATGCCGGATTAAGTGATATGACATGCTATTCAATAAAATCCTTTCTCCGCAATTAATATTACCTGATTGAGCTAATCATGTAAATGTAATTAAATAGAGAGTCGGGGCACCACGAAGTTATCTTCCGAATAAACTCTTAAAGACCTAGTAATATTTTACATCAATAGCAGTCAATATTAATCGTCACCTTAATTCAGTCTCATCTGAAAGTCGTAAAATCTTGGTTATCTTCACAAACCCTGGCTAACAAGTTGAATCAGCAATACAAAATTGGGTTTAATAATTTATTTACTAAATACCTAACTAATCACACAGAATGAATCATACCTTGATTACAAATTACGTCATAAAGGAAAACGTCCCTAGCGGGCGTAACAGATATGACAGCTGGTTACACAAAAGAAAAGGGGCTGGGTTTGAGTGAAAGAGCGGGAAGACATTGAGGAACCAAGGGCGAAGCTGTGCTATCGTATCTTATGCATTCTAAATTACCGCCCATTTGGAAAAGGAAAATGCAATAAATATTTACTCTGAGCTGCGCTTCGGTAGGTTGGTGGTAGATGGGAGGCCATGTTGCCCAACCGAGTCCTTTGTCCTTTGAAGAATGTCTCTGGTGGTCAATTGGATACGTTGTAGTAACGTTGTTGTGTGGTAGACGGGATACTCTGTCTGTTCTTTCATAGCCCGCGTTTGCAGCTGCTGTTGCTAACTCAACGGCTAGGAGGTATCACTTCTGTAGTGAATAAGAGTGCAAAGTTCATACCATTCGCAACCAAAGCTCACGCTGAGGTTGGCTTAGTTCTGCAGTTGACATGTTAGTCCTTTTAACACAGAGGCTGCAGAACTCACGTACATGGAACAGGAGGTTACATTTTCGTCAAGGCTTTATATAGTGGAGCGAGAAGGGTGTGTTTGAAAAGTTTATAACCCATGTCTCTTCACAGGGGCGGGCCACTGGTTGAGCAGAGCCCTAACCTTATGAAAACCCAAATCTCTCATTTGGAAGCTAAAATTACATTTCATCTCTTCACCAATAATTTTATATTCAAACATTTAAATTGAACAACAATTCCATGTGTCTAACTACAATGTGCAGACTTTCCACAGTAGAGTTTATGTCATCCTATCATTGATGAGAATGTCCCAGATGACAACCGAACTGACATCATATTCATTAAGTACCACCGCATATGTTCAATTGGTCGGATTACCAGAATATAGTCCATTTCCCCCACCTTCTGATGTTCCCAGAATCTCTATGTTAACCAAGGGGTTTTCAAATTTCACATCAGTAGGGTAGAGAGAGGAAAAAAGGGGGGAAGAGGTATTTATGACTGTCATAAACCTACCCCCAGGACGACGTCATGACACCATTGAGAGACTGAGTAGCAAACATGGATATGGCTAGCCAACAGTGAGCTATGTAGCTAGCTAGAAAGAAGGCCGACAAAGCAGCTGACAGCAGAGAGAGAAACCGTGTTGCAAGATGGAGAGCGCACTTGAATTAAAACCACCATCGACATTATGCTTGGACACAAACAACCTGGTGAAGACATGGAAGTCGTTGAAAGAGGAGTTTACAATCTACCTGGATCTTACACCGAGAAAGTGAAACTTTTCTACTATCTAATTGAAGAGTGGTAGGGAGCTGTGTGAGACATTGATGTGTTCAATTTTGGCGAGGAGTTTACATACACTTAGGTTGGAGTCATTAAAACTCGTTTTCCAATCACTCCACAAATTTCTTGTTAACATTTACATTACATTTACATTTAAGTCATTTAGCAGACGCTCTTATCCAGAGCGACTTACAAATTGGTGCATTCACCTTATGATATCCAGTGGAACAACCACTTTACAATAGTGCATCTAACTCTTTTAAGGGGGGGGGGGGGTTAGAAGGATTACTTTATCCTATCCTAGGTATTCCTTAAAGAGGTGGGGTTTCAGGTGTCTCCGGAAGGTGGTGATTGACTCCGCTGACCTGGCGTCGTGAGGGAGTTTGTTCCACCATTGGGGTGCCAGAGCAGCGAACAGTTTTGACTGGGCTGAGCGGGAACTGTACTTCCTCAGAGGTAGGGAGGCGAGCAGGCCAGAGGTGTATGAACGCAGTGCCCTTGTTTGGGTGTAGGGCCTGATCAGAGCCTGAAGGTACGGAGGTGCCGTTCCCCTCACAGCTCCGTAGGCAAGCACCATGGTCTTGTAGCGGATGCGAGCTTCAACTGGAAGCCAGTGGAGAGAGCGGAGGAGCGGGGTGACGTGAGAGAACTTGGGAAAGTTGAACACCAGACGGGCTGCGGCGTTCTGGATGAGTTGTAGGGGTTTAATGGCACAGGCAGGGAGCCCAGCCAACAGCGAGTTGCAGTAATCCAGACGGGAGATGACAAGTGCCTGGATTAGGACCTGCGCCGCTTCCTGCGTGAGGCAGGGTCGTACTCTGCGAATGTTGTAGAGCATGAACCTACAGGAACGGGTCACCGCCTTGATGTTAGTTGAGAACGACAGGGTGTTGTCCAGGATCACGCCAAGGTTCTTAGCACTCTGGGAGGAGGACACAATGGAGTTGTCAACCGTGATGGCGAGATCATGGAACGGGCAGTCCTTCCCCGGGAGGAAGAGCAGCTCCGTCTTGCCGAGGTTCAGCTTGAGGTGGTGATCCGTCATCCACACTGATATGTCTGCCAGACATGCAGAGATGCGATTCACCACCTGGTTATCAGAGGGGGGAAAGGAGAAGATTAATTGTGTGTCGTCTGCATAGCAATGATAGGAGAGACCATGTGAGGATATGACAGAGCCAAGTGACTTGGTGTATAGCGAGAATAGGAGAGGGCGTAGAACAGAGCCCTGGGGGACACCAGTGGTGAGAGCACGTGGTGCGGAGACAGATTCTCGCCACGCCACCTGGTAGGAGCGACCTGTCAGGTAGGACGCAATCCAAGCGTGGGCCGCGCCGGAGATGCCCAGCTCGGAGAGGGTGGAGAGGAGGATCTGATGGTTCACAGTATCAAAGGCAGCCGATAGGTCTAGAAGGATGAGAGCAGAGGAGAGAGAGTTAGCTTTAGCAGTGCGGAGCGCCTCCGTGACACAGAGAAGAGCAGTCTCAGTTGAATGACTAGTCTTGAAACCTGACTGATTTGGATCAAGAAGGTCATTCTGAGAGAGATAGCAGGAGAGCTGGCCAAGGACGGCACGTTCAAGAGTTTTGGAGAGAAAAGAAAGAAGGGATACTGGTCTGTAGTTGTTGACATCGGAGGGATCAAGTGTAGGTTTTTTCAGAAGGGGTGCAACTCTCGCTCTCTTGAAGACGGAAGGGACGTAGCCAGCGGTCAAGGATGAGTTGATGAGCGAGGTGAGGTAAGGGAGAAGGTCTCCGGAAATGGTCTGGAGAAGAGAGGAGGGGATAGGGTCAAGCGGGCAGGTTGTTGGGCGGCCGGCCGTCACAAGACGCGAGATTTCATCTGGAGAGAGAGGGGAGAAAGAGGTCAAACTATAGTTAACAAACTATAGCTTTGGCAAGTCGGTTAGGACATCTACTTTGTGCATGACACAAGTAATTTTTCCAGCAATTGTTTACAGACAGATTATTTAACTTATAATTCACTGTATCACAATTCCAGTGGGTCAGGAGTTCACATACACTAAGTTGACTGTGCCTTTAACTTCTTATGGCTGCAGGGGCAGTATTGAGTAGCTTGGATGAAAAGGTGCCCAGAGGTGCCCAGAGTAAACTGCCTGCTCCTCAGTCCCAGTTGCTAATATATGCATATTATTATTAGTATTGGATAGAAAACACTCTGACGTTTCTAAAACTGTTTGAATTATGTCTGTGAGTATAACAGAACTCTTATGGCAGGCAAAAACCTGAGAAAAAAATCCAACCAGGAAGTGGGAAATCTGAGGTTTGTAGGTTTTCAACTCATCGCTTATCGAATACACAGTAGGATATGGGTCAGTTTGCACTTCCTACGACTTCCACTAGATTTCAACAGTCTTTAGGACCTTGTCTGATGCTTCTACTGTGAAGTGGGGCCGAAGGAGAGGGGAATGAGTAAGGTCTGCCATGAGCTGACCATGCTCTGACCATGCACGTTCATGTGAGAGTGAGCTCTGTTCTATCGCATTTCTGAAGACAAAGGAATTCTCCGGTTGGAACATTATTGAAGATTTATGTTAAAAACATCATAAAGATTGATTCAATACATCGTTTGACATGTTTCTACTGACTGTTACGGAACTTTTTGACATTTCGTCTGCTTTTAGTGAACGCGCTTCGCGACTTTGGATTTGTTTACCCAAACGCGCTAACAAAAGTAGCTATTTGGACATAAATGATGGACATTACCGAACAAAATAATATATATCAATGCTAGAACAGCTAGCCCCAAATTAGCATGGTCACGAAAGTCAGAAAAGCCATAACATTAATCGCTTACCTTTGATAATCTTCGGATGTTTGCACTCACGAGACTCCCAGTTACACAATAAATGTTATTTTTGTTCGATAAATATTACTTTTATAACACAAAAATGCCATTTTGGTTGCGCGTTATGTTCAGAAAACTACAGCCTCGTTCCGGTCCTGAAAGCCAGAAGAGAATTCCCAAACGTATCAGATTCAGAAATATTACTAAAAATATTTATAATCAAGCAATCACAAGAGAAATATACCAAAACACAGCTTAGCTTGTTGTTAATCCACCTATCGTGTCAGATCTTGAAAATATGCTTTGGAACGAAAGCAATCTAAGCTTTTGTGAGTGTATCAATCAATGCTAGAACAGTTAGCCTTATATTAGCTTGGTTAGCTTGGTCACGAAAGTCAGAAAAGCAATACAATTAATCGCTTAACTTTGATAATCTTCGGATGTTTGCACTCACGAGACTCCCAGTTACACAACAAATGTTATTTTTGTTCGATAAATATTACTTTTATAACAAAAAAACACCATTTGGGTTGCGCGTTATGTTCAGAAAACCAAAGCCTCGTTCCGTTCGACGAAAATTCCAAAAGGTATCCGTAATGGTCGTAGAAACATGTCAAATGTTTTTTATAATCAATCCTCAGGTTGTTTTTAACAAACAAAATCAATAATATTTCAACCGGACCGTAACCTACTCAATAAGAGAGAAAAAGAAAATGGAGAGCTACCCTCTCGCACGCAGGAACTAATCTGAGGACACCTGACTACTTTTGAAAAATCTCACTCATTTTTCAAAATAAAAGCCTGAAACTATGTCTAAAGCCTGGTCACAGCCCGAGGAAGCCATTGGAAAAGGAATCTGGTTGATACCCTTTTAAATGGAAGAAAGACGGGCCAGGAAACACAGATAAAATAAAAAAAATCACTTCCGGGTTAGATTTTCTCAGGTTTTCGCCTGCAGAATCAGTTTTGTTATACTCACAGACACTATTTTGACAGTTTTGGAAACGTTGTAGTGTTTTCTATCCTAATCTGTAAATGTCATGCATATTCTACGATCTGGACCTGAGAAATAGTCCGTTTACCTTGGGAACGTTATATAAAAAAAAAAAAGAAATCTGACCCCTAGCGTCAAGAGGTTAAAAACAAGTTTATCTTTAATTCTATGTAAAACATGTATCTTTCATCAAAGTTTATGATGAGTATTTCTGTTATTTGATGTGGCTCTGCAATTTCTCCGGATATTCTGGAGGCATTTCTGAACATGGCGCCAATGTAAACTGAGGTTTTTGGATATAAATATGAACTATATCGAACAAAACATATATGAATTGTGTAACATGAAGTCCTATGAGGGTCATCTGATGAACATCATCAAAGGTTAGTGATTCATTTTATCTCTATTTCTGCTTTATGTGACTCCTGTCTTTGGCTGGAAAAAATGGCTGTGTTTTTCTGTAATTTGGTGGTGACCTAACATAGTCTATTGTGGTGCTTTCGCTGTAAAGCCTTTTTGAAATTGGACACTGTGGTGGGATTAACAAGAAGTGTATCTTTAAAATGGTGTGAAATACTTGTATGCTTGAGGAATTTTAATTATGAGATTTCTGTTGTTTTGAATTTGGCGCCCTGCACTTTCACTGGCTGTTGTCATATCGATCCCATTAACGGGATTGCAGCCCTAAGAAGTTTTAAACCGCTTGGAAAATTCCAGAAAATTATGTCATGCCTTTAGAAGCTTCTGATTGACTAAAATTATGTCAATTAGCCTATTGGAGGTGTACCTGTGGATGTATTTCAAGGCCTACCTTAAAACTTGCTTGACATCATGGGAAAATCAAAAGAAATCAGCCAAGACCTCAGAAAAAAAATTGTAGACCTTCACAAGTCTGGCTCATCCTTGGGAGCAATTACCAAACACCTGAAGGTACCACATTCATCTGTACAAACAATAGTACGCAAGTATAAACACCATGGAACCACACAGTCGTCATACCGCTCAGGAAGGTAACGTGTCCTGTCTCCTAGAGATGAACGTACTTTGGTGCGAAAAGTGCAAATCAATCCTAAAACAACAGCAAAGGACCTTGTGAAGATGCTGGAGGAAACAGGTACAAAAGTATCTATATCCACAGTAAAACGAGTCCTATATCGACATAACCTGAAAGACCTCTCAGCAAGGAAGAAGCCACTGCTCCAAAACCGCCATCAAAAAGCCAGACTACGGTTTGCAACTGCACATGGGGACAAAGATCGTACTTTTTGGAGAAATGTCCTCTAGTCTGATGAAACAAAAATAGAACTTAGCCATAATGACCATCGTTGTGTTTGGAGGAAAAAGGGGGATGCTTGCAAGCCGAAGAACACCATCCCAACCGTGAAGCACGGGGGTGGCAGCATCATGTTGTGGGGGTGCACTTCACAAAATAGATGGCATCATGAGGCAGGAAAATGATTTGGATATATTGAAGCAACATCTCAAGACATCAGTCAGGAAGTTAAAGCTTGGGTCAAATGGGTCTTCCAAATGGACAATGACCCCAAGCATACTTCCAAAGGTGTGGCAAAATGGCTTAAGGACAAAGCTAAGGTATTGGAGTGGCCATCACAAAGCCCTGACCTCAATCCTATAGAACATTTGTGGGCAGAACTGAAAAAGTGTATGCGAGCAAGGAGGCCTACAAACCTGACACAGTTACACCAGCTCTGTCAGGAGGAATGGGCCAAAATTCACCCAACTTATTGTGGGAAGCTTGTGGAAGGCTGCCCGAAACGTTTGACCCAAGTTAATTAAACAATTTAAAGGTAATGCTACAAAATACTAATTGACTGAATGGAAACTTCTGACCCACTGGGAATATGATGAAAGAAATAAAAGCTGAAATAAATCATTCTCTCTTCTATCATTCTGACATTTCACATTCTTAAAAGAAAGTGGTGATCCTAACTGACCTAAGACAGGGAATTTTTCTAGGATTAAATGTCAGGAGTTGTGATTTAATGTATTTGGTTAAGGTGTATGTAAACTTCCGACTTCAACTGTATTTGAGGCACATTGCAACCCAAAATTGAATGATACTGTGATAATGTATATTTTCTTTGTAAGAAATCAAGGACAGATCTTATAGTGCTAGCCAGTGCATGCAATTTCAGTGATAATAATGACTCATTGATCTGTGATAGAATGGTTTGTGGCACATGGAACTCCCATCTTAGAGAAAGACTGCTAAGAGAGGAAACATGACGTTAAAAAAATGTATGCAGATATGTATAGCTGCTGAGTTGTCACATGAGAACAGTAAAACAATTAAAGGTAATACAGTTGAGGAAGTGCTTGCAATGAAACAGAGCAAAGAAAGAAAAGGACAAATATGCAATCAAATGCAAATTCTGTGGGAAAAAGAATGAGAGGAATAAAAGGAAATGCCCAGCTTTTGGAAAGCAGTGTAAAAAGTGTGGGATGGACAATAATTTTGCTGCAAAGCGCATGTAAAAGTAAGGGTAAGGAAAATCAGTGCAAAAAGTGACTAAGACAGAGGAGAAATATGTGGAGATTTTGAGTGTTACTACAGAGACTGTAAACACAGTAAAATACAGTACAGCCTAGTCAGTTGTTTGCAGCAATGCTCATTGGCAAAGAACTAGTGAGATTGTGGATCAAGCTGTAATATTATCCCAATAAATCTACTGAACCCGGTCACACAAGTTGAGAAAACAAACCAAGTCCTAGTGATGTACAACAAGAGCACGCTACAGCCACTGGGCAAATGCAAGATTAAACTGAGAAATCCACAAAACAAGACTGTACCGTCTAGAGTTTCTGGTGGTTGACAAGCGCCAATACTAGGCAGTAAAGCAGTTCAGGCCATGAACCTAGTGAAAGTGCAGTTTGAGAACATTCTGACTGTGGATAGCATTGTGACAGAGGGAACGGACACAGAGGGTCAATGGACTATAGAGAATAGAAAGAGATAATATTCAGATGTCTTCACGGGTGATTGCTGTCTCGAAGGAAACTACAAGATCAAAATGAACCAGAAGGTGGAGCCAGTGAAACTACCTAAAAGAAGAGTTCCAGTTGCAATGACGAAGCCGTTGAAAGAAGAGCGGAGCAGCTTTCAGCGCAGAACGATTATTACACCTGTGGAGAAAAGCACCGACTGGACAAGCAGCCTTGTGATCGTGAAGAAACCAAATGGCAAACTGAGAATGTGGAGACCCTAGACCACTGAACAAAGCACTAAAGACAAGTCAATTTCCCCCACCAACAATAGATGACATCTTATCGGACCTGTCTAAAGAAAGAGTATTCACAGTGTGTGACATCAAGCTATCTGACCACATTCTCTACACCGTGTGGCAGATGGTTGATGATGCCAATTGGGATTAGCCCAGCACCTGACATTTTTTCAAAGGAAATTGAGCCAAGCACTGTTCTGATTACAGTACTGTAGATGTGAGGAGGGGTCCTAGTGTCTGTGTGCAGACATGTTGTGAAAGGTGTTGGTGACAGAGAGGCTATTGTGTTGATCAAGGTGCTATTGTATTGGGCCCTATGGGGACACGGTGGGGGTTGATGTGATGGGTTAGTTAGGATGAGGGTTCCATGTCTGGGCATGACACCCATACCCCATTGTCCAATTTCTGTAATCAGAATGAGTTGTGAGAATGCTTGAAGTTGTGATGGGCTAATCAGGAGGGGATTTGTTTGTGTTTGTGTGTATTGGTGGGGAGGGGCTGGTGATGTGGGTCTGGAAAGTTCTACTCTAAAAACGCTTATGTTGGGGCACGAGTGTAACATTTCAGATGGCCAAGTCTGTGGTTATTTTTTCTTGCCCTGTAGACGTGTATGAGGGTCTTGTTGTGATCATGGGGGTAGTGTATAGGGCTATATGTTTTTTTAAATGTAAAATGTATTTAACTAGGCAAGTCAGTTAAGAACAAATTCTTATTTACAATGACTGCCTACCCTGGCCAAACCCGGATAATGCTGGGACAATTGTGTGCTGCCCTATGGGACTCCCAATCACGGCCAGTTGTGATACAGCCCAGATTGAAACCAGGGTCTGTAATGACGCCTTTTGCACTGAGATGCAGTGCCTTAGACCAATGTGCCACTCGGGAACCCTTATGTAAGACAAACTACTTGGTGCTTTTGATTGAGTTGAGTTGTTGTTCGGTTATACCCTTGATTAGTGGTAGTGTATTAGGCTATTTGGGGAGCCAAAGTTCGGTTGTGACTTTTGATCAAGTTTGTGGTTTGTTATTAAGTTTGTTATTGACTTCTTGTCAATAGGGGGGCGCTATTTCCACTTTGGAAAAAATTGTAACGGCCTCGTACTCTATTCTAGATCGTACAATATGCATATTATTATTACTATTGGATAGAAAACACTCTCAAGTTTCTAAAACTGTTTGAATTATATCTGTGAGTAAAACAGAACTCATTTGGCAGCAAACTTCCAGACAGGAAGTGAAAAATCTGAAAACGATGCTCTGTTCCAGGGCCTGCCTATTCAATTGCCTAATTTCTATGGATTTACATGCACTGCATACGCCTTCCACTAGATGTCAACAGGCAGTGGAAGGTGGAATGGGGTGTCTAGCTTGATCTGAGGTCGAACAAGAGCTCTTGGAATGACGTGACCACAATTTCCTTTCTCTACCTAGGCACGGGAAGGACATCAGCATTGGCTTCTGAAAAGCGTTTGGTATAGACGGTGGATGTCTCCGGCTCTGATTTTATTTGATAGATGTGATAAAAACATCATAGAGTAGTTTTTTTCAACCGAGTTGTATCAGTTTATTCAACGTTTATTGCGAGTTTTGGAATTTTCCTTTCTTTGCGTCAGGAGAATTTGGGCATGTTCGCGCCACATGGCTAGCTAATGTTGCTAATTCGACAGGAGAAGAGGACATTCTAAAACCAAACAACGATTTATTCTGGACAAAGGACTCCTTGTACAAGATTCTGATGGAAGCTCAGCAAAAGTAAGAACCATTTATGATGTTATTTCGTATTTCTGTGGAAAATGTTTAGTCCTATTTTCCTTCCTTTTTGCGGGCGCTGTCTCGCTATAATGTAAGCTGACTGTTATGGTAAAGTTATTTTTAAAAATCTAACACGGCGATTGCATTAAGAACTAGTGTATCTTTCATTTGCTGTCCAACATGTATTTTTAGTAAAGTTTATGATGAGTTCTTTGATTAGATTAGGTGACTGTCCAAAATATCTCCGGAGAATTTTGTGCATTTTGGCTACGTATTCACAATGTAAAACCAAGATTTGTACCTCTAAATATGCACATTTTCGAACAAAACATATGTGTATTGTGTAACATGATGTTATAAGACTGTCATCTGATGAAGTTGGTCAAGGTTAGTGATTCATTTTATATCTTTTGCTGGTTTTTGCGAATGCTATCTTTGCGGTGAATGAATGTGGTTGTGTGTTTGGCTATTGTGGTAAGCTAATATAATGCTATATTGTGTTTTCGCTGTAAAAGACTTAAAAAATCGGAAATATTGGCTGGATTCACAAGATGTTTATCTTTCATTTGCTGTACACCATGTATTTTTCATAAATGTTTTATGATGAGTATTTAGGTATTTCACGTTGCTCTCTGTAATTATTCTGGCTGCTTTGGTGATATTTTTGATGGTAGCTGCAATGTAAAACTATGATTTATACCTCAAATATGCACATTTTCGAACAAAACATAGATTTATTGTATAACATGTTATAAGACTGTCATCTGATGAAGTTGTTTCTTGGTTAGTGACTAATTATATCTCTATTTGGTCGGTTTTGTGAAAGCTACCTATGCGGTGGAAAAATTGTGAAAATATGCGGGTCTTTTGCTATTGTGGTTAGCTAATAGAAATACATATTGTGTTTTCGCTGTAAAACATTTTAAAAATCGGAAATGATGGCTGGATTCACAAGATGTTTATCTTTCATTTGCTGTATTGGACTTGTGATTTCATGAAAATTATGTTATATGATATCCCTGTGGCGTTAGGCTAGGCTATGCTAGTCAGCTTTTTTGATGGGGGGGATCACGGATCCGGGTTTGTGACTCGTTAGAGGTTAAATTAAGAGGAAGGGGGTTGGGCATGTTGAAACCGTTTTAGTGTTTAAGGTATGGGATTGGTTGGGAAGCCTATTGAAACTGTTTTGGAATGGGGTCTGGGTTGAAATCCAACAGTGTTAATCAAACTTGTTAGGGGTAGGCTTAGGCCTGGCCCAGTGTGTCACACCCTGATCAGTTTTACCTGTCCTCGTTTTTGTCTCCACCCCCTCCAGGTGTCGCTTGTTTTCCCAGTGTATTTATCCCTGTGTTTCCTGTCTCTCTGTTCCAGTTTGTCTTGTATGTCCAAGTCAATCAGTGGTGTATTTCCTGTTGTCCTGCCTTTAATATGCTCCTTTTTTCTAGTCCTCCCAGGTTTGACCCTTGCCTGTTTCTGGACTCTGTACCTGCCTGCCTGACCATTCTGCCTGCCTTAACCATGAGCCTGCCTGCCACTCTGTACCTCCTGGACTCTGAACTTGTTTTGACCTTTTGCCTGTCTACGACCATTCTCTTGCCTACTCCTTTTTGGATTATTAAACATCTAAGACTCCAACCATCTGCCTCCTGTGTCTGCTTCTGGGTTTCGCCTTGTGTTATGAAACAATGGGGAATCAACAAGCAGTTGTCTGGACTTCACAGAGCCTTGGAAGTTACCTTTTATTCATCATTTTGGTGCAATTTTTACAAGTATGCAGAATATTTTCACAACTCTAATCACATGAATCAAAACGGTGCATTTTTCAAAACGCACATAAATCAATTGGCGCATGTTTCAAAACTCACATTTTCAATTGACTGAGTAAATCAAACCAAGTGATCAAAAATGTTGACACTGTATATGACGTTCATTTTATGATATGGAAATGTGAAGTGCACATTTAGAATCATGCGGTACAGTAGATCACCCCCAGAAGCCATTGCAAGGGTTAAATCTGCATAAACATAGGGTGACGGCAAATGAACTAAGACAAGATGGCCCCTCTCTAGACCCTTTGTAATTGGACTTGTAGCCGTAGCCTGGTTTTGAGTACGATGAACATAGATTTAATTATTAGGTTCGATTTTTAAGATCAAGAAGGATCTCCCTCTCTCTCTCAGTTTTCTAGAAATAAGGATTACATTTTAAATCCTAGATATTAGTGTTGGGCACCAATATCGCTATTTCAATCTTGATATCAATATGAAAAAGGCATATCATGACATTTAATTTCTCTGAGCTCTTTACAGCATTGATAATTAAAATATACAATTACATTTGGGGAGCTTATTGAAACTGCTTTGCAATTGGATCTCGGTTGAAATCCAACATTGTAATCAAACTGGTTAGCGGTAGGCTTAAGCCACCAGAGCATTACACCTGCCCCAGTGGGAAATCAACAAGCTCAGTTGTACGGACTTCACAGAGCCTTCTTTTTCAATCACTTTGGTGCAATTTCACAAAAGTATGTGGCACATGAGCACACAACTGCTTTTCAAAATGCAATATTCACTTTACTTTAATAGAACTTTCTATCACTTAATCAAACTGCTCAAAACTACTAACTTCTGAACCAAAATGATGTAGTGCCTAGTCAACGGACATAGTTTGATAACTGCTGAAGACTGTAAAGGTGTATATTTATGACTCGTTCCAGGAAACTAGGCATGTCACTACTTCACAGGAGAGGCATTTGAACGTATGCATGTATTTTTTTTTAATCAAAATGCATTTTGGGCAGAAATGCCTTCTGGAACATGTGAACTTTCATGTACCTTAATAACAAACGTGTATGCCCTCTGTAAATACAAATAAAGATAAATGTATTACCAGCCTCGTTGGTTTAGCCACATAAAAAGACAAGAACCTTCCATCTACCCATGATTGGCTGAGAAAATGGATGGGTTGGACATGCCGAGAGATGCGTTCGGATTGGTCTGCCATGTAGCATGCTTCTGTCTTTAACATGAGCTGCTCAGTATGTGTAGATAATTTCTACCACAGCATTTATTAAAGATATTATGAAGAACTACAAAAGTGTTGCTCCTGCTCTCCACTTTCCGGAGGACGAGCGTGCCATGCTGACTCTCTCTGACTCTGAAAAAGAATCAAACGATGAGGAAATCCCTGAATTAAGGAGATGAGATGGAGATTGAATTTCAATATTGAAACAATGTTGCAAATGTTGGAGAGACAGACACCAAGGTTTATACAAATCTCTGCTGTTGAAAAACGAAATGTTAGTCTCAAAAAAATGTGCGATAATGTCTAGATGCTTTTTATAGTGGAGATCAAGTTTATAAATTGCTTGGCTGGGCTGATGAGACAGTGGATTGCGCAGTCAGGTGGAACAGAGTAAATAGACATTTTAACGTCATAGATTTAGCTGGTGGTAACTTGTGGAATAGACACCGGCTGGAATGCAGTTTTAACCAATCTTCATTCAGGATTAGACCCATCCGTTGTATAAAACAATATATTCCACTCATTATATGCATTTCATTGATACACATACTTATATTGCTAACAAATGACAAAATTGTAACTATCACTTAATCAAACTGCTCAAAACTAATAACTACTGTACCAAAATGATATAGTGCCTAGTAACATACACTGAACAGAAATTTAATTGCAACATGTAAAGTGTTGGTTTCATGAGCTGAAATAAAATATCCCAGAAATGTTCCATACGCACAAAAAGCTTATTTGTCTCATTCTGTGCATACATTTGTTTACTGTACAACCCTGTTTGTATTTGTATTTATTAAGGAGTGAGCTGTTAGTGAGCATTTCTTCTTTGCCAAGATAATCCATCCACCTGACAAGTGTGGCTTATCAAAAAGCTGATTAAACAGCATGATCAGTACACAGGTGTCCCTTGTGCTGGGGACAATAAAAGGCCACACTAAAATGTGCACAACACAACCCTGCAGATGTCTCACGTTTTGAGGGAGCATGCAATAGTCATGTGGACTGCAGGATTGTCCACCAGAGCTGTTGCCAGATAATGTAATGTTAATTTCTCTAAAATAAGCCGCCTCCAACATCATATTAGAGAATTTGGCAATACATCCAACCGGCCTCACAACCGCAGACCTGGTGTAAACACACCCACCTAGGACCTCCACATCCGGCTTCTTCACCTGCGAGATCGTCTGAGACTGGCACCAGGACAGCTAATGAAACTGGGTTTGCACAACTGAAGAATTTCTGCACAAGCTGTCAAACAGTCATAGAGAAGCTCCTCTGCGTAGTCTTTGTCCTCAACAGGGTCTTGACCTGACTGCAGTTTGGTATTGTAACCAACTTCAGTGGGCCCACCTTCGATGGCCACTGGTACATTGGAGAGGTGTGCTCTTCACGGATGAATCACATTTTCAACTGTACCGGGCAGATGGCAGACAGCAAGTATGAAGTCGTGTGGGCAAGCTATTTGCTGATGTCAGCGTTGTGAACTGAGTACCCCATTGTGGCGGTGGGGTTATGGTATGGGCATGCTTAAGCTACGGAAAACAAACACAATTGCATTTTATCGATGGCAATTTAAATGCACAAAGATACCGTGACGAGATCCTGAGGCCCATTGTCATGCTATTTATCCACCGCCATCAACTCATGTTTCAGCATGATAATGCATTGCCCCATGTCGCAGAGGATCTGTACACACTTCCTGGATGCTGAAAATGTCTCAGTTCTTCAATGGCCTTCATACTCACCAGACATGTCACCCATAGAGCATGTTGGGATGCTCTGGATCGTTCCAGTTCCCACCAATATCCAGGAACTTTGCACAGCCATTGAAGAGGCGTGGGACAACATTCCACAGGCCACAATCAACAGCCTGATCAACTCTATGCGAAGCAGATGTGTCGTGCTGCATGAGGTAAATTGTGGTCACCCCAGATACTGACTGGTTTTCTGAACACGCTCCTACTTTTTTTTAAGGTATCTGTGACCAACAGATGCATATCTGTATTCCCAGTCATGTGAAATCCATAGATTAGGGCCTAATGAATGTATTTCAATTATCTGATTTCCTTATATGAAGTGTAACTCATTCAAATCTTTTAAATTGTTGCATGTTTTTAATATATTTTTGTTCAGTGTAGTTTTGATAACTGCTGAATACTGTACATTTTTATATTTTTACCTCAAATGTATTGATTTGGCATCAATTAATGTTTGCAGGTAAATATCTAATCATATATTAATGTGGCTTTAAATACTACATCATAGGACAAAGTGTAAAGAGTCACTTTGTGCTACTATTTGGCATCACAGTGTAGTGTACAATGCACTGCTGAAATACCTGGGTTCTATATATGTAAGGGGTGTGAACTGGCGGCAGAGAAGTCAGACGCAGGAGTGAAATAACTCTGTTTCCAACGGCGCAGTTTATTTACAAAAATCCCACCGGAAAACAGAATAATAAAAATCAATGGGTAACATAACCCAACGCACACCAGTACAGACGTACACATACACTTACAATAAACCATCACCGACAAGGACATGAGGGGACACAGAGGGTTAAATACACAACATGTAATTGATGGGATTGGAAACAGGTGTGATGGAAGACAAAACTAAACCAATGGAAAATGAAAAATGGATCAGTGATGGCTAGAAGGTCGGTGACATCGACCACCGAACACCGCCCGAACAAGGAGAGGGACCAACTTCGGCGGAAGTCGTGACAATATAACAACATTTTCCACTCATTATCTGAATTTCATAGACATACCGTAAGCAGTGAGGCAGGCAATACTGTTGACATGTCACATCAAAAACAGGTGCTCTTGTATAATGTTGCATGGAGCAGAAATGGCATACAACACTGCTACGTTGTTAAAGTAGCCAACTGTTTTACAATACCCCTATTTCTGAGGATTTGTCCTACGTATGTACTGTATATGGATAATTAAACTGTAAGACTGACATTTCTCAACATGCTCACCACCTGCCATTGGATACAAATTAAAAACAATTGTGCAAGTTAGTCAAATACTGTATGGAAAATTATTTACCGTCTATTCTTTCTATTTAGCACTTCAAAAAGAGCAGTTTTGAAATGTGTATGTTGTATTTTTGCTATTGGATTAAATGGTAGGCTCACCATTTAGTATTTTAACTACGATATTCTGATGTATTAGATGGGAATCTGTCCCCATCACTATTAAATAGATGGTTTTCCAGGCCCTATTACAACACTGCTGATTTTCCCATTTATTACTGAACAATCACTCAGACAAAACACACATTTTGTATTACAATCTGTACTCAAATTATTCCTTACAGAGAACAGGCATATGCACTTTTCCCGAAAGATTTGTGATGTGATTATATGTATTTGTTTTTCATAATCGATTGGTCTCAGGGTGTTGTGTAGATGGAATTTTTTGATATACAGTGGGGAGAACAAGTATTTGATACACTGCCGATTTTGCAGGTTTTCCTACTTACAAAGCATGTAGTGGTCTGTCATTTTTATCATAGGTACACTTCAACTGTGAGAGACGGAATCTAAAACAAAAATCCAGAAAATCACATTGTATGATTTTTAAATAATTAATTTGCATTTTATTGCATGACATAAGTATTTGATCACCTACCAACCAGTAAGAATTCCGGCTCTCACAGACCTGTTAGTTTTTCTTTAAGAAGCCCTCCTGTTCTCCACTCATTACCTGTATTAACTGCACCTGTTTGAACTCGTTACCTGTATAAAAGACACCTGTCCACACACTCAATCAAACAGACTCCAACGTCTCCACAATGGCCAAGACCAGAGAGCTGTGTAAGGACATCAGGGATAAAATTGTAGACCTGCACAAGGCTGGGATGGGCTACAGGACAATAGGCAAGCAGCTTGGTGAGAAGGAAACAACTGTTGGCGCAATTATTAGAAAATGGAAGAAGTTCAAGATGACGGTCAATCACCCTCGGTCTGGGGCTCCATGCAAGATTTCACCTCGTGGGGCATCAATGATCATGAGGAAGGTGAGGGATCAGCCCAGAACTACACGGCAGGACCTGGTCAATGACCTGAAGAGAGCTGGGACCACAGTCTCAAAGAAAACCATTAGTAACACACTACGCCGTCATGGATTAAAATCCTGCAGCGCACGCAAGGTCCCCCTGCTTAAGCCAGTGCATGTCCAGGCCCGTCTGAAGTTTGCCAATGACCATCTGGATGATCCAGAGGAGGAATGGGAGAAGGTCATGTGGTCTGATGAGACAAAAATAGAGCTTTTTGGTCTAACTCCACTCGCCGTGTTTGGAAGAAGAAGAAGGATGAGTACAACCCCAAGAACACCATCCCAACCGTGAAGCATGGAGGTGGAAACATCATTCTTTGGGGATGCTTTTCTGCAAAGGGGACAGGACGACTGCACCGTATTGAGGGGAGGATGGATGGGGCCATGTATCGCGAGATCTTGGCCAACAACCTCCTTCCCTCAGTAAGAGCATTGAAGATGGGTCGTGGCTGGGTCTTCCAGCATGACAACGACACGAAGCACACAGCCATGGCAACTAAGGAGTGGCTCCGTAAGAAGCATCTCAAGGTCCTGGAGTGGCCTAGCCAGTCTCCAGACCTGAACCCAATAGAAAATCTTTGGAGGGAGCTGAAAGTCCGTATTGCCCAGCGACAGCCCCGAAACCTGAAGGATCTGGAGAAGATCTCTAGGGAGGAGTGGGCCAAAATCCCTGCTGCAGTGTGTGCAAACCTAGTCAAGAACTACAGGAAACGTATGATCTCTGTAATTGCAAACAAAGGTTTCTGTACCAAATATTAAGTTCTGCTTTTCTGATGTATCAAATACTTATGTCATGCAATAAAATGCAAATTAATTACTTAAAAATCATACAATGTGATTTTCTGGATTTTTGTTTTAGATTCCGTCTCTCATAGTTGAAGTGTACCTATGATAAAAATTACAGACCTCTACATGCTTTGTAAGTAGGAAAACCTGCAAAATCGGCAGTGTATCAAATACTTGTTCTCCCCACTGTATATATTTGTTTTGAGCATGTGAATTTATACAATATAATTGTGTCGTATGACTTTACAATGGAATCAGTTCCTAATCTACTGAAACTTCATGGCCAAGTTGTTTTATATAAACATTCTAACATACCCCCAGTGTATTACACTGTAAAAATACTAAGTCTCAAAACACCATGATTCTGTAATGAAACCATGAAAAGTAGTACACCTAAGCTGAGATCTGGTGTTAAGAGGGTGTTTGAATGTAAACCCAATACAAGTGCTTAAATACAAAGAATGTGTTTTGAAACAGAAATTAAGTACTCTGAAACCTGATAATAGTTTTTTTTAAGAGTGTTGTGAAAACACTTTTTGGGGTTTCAGTGCATGTAAAAGGCAACATCAAAACGCAAATGTGTTTCTCATATAATCAGTGGTTTAGAAATGCAAATGATTTATAGCCTAAATATTGATTGATAGTAAGGGTCTATGATTTTTTTTCAATGCTTTTATTTAGACAGATTAGGAAGAGCAGGAGCAGTAACATGGTAGATTTTGTTGGTATTTTACCCACACAGCCACACTACAATAAATTATTCTGAAGTTCATTTAAATTGACAAAGAAACTAAACATTCTTAATAAAAATGAATGCAAGCGGTAATGCACCCGGCTTAGACACGTCACCCCCTCTCCCCACTGAAGACCGGGGTTAAATTCCCGCGCCAACTCTTCAATCTGTTTCTCCCACCTTTCTGTATAGCCTCAGTTATGAAATTACAATCTCAATAAAAAGTGTCAACACATAAATATTTTAAAATATATTTTGGGTGCAAGTCGTTTCAAATGACTTGTACATTTCATTATACCAAAATAATCTAAAAATCCAACTCAATATGTTGCTAAAAACGATCAGTTTGGTTGGGTTGGTCGGTTGGTCAGTGTGGTCGGTTGGTCGGTTGGTCGGTTGGTCAGTGTGGTCGGTTGGTCAGTGTGGTCAGTGTGGTCAGTGTGGTCGGTTGGTCAGTTCGTCAGTGTGGTCGGTTGGTCGGTTGGTCAGTGTGGTCCGTTTGTCAGTTGGTCAGTGTGGTCGGTTGGTCGGTTTGGTTGGTTGGAAAGTTGGTCCGTGTGGTCGGTTGGTCGGTTTGGTTGGTCAGTGTGGATGGTTGGGCAGTGTGGTCAGTTGGTCGATTGTTCAGTGTGATCGGTTGGTCAGTGTGGATGGTTGGGCAGTGTGGTCAGTTGGTCGATTGTTCAGTGTGATCGGTTGGTCAGTGTGGTCAGTTGGTCAGTGTGGTCGGTTGGTCAGTTGGTTGGTGTGGTCAGTGTGGTCGGTTGGTCGGTGTGGTCGGTTGGTCGGTTGGTCAGTGTGGTCAGTGTGGTCCAACGAGAGAGAATATTGAGTGATTGAACTCATTGGATGACTTTGGCTTTAAATCACCTTACATTTCTTATGTTGCCACGTGACTCTGTTTTTAGAGGATTGTGGGTAATTTAAATTTTACACAATGTTGTACGCATGTTTGAAGAAAGAAAAGTATATTTCTATACTAGTGTTAAGCTTTTTGTGCCATCATGTGTAATGGATCACGATGAACGGATATCAAAACCTTCAGGCAAATTGAAGACGATTGTGCAGAATCTTTCATTCGTGCAGTTCAACATCCAGTTAGTGCCGGGGGTTAGAAACACTGTGCATGACGACAAGTGGCGGAAAAAGTACCCAATTGTCATACTTGAGTAAAAGTAAACATACCTTAATAGAAAATTACTAAAGTGAGAGTCACCCCATAAAATACTGCTTTATTAAAAGTCTAAAAGTATTTGGTTTTAAATATACTTAATTATCAAAAGTAAAAGTGTGAATCATTTCAAATTCCTTATATTAAAACCTTTTCTCAATACAGGGGGTGCTGTTTCCACTTTGGAAAATATCGTCTCCAAATTAAACTGCCTCATACTCAATTCTTGCTCGTACAATATGCATATTATTATTACTATTGGATAGAAAACAATCTCTAGTTTCTAAAACCGTTTGAATTATGTCTGTGGGTGAACCAGAACTCTTTCTACAGCGAAAATCATGACAGGACATGCGAAGCTCTGAAAAATAGTCTCTGATCTCGGATCAGTTTTAAGCTCTGTGTATGCCCTATGGATCGAAATGAACTGCACCCGCCTTCCCCTGGATGTCAGTAACCAATGAGAAGTGGAATGGTGTCTCTACGTGTTTCTCAGAGTTTATAAAAGGCAATGGAGTGAGATGTCCCTTCTTTTCGACGCTCGCCAGGACGCAAGGGAGGACATCAGAATGGCATGCTCAAAAGCTCTCGTTATTGACCAAAGATCTATCCGTCTGTGATTTAATTCGATATAGGTGTTAGAAACATCATAACGAAGTTATTTGAAACCGATTTATATCAGTTTATGCGAGTATATTGCTATTTTTCGGAATTTCCTTAGTATTGCGTTTGAGGATTTGGACATGTGTGTGCCGTGTAGCTATCGTTAGCTGCTAGTTCCGAAGTTGAAGAGGTCGTTTTACAACAATGCAACGATTCTTTTGGACAAAGGACACATTGCCCAAGATACTGATGGAAGCTCGTCCAAAAGTAAGAGTTATTTATGATTTTATTCCGTATTTATGTGGAAAAATGTAAACGCAGTTGTCGGCCATTTTTTGCGGCACTAGTCTGGCTGTAACTCACAATGTATGTCTTGTAACGTTAATTTTAAAAATCTAAATCAGCGGTTGCATTAATAACCAATGCATCTTTCATTAACTGTCCAACCTGTATTTTTTTAGTCAATCTAATCGATAAATAATCGTAATCGTAGAATGCATGCCATGTTTTGACAGATTACATTGCATAACCACGATTTGTGATGCTAAATATGCACATTTTCGAACAAACTCTATATGCATTGTGTAATATGATGTTACAGGACTGTCATCTGAAGAATTCTGAGAAGGTTAGTGAAAAAATTAATATATTTTGGTGGCGATAACGTTATCGCCCCTTTTGCATTGATTCAATGCTGGGGTGATGTTAGCTCATGTGGTATGCTAATATAACGATATATTGTGTTTTCGCTGTAAAACACTTAGAAAATCTGAAATATTGTCTGGATTCACAAGATCTGTGTCTTTCGATTGCTGTATGCTGTGTATTTTTCAGAAATGTTTTAGGATGAGTATTTTGGTAATTGACGTCGGTCTCTGTAATTATTCCGGCTGCTTCCAACGCTATTTCAGATTGCAGCTGCAATGTAGAACTGTGATTTATACCTGAAATATGCACATTTTTCCAAAAAAACATATGCTATACCATAAATATGTTATCAGACTGTCATCTTATGAAGTTGTTTCTTGGTTAGTGGCTATATATATCTTTATTTAGTCGAATTAGTGATAGCTACTGATGGAGTAAAAAACTGGTGGAGTAAAAAAAGTGGTGTCTTTTGCTAACGTGGTTAGCTAATAGATTTACATATTGTGTCTTCCCTGTAAAACATTTTAAAAATGAGAAATGATGGCTGGATTCACAAGATCTGTATCTTTCATCTGGTGTCTTGGACTTGTGATTTAATGATATTTAGATGCTTGTATTTACTTGTGACGCTATGCTAGGCTATGCTAGTCAGCTTTTTTACTGTGGGGGGTGCTCCCGGATCCGGGATGAGTACTAAGTAGAAGCAAACCAGACGGCAACATTTTTCTTTTAATTTACGTATAGCCAGGGGAACACTCCAACACATAATTTACAAACTAAGGACGTGTGTTTAGTGAGTCTGCCTGATAAGAGGCAATAGGGATGACCAGGGATGTTCTCTTGATGTGTGTGAATTGGACCTTCTTCCTGTCCTGCAGAGAATTCAAAATGTAAACAGTACTTTTGGGTGCCAGGAAAAATGTATGGAGTAAAGTACATTATTTTCTTTAGGAATGTAGTAAAGTAAAAGTTGTTAAATATAAATTAAGTTACCCCTAAAAACTACTTAGTTCTTTAAACACCAGCCAAAATGATATAAAATGGAAAATTATTAAATACAGAAAACAATGTTAAACATCAAGACACTTTAGAAAAAGTCATCTAATTCTGTACTAGACAGGATTCAAAACATCATTATGTTAAAAAAAAACTTTAACGAGACAACACCAAAAGAGAAGGTATCTAATTCCGAACTAAACAGGACTCTAAACACCAAAATAGTGTTTTCAATCTTTCCGTTAGTGCTCCCAGTCCATGGCAAGTTGTTTCACTACACTTAAGTGGTGTTGCAACACACTGTCGTGACGTGTCGATCATTAATGTGATGACTGCTATTTATCGAGTAAGTACCTACTATGTTTAATTATTACTCAAATGAATCATGTAACAATTAACTCATTAGGAATTTGGGGCACCACGGGAAAAGTTGTTTACCAAGTTACTATGTCTTGACTTAAGCTTTAGATTTTATCTAAATATCTCTTACATCAATAACAGTCAATGATTAATTATTACCTCAGTCTTATTCTGAATGTTGCATAATTCTGGATATCTGCACAAACCCTAACCTGATGAAGTGATGAATCAGCTATAACACAAATTGTCTTAGTAAATAAATATTTAACTAAATAATCACACAGAAATACATAAAACACACACCGTATAGGTTAATGATCACTAACATAATGCAATGAAAACAGGTCCCTAGTGGACTAACAAAAGCATGACAGTTTGGTTACACAATGGAAAGGGAGGGGTGGTAAGGAGAGAGGGAGACAAAAAGAGTCAACTTATCGTACATACATTTGGAAGCTACGCTCACGGAATATGAATATTTGGCACCCAACTGCTCATTCGGATTAGCAATATATATTTATGTGTAGATGTCTATTTCGTCTCTCTGTTGAAACCACTCAATCCGTCTTTGGGGAGCAGTTCGATGTAAGTCTCTTGTTGTCCACCAGAGGTAACAATGTCCTTAGTTGTAGGCCTCTTTGTCTTGGAGTGTTCTTAGAATGGATACTTCAGGTGTCCCACACAATTTGGTCAAATTGTCCGAGACCACTTTACATACCCAGTTGTAGACTGAATGTTTGGTCTAGTCCAGGGGTGGGACATTTCAGTCCTGGGCCTGATTGGTGTCAGTTTTGCCCCAGCTAACACACCTGACTCAATAATTATCTAATCATGATCCTCAGTTTAGAATGCAATTTGATTAATCATGTGTGTTTGCTAGGAATGTATAAAAAGTGTGACACCAATCAGGCCCTCGAGGACTGGAGTTGCCCACCCCTGTTCTAGTTTTTACCTTCACTCGTCGAGAGTTTCAGAGGGTCTTACCATTTTCTGGTCTTGTAGTTTTAACCATTTCTACATGTGGACCATGTCCTCACGTTCTCTGGTCTGTATTTACATTTTCAGCGAGTCCTTTTAAGCACTTAGGCCTTGGAGGGCGTTCCATGTTGACACAATGTCTGTGTTCATGTGGGCGTGGTTACTGACTGGGCCCAGGTGTATATGAAAAGCCATTATCTCATTTAGAAGGCTGAAATCACATTTCTATCTTTTCAAAAATAGTTTCATATTTAATAATTACATTTCTACAACGTTTAGATGTAAATCTGATACATTGTGAAAGCTCTTATAGTTACAATGTTTCCCTTATAACGTCTTTCTGATCATTTTAATGACATCACAAAATAGACATTCATTTTCCATTTTCCATCTCAACCTTCCCAACATTTATGTGAGAAATATTGTTTCATTGTTTGATGTTGAAGTTTTGGCGGCAAAGTCTCTCTGTGTAACAAAGGATTTTCAGCCTTAACATGCTGTAGGGCAAGAAAGTGTACGACCGGCTGTTATTTTCCATACCATATCTTGGGAATAATTTTGACCCACCCTTGGTTTTGAATGGATATGACATCAATCAAATGTATTTATAAAGCCCTTTTTACATCAGCTGATCACACAAAGTGCCCTACAGAAACCCAGCCTAAAACCCCAAACAGCAAGCAATGCAGATGTAGAAGCACGGTGGCTAGGAAAAACTCCCTAGAAAGGCTGGAACCTAGGAAGAAACCCATAGAGAGGAACGAGGCACTGAGGGGTGGCCAGTCCTCTTCTGGCTGTGCCGGGTGGAGATTATAACAGTACGTGGCCAAGATGTTCAAACGTTCATAGATGACCAGCAGGGTCAAAGAATAATAATCAGTGGTTGTAGAGGGAGTAAATGTCAGTTGGCTTTTCATATCCGATCAATCACATCACAATCTCATTCATTGGCAACCGTAGCAGCCCCATTTCACATGTTAATACTCCCCCAAAATGTTTTTATCTGGGAGTGAAATACTGTTTATACAGTATGTTAAACTGTTGGGAAAAATATTCTAAGGTGAAACAGGGAGACACTGATGTTTTATATACTACACATATCCAGAAGTCTCGTTCTGACAAGTAGCTACTTTGAACCTCTACGGGATCGGTGACCCCCACCCCACAGGACGGTTGAGCTAACGTGCACTAATGTGATTAGCATGATGTTGTAGGTAACAAGAAAATAAACAAATCTGATATGGGCCGAAATCTTAAATTCTTGTTAATCGAACTGCACTGTCCACTTTACAGTAGCTATGACAGTGAAAGAATACTATGCTATTGTTTGAGCAGAGTGCACAGCTATGAACTTGAAAATGTATCAATAAACCAATTAGGCACATTTGGACAGACTTGATACATTTTGAACAGAAATGCAATGGTTAATTGGCTCAGTCTACAACTTTGCACATACACTGCTGCCATCTAGAGGTCAAAATCTAAATTGTGCCTAAACTGGAATAATACATTGTGGCCTCTTCCATTTCAAAGATGATAAAAATTAATTTAAAAAGTTTTAATTAAAACGTATCTTTTACCAGATCTAATGTGTTAAAGAAATGTCCTCTCACTGTTCAATGCATTTATTTTCATCAAACTTAACATGTGTAAATATTTGTATGAACATAACAAGATTCAACAACTGAGACATAAACTGAACAAGTTCCACAGACATGTGACTAACAGAATTGAATAATGTGTCCCTGAACAAAGGGGGAGTCCAAATCAAAAGTGAATCAGTATCTGGTGTGACCACAAGCTGCATTAAGTACTGCAGTGCATCTCTTCCTCATGGACTGCACCAGATTTGTCAGTTCTTGCTGTGAGATGTTACCCCACTCTTCCACCAAGGCACCTGCAAGTTCCCAGACATTTCTGGGGGGAATGGCCCTAACCTTCACCCTCCAATCCAACAGGTCCCAGATGTGCTCAATGATATTGAGATCCGGGCTCTTCACTGGCCATGTCAGAACACTGACATTCCTGTCTTGCAGGAAATCACGCACAGAATGAGCTGTATGGCTGTTGGCATTGTCATGCTGGAGGGTCATGTCAGGATGAGCCTGCAGGAAGGGTACCACATGAGGGAGGAGGATGTCTTCCCTGTAACGCACAGCGTTGAGATTGCCTGCAATGACAACAATCTCAGCCAATGATGCTGTGATACACCGCCCCAGACCATGACGGACCCTCCACCTCCAAATCGATCCCACTCCAGAGTACAGGCCTCGTTGTAACGCTCATTCCTTTGACGATAAACGCGAATCCGACCATCACCCCTGGTGAGACAAAACCGCGACTCGTCAGTGAAGAGCACTTTTTGCCAGTCCTGTCTGGTCCAGCAACGGTGGGTTGTGCCCATAGGCGACGTTGTTGCCGGTGATGTCTGGTGAGGACCTGCCTTACAACAGGCCTACAAGCCCTCAGTCCAGCCTCTCTCAGCCTATTGCGGACAGTCTGAGCACTGATGGAGGGATTGTGCGTTCCTGATGTAAACTCGGGCAGTTGTTATTGCCATCCTGTACCTGTCTCGCAGGTGTGATGTTGTGATGTACCGATCCTGTGCAGGTGTTGTTACATGTGATCTGCCACGATCAGCTGTCCGTCCTGTCTCTGTAGAGCTGTCTTAGGCGTCTCACTGTACGGACATTGCAATTTATTGCCCTGGCCACATCTACAGTCCTCATGCATCCGTGCAGCATGCCTAAGGCACGTTCACGCAGATGAGCAGGGACCCTGGGCATCTTTCTTTTGGTGTGTTTCAGAGTCAGTAGAAAGGCCTCTTTAGTGTCGTAAGTTTTCATAACTGTGACCTGAATTGCCTACCGTCTGTAAGCTGTTAGTGTCTTAACGACCGTTCCACAGGTGCATGTTCATTAATTGTTTATGGTTCATTGAACAAGCATGGGAAACAGTGTTAAAACCCTTTACAATGAAGATCTGTGAAGTTATTTGGATTTTTACGAATTATCTTTGAAAGACAGGGTCCAGAAAAAGGGACGTTTATTTTTTTGTATATTTTATGTATATATTTTTTCTTACAAAATAGTATCATTTCAACAAGACCTTTTGGTGATGTATTTTTGTGGGTAGTTGGAGCGAATTAATAGACGTGGAATAATGGGAAATCAAATGTATGCATGTGTGAGTACAGGCCACATCCATTTATTTGTAGATTTTTGGTCAAATATTGGTCAAACTGTGGTCACAGTGGTCCAGTATTTTTTTATACTGTCTAGTCACATTGAGGCTGAATTTCTCTCCAAAAGGTTCTCAAAAGGTCAAATTACAAGGTGTGAAATGACAGAGAATCATCCCCTGCTCTCTTTCCCGCTCTCTTTCCCTCTCACAGAAATAAGCCCACGCTTAGTTCATCCCTCCCTCTCTCGTCGTCCCATCTACTCCATACATGTTTCTTCTTCCAACGTGCAAACGGTTTCCATAGCAACTCTGCTTGGGTCACATTCTGCTCCCCTATCTCTTTCTCTCTCCCCTGCCTGCCTACCACCCCAGTTGGAGCAGCCAAGCTCCCTCTGCAGAAATGAAGTACTAGCCCCTTTCATATTTAACAGAAAATCTATACGAGCAAGGCAAACAGAAACACGATCAATATTTGGGAAACGTAGCGTTTCTGTTTGTCGCAGCTGGCTGGCCAGACTTGCACTGATTTGAAGTGATTTCTTTATGTCTTTATTTACCCATCTCGTCCCTTTGGAGCAAACACGAAACGCGATCGAGTCGATATTCTTTGAGAATTTCTAAGGTGTGGCTGCTTTTAATGTCGGTGTAGAGCATGTGTACTGTACGGTCCATTCATGAGGGTTTGAAGTGAAAGATCTGATGTAAATTGAGTACCTTGCAGGCAGTGGTGTTGTGGAGTGTAAAGATATTTTTTGACCACTGCATCACTGATTGCATGAGATTGAAGGTGCTTTTAAAAATCTAAAATTACACTAGATTTGAAAAGAGTGGAATTCAAATTGTCTAAGCATTGTCAAAAAATGTGTGCTCTCTTAAGTCTACAGGAATTTCTTAAACTACTATCCAGAACTCAATGAATTAACTCAATGATTTACCTTCATGCCCTTCAAGGCAACATGGATCAACTAATATGCTACCTAAATGCTGCCCATGACCTGGGGTCTCATACGGCTGAGTCCCAAATGGCACCCTATTCCCTACATACAGTAGTCCATTACTTTTGACCAGAGCCCTATGGGCCCTGGTTAAAAATAGTGCAGTATATAGTGAATAGGGTGCCATTTGGGACTCAGCCATAGCCTTTAGCTCAGTGTTAGCCGGGCAGACGAGACAGAGGAAGAAGCATGTGCACCCAATCCATCTTTATTGAGAGTTTAAAATGTAATAGAGTAAAATACATTGTATTATGTCAACATTTAAATCATAGTCGAAATTGCTGATGGACTTATGACAGAGTAACAGTTATTGTATGAATTGTCATCTAATTAGCTTACAGAGTTGGGTAGGTAACTTTCTAAATGTAATCTGTTACTAGTTACCTGTCCAAAATTGTAATCAGAAACGTAACTTTTGGATTACCCAAACTCAGTAACGTAATCTGATTTCATTCCGTTACTTTTAGATTACTTTCCACATCAGAGGCATGAGAAGAAGACACAAATGTATGTTGAACGACATCTATTGCAGGATAAATCAATGTTAAAGTTTACATAGCTGGCCAAATAGGGTTGTTCAATTTTACTTTGTGTTGGTTATGTAGGCTTCTTCTAACCCATCACTTTCTACTACATATAATATTATGATTAAATTATCTTTACATTAAAAACCAAAGTCTATCAGAATTCCACTCATTCCAAAAAAATGTATACCCCTTGATCTTCAAGAATTGGACTTGGAAATATGGAAGTTATACCTGAGCATGACCCATAACTAAGGACTTATTAGCCAACCCTACTCTGTTGTTTATGGTTTGTTGTCATGAAGGACTGATTGGGCTCATTGATTCGAGTTGAAAAATAAATGCTGCGCTCATGGAATGGCATGCTTTGAGCACTACTGAAAAGTGCTATTTACGTGTGAAAAATGAATGCCATATGCTGCATTAGCTATAGGCCTGCTGTTTACCTTTTTGTTGGTGACACTTTGATATCTTGATATTATGCAGATGTTTAAGGGGCAAATCCACAGATGAAACAATAACAAAACGGTCGCCCCACCTCTGTTTTGGTAAAAAACTGAGGGATGGGCCCGGAGAAATGTAACCACTCTCAGATTAATAGACAGAGCGGGGTTCTCATGGAGTGTGACAGTTGAACTAAGCTCATGATGCATTTATAACTTATATTCTTCAAGAATCAATGGATATATATATATATATACTACTATATATACTACCGTTCACTTAGAAATGTCCTTGCTTTTGAAAGCACATTTTTTGTCCATAAAAATAACATCAAATTGATCAGAAATACAGTGTAGACACTGTTAATGTTGTCAATGACTATTGTAGCTGGACATTTTTTTATGGAATATCTACATAGGTGTACAGAGGCCCGTTATCAGCAACCATCACTCCTGTGTTCCAATGGCATGTTGTGTTAGCTAATCCAAGTTGATCATTTTAAAAGCCTAATTGATCATTAGAAAACCCTTTTGCAATGATGTTAGCACAGCTGAAAACTGTTGTTCTGATTAAAGAAGCAATAAAACTGGGCTTCTTTAGACTAGTTGAGTATCTGCAGCATCAGCATTTGTGGGTTTGATTACAGGCTCAAAATATCCAAAAACAAAACCCTTTCTTCTGAAACTCGTCAGTCTGTTCTTGTTCTGAGAAATGAAGGCTATTCCATGCGAGAAATTGCCAAGAAACTGAACATCTCGTACAACGCTGTGTACTACTCTCTTCACAGAACAGCGCAAACTGGCTTTAACCAGAATAGAAAGAGGAGTGGGAGGCCCCGGTGCACAATTGAGCAAGAGGTCAAGTACATTAGAGTCTCAAAAACACCAGTCTCAACGTCAACAGTGAAGAGGCGACTTCGGGATGCTGGCCTTCTAGGCAGGTGGACTACAATCATGATTTGGAATGCACACACCTGTCTATATAAGGTCCCACAGTTGATAGCTGTTTGGGGTTTTAGGCTAGGTTTCTGTACAGCACTTCGAGATATTAGCTGATGTACGAAGGGCTATATAAAATAAACTTGATTGATTGATTGATAGTGCATGTTAGAGCAAAAACCAAGCCATGTGGTAGAAGGAATTATTCGTAGAGCTACGAGACAGGATTTTGTCGAGGTACAGATCTGGGGAAGGGTACCAAAAGATCACTGCATTATTGATGGTCCCCAAAAACAAAGTGGCCTCCATCATTCTTAAATCGAAGAAGTTTGGAACCACCATGACTCTTCCAAGAACTGGCCACCAGTCCAAACTGTGCAATCGGGGGCGAACGGCATTGGTCTGGGAGGTGACCAAGAACCCGATGGTCACTCTGACAGCGCTCTAGAGTTACTCTGTGGTGATTGGAGAACCTTCTAAAAGAGCAACCATCTCCGCAGCATCCCACCAATCAGGCCTTTATGGTAGAGTGGCCAGACGGAAGCCACTCCTCAGTAAAAGGCACATGACAATCCGCTTGGAGTTTGCCAAAAGGCACCTAAAGACTCTTAGACTATTTTAAACAAGATTCTCTGCTCTGATGAAACCAAGATTGAACTTTTTGGCCTTAATGCCAAATGTCACGTCTGGAGGAAATCTGGCACCATCCCTTCAGTGAAGCATGGTGGTGGCAGCATCATGCTGTGGGGATGTTTTTCAGCAACGGGGACAGGGAGACTTGTCAGGATTGAGGGCTTGAATGGAGCAAAGTAGATAGAGATCCTTGACCTGCTCCAGAGTGCTCAGGGCCTCAGACTGGGGCGAGCGTTCAGCTTCCAACAGGACAACCACCCTAAGCACACAGCCAAGACAAGTCTCTGAATGTCCATGAGTGGCCCAGCCAGAGCCCGATCAAACATCTCTGGAGAGACCTGAAAATAGCTGTGCAGTGATGCTCCCCATCCAACCTGACAGCTTGAGAGGATCTGCAGAGAAGAATGGAAGACACTCCCCAAATACAGCTGTGCCAAGCTTGTAGCATCATACCCATACTTATGTAAATGTGATATTTCAGTTTTTAATAAATTAGCAATCATGTCTCAACCTGTTTTTGCTTTGTCATTATGGGGTTTTGTGTGTAGATTGATTTGAGAATTTAAAAAAATCTAATTTAGAATAATGCTGTAATGTAATAGAATGTGGAAAAAGTCAAAGGGTCTGAATATTTTCCGAAGGCAATGTATATTGTCCTTTTGCTCGTTTGATGACTCTGCGGAAATCGTAGACTTCTTGTACTTGTTCTTGTCCTCAGCCATAGCCTCAGGGTTGTCTGTGGTAGCCCTGTGTGGGGTAGCCCACTCATTTAGTTTAGAGCTAACCTCAGTGTTAATCCAGGGGCTTTTGATTGGGGAAGCAGCGAACCTTCACTGTGGGGACATCTTCACCGATGCATCTCCTAATGAAGTTGGTGACAGATGTGGTTAGCTCGTCGATGTTATCAGCGGAGTCTCGGAACATATTCCAATCAGCACTAGCAAAGCAGTCCTGTAGAATAATCTCTGATTGTGCTGACCATTTCTCAACGGTGCGAGTCGGATGGGGCCACAGTGTCTCCTGACCCCTCCTATCTCAGCCTCCAGTATTTATGCTGCAGTAGTTTATGTTTCGGGGGGCTAGGGTCAGTCTGTTATATCTGGAGTACTTCTCCTGTCTTATCCGGTGTCCTGTGTGAATTTCAGTACGCTCTCTCTAATTCTCTCTTTCTTTCTTTCTTTCTTTCTTTCTTTCTTTCTTTCTTTCTTTCTTTCTTTCTTTCTTTCTTTCTTTCTTTCTTTCTTTCTCTCTCTCTGAAACCACGGCAAGGTGACTTGGAAGATAGACGTGTACAATCAGACCATCTATGACCGCCATAAGGTTATCAAATTGGCAAAATGATAAAGTGCAGTCGCAACTCAATGGCTCAGACAAGAGATGTATATGGCAGGCAATGTTGCCTCCAAGCTGTGGACGGCCGTGCACCTCCTCCAGGACTGCCGCGCAGAAGAAATGATAGTCAGTGCAGAAATGCAAGAGATTGAACTTCACTGAGTTTGCCCCATTACTTTGCATCTTACAGATCAAAATTGGTGTTCAATTGCCTGCATTGAATACCACATAAAGGTATAAAGGTAGGCTATATCATAGAAATCTAAATCTATTTCCATGTGAAAATGTTATGGGATTTGCTCCATTGGTTTTCTGGGTAGGCCTACATTATGCTCAAATAGCCACAATACACGATTGGCTACTGTCTAAAATTGTATCAGTACGGCCTCAGTGTCAAGCTGCACAAAATTCTCAGAACTTAAGACCACAAAAATACATTTAAGCATATTAACCCTATCAAGGCTGCTGGCTCAAACGGCAACCTGCGTCCTCAGAGCATGACCACTCACTTCTGTCATCATGAAGTGCTTTGAGAAGCTAGTTAAGGATCATATCACCTCCACCTTACCCGACACCCTAGACAAAGGGTCTCCAACCCTGTTCCTGGAGAGCTACCATCCTCTAGGTTTTCGCTACAACCCCAGTTGTAACTAACATGGTTCAGCTGATCATCCAGCTAATTATTAGAATCAGGTGTGCTAGATAAGGGTTGGAGTAAAAACGTACAGGATGGTAGCTCTCCAGGAAGAGGGTTGGAGAGCCCTGCCCTAGATCCACTACAATTTGCATACCGCCCCAACAGATCTACAGAGGATGCAATCGCCATCGCACTGCACACTGCCCTATCCCACGTGGACAAGAGGAATACCTATGTAAGAATGCTGTTCATTGATTACAGCTCAGCTTTCATCACTAAGCTCGGGGCCCTGGGTCCGTGTTTTTTGGCAGAAATGCCTTCTGGAACATATGAACTTTCATGTGCCTTAATAGTAAACTTATGCCATATGTAAATATGAATCAAATTGTTAAATTACCAGCCCAGTTGGTTTAGCCATGGAAAAAGACAGGAACCTTCCCGTGTGGGGGGAAACGTATTCTCTATTTTTTTATTCTTAATAATTAATATCAAATCAAACTTTTTGTCACATGCGCCAAATACAACAAGTGTGGACTTTACCGTGAAATGCTTACTTACAAGCCCTTAAAACCAACAGTGCAGTTCATGAAGAATTAAGAAAATATTTACCAAGTAGACTAAAATAATAAGTCATAATAAAAAAGTAACACAATAAGAATAACAATAATGAGGTTATATACAGGGGTCACCGGTACCGAATTAGTGTGGGGGTGTGTGGGGTTGTGTGGGGGTACAGGTTAGTTGAGGTAGTTTGTACATGGAGGTGGGGGTGAAGTGACTATGCATAGATAATAAACAGTGAGTAGCAGCAGTGTACAAAAGGGGGGGTGGTGTGTCAATGTAAATTGTCCGGTGGCGATTTTATTAATTGTTCAGCAGTCTTATGGCTTGGGGTAGAAGCTGTTGAGGAGCCTCTTGGTCCTAGACTTGACGCTCCATTACTGCTTGCCGTGCGGTATCAGAGAAAACAGTCTATAACTTGGGTGACTGGAGTCTCTGACTGAAACCTGCCTAAGGATCTGAAGGGGAGTGGGGCGTGTGGATACCACATCCCGAACATAGGAACATTGAGAGAGGTGAGCTTGAACATTTTCAATAGGTTGAAGCCCCTGTAGAGGGTACCGTGCGGTACCCTGTGGCACTCTGAGTGTGGCACTCTGAGAAAGAGAGGCCATGCCTGGGGTGACTAGCAGGACTGGGCTAGGTTGATTGGGCGTTTGTAAGTGAGTTAATCCTTAGACACATTCATTAACTGGACAGTTGAGGGCTAAAACAAAAGTCCAGGGCCGTGTCTGGTTTGATCACAGCAGGACTATTGAGGTTGTGTGAGAACAAAAGGCCAGGGCGTAAATAAACTTCTCGCAAGAGTTGTAATAAAATGTAATAACGTGCATTTGCTTTATAGTGTTCTTAGAGGGCATGCCCTGGGTGACCGTTGTTAGATGTTATTGTGAAAGTTTTGTTATACCTGTTCTCTCCCCTGAAGTTGAAGTTAGAAAATATGAAGTAAGGCTGAGACTGCGTTACACAACATGATACGAGGCGCGGGTATTCAGTAGGTAGTTTTGCATATTTGGATAGACATAGAAGGATCTACACCACAGTAATTGCAGTAGGGGCTATTCCTGTTTTGAGGAAACTCCCCGTCTTGGGGCCATTAATTAGACAATATTTTTGGAGATATTAATTTTAATTTGCATATGGAAAGGTTAAGATAAGAAAAAAATCATAACTACCAGAATTTCTCCATTTGTTTGTGTGTGTGTTTTCTGTGAGTGAACGAGTGACCAGAAACCACGATGGGAGTACAAGGACGCAAAGGTGACGGCCTACCAGACCCCTTGACGGGACCCCTGAAGATTATGGCAGATAAGTGGGGAAGGGACATTCTGGACCAGGTTCAATTATGGCACAGGGAAGGTGCTTTTCCATTGACGGGGACACTAAGTGTGACACTGTTAGATGAAGTAAGGGAGAGATTGACAAAATATGAGGGGAAGAAGCAGAAGAAAAAGGACAGAATAGAGTGAACTAAGTTCGGAAAGTGGGAGAGAGAGGCAGACAGACATACCCAAAGGCAAGACCCATTCCGGGAAAACCCCCGCAAGAATATCATAGTTCAGACTGAGGAAGAGGGAAAAGATAGAATAGAAAAGACGATGAGAGGGATTTTCCTCTTCCCTATTCTTCTCCCCCTCAACTCTACCCAGCATTGCCGATGCCTGATGGACTGCCTCCACCACCTCCTCCCCCTCTGCCCCTGGTAGACCTGCCGAACCCTCTGCTGCCAGACCCAGCCATGCCAACTGCGCCGCCTGGCCCTGCTCCTACAACCCCGCCTACACCTGTCCAAGGCTCTCCAGGAGTAGATGTTATGAACCATCTGGCTGCTGGTATCACTAGCATGATGGGAGGGGCATCCCCTACCGCGTCAGCAGGCTGGAAGGACGCAGTTGAAGGTGCTCGTTCTAGGGGAAAGGGAAAGAAGGCAAGAAATCCCTTTACCCAGACTGGGACCAAAGGACCTCCGTGGTAGATGACACCAGCAGCAGCTCCAACTCAAATCAAATTTTATTTGTCACATACACATGGTTAGCAGATGTTAATGCGAGTGTAGCGAAATGCTTGTGCTTTCAGTTCCGACAGTGCAGTAATATCTAAGTAATCTAACAATTCCCAGAACTACCTAATACACATATCTAAAGGGGTGAATGAGAATATGTATATGTAAGTATATGGATGAGCAATGGCCGAGCGGTATAGGCAAGGTGCAATAGATGGTATAAAATACAGTATATACATGTGATATGAGTAATGTAAGATATGTAAACATTATTTAAGTGGCATTATTTAGAGTGCATTGTATAAAGTGATTAGTGATCCATTTATTAAAGTGGCCAGTGATTGGATCTCAATGTAGGCAGCAGCCTCTCTGAGTTAGTGATTGCTGTTTAGCAGTCTGATGGCCTTGAAATAGAAGCTGTTTTTCAGTTTCTCGGCCCCAGCTTTGATGCACCTGTATTGACCTCGCCTTCTGGATGGTAGCAGTGTGAACATGCAGTGGCTCGGGTGGTTGATGTCCTTGATGATCTTTTTGGCCTTCCTTTGATCGTGGGTGCTGTCGGTGTCATGGTGTGCAAGTAGTTTGCCCCCGGTGATGCGTTGTGCAGACCGCACCACCCTCTGGAGTGCCTAGCGGTTGAGGGCGGTGCAGTTGCCGTACTAGGCTGTGGGTGACAAGCCAAATTTCTTCAGCCTCGTGAGGTTGAAATTTTACAAACATTCGCGGACGTCTAGTAAGGGGCCGTACATTTGCAATATGGAGTTTCTCATCAACCATACAGCAAATGTCAATGTTCCCTTCATGTATGTCAGGCTGTAGGTCGTGGCTGCCTAACTTCTTGTTAATCCAACCACGGTGTCAGATTTCAGAAAGGCTTTACGGCGAAAGCATACCATGCGATTATCTGAGGACAGCGCCCAGCACACAAAACATTACATACAGTTACCAGCCAAGTAGTTAGTCACAAAAGTCAGAAATAGCAATAAGAGGAATCACTTACCTTTGATGATCTTCGTATGGTTGCACTCATACGCCTCCCAGTTACACAATAAATGTTTGTTTGTTCGATAAAGTCCCTCTTTATATCCAAAAACCTCAGTTTTGTTGGCGCGTTTTGTTCAGTAGTCCAATGGCTCAAAGGCACAACAGGCAGACGAAAAATCCAAATACTATCAGTAAAGTTTGTAGAAATATGTCAAACGATGTTTATAATCAATCCTCAGGTTGTTTTTAGTCATAATAATCAATAATATTTCATCCGGACAATAGCTTCGTCAATATAAAAGAAAAGCAAGAAAGGCGCGCTCTCGGTCGGGCGCAGCAAACAGTTCTGGGGACTTCCCACTATCCACTGACTCAGAGTGGTCTTGCTCCCTCATTTTTCAGAATACAAGCCTGATACAATTTCTAAAGACTGTTGACATCTAGTGGAAGCTATAGGAACTGCAATCTAGGTCCTAACCATTGACATACTGTATAGGCAGGCAAGAGAAAAGCACCCACATCAAAAATATTCCACTTCCTGGATGGATTTTACTCAGGTTTTCACCTGCCATATCAGTACTGTTATATTCACAGACATTATTTTAACAGTTTTGTTTTCTGTCCAAATCTACCAATTATATGCATATCCTAGCTTCTGGGCCTGAGTAACAGGCAGTTTACTTTGTGCACGCTTTTCATCTGGAGGTGAAAATAGTGCCCCCTACCCTAGTGAGGTTAACCTGTTTGTGTGTGAGAAGAATGGTTCAATGTCATCTGTACTAACACAAGATCATGGGAGGAAACAGAGACTTGTGGGTTACTGCTCTAAGCACTTAGATAGTGTGGCAAGAATTCTGGTGTACTGTTTGAGAGCGGTGGCTACAGCTACTGAAGCTGTACTCGCCTGTGCTGACAATGTGTGAACTAACTGTGCATGTACCACATGCTGTTCATGCTCTCATTTCAAATAACATGCGCCGGATACAACAGGTGTAGACCTTACTGTGAAATGCTTACAAGCCCTTAACCTCTCTGGAGCAGGTGGGACGCAAACGTCCCACCGGCCAATAGCCAGGGAAAATACAGCGCGCCATATTCAAATAACATGATATAAAAATCTAACTTTCATTAAATCACACATGTAAGATACCAAATTAAAGCTACACTCGTTGTGAATCCAGCCAACATGTCAGATTTCAAAAAGGATTTTCGGCGAAAGCATAAGATGCTATTATCTGATGATAGCACAACAGTAAACAAAGAGAGTAGCATAATTCAACACTGCAAGCATGACACAAAACGCAGAAATAAAATATAAATCATGCCTTACCTTTGACTAAATTATTTTGTTGGCACTCCAATATATTCCATAAACATCACAAATGGTCCTTTTGTTCGATTAATTCCGTCGATATATATCCAAAATGTCAATTTATTTGGACCGTTTCATCCAGAAAAACACAGCTTCCAACTTTCGCCAAGTCACTACAAAATATATAAAAAGTTACATTTCAAAACATTTCAAACTACTTTTGTAATACAACGTTAGGTATTTTTAAACGTTAATAATCGATCAATTTGAAGACGGGATGATCTGTGTTCAATACAAAAAGAAAACAAACTGACGCAACTTTTTTCGTAACGTGCCTCTCTCAAAAAATTTACTTCGTGTGACCCTCATTTACGATAGCCCTACTTCTTCACTACACAAAGGAAAAACCTCAACCGATTTCCAAGGACTGGTGACATCCAGTGGAAGCGGTAGGAACTGCAAGCAAGTCCATTAGAAATCTGGTGTCTAAGAAAACTCATTGAAAAGACAGTGACATCAAAAAAATACAAATTCTGAATGGTTTGTCCTCAGGGTTTTGCCTGCTACATAAGTTCTGTTATTCTCACAGACATGATTCAAACAGTTTTAGAAACTGCAGAGTGTTTTATATCCAAATCTACTAATAATATGCATATCTTATATTCTGGGGATGAGTAGCAAGCATGCTATTTTTCCGAAAGTGAAAATGCTGCCCCCTGCCCTCAAGAAGTTAACCAACAATGCAGTTTTAAGAAAATCCCCCCAAAAGTAAGAGATAAGAATAACAAATAAGTAAAGATCAGCACTAAATAACAATAGCGGGGCTATATACAGGGGGTACCAGTACAGAGTCAATGTGTCAATGTGCGGGGGGTACCGGTGTTGAGGTAATTGAGGAAATGATGAACATGTAGGTAGAGTTATTAAAGTGGCCATGCATAGATAATAACAGGGTAGCAGCAGCGTGGGGGGGGGGGGGGGGGGGCAATGCAAATAGTCTGGGTAGCCATTTGATTAGCTGTTCAGGAGTCTTATGGCTTGGGGGTAGAAGCTGTTTATAACCCTCTTGGACCTATACTTGGCGCTCCGGTACCGCTTGTCATGCACCGCTTGCCGTGCGGTAGCAGAGAGAACAATCTATGACTAGGGTGGCTGGTGTCTTTGACAATTTTATGGGCCTTCCTCTGACACCGCCTATTATATAGGTCCTGGATGGCAGGAAGCTTGGCCCCAGTGATGTACTGGGCCGTTCGCACTGCCCTCTGTAGTGCCTTACGGTCAGATGCTGAGCAGTTGCCATACCAGGCGGTGATGTCGAGAGTTGGTGCAGCTGTATAGTGCAGTTGTAGAACCCTTTGAGGATCTGGGGACCTATGCCAAATCTGTACAGGCTCCTGAGGTGGAAAAGGTTTTGTCGTGCCCTCTTCACAACTGTCTTGGTATGTTTGGACCATGATAGTTGAAACTCTCGACCCGCTCCACTACAGCCCCGTCGATGTTCGGCCCACCTTTTCCTGTAGTCCATGATCAGCTCCTTAGTCTTGCTTACATTGCGGGAGAGGTTGTTGTCCTGGCACCACACTGCCAGTTCTCTGACCTTCTCCCTATAGGCCGTCTCATCGTTGTCGGTGATCAGGCCTACCACTGTTGTGTCGTCAGCAAACTTAATGATAGTGTTGGAGTTGTGTTTGGCCATGCAGTCGTGGGTGAACAGGGAATACAGGAGGGGACTAAGTACATACCCCTGAGGGGCCCCAGTGTTAATGATCAGCGTGGCAGACTTGTTGTTGCCTACTCTTACCACCTGGGGGCGGCCCGTCAGAATGTCCAGGATCCAGTCGCAGAGGGAAGTGTTGAGCTTTGAGGGCACTATGGTGTTGAACGCTGAGCTGTAGTCAATGAATAGCATTCTCACATTGGTGTTCCTTTTGTCCAGGTGGGAAAGGGCAGTGTTGAGTGCAATAGAGATTGTATCATCTGTTGGCGCGGTATGCAAATTGGAGTGGGTCTAGGGTTTCTGGGATGATGGTGTTGATGTGAGCCATGATCAGCCTTTCAAAGCCCTTCATGGCTACAGACGTGAGTGCACGGGTCGGTAGTCATTTAAGCAGGTTACCTTAGTGGTCTTGGGCACAGACACTATGGTGGTCTGCTTAAAACATGTTGGTATTACAGACTCGGACAGGGAGAGGTTGAAAATATCAGTGAAGACACTTGCTAGTTGGTCAGTGCATGCTCGCAGTACACGTCCTGGTAATCTGTCTGGCCCTGCGGCCTTGTGAATGTTGACCTGTCTAAAGTTCTTACTCACATTGGCGGCAGAGAGCGTGTTCACACAGTCTTCCAGTACAGCTGGTGCTCTCTTGCATGCTTCAGTGTTATTTGCCTCGAAGCGAGCATAGAAGTAGTTTAGCTCGTCCGATAGGCAGCTCTCGGGCAGCTCTCATTTCATTAATAACATTTTCGTTTCTCAAAATAATTTTCAAAATCATTGTAATCATAAAAATGTGAAGTAAAACGAAAAAATCTTAAAGTTAAAATTCAACTAAGGCGAGAGCACCAGACTCTGCCATATGGACACATATAGGGCAATGCAGCAGTAAGCCTATAACTTAATCGTCAACTAAGTAAAATACATAGGCCTAAAGTCAACATATAAAAAAAGTAGAAAATACTTCACATTCTTCTCTCTGCTAGGCCTGTCTGCCTCCCTTTTTATCTGTCTTGACTTGAGCTATTGCTAGGGAAGTGCAACATTGTATGAAATCATCAACTGGGTCGGCCCAAGCTGTCACTAGCGAACTTGCGAATTTGCAACATTATATCAACAGTTTTTTTATATCAACTTCTTTTTATGATGTTTCCAATATATGGAATCATCCGATCATGATATTTTGCTCTTTCAGACCGAGGCTGGGTGATTATTGAGGCCAGGAGTGTTGGAAAGATTTTTCAAATAATGAGGACTAAATAATGAGGACTTATCATTCATGTAAAAAACTTTTTTTTTTAAATACAAATTGTTGACTTACTGTGTGAGGTGAAGAAAATATGACTGACAAGCTCAGCTTACTAGTGGTGAACATGGTGAGTTATGACAATCAGAAATCAGACATTCCAACATTATTAGGGAAGAGAAACCAGACGCATGCTCATTGCTCACATAGAGCACGCCAAACAAAACTTTTTCAAAACTTGTAATAGTTATAAAATTAACCCAAAACTTGTTACTCACAAGTGTAGTTGGTTGTGAACTCCATAAACAACTACGTTTCCATTCCAAGAAGAAAAACTGTAACGGACTGTAATTAATACATGCATTAACAGAAATTAATGTAACCAAATGACGGGGGATTAACAGTACATTTACTAGGCCTACTGGTATGGAACGCCGATCGGGTCTTAAAGCACGTGGTCAAAAGGCGATCTTTTTAATTAACGTGTACACGCATTAAGTTAACATCTTCATGCGCTAAGTTAACGTCTATACATGTCAAATAAGAGCGTGCAAATTTGCTTGCAGGTGGTCCAACGTGCTAAATAAACGGCTACGAGTGGTCCTGCACACGTCAAATTAACACCTACAGCTGCTAAATATACACCTACACATGCTAACTTAACACGTTGTTTAATATGCGAATTTTACCAGGCAATTTCCCTAGCTCCTCCTTTCAATAAATTGGTGTACGGTCAGTCACAATTTGTGACAGTTACAATAATGTAAAAGTGTTTTTGGAATGAGGGGGGTGGGCGGTGTCACAATACATTAAGTAGCCTAAACGCAGTGTTGTATTATTGTTACAGCCAGTTCCGGTTACCGGGCTCCTCGGACATGGGGAGGAGCTAGAGGTGCACCTTGTTATGTCATCACTCAAGAGCAACTGAGGTTTCTGATGTCCTGTGCCTTCAGTGTGTCTCAAATGATAGATATTCTATGTGTCCCGATCGACAGTCAACTGTCGTCTAAGGTCAGTTGTGATTGGGAGTAATGCTATAAACTACAGACTTTAGATGCATGGTTTCCAGTTTCTTACCAATCAAACCATTTAGAATGACTACAATCAAGACAGGACTTTAAAATGACTATGATGATATACATTACCTCATCCCTGACCATTGTTACTCTTTTTTTCCCAGACACTCAATCTGTCACATGCACCGTTGGCTCTGGATGAAAAGATGAAGGACTTGGTGGCTGGGAACGACAAACATGGACTGTTCGAGGCTGTTCGAGCACAATTAAGGGCTCTGGGTGCAGAGTCGCAGAGTGAGTGACAGCATGCTTCGGGTTAACCCAAGGGCGGCTGCCCTCAGAGCAATGTCGCAGAGGCTGCATAGAAGGTCATACCGTGTTGCTGGACCAAACTCGAAATGGCACCTTGATGGAAACCACAAACTGATAAGGTGGATGTATCTTTGTGATAGACACAAATATCTTTATTACTGGTGAGAAGTTGTTCTTTGTAACATCTCAAATCGTTCATCAACAACTTGTTCATCAACAACTAACAGTTCAGTTTAGCAAGCAACGGCCCTTGATACCATACGTCACTCATGTGGATAATAATTGTTTTATTGTGTTTCTGCTACTTCTGTGATTGATAGAATATCTGCATCATGAAATGAACAAACATGCTTATATTGAGGACATATGGAGGTGTAAGGTTCTGCTTTTCTATTCTTAATCAACCTTGTGTTCTTTTTCTTTGTGTTCTTGAACATAGTCCTGTTTCTTTGTGTTCTGGAATGTAGTCCTGTCTTTAATTTTTGTTCATTGATTTCGCCTGTGTTCTTTTCTCACCTGGTCTCATCAGCTCCCTATTTAGTTAAGTTCTTTCTGTTTGTATGGTTGTGAGGTATTGTTTGTTTTTGACTGCCTACCTGTGTTTGACCATTGCCTGCCTGTGACCACAAATCCTGCCTTCTGTGAAGGCTTAATAAAAATCTGCCGGGCTCTGCGCAGGAATCTACACCTTTTTCTCCCTGCGTATTCATTACAGGAGGCAAAAGCAATTGGAGCAAAGTATTTGTGCCTAAGTGTGAACAACAGGAGAGTCTGTCCTCTTGACTCATCAAGATAAATGTGGTTATTTTTCCAATTGAAGTAGATATTGTAATCACATCCAAATAACTTCACAGATCTTCATTGTAAAGGGTTTAAACACTGTTTCCCATAAACAATTAATGAACATGCACCTGTGTAACGGTCGTTAAGACACTAACAGCTTACAGACGGTAGGCAATTAAGGTCACAGTTATGAAAACTTACGACACCAAATAGGCCTTTCTACTGACTCTGAAAAACACCAAAAGAAAGATGCCCAGTGTCCCTGCTCATCTGCGGGAACGTGCCTTAGGCATGCTGCAAGGAGGCATGAGGACTGCAGATGTGGCCAGGGCAATAAATTGCCATGTCCGTACTGTGAGATGCCTAAGACAGAGCTACAGGGAAACAAGACGGAAAGCTGATCATGCTCATAGTGGCAGACCACGTGTAACAACACCTGTACAGGATCGGTACATCCGAACATCACACCTGCGGGACAGGTACAGGATGGAAACAACAACTGCCCGAGTTACACCAGGAACACACAATCCCTGTCTGCAATAGGCTGAGAGAGGCTGGCCTGAGGGCTTGTTTGCCTGTTGTAAGGCAGACATCACCGGCAACAACGTCGCCTATAGGCACAAACTCACCATCGCTGGACCAGACAGGACCGGCAAAAAGTGCTCTTCACTGACGAGTCGCGGTTTTGTCTCACCAGGGGTGATCGTCGGATTCGCGTTTATTGTCAAAGGAATGAGCGTTACACCGAGGCTTGTACTCTGGAGCGGGATCAATTTGGAGGTGGAGGGTCCGTCATGGTCTGGGGCGGTGTGTCACAGCATAATCGGACAGAGCTTGTTGTCATTGCAGGCAATCTCAACGCTGTGCGTTACAGGGAAGACATCCTCCTCCCTCATGTGATACCCGTCCTGCAGGCTCATCCTGACATGACCCTCCAGCATGACAATGCCACCAGCCATACTGCTCATTCTGTGTGTGATTTCCTCCAAGACAGGAATGTCAGTGTTCTGCCATGGCCAGCGCTGAGCCTGGATCTCAATCCCATTGAGCACATCTGGGACCTGTTGGACGGAGGGTGAGGGCTAGGGCCATTCCCCCCAGAAATGAAAGGGAACTTGCAGGTGCCTTGTTGGAAGAGTGGGGTAACATCTCACAGCAAGAACTGGCAAATCTGGTGCTGTCCATGAGGAGCAGTACTGCAGTACTGAATGCAGCTGGTGGCCACACCAGAAACTGACTGTTACTTTTGATTTTGACCCTCCTTTGTTCAGGGACACATTATTCAATATCTGTTAGTCACATGTCTGTGAACTTGTTCAGTTTATGTCTCAGTTGTTGAATCTTGTTATGTTCATACAAATATTTACACATGTTAAGTTTGATGAACGCAGTTGACAGTGAGAGGACATTTCTTTTTTGCTGAGTTTAGTTGTGATCCGCGGTAGATTATTCTTTAACATTGTTCCACATTTTGGATGTTAATTTAATATTTTGTCTGATGCTTTGTTATGTACTGCAGGAACCTGATGCAGCATATAAGTGGGAAAGGAGGATGGTGATGTTTGTATATTTAATGTGTCTTCAGATTTTGTATCAACCAGTGCTGTATTTTCTGATTTAGGTGGAGGATAGTCATACATGGTGGCATTGATGGGTACAGCCGCCTCGTTGTGTTTCTCCGTGCTTCCAGCAACAATCGCAGCAGTACTGTAATGGATTGCTTCATGAATGCTGTCTCCAGATATGGCGTTCCCTTCAGAGTTAGGACGGACCATGGAGGAGAAAACAGCACTGTCTGCTTGTTGAATGTAATACATAATGAAAATATTATTTAAAAAATAGAGCTACATGCATCCTTAAAATGTTTTCTTGAGCTACACATTGATTACATTCTATAGTGAGTGATGCATGCGGCTACATTTTTTTCTGTAAATCCTTTTCAGAACTCAATCACCTCATGTTTGACAGCTTTATTGCTTTCTCCATGTTTATGAAATGTATAAGCCTTTAAATGACTTTTACAGACTACTTCTACAAACGAGGCAACACTATGGGGGCCTTGACGGAGGGACAGGAGTCGTTTAGCGACATCCTTACCGCAGACCGCGTGGTCGAACACTTTTTTCCCCCATCTTCTGCACCACTTCTTGTGGTCCCCCCTCCACCAGCGTAACTTCCTGTGCCCCCCTCCCTATACCACCCTCCTGTGGCCTCCCCTCCACCATTTCCTGAGGCTTATTGTCCACCTTCACCACACTCGTCTGTTGATGTTGGTGATGATGACAACGAGTAAGTCATCCCTGTAAATAATTCAATGTCTTGTTATTACAGATTAATTGTGGGAAGTATCTCGGCTTTGTTATTCTGAATGTCTCTATTTTTAGTGTTGACCTCCAAACACTGCTGAAGTTAACTTCTTGTCAATACGGGGGCGCTGTTTTCACTTTGGAAAAATCGTGCCCAAATGAAATGGCCTCGTACTCTGTTCTAGATCATACAATATGCATAGTATTATTACTATTGGATAGAAAACACTCAAGTTTCTAAAACTGTTTGAATTATATCTGTGAGTAAAACAGAACTCATTTTGCAGCAAACTTCCATACAGGAAGTGAAAAATCTGAAAACGAGGCTCTGTTTCAGGGCCTGCCTATTCAACTGGCTTTTATTTATCGATGTCACGTTCGTCGTTACGTGAAAGAGAGGACCAAGGCGCAGCGTGATATAAATACATTCTTCTCTTTATTAGAAGAAGACAAACGAAACGAACACTATACAAACTAAATCAAAACAACAAACCGACGACCGTGAAGCTATACAAAACAAATAAGTGCAGACACTGGCAACTTACACATAGACAATCACCCACAACCTACCTAATGACTATGGCTGCCTAAATATGGCTCCCAATCAGAGACAACGATAGACAGCTGTCTCTAATTGAGAACCAATCTAGGCAACCATAGACTTACATAAACACCTACAATGAACACAACCCCATGAACTCTACAAACATCCCCTAGACAATACAAACACCCTAGACGAGACAAAAACACACAAACATCCCCCATGTCACATCCTGACCTAACTAAAATAATAAAGAAAACAAAGATAACTAAGGCCAGGGCGTGACAATCGATATGCATGCACTTCATACGCCTTCCATACGCCTTGTCTAGCTTGATCTGAGGCCGAACAAGAGCTTTTGGAGTGACAGGTCCGGTATTTTCTTTGTCTTCGACGGCGCGCGAGGGACCTCGACATTGTCTTCTGAAAAGCGTTCGGTATACACGGCGAATATCTCCGGCTCTGATTTTATTTGATACATATGATAATAACATCATAAAGTAGGTTTTTTCAACCGAGTTTTATCAGTTTATTCAACGTTTATTGGGACTTTTGGAGTTTTCCGTTCTTTGCGCCAAGAGAGGATGGGAATGTTAGCAACCTTGGCTAGCATTGTGGCGCGAATTCGACAGAAGAAATGGACATTCTAAAACCAAACAACGATTTATTCTGGAAATAGGACTCCTTGTACAACATTCTGATGGAAGCTCAGCAAAAGTAAGACAACATTTATGATGTTATTTCGTATTTCTGTGTAATATGTTGATGTCTATTCTCCGCCGTGTTGGTGAGCACTGTCTCACAATAACCCAAGCTGTATGTTGTGGTAAAGTTATTTTTAAAAATCTAACACAGCGGTTGCATTAAGAACCATTGTATCTTTCATTTGCCATACAACAAGTACTTTATGTAACGTTTATGATGAGTTCTTTGGTCAGATTAGGTGAGTGTCCAAAATATCTCCGGAGATTCTGGTGAATCGTTGCTACGTATTCACAATGTATAACCAGGATTTGTAGCTATAAATATGCACATTTTCGAACAAAACATAAATGTATTGTATAACATGATGTTATAAGACTGTCATCTGATGAAGTTGTCCAACGGTTAGTGATTAATTTTATATCTTTTGCTGGTTTTTGCGAAAGCTACCTTTGCGGTGAATAAATGCGTTTGTGTGTTTGGCTATTGTGGTAAGCTAATATAATTCTATATTATGTTTTCGCTGTAAAACACTTAAAAAAATCTGAAATATTGGCTGGATTCACAAGATGTTTATCTTTCATTTGCTGTACACCATGTATTTTTCATAAATGTTTTATGATGAGTATTTATGTATTTCACGTTGCTCTCTGTAATTATTCTGGCTGCTTTGGTGCTATTTTTGATGGTGGCTGCAATGTAAAACTATGATTTATACCTCAAATATGCACATTTTCGAACAAAACATAAATGTATTGTATAACATGTTATAAGACTGTCATCTGATGAAGTTGTTTCTTGGTTAGTGACTAATTGTATCTCTATTTTGTCAGTTTTGTGAAAGCTACCTATGCGGTGGAAACATGGTGAAAATATGCGGTCGTGTGTTTGGCTATTGTGGTTAGCTAATAGAAATACATATTGTGTTTTCGCTGTAAAACATTTTAAAAATCGGAAATGATGGCTGGATTCACAAGATGTTTATCTTTCATTTGCTGTATTGGACTTGTGATTTCATGAAAATTATATTATATGATATCCCTGTCCCGTTAGGCTAGGCTATGCTAGTCAGCTTTTTTGATGAGGAGGATCCCGGATCCAGGAGGGTGATGAAGTAGAGGTTAATGAGCAGCAAGGTTGACTCTGCTTTTGCCCCTGATTCCAACCAAATTAACGTGATGAGGGACAACGTTTATGATTGTGCAATGAGAGGCTTTAAGAGAGCCCGCTTTAATCCGGAGGCAAAAAAAGACATGGTTTTTAGGGATGCTGACGGAAAAGGGGCAGCTGATGAGGGTGGTCCCTCAAGAGAATTTCTCCGGCTGCTATTGAGTGCCATCCATTCCTCTGAAATATTTGAGAGACCTGTTTGGAAAAAATGGTTCAAAAATTCAATCACCTCTGTCATTACCTCCCCTATATCTGTCTGGTTCCCCGCTCTGCCCCCCGGCTTCAGCATTGATTGTCATATGTCCTTGTATACCTGTGTGCTGACGCTGTCTTGGTTAATGTCTGTTCCTGATGAAATGTTTGACTCCCCGTACCTGCTTCTCTACTCCAGCGTTGGTCCTTACAATACTCACACACACACACACACACACACACACACACACACACACACACACACACACACACACACACACACACACACACACACACACACACACACACACACACACACACACACACACACACACACACACACACACACACACTTATTCTATTCCTTTTAAATGGGCTTCTATATAATCCCATGCTCTCTCTCACACATCTTTTACACACACACTTTTACCTCCCTGTATTGCTTTGCCATACATTCTGCCCCTTGCATCCCCACACCTGAACCCTTGGAACAACACACCCACCCAACAACTCCTTCCTCCTCTTGATCCTCAGGGAGTTGGCTGTCAGTGTCAACGGTCGGACTTCCCACTGGTCACAAACTGGTTGAATCAATGTTGTTTCAACTTCATTTGTCAACATATTGTGATGGGTGAACTATTTGGAAGAAAAATTACAAATGAACATGTAACAATTTCAAAGATTTTACTGAGTTATAAAGAAATCAGTCAATTGAAATGAATTCATTAGGCCCTCATCTATAGATTTCACGTTGGTCACAGACACCTTAAAATCAGAATCAGAAACAGTATCCGGTGTGACCACCATTTGCCTCATGCAGCGCCATACGTCTCCTACCGCGTAGAGTTGATCAGGCTGTTGATTGTGTCTGGTTGAATGTTGTCCCACTCCACTTCAATCACTGTCCGAAGTTGCTGGATATTGGAGGAAACTGGAACACACTGTCATACACATAAATCCAGAACATTCTAAGATGGGACATTTTCAGCTTCCAGGAATTGTATACAGATCCTTGCGACATGGTGCCGTGCATTATCATGCTGAAACATGAGGTGATGGCGGCGGATGAATGGCACAACAGTGGGCCTCAGGAGCTCTTCACGGTATCTCTGTGCATTGAAATTGTCATCAATAAAATGCAATTGTGTTCATTGTTGGTAGCTTATGCCTGCCCATACCATAACCCTACCGCCACTATGGGGCACTCTGTTCACAATGTTGACATCAGCAAACTGCTTGCCTAAATGATGCCATGCACGTGGTCTGCAGTTGTGAGGCCGTTTGGACGTACTGCCAAATTATCTAAAACGACTTTGGAAGCGGCTTATGGTAGAGAAATGACCATTAAATTACCTGGCAACACCTCTGGTCGACATTCCTGCAGTCAGCTCCCTCAAAACTTGAGACATCTGTGGCATTGTTGTGTGACAAAACTGCACATTTTAGAGTGGCCTTTTATTGTCCCCAGCACAAGGTGCACCTGTATAATGATCATGTTGTTTAATCAGCTTCTTGATATGCCACACCTGTCAGGTTGCTGGATTGTCTTGGGAAAGGAGAAATGCTCACTAACAGCGATGTACACAAAATTTGAGCGAAATAAGCTTTTCGTGCATATGGAACATTTCTGGGATTTTTTTTCAGTTCATGAAACAACACTTTACATGTTGCATTCATACTTTTGCTAACAAAAGTCCTCAACGTAAACTGTTTTGAGGGTGAAATTTGAACAACAGGGTTATGTCATCATGGTATCCATTTTAATACAGACAAAGCTTGTATAACCTGTTGAATTTATACCTTTCAAAAGTCAGATTCTGAACATTAAATCCACCTTCAGAAAAAATAAGTAGGGCAGCACCTCCTACTGGAGAGTTGATCTACAGCTATGCATTCAATGCTGCTAAACTTTGACATTTGTCATGGACTTGTACCAATGTGCTAGCGTTCTAATGAGTACTTAGATATCTCTTACTAAATAGATTTACTGTTGTTGCCAAAGTCAAGGGTAGGTTTAACAGAACAAATAAAACCATACTTTATATCAGTTAACAGCCCTATATTCTGTAGAATTTGTTGAAATCAACAGCTATTGTTTCACTTTAACCCAGGGTTCAACTAAACATAGACAATACAAGGTCTATGGTTTCAAGCTTTGGTTGATTTAAAATCTAATCTTCAAGTTAATTGATATGTTGTATTCATATCTCAACCAAAAATCTAAGTTAAAGAATAGGACTAAATAAAATCAAACTTTTTATACACTTTAAATAAAGTCACATATGTAGCATACAACACTCCTTTTAGTTTAAATATTTCTCAAATTTACCATTTATTTAACATTGAAGCCCAGCTGATATAATTTCATTATTTGAAGGACCAGACTTTGAAATTGGTTTAGAATATTTATTGAGGAAATGGGAATGATGTGAATGATTATTTTAAAATGCATTTCACCTTTATTTAACCAGGTAGGCCAGTTGAGAACAATTTCTCATTTACAACTGCGACCTGGCCAAGATAAAGCAAAGCAGTGCGACAAAAACAACAGAGTTACACGTAAACAAACGTACAGTCAATAACACAAAAGAAAAATGAAAGAAAAAAGAGGATTCAGGAGGGGAATGACAATGGACCAGAAAGCCAAAGACTGGAGATGAAGGATCGAGGGGTTGGACTGTAGAGTTTGGCTTGGAGTCTCATCGTCAGGCAGTGGTAGTTATGCTGCTGTGGTGATGGCAATCCCCCTCGGGAGATACTTGGAAGAACCTACGAGATATTAGATAGGAGGGGAGGATGAAGGATGCAAAAAAAGGCTAGTGCAGGGTTTCCCAAACTCGGTCCTTGGGACCCCAAGGAGTGCACATTTGGGTTTTGCCCTAGCACTACAAAGCAACTAATCATCAACCAAAAACATGCACCCCTTGGGGTCCCGAGGATCGAGTTTGGGAAATGCTGGGCTAGTAACAAACAGTGGCGTGCAAAGTGACATTTAATTTATCTGTTATTTTACCAGGTAAATCGACTGAGAACACGTTCTCATTTGCAGCAACAACCTGGGGAATAGTTACAGGGGAGAGGAGGGGGATGAATGAGCCAATTGTAAACTGGGGATTATTAGGTGACCGTGATGTTTGAGGGCCAGATTGGGAATTTAGCCAGGACACCGGGGTTAACACCCCTACTCTTACGATAAGTGCCATGGGATCTTTAATGACCTCAGAGAGTCAGGACACCCGTTTAACGTCCCATCCGAAAGACGGCACCCTACACAGAGCAGTGTCCCCAATCACTGCCCTGGGGAATTGGGATCTTTGTTTAGACCAGAGGAAAGAGTGCCTCCTAATGGCCCTCCAACACCACTTCCAGCAGCATCTGGTCTCCCATCCAGGGACTGACCAGGACCAACCCTGCTTAGCTTCAGAAGCAAACCAGCAGTGGTATGCAGGGTGGTATGCTGCTGGCAAATGCACTGCAGAACAGAGGAGGAATGTTAATCTGGTCATGTTTAAGTACTGGTGGCAGTGGTGATTAACTACAGTGAGCAGGCTGATTAGCAGATTGTGCTTTTTGAGGAACTGCGATCAAGAGATTTAGTTTAACACTAGAAGTTATTGACTGCATATGAATTTCTATTTTTTTAAGGTATACCCCCATCTGTCCTTGTCATTTCCCAATACATTTATTTAACACACGTATGTTGTTAGAATTTTATTTCACAAACATAATGTCATGCCCTGATCTGTTTCACCTGTCCTGTGATTGTCTCCACCCCCTCCAGGTGTCACTTATTTTCCCCAGTGTATTTATTGCCCTGTTTCTCTGCGCCAGTTTGTCTTGTATGTTCAAGTCAACCAGCGTGTTTTTTCCATGCGCCTGCTTTTTCTATTCTCTTTTTGTTAGTCCTCCCAGTTTTGACCCTTGCCTGTTTTCTGGACTCTGTGCCTGCCTGACCATTCTGCCTGCCACTCTGTACCTCCTGGACTGAACTGGTTTTGACCTTTTGCCTGTCCACGACCAGTCTCTTACCTACCCTTTTGGATTATAATAAATATCAAAGACTCAAACCATCTGCTTCCCGTGTCTGCATCTGGGTCTCCGCCTTGTGCCCTTATAGAATGTGTAATTCGTAGTTAAGAGGATATGCAATTTATTTCACCTGGAGCAAAAAAAGACTTTCTATTCCTCCTACAGAGTCACATGCAGGTAAGACATTGATTTCTATATATGATATCAAAGAGCAGATTGAGGTTTCCAAAATACTTACCTTTGCCAAATTAACTAAATTGAAGAGGTGAGTTCTTTCAAAATAGCACTTTTTCCAAGAATAACCACTTCCATTGTGCTCCACAGGTGAGCACGGGGCAGCAGATCACCCAGCTCTAGGAAGAGTCTTGGTGGTTCCAAACATATTCCATTTAAGAATGGAGGCCACGGTGTTCTTGGGGACCTTCAATGCTGCAGACATTATTTGGTACCCTTCCCCAGATCTGTGCCTCGACAAAATCCTGTCTTGGAGCTTTAGACAATTCCTTCGCCCTAATGGTTTGATTTTTGCTCTGACATGCACTGTCAACTGTGGGACCTTATATAGACAGGTGTGTGCCTTTCCAAATCATGTCCAATCAATTGAATGTACCACAGGTGGACTCCAATCAAGTTGCAGAAACAACTCAAGGATGATCAATGGAAACAGGATCCACCTGAGCTCAATTTCGAGTCTCATAGCAAAAGGTCTGAAACATTATTTATTTAAGTAATGTTTTTTTTAATTATTAATACATTTGCAAAACTTTCTAAACCGGTTTTCGATTTGTTATTATGGGGTATTGTGTGGAGATTGAGGACTTCTTTATTTAATATTTTTTTTGAATAAGGCTGTAAAATTACAAAGTGTAAATTCAAGGGGTTTGTAATAGTAGAAGAAAATGTAAAAATACAATAATAAAACAATAAATAACATTCTGAATAAATTGAAAAATAATAAACACAGGGAATAAATACTCAACGAGTAAGGATAACTTTGCTATATACACAGGTCACCAGTGCCGAGTTGATGTGCAGGGGTACGAGGTAATTGAGGTGAGTAGGGATACAGTGACTAGGCAACGGGATAGATAACAGTAACAGCAGTGTATGTGATGAGTCAAAAGAGATAAGTGCAAAGTGGGTTAATGCAGGGCCTCCCGAGCGGCACAGTGGTCTAAGGCACTTCATCGCAGCTGTGCCACTAGAGATCCTGGTTCGAGTCCAGGCTCTGTCGCGACCGGGAGACCCATGGGGTGGCGCACAATTGTCCGGGTTTGGCCGGCAGGGATGTTCTTGTCCTATCGCGCACTAGTGACTCCTGTGGTCGGGCCGGGTGCAATGCATGCTGACATGGTCACCAGGTGTACAGTGCTTCCTCTGACGCATTGGTGCAGTTGGCTTCTGGGTTAAGCGGGCATTGGGTCAAGAAGCAGTGCGGCTTGTCTGGGTTGTGTTTCGGAGGATGCACGGCTCTCGACCTTTGCCTCTCCCAAGTCCGTATGGGAGTTGTAGCGATGGGACAATTTGATACCATGAAATTGGGGAGAAAAAGGGGTACAAAGAAATATACACAACTGTTCAAAAGTTTGGGGTCACTTAGAAATGTCCTTGTTTTCCATGAAAACATACATGAAATGAATTGACGTTGACAAGGTTATAAATAATGATTTTTAATTGAAATAATAATTGTGTCCTTCAAACTTTGCTTTCATTAATAACATTTCACAGGGAAGAGCGAGAGAACACATAACACTTTCACAACGACCTTGCTAAGAATGAGCTTGTTGTAAGATTAGCCCAGGCTACAATCTACTGTCTCTCCTCACATTTTTAGGGCACAACTCTGTCTCTAAAAGCCTTGCCTTTCCAAATCATAATTATAACTATTGATAAATTATCCAAACAAGTGTAGAATGACAGTCTTTAGTGCTTCACTTGTGGTAATGACAGATTGGAATCTCAATGCATTCTTAGTCTAAATTGCTATACATTTCGCAGTGTGCAGACCTCCACAATCAACCTGATACCCCAAATAAACAATTTTGGATAAGCCTAAATCAATTACGAGCACAATTGACCACCCCCCTTCACCGCACTCATTCTTCCATTCCTGGCATTTCATGTCCTTCTTCAGATAGTGTTTCAGTTCGTGTTTTTAATGGCACATGTTCAAAGTGGATGGCCCTTGATAATGTCTCTCACCTGAGCCGACACTATCCTTTACAGTCATTATGTCTTTGTCCATTTTCCTACCAGTACACAAGCAGCATGGGAGACGTTTGGACTGGATCTCTCTCCATGCGCACTCCACATGGACCCATGTCGCACTCCTGAGAGAAAAAGCATGAGAGAACAGGTGGTTGATAGCTTCGACTGCTTTGTACAGGTTGCTGGCTCGGACTCAGGTCTCACGTTAGAAGTGGTGAAGGACCATACTGAGTGCCATTTTCAGCCAGTTAGAGGGGGTGTTGAGGTTCAAACTCTGTTCTCGACCGAACTATCTATTAGAATAACAAATCGAATTACAGTTGAAGTCAGAAGTTTACATACACTTAGGTTGGAGTCATTAAAATTTGTTTTTCAACCACTCCACACATTTCTTGTTAACAAACTATAGTTTTGGTAAGTCGGTTAGGACATCTACCTTATGCATGACACAAGTCATTTTTCCAACAATTGTTAACAGACAGATTATTTCACTTATGATTCACTGTATCACAATTCCAGTGGGTCAGAAGTTTACATACTCTAAGTTGACTGTACCTTTAAACAGCTTGTATCTATTTCCACAGTAAAACGAGACCTATATCGACATAACCTGAAAGGCCGCTCAGCAAGGAAGAAGCCCCTGCTCCAAAACCGCCACAAAGAAGCCAGACTACGGTTTGCAACTGCAGATGGGGACAAAGATCGTACTTTTCGAAGAAATGTCCTCTGGTCTGATGAAACAAAAAATGAACTGTTTGGCCATTATGTCCATCGTTATGTTTGGAGGAAAAAGGGGGAGGCTTGCAAGTCGAAGAACACCATCCAACCGTGGAGCACGGGAATGGCAGCATCATGTTGTGGGGGTGCTTTGCAGCAAGAGGGACTGGTGCACTTCACAAAATAGATGGCTTCATGAAGAAAGAAAATCATGTGGATATATTGAAGCAACATCTCAAGACATCAGTCAGGAAGTTAAAGCTTGGTCGCAAATGGGTCTTCCAAATGGACAATGACCCCAAGCATACTTCCGAAGTTGTGGCAAAATGGCTTAAGGACAACAAAGTCCAGGTATTGGAGTGGCCATCACAAAGCTCTGACCTCAATCCTATAGAACATTTGTTGGCAAAACTGAAAAATTGTGTACGAGCAAGGATGCCTACAAACCTGACTCAGTTACACCAGCTCTGTCAGGAGGAATGGGCCAAAATTCACCCAACTTATTGTGGGAAACTTGTGGAAGGCTACCCAAAATGTTTGACCCAAGTTAATTAAACAATTTAAAGGCAATGCTACCAAATACTAATTGAGTGTATGTAAACTTCTGACCCACTGGGAATGTGATGAAATAAATAAAAGCTGAAATAAATCATTCTATTATTCTGACATTTCACATTCTTAAAATAAAGTGGTGATCCTAACTGACCTAAGACAAGGAATGTTTACTAGGATTAAATGTCAGGAATTGTGAAAAACTGAGTTTAAATGTCTTTGGCTCCATGAACGCCCACCAAACCCGGGACGTGAACTGGGGACCCCGATCAGAAACGATGTCCTCAGGCACCCCGTAGTGCCGGAAGATGTGAGTAAACAGGGCCTCCGCAGTCTGTAGGGGCTTAGGGAAACCAGGCAAAGGGAGGAGACAACAGGACTTAGAGAACCGATCCACAACGACCAGGATCGTGGCGTGGCGGAATATATCAGAATGTCATCTATATACGCCACCACACCCTGTCCGTGCAGGTCCCTGAGAATCTCGTCTACAAAGGATTGGAAGACTGCTGGGGCATTCTTCAACCCATACGGCATGACGAGGTACTCATAATGGCCGGATGTGGTACTAAACGCTGTCTTCCACTCATCTCCCTCCCGAATACGCACCAAGTTATACACGCTCCTGAGATCCAGTTTTGTGAAGAAGCGTGCTCCGTGAAATGACTCAGTCGCCATAGTGATGAGAGGTAGTGGGTAACTGTACCCCACCGTAATAGAATTTAGACTATAGTCAATGCACGGACGCAGACCTCCCTCCTTCTTCTTCACAAAAAAGAAACTCGAGGAGGCGGGTGATGTGGAGGGCCGAATGTACCCCTACCTCAGAGATTCAGAGACATGTGTTTCCATAGCCACCGTCTCCTCCTGTGACAGGGGATACACGTGACTCCTGGGAAGTGCGGCGTTTACCTGGAGGTTTATCGCACAATCCCCTCGTCGATGGGGTGGTAATTGGGTCGCCCTCTTTTTACAGAAGGCGATAGCCAAATCGGCATTTTCGGGGGGAATGCGCACGGTGGAGATTTGGTCTGGACTCTCCACTGTCGTTGCACCGATGGAAACTCCCACACACCTACCTGAGCACTCCTCTGACCACCCCTTTAGAGCCCTCTGTTGCCACGAAATAGTGGGGTTGTGAAAGGCCAACCAGGGAATCCCCAGCATCACTGGAAATGCAGGAGAATCTATGAGGAAGAGACTAATTCTCTCCTCATGACCCCCCTGCGTAACCATGTCCAGTGGAGCCGTGGCCTCCCTGACCCTAATGGTCGACTATCTAGGGAGTGCACATAGAATGGTTTCTCCATCTGAACCAGGGGAATCCCTAACCTATGCGCGAAACCGCAGTCAATAAAATTCCCTGCTGCACCTGAATCGACTAGGGACTTATGCTGGGAATGGGGGGGGGGGGGAAACTCAGGGAAAGAAATTACCACATACATGTGACCAACAGGGGGCTCTGGGTGAGCCTGGTGCTGACTCACCTGGGGTGTCCGAACAGTACTCTGCCTGCCGTCTCGACTCCCAGACGAGCTCCTCCAACACCGGTCGGCAGTGTGCCCTCTCCGACCACACCCAGTGCAGGAGGTGGCTCCTCCTCCGATCATCCTCGCTGCAGCACCACCTAACTCCATGGGGGTTGGAGTGGAGCGCGGGGGGTGGAACCAACAGGACCCGATCCGGACGCCCGCGCGTAGCTGGTTGTCCAACCTGATGGACATATCCACTAGCTGGTCCAGGGTGAGGGTAGCATCTCTGCATTCTAGCTCCCTGCGGACGTCCTCGCGTAAGCTGCACCTATAGTGGTCAATCAGGGCCCTGTCGTTCCACCCTTCGACGGCGGCCAAGGTCCTGAACTCCAGAGCGAAGTCTTGTGCGCTCCTCGTCTCCTGCCATAGATGGAACAGACGCTCACCCATCGCTCGACCCTCAGGGGGATGGTCGAACACGGCCAGGAAACGGCGGGTGAAATCTGGGTAGTGATTCCCCGAGTCTGGTCTACCCTAGACCGCGTTGGCCCACTCCAGAGCTTTGCCTGACAGGCAGGAGACGCGTTCACGCTCTCACCTCCCGAAGGAGCCGGGTGCACAGTTGCCAGGTAAAGCTCCAGCCAGAGCAGGAAACCCTTGCACCCGGCAGCCGTCCCATCGTACTCCCTCGGGAGCGCGAGCCGAATACTGCTGGGGCCAGATGACGCCAGAGAGGGTGGTGGTACTGGTTGGAGTGTGGCTGGTTGAGGGATAGGCAGCCACCCCTCTCCCATCTCTCCATCGTCGCCATCACTTGATCCATGGCGGTCCCGAGACGGTGGAGAACGGTGGTGTGGTGTTGCACGCGCTCCTCCATGAAAGTGGAGAGCGTGTCAGCTCCTGCTGATTCCATAAGTGCTGCGGGATTCTGTTACAGGAGGTGCAGGAATCAAGAGCCGGAGAGCAAGGAAGTCCCAGTGGCACAATAGTTTATTCAGAAGTCCCAACTCAACAGCAACATGGGGGGGAATATGCCCAAACGAGGTCGCCACACACAGGGAAATAAACGCTACACACGGAGGAGAAACCCCGTGGTGCAGACACGACCCCTAACCAAGTAACCACAGCAAACAATCCCGCACAAAGACTAGCAGGCAGCGGAGGTAAATAAACCCACCGAAATCAACTAATAGGACACAGGTGTAAAAAATACAGACAGACACAAACGAAAAGGAAAAATGGATCGGTGACAGCTAGTAGGCCGGCGACGATGACCGCCGAGCACCGCCCGGACAGGGAGAGGAGCCACGTTCGGTGGAAGTTGTGACATTAACTGAGCTGGGCTTGGGTCATTGATAAGTCATTGTCTCAACTCAGCCTTATAATGCTGTGAAAGGAACCCAAATGATTTCGTGGAGCCCATCCTTTTCATAAAACGAGATTTTGTTTCCAGAAGGTATCAAAATGGTCAATAAATGTTACACCCACAGAGTTACAATAGTCTTGTAGCCAGACATGGAGGGCTAAAAGTCTACTGAAACGTTCAATGTCTTGATTTAGGGAGGGCACAGGACCAGATATTTTTTGGTGTTAAGCGACGACACAGTCATTTCTTTAAAATCCATCTTCAGCTGTTCTGAGCTGCCCTTCATAATTTAATTGAATCCCACATGAACTATTATAGACTCGATTTCCTGATCCAGGTTTAAAATGTTTGGATGCAGCTTATTGATGTCCTGTACTCATGCTCCTGGATAGCACAAAGTTTTTGCTCCATTGACTGAGACATTTCTTACCATTGAACTGCACAATACAACGGCCGGAGAAAGGGATGGAGAAATCCGGCCATTCCTGCCCCTCACACAATTCGTTGAACCTTTCACAGGTCCACGAGAAGCAGGATAGCATACGTCCACTGCTCTCGGCGATAGGTCCAGACCTCCCACAGCAGGCAGTGCCCTGTCAGATCCAGAGAAAGGGAAATGAGCCAAACTCAACAACAAAGCCGCTGCTCGAGTCAGCGTAGTTGGAGTCAGTACAGACCCAAGCAATCCCTGAGAGGCGCAGTTAGATCAGGCACCATTCCGGAGAAGCTATTCCTTATGTCAATCTGCTCCAAACCTATCGCAGACTCTCCAGTCTGCTTAGCAGCATGCCGCTGCCTTCTGTTTCCACGACTTGTGACAGGGGATTGGAACAATCCTCTTGCGGTTCTGCGTCTACTCCACTGCAAGATGGAGGAGGAGAAGCAGATGGAGACTACTTCCTTGGCAGGCAAATTCCAGGTAGCACACGCCATTCGGGTTAGGACAGATGACAAGGCAGGGATACATCCGTCAGGCACGACGGTGTCCAGCCAAAGGAGTTGAGAAATAGAATGTTCCAATTTGCGATTTCACCATAAGTTTGAATTGAATTGAAATTTGCTTGCTAATGACAGCCACTTCCTTTTCTATAATCCTCCGCAAGAAAACAATTGCTGCATTGGAACTCCGGATTGTCGATATTGTCCCGGACAAGAGTGTAATAAACACAGCTTCTGCAGTGCTGGAAACGTTCGCTAGCTATTCCAGGTGAAGTGGGTTCCATTGCAAACTAGCTAGCTAGCTGGCTAGTTGGTAGCAGGTGTTGACACAAACAGTTATGACCAAAATAAAACAACAGGCCGAAACAACAGGTCGAGGCGCAGGCGGTATCCAAATTCATGACAGGAGTTAGTGGAGTTCGTGACAGGAAATGACGTCGACAGTGGAGAAGGAGAGAGTGTAGATGAAGGGAATGAGACAGGTTAAAATAGGATTTTAAAGCCTTGAGAAAATTGAGAAATGGATTGGGTATGTATGTCTTTCAGAGGGTGAATGGGCAAGACAAAAGATTTAAGTGCCTTTGAACAGGGTATGGTAGAAGGTGCCAGGCGCACCGGTTTGGTGTGTCAATAACTGCAACGCTGCTGGGTTTGTCACGCTCAACAGTTTCCCATTTGTTTCAAGAATGGTCCACCACTCAAAGGACATCCAGCCAACTTGACACAACTGTGGGAATCATTGGAGTCAACATGGGCCAGCATCCCTGTAGAACGCTTTCAACACCTTGTAGTCCATGCCCCAACAATTTGAGGATGTTCTAAGGGCAAAACGGGGTGCAACTCAATATTAGGAAGGTGTTCCTAATGTTTTGTACACTCAGTGTATAAAACAGAGGGAGATGGGAGGGAGGAGAGAAGGAGAGAGGGAGAGTGAGGGAGGGAGGGAGGCAGAGCGAGATAGGGAGATACTGAGGGAGAGAGAGAGAGAGATCAAGCTAACCTGTGGTCATGTCAAACTGATTTTGCCTCGGAGGCCGCATTCGGTCTTCAACGAGGTCCGGAGGGTCGCACTGAAAATGTATTATTATTATTGTATTTATACTCAAACCACCCGCAGGCCGGATTGGAGCCCTTCACGGGCTCAAGCTCTGTCAGAACTTCACTCTGTGACTCTGAACCCAGCTGGAAGCTGGGCAGTTCACACACACCATTCTTTCTCTCAGATCTCATTTACAGATTTTGAAATGTTGTCGACCAACACATAACTGTCACAATCTCTTTCCTGTTGTGTACAATAGGTAAATGTACATCACATCTCACCAATGTGCATTAATTCAGTGTAGCTATTGACGGATCAGTGCATCTCCGCAGAGTGGTAAACCAGCATAGCAGCAGTAGTAGCAAGAATGTGGTTACCATGGAGATCCGGCGGGCCAATGAAATTCACCGAATCCGAGCTAAAGACAAACGACGGAGCCAAAGCAGGTGGCTGCACTATGTTGGGGGAGAGAGACAGCTCTGAAGTGTAAATTATAACAATCCAGGCTACAATCCTGCTATTTTGGCCCCCCAAAACACTTCTCCCATTCTCTCTTTAAAGGAAAGTAAAGGAAGTAAAAGTAGCTCAAATAAGAGTGGAAGTAAAATGGAGCATTAAAATTGTATTTGTCACATGTGCCAAATAAAACAGGTTTAGACCTTACAGTGAAATGCTTACTGGGGTACAATTGATGTGCGTACCAATGTTCCTAAAAATGTGCCACTGACTTTATCTGATTATTAATCCCTTGATCCCAAATCAACCCCTACTCCCTAGGCATCTGAGAAGGTTGGGTAGATGTAAGCGACATTGTGATAGTTCTATCTTACCCTCTGGTAGGCTAGGTGGAATTGTTGCCATATTGCAGACACCTATCCAGTCATACACATAATATGAACATGTGACTGGGGGGTAGAGTCAAGGGGTTTATTTGGTTGATCACCTTTATAGTTCTAAATGTAATGCCATGTGATGCACATATGCTAGACCTACTGCTAGGCTTTCTGTTACACTGTCCATTGAAGTGTAGCCTACTTTTTAAGTAGGAAGAAGAACGTTTGGAGTGGCGATACAGTGCTTCTATGTTTTATACTTAAAAAAAAAAAACGCTTATAAGTTTTATATTGTTTAAGACACATATTATACCTTTAAAACGTTTTGTTTGAAGTGTTTTTTAATTTGGGTCCACGGTGTTAGTGCACACCATTTTTGGCTGGATTTTACTGTCTGCTGGAGATAATGTTAGCAGGCTAGCCCAGGCTAGGTCCGACTCACGCAGCCGGGACCGTCGTTTCTGACCCGAGTATAAGCATGCCAGACTCCTCTGATTTGGAGTCGAATCTGGAAATGGACAGTAAAAGCCATAAAATGCGAGACCTGTGCTATGTTCACTGTAGTGAAAGAGGGAGAATTATACACTTGGGAAGTGTACACAACTCGTTGCCTCAAAAGACTGGATCATTTAACTACTAGAGGAGAATAGCTTTAGCCTGACTCAACTGATTGCAAAACCCACACTAATGTAAAAAGAATCCACAAAAATCCTCACTTATTGACCGAGTTCTGACCATTAGCCCGCACAAGTACTTGTCCAGTGGTGTCTATGCTGACGATTTTCTTCTAATTTTGGGTGGTGGATCTCAGTGATCACTGTCCTATTAGATACCAAACAGATGTACACTTATCCTCGTAAAGTATGTATTACTCAGACTTGTCCTCTATCAGCTACCCTGAATTAGCTCTAGAATTGTTCTCATCTATTTTTATCTCTCTGGCAGACAAACACCTTTAAATAGAGCAAATCCCTGGTTTACTATAGAACTTTCAGATCTTGATATGATGAGAAATTAGCCCTGGGCCAAGCTTAGAAAAACTTGACTGATTGGCAGCAGCTTTTCAGGCAATTGAGAAATAGATGCACCTCCTCAATTAAGAATGCTAAATCATGCTACTTTCTAAGTTCTATCTCAGACTCTGCTGATGATCCGTCTCACCCTAATGCACTGAAGTGTCGAAATTCATCTCCCTCCCTGCCTAAGCAAGTTATGTCAGAGTCTAGCATCGTTACTGGGAAAAAAGGAGGTAAGTGATGCTTTTAATTAACATTTTATCTCTGCAGGCCCTTTATTTGAATTAAATTGTGTTTTATTTGACACTGATCAGTCAATCGACTGCTCTTCCCTCTCTCAGCCTCTAGTTGGTATGATGGAATATCTGTCAAATTCTAGTGAATCTTTGATTCTCCAACACTGTGATTGGTCTAAATTTATAACATGAGAGGAGGGCAATGAGTTTGCCGTCTCTTTAAAAAGAACAGTTGGAAAAAACTTTAAAGGCTGCTTCTCAGCGTGTTTGTTGTGTAACACTGACTGACAAGCCTCTTTGCATTTAGTTTTTAATGCTAACTCTGTGTGAATGAGTCACGGAGAGGACAGTCTGAAACGATGAAGACCTCACCCGGGATGACAAATCCTCTTGTTGGGACTTTGAGAAAGTCACATTCAAGTCCCACAAAATGTTTGAACGCTGTAGGGATACAAACAGGATTAAAACAATGCAAAGTCATTCAAAGGTCACATGTGAAAATCTACGAGTCATTTTTAAATGTCCATTTAGCAGTTTGGTGTAATACCCTCACCCAACAAAAATAGATTTTTGATTATTGAAAAAATATTTCACAGAGGTGTAGATGGTACAATGATGAGATGGTACAATGATGATCTATTTTGCTTGTTTATTGCTGTTTATTGCTTGTTGTGTCATATAAACTGAAATCAGGCAAATATTTTAGAATTTATGAAACTAGGAATTGCCTGAGGTGTTCTACATTTTGCTTCCTTTAAAAATGTAATAAACATGTAAAGGTGTGTTATTATGGGTGTGATGTTGAAATTGGAGTTCAACTCCCGACTGAAGAAGGGATGGAGTTGAGTTCCTCTCTATACCTTTCTGCCTCGCTCTGCTGCCTGTATCAGCCAACCAGACCGAATACTAATGATGATGTCAAGTCAAGTGTTATCAAGTGTTAATCAGATGTTACGCTGCTGTGGCAGTACTATTATGGAAAGCCATTTTACCATATATTAATGTAATTGTTATGTCAATATTTGTAAATTTTTTTATCATCGAATTATTGATATCGATAAATTATACTAAAGTATTCAATGTCGTATTGTTGCACACTTTACTGTAGTATACTGTAGTATGCCTATTTACTGCAATGTTTTTGCAGACGTTACTGTAGTATGCTGTTGTGTTTTAGCGGACTATACTTACTATAGTAATTTTGTTTTATTATCTTTGACATAGAAGTCGGGGCTTTCTCCTTGAGGAAACCTAATGGACAAATATTAAAAGAGCACATTTTCCATAACTTGTAAGTAGGTACAGTGGGGAGAACAAGTATTTGATACACTGCCGATTTTGCAGGTTTTCCTACTTAAAAAGCACGTAGAGGTCTGTCATTTTTATAATAGTTACACTTCAACTGTGAGAGACGGAATCTAAAACAAAAATCCAGAAAAACATATTGTATGATTTTTAAGTAATTAATTTGCATTTTATTGCATGACATAAGTATTTGATCACCTACCAACCAGTAAGAATTCCGGCTCTCACAGACCTGTTAGTTTTTCTTTAAGAAGCCCTCTTGTTCTCCACTCATTATCTGTATTAACTGCACCTGTTTGAACTCGTTACCTGTATAAAAGACACCTGTCCACACACTATCAAACAGACTCCAACCTCTCCACAATGGCCAAGACCAGAGAGCTGTGTAAGGACATCAGGGATAAAATTGTAGACCTGCACAAGGCTGGGATGGGCTACAAGACAATAGGCAAGCAGCTTGGTGAGAAGGCAACAACTGTTGGCGCAATTATTAGAAAATGGAAGAAGTTCAAGATGACGGTCAATCACCCTTGGTCTGCAAGATCTCACCTCGTGGGGCATCAATGATCATGAGGAAGGTGAGGGATCAGCCCAGAACTACACGGCAGGACCTGGTCAATAACCTGAAGAGAGATGGGACCACAGTCTCAAAGAAAACCATTTGTAACACACTACGCCGTCATGGATTAAAATACTGCAGCGCACGCAAGGTCCCCCTGCTCAAGCCAGCGCATGTCCAGGCCCGTCTGAAGTTAGCCAATGACCATCTGGATGATCCAGAGGAGGAATGGGAGAAGGTCATGTGGTCTGATGAGACAAAAATAGAGCTTTTTGGTCAAAACTCCACTCGCAGTGTTTGGAGGAAGAAGAAGGATGAGTACAACCCCAAGAACACCATCCCAACCGTGAAGCATGGAGGTGGAAACATCATTCTTTGGGGATGCTTTTCTGCAAAGGGGACAGGACGACTGCACCGTATTGAGGGGAGGATGGATGGGGCCATGTATCGCGAGATCTTGGCCAACAACCTCCTTCCCTCAGTAAGAGCATTGAAGATGGGTTGTGGCTGGGTCTTCCAGCATGACAACGACCCGAAACACACAGCCAGGGCAACTAAGGAGTGGCTCCGTAAGAAGCATCTCAAGGTCCTGGAGTGGCCTAGCCAGTCTCCAGACCTGAACCCAATAGAAAATCTTTGGAGGGAGCTGAAAGTCCGTATTGCCCAGCGACAGCCCCGAAACCTGAAGGATCTGGAGAAGGTCTGTATTGAGGAGTGGGCCAAAATCCCTGCTGCAGTGTGTGCAAACCTGGTCAAGAACTACAGGAAACGTAAGATCTCTGTAATTGCAAACAAAGGTTTCTGTACCAAATACTAAGCTCTGCTTTTCTGATGTATCAAATACTTATGTCATGCAATAATATGCAAATTAATTACTTAAAAATCATACAATGTGATTTTCTGGATTTTTGTTTTAGATTCTGACTCTCACAGTTGAAGTGTACCTATGATAAAAATTACAGACCTCTACATGCTTTGTAAGGAGGAAAATCTGCAATATCGGCAGTGTATCAAATACTTGTTCTCCCCACTGTAGGTACATGTAGGAGTCTGAATAGATAGGTTCAACGCTTCTACTTTCTTTAATAACCTGTATTAAATATGAGCATCTATACAGTGTGTAGTATAGTATTCTACAGTTTAATACAGTTTACTACAGTGTACTACATAATTCTAAAGTAAGTATTGTAGTATTCTATAGTAAACTATAGTATTTTTTACGTGGGTATGAGGGTGTTAAACATGATTTATTTACATACATAAAATGATCTTATTCATGGAATGATTTCCAGCTTTCCACTGTGACACACCCGATTTGTTCAATAGGTTCATATTTACAGTACAACACATCAATTTTGTACATGATTGTCATTGAACAGTAGAGAAATAAGTTATCATAGCCCAAATACATTTATTTGTAGGCCTACCATAGTACACACCACGGTATACTATGGTAAACTATAGTACGTACTATAGTACACTAGGGTAAAATTTGTTATTGGACAGTCTATTGCAATTTAGTGCAAAATGCAATCAATCGTGCAGCAAAGAGTTCACAAGACACAGAACTCTGTGGCCTTGTGCAAAACGATAAATGCATTTTCAAAATGTAGTTGCCTTCTCGAAACATAAATACATTAATCAAAACTATATTATACCGTAAGAATTGCAAATGCATTAATCAATATAACACGACTGCCAGCAAAAATATTAACACAACCATACTTACAGATGTAGGATCTTAATTTGATCACTCTTTTGTTGCTGAGAATTTTCCTGCACAGAAGAAAATGCTAACTAAATGCTAAGTTTGTAATTTCCACTTTAAAATGTCAGACTTGATTTGCCCTAACGAAAACTGGATCAACCCCTGCAAAGAAATGTACATTAATTATAATCCACATAATAATTTACATTTCTGGTTTGCCGCAGGATTATTTTCCTGCTGTAGCAAACTGGTTCAAATTAAGATCGTACATCTGTATCTCTTGAGTCCAAGTAGACAAAACAGAAAGGAAATTAGTGTTTTAAAAATTCCAGGATATCAATACATTTTCTTTGCAGTCACTAAATCATGTAATAAAAATTGGAACTACAACTATTCAAAAAGGTGTAGACTTATGGGAAATTACTCTGCTTTTTTGCATATTTCACCAAACAATTTCCAACACATCAAATAAAATATTATTCCTGATATAAAATACAAAAGAAGCACATTGTGTGTAGGATTCATTCATAGGTATCATCACAATCCAATTCCAGGTATTCAATATAGTGATGCACCGATATTACATTTTTGGCCGATACCGATATCTGATATTTTCCTTGCCCCAAAACCCAATACCGATAACCGATATTTACAATTTTAGCGGCCTTTTAAGCATTCTAGTACAGTTAAATAGTTAACACAAACACATGGACGCAGCGGTCTAAGGCACTGCATCTCAGCGCAAGAGGCGTCACTACAGTCCCTGGTTCAAATCCAGGCTGTATCACATCCGGCCGTGATTGAGAGTCCCATAGTGCGGCGCGCAATTGGCCCAGCGTCGTCCGGGCCGTCATTGTAAATAAGAATTGGTTCTTCAAACTGATTTGCCTAGTTAAATAAAGGTTACACACACACACACCACACTGACCAAAAAGTTATTTTGTTGGCATTTACGCATGTCCCCATTACCAGTAAAATATAATCAAAACCTATTTATTTTACTTACTTGCTGTGCTGTTTCGCTGTTCATTTGTTCAGTCGTTTCATTCTCAACCAGGATTTCTATGGAACGCCGTTTGGGTCTTTGTATGTCAAAAATTATTATTTGGCATGTCAAATAACACAACATCTATTTCAGTAGCTATAGTTAGCTAGCTAACTATATAGCTTGATGTCATCATCTAAAAATAACCCTCATTTATAAGACAGTTCTTATTTGATTAATGTTGGTCGGACCCATCTATGTGAAGCTAGCCACAAAAAGGATTAGTCACAATAGTGGACTTTGCGGTTAGCCTTCAAAATAAAAGTGTGGCACATCACTGTCAATTACATACTTTTATTTTGAAGGCAAACCACAAATTCCACTATTGTGCCTAATCCTTATTGTGGCTAGCTTCACAACACATAACACACAACACATACTTAGGAGTAACCCAAAGTTACGTAGGAGTAACCCAAAGTTACGTAGAAGTAACCCTTCATTCTCTGACCTCAAAATAAAAATGGTAGACCTCCACAAGTCTGGCTCATTCTTGGGAGCAATGTCCAAATCCCTGAAGGTACCACGTTCACCTGTACAAACAATAGTATGCAAGTATAAACACCACGGGACCACACAGCCGTCATACCGCTCAGGAAGGAGATGCATTCTGTCTCCTAGAGATGAACGTACTTTGGTGCGAAAAGTGCAAATCAATCCCAGATCAACAGCAAAGGACCTTGTGAAGATGCTGGATGAAACATGTACAAAAGTATCTATATCCCCAGTAAAACGAGTCCTATATCGACATAACCTGAAAGGCCACTCAGCAAGGAAGAAGCCACTGCTCCAAAACCGCCATAAAAAAGCCAGACTACGGTTTGCAACTGCACATGGGGACAAAGATTGTACTTTTTGGAGAAATGTCCTCTGGTCTGATGAAACAAAAATAGAACTGTTTGGCCATAATGACCATCGTTATGTTTGGAGGAAAAAGGGGGAGGAGGGACTGGTGCACTTCATAAATAGATGGCATCATGAGGAAGCAAAATGATGTGGATATATTGAAGCAACATCTCAAAAGATAAGTCAGGAAGTTAAAGCTTGGTCGCAAATGGGTCTTCCAGATGGACAACGACCCCAAGCAAACTTCCAAATTTGTGGCAAAATGGCTTAAGGACAACAAAGGTATTGGAGTGGCCATCACAAAGCCCTGACCTCAATCCCATAGAAAATTTGTTGGCAGAACTGAAAAAGCGTGTGCGCGCAAGTAGGCCTACAAACCTGATTCAGTTAAACCAGCTCTGTCAGGAGGAATTTACTTTTTTTGGGAAGCTTGTGGAATGCTACCCAAAACTGTTGACCCTAGTAAAAAAATTTTAAGGCAATGCTACCAAATACTAATTGAGTGTATGTAAACTTCTGACCCACTGGGAATGTGATGAAAGAAATAAAAGCTGAAATAAATCATTCTCTCTACAATTATTCTGGCATTTCACATTCTTAAAAAAAAGTGGTGATCCTAACTGACATAAGACAGGACATTTTTACTAGGATTATTTTTATTTATTTTATTTATTTTTATTTAACCTTTATTTAACCAGGTAGGCAAATTGAGAACACGTTCTCATTTACAATTGCGACCTGGCCAAGATAAAGCAAAGCAGTTCGACACATACAACAACACATAGTTACACATGGAGTAAAACAAACATATAGTCAATAATACAGTGAAAAAAAATAAGTCTATATACAATGTGAGCAAGTGAGGTGAGATAAGGGAGGTGAAGGCAAACAAATATATGTATAAATAAATAAAAATATAAAAAGGCCATGGAGGCGAAGTGAGTACAACACAGCAAGTAAAATAAAAACTAAAAAAACACTGGAATGGTTGGTTTGCAGTGGAAGAAAGTGCAAAGTAGAGACAGAAATAATGGGGTGCAAAGGAGCAAAATAAATTAATAAATAAATACAGTAGGTAAAGAGGTAGTTGTTTGGGCTAAATTGTAGATGGGTTATGTACAGGTGCAGTAATCTATGAGCTGCTCTGACAGCTGGTGCTTAAAGCTAGTGAGGGAGATAGGTGTTTCCAGTTTCAGAGATTTTTGTAGTTCGTTCCAGTCATTGGCAGCAGAGAACTGGAAGGAGAGGCGTCCAAAGGAAGAATTGGTTTTGGGGGTGACTAGAGAGATATACCTGCTGGAGCGCGTGCTACAGGTAGGTGCTGCTATGGTGACCAGCGAGCTGAGATAAGGGGGGACTTTACCTAGCAGGGTCTTGTAGATGACCTGGAACCAGTGGGTTTGGCGACGAGTATGAAGCGAGGGCCAGCCAACGAGAGTGTACAGGTCGCAGTGGTGGGTAGTATATGGGGCTTTGGTGACAAAACGGATGGCACTGTGATAGACTGCATCCAATTTATTGAGTAGGGTTTTGGAGGCTATTTTGTAAATGACATCACCGAAGTCGAGGATTGGTAGGATGGTCAGTTTTACAAGGGTATGTTTGGCAGCATGAGTAAAGGATGCTTTGTTGCGGAATAGGAAGCCAATTCTAGATTTGACTTTGGATTGGAGATGTTTGATGTGGGTCTGGAAGGAGAGTTTACAGTCTAACCAGACACCTAGGTATTTGTAGTGGTCCACATATTCTAAGTCAGAGCCGTCCAAAGTAGTGATGTTGGACAGGCGGGCAGGAGCAGGCAGCGATCGGTTGAAGAGCATGCATTTGGTTTTACTTGTATTTAAGAGCAGTTGGAGGCCACGGAAGGAGAGTTGTATGGCATTGAAGCTCGCCTGGAGGGTTGTTAACACAGTGTCAAAAGAAGGGCCAGAAGTATACAGAATAGTGTCGTCTGCGTAGAGGTGGATCAGAGAATCACCAGCAGCAAGAGCGACATCATTGATGTAAACAGAGAAGAGAGTCGGTCCAAGAATTGAACCCTGTGGCACCCCCATAGAGACTGCCAGAGGCCCGGACAACAGACCCTCCGATTTGACACACTGAACTCGATCAGAGAAGTAGTTGGTGAACCAGGCGAGGCAATCATTAGAGAAGCCAAGGCTGTCGAGTCTGCAAATGAGGATGTGGTGATTGACAGAGTCAAAAGCCTTGGCCAGGTCAATGAATACGGCTGCACAGTATTGTTTCCTATCGATGGCGGTTACGATATCGTTTATGACCTTGAGCGTGGCTGAGGTGCACCCATGACCAGCTCTGAAACCAGATTGCATAGCGGAGAAGGTGTGGTGTGATTCGAAATGGTCGGTAATCTGTTTGTTGACTTGGCTTTCGAAGACCTTAGAAAGGCAGGGTAGGATAGATATAGGTCTGTAGCAGTTAGGGTCAAGGGTGTCCCCCCCTTTGAAGAGGGGGATAACCGCAGCTGCTTTCCAATCTTTGGTGATCTCAGACGACACGAAAGAGAGGTTGAAGAGGCTAGTAATAGGGGTGGCAACAATTTCAGCAGATAGTTTTAGAAAGAAAGGGTCCAGATTATCTAGCCCGGCTGATTTGTAAGGGTCCAGATTTTGCAGCTCATTAAGAACATCAGCTGACTGTATTTGGGAGAAAGGGAAATGGGGAAGGCTTGGGCGAGTAGCAGAGGGGAGGGCAGTGCTGTTGTCCGGGGTAGGGGTAGCCAGGTGGAAAGCATGGCCAGCCGTAGAAAAATGCTTATTGAAATTCTCAATTATAGTGGATTTGTCGGTGGTGACAGTGTTTCCTATCTTCAGAGCGGTTGGAAGCTGGGAGGAGGTGTTCTTATTCTCCATGGACTTTACGGTGTCCCAGAACTTTTTTGAATTTGTGTTGCAGGAAGCAAATTTCTGCTTGAAAAAGCTAGCCTTGGCTGTTCTAACTGCCTGTGTATATTGGTTTCTGGCTTCCCTGAAAAGTTGCATATCACGGGGGCTGTTCGATGCTAATGCAGAACGCCATAGGATGTTTTTCTGTTGGTTAAGGGCAGTCAGGTCAGGAGAGAACCAAGGGCTATATCTTAAAAAAATCAATTCCTGATTAAATGTCAGGAATTGTGAAAAACAGAGTTTAAATGTATTTGGCTAAGGTGTATGTAATCTTCCGACTTCAACTGTAGCTCAAGTTGGGGAGGGGGGTTCACACCTAGCTTGGCTATTCGACAATTCTTTAGTAAAGGTTGAATAGTCTATAGTTCAGCTAATAGCCCATCCTAGAAACGTTGTTAGCAGAATTCACAGCCTGCTACTCTTGTGAAAAACGAATAATAATACTTTTTCTCTTTCCACATGTTAAAGATTCCAAATTATAAAGTGTTTTTAACCACAATCGGCCCCAATCCCTATTAATACATTTGGGCACAGTCAATAGCGTACTGGACTTCGGGCTAGAATGTTCAGGGTTCGAAACCTGCTCCCTGCTTGTTTCATTACATTATTGTGCCGGTCTCAGAGCAAATAGCCTGGATTGTTACTCCCATCTCATTCCTCGCCCTCTGCCACACGTCATTTCCCGCCTGAGTGGCTCGCTTGTGGGAGTGCTGGCAGGATATGGCAGCACCTTCGGTTGTGCGTCAAGGATTCAGCATAGCAAGTTTGTATGAAGGTCTGGTTATTCACAGGCAAATAGTAATATGCTCTAAACCGCTCTGGTGAAAAACAAACTTTGCTGCCCTGTTTTCAATCGTCCACATGGCTGGGAGAAGCTCCTCAGATTAATGAAGATGAAGGGATTTAGATATGCATAGGAAGTGTAGTGTACTGTTTTTTTCTGTATATATGAATTACAAATGAGCCTTTACTTAAATCATATTTCTAGTCCATTGCATAGTTACAATGTATAATCATTGATGTCCCAGGGGCGGTAAAACCTGTTGAAGTGTATAATTGTAATACATACATGCAGACACAGCAACATTCAAAGAATTGATGTCACGACTTCCGCCGAAGTTGGCTCCCTTGCCTGTTCGGGCGGTGCTCTGCGGTCGTCGTCACCGGCCTACTAGCCGCCACCGATCCCGTTTTCGTTGTCTGTTTGTTTTGTCTTATTAGTTGCACCTGTGTCTATTTCTGTGCTTGATTGGCTTCCTTATTTAACTTTTTAGGGCTGCAGGGGCAGTATTGAGTAGCTTGGATGAAAGGTGCCCATTTCAAACGGCCTCGTACTCAATTCTTCCTCGTACAATATGCATATTATTATTACTATTGGATAGAAAACACTCTCTAGTTTCTAAAACCGTTTGAATTATATCTGTGAGTAAAACAGAACTCATTTTGCAGCAAACTTCCTGACAGGAAGTGGAAAATCTGAAATCGATGCTCTGTTCCAGGGCATCCCTATTAATTTGCTTGATATGTATTAGTATACATGCACTTCATACGCCTTCCACTAGATGTCAATAGGCAGTGAGAGAAGAAATGGAGTGTATAGCTTGCTCTGAGGTCGAATAAGAGCTCTTGGCATGACGTGACACCAATTTCCTGTTTTCAGGAAGGCGCGAGAAGGAACCGGGAATTGCCTTCTGAAAAGCTGTCGTTATAGACGGCTACTATATCCGGCTTTTATTTTATTTGATAAATGTGACAATATCATCGTAAAGTATGTTTTTTCAATATAGTTTTATCATATTATTGAAATTTTTTCGGGAGTTTAGGCGTGTTGCGTTCTTTGCGTTTGGTGACGAAGGAGAGCTTCGCGCCACTTGGCTAGTCTGTTTGCTAATTCAAGAGGGAAAAAGGCCATTCTAAAACCAAACAACGATTGTTCCCGACAAAGGACCCCTTGTACAACATTCTGATGGAAGATCATCAAAAGTAGGACCCATTTATGATGTTATTTCATATATCTGTCGAACATGTTTACTATTAGTTTGCGCCCAGATTTTGTGCGCTCTCTCGCTATAACGTAAGCTGGATGTCGTACTGAAGTTATTTTTAGAATTCTAACACGGCGATTGCATTAAGAACTAGTGTATCTATCATTTCCTATACAACATGTATTTTTTAGTAAAGTTTATGAATAGTTATTTGGTCAGAATAGGTGAGTGTCATAAATATACCCGGACATTCTGGGAAAAAGATGCTACGTTAGCACAATGTATAACCACGGATTTCAGCTCTAAATATGCACATTTTCGAACAAACCATATATGTATTGTGTAATATGATGTTATAGGACTGTCATCTGATGAAGTTTATGAAGGTTAGTGAAATAATTTATATCTTTTGCTGGTTTTGTCGCTTTCGCTACCGTTTGCCTTGAATCAATGCTGTTGTGTGGTTGGCTATTGTAGTAAGCTAATATAACGCTATATTGTGTTTTCGCTGTAAAACACTTAAAAAATCTGAAATATTGGCTGGATTCACAAGATGTTTGTCTTTCATTTGCTGTACACCATGTATTTTTCAGAAATGTTTTATGATGAGTATTTAGGTATTTCACGTTGGTGTCTGTAATTACTCTGGCTGCTTCGGTGCTATTTGTGACGTTAGCTGTGATGGTAGCTGCAATGTAAAACTGATTTATACCTCAAATATGCAAATTTTTCAAACAAACATAGATTTATTGTATAACATGTTATAAGACTGTCATCTGATGAAGTTGTTTCTTGGTTAGTTTGGTTGGTTCTTGGTTAGTTTGGTTGGTTTTGTGCAAGCTACCTGTGCTGTGAAAAATGTCTGTGCTTTTTTGTATTTGGTGGTGAGCTAACATAAATATACGTGGTGTTTTCGCTGTAAAACATTTTAAAAATCGGACATGTTGGCTGGATTCACAAGATGTTTATCTTTCATTTGCTGTATTGGACTTGTTAATGTGTGAAAGTTAAATATTTCAAAAAAATATCTTTTGAATTTCGCGCCCTGCACTTGAGCTGGCTGTTGTCATAAGTGTACCGACATCGGGCTTGCAGCCATAAGAAGTTAAAGTACGTTTACCCGCCCTTGTTTTGTGCGGGATAATCCTTGTGTTACGTGTGTGCGTTATTTTAGTTGTGTTCGTGTTATTGACCTGGTACCCTGTGTTTTGGGTGGTCCATTCATTTTCCGCGCCCTGTGTTGTGGGCTTGTTTTATGTGCGTTATTAAAGTGCACTTTTCCCTGTGGAACTCTCTGCTCTCTGCGCCTGATTCTTCCTCACACACCTAGTCCCGCATGACAATGGAGTTTGATACACCTGGTATTGGATATGACTGAAAAAAAACTTGCTAAATAGCGATTTTCGGAAATTAACCTTTATAGAGTCACAAACCCGGATCCGGGATCCCCCCCATCACAAAAGCTGACTAGCATAGCCTAGCCTAAAGTTACAGGGATATCATAAAATAAAATGTTCATGAAATCACAAGTCCAAGACACCAAATGAAAGATACAGATCTTGTGATTCAAGCCATCATCTCTGATTTTTTAAATGTTTTACAGGGAAGACACAATATGTAAATCTATTAGCTAACCACGTTAGCAAAAGACACCACTTTTTTTACTCCACCATTTTTTTTACTGCATCAGTAGCTATCACAAATTCAACCAAATAAAGATATAAATAGCCACTAACCAAGAAACAATTCTCATCAGATGACAGTCTGATAACATATTTATTGTATAGCATAGGTTTTGTTAGAAAAATGTGCATATTTCAGGTATAAATCATAGTTTACAATTGCAGCCCCCATTACAACTATCACTAAAATGACTAGAATAACTACAGAGACCATCGTGTATTAGCTAATTACTCATCATAAAACATTTCTTAAAAATACACAGCGTACAGCAGATGAAAGACACAGATCATGTGAATATAGCCAATATGTCAGATTTTCTAAGTGTTTTACAGCGAAAACACAATATAGCGTTATCTTAGCTTACTACAAGTCAGTCACACAGTAGCATTGATTCAAGCCAAAAATAGCAATAACGTTATAAACCACCAAACGCTATTAATTTTTTCACTAACCTTCTCAGAATTCTTCAGATGACAGTCCTGTAACATCATATTACACAATGCATATAGTTTGTTCGAAAATGTGCATATTTAGCCGCACAATTCGTGGTTACACAACGTGTTTAGTGGGCAAAAAATCAAGCAATCTGTCCGGCGCCATTTTGGAAAGGCACCTAATCTTATCGAAAACTATTCATAAACTTGACTAAAAAAATACAGGTTGGACAGCAATTGAAAGAGAAATTAGTTCTTAATGCAATCGCTGAATTACATTTTTAAAATTAACCTTACTGCGCAATACTGGGTACAATACAGGGTGCGATAGCGCAACGCTACATGGAAAATAATGGCGTCTAATACATTTTTCATTTTCAACAGAACAACGTTTTATCAGCATAAATAGTACCTACTATTAGCTGAACTCCCATCAGAATCTTGTGAAAGGTGTCCGTTGGCCAAAATAATCGTTGCTGGGTTGGAGAATGTTTCCCTCGACGTTGCAATTAGCAGTACAGAATGGCATTCGAGAGAGAGACACCCACGTTTCTACAGCGCCATGGAAATAAATACCTGAAAATCGCAATATACTGACCTAAACTGGTATAATTCGGTTCAAAATAACAAGATTATGATGTCTTTAAAGCCTATAGCGAATAAAAACAGAGCCGGATACTTCTAGGAGCTAAAACCAGACGTTCTAAAAAGACATGCCAAGACCCTCTTTGCGTCAGCGCGAAGTCCCAAAAGGTCGGACACCTCGGTTCCAATCAATTTAAAAACTTTGGGAACTACGTAGAGACGTCATTTCAACTCTCCCTATTCGCTAACAGCCAGGGGAAGGCGTATGCAGTGCATCTCAACCAATAGAAGACAGGCAAAGTTAAAGACAGGTCTCAAAGCAGATGATAAAATTTCCCATTCTCACACAGACATAGGAAAAGTGCTCTAAGTCGAGTTCTGTTTCACTTACAGACATAATTCCAACGGTTTTAGAAACCAGAGAGTGTTTTCTATCCAATAGTAAGAATAATATGCATATTGTACGAGCAAGAATTGAGTAGGAGACCGTTTACATTGGATACACATTTGTGCTATGTCGAAATAGCACCCCCCTAGTGGCAGGAAGTTAACTTTACGACAAATAAATATGCACAATCGATTGTCTCTACATTAACTAACATATTATTTTCAATTGTAAATGTTTTGATTGACTCGTTATGACATTATAATAACTTACATTTGCTTCCACCGTAATGTTTTGTCAGCCATCTTTGCTGAAGAAAGTCACCAGCGATGGGTGGCTCGTGTCAAATTAGTCATTGGAACCACTCGATATGATTAGTCATATAAAAACCTTGGGACCCAAATGCATAATGAGTGCTCTAACTTCCCCTTGCGGTGGTCTGGAGCAATGACGCCGTGACGCTGGGTACCTCTAAGTCCCGCAGTGTAAGCTCGCAACTTTTAAAGGAGGAACCACTGTATTCACGTCACCAAATAATTTATTAAAACACACTGTTTTGCAATGAAGGTCTACAGTAGCCTCAACAGCACTGTAGGGTAGCACCATGGTGTAGCTGAAGGACAGCTAGCTTCCATCCTCTTCTGGGTACATTGACTTCAATACAAAACCTAGGAGGCTCGTGGTTCTCACCCCCTTTCATAGACTTACACAATAATTATGACTTCCGGAGGATGTCCTCCAACCTATCAAAGCTATTGCAGCATGAACTGACATATTGTCCTCCCAAGCATTAGAGGATGAATCTAGTGTTCAAAGCATAAGCTACAGCTGGCAAGCACTGCAGTGCATAAAATGTGGTGAGTAGTTGACTTAAAAAAAAGAGAAAGACAATAGCAGAACAGTTTTGAACAAATACCATTTTGATCATATTACTCCAGTGCTAGCCTCTCTACACTGGCATCCTGTTAAGGCTAGGGCTGGCAGGGCTTTCTCCTATAGAGCTAAATTTTTATGGAATGGTCTGCCTATCCATGTAAGAGATGCAGACTCGGTCTCGACCTTTAAGTCTTTATTGAAGACTCATCTCTTCTGTAGGTCCTATGATTGAGTGTAGTCTGGCCCAGGGGTGTGAAGGTGAACCGAAAGGCACTGGAGCTACGAACTGCCCTTGCTATCTCTGCCTGGTCGGTTCCCCTTTCTCCACTGGGATTCTCTGCCTCTAACACTATTACGGGGGCCGAGACACTGGTTTACTGGTGCTGTTCCATGCCCAAACTAGGAGGGGTACGTCACTTGAGTGGGTTGAGTCACTGATGTGATCTTCCTATCCGGGTTGGTGCCCCCCTCAGGTTCGTGCTGTGGGGGAGATCTTTGTGGGCTATACTCGGCCTTGTCTCAGGGTAGTAAGTTGGTGGTTCGAAGATATCCCTCTAGTGGTGTGGGGGCTGTGCTTTGGCAAAGTGGGTGGGGTTATATCCTGCCTGGTTGGCCCTGTCCGGGGATATCGTCGGACGGGGCCACAGTGTCTCCCGACCCCTCCTGTCTCAGCCTCCAGTATTTATGCAGTATTTATGCTGCAAAAGTTTATGTGTCAGAGGGCTAGGATAAGTCTGTTATATCTGGATTATTTCTCCTGTCTTATCTGGTGTCCTGTGTGAATTTAAGTATGCTCCCTTTAACTCTCTTTCTTTCTCTCTTTCTCTCTTTTCTCTCTTCTCTCGGAGGACCTGAGCCCTAGGAGCATGCCTCAGGACTACCTGGCCTGATGACTCCTTGCTGTCCCCAGTCCACCTGGCCGTGCTGCTGCTCCAGTTTCAACTGTTCTGCCTGCGGCAATGGAACCCTAACCTCTTCACCGGACGTGCTACCTTGTCCCGGACCTTCTGTTTTCAAATCTCTCTCTCTTCCGCAGTCTCTACTGTCTCGAACTCTGAATGATCGGCTATGGAAAGCCAACTGACATTTACTCCTGAGCTGCTGACCTGTTGCACCCTCTACAACCACTGTGATTATTATTATTTGACCCTGCTGGTCATCTATGAACGTTTGAACATATTGGCCATGTACTGTTATAATCTCCACCCGGCCCAGCCAGAAGAGGACTGGCCACCCCTCAGAGCCTGGTTCCTCTCTAGGTTTCTTCATAGGTTCCTGTCTTTCTAGGGTGTTTTTCCTAGCCACCGTGCTTCTACATCTGCATTGCTTGCCGTTTGGGGTTTTAGGCTGGGTTTCTGTATAGCACTTTGTGACATCGGCTAATGTAAAAAGGGCTTTATAAATACATTTGATTGATTGATTGATCTTACACACCTTCTCAAAGGCTCTCAACTTAGCATACTTAATTGTCTGCTGATGGTTGATGGGCTCCTAATTGTATTCAAACTGGTTAGAGGTAGGCTTAGGCCACCAGAGCATTCACATGCCCCAATGGGGAATCAACAAGCAGTTGTCTGGACTTCACAGAGCCTCGGAGCCTTCTTTTTCAAACACTTTGGTGCACAAGTATGTGATACATTTTCACAAGTCTAAGCACAAAATCAAAACAGATCATCAGAAATGCTCATATTTCAAAACGGTAAGCACATTTTCAATTGACTGAGTACAACTGTCACGTTCTGACCATAGTTCTTTTGTGTTTTCTTTGTTTTAGTGTTGGTCAGGACGTGAGCTGGGTGGGCATTCTATGTTGTGTGTCTAGTTTGTCCGTTTCTATGTATGGCCTGATATGGTTCTCAATCAGAGGCAGGTGTTTGTCATTGTCTCTGATTGGGAACCATATTTAGGTAGCTTGTTTTGTGTTGGGGTTTGTGGGTGGTTGTCTTCTGTCTTTGTGTTCATTGCACCAGATAGGACTGTTTCGGTTTTGCCACGTTTGTTATTTTGTAGTTTGTATAGTGTTCTTCGTTGTCGTCTTCAATAAATAGAAGAATAGATTCTAACCACGCTGCGTCTTGGTCCGATCCCTGCCCCACCTCTTCAGACGAAGAGGAGGAAGGCTGCCGTTACAACAACAAACAAATTCACAAAGTCACTTGTTGATGGCACCAAATCACTTTACAATTTGGATACATGTTCACTCTAAGTATCTGCAGATTTTCTTGTCATGTTGACAATACAATTACCTATCACTTATTCAAACTGCTCAAAACGGATAGCTACTGAACCCAAATGATGTGGTACCTAGTTACCGTATGTAGTTTGATAACTGTTGAACACTGTACATTTCTATATTTTATACCTCATAAATGTATTAAATGGACATCAATTTATGTTAATATTTTACACTTACATTAAATATTGTGCTGTTTGAGCATGCTTTCATTTATACATAAAAAAAAGTTCATTCGCAGGTTAAATTAGTTTCAAGTTTCAATGTCATATGCACAAGTACAGTGAAATGCCTTTCTTGCAAACTGAAAACCCAACAAGGCAATAATCAATAACAATGTATTACTAGAAAAAAACACATGAGAAATAAGAATAGGAAATACACAATAAAGTAAGTAATTAAGCATAGTATATACAGGAAATATAATATTTACACTGGCGTGGCAGCAAGATATCAGAATAACAGAGTAGCAGCAGCTTGCATGTGAGTGGGTGTGCGGGTGTGTAGAGTCAGTATAAATGTATGTGCATATTATGTGTTAGTGAGCAAATGATGGAGTGTTTGTGTGTGTTGGACTGACACTGTCAGGCCCTTGTGAGTGCAAATTTTGAAATAAAAGGTCAATAAAGACACAAGGTTAACTTTTGGAGCCACTTAAACATATTATTTTCTTATTTACAATAAGAGTGACTCTAAAATGACACAGTACATTATTTAACATTAAATTCCATTGGGCACAAAATAATCTGAAACGCAACCAAAACAAACTGAAAATGCATCCAACAATTTTGTAGAGTCACAAGCTTGATTTAGTCATTGCATGCTAGGACATACTAAACTTAACTAAATGTGATCCCTTACCGAGAAAACAGGCTTCTGGGCAAACAGTTGTGCCAAGCTCCTATTTTCACATGCAAATTAGTTTTGTGGCAAACTGTTGCGGTACACTTTGCGGCAACTTGTGAACTTCTGGCAAACAATTCTGTATGAATATGCAGATGTGTTCAGGTTTTTGGTTACTATGTGTTAAACAACATTGAAATGTATCTACATAAACTAAATCACATAACTTTAAAATAAACATACTTCTTAGAGAAAAAAACTAAACACACTAAATGTAGTAAATATACTAAACAACATGTATTCAATGTCTTTAACCGATCAAAATTAATCCAATACAATTTGAAATCATCAGCATGGTAATGAAGAAAATACTGGATATTTCCCATATAAATTGTTTAAGCTACAACATTTACATGACAGAAATGTGAACAGCATGGGGATGTTGACCTTTAACCTCTTAAGGTCCCAATACCGGGACAGTTGTTGCTAACGTGCGCTAATGTGACTAGAATGACGTTGTAAGTTACAGCAATCAATGCAAGGTGTAACCACGGCTACAGAGTCACTCAGAGGAGTTGACTCACTTGATGGATTCAGAGGGATGGGAAAACACAAGGTATGTTTGAACAATGGCTTTATGGGCTTTTTAGTGAGAGGAGTGTGTACCATTGTCATAATTAGGCTACTTAATAATATCACATTATTAAGTAGCCTAATTTGATCTAGATCTGTGCAGCACAATCCTGGTTCTGGAGATATTGAGATTGATTGACCTGAGAGAGATTGACCTGATTCGACTAATTAGCTGCTCACCAGGACTTTGGTTAGCTGAAGCAAGTGTATCTACTCCTCAGGTCCCTTCTCTGTCGGCTGTAGCTTATGGAAAACAGAACATTTAGGATGTAAGAGAAGGCATTGGAGTGATCATCTACTGCCATCTAGTGGAATATTTAGGGTCCCCCTTCAGAATACTTCAGTGCTACAGGAGAAAATAAACTGGCATTTGCTCCCCATCATTATATACACTGCTCAAAAAAATAAAGGGAACACTTAAACAACACAATGTAACTCCAAGTCAATCACACTTCTGTGAAATCAAACTGTCCACTTAGGAAACAACACTGATTGACAATAAATTTCACATGCTGTTGTGCAAATGGAATAGACAACAGGTGGAAAATATAGGCAATTAGCAAGACACCCCCAATAAAGGAGTGGTTCTACAGGTGGTGACCACAGACCACTTCTCAGTTCCTATGCTTCCTGGCTGATGTTTTGGTCACTTTGGAATGCTAGCGGTGCTTTCACTCTAGTGGTAGCATGAGACGGGGTCTACAACCCACACAAGTGGCTCAGGTAGTGCAGCTCATCCAGGATGGCACATCAATGCGAGCTGTGGCAAGAAGGTTTGCTGTGTCTGTCAGCGTAGTGTCCAGAGCATGGAGGCGCTACCAGGAGACAGGCCAGTACATCAGGAGACGTGGAGGAGGCCGTAGGAGGGCAACAACCCAGCAGCAGGACTGCTACCTCCGCCTTTGTGCAAGGAGGAGCACTGCCAGAGCCCTGCAAAATGACCTCCAGCAGGCCACAAATGTGCATGTGTCTGCTCAAAAGGTCAGAAACAGACTCCATGAGGGTGGTATGAGGGCCCGATGTCCACAGGTGGGGGTTGTGCTTACAGCCCAACACCGTGCAGGACGTTTGGCATTTGCCAGAGAACACCAAGATTGGCAAATTCGCCACTGGCACCCTGTGCTCTTCACAGATGAAAGCAGGTTCACACTGAGCACATGAGCACATGTGACAGACGTGACAAAGTCTGGAGACGCCGTGGAGAACATTCTGCTGCCTGCAACATCCTCCAGCATGACCGGTTTGGCGGTGGGTCAGTCATGGTGTGGGGTGGCATTTCTTTGGGGGGCCGCACAGCCCTCCATGTGCTCGCCAGAGGTAGCCTGACTGCCATTAGGTACCGAGATGAGATCCTCAGACCCCTTGTGAGACCATATGCTGGTGCGGTTGGCCCTGGGTTCCTCCTAATGCAAGACAATGCTAGACCTCATGTGGCTGGAGTGTGTCAGCAGTTCCTGCAAGAGGAAGGCATTGATGCTATGGACTGGCCAGCCCGTTCCCCAGACCTGAATCCAATTGATCACATCTGGGACATCATGTCTCGCTCCATCCACCAACGCCACGTTGCACCACAGACTGTCCAGGAGTTGGCGGATGCATTAGTCCAGGTCTGGGAGGAGATCCCTCAGGAGACCATCCGCCACCTCATCAGGAGCATGCCCAGGCGTTGTAGGGAGGTCATACAGGCACGTGGAGGCCACACACACTACTGAGCCTCATTTTGACTTGTTTTATGGACATTACATCAAAGTTGGATCAGCCTGTAGTGTGGTTTTCCACTTTCATTTTGAGTGTGACTCCAAATCCAGACCTCCATGGGTTGATAAATTTGATTTCCATTGATAATTTTTGTGTGATTTTGTTGTCAGCACATTCAACTATGTAAAGAAAAAAGTATTTAATAAGAATATTTCATTCATTCAGATCTAGGATGTGTTATTTTAGTGTTCCCTTTATTTTTTTGAGCAGTGTATATCTGTGTATGTAGTAAAATACTGTATTACACTTGGAGTTAACACTTAACTACAAACTGTGAAAATAGACCATAATAAAGGAGCGGAGACAAGGCAAGGAAGCCACTTGAGATTGAACCGTAGACACTCAGACTGTAATAACCTTAGCCAGCAAACCTGCATCATCAATAAGCTTACAATCATTGAGTACATTTACATGCCCACTAATAATTAGATATTAAACTGATTATGGCAGTTTTCCAAATATTGAAATAACCTTAATCGGCATAATTTCAAAATTGAAATAAGCATACGCTGATTAAAACACCTGGTTTTCTGAGCAATCTTTAAAATGTAAAATTATTAGGACATGTAAACAGTATATTAATCGGTGTTCCAACAGTGTATTTGATTTGCGCATGTGACCAGCTTCGGTAGCGCAAGCCTCCCTCTTATGCATGAGTGAAGTATATTCAAGTATAAAAACTGAAAGTATGCATCTTACAAATAGTTTTCACATACATATTGTTTTATGTCCAGAATCAAATAGCCTTCGCAAAATTAACATGGTCACTGTGGTAGAGCATTGATTTTGAATACCGATTTTCCTCATTTATTTAATTCCCATCAGGTAGCCTCATTTCAGATGTGTCCATGTAAACATTATTATTAGGGATTTTTGCAAAGCATGTAAACATTTTAAACAAATTATTACATTCATCTGACTATCCACAATACTTTTATTATCATTGAGCTGAGAATAATGTTCCCTGTGCACTCCTCTGGTGCTAGAATTTTGAATAAAATCAAGAGTTATTTCCCACTGGGAAACAGACAATTTTAATGTCTATTCCACATTGGTTCAACGTTGTTTCATTGAAATGACATGGAAACAACGTTGATTCAACCGGTGTGTGCCCAGTGGGTTGGGAGGTGATTCTCACATTTGACTCATTTGAGTTGTTAATTTCCCTCATCACAATGAACTAATGCCTCACTATCATCAGAGACATAGCACAAACGGAACTCATCTGTCCAATAGGTGGCTCAGACAGCAGCAGCCTCTTGCACTCTACGCCTCTAAACTAATTTGCAATGAAGAGATTAATCCTAGATCAGTTAGCCCCATTGCAGTGAATACAATTTGTGTTTTTAAAAGCTCTCAAAGCAGTCAAAACAATTAGGAGCTGATATTTAGAGCCCCGTTTAAACCCGGTGCTAACAGGCACAATCAGAATGTGGACCAGGAAAGATCAGAAGTTAGAACCAGGTATAAACAGGGATAAAAGAAGAAACTCCAACATGCCAACTTGCAAGTGTTTCTATTTTCTATTGAAGTGATTTTTTGATCTTACCACCATTGTCAGACACATATTGAAAACCTTTGGCAAAGGGTAGGGAGGGGGAATTTGAGCAAAGTTAACAGGTTTTTGCAACTCTAAATGCCTGTCCACGTAGACAACACTCCTGGGAGATGGGTGTCATGCAGGTTCACGATCCAGTCCGGCTCTAACACATGGTCCAGCTACTTACGTCTAAGCAGAAAATTAACAACAAGGGCAAGGATTGTTGTATGAATGTTGAGCACTGACAAAATAAAAGTAGCCTCCAGACACAAATTATCTATAAAAAATTAAACTCCTTTATTGTGTTCTCTTATATAAAAGAAATACAAAACAGAAACATTGACACCAGGCAAGGGGTTAGGGGGTATAGTAGGCAGAACATTGAATTGTCAGAAGGATAGATAGATGGATGGCTGGACAGATGGATGAATGGACAAATCGATGCAATGAGGGCGGATGAAAACAGAAAGCACAGTCCTGTCAAGTCCCCTCCCTCCCTTATTTTTTGCAGCGGGCCTCTTCAGGGCAACTCAGTCTTATCTGCCACTTCGGCATGGCCAACCTCTGCCCCCCCAGGGGCCAGCAACGTCCTCCTGTTGTAGTGGTGATGGCCCTTCATGATGCCCGAGTTGTTGTTATCGTTCAGGATCTGCTTCTGCTTTTGTCGGTTGAGCGACTGGACCAGGCCCAGCACTACGGCCGCCAGCGAGTACTGGCCCTGGAGCTTGCGCGGCTGCATGATGAGCGGGTTGGGCTGCACACGGCCCATCAGGAAGTGTGTGCGGATCTTGCCCTCCTGCTCGCTGATGCCCTTCACGTAGATCTCGCCACGGTACTCGAAGGCGAAGCCTCGCTCCTTCAGGATCAGGTAGGTGTCCTCAGGCACCTGGATCTTGCCACTCACGCCTGTGCTGTCCATGCGGCTCGACAGGTTCACTGTCTTGCCCCAGATGTCGTACTGGGGCTTCTTGGCGCCGATCACACCCGCCACCACCGAGCCGTGTGCCATGCCTGAGAAAAAGAAGGAGGGGGAAGATGACGAAAATGAAGAGAAGGGGATGGAAAAGGAGGAAGAGGAAGAAAAATAGGAATATGAGATGATTGAGTGGAGAAGGGAAATCGAGAAGAAAAAAAGGGAAGATAAAGGAGAGGAAAAGAAAGACGAGTGAGAGTTTTAGAAGAGTTAGCTCCACCTAGTGACAAAACTACAGTATGTTAATGTTAATGAATTTCAAACACTTTCATAGTCTATTCATTTTGAGTGGTCGCCAGGGAGGAGCACATGGGATTTCTTACCAATTCTTAGCTCAAAGTTGTTGAAGGAGTGCTTGTTGATCTCCTGGATGCTCTCGTTCAGGGCGATGGCAAAGTCGGCCAGCTCACACAGATGACCCCACTTGTCCTCACATTGCTATGAACACAGAGAGGGACAAGAATCAGAGTGACATGAGAGAGAACCCAAACCAGATTGACAGTGCAAACTGAATCACAGATTGAGATTATCGTGTTACCAGTGTCAAATAGAGTCAGAATTATGCCACACATGATGATGTACAGATAAACTACCCCCTTTAGAAATAAGGGTCATGTTCTGCGTTTTATGTCTTGTTACACCTTGTGCACAAATGTTACATACCTTTCTACTGCACCTACACATACAGCATGTACAAGGTAACAGCACAAATCATTGGTGTCAGTGTTAATATATAGCTTTTATGCAAGTCAGGATATGGCCACGAATTACTAAACCACAAAATGTTGATTTTGCTCACTTGTTTTTCTGGTGACAGTCCGGAGACTGCCATGTAGGTGCTGCCGATAGTCTTAATCTTCTCAATGTCCTGGAATCGTTCCTCACCAAGCAGCTACACAAAGACAAAGACGAACAGGGGAGAGAAGAAGCACAAGCAGTCCATTGTTAATGAACCGTGCTCAATATCGGCATCACTACCACAAAGTGTAAACAAGATTTGGTCAATCAATCGCGTGATTGATTGACACAGTAAGCAACTCATTATACCAAACAACCCATTAGCAACTTATAAAGCAAAGCCATATCATATAAAAGTGTTTCTTCATCGATCCACTGTGCCACTCTGCAGCTGCTACCTAAGTATGTGCTGTATCTTGGGGCAAGTTTCAAGTCGGGAAAAGGCACGTCTATTCCTGTCCAAAGAGGCGAGGCATTAGTCGACTGCAGCTGGTTTGTGTCTTGTTCTGGCCTCGTTTGGTGACATTGACACCGTCCGTGAATAACACGGTTCTATGGCAGATTTAGAACAGAATCTCATTGTCAGATACCACCCATTCCACCAGGATACTCTGTAAAACGATATGAATAGTTTAGTGAAAGATCTCACACTAGTTTTTTTGTACTCTGTGGAAAGCAAAGTGATACCTTTAATTTAAAACATTTCATACCATTGCATCTGACTAGCACAACTGTCAACTGCAAAAGCACAACAACATTTTTGAGTGGCTGGCCTTCCCTGCTTATTTTGATAGTTTGACTAGTTTGATAGTCATCCAATATGTTATTCTGATGAGTGAATTAAATAAAACATATGTTAGTACATAGTATGTTAGTGGGATAAAAAATATTTTATTGCAAGCGGCACCATTAAGACCAAGGAGCTCTCCAAACAGGTCAGGGACAAAGTGCTGGAGAAGTACAGATCATGGTTGGGTTATAAAAAAAAACTGAAACATTGAACATCCCACGGAGCACCATTAAATCTGTTATTAAAAAATTGAAAGAATGGGCCTCCCGGGTGGCGCAGTGGTCTAGGGCACTGCATCACAGCGCTAGCTGTGCCACCAGAGTCTCTGGGTTCGCGCCCAGGCTCTGTCGCAGCCGGCCGCGACCGGGAGGTCCGTGGGGCGACGCACAATTGGCCTAGCGTCGTCCGGGTTAGGGAGGGTTTGGCCGGTAGGGATATCCTTGTCTCATCGTGCTCCAGCGACTCCTGTGGCAGGCCAGGCGCAGTGCGCGCTAACCAAGGGGGGCGGGTGCACGGTGTTTCCTCCGACACATTGGTGCGGCTGGCTTCCGGGTTGGAGGCGCGCTGTGTTAAGAAGCAGTGCGGCTTGGTTGGGTTGTGCTTCGGAGGACGCATGACTTTTGACCTTCGTCTCTCCCGAGCCCGTACGGGAGTTGTAGTGATGAGACAAGATAGTAATTACTAGCGATTGGATACCACAAAAATTGGGGAGAAAAGGGGGTAAAAATATATATATATTTTTTAAATTGAAAGAATATAGCACCACAACAAACCTGCCAAGAGAGGGCCGCCCACCAAAACTCACGGATCAGGCAAGGAGGGCATTAATCAGAGAGGCAACAAAGAGACCAAAGATAACCCTGAAGGAGCTGCAAAGCTCACAGCGGAGATTGGAGTATCTGTCCATAGGAACACCTTAAGCCGTACACTCCACAGAGCTGGGCTTTACGGAAGTATGGCCAGAAAAAAGGCATTCCTTAATGAAAAAAATAAGCAAACACGTTTGGTATTCGCCAAAAGGCATGTGGGAGACTCCCCAAACATATGGAAGAAGGTACTCTGGTCAGATGAGACTAAAATTGAGATTTTTGGCCATCAAGGAAAATGCTATGTCTGGAGCAAACCCAACACCTCAAATCACCCCGAGAACACCATCCCCACAGAGAAGCATGGTGGCGGCAGCATCATGCTGTGGGGATGTTTTTCATCGGCAGGGTATGGGAAACTGGTCAGAATTGAAGAAATTATGGATGGCGCTAAATAAAGGGAACTTCATGAGGGAAACCTGTTTCAGTCTTCCAGAGATTTGAGATTGGGACGGAAGTTCACCTTCCAGCAGGACAATGACACTAAGCATATTGCTAAAGCAACACTCGAGTGGTTTAAGGGGAAACATTTAAAAGTCTTGAATGGCCTAGTCAAAGCCCAGACCTCAATCCAATTGAGAATCTGTGGTATGACTTAAAGATTGCTGTACAGCAGCGGAACCCATCCAACTTGAAGGAGCTGTAGAAATTTTGCCTTGAAGAATGGGCAAATATCCCAGTGGCTTGATGTGCCAAGACAAACAGCTGTAATTGCTGCAAAAGGTGGCTCTACAAAGTATTGACTTTGGGGGGGGGGAGTTATGCACGCTCAAGTTTTCAGTTTTTTTGTCTTATTTCTTGTTTGTTTCACAATAAAAATTAATAGCATCAATCAAATGATACAAACACCAACAAATCCATTTTAATTCCAGGTTGTAAGGCAACAAAATAGGAAAAATGCCAATTGGGGTGAATACTTTCACAAGCCACTGTAGGTGTTCCTTTTTCACCTTTTTTATTTGCTGCTTGCGTCACTTTAAAAAATACATGTAATCCGTTAAACACTTAATACAATTTGTATGGCCTCACGTGTGTTTGTTGGGAAAGCAGTTGGGCTATCAACTACCGTTGAGAGTTTGAATAGTAGCATAGCATACATCAATTATGGGATATTGCAACTAAATACTGTAATGCTTTGCATTATAGAAATGTTTAGTTAAAGCTACAATATGTACATTTTGGGCGACAAGACCAAATTCACATAGAAATGTGTTATAGATCATTCATTCTCATTGAAAGCAAGTCTAAAATGCGGTCGATCTGTTCAATGTGCACTATTTCCCGTTCTTACGTTTCATTTTTGCATCTTTTACTTTCGGTTTTGTACACCAACTTCAAACAGCTGAAAATATTATATTTTTGGTTATGGAAAATATATTTCACAGCAATTTACATGGCGCAATGATTATCTACACTACTGTATATTTGCTTGTTTTGTCACATAAACTGAAATTAGGCAAACCATTTGAATTTTTGCATCCAGGAAATGGCAGAGTGATTTCTGTATAGTGCAGCGCAGAGTACCTGGATATAGCCCTTAGCTGTGGTATATTAGCCATATACCACAAACCGGCGAGGTGCCATATTGCTATTATAAACAGGTTACCAACAAATGTGTATTTTCTTTTGTCATACCCGTGGTATGCGGCTTTCAGCCATTCAACACTCAGGGCTCGAACCACCCGGTTTATAATTAAATATATAGTCTCTTCACTCTGTCTAGCCCATTTACGATCAATGAAACAAAACAAAAAACAAAATACCAAAAAAGTACTTTTTTGCGGGACAGTGAAAAGGACAATGTTGCAGTTCCCCACCTCGTCAAAGTCGGCAATGATCTCGTTGAGGAGGCGCAGACACTCCACTCCTTGGTTGTTCATCTCTGTTTGGGAGTAGAAGTCGGCAAAGCCCGGGATGGAGGCGAACATCACACCCACAGCATCGTAAGACTGGGAGTAAAGCTCCTGTGGAACAAAACGTGGGCAATATATGTTTAAAGAAAGTGGGGCAAGGAAAAAGCCATTGAACATTACATATAATGGAATTCTAACAATGTCAGGTAGTCATATACACTTATTTGGAAAAGTTCAAGGATGGAGGGGACATGTGATTTGCTCATATGATTTGAAAAACGAATCAGGAGTAGGCAGCACCATAAGTAAGCGAGTAAACTGAGATATGACTAAGGGGTTGATCAGGGCAATTTTTCCATAAATAGACTTTTAGCACGGTAGAATTTTAATGGCACATGATGCCTAAAAAATGGCTGTGGTGGTTCTTGTGTTAACATTTTACTGCAGTGGGTTAAATCAGGGTCAATCAGGGTTTCTTGGTAGTCTTCAACAAATCTACTTTGAAACAAAAGTGTAAACCTCACACACATGGTAATGGACTTCAAAAAAATAAGACTCCCGTACCATGTCAGATATAGAGATACAGTGGGGAGAACAAGTATTTGATACACTGCCGATTTTGCAGGTTTTCCTACTTACAAAGCATGTAGAGGTCTGTAATTTTGATCATAGGTACACTTCAACTGTGAGAGACGGAATCTAAAACAAAAATCCAGAAAATCACATTGTATGATTTTTAAGTAATTAATTTGCATTTTATTGCATGACATAAGTATTTGATACATCAGAAAAGCAGAACTTAATATTTGGTACAGAAACCTTTGTTTGCAATTACAGAGATCATAAGTTTCCTGTAGTTCTTGACCAGGTTTGCACACACTGCAGCAGGGATTTTGGCCCACTCCTCCATACAGACCTTCTCCAGATCCTTCAGGTTTCGGGGCTGTCGCTGGGCAATACGGACTTTCAGCTCCCTCCAAAGATTTTCTATTGGGTTCAGATCTGGAGACTGGCTAGGCCACTCCAGGACCTTGAGATGCTTCTTACGGAGCCACTCCTTAGTTGCCCTGGCTGTGTGTTTCGGGTCGTTGTCATGCTGGAAGACCCAGCTACGACCCATCTTCAATGCTCTTACTGAGGGAAGGAGGTTGTTGGCCAAGATCTCGCGATACATGGCCCCATCCATCCTCCCCTCAATACGGTGCAGTCGTCCTGTCCCCTTTGCAGAAAAGCATCCCCAAAGAATGATGTTTCCACCTCCATGCTTCACGGTTGGGATGGTGTTCTTGGGGTTGTACTCATCCTTCTTCTTCTTCCAAACACGGCGAGTGGAGTTTAGACCAAAAAGCTCTATTTTTGTCTCATCAGACCACATGACCTTCTCCCATTCCTCCTCTGGATCATCCAGATGGTCATTGGCAAACTTCAGACGGGCCTGGACATGCGCTGGCTTGAGCAGGGGGACCTTGTGTACACTGCAGGATTTAATCCATGACGGCGTAGTGTGTTACTAATGGTTTTCTTTTAGACTGTGGTCCCAGCTCTCTTCAGGTCATTGACCAGGTCCTGCCGGGTAGTTCTGGGCTGATCCCTCACCTTCCTCATGATCATTGATGCCCCACGAGGTGAGATCTTGCATGGAGCCCCAGACCGAGGGTGATTGACCGTCATCTTCAACTTCTTCCATTTTCTAATAATTGCGCCAACAGTTGTTGCCTTCTCCCCAAGCTGCTTGCCTATTGTCCTGTAGCCCATCCCAGCCTTGTGCAGGTCTACAATTTTATCCCTGATGTCCTTACACAGCTCTCTGGTCTTGGCCATTGTGGAGAGGTTGGAGTCTGTTTGATTGAGTGTGTGGACAGGTGTCTTTTATACAGGTAACGAGTTCAAACAGGTGCAGTTAATACAGGTAATGAGTGGAGAACAGGAGGGCTTCTTAAAGAAAAACTAACAGGTCTGTGAGAGACGGAATTCTTACTGGTTGGTAGGTGATCAAATACTTATGTCATGCAATAAAATGCAAATTAATTAGTTAAAAATCATACAATGTGATTTTCAGGATTTTTGTTTTAGATTCCGTCTCTCACAGTTGAAGTGTACCTATGATAAAAATTACAGACCTCTACATGGTTTGTAAGTAGGAAAACCTGCAAAATCGGCAGTGTATCAAATACTTGTTCTCCCCACTGTATATACTCATTTTTTAGTTTGCATCCCAATATGACATTTTATATACATCACAGAAGACTGAAATATAACAAAACCGTTCGACAATGAAACACTGGATTTGTAATCATTATAATGATTAATTATGAAATCATGAAAAATATGAATGACATTTCACCCATGAGGCGATTTGGTAATTTGACTGCAGGAAAGAGGTCTAAGTTCATTTTAGTTGTAGATTAACAATACTTAGTCACACATCTAGGTCTTTTTTGTATTTTTTTTATTTAATGTTTAAAACATACAATATACTTGCAGTGAAGCCACTCAACAACTACATCACATTAGTCATCTAACAGACTCCCATCCAGAGCGACACACAGAAGCAACCAGGGTCAACGCCCAGCTCAAGGGCACGTCGACGAAAAAAATAAATTAAAAAAATTTAAAACGGGGACCTGAACCAGCGATCCATCAGCCACCGGCCCAAGCTCCCAACCGCCAGCCCTCCAAGATCCCCCCCCACAGTTCCACAAGAGCTGCCCCTCAACCATCCGAGACCCCTTCTGTGGGGGGCACAGAAGAAATACAAATAAATAATAATAATAATTCAAAAAATATATTCCATTCCCCACCCCCAAGCCCCCCCATGCACCAACGACCAACATCCTGTTGGTGGCAAAAATTCTATATAATTATTTTAGCTGAAAAGCACGAAGTCTTGAATCTTGCGTCCTTTTATATATCAACTCATACACCCTGTACCATGGAATCGGTACATCAAGAATTTCTTCCCAACTATTTTGCTATCTATATGGCACAGCCGTCAACATCCTGGTCCTCAAATTAAACTGATATACTTTCCTATTTATGCTATTTTTATTCCTCCGCCAGTTTTGATTCCTTATATTTGGCAGACAGACCAGTTCCCTGCCTCCTCCGTCTGTCACCTGCCTCCTCCATTTTTGGTGTAATGCTGTAATCAATTGGTTGTACTCTGGGATTGAGCAGACCTTCCCATACAATTCTGATAACTCCATGAAGGACATAACTCTACCATTCCAATTTACAATATAATTTAAAAACAAAATACCCTTTCAAACATCTTTCCCATAAATACAGGTTTTTTATCAACCAGCACATTTGAGTTCAGCTTTAATATTTGTTGCAATATTTGTTCAATCTTTTCAGGGGGATGAAATTGAAATTGTAGCCAGCTCTGTAATGCTTGTTTGAAAGAGAGATACTTTGAAAAAAGTATCATTTTCAATTAATCAAAAATGAGACATGGCAATCTGCACAAAGGCAAAAAGGCAATTTTTAAACAACGGATGAGCTTTTCTTAGTAATTTACTTGAGAACTATTTAGGGTACAAATAAAACTTTTGAATAAGGTAAGCTTTTAGAGAGAGGTTTAGTGCTTTTATATTTGATAATCTCAACCCACCCAATTCATATTCATTATATAGATAGGCACGCTTTATTTTGTATGCTTTAGTGTCCCAGATAAAGCAAGTTATTTTTTGCTCATATAATTTGAAAAATTAATCAGGAGTAGGCAGCACCATAAGTAAGTGAGTAAACTGAGATATGACTAAGGAGTTAATCAGGGCAATTTTTCCATAAATAGACAGGTATTTACCTCTCCATTGTTCCAGGATCTTGTCAATTTTTACACGTTTTCTATTGAAATTCATTGTGGAGAGCTCATTTATATATTTTGTGATATGAATACCTTGTATGTCTACTTCACTGTTAGCCCATTTTATAGGTAAACTGCAGGGTAATATAACATTTGTATTTTTTAAAGATCCAATACGTAATATTGTACACTTATTATAATTAGGTTTTAGTCCAGAGAGTACAGAAAAGTTATCTAGATCTTCAATGAGATATTGCAGGGATCTAGCTAATATAAAACTTGAGTCATCGGCATACATGGACACCTTTGTTTTTAAGCCTTGGATTTCTAATCCTCTAATGTTGCGATTTGATATGATTTTAATAGCTAGCATTTCGATGGCCATAACGAACAGACATGGTGACAGCGGACACCCTTGTTTAACTCCTCTTGACAATTCAAAACTCTCTGAGAAGTAGCCGCTATTCACTATTTTACACCTGGGGATATTATACATGACTTTTACCCATTTTCTTTTTCCTGTCGGGTTAGAATTATTTTGTGAGGTAGCCGGATCTTTCCACGATGGAGTATGTTGTTCCTCCATAGCATAAAGCGTTGATACTTCCCTCAGGATTCGATTTCCCTCAGAATTCGATTTCCCTCAGAATTCGATTTCCCTCAGAATTCGATTTCCCTCAGAATTTCTTTAGTATCCAGGTTGGCTCTGAACTGCAACCAGTTGTTTACAAATGTTTTTAACGATGCATCTTTTCCACGACAACCGAATATGTAATCCCGAGTTACAAAATGCAATAAAGTTGCTTTCGCTGTTTTGTTTGTAATCAACAGGGCTGTGATGAAAGTTTAAATTAGTGCTTACTCGAATACTTGCTTGAAAAGCTCAATGTTTTCCAGTCGAATGCTAATCTGTTTCACCAACTCATCTAGTTCTACACTTGCCCCTAGCAGGGATGCAAATTATGAGGGACTGTCAAATCATCACCACTAGGGTGCAATGTTAATACATCACAAATATGCCAGTTGATGTAGGCAAGGCATTCATTTAGATAGAATAATACGTAGACTAAAAATAGCTATACATGTTAGCAGTCCTTTTAATGATACTACATTCGCAATTCATTTATGCAGTAGTGAGTCAAAGTTCAAGCTTATTAAACAATGGTACTGTAAATAATTGCGTTAACTTAGTAACAGGTTATGTATATTTTTCATACTGTGGCAAATGAGCTATTATGGTTTAATTAATTAATCTCTGGCTTAATGAGATTAATTAATTATTTAGTGGATGCTCTTTGCTCCTGTGTACACAGGTTTTAGATATACTATACAATTTTGCTCTAAATTAAAACTGAACTATTTGTCTTTTATTTGTCTGATACCCCCAAAAATGTTTTTGACTTGAACTGATCAATTGATACATAGTCTCTCTCTCTATCAATCTATCAATCAATCAATCAATCATCCATAAAATCAACCCATTGCGTTCCATTCGTAACTCCCTGGTTTGTAGATTTGCATCTCGGGGAAACTTCACGCCTGGGACATAATTGTGTCTTCTTTGCAGTGGCGACGCGTCATTCCGAGCAACCACTATCCAGCAAATGCCGCTGTTTTGCATATCATTCTGACATTCATTCGCAGCACAATATTATATCATACCAGTTAGCAAATAATGTAAACAAAATCATTGAATTCTGATAAGAAGCATACTCAACTCCTCCCTATCATATTATTGTTTTGGTAAATTGTCTTTGAGTAAGGCAGCTTCAGAACGCAGCTGTTTCAGCCTCTCTCCATGCCTTCTGGGGCAGCCATAGAAACCACAGACCGTTGGCGTCATTGATCTTCTCTGTTTTCGTGTGATTTGCTTAAGGGTGATGTCACTAACAACACAGCAGCACCTATTGGGAGAGCTGACTGAGGACCAGGCAGCTTCTGCCCGCCTGGGTGCCCCTTGGCAGTGCCAGTCCAAGAAGGCTCAAGGTCATTGGTCACAGATAAATCAACGTCTTTTCTCTGGTAACTTTGATTGGACTGATGTGTGTCAACTTACAGTAGCTGAAAAGATATCGTGACACACAAATCACGTTGATTATCTTATCATTTTCTAAATTAGCGTTCTGAAGGTAATGTAGAGATAAAACGTCTCGGTGCTCATCAGCCACTAAACATTGAAATTGGGCCATCCGTTAAAATAAAGCAAACGGGTAAAGAAGATTCAAATATGGTTGGAAGCAGTTGCTAAGATCTGTTTTGAGGCAGATATACGGCGACGTGTCTTGTTGTTAATGTTTGATGTCAGACTGTAATACCCATTGAACTGTAACTATGCAACAGATGAAGCGAGGGGGTGACTTTATAAACTTTGTTGCTTTATTCTTCACCGGAGAAGCTTGGTACCAGAACAGTGTTTTGGCTGTGTCCCAATACTCTAACAATGTAGGAATATTGTAGACCAGGGTTCCCCAACTGGCATCCGTGGGTGGTGTTATTTGGCCCCCCAACCAAAGTTTTCTGAGCAAAAAACTATGTAATTTGTTAATTCTTTAAATAAGAAATATTCATTGTTGGACAAAAAAGACTGTAAAAACACCAGGAAATCAGCTCCAATTGATTTTAATTTTGGAAATCTGTTCCCAATTATTCCCACGCATAATAGAGAGATGTGATTGTATACAAATGTAAGCAAGGTTTGAAATTATTATGTTTTAGACAAATATTATATACACTGCTCAAAAAAATAAAGGGAACACTTAAACAACACAATGTCAAGTCAATCACACTTCTGTGAAATCAAACTGTCCACTTAGGAAGCAACACTGATTGACAATACATTTCACATGCTGTTGTGTAAATGGAATAGACAAAAGGTGGAAATTATAGGCAATTAGCAAGACACCCCCAAAAAAGGAGTGATTCTGCAGGTGGTGACCACAGACAACTTCTCAGTTCCTATGCTTCCTGGCTGATGTTTTGGTCACTTTTGAATGCTGGCGGTGCTCTCACTCTAGTGGTAGCATGAGACGGAGTCTACAACCCACACAAGTGGCTCAGGTAGTGCAGTTCATCCAGGATGGCACATCAATGCGAGCTGTGGCAAAAAGGTTTGCTGTGTCTGTTAGCGTAGTGTCCAGAGCATGGAGGCGCTACCAGGAGACAGGCCAGTACATCAGGAGACGTGGAGGAGGCCGTAGGAGGGCAACAACCCAGCAGCAGGACCGCTACCTCCGCCTTTGTGCAAGGAGGTGCACTGCCAGAGCCCTGCAAAATGACCTCCAGCAGGCCACAAATGTGCATGTGTCTGCTCAAACGGTCAGAAACAGACTCCATGAGGGTGGTATGATGATCGATGATTCCAAGATGGCGTAGCAGTCGGACGTGTGTTTGTCTTGTCCCGTGTAAATAGTCCTCGTTTTTTTTCGTATGCATTTCGTATATATTTTAATTTCACTTTCCATTTAGGAACTGAATATACATTCCGCCTCACCCAATGTGGTACGGATCTGCTATTTCTTTTATACTTTAGAACCGTAACCCCAATCAGAAGCTAGCCAGATAACTAGCTACTAGCTAGTAGTCAGTTAGCCACTGCTGCGGTCTTCACCCTTAACTCGGACACCAGCCAGCTTCAGCTCGGGCCAATACCTGCCAGTCTGCAAGCGCGATATCAACCCAGAGCATATAGGACTGCTTTTTCACTACCACATCACCAGATTTTTTTTTCTTCTACTTCATCACCGGATTTCAGCCGCAGGCACTGGACATTTGCTCCTTGATTTCGCAGCTAGCTAGCTGCAAACCGTGTGTCTATTGGCTTACGTCGATCCCGGAGCAAACGTAATTTATTCCGGAGCTAGCTGAGGAGCTCCATCAGCCATTCCTGGGCTACAGTCACCTATCCGGACCCGTTTTTTTTTGTTTTTTTTGTTGTTGCTGCAGATACGGAGCCCCACCGGGCCTTCACGACTGACTGCCGACGTTATCTGCCCGAGGGAGTTATCCAACTGGCACCCCCGTCCCGACGTTACCTGAACGCTCACCTGGGGCCCGCTAATCGTTAGCTGTCTTATCGGCTGCTATCTGAATAAGTATATCGGACTATTATTATTATTATTTTTTTTATTTTTTTCTTGGGCCACTATATCTATTTTGCCAATTTGGATTGATCCCCTCTACCACACGGAACCCCACTAACCTACCGACGGAAACGCACGAGGTATCTACAATTAGACCTCCATCCTATGCTATCTTGCTACCGATAGCCTCTACCCGGCCTACTGTCTGGATCGCCGTGACCCCAACCAACCTCTACTCACTGGACCCTTATTGATCACTCGATTAAGCATGTCTCTCCTTAATGTAAATATGCCTTGTCCATTGTTGTTCTGGTTAGTGTTTATTGGCTTATTTCACTGTAGAGACTCTAGCCCTGCTCACTATACCATATCCAACCTCTCAGTTCCACCACCCACATATGCGATGACATCACCTGGTTTCAATGATGTTTCTAGAGACAATATCTCTCTCATCATCACTCAATACCTAGGTTTACCTCCACTGTATTCACATCCTAGCATACCTTTGTCTGTACATTATTCCTTTAAGCTATTTTATCGCCCCCAGAAACTTCCTTTTACTCTCTGCTCTAGTAGCTCTAGACGACCAATTCTCATAGCTTTTAGCCGTACCCTTATCCTACTCCTCCTCTGTTCCTCTGGTGATGTAGAGGTGAATCCAGGCCCTGCAGTACCTAGCTCCACTCCTATTCCCCAGGCGCTCTCTTTTGATGACTTCTGTAACCGTAATAGCCTTGGCTTCATGCATGTTAACATTAGAAGCCTCCTCCCTAAGTTTGTTTTGTTCACTGCTTTAGCACACTCTGCCAACCCGGATGTTTTAGCCGTGTCTGAATCCTGGCTTAGAAAGACCACCAAAAATTCAGACATTTTCATCCCCAATTACAAGATTTTCAGACAAGATAGAACGGCCAAAGGGGGCGGTGTTGCAATCTACTGCAAAGATTGCCTGCAGAGTTCTGTTTTACTATCCAGGTCTGTTCCCAAACAATTTGAACTTCTACTTTTAAAAATCCACCTCTCTAAAAACAAGTCTCTCACCGTTGCCGCCTGCTATAGACCACCCTCTGCCCCCAGCTGTGCTCTGGACACTATATGTGAACTGATTGCCCCCCATCTATCTTCAGAGCTCGTGCTGCTAGGCGACCTAAATTTGAACATGCTCAACACCCCAGCCACCCTACAATCTAAGCTTGATGCCCTCAATCTCACACAAATTATCAATGAACCTACCAGGTACCACCCCAATTCCGTAAACACGGGTACCCTCATAGATATCATCCTAACAAACTTGCCCTCCAAATACACCTCTGCTGTTTTCAACCAAGATCTCAGCGATCACTGCCTCATTGCCTGCATCCGTAATGGGTCAGCGGTCAAACGACCTCCACTCATCACTGTCAAACGCTCCCTGAAACACTTCAGCGAGCAGGCCTTTCTAATCGACCTGGCCGGGGTATCCTGGAAGGATATTGATCTCATCCCGTCAGTAGAGGATGCCTGGACATTTTTTTAAAATGCCTTCCTCACCATCTTGAATAAGCATGCCCCATTCAAGAAATTTAGAACCAGGAACAGATATAGCCCTTGGTTCTCTCCTGACCTGACTGCCCTTAACCAACAGAAAAACATCCTATGGCGTTCTGCATTAGCATCGAACAACCCCCGTGATATGCAACTTTTCAGGGAAGCCAGAAACCAATATACACAGGCAGTTAGAACAGCCAAGGCTAGCTTTTTCAAGCAGAAATTTGCTTCCTGCAACACAAATTCAAAAAAGTTCTGGGACACCGTAAAGTCCATGGAGAATAAGAACACCTCCTCCCAGCTTCCAACCGCTCTGAAGATAGGAAACACTGTCACCACCGACAAATCCACTATAATTGAGAATTTCAATAAGCATTTTTCTACGGCTGGCCATGCTTTCCACCTGGCTACCCCTACCCCGGACAACAGCACTGCCCTCCCCTCTGCTACTCGCCCAAGCCTTCCCCATTTCTCTTTCTCCCAAATACAGTCAGCTGATGTTCTAAAAGAGCTGCAAAATCTGGACCCTTACAAATCAGCCGGGCTAGATAATCTGGACCCTTTCTTTCTAAAACTATCTGCTGAAATTGTGGCCACCCCTATTACTAGCCTCTTCAACCTCTCTTTCGTGTCATCTGAGATTCCCAAAGATTGGAAAGCAGCTGCGGTTATCCCCCTCTTCAAAGGGGGGGACACTCTTGACCCTAACAGCTACAGACCTATATCTATCCTACCCTGCCTTTCTAAGGTCTTCGAAAGCCAAGTCAACAAACAGATTACCGACCATTTCGAATCCCACCATACCTTCTCCGCTATGCAATCTGGTTTCAGAGCTGGTCATGGGTGCACCTCAGCCACGCTCAAGGTCATAAACGATATCTTAACCGCCATCGATAGGAAACAATACTCTGCAGCCGTATTCATTGACCTGGCCAAGGCTTTTGACTCTGTCAATCACCACATCCTCATCGGCAGACTCGACAGCCTTGGTTTCTCTAATGATTGCCTCGCCTGGTTCACCAACTACTTCTCTGATCGAGTTCAGTGTGTCAAATCGGAGGGTCTGTTGTCCGGGCCTCTGGCAGTCTCTATGGGGGTGCCACAGGGTTCAATTCTTGGACCGACTCTCTTCTCTGTATACATCAATGATGTCGCTCTTGCTGCTGGTGATTCTCTGATCCACCTCTACGCAGACGACACTATTCTGTATACTTCTGGCCCTTCTTTTGACACTGTGTTAACAACCCTCCAGGCGAGCTTCAATGCCATACAACTCTCCTTCCGTGGCCTCCAATTGCTCTTAAATACAAGTAAAACTAAATGCATGCTCTTCAACCGATCGCTGCCTGCACCTGCCCGCCTGTCCAACATCACTACTCTGGACGGCTCTGACTTAGAATATGTGGACAACTACAAATACCTAGGTGTCTGGTTAGACTGTAAACTCTCCTTCCAGACTCACATCAAACATCTCCAATCCAAAGTCAAATCTAGAATTGGCTTCCTATTCCGCAACAAAGCATCCTTTACTCATGCTGCCAAACATACCCTTGTAAAACTGACCATCCTACCAATCCTCGACTTCGGTGATGTCATTTACAAAATAGCCTCCAAAACCCTACTCAATAAATTGGATGCAGTCTATCACAGTGCCATCCGTTTTGTCACCAAAGCCCCATATACTACCCACCACTGCGACCTGTACACTCTCGTTGGCTGGCCCTCGCTTCATACTCGTCGCCAAACCCACTGGTTCCAGGTCATCTACAAGACCCTGCTAGGTAAAGTCCCCCCTTATCTCAGCTCGCTGGTCACCATAGCAGCACCTACCTGTAGCACGCGCTCCAGCAGGTATATCTCTCTAGTCACCCCCAAAACCAATTCTTCCTTTGGACGCCTCTCCTTCCAGTTCTCTGCTGCCAATGACTGGAACGAACTACAAAAATCTTTGAAACTGGAAACACTTATCTCCCTCACTAGCTTTAAGCACCAGCTGTCAGAGCAGCTCATAGATTACTGCACCTGTACATAGCCCATCTATAATTTAGCCCAAACAACTACCTCTTTACCTACTGTATTTATTTATTTATTTATTTTGCTCCTTTGCACCCCATTATTTCTGTCTCTACTTTGCGCTTTCTTCCACTGCAAACCAACCATTCCAGTGTTTTTAGTTTTTATTTTACTTGCTGTGTTGTATTCACTTCGCCTCCATGGCCTTTTTATATTTTTATTTATTTATACATATATTTGTTTGCCTTCACCTCCCTTATCTCACCTCACTTGCTCACATTGTATATAGACTTTTTCAGATTTTTTTCACTGTATTATTGACTGTATGTTTGTTTTACTCCATGTGTAACTATGTGTTGTTGTATGTGTCGAACTGCTTTGCTTTATCTTGGCCAGGTCGCAATTGTAAATGAGAACGTGTTCTCAATTTGCCTACCTGGTTAAATAAAGGTTAAATAAAAAAATAAAAAAATGAGGGCCCGACGTCCACAGGTGGGGGTTGTGCTTACAGCCCAGCACCGTGCAGGACGTTTGGCATTTGCCAGAGAACACCAAGATTGGCAAATTCGCCACTGGCGCCCTGTGCTCTTCACAGATGAAAGCAGGTTCACACTGAGCACATGAGCACATGTGACAGACGTGACAGAGTCTGGAGACGCCGTGGAGAATGTTCTGCTGCCTGCAACATCCTCCAGCATGACCGGTTTGGCGGTGGGTCAGTCATGGTGTGGGGTGGCATTTCTTTGTGGGGCCGCACAGCCCTCCATGTGCTCGCCAGAGGTAGCCTGACTGCCATTAGGTACCGAGATGAGATCCTCAGACCCCTTGTGAGACCATATGCTGACATATGCACATTTGTGGCCTGCTGGAGGTCATTTTGCAGGGCTCTGGCAGTGCACCTCCTTGCACAAAGGCGGAGGTAGCGGTCCTGCTGCTGGGTTGTTGCCCTCCTACGGCCTCCTCCACGTCTCCTGATGTACTGGCCTGTCTCCTGGTAGCGCCTCCATGCTCTGGACACTACGCTGACAGACACAGCAAACCTTTTTGCCACAGCTCGCATTGATGTGCCATCCTGGATGAACTGCACTACCTGAGCCACTTGTGTGGGTTGTAGACTCCGTCTCATGCTACCACTAGAGTGAGAGCACCGCCAGCATTCAAAAGTGACCAAAACATCAGCCAGGAAGCATAGGAACTGAGAAGTTGTCTGTGGTCACCACCTGCAGAATCACTCCTTTTTTGGGGGTGTCTTGCTAATTGCCTATAATTTCCACCTTTTGTCTATTCCATTTGCACAACAGCATGTGAAATTTATTGTCAATCAGTGTTGCTTCCTAAGTGGACAGTTTGATTTCACAGAAGTGTGATTGACTTGAAGTTACATTGTGTTGTTTAAGTGTTCCCTTTATTTTTTTGAGCAGTGTATATATCTGTTTGGGATTCTTGCGGTTAATTTGCAGTCTACAAATATTTTTTTATTATGTTCCGGCCCATCGACCATCCGCTCAAGAAAAAATCAGCCCGCGGCTGAATCTAGTTGATGATAGTTGTTGACCCATGCTGAATTTGACTATGGGAAGTAGCCTATACAAACTGATAATAACCAAAGATTATCTATATATTGCCATAAACAGAATGTTATAACCTTTGTGTGTGTAGAGGTTTCGATGCTTATTAGCTTTTTTGATTGAGTTTGCACAACCAATATTTTTATGTTAAAATTGCCACTGCGTCTTTGACCCCCAACCTGGTCTCAGAGCATTTTGTATGATTCTGTATGTAAATCCGAGACACTCCATTTAGTATAATATGTTACGTTTCGTATGGTATGTATTATTTGTGGATGTTACAAATTACAATTTGTATTATATGTTACGAATTTACAAAACATACAATATGTTACAAATCTGGAAAACTTACAATATGTTACGAATTTGCTAAATGTATGATATGTTAAGAATTCTAGCTAGGTGGCTAGGTCGGTAACGTTAGCTAGCTCGCTAACTTTAACTAGGCTAGGGGTTAGGAGTTAGGTTAAAGGGTTAGGGGAAGGGTTAGCTGAAAGGTTTAAGGTTCGGGTTATCTAACATGCTAAGTAGCTGCAAAGTAGCTAAAAAGTAGTAAGAAGTTGAAAAGTTGCTAATTAGCTAAAATGCCAATCTCCCACCTTTCATTTTTGCATTAAGTAAACATCTTATGTAACCATATGAAACATAAAATATCATATTAAATGGAGTGTCACAGATTTACATACAGAATGATATGAAACGCTCTATGACCAGGTTGTATGTGTTTATATGTATTTTTTTGTATGTGTTTAAGGTTAAAATTCAAGCGTGAATTCAGAGGTAAACCCTGTAAATAAATAAAAACGTATCTTCTTCAAAACTTTCCTTCAACACTGAGTCCCTGACTCATATATGGGGATGTGTAGAACAATGGGTTATCTCGCACCAACTGACATGTTATTACCATCAAATTAAAAGCAGGAAACATTAATGAAAGTGTCTTGTTTTATAAAGCTTACAGGCTGACTGAATCTAACTCTCTCTACACTTCGTGGAAGCATCCTGAAGGCCGACCGTTCAGGCCACCGCCACCCTCTTTCCGCGTTTCGGTCTGAAGTTTGTCGGAAAATCCATTACGGCTCTCAAAGGGCATATGTAATTAGCATACATTGAGGTTTATGGAACCGATTGTGAAGAATGTTTGACGACAGCTCTTGATAGGTACATATGTCAATAGTGTCATTTTGGTTGAGTAAAGAAGTGAAAACTCCTCTTCATGCTCCAAATCACAAATGTAACGTAACTTGAGTTTGGTTCAAGTAGAGGTAAAACAAATGAAACTGGGTTGTGTATGACCCCCAACACTGAAATAATATATTAATATAGATGCCATTTTTTTCAAAAGCAATTTACAGCAATGCTCTGCATATATTTTCATATGAGTGGCCCCAGCAAGAAATGAACCAACAACCCTAGCATTGCAAACACCATGCTCTAGCATCTGAGCTACACAGGACCACACAAGCCATTAGTTATTAAAAAGACCATAAATACGGTACATTATTAATTTGAACATATCCCGAACAGTCTATCAGATGAAAATAAGGTAGATATAATTCCAGCTGACCTCATTATCCCGATCCTTCTCCAGGAAATGGCGGGCAACGTGACTTGGCAGAATATTCCGGAGCATGTTCTCGTTGTGTTCCCGGAGCTCCTTCATCTCGTTGATCTCCTCCTTGGCCTGGACACGCCAGAGGAAATCCAGCCGGGCAGTGTATTCCAGCTATGGGGGAAAAATATAAATATCAGGGCCACAATAGCTACAATGTTAAGGAAAGTTCAGATAAAATCACAAATTATTCTGCAACTTTATCAAACCTTGAATAATATTTAGCAGACGCTTTTATCCAAAGCGATTTACAGTAATGCGTGCATACATTTTCATGTGGGTGGCCCCAGCGGGAATCGAGCTCACGATCCATAACAGTCCATTGTTGCTCTACCAACTGAGCTACACAGGACCACAACTGAACCGAATTGCATTGAATAGAAACAGAATGTCTCCTCATTCTGTCACCATTTAGAAGGGAAAACTTGGTTTGTGGGGTTAGGGTTAATGTCAGGATAGTTAGAATTTCATGTGATCATGCCATACAGTAGAACTGTGTTACGCCTCAAGAATACAGAATATCACAGAAGCCAGAAAAGAGGACAATATATAATGAGGAATCACTATTAATTTGTGTGTGCAGACCTTTATGTGAGGTAAAGGTAAAGTGGATCTAAAAAAAAACGATTCAGGTAAAATGAAAATAAACATTTTAGGGTGACCCAAGAAATTACAGTAGAAGTCGAAAGTTTACATACACCTTATGTATGTAAAAAAAACTCAGTTTTTCACAATTCCTGACATTTAATCCTAGTAAAAATTCCCTGTCTTAGGTCAGTTAGGATCACCACTTTATTTTAAGAATGTGAAATGTCAGAATAATAGTAGAGAGAATAATTTATTTCAGCTTTTATTTATTTCATCACATTCCCAGTGGGTCAGAAGTTTACATACACTCAATTAGTATTTGGTAGCATTGCCTTTAAATTGTTAAACTTGGGTCAAACGTTTCGGGTAGCCTTCCACAAGCTTCCCACAATAAGTTGGGTGAATTTTGGCCCATTCCTCCTGACAGAGCTGGTATAACTGAGTCAGGTTTGTAGGCGTCCTTGCTCGCACAAGCATTTTCAGTTCTGCCCACACATTTTTCTATGGGATTGAGGTCAGGGCTTTGAGAGGGCCACTCCAATACCTTGACTTTGTTGTCCTTAAGCCATTTTGCCACAGCTTTGGAAGTATGCTTGGGGTCATTGTCCATTTGAAAGACCCATTATCTACCAAGCTTTAACTTCCTGACTGATGTCATAAGATGTTGCTTCAATATATTCACATAATTTTTCTGCCTCATGATGCCATCTATATTGTGAAGTGCACCAGTCCCTCTTGCAGCAAAGCACCCCCACAACATGATGCTGCCACCCCCATGCTTCACAGTTGGGATGGTGTTCTTCGGCTTGCAAGCCTCCCCCTTTTTCCTCCAAACATAACGATGGTCATTATGGCCAAACAGTTCTATTTTTGTTTCATCAGACCAGAGGACATTTCTCCAAAAAGTACAATCTTTGTCCCCATGTGCAGTTGCAAACCGTAGTCTGGCTTTTTTATGGCGGTTTTGGAGCAGTGGCTTCTTTCTTGCTGATCGGCTTTTCAGGTTATGTCGACATCGGACTCGTTTTACTGTGGATATAGATACTTTTGTACCTGTTTCCTCCAGCATCTTCACAAGGTCCTTTGCTGTTGTTCTGGGATTGATTTGCACTTTTCGATCCAAAGTACGTTCATCTCTAGGAGACAGAACGCGTTTCCTTCCTGAGCAGTATGACAGCTGCGTGGTCCCATGGTGTTTATACTTGCATACTATTGTTTGTACAGATAAACTTGGTACCTTCAAGCATTTGGAAATTGCTCCCAAAGATGAACTAGACTTTTGGAGGTCTACAATTTATTTTCTGAGGTCTTGGCTAATTTCTTTTGATTTTCCCATGATGTAAAGCAAAGAGGCACTGAGTTTGAAGGTAGGCCTTGAAATACATCCATAGGTACACCTTCAATTAACTCAAATGATGTCAATTGGCCTATCAGAAGCTTCTAAAGCCATGACATAATTTTCTGGAATTTTCCAAGCTGTTTAAAGGCACAGTCAACTTAGTGTATGTAAACTTCTGACCCGCTGGAATTGTGATACAGTGAATTAAAAGTGAAATAATCTGTTTGTAAACAATTGTTGGAAATTTACTTGTGTCAGGCACAAAGTAGATGTTCTAACCGACTTGCCCAAACTATAGTTTGTTAACAAGAAATTTGTGGAGTGGTTGAAAAACGAGTGACTCCAACCTAAGTGTATGTAAACTTCCGACTTCAACTGTATATTTAAAATAATCTATTTTATATATATATATATTGGGGATAAAAAATGTGCAGATAATTACATTGATAGAAGCCACAATCTATCTGCAATACTAAAGCTGATCTACACCCTAAACACATTTCATAAATACAATAAAATAAAATAAAAAGCTGTTGAGGGAAAATCCAGAGACATTGTTTGCTGATCATACCCTAATTGGAGAAAATAATACAATCTCTGACCTGCTCTTCTACACTGAGCATACTGTGGTATTCTGCCTCGTGTAGGCACTTTGGGCATGTTAGAAAGAGAGGAATGGTCGACAGATCTTGGTATTATGAACAGGAGCCTGAAAATAATCGACTCTGCACCATTGACACCGTAATGATTCAAGGCCTAGAAGCTGAACTTGCCCTCTATATACATGAGTTTCCATCACACTGAAAGAGCCAGCAGACACCTTGAAAGAGAATGGCACTCCGATTCACTTCAATCAGAAGACAGACCTGATAGGAAATCAGTTCATTCCAAAAGTCCCCCCACCCTCATATCTAACTAAGTCAACCTAGCAGACATGGAGAGTTACAACCTATCCCAGCTGTCCCAGGCCTTTGGGAGTATCTCCCTAGTGGAAGTAGAGGTGAATGAGCTTAATGGTGGGGTGACAGTTCTGAGGCAGGATAAGGAAGAGCTGAGAGAGAAACTGGCTATAGTCGAGAGCATCATGAGGAGAGAGGTAGCTGACATCAGGGAGGAGCTACAAAAGGAAGTTGTCAGCAGTCGTAGAATTGCTACAATACAGAGACACCATCATCCACACTCTAAGAGAACAACTGGAACCTACCACAACCCTCACATCCTCTCGTCGGCAGTACAACTTCTTCTCAAAGTGAACATCAAGAGCTCACAGACTCAGCACAAGAGGTCAGTAACCAGACCAAGAACAACTCCTCCTCCCACAACAGCTCCTCCCCAAGATCCTCACATCCCAGCCCCAGAGCACCAGCGCCAGCAGAGCCATGCCAGGAATTCAACAAAAGGCCACCTGTGGTCTCCCACCCCACCATAAAAAAACATCACTCCAGACACTACATCCCACAACAGCAGCACACAGGCAGAGCACTCTATGGCCTTCATTTTATGAGAAATTGCTATTCCCTGGCATGTTAGTCAGAAAGCTATAGTGCCAAAACAGCAAGTGCCATAACAAGTCTGTCAAGCAACAAATGAAATGGGGCCAAACATATTATAATTCACACAGGTGCTTATGATTTGATGGCAATGAGAGGAGAAGTTGCTCCTGCAATGCAGCAAGTGGCAGCCCGAGGCGCAAAGATGCCCTTCCACATTATACAGAGCAACAACGCGGAGCTGTCTAGAGGCTTTGTCACAGTGCTGTATCCCTCAGGGCAGTTGCTTTGGGCCGTTCCTCTTCTCTATTTTTACAAATGATTTGCCACTTGTCTTACATGAACCTAAAATGACTATGTATGCTGAGGATTACACACTTTACACATCAGCACCTACAGCCAGTGAGCTCACTGAGACTCTTAGCAAGGAGTTACTATCAGAATGGGTAATTAACAATAAACTGGTCTTAAATACATCTAAAACCAAAAGCAATGTACTTGGAACAAAGCATTCTCTTAGACCTACACCTCAACTGGAGTTGTGAATAAAGGGAGTTCCCAAGTTGAAGAAGTTGAACTCCTAGGAGTAACATTGGATGGTCAGTTATCATGGTCAAGTCATATTGACAAAGTTGTTGTGGAGATGGGGAGGGGTATGTCTGTTATAAAAAGATTGTATGCATTTTTGACACAAAGATCAACTTTACTAGTTGTTGAGGTTTGATCAAGTCCCATCTGAATTACTGTCATACTGTAATATGATCAGGTGCCGCAAAGAAAGACCTAGAAATGCTGCAGCTGGCTCAAAACAAAGCAGCACACCTTTCCCTTAACTGCACACACATCACTAACATCAGCAACATGCATGACTGTCTTTCATGGTTGAGGGTCGAAGGGTTTCTTCACGGAACACAAACTAAAAACAGATTTAATGCGTCGCTCAGTTATGTACTTTACAGAGCCATGTCATCGTGTAATACTCTGCCATCAGCGGTTTCTCAGGCCAAAAGAAAGTTTAACATTAAAAAACAGATTAAAAAAAAAACACATTGTATCACAGCGCCTCTGCTCTATTCTAAAATTCAAATTTAACAGTTGAGCTGACAAACGATTTGCACTGTTTCATTATGGCTTTAGTCATCAATTTAGCAAAAGGGCAATATTTTATTAATGTAGTAGTGTGTCCGTCCCCCCTTAGAAAGCTATGACCTTTGGCTTTCACCTGGATTTGTTAGTCTGAGAAGAAAACTATTTTCAACCCATATGATCTAGTACACAATAAAAGTATAATAAAACATATACAAATATGAGGATATGATTTTACACTTTTTTGGAATGAATAAACCTTTTCATACTTTATAAAATGTCCATACTGCATATAGTTAGGATCTGTGTTTGGAACATCTATTTAAAATATTTCACATTCTTGATACCAAACATATCATGACATTAGTAATAGTCTAAATCGATTAAAATTGTGAACGTTTAAATCAACATTTGGGCCATTTAAACATCATGCGCCCCTCCTATAGATAAGGAGAGAAGGACTTTGTAAAGAGCAAATTTTTTTCATTCTGAGCATAAGCAATGTGTCTGCAATGTTTAACTTCCACAGAAAATTACTTTTTTATCGTAGAGCTATTAAAGTTTTATATTTAGATCTGCCTGCTCAAGACAAATTCAGTGATTGCTTTGACATGTCTGTATCGGGAAGCAGTTGAGCTGGATAAATGTTTTTCTATGGACCGCCCCTTTGATGTAAAGTTGCAATGAAGCGCTATAAATCGATGTAATGATGTGGTCAACCAGAGGGATGCAAATACAAGTTTATTCAACAGAGGACCTTTAAATGGTCCTAGGAAGGTCTGAATAGCTGTCTTCTGACAAAATGGTGGGAAATCGATAAAATAAGTAATGTGAACATATACAGTGCCAGTCAAAAGTTTGGACACACCTACTCATTCAAGGGTTTTTCTTTATTATTACTATTTTCTACATTGTAGAATAATAAGGAAGACATCAAAACTATGAAACAGCAGCACACATGGAATCGTGTAGTAAACAAAAAAGTGTAAAAAAAATCTGAATATATATATTTGAGATTTTAGATTATTCAAAGTAGCCATCCTTTGCCTTGATGAGGACAGCTTTGCACACTCTTGGCATTCTCTCAACCAGCTTCAACTGGAATGCTTTCCCAAAAGTCTTGAAAGAGTTCCCACATATGCTGAGCACTTGTTGGTTGCTTTTCCTTCACTCTGTGGTCCAACTCATCCACAACCATCTCAATTGGGTTGAGCTCGGGTGATTGTGGAGGCCAGGTCATCTGATGCAGCACTCCATCACTCTCCTTCTTGGTCAAATAGCCCTTACACAGCCTGGAGGTGTGTTTTGGGTCATTGCCCTGTTGAAAAACAAATGATAGTCCCACTAAGCGCAAACCAGATGGGATGGCGCATCGCTGCAGAATGGTGTGTTAGCCATGCTGGTTAAGTATGCCTTGAATTCTAAATAAATTAGTGACAGTGTCACCAAAAATGTATAATTTGGACTCAGATCAAAGGACAGATTTCCACCGGTCTAATGTCCATTGCTTGTGTTTCTTGGCCCAAGCAAGTCTCTTCTTCTTATTGGTGTCCTTTAGTAGTGGTTTCTTTGCAGCAAATACACCATGAAGGCCTGATTCTCCTCTGAACAGTTGATGTTGAGATGTGTCTGTTACTTGAACCCTGTGAACCATTTAGTTGGGCTGCAATCTGAGGTGCAGTTTACTCTAATGAACTTATCCTCTGCAGCAGAGTTAACTCTGGGTCTTCCTTTCCTGTGACGGGCCTCATGAGAACAAGTTTCATCATAGCGCTTGATGGTTTTTGCAACTGCACTTGAAGAAACATTCAAAGTTCTTGAAATGTTCCGCATTGACTGACCCTCATGTCTTAAAGTAACGATGGACTGTCATTTGTCTATGCTTAATTGAGCTGTTCTTGCCATAATATGGACTTGGTCTTTTACCAAATAGGGCTATCTTCCTCACAACACAAATGATTGGCTCTAACGCAATAAAAAGGAAAGAAGTTCCACAAATTAACTTTTAACAAGAGTTAATTAGCAGGGGCTTTGCAAACGGTTTATTAAGCCCTGGTCTGTGGTCTTTGTGTATAAATATCCAGCTACCTTAATTATAGTGTCTAACGAAGCTGGTACATCTGACTACATTCTGTCCATATTGATTTCATCGACATGGAAGTTTATCTAGAATTTGACAAAAGGTAATTTGATTTATTTCTATAACAATATACAACCACATACAGTATATAATTTTTCAAATACTGTTAATCTTTTTCTTATCAAAGATTCCTTTTCATTTGGCACACAGACCACAACGATCATATGTATAACTTTACATGTGAATCCTTCCAGTTTTCCAGGTAGATGCTGTCCTGTAAAGCATCAATTCCGAACTCACCACTTCGTCTCTCTGCCTTATCCATGCATCTAAAAACGTAACAGACGCTTTGACTCAACAAAACCGACAAGGCGCTGAAATCAAAGAAAGCCATTGACAAGAGTGTCTCAATGACATTGAAGATCTTCAAATGGGGGCATTTCTTTTTTCACTTTCATATGGCTACAGTACAAAGGATGTTGAATTATTCTCATCTCCCATCTGTCTCTGACCAGCGCAGACCAAGTGATCAAAGAGATCAAAGGATGCTATTCAGTAGATTGAGCTCAAAAGAAATGTGTCCTCCTCATCAGCTGCTGACTCTGTATATACCAGGAAGCACTTTTTTTTTAACCACATCTATCACACCCATAGTGCATTATTGGTTCTGTTACAAAACCATAACAGCTAATGTGTCTTTATAATAGGATTAGCTAATAACATAATGAATACATTAGTGAATATGCAACAATCATCTTACCTGCTGCCCGTGGTAAAATACAGCAAGGAGGAACATAGCCATCAGAAGCAAGGAGGTCTCTTTGGTCCCAAGGAAATTTCTGTGGAAACAAAACAGTTTCTATTACAACAAAAAGTTTTCAAAATAATTCTACTGAGGGAAAAAAGTTACAGAATAGTTAAAGTAGAGTAGACAGAATGCAATCCAAGACGTATTGTAAAATAGCAAAAGAGTTGGCAATGTTCCCGACGTTCACAGAGAATCGCAGTCACAGTAAACACTATGCAGTGCGCTTCCCTACAACCCGCCTGTACATTTAGTGTGTTCACTCAGGCCACTACTCCACTATCACATATTTACAATACAACATCCATGTGTTTGTGTGTTTAGAGTGCTTGTCTTATGTGTACGTGTGTCTGTGCATGTTATGTGTGTCTATTCACAGTCCCCGCTGTTCCATAAGGTTTATTTTTATCTGTTTGTTTTATATGATTCTACTGCTTCCATCAGTTACCTGATGTGGAATAGAGCCCCATGTAGCCATGGCTCTATGTAGTACTGTGCGCCTCACATAGTCTGTTCTTGACTTGGGGATTGTGAAGAGACCTTTGGTGGCGTGTCTTGTGGGGTATGCATGGGTGTCTGAGCTTTGTGACAGTGGTTTAAACAGACACCTCGGTGCATTCAGCATGTAAACACTTCTTACAAAAAATAGTAGTGATGAAGTCAATCTCTCCTCGACTTTGTGTACATTTAAGGGCCAGCCATGCTGCCCTGTTCTGAGCCAATTGTAATGTTCTGAGGTCCACCTTTGTGGCACCTGACCACACAACTGAACAGTAGTCCAGGTGAACAAAACCAGAACCTGTAGAACCTGCCAATCTTACTTCTCCCCATCTTAGCTACTGTTGTATCAACATGTTATCAGCATGACAGTTTACACTCCAGGGTTACTCCAAGCAGTTTAGTCACTTCAACTTGCTCAATTTCCACAATATTTATTACAAGATTAAGTTGAGGTTTTGGGTTTAGTAAATTATTTGTCCCAAACACAATACTTTTTAAAATATTTAGGACTAACTTATTCCTTGCCACCTATTCTGAAACTAACTGCAGCTCTTTGTTAAGTGTTGCAGTGATTTCAATAACTGTAGTTGCTGAAGTGTATAGTGTTGAGTCATCTGCATACATAGACACACTGGATTTACTCAAGGCCAGTGGCATGTCATTAGCAAAGATTGAAAAAGTAAGGGGCCTAGACAGCTGCCCTGGGGAATTCCTGATTCTACCTAGATTATGTTGGAGAGGCTTCAGTTCAGTAAAGAACACCCTCTGTGTTCTGTTAGACGGGCAACTCTTTATCCACATTATAGCAGGGGGTGTAAAGCCATAACACATATGTTTTTCCAGCAGCAGACTTTGATCGATAATGTCAAAGGCCGCACTGAAGTCTAACAAAACAGCTCCCACAATCTCTTTATCATCAATTTATCTAAGCCAATCATCAGCAATTTGTGTAAGTGCCGTGTTGTTGAATGTCCTTCCTTATAAGTATGCTGAAAGTCTGTTGTCAATTTCTTTACAGTAAAATAGCTTAGTATCTGGTCAAACACCATTTTTTCCAAAAGTTTACTAAAGGTTGGTAAAAGGCTGATTGGTCAGCAATTTGAGTCAGTAAAGGGGGCTTTACTATTCTTGGGTAGCGGAATGACTTTTGCTTCACTCCAGGCCTGAGGTTACACACTTTCTAGTAAGCTTAAATTGAAGATATGACAAATAGGAGTGGCAATATCATCCACTATTATCCTCATAAATTTTCCATCCAAGTTGTCAGCTTGTCATAGTTGATAGACAATAATTTTTCCACATCTTCCACACTTACTCTACAGAATTTAAAATGACAATGATTGTCTTTAATAATTTTATCAGTTATACTTGGATATGTAGTGTCAGGGTTTGTTGCTAGCATGTCATGCCTAAATTTGCTAATATTGCCAATGAAAATATAATTAAAGCAATTTAAAATATCAGTGGGTTCTGTGATGAATGAGCCATCTGATTCAATGAATGATGGAGCTGAGTTTGCCTTTATGCCCAAAATGTCATTTAAGGTGCTCCAAAGTGTTTTACTATCATTCTTTATCTTTGTTTCATAGTGTAGTTTCTTCTTTTTATTCAGTTTAGTCACATGATTTCTGAATTTGCAGTATGTTTGCCAATAGGTTCTGCAGCCAGACTTACTTGCCATTCCTTTTGTCTTATCCCTCTCAACCATACAATTTTTAAATTCCTCATCATTCCACGGGGATTTAACAGTTTTACAGTCATTTTCTTAATGCTTATTACTAACTGGAAAAAGCAATTTCATAAATGTGTCAAGTGCAGTGTCTGGTTGCTCCTCGTTACACACCACAGACCAGCAAATCATTTTTACATCATCAACTTAAGAATCACTACAAAGCTTTACAGGAATGTGGTTCTGAATATAAACGACAACACCTCCACCTTTGGCATTTCTGTCTTTTCTGTAGATGGTATAACTATGTATTGCTACCACTGTATCATCAAAGGTATTATCTAAGTGCGTTTCAGAGATTGTCAGAATATGAATGTCATCTGTTACTAGCAAACTATTGATTTCAAAAAACTTGTTTCTTAAAACCTGTTATGGCTAGGGGTTCCGCTAGCGGAATGTTTCGACAACATCCGATGAAATTATAGAGCTCGAAATTCAACAAAAAATTATTCGAAATATTTAACTTTCATACATTCACAAGTGTAATACACCAAATTAAAGCTTAACTTCTTGTTAATCTAGGCACCGTGTCAGATTTCAAAAATACTTTACGGTGAAAGCAAACTATGCGATTATCTGAGGACAGCACCCCATCAAACAAACACATGACAATCATATTTCAACCCGACAGGCACGACACAAAACTCAGAAATAACAATATAATTCATGCCTTACCTTTGAAGAGCTTCTTCTGTTGGCACTCCAATATGTCCCATAAACATCACAAATGGTCCCTTTGTTCAATTAAATCTGTCGTTATATCTCCAAAATGTCCATTTATTTGACGCGTTTGATTCAGAAAAACACCGGTGCCAACTCGCCCAACATGACTACAAAATGTCTAATAATTTACCTGTAAACTTGTTCCAAACATTTCAAACAACTTTCCTAATCCAACTTTGGGTATTTTAAAACGTAATAATCGATAAAATTTAGGACGGGATAAACTGCGTTCAATACCGGACGAAAACAAATTGAAGCGCGTTCCAGGTCGCGCGCACATTAGAGTGCACTAGGCTGGACCCTTGTTCTGAATAGCCGTACTTCTTCATTTCTCTAAAGAAAAACATCAACCAATTTCTAAAGACTGTTGACATCTAGTGGAAGAAATAGGAACTGCAACCAAGTGCCACAGAAATCTAGGTTCCCATAGAAACCTAATTGAAAACACAGTGAACTCAAAAACAGAGGCCTCACAAGTCCTGAACTGGCAGCTTCATTAAATAGTGATGCTGGGATGCTGGCCTTCGAGGCAGAGTTGCAAAGAAAAAGCCATATCTCAGACTGGCCAATAAAAATAACATTTAAAGATGGGCAAAAGAACACAGACACTGGACATAGGAACTCTGCCTAGAAGGCCAGCATCCCGGAGTCGCCTCTTCACTGTTGATGTTGAGACTGGTGTTTTGCAGGTACTATTTAATGAAGCTGCCAGTTGAGGACTTGTGAGGCGTCTGTTTCTCAAACTAGACACTCTAATGTACTTGTCCTCTTACTCAGTTGTGCACCGGGGCCTCCCACTCTTTCTATTCTGGTTAGAGCCAGTTTGCGCTGTTCTGTGAAGGAAGTAGTACACAGCGAGCAATTCCAGTCCTCGGGGGCCTGATTGGTGTCAGTTTTGCCCCAAACCTAGCTAACACACCTGACTCCAATATTCACCCAATCAGGATCTTCAGTTTAGAATGCAATTTGATTAATCAGCTGTGTTTGCTAGGAATGGAGAAAAGTGTGGCACCAATCAGGCCCCGAGGACTGGAGTTGCCCACCCCTGTTCTATGGGCCAAATCCCAAGTGGGTTGGTTCCTGCGAGCACCATAAAGTACAGGGTAAGTCCCGAAAGGTAAGCCTGAGCAGGGTAGTCCTTGCAGAGGGTAAGTTCTAGGGGGTAAATCCCAGGCGGGGTTGGTTCCCTGCAATACTCGTAAGGGAGGGGTAAAAGTCCCAGCCGCAGTGGCCGTGAAGCTGTAGGGTGTGTGTGTGTGTGTGTGTGTGTGTGTGTGTGTGTGTGTGTGTGTGTGTGTGTGTGTGTGTGTGTGTGTGTGTGAACATGATTCGTGTGTAGTAGCAGTAGCATTAAATAGATTGGTTTATGCCCTATTGGGGTGGGGAACCGTGACAGATTAGGTGGAAAAAGGTGGACAACTGTGAGTAATTTTGGTAATGAGGGTTGTTGGGAACAGTGGTATTTATTTAGAGAAATTGGACTAAAACTCCTTCCCATGCTACACGTTACTCGTCCACAATTGCCTGTGGGGAATTGACAGTGTCATCCAGCACCAAAAGTATACAGAGGAGTGACCAAATTATTGGTAGCCTAAGCTGTTACTACTTAACGCCGTTGGGGGGTGACGCCGAGTCAATAATAACTGATATGGTTTCTAGCGGCCAGGAGACTCCCGGAGTGGGAGTGGTAGAAGGGGAAAATTTTACCAAAGCATTAGAGGCACTAACAAAAGGCATATGACCAGCACCAAGAACCAAATAAATGGTGGGGAAAATTTGCCAAATTGGACAAAATTGGTGCACATTATCCCGTAGATGGAAAGTTGAAAACCAGCCAATAATGTATTGATGCAATAGTAGTGTAGAATACTGAAATCAGAGAACAGTCCAGATCAAAATACCACGGCATTTTATCAGCAGTGGACAAAGATGGAAAAAGTGAAAAATAGAGACCTGCGAGTTAAAATGGAGCAGGCAGTAGACAAGAACGAGGCTATAAGGTGACAGCAGGTCACATCTGGAGGCCACCATTATACCTCTCCCTTAAAGAGAAAGAAGAGCAGTATGGGTTGTGAGAGGCAGAGGACATTTTTTTTATTAATTTTTTATTTCACCTTTATTTAACCAGGTAGGCTAGTTGAGAACAAGTTCTCATTTGCAACTGCGACCTGGCCAAGATAAAGCAAAGCAGTGTGAACAGACAACACAGAGTTACACATGGAGTAAACAATAAACAAGTCAATAACATGGTAGAAAAAAAAGAGAATCTATATACAATGTGTGCAAAAGGCATGAGGTAGGCAATAAATCGAATAATTACAATTTAGCAGATTAACACTGGAGTGATAAATCATCAGATGATCATGTGCAAGAAGAGATACTGGTGTGCAAAAGAGCAGAAAAGTAAATAAATAAAAGCAGTATGGGGGGTGAGGTAGGTAAATTGGGTGGGTAGTTTACAGATGGACTATGTACAGCTGCAGCGATTGGTTAGCTGCTCGGATAGCAGATTTTTAAAGTTGTTGAGGGAGATAAAAGTCTCCAACTTCAGAGATTTTTGCAATTCGTTCCAGTCGCAGGCAGCAGAGAACTGGAAGGAAGGGCGTCCAAATGAGGTTTTGGTTTTAGGGATGATCAGTGAGATACACCTGCTGGAGCGCGTGTTGCGGGTGGGTGTAGCCATCGTGACCAGTGAACTGAGATAAGGCGGCACTTTACCTAGCATAGCCTTGTAGATGACCAGGAGCCAGTGGGTCTGACGACGAACATGTAGCGAGGGCCAGCCGACTAGGGCATACAGGTCGCAGTGGTGGGTCGTATAAGGTGCTTTAGTAACAAAACGAATGGCACTGTGATAAACTGCATCCAGTTTGCTGAGTAGAGTATTGGAAGCTATTTTGTAGATCACATCGCCGAAGTCGAGGATCGGTAGGATAGTCAGTTTTACTAGGGTAAGTTTGGCGGCGTGAGTGAAGGAGGCTTTGTTGCGGAATAGAAAGCCGATTCTTGCTTTGATTTTGGATTGGAGATGTTTGATATGAGTCTGGAAGGAGAGTTTGCAGTCTAGCCAGACACCTAGGTACTTATAGATGTCCACATATTCTAGGTCGGAACCGTCCAGGGTGGTGATGCTAGTCGGGCGTGCGGGTGCAGGCAGCGAACGGTTGAAAAGCATGCATTTGGTTTTACTAGCGTTTAAGAGCAGTTGGAGGCCACGGAAGGAGTGTTGTATGGCATTGAAGCTCGTTTGGAGGTTAGATAGCACAGTGTCCAAGGAAGGGCCGGAAGTATATAGAGTGGTGTCGTCTGCGTAGAGGTGGATCAGGGAATCGCCCGCAGCAAGAGCAACATCATTGATGTATACAGAGAAGAGAGTCGGCCCGAGAATTGAACCCTGTGGTACCCCCATAGAGACTGCCAGAGGACCGGACAACATGCCCTCCGATTTGACACACTGAACTCTGTCTGCAAAGTAGTTGGTGAACCAGGCAAGGCAGTCATTAGAAAAACCGAGGCTACTGAGTCTGCCGATAAGAATATGGTGATTGACAGAGTCGAAAGCCTTGGCCAGGTCGATGAAGACGGCTGCACAGTAATGTCTTTTATCGATGGCGGTTATGATATCGTTTAGTACCTTGAGCGTGGCTGAGGTGCACCCATGACCGGCTCGGAAACCGGATTGCACAGCGGAGAAGGTACGGTGGGATTCGAGATGGTCAGTGATCTGTTTGTTGACTTGGTTTTCGAAGACCTTAGATAGGCAGGGCAGGATGGATATAGGTCTGTAACAGTTTGGGTCCAGGGTGTCTCCCCCTTTGAAGAGGGGGATGACCGCGGCAGCTTTCCAATCCTTGGGGATCTCAGATGATACGAAGGAGAGGTTGAACAGGCTGGTGATAGGGGGTGCGACAATGGCGGCGGACAGTTTCAGAAATAGGGGGTCCAGATTGTCAAGCCCAGCTGATTTGTATGGGTCCAGGTTTTCCAGCTCTTTCAGAACATCTGCTATCTGGATTTGGGTAAAGGAGAAGCTGGGGAGGCTTGGGCGAGTAGCAGCGGGGGGGGCGGGGCTGTTGGCCAAGGTTGGAGTCGCCAGGAGGAAGGCATGGCCAGCCATTGAGAAATGCTTGTTGAAGTCTTCGATTATCACGGATTTATCGGTGGTGACCGTGTTACCTAGCCTCAGTGCAGTGGGCAGCTGGGAGGAGGAGCTCTTGTTCTCCATGGACTTTACAGTATCCCAGAACTTTTTGGAGTTAGAGCTACAGGATGCAAATTTCTGCTTGAAAAAGCTGGCCTTTGCTTTCCTGACTGACTGCGTGTATTGGTTCCTGACTTCCCTGAACAGTTGCATATCGCGGGGGCTCTTCGATGCTATTGCAGTTCGCCACAGGATGTTTTTGTGCTGGTCGAGGGCAGTCAGGTCTGGAGTGAACCAAGGGCTATATCTGTTCTTGGTTCTGCATTTTTTGAACGGAGCATGCTTGTCTAATATGGTGAGGAAGTAACATTTAAAGAATGACCAGGCATCCTCAACTGACGGGATGAGGTCAATATCCTTCCAGGGTACCCGGGCCAGGTCGATTAGAAAGGCCTGCTCGCAGAAGTGTTTTAGGGAGCGTTTGACAGTGATGAGGGGTGGTTGTTTGACCGCGGACCCGTGGCGGATACAGGCAATGAGGCAGTGATCGCTGAGATCTTGATTGAAGACAGCAGAGGTGTATTTGGAGGGCAGGTTGGTCAGGATAATGTCTATTAGGGTGCCCATGTTTACGGATTTAGGGTTGTACCTGGTGGGTTCCTTGATGATTTGTGTGAGATTGAGGGCATCAAGCTTGGATTGTAGGACTGCCGGGGTGTTAACCTGTTATGGCTGCAAGGGAAATTATTGAGTAGCCAGAAAAAAGGTGCCCATTTCAAACGGCCTCGTACTCAATTCTTGCTCGTACAATATGCATATTATTTATTACCTTTGGATATAAAACACCTTCTAGTTTCTAAAACAGGTTTAATTATTTCTCTAAGTGAAACATAACTCTTTTTACAGCCCATTTTCTGGAAAAAGAGAAATTTCCAAGAAGCTATGTCTCTCTTCAAGATACTCTCTATAAAAGGCCTTGGCACTTGGGACTGTACAAACACGTCACACATCTTCCCCTGGTTGTCATGCGGAAGTGAGAGAAAAAAGGACTTGATTATCTCTGTCAGGGACTGAAAGGAACCTCTTTGAGTGATAAGTGCGCACTTTATAATTTTTTCTGGGCGCGAAGTAGGAACTGGACTGCGCTCCTGGAAAACACTCGTTATAGGTGAATATGACCTCCAGCTTCGATTTTCTTTGATACATGTCACAAAATCATCCTAAAGTATGTTTTTTCAATATACTTTAATTATATTATTGAAATTTATTCTGGACTTTAGACGTGATGCGACGCAAGAATTTTGTCAAGACGGAGAGGTTAGCACGGCATGGCCAGTGTGTCATGCTAATTCAACAGGGACATCGTTCGTTCTAGGTCCAAATGAACACGGTTCTGAACAAAGGACCCTTTGGAGAACATTCTGATGGAAAATCAACAAAGATAAGGACCCAATTTGGGATGCTTTTTCATATATCTGTCGAACTGTGCTATCGCTAGCGTTTGACTAGAATCAATGCTGCTGTGTGTTAGCTATTGTAGTAAGCTAATATAACGATATATTGTGTTTTCGCTGTAAAACACTTCAGAAATCGGAAATATTGTCTGTATTCACAAGATCTTTCTCTTTCATTAGCTATCCACCATATATTTTTCTGAAATCTTTTCTGATGTGAAATTAGAAGTTGACGTTGGTGTCTGTTTTCTCTGGCTACTGCCGTGCGATATCTGACTGTAGCTATGATGGTGGCTAAGATGGTAGCAGTAATGTAAAACTGATTTATAGCTAAAATATTCAACTTTTTCGAACAAAACATAGATTTATTGTGTAACATGTTATAGGACTGTCATCTGAGGGAGTTTTTTCTAGGTTATTTAGGTTAGTTCTAGGTTAGTTAGGTTGGCTTTGCATGCTAGCTGCATGCTAGCTGCATGCTACCGGTGCTGTGAAAAATATCTGTCTCTCTTTTTGTATTTGGTGGTGAGCTAACATGAATATATGTGGTGTTTTCGCTGTAAAACATTTAAAGAATCTGAAATATTGTCTGTATTCACAAGATCTTTGTCTTTCATTAGCTATCCACCATATATTTCTCTGAAATGTTTTCTGATGTGTAATAAGGTAGTTGAAGTTGGTGTCTGTATTTTCTCTGGCTACTCCCGTGCGATTTCTTACTGTAGCTATGATGGTAGCAGTAATGTAAAACTGATTTATAGCTAAAATATGCATTTTTTTTGAACAAAACATAGATTTATTGTGTAACATGTTATAGGACTGTCATCTGAGGTAGTTTTTTCTAGGTTATTTAGGTTGGTTTTAGGTTAGTTAGGTTGGCTTGTGCATGCTACTTCATCCTACTTGTGCTGTGAAAAATGTCTGTCTTTTTTATTTGGTGGTGAGCTAACATAAATATATGTGGTGTTTTCTCTGTAAAACATTTAAAAAATCGGACATGTTGGCTGGATTGACAAGATGTTTATCTTTCAAATGCTGTATTGGACTTGTTAATGTGTGAAAGTTAAATATTTTACAAAAATAGATTTTGAATTTCGCGCCCTGCACTTGCAGTGGCTGTTGTCATATTGATCCCGATGTCGGGCTTGCAGCCTGAAGAAGTTAAGCATATCCCAGTTTAGGTCACCTAACAGAACAAACTCTGAAGCTAGATGGGGAGCGATCAATTCACAGATGGTGTCCAGGGCACAGCTGGGAGCTGAGGGGGGTCGGTAGCAGGCGGCAACAGTGAGAGACTTATTTCTGGAGAGATTAATTTTTAAAATTAGAAGTTCGAACTGTTTGGGCATAGACCTGGAAAGTATGACAGAACTTTGCAGGCTATCTCTGCAGTAGATTGCAACTCCTCCCCCTTTGGCAGTTCTATCTTGACGGAAAGTGTTATAGTTGGGTATGGAAATCTCAGAATTTTTGGTGGCCTTCCTAAGCCAGGATTCGGACACGGCAAGGACATCAGGGTTGGCAGAGTGTGCTAAAGCGGTGAGTAAGGCAAACTTAGGGAGGAGGCTTCTGATGTTGACATGCATGAGGCCAAGGCTTTTTCGATCACAGAAGTCAACAAATGAGGGTGACTGGGGACATGCAGGGCCTGGGTTTACCTCCACATCACCCGAGGAACAGAGGAGTAGTAGGATGAGGGTGCGGCTAAAGGCTATCAAAACTGGTCGCCTAGAGCGTTGGGGACAAAGAATAAAAGGAGCAGATTTATGGGCGTGGTAGAATAGATTCTGGGCATAATGTGCAGACAGGGGTATGGTGGGGCGTGGGTACAGCGGAGGCAAGCCCAGGCACTGGGTGATGATAAGAGAGGTTGTATCTCTGGACATGCTGGTCTCAATGGGTGAGGTCACCGCATGTGTGGGGGGTGGGACCAAGGAGGTATCAGAGGTACGGAGAGTGGAACTACAGGGTCCATTGCAAACCAAAACAATGATAATGATAACTAGCCTGAACAACAGTATGCAAGGCATATTGATATTTGAGAGAGACATACAATAAGGCATAAAGTGATTGCAGGTCTTGATTGGGAGAGCTAGCTAAAACAACAGGTAAGATAACAGCAGCAATAACAGGGTGCTAGTCTAACACAGCAACAACAGGTAAAAATGGCGACGACTAGGCAGAGAGGGTCGGATTAACTACACACAGATCCTGAGTTAAAGCACAGAGCCGACAGATAAAACACAAATAAACAGAATGGAGTACCGTGAATTAATGGACAGTCAAGCATGCATCAGCTATGTAGCCAAGTGATCATAGTGTCCAGGGGGCAGCCGTAGATGGAGCAGGGAGGCCTCCACTAAGCTAGCACGCGGCGTTTAAAGTTAGTAGCCCGGGGGGTGGTCTGCTCAGACGGAGGGGGTCTGCTCAGACGTGGTCGTGTCGACAGAGAATCCAAGCCAGATGGCGATGGCGAAAGAGAGGTTGTGAATTGTAGAATTGTGTTTGCTAACTGGTGCTAGCTTCGTGGCAGTGGCGCTAGCTGCGCTAGCTACAAGCTAGCTGTGAGGATCAGAAGTAGTGGCTCAGGGATTACGGCAGGAATCCGGCGTTGTTGTCGAGAGACAGTCCGATGCTGGTAAATTGGTGAGTAATATCCAGGCTAATAACAGGGCTGGTGTCTGTGCAGAAGGTAAAAGCTACTAGCAGCGGCAAAAAAATGGCTAAATTAGCTTGTAGCTGGTATTGTAGCCCAAGAATTCGCTGGTAGACCTCTTCAGCTAGCCGGCAGATGGGCCTAGCTCGAGGCTAGCTCAAGGCTAACTGGTGCTTGCTTCGGGACAGAGGTGTTTGCCAGTAGTAGCCACTCGGTTGCAGCTAGCTAGCTGTGATGATACGGTGTAATTGTCCAGAGCTTGCGTCAGGAATCCGGTGATGTGGTAGAGAAAAAGCAGTCCTATATGCTCTGGTTTGATATCGCGCTTGCAGACTGGCAGGTATTGGCCCGGTATTGAAGCTGGCTGTGTCCGAGTTGAGGGTGAAGACCGCAGCAGTGGCTAACTGACTACTAGCTAGTAGCTAGTTATCTGGCTAGCTTCTGATTGGGGTTACGGTTCTAAAGTATAAAAAAATAGCAGGTCCGTACCACATTGGGTGAGGCGGAATGTAGGAATGTATATTCAGTTCCTAGATGGAAAGTGAAATTAAAATATATACGAAATGTATACGAAAAATACGAAGACTATTTACACGGGACAGGACAAGACAAAGATACGTCCGACTGCTACGCCATCTTGGATATATGTGTGCATGTGCATTAAGAGTCCAGATATAGTAGTCCTGTACTGGATAGTGGATCAGCATGATCTAGGTAATCATAGAAATGTCTGCCCAGTACGAACACACGCGACCCCGGTTACATTTTATCCGGGACAAATAGTACCATGGGAGTACAACCCTATTCCCAATGATGCGTATCCCCAAGTACGGATCCAAATTCAGCATCATCAGCCACTGAGCATGAGCAAAATGCATAATATTATGAAAGAGGCACCGGATCCAGTAAAAGAGGGACAGGGATTTATCAGTTTCCTGAGGAAACAGGGTAGAATTTTGGGGTTTCATGCTGGTGATTACGATCATATTGAATACTCGCTTTGCCAAGAGCCGTGTTGCCAACACTCGCACAGGAATATCAAATGTCGGCTTGGTCCTCTGTACGCGAAGCATGTGACTCGGCGATAGCAAATTACGAAATTGAGGGATTCTTAACCACAGTTGGGAATATATTGTTTCGACCAGATGTGAGTAAAATTAGTAACTGTACTCAGGTTCCGAAAGAAGGAATGCGCAATTATGTGGATCGGATGGATGATGCGTTACGTACTAATCTGACAATGGGGGATAGATACGATCAAAATGTAGGAATTTGAACGTCTGCTTTGATGGCAGGCTTGAAACCTGTCATTTAAACAGCTATTGTGGGGTTAGTGGACCAACATGGGATGACATAGTACAGGTGGCATTGAGATCGGAATCTATTTCGGCTCACTTCGCAGCCGTGCGAGTGGTTAATACAGCCACAGTGAACGTCACCAACAGTGGATTCAATGGCCAATGTAAGACAAAGAAACAGAGAGAAAAGGGTAGCGAACGTGTGCTAAAACACAGGGGGTTAGCTCTCTGTTTTAGATGTGGGGCCATCAAAAGCAGTCTAACGTCAAGATAAGTCCAAGTACCACGACATTTGTCGTGTATCCATCTGTATAACAAATTCCCAAATGGTTGGGAAAGGTACGCACCATCTTGAATGACAAAATTATTGTAGACAATGCCTATATTTGGGAGCAAACATTTGAAAGCATTTTGGTGTTAAGATACACTGTAATGTTACATCACTCACTCTGTGTTGTGGTGGACATAGTCGTAGCGTAAAAACAGGGAGGTGTAGAAGGCTTCAGTGAGCAGGGAGTAGATAGCAATCATGACCAGGAGCACAGCGAGCTTTAGGACCGAGTTCAGTCGCAGGAACACCGCGCACGTCACCATGGCGAGCACCCCCGTGAACACAAAATACTGTGGAGGAAAACATTGACACACACAACACTTAAATGGGTAATCTGGAATTGGTACATACATTTTTGGACTTTTAAATACATTTTATATAGCCATTAATTCTTGAAGAATATAACTATAAATGCCACATGAGCTTAGTTCGTGATGTTGTACTGCACCTCATCAAAGGGCAAAATATAAGCACGTTTTACTCCATTGTTTGTAAACAGCCATAGCCGAGGGTAGATGTTTGGTGGTTGGGGTGCTGAGATAAAAAAAAAATTGCAGGACTAGTAAGGCCCAGCGCAATACTTTTATAATTAAAAAATAAATATATCATCAAATGATATATACAGTGCCTTGCAAAAGTAATCATCGCCCTTGGCTTTTTCCCTACTTTGTTGCATTACAACCTGCAATTTAAATAGATTTTTATTTGGATTTCATGTAATGGACATACACAAAATAGTCCAAATTGGTGAAGTGAAATGAAAAAAATTACTTGTTTCAAAAAATTCAAAACGGAAAAGTAGTGCGTGCATATGTATCACCCCCTTCGCTATGAAGCCCCTAAATAAGATCTGGTGCAACCAATTACCTTCAGAAGTCACATAATTAGTTAAATAAAGTCCACCTGTGTGCAATCTAAGTGTCACATGATCTGTCACATGATCTCAGTATATATACACCTGTTCTGAAAGGCCCCAGAGTCTACAACATCACTAAGCAAGGGGCATCACCAAGCAAGCAGCACCATGAAGACCAACGAGCTCTACAAATAGGTCAGGGACAACGTTGTGGAGAAATACAGATCAGGGTTGGGTTATAGAAACATTTCAGAAACTTTGAACATCCAACGGAGCACCATTAAATCTGTTATTAAAAAATTTAAAGAATTTAGCACCACAACAAACCTGCCAAGAGAAGGCCGCCCACCAAAACTCCCAGACCAGGCAAGGAGGACATTCATCAGAGAGGCAACAAAGATAACCCTGAAGGAGCTGCAAAGCTCTATAGTGGAGATTGGAGTATCTGTCCATAGAACCACTTTAAACCGCACACTCCACAGAGCTGGGCTTTACGACAGAGTGGCCAGAAAAAAATAGGCAAACACGTTTGGTGTTCGCCAAAAGGCATGTGGGAGACTCCCCAAACATATGGAAGAAGGTACTCTGGTCAGATGAGACTAAAATTTAGCTTTTTGGCCATCAAGGAAAATGCTATGTCTGGGGCAAACCCAGCACCTCGCATCACCCCGAGAACCCCATCTCCACAGTGAAGCATAGTGGTGGCAGTATCATGCTGTGGGGATGTTTTTAATCGGCAGGGACATGGAAACTGGTCAGAATTGAAGGAATGCTGGATGGCGTTAAATACAGAAATTCTTGAGGGAAACCTGTTTCAGTCTTCCAGAGATTTGAAACTGGGATGGAGGTTCACCTTCCAGTAGGACAATGACCCTAAGCATACTGCTAAAGCAACACTCACATGGTTTAAGGGGAAACATTTAAATGTCTTGGAATGGCCTAGTCAAAGCCCAGACCTCAATCCAATTGAGAATCTGTGGTATGACTTGCTGTACAGCAGAACCCATCCAACTTGAAGGAGCTGGAGCAGTTTTGCCTTGAAAATGGGCAAAAATCCCAGTGACTAGATGTGCCAAGCTTATAGAGACATACCCCAAGAGACTTGCAGCTGTAATTGCTGCAAAAGGTGGCTATACAAAGTATTGATTTTGGGGGGGGGTGAATAGTTATGCAAGCTCAAGTCTTCAGTTTTTTTTGTCTTAGTTCTTGTTTGTTTCACAGGAAAAACATATTTTGCATCTTCAAAATGGTAGGCATGTTGTGTAAATCAAATGATACAAACCCCCCAAAAATCTATTTTAATTCCAGATTGTAAGGCAACAAAATAGGAAAAATGCCAAGGGGGTGAACACTTTTGCAAGCCACTGTATTTATTTTATTATTGTAATATTTTTATTCCAATTTTCCCGGGGTGTTTCAGCACCCTTAGCACCCCTACTTCCCGCGGCTATGTTAATAGCTGTATGAAGTCATTACATTTCTCCTACCCTTCCTTTCAGCTGTCCCAGATTTCCCCTTTAATGAACATAATACAGTAGAAGGGCAACAAAACACTTAAATTCAGGAAATTAAATTATTTTATTTAATGAGCTGGAAATTGCCAATTAATTTATATTGGGATTTTGATTTCAATGTTGTGAATTAAAGTCCTATTCATTTCCTGAGTTGAAATGGCATTGACGCAAGCCACGGACTTGAGTGATGAAAAGATAAACACTTCATGACCAAAAGTATGTGGAAACATGCTCGTTGAACATCTCATTCCAAAATCATGGGCATTAATATGGAGTTGGTACCCCTTTTGCTGCTATAACAGCTTCCGGGAATGCTTTCCACGATGTGTTGGAACATTGCTGCGGGTACTTGCTTCCATTCAGCCACAAGAGCATTAGTGAGGTCAGGCACTGATGTTGGGCGATTAGGCCTGGCTCGCATTCAGTGTTCCAATTCATCCCAAAAGTGTTCAATGGTTAAGGTCAGGGCTCTGTGCAGGCCAGTCAAGTTCTTCCACACTGATCTTGACAAACCATTTCTGTATGGACCTAGCTTTGTGCACGGGGGCATTGTCATGCTGAAACAGGAATGGGCCTTCCCCAAACTGTTACCACAAAGTTGGAAGCACAGAATCGTCTAGAATGTCATTGTATGCTGTAGAGTTAAGATGTCCCTTCACTGTAACTAAGGGGCCTAACTCGAACCATGACAAACAGCCCCAGTCCATTACTCCTACTCCCCCTAACTGTACAGCTGGCACTTAGCATTCGGGCAGGTAGGGTTCTCCTGGCATCCGCCTAACCCAGATTCGTCCATCAGACTTTCCAGATGCACTGCTAGCTATGAATTCTATCTGAGGGTGTTTGCATGTTTAGGTAAAAATTCTAATAATGTCCCCTTTGGAATATTGGCAAGTAAAGGGGCTCCCCAGTGGGTGGGCCCAGGCACACATGTGCCTACGTGGCTGGATAACATGTTATCTTAGTTTCACCCTGTGAAGTGTTCCCCTGAAATACTAAAGTACTATATAATGCCATGTTAATACCATATTGTTAGTACTGTAGTTACAGTGTTACTACACAGGTATAAGACCAACTTAATGTAAAGTATTACTGTCTAGTACAGTTACCTCAGGGTAGAAGCAGATGTCAGGGATGGTGGTGGATGTGTTGAAGGTCTGGTTGCTGAAGGTGCTGGACTTGTCAAAATCACACCACAGCTGCAAGAGAGGAACAGAGAGAGATCAGTGGTGTACATTATTGTCTCTATAAATAATAAGTGTATGCATACTCGATCAGTGAATGAATACTCAAATACAGGCACGTGCAGAGAGCACGAGCACCTGCCCCACCACTCATCAAGTATATATATTTTGTATACCATTGTCACTGTTGTTAGGAACACACTGCCCCCAAGTCATCGTGACATTGTCAAGTTCACCACCCGCATCCCTAACCGGTCCTGGTCTGCCCTGAACGGAGCTCACATGCACCCAGTGTGCCTTTTGCCCTGTACGGAGATTACGGAGATATCCAAACATGCATGGCTTGATATGCGGTCACCGGTCAAGTGTCTGTAGCAAGCCACCTACAGTTGAAGTCGAAAGTTTACATACACCTTAGCCAAATACATTTAAACTCAGTTTTTCGCAATTCCTGACATTTAATCCTAGTAAAAATTCCCTGTTTTAGGTCAGTTAGGATCACCACTTTAATTGTAAGAATGTGAAATGTCAGAATAATAGTAGAGATAATGATTTATTTCAGCTTTTACTTCTTTCATCACATTCCCAGTGGGTCAGAAGTTTACATACACTCAGTTAGTATTTGGTAGCATTGCTTTAAATTTGTTTAACTTGGGTCAAACGTTTCGGGTAGCCTTCCACAAGCTTCCCACAATAAGTTGGGTGAATTTTGGCCCATTCCTCCTGACGGAGCTGGTGTAACAGTCAGGTTTGTAGGCCTTCTTGCTCGCACACGCTTTTTCAGTTCAGGTGATTTTAATTTGGACCCTCAAGTTCTAAGCAAAACAACCACAAAACAAATACAAAACACTGTAAAAACACCAGCAAATCAGCTCCAATTCATTTTAATTTTGGAAATACGTTCCAATGTATGTGATAGTGTACAAATGAAAGCAAGGTTTGACATTATTGTGTTTTTGTCAAATATATTTGTTTGGGCTTCTTGTGGTCAACTTCTTGCGGTCAATTTGCAGTTGACAAATTATTTGTAATTATTTTCAGGCCTCCTGACCATCCACTCAAGACAATTGTTGATGATCCCTGATTTACATCATCAATATTCGGTATGGCTGGCTGAGAGCCTACATGCAGCAGAGAGGCAGAAAGACTTGGGGGGGAAATTCAGACCCGAGTTATGCGTGCGTAAAAGGAACTTCATTCCCTTTTTATGCACTTTTCTCTCTCTACACATATTCTGAACTTGAACTTAAGCAAGGGTTAACACATGTGCCAGCCAGATATTCCGTTTGGGGTGGAGTTTACAGAAATGGAGGTGTGGCAGAGGTGTGTCTACAGATATGCTGTGTTCTGACCTTGACTTAATTCCACCACCTTTACACATGAGGAAACCACGAATAAGGTTGAGTGAACCTGTTGGTTCCAAGTAGAAAAACATCTCCTTGCTTCCCCCCCCCCCCCCAATATAAATTACACACACAATCATTTATAAATTGATAAGAGCTATTGATAAGCGCAAGGTAAATGAGTAAACAGCAGAATATGTATTAGTTGTCCTGCTTTCCCTATTTCACCATGTTCATACTGCTTTTCTTTATTTTACAGCTACAAAAGTCTTTCTCAATCAGTTCACTGTTGAGTGGCTCTAGGCTGTAGGTGCTAAAAGCATACAGTACGTAGACCTTGCAACCTCGCAGACTAATGATGCGTATTTCACAACCTTAGACGGAAGTAATGACTTGCAAGCAATGTTGCTGTGATCCTGAAAAGAGAAGAACATTGCCTCCAGAAGGTAAATTGGGGTCAGTAGGTTCAGCTGTGAATCTATTGCTGGGCAAAGAACCATTCGTTTAGATTAGGTATTGAAAGAGGGCCCTGTATTTCAGGGTGTAGAATTGAACTAGATATTATCTACTATGTGAGAACCCCTTACCAAACCAGCTCTGACTGTGCTGTAAAGCTGTGACGTTGTGAGGTTGGACACAGGTGTAGAGAAGAGACCAGACGAGGAATCAGTGGTTAAGGATAAACATAAATACTTTACTGATAAACAGTAGCTGCAGGATCACAGTACACTAGGAAAAACAACAAACACTTGAAGTCTTGAAAACTCACTCAGGAAACAAACACATATGGTAAACAATTCAAGCTTCTGCAAAGGAAACCAGAAAACACACCTCTTTTAAAAAGGGAAATCATAATGAGTAATAGGACACACCTGAGTGTGGTTAATGTCTCTAGGACGGTCTCTGCCGCCCTCTGGTGACAGGTGGAACAATGACAACCTGAGTGTCGTTAATGTCTCTAGGACGGTCTCTGCCGCTCTCTGGTGACAGGTGGAATCATGACATAAGGCATCTCATAATCACCTCTGGTTGTACTCACAATGTGGCCTTACTCTTGACCTCCTTTCCTCACTGACCTACTTTTGACCTTGTCTAGTCTGTAGACGACTTTGTGTTTTTTTTTGTTATGTTTGATATGTCTACCATGACCTGAACGTGTGTATCCCTCTCCCTTTCATCTTTGGTGATGTTCTTTGCCTCTTGGGCACCATTGTAAATGAGATCTGGTTCCCAGTTGACCCACCAGGTTAAATAAATGAATAAAGAATTGGAAATAATCAAAAATGAATCCCATTTCCAATTGTCCTTTCCAGCACAATTCCTTCTGGGACATTGAATTTAATTGACTGGCAAACATGCATAAAGATGGAGGAATACAGATATAACATAAGCACTATAAGCACAGAGTTTTTATACTATGGTCCGTGACATGGTTTTAATTCAACCACAAATCAGCACAATCAATTTTTTTAGTTTTTCCAATCTGGAAGCTAGAAATGGGATCATGTACAGTTGTGGCCAAATATATTGACACCTTTGTACTTTCCTCAAATAATTCTTCACACCTTTGTTATTGGATTTTCAACATTGCAGAACCAACTTTATTTTTTGTAAACTTTGTTAACTTAAGTTTATATAGTAGTTTTGCTCTTCTGCAGCAAACAGCTCTAATTCTTCAATGTTTGTGGGGTTCCCTCCACCAACTGTGGTTTTCAGCTCTCGCCATAGGTTTTAGATGTGATTCAGATCTGGCCACTCCAGATTTTTTTCCTGAACAATTCCAGGATGTTTTTTCTGTGTTTGGGGTTGTTGTCCTACTGGAAGACCCACAACCTTCAACAGAGACACTGTTTTTGGACACTGAATTGAACATAGCACTCCAAAATACCTTGATAGTTTGCTGATTTTATGATGTCTTGCACACATTCAAGGCACCCAATAACAGAGGCTGGAAAGTACCCCCACATCATTATCAAACCTCCCCCATAATTGATTGTAGGGAGTGTTATTTTCTTTGAATGCTTCATTTTGTTGTTTGAGACACAAGAAAGCCTGATTGAACTTCTCAAAAACCCACCTAAATAAACCTAAGTCCGGGGGGAAATGTTATGTGTAACAATGAAACAACGTAAGAGCTCTTTGGCATTAAAGATCAGTGCTGTTTACTGAAGACCAAATGAAGCAGTCAATGAAAATAACACCTTCCCGACAATCAAACATAAGGAGGTTTGATAATGCTGTAGGGTTGCTTTTCTGCCTCTTGTACTGGGTCTCCATTGAATTTTGCGGGTCTTCCAGCAGGACAACAACCCTAAACACACATCAAAAAGAACCAAGGAATGGTTAAAAAGAGATGCTGGACTGTTCTGGAGTAGCCAGCGAAGAGTCCAGATCAGAATCGTATCCAAAACCTATGGCGAGATCTGAAAACAGCAGTTGGTGGAGGGCATCCCTCAAATATTGAAGCATTAGATCAGTTTACTGGTGAAAAATGGGCCAAATCGCCAGTAGAAAGGTGAAGCAAGCTCAATGATGACTACAAGAAGCGTTTGTCTGCAGTCATCTTGGTCAAAGGATGTGCAACCAAGTACTAGCTCTGTGGTGCCAATAATTGTGTCCATGCCATTTCTCTTTATTTTCTTAAGTTTACAAAAATAAAGTTGGTTCTGCAATGTTGAAAATCCAATAACAATGTGTGGTAACCCATAAGACTGCTGAACAATTAATCATTTGGCCAACCCCCCCCCCCCCCTTTGTTTTTTTTACACTGCTGCTACTCGCTGTTTATTATCTATGCATAGTCAGTTTACCCCTACCTACATGTACAAATTACCTCAACCAACCTGTACCCCCGCACATTGACTCGGTACCGGTACCCCCTGTACAAGTTTACATACACCTAGGTTGGCGTCATTACAACTCGTTTTTCAGACACTCCACAAATTTCTTGTTGACAAACTAAAGTTTTGGCAAGTCGGTTAGGACATCTACTTTGTGCATGACATAAGTAATTTTTCCAACAATTGTTTACAGACAGATTATTTCACTGATAATTATTTGTATCACAATTCCAGTGGGTCAGAAGTTTACATACACTAAGTTGACTGTGCCTTTAAACAGCTTGGAAAATTCCAGAAAATGTTGTCATGGCTTGAGAAGCTTCTGATAGGCTAATTGACATCATTTGAGTCAATTGGCAGTGTACCTGTGGATGTATTTCAAGGCCAACCTTTAAATTCAGTGTCTCTTTGCTTGACATCTTGGGAAAATCAAAAGAAATCAGCCAAGACCTCAGAAAATAAATTGTAGACCTCCACAAGTCTGGTTCATCCTTGGGAGCAATTTCCAAATGACTGAAGGTACCACGTTCATCTGTACAAACAATAGTACGCAAGTATAAACACCATGGGACCACGCAGCTGTCATACTGCTCAAGAAGGAGACGCGTTCTGTCTCCTAGAGATGAACGTACTTTGGTTTAAAAAGTGCAAATCAATCCCAGAACAACAGCAAAGGACCTTGTGAAGATCCTGGAGGAAACAGGTACAAAAGTATCTATTTCCACAGTAAAACGAGTCCTATATGGACATAACCTGAAAGGTCGCTCAGCAAGGAAGAAGCCACTGCTCCAAAACTGCCATAAAAAAGCCAGACTATGGTTTGCAACTGCACATGGGGACAAAGATAGTACTTTTTGGAGAAATGTCCTCTGGTCCGATGAAACAAAAATAGAACTGTTTGGCCATAATGACCATCGTTATGTTTGGAGGAAAAAGGGGGATGCTTGCAAGCCGAAGAACACCACCCCAATCGTGAAGCACGGGGTGCCAGCATCATGTTGTGGGGATGCTTTGCTGCAGGAGGGACTGGTGCACTTCACAAAATAGATGGCATCATGAGGCAAGAAAGTTATGTGGATATATTGAAGCAACATCTCAAGACATCAATCAGGAAGTTAATGCTTGGTTGCAAATGGGTCTTCCAAGTGGACAATGACCCCAAGCATACTTCCAAAGTTGTGGCAAAATGGCTTAAGGACAACAAATTCAAGGTATTGGAGTGGCCATCACAAAGCCCTGACCTCAATCCTATAGAAAATGTGTGGGCAGAACTGAAAAAGCGTGTGCGAGCAAGGAGGCCTACAAACCTGACTGTTACACCAGCTCCGTCAGGAGGAATGGGCCAAAGTTCACCCAACTTATTGTGGGAAGCTTGTGGAAGGCTACCTTAAATGTTTGACCCAAGTTAAACAATTTAAAGGCATTGCTACCAAATACTAATTGAGTGTATGTAAACTTCTGACCCACTGGGAATGTGATGAAAGAAATAAAAGCTGAAATTAATCATTCTCTCTACTATTATTCTGACATTTCACATTCTTAAAAAAAAGTGGTGATCCTAACTGACCTAAGACAGGGACTTTTTACTAGGATTAAATGTCAGGAACTGTGAAAAACTGAGTTGAAATGTATTTGGCTAAAGGTGTATGTAAACTTCTCGACTTCCACTGTATATAGCATCTGTATTGTTCTTTTATTTAGTTACTTTTATATTTAGTTTATTTTGTAAATATTTTCTTAACTCTATTTCTTGAACTGCATTGTTGGTTAAGGACTTGTAAGTAAGCATTTCACGTTAAGGTCTACACCTGTTGTATTCGGGGCGTGTGACAAATAACATTTGATTTGACTTTTTTTTACTTATTTGAGAAGAAATTGAGATTTATTTAAGTAAACTGCAAATGTGCCAATACATTTGGCCACAACTGTATACTGTGCAAATGCAGATCCTTTTTTTTTTTTTATATAGAACAGTAACGGAGAGCAAGCTACAATGCACCTAACTTAGGAAACAAGGCATTTGTGGTTAGAGAATGGAGGCCGGCCACCATCTTTATGTACATCTGCTGTGTAAATGTCTGGCTAAACTCACAATGTTTATCATGGCCGCCAGGAAGTTGATGAGGATGGAGACAAAGACGATGACGTTGCGGGCCATGTAGGTCTCATTGATCCAGCAGCAGGACTTTCGCAGGACCAACGGCAGACACTTGTAGTCCTCCGCCGTGGTCACCAGGACTAGGAATGAGTGCAGGACGATGAGCACCGAAAACTGGATCACCATGGTAACCATCCTGCAGACATGAGCAATGGAAGGTAGATAAAGTGATCCAATCGCAGCCCTGGACAATAACACTAAGGCTGCTGAAAAATGTATGGCGACAGTATAATGTTTCAATTAAATACAGGTGAAAACAGTGAAAAGAGTTGGTGATGTGACCGTCGCAGCAACGTTGAAGGTGGGAGAGCATTAATCACATTATGGGATTTGATTGAACTATAGACGACTCCTGACAGTTCGAGACTGTCAAGACTATGTGCCATTGTCTCTTCATTCTTACTCAACCGCATTGCCATGGGTGGAGTCATCACTCTATCTGACGTAAGACAATACACCAGTGCAACAAACTAGAGCACGCCATTATCCAAACCAATTAAAAATGATGTTATTGAATTGGGAATGGAAAACTGTAGCGCACTTCAAATGAGTGTGCACTTATAAGTAGTGTCCTTATTCTAAGTGTATTTATCAGGAGTCGAACTCATCCACTTTCCCCCACCCCTAGGAGTTCAGTGTTGCAATATTCTGGTAACTTTCCAAAAATGTACAGGTTTTCTAGAAATCCAGATTGAACAATTCCTGGAAACTTTAGGAATGTTACCGGAATTCTGCAATCCTACAGCTGTCCCTCTATTACCTGGCAGAAGGCAGCAGGCTCTGAATGGCCGTGATGAAGATGAGCACGATGAAGGCGCACACCAGGTTGGACTTGAACACTTCGTCCCTCATTTGGGAATACTGCACAGTGAGGGGAAGGGAGTACAAGAAAAGGAAATACAAGAAAAGAAGAAAGAGGGGTTTAAGAGACACACAAGGCCATACGAAAATCTCTAGCTCCACATTTCAATGCCACGACAGACACAGTCACGTCACAGTTCCACCACAAGCGTTAGAGAGATAGAGGTAGAAATAGGAGAGCAGAAGGAGGCTAGCTGGGGATTCTGGGGATGAGGCAGAGGTTGGGGACTGTAAAGTGATTATTCAAGAAGCAAGATACTAAACCACCACAACCAGTTAAGGTCACTGAACAAAGAGGAAAACTCCATGTACGAATGGTGTTTGGATTTTGCGTGTACAGCTTGTCATGTTTGGCAATACTGTCAAAACAAACGCATTTGCAAGTGCTGTTAGCAGTAGCAGCGGTAGCAAGTGATGCTAGATACTAGTAGCATCTGCTAGCTAATATACTGTCCAAGCCTTCACATATCGTTGCCGGCGAGTCACCATGCAGAGCTGGCTGACATGTATGAGAAATCTCTGTCCTTTAACGACTGGATTTGCCCTTTGACATCTCGCACCATGACACCCTATGCAAGGTTATATTAGTTAACTATTAACTATACCGAACAAAAATGTAAACACAACATGCAACAATTTCAATGATTTTACTGATTTACAGTTCAAATAAGGAAATTGAAATAAATTCATTAGGCCTTAATCTATGTATTTCACATGACTGGGCAGGGGCATATCCATGGGTGGGCCTGGGAGGGCATGGACATAGCCATGGATGGGCCTGGGAGGGCATAGGCCCACCCACTTGAGAGACTGTCCCACCCACTGGGGATTAAGGCCCAGCCAATCATAATGAGTTTTTCCCCAAAAAAGGGCTTTATTACAGACAGAAATTCTCCTCAGTTTCATCAGCTGTCCGGTTTGCTGGTCTCAGGTGCAAATGACGCCGGGTATGGAGGTCCTGGGCTGGCGTGGTTACACGTGGCCTGAGGTCGGTTGGACGTACAGCCAAATTCTCTAAAACGCTGTTGGAGGCGGTTTATGGTAGAGAAATGATCTTTCAATTATCTGTCAAAAACTCTGGTGGACATTCCTGCAGTCAGCATGCCAAAACAACTCGAGACATCTGTGGCATTGTGTTGTGTGACAAAACTGCGCATTTTAGAATGGCCTTTTATTGTCCCCAGCACAAGGTGCATCGGTGTAATGTTCATGCCGTTTAATCAGCTTCTTGATATACCACACCTGTCAAATGGATGGAATACCTTGGAAAAGGAGAAATACTCACTAACAGGGATGTAAACAAATTTGTGCACAACATTTGAGAGAAATAAGCTTTTTGTGCCTATGGAACATTTCCGGGATGTTTAATTTCAGCTCATGAAATCATGGGTCCAACACTACATGTTGCGTGTATATTTTTGTTCAGTATACAACACGTTCAGTTTAAAAATAAACATTTATGTTGGGCAAAATTCTAATGGGGTTTTCTAACTATTTTTTGAATGGGATTTTCAGGCTTCTGAATCTGGCACGTCCTATTGAGATTGGACGCGTTTGAATGATAAGGCTCAAGCAACCGATTGTAAACGAAAGTTGAGGAGTGAAATCGGGGGAGGTGCGACAGCCAAAGTCGGACACTAATGTGGTTTTCCAACAGCAAAGCTCTGAACAAAATGGTAGTGTTGCCATTGTTTATAAAACTATTTTCCCTTCTTCCTATGTCTCCAACCCCCATATCACACACTCACAAACTGAAATAATATGTGTGTACATTTTACAATCAATTAGTGAGAGGGAGAAAGAGAGACTCAAATATCATATTCATTTGTATCTATCCAGACACAATCACAAACTAAACCCTAAATCCTACTCCCTATGCACTTGTGGAGATTATTTGTCACATGCTTCCTAAACAACAGGTGTTGTTCCAACAGTATAGAGTTAAAGATAAAGACTTTGTTAAAATCATTTAAAAAAAGAAAGTGACAAGGAATAAATACACTGCGAATAACGAATAACAATAACAATTAAAAATAACATGGCTATATAGAGGGAGAACCAGTGCCGAGTCGATGTGCAGGGGTACGAGGTAATTGAGGTAGCTATATATATATCGTAGGGGTATAGTGACTAGGCAATAGGATAGATAATAGACAGTAGCAGCAGTGTATGTGGTGAGTATGACAGTGTGTGAGTGTGTGTGTGTGTAGCGTCAGTATGCATGTGTGCGCGTGTTGTGTGTGTGGGTGTATGTAGTGTGTGGGTGTATGTGTGTGTGTGTGTGTGTATGTATGTGTGTGTGTGTATAAGCAACATGGTGAAACTTCCACATAGCCTATCAGAGGGCTATTACCATATTTCTTACACCTGTCAAATCCTCTCAGATCTCCACAAGTGCAAAAGGCGTAGGGTTTAGGGGTCTATTAGGGATCGGGCCCATGTCTTTGATCACATTTGCGTGGGTCAAACAAGAAAACCCTAATGATTGGTTGACTATAGAACCTCCCACAATGTAAGCCCTGGCTGCAGGATGAAGTTGGTGAAGAGCAACTGCAGAAACTTGACCTTTGATCACATGGTTTTTGTAAAGTTCATACAGTCGACATGTAGGCGCCAGTATCTCCATAATGCAACACACTTTGAAAGGCGGTGACCGATTTGTCAAAAGTGATCTGCTCGAACGCGCCCAATGACTTTATAAATTTAAAGGTAGACTCAACAAGATGATGTGTCCAAGAGCAGCAAAGCAGATATTGGGCATGTTCGAGCGGACACATTTTGTCTAGTCGGTGACCATCGTTGGTCACTGCCTTTCAAAGTGTCTTGTATTATGGGGATAAACATTTTCCAACTTGTGCCTACATGTTGACCGCATGAACGTTACAAAAACCATGTGATCAGGTCATGCAGTTGTTGATGACGTCGCCCTCAAGTCACTACAGTTGCTTCTCCACCAACTGCACCATGCAGCCAACGCCTGGTTAGTGAGCGGCATTATCTGTCAAACCAATACTTAGGGTGTTTTTGGTTGACCCACGTGACCAAAGACGTGACTGAAACCGTAACCAACTTTGCCGCAAGTCTAAAGCTACAGGCAGAACGCCGGATACAAATGAAATGATATTTGAGACCTCTCTCGAACCAATTAATTGTACACACATTATGTTTTCAGTTTGTGAGTGTGAGTTTATTTCTACATTTATAAAGAGCAACGTTTATAAGCAATAGCAGCGATGTTGACACTGGAAAACCCCTACAGTGTCCGACTTTTGACTGTCGCAGATGCACCTCCCCCGACTTCACTCCTCGACTTTCGTCTAGAGTTGCCTTCATTAGCGTTACTACTCGAACACACCCAAGGAGGTGAGCATGACACACGGCTCTAACAGTCACACAGTATCTGCGCATGTGAAAGGGTGCGCTTCGCGCCGCTACAACGCGGTAGCTCCGGGACCAAGAGAGTGGAGAAGTTTAGCCTCTTACTGTGGAAATTGACTCACTACTACTGTTTACTTTGTGCATCTACGTCATCTCGCTGAGTCTACCTTTAAACCTAACCTTTGACCTGACAAATCCCCTTATGCATTACTGCCCCACAGTGGCAAGAAGTGACATCCCCAAAAAAACAAAAACACATAAATGGCTCCTAGTCACCCACACACAGGCTACTTTCTGTCCCTAACACTAAAACTAAATAATATAAAAATGAAATAGATTTTTTTTTTAATAAAACGTATACTAAATAAAAATGAGTAAATCAGATCTGAAAACAAAATACTTTGTAAATCTTAAAATTAATAGAAATAAAAACTAATATAAAAACACAAAACTATAATAACCTTGACACACTGCCCCCTTTCTCTCTGTCTCTTCCTCAAAGGGTGCTGGGGAAATTAGCAAGAGGATGCTTCATGTTTGTCACGACTAGACCAAAAATAAAGACATTCAAAAGCAACTTACTGGGCATTGGGCAGAAATGAACCGAAAAGGGGTGGGGACTTGAAATGTTTAGCTTAAGATGGTTGCACGATAAAAGGGAAACACAGGTAAGGGGCAAAGGTCAACTGAAAAGGTCAACTCAAAGGTCAAGGGTGTAGAAAAGTGGCTTTAGTCATGGAACAAAAAGTAAGAAGGAAAAATAAACAGCAAAAAAGCTGAACATGTCAACTTTTTCAACAAGGAGAACAGGTCCATGGCATGGATATTTGGTCATGAGTAAACTTAAGGGGATTCTTCATTCTTGGAAAAGTCAATCAGCCTTTTGGTAAAAAACACTAATTAGCTACCTACCCTAAAATTATCAGTAAAAACATGTTCAAGTTATTCTCTGAATTATTTAAAATAGATATCAGTCATTGATCTGTGCATTTAAAAAGTATTTCTGAATTAAATGTTATTAGCCTTTAGGATAGATTTCAAATAAGGTATGCAGATGTTAGATCTGATCTAACAGAAGCCAAAATATGCCATCTTGCAAAATGAGGACTAAAGGCCTGTATTCAAACCAACGCAGATCAACAACATTGCACAGCAATTGAATATTTATACTATATTGGAAGTATAACTGCGGTAACAGAAAACCAATCACGACTCCTACTTTCCCTGGCACTGTTTCCAAATGGAAACGTTTAAGCATTTGTGGCACAAATCCCATTCAAGTCATGGTACTGATATTAGCATATGTAGAGCATCATGTCCAAATCATACGAAGTACCTAAAATTGATTGTGAAGCTCAACAAAATCACGTACAGATTATTTGAACAGAATCTGCGAAAAATTCTAATATCGGTACCAGGACTTGAATGGGATTTGTGCCACACGTTAGCGTTTGGAAACAGCAGTTTGTAAATTTAGGGCGGCAGGTAGCCTAGCTGTTATGGTGTTGGGCCAGTAACTGAAAGGTTGTCTGTTTGAATACCCGAGCTGACAAGTTGAAGTTGCCCATGAGCAATGCACTTAATCCTAAATTGCTCCTGGGTGTGCTGACCTACTATGGCCGACCCTGTAAAACACCACGTCACTGCACCTACAGTTGAAGTCAGATGTTTACATACACCTTAGCTAAATACATTTAAACAGTTTTTCACAATTCCTGACATTTAGTCCTAGTAAAAATTCTCTGTCTCAAGTCAGTTAAGATCACCACTTTATTTTAATAATGTGAAATGTCAGAATAATAGTAGAGAGAATTATTTATTTCAGCTTTTATTTCTTTCATCACATTCCCAGTGGGTCAGAAGTTTACATACACTCAATTAGTATTTGGTAGCATTTCCCTTAAATTGTTTAATTTGGGTCAAACGTTTCGGGTAGCCTACCACAAGCTTCCCACAATAAGTTGGGTGAATTTTGGCCCATTCCTTGCTCGCACACACCTTTTCAGTATGCTTAGGGTAATTTGCCATTTGCGAGGGCCATTTGCGACCAAGCTTTAACTTCCTGACTGATGTCTTGAGATGTTGCTTCAATATGTCCACATAATTTTCCTGCCTCATGATGCCATCTATTTTGTGAAGTGCACCAGTACTTGCGTACTATTGTTTGTACAGATGAACGTGGTACCGTCAGGCGTTTGGAAATTGCTCCCAAGGATGAACCAGACTTGTGGAGGGCTACGATTTGTTTTCTGAGATCTTGGCTGATTTCTTTTGATTTTCCCATGATGTCAAGCAAAGAGGCACTGAGTTTGAAGGTAGGCCTTGAAATACATCCACTGGTATACCTCCAATTGACTCAAATGATGTCAATTGGCCTGTCAGAAACTTCTCAAGCCATGACGTCATTTTGTGTAATTTTCCAAGCTGTTTAAAGGCACAGTCAATTTAGTGTATGTAAACTTCTGACCCACTGGAATTGTGACACAGTGAATTATAAGTGAAATAATCTGTATGTAAACAATTTTTGGAAAAACTACTTGCGTCATGCACAAAGTAGATGTCCTAACCAACTTGCCAAAACTATAGTTTGTTAACAAGAAATTTGTGGAGTGGTTGAAAAACAAGTTTTAATGACTCCAACCTAAGTGTATGTAAACTTCCGACTTCAACTGTGTATAATCGTAGTGCGATGTCATTTATCTACATTGGTTTGAATCCCAACCTATAAGACTATTGCTATGTGTTGTACTGATCAATCCAACTTTAAGCAATAGAATATTCATTGTGGGGTGACTCCTAACTTAAATTTAAATAACATTTTCACTTAGTCTCCCATTGACATCAATGCATGACTAATAGACAATTTTACTTAAAAGTAGAAGTTAGAAACTTGCAGGAATTTGAATACAAATAGATTTATTTTATAAATAAAATATTTCTCAATGTATTTATTTTGATTGCTTTTATTTACTGTTCTCTCAAAAATGAATGTGACGTGACCCATGCAAGTGTGCAGTTTTGTGTTTCTTAAGAAATGAAAAACATGCTTCTATATTAGTGTTGGTAGGTAGGAGTTGGTAGGTGAAGTTCCTTTAGCTTACTCATGATAAAAATACAAATAAATTATTCGGAAATTGATATCTACTATAGATATTAAATGAAAAAAGGAAATCTGTCTTAACCCCAGCTACCTTTTCTTCCAGGCTGGAGTCTTTAAACATCAGTGAGAAATGCTTGATATGCTCTCTTCTCAACTTATCACCACTCCGTAAGTCGATGGCACTCTCTATTCCTTTGTTAATTTCCTCAGGACCAGAGTTGATATGCAAAGCTTGTGCAAGATGGTTTGGAAGCAGATTTATAGAATTTCTTGTTAGGGCAGCCAGAGTCTAGGGGAAAGCACATGCAAATATAATACATCTACCTGTCCTGTTTTAATTTGGTTACAAAAATAAGAAAACATACATACACAAATTATAAAAACTCAAACTAAACCAAAATGCAACAGTCTCGATTAAATAGACAGGATCAGAAGTGAATGCATCTCAAACTCATTCATTTAAATATTTCTGTGATGGCAACAGTTGTGACAACAACATAAAAAGCTCACGTACACACAGGTAGAATACAGTTGTCTAGAATAATTAATGATCAGTATATTGCACATAACAATACAAAAGAAACAAGAAAAAACGAATCTGACCAAATTAACAAAAACATTGTAATTTTTTTTGAGTGACAAACATGAAGAGATAGCATACACACCATTCAAAACTCCACAACATTCTTTAACAAAGCTTCTACTGACACTGACTCAACATCTGCTGAATAAACTCCTACTGATACAACTCCTACTGAGAATGACTCAACTCCTACTGAGACTAACTCAACTATTACTAACATTGACTCAACTCCTACTGAGATTGACTCAACTCCTATTGACAATGACTCAACCCTTACTGAGAATGACAACAACGCACTTCTTATTTAGACTGAGAGTGAACTGGTCAGGACAAGACAGACAGCTTTTCTGGTACTGGCGAAATTATGCATCAGCATCATTTTTATGGATATACTGTATATATAAACTCAGCAAAAAAAGAAACGTCTCTTTTTCAGGACACTGTCTTTCAAAGATAATTTGTAAAAATCCCCCCCCCCCAAAAAAGAATCCAAATAACTTCACAGATCTTCATTGTAAAGGGTTTAAACACTGTTTCCCATGCTTGTTCAATGAACCATAAACAATTCATGAACATGCACCTGTGGAACAGCTTACAGACGGTAGGCAATTAAGGTCACAGTTATGAAAACTTAGGACACTAAAGAGGTCTTTCTACTGACTCTGAAAAACACCAAAAGAAAGATGCCCAGGGTCCCTGCTCATCTGCGTGAACGTGCCTTAGGCATGCTGCAAGGAGGCATGAGGACTGCAGATGTGGCCAGGGCAATACATTGCAATGTCCGTACTGTGAGACGCCTAAGACAGCGCTACAGGGAGACAGAACGGACAGCTGATCGTCCTCGCAGTGGCAGATTACGTGTAACAACACCTGCACAGGATCGGTACATCCGAACATCACACCTGTGGGACAGGTACAGGATGGCAACAACAACTGCCCGAGTTACACCAGGAACGCACAATCCGTCCATCAGTGCTTAGACTGTCCGCAATAGGCCTGTTATAAGGCAGGTCCTCACCAGACATCACCGACAACAACGTCGCCTATGGGCACAAACCCACCGTTGCTGGACCAGACAGGACAGGTCAAAAAGTGCTCTTCACTGACACGTCACGGTTTTGTCTCACCAGGGGTGATGGTCGGATTCGCGTTTGTCGTCGAAAGGAATACACCGAGGCCTGTACTCTGGAGCGGGATCGATTTGGAGGTGGAGGGTACATCATGGTCTGGGGCGGTGTGTCACAGCATCATCGGACTGAGCTTGTTGTCATTGCAGGCAATCTCAACGCTGTGTGATACAGGGAATAAATCCTCCTCATGTGGTACCCTTCCTGCAGGCTCATCCTGACATGACCCTCCAGCATGACGCATTTTATGTACGTGATTCCCTGCAAGACAGGGACGGCAGTGTTCTGTTATGACCAGCGAAGAGCCTGATCTCAATCCCATTGAGCATGTCCGGGAACTTTCAGGTGCCTTGGTGGAAGAGTGGGGTAACATCTCACAGGAGGAGATGCACTGCAGTACTTAATGCAGCTGGTGGCCAAACCAGATACTGACTGTTACTTTTGATTTTGACCCCCCTTTGTTCAGGGACACATTATTCCAGTTCTGTTAGTCACATGTCTGTGGAACGAACTTGTTCAGTTTATGTCTCAGTTGTTGAATCTTGTTATGTTCATACAAATATTTAAACAACTTAAGTTTGCTGAAAATAAACGCAGTTGACAGTAAGAGGATGTTTCTTTTTTTGCTGAGTTTAGGAAGAAGCAAGGAAGAAGCCACTGCTCCAAAACAGCCATAAAAAAGCCAGACTACGGTTTGCAACTGCACATGGGGACAATGTCCTCTGGTCTGATGAAACATAAATAGAACTGTTTGGCAATAATGACCATCGTTATGTTAGGAGGAAAAAGGGGGAGAATTGCAAGCCGAAGAACACCATCCCAACCGTGAAGCACGGGGGTGGCTACATCATGTTGTGGGGATGCTTTGCTGCAGGAGGGACTGGTGCACTTCACAAAATAGATGGCATCATGAGGCAGGAAAATTATGTGGATATATTGAAGCAACATCTCAAGACATCAGTCAGGAAGTTAAAGCTTGGTCGCAAATGGGTCTTCCAAATGGACAATGACCCCAAGCATACTTCCAAAGTTGTGGCAAAATGGCTTAAGGACCACAAAGTCAAGGTATTGGAGTGGCCATCACAAAGCCCTGACCTCAATTCTATAGAAAATTAGTAGGCAGAACTGAAAAAGCGGGTGCGAGCATAGAGGCCTACAAACCTGACTCAGTTACACCAGCTTTGTCAGGAGGAATGGGCCAAAATTCACCCAACTTATTGTGGGAAGCTTGTGGAAGGCTATGTTTGACCCAAGCTAAACAATTTAAAGGCATTGCTACCAAATACTGCCTGTTCACCCCGTTACCATCCAGAAGGCAATGTCAGTACAGGTGCATCAAAGCTGGGACCGAGAGACTGAAAAATATAAACTATTTCAAGGCCATCAGACTGTTAAACAGCCATCACTAACACTGTGAGACTGCTGCCTACATACAGACTTTAAAATCATTGGCCACTTTAATAAATGGATCACTAGTCACTTTAATAATGTTTACATATCTTGCATTACTCATCTCATATGTATATACTGTATTTTTTACCATCTATTGCACCTTGCCTATGCTGCTCGGTCATTGCTCATCCATATATTTATAAATATATATTCTTATTCCAATACTTTACTTAGATTTTTGTGTACTACTGTAGGTAGTTGTTGTGGAATTGTTAGATTACTTGTTAGATATTGCTGCACTGTCAGAACTAGAAGCACAAGCATTTTGCTACACTCACAATAGCATCTGCTAACCATGTGTATGTGACCAATAAAATGTGATTTGATAAGTCTGGTTCATAGAGATATGATTACTGCGTACAACAGCTGTAGGATCAGCAAAAGCATTCATGGCAGTAAGAGGGACATACATTTGGCTACTAACATTGTGTCTTCCAGCGCCCCTGGGATAATGTACATTTGCTGAAGCATTATGACAACTAAGCGACACAATGGTAGGGATTAACTGAGCTATTCTTGGGTAATTGATAAGTCATCGTCTCAACGCAGCCTTATAATGCTGTGTAAGGATCCAGGAACCCAAATGATTTGGGTGGATCCCATCCTCCTTATAATACAAGCTTTGTTTCCAGAAGGTATCAAAATGGTCATTAAATGTTACGCCCACAGAGCTGCAATAGTCTCGTAGCCAGTTATGGAGGGCTAAAAGTCTGCTGAACTGTTCAGTGCCACGATTTAGGGAGGGCAGAGGGCCAGATATTATGGGGTGTTTGTTGGTGTCAAATAGTGACCCAATCAGTTCTTCAAAATCCATCTTCAGCTGTTCTGAGCTGCCCTTCATAATGTCATTCGACCCCACATGAGCCGTGACAGTATTATCCCCCAGTGACTGACTCAGAGCCTCGGGAAGCAACCTGGTGATATCCTGAACTTTTGCCCCAGGAAAACAGTCTTTTCCCCAGGTACAGATATATGCCTCACCATCGAACTCCCTATCACAATAGCCGTAATGATCCGGCCTCTGCCGTGTCTCGAAGCTGACTGCGGGGCCAGAGCCACATAACTCGCCTGAGAAGAGGGAAAGGGACAGAACTCTGATCCAGAGAGCACGGCCGCCGTGGTCCAGGCTGTGCCCAGGCAGTTGATTGATTAGGACAGGGAGAGGTAGCTGGAGGAACATCCACATCCAACCCTGAGTCTTTCTTGGGACTGGAAATATATGTCTATTGCGCTGCACACAATTTAAACTTAGTCTTGAATGATGCATGCCGGGCTATACCAGAGATAAGGGATTGTTGATATTCTCTTTTGTTCATTTTGTTGGTGCATTGGGGACGGGGCTTGGGGACGTGGTCTTCGGAGTGGGGACTAGGGGGGGGACTTGGAGGGCTGGTGGCCTGGCGGTTGGGAGCTTCAGCCGGTGGCTGATGGATCGCTGGTTCGGGTGCCCGTTTTTGACCTTGTGGGAGATCTGTCGACGTGCCCTTGAGCAGGGCGTTGACCCTGGTTACTTCTGTGTGTCGCTCTGGATGTAGATGTTGAGCGGCTTCACTGCAAGTATATCGTATGTTTTGAATGTTAATTTAAAAAATATATAAATATAAAAGATATGGGGCAGCACCGCTGTTTTTTTATTTTTTATTTAACCAGGCAAGTCAGTTAAGAACAAATTCTTATTTACAATGACAGCCTACTGGGGAACAGGGGGTTAACTGCCTTGTTCAGGGGCAGAATGACAGATTTTTACCTTGTCAGCTCGGGGATTCGATCCAACAACCTTTCGGTTACTGGCCCAGCGCTCTACTCACTAGGCTACCTGCCGCCCCAACTGAGAAGGGCTGTTGTGGCATCGCTACAGCCTGGGGTTAGATCCCAGGTTGTGTCACACAGGCCGTGACCGGGAGTCCCATAGGGTGGCGCACAGTTGTCCCAGCGTCGCCCGGGTTAGCGGAGGGTTTGTCCGGGGGGGTGGCTTTAATTGGCTTTTCGCACTCTAGCGACTCCTTGTGCTGGGCCGGGCACCTGCAGGCTGACCTTGGTCATCAGTTGAACAGTGTTTCCTCCGACATATTGGTGCAGCAGCTAATGGCGGCAGCTAATGGAGATCCTTAATAAATATGAATACAAATATCAACCCGTTGTAGAATAAAGTTTTAACCATTATGAAAAGTCAGCCAGTTGTCATTGGTTTAAGAAACAGATATATGAAATGCAACATTTCCTGTTGTGTATGCAAAATGACTGCTAACCAGGGACAGACTGGGACCAGAAATCGGCCTGGGTATTTCTGACTCTCTGGTTCATTTTCCTTAAGGCCCCCCCCACTTTAGACAGGCCCACTGGGCTAAAGATGGGCCAGCCTATCATGCATTTGCCTGAATTGCCCTATGGCCAGTCTGTTTCTGATGCCAACTGCTAAAATACTTTCTACTAACTGCTGGGTGGCTCAGTAAACGACATCTGTCCTGGTAGAAAGAGATGATTTATGTGAAGTTCAATATTTATGACTCACTTAACTTCTCTAAGCACCGCACATTAGCTTTCCATCATTAGCTATCTAGAAAACCAGACAACGGATGACACCCATGAACAAATTACCTTTTGTGAAGCCATTAACGTGGTTGACATGTGGAGTCATCTCTGAGTTTGTGTGTGTGTATGTGCATGTGGACGTGTGTGTGTGTGAGTGCATGTGTGTGTGTGTGTCTGTAGGTGTGTGTGTTCAGTGAAATGTCTGACCAATTGATCGGCATATTCCAACAAATCCCTCATGCCATCACCGCACTTCAACTGAGTACTTGATGTGGCTATGGATATCCATTACATTGAGAGCCTATTAAAAGTTCATTCCTGGAGGCTGGCTATTGCTATGTGTTCTAATGGGCCCCATTTATTTCATAGTACCTGGCCATTCTTCTCGTGACAATCATTGGCGATCATTACAAAAGGGTTGAATGTGTATCAGGCTTAGCTCATGATCTAAACGGCACAGACTGCATGGTCGCGTAGCTGTCTAGCTATACCCGAAATGGCGTTAAATGATAGTGCTTTGAAACTTTAGCACAAAGGTGAAGATATTTGACTTTTTGAGACATCCAGACACATTTCTACAATCATTATGCACCCATTCAATTCATATCATTCATTAATCGAGTCATACATTTTACAAGGTCTAACTTTACCATACAGTCGGGGCCAAAAGTTTTGAGAATGACACAAATATTAATTTTCAAAGTCTGCTGCCTCAGTTTGTATGATGGCAATTTGCATATACTCCAGAATATTATGAAGAGGGATCAGATGAATTGCAATTAATTGCAAAGTCCCTCTTTGCCATGCAAATGAACTGAATCACCAAAAAACATTTCCACTGCATTTCAGCCCTGCCACAAAAGGACCAGCTGACATCATGTCAGTGATTCTCTCGTTAACACAGGTGTGAGTGTTGACGAGGACAAGGCTGGAGATCACTCTGTCATGCTGATTGAGTTCGCATAACAGACTAGAAGCTTCAAAAGGAGGGTGGTGCTTGGAATCATTGTTCTTCCTCTGTCAACCATGGTTACCTGCAAGGAAACACGTGCCGTCTGTCAGGTTTTGGCCAGGACTGTTCAGGTTTTGTTCACTAGATGTCCCCCTTGCACCTTTTTTGTACCTTTTGTTTTTCTTGCCCTAATTATTGTTTGCACCTGTAAGTCATTCCCTTGTTAGTATTTAAACCCTGTGTGTTCCTCAGTTCCTTGCTCAGTGTTTGTATGTTAACACCCAGCCCCAGCCTTTGTGATCATTTTTCTCTTGTTGGATTTTCCAGAGGTTCTCTGGTTTTGTTCTCGTGTATTTTTGGATTGGTCTTTTGAGGTTTGTTTTTTCCCTTGCTGTTTTTACCACTTTGTGGATTTTCTTTGTATTTTGGAAGATATCTATTTTTTATTAAACCACCATCTCTAGTACTGCTGTGTCTGCCTCATCTTCTGGGTTCTGCCCATTATTAGTGACTGTTTCTCGCACCGGGTCCTGACAGAAACACTGAGCCATTAATATGAACCCAGAGGCAGCCAGTACCCAGGACTTGTTTCCCATGCTGTCCCACCACGAGGGGACTGTCCAACGTCACGAAGCTGCTCTGGTTCAGCAAGAGGCCTTACTGGCTGGACATTCTCAACTTCTGTCGGAGATGATGACTTCCATAAAGCAGATTTCTGATCAACTTTCTCCTGCAACCGCTTCTGCTCCAGGTCATCAGATTCAAGTGCCCATGGCAGTTAAACCCCTGGCTGAACCTCGTCTGCCGCCTCCCCAACGGTTCTCAGGTGATCCGAGTGTTTGTAAGGGGTTTTTCACCCAATGTTCTCTCTCCTTCGAGCTGCAACCCTCGTCGTTTCCCACCGACCGGTCCAAGATAGCATATATCATCACCCTGCTGTCGGAAAAAGCCCTAGCCTGGGCTACTGCTGTGTGGGATGCCCAAAGTCCCTGCTGTGCCAGCTACTCTACCTTTGCTGAAGAATTCAAGCGAGTGTTTCAAGGTCCTACCAGCGGTCCTGACTCAGCCAAACAGCTCCTGACTCTCCGCCAAGGTCGGCGCAGCGTGATGGACTATGCCATCCAGTTCCACACGGTGGCAGCAGCGAGTGGCTGGAACGACGAGGCGCTCACAGTGTGCTTTTTGAAGGGTCTTTCCGACACCATCCAAGATGAACTGGCCACTCGGGAACCACCAGACAACCTCGAGTCCCTGATCAAGTTGGCTTCACGCATAGACCAGCGTCTGAGAGAGAGAGAGCTCAACCGTAGATCTCTCACCCTAGCTCCTATCGGTCCCAGCTCCGAGTCTCCACCTTTATCCTCGCTGACTCCACCGGAACCCATGCAGGTTGGACGCATCTCCCAGGCTGAGAGAGACCGCCGGATGAGGGAGCGATGCTGTCTATATTGCGGCAAACCGGGCCATTTCCTCTCCACGTGTCCCGGGCTCCAGGGAAAACGCACTCTCCCGTGCAGGCCTGGGAGGACTGTAACGGGAAACATAACCTCCTCCCATCCATCCAACTCCCGCCTGCTCATTCCAGTTACCCTTTCCTGGGACAACCACGAGCTTCCCCTTCAAGCCTTGGTAGACTCTGGAGCCGCAGGTAACTTCATGGATGGTGTCTGGGCGAAGGAGAATGGCGTTCCCTCTGAACCTCTAAGTGACCCCATAAGGGTTACTACGTTGGATGGAAGCCCTTTGGGATCTGGACTTGTCACTCGTGTCACTACCCCCTTGCGACTTTCAGTTTCCCAACACCAGGAAGTGATGAACTTTCATCTGACCTTGTGTTCCGAGTTCCCTCTCGTCCTTGGATACCCCTGGCTTCACAGCCATAACCCTCACATCGACTGGTCTGTGGGCACTATCAAGCAGTGGGGTCCTACGTGCCAAGCCACTTGTATCTTCCCAAGTTCCCCGAGTTCCCCTCCCGAGTCTCTAGAATCCATCGACCTGTCCCGAGTTCCCGAGTGTTACCATGACCTCAAACCGGTATTTAGCAAACAGAGGGCCACCAAACTACCACCCCATAGACCTTACGATTGCCCCATCGACCTGTTTCCGGGCACCTGCCCCCCCAGGGGTCGGATCTTTTCCCTATCTCCTCCCGAACGAGCTGCTATGGATACCTACATCAAGGACGCTCTTGCAGCAGGCCTCATGCGTCCATCCACCTCGCCGGCGGGAGCAGGGTTTTTCTTTGTGGCCAAAAAAGACGGGGGATTACGTCCTTGCATCGACTACCGGGGACTTAATGCCATAACCGTCCGTAACCGCTACCCGCTACCCCTTATGGCCACAGCCTTTGAGCTGCTCCAGGAAGCAGTTGTCTTCACTAAGCTTGACCTGCGGAACGCATACCATCTTGTGCGGATCAAACCCGGTGACGAGTGGAAGACCGCTTTCAACACGCCTACTGGTCACTACGAATACTTGGTGATGCCCTTCGGCCTGACCAACGCTCCGGCTGTGTTCCAAGCGCTCATAAACGATGTGCTTAGGGATATGCTTAACATCTTCGTGTTTGTTTACTTGGATGACATCCTCATCTTTTCGAGCTCCCTTCAAGAACACACTAAGCATGTCAGACAAGTACTCAAACGCCTCCTTGACAGCCATTTGTACGTTAAGCCGGAAAAATGTGAATTCCATTCCTCCCGAGTACAATTCCTGGGATTTGTAGTGGAACCCGGTCGAGTCCAGATGGACCCCAAGAAGGTAGGGGCGGTAGCGGATTGGCCCACCCCCAAGTCCGTTAAGGAAGTTCAGCGTTTCCTGGGCTTCACCAACTTTTACCGCAAGTTCATCAAGAACTTCAGCTCGGTGGCAGCCCCTCTCTCAGCTGTAACCAAGGGTGGCAACACAAGGTTTCTGTGGGGAAGAGAAGCTGAGACGGCCTTCCAAGGACTCAAGCAGCGCATCCTCTCTGCTCCCATTCTGACACTACCAACGGCGGATGAACCTTTTGTGGTGGAGGTAGACGCATCAGAGGTTGGGGTTGGAGCTGTCCTGTCTCAGAGGGGTGAAAACAAGAAGCTTCATCCTTGCGCCTTCTTCTCTCACCGGCTTACCCCGGCCGAGAGGAATTACGATGTGGGGGATCGTGAACTCCTAGCGGTTAAGATGGCATTGAAGGAATGGAGACACTGGCTCGAGGGGGCTTCTCAACCGTTTCAAGTGCTTACGGACCACAAAAATCTGGAGTATATCCAGCAGGCGAAGCGGTTGAACTCCAGACAAGCTCGATGGTCTCTTTTCTTCAGCCGATTTCAGTTTATCCTCACCTATAGACCCGGGTCGAAGAATCTCAAACCGGACGCCTTGTCACGAATCTACTCTCCTGCCATTCGAGAAGATACTGACATGACTGTCCTTCCGGCCGCTAAGATCGTGGCTCCGATCTCGTGGCAAGTGGAGGATACCGTGAAACAAGCCCAAGCCATCGAACCGGGCCCTGGAGGAGGTCCTGCCAATCGGTTGTTTGTTCCCAAGGCAGCAAGGTCCCAAGTCCTTCTGTGGGGGCACTCCTCTCGCCTCACCTGTCACCCGGGCGTAGGTCGCACCTTGGAGTTCATTCAGCGTAAGTTCTGGTGGCCCACCATAAAAGAAGACGTTGCCACTTTCGTCAAGGCCTGTTCCGTGTGCTGCCAGGGCAAATCTTCTCACCTCCGCCCTCAAGGACTCCTTCACCCTCTATCTATTCCCCACCGACCCTGGTCCCATATCTCATTGGACTTTATTACTGGCCTTCCTCCGTCCCATGGTAATACTACTATCCTAGTCATCATCGACAGGTTTTCTAAGGCGGCCAGGTTCGTTCCCTTGACTAAGTTACCTTCTGCCAAGGAAACGGCTGAGTTGGTGATTAACCATGTGTTCCGAGTCTTCGGCATTCCGCAAGATATGGTTTCCGACAGAGGTCCCCAGTTCGCCTCAAGGTTTTGGAAGGCCTTCTGCCAACTCATAGGGGCCACTGCCAGTCTATCTTCAGGGTACCATCCGGAGTCCAATGGCCAAACCGAGAGGATGAATCAAGAGCTGGAAACCACCCTCAGATGTATGGTCTCCAACAACCCGTCCACATGGTCGTCCTTCATGGTTTGGGCCGAGTACGCGCACAACACCTTGTGCTCCTCCTCCACTGGTATGTCCCCGCACGAGTGTCAGTTTGGCTATGCTCCTCCATTGTTCCCGGACCAGGAGGCAGAAGTCAGTGTGCCTTCAGCCTCGAGGTTCATCAGACGCTGTCGGCTTACGTGGAAGAAGGCCCGTCTTAATCTTCTGCGTTCCTCACAGAGGTACCAACAACAAGCCAACAGACGTCGCCGTCCCGGGCCTACCCTGCGCCTCGGCCAGAGAGTATGGCTCTCAACCAAGAATTTACCGCTACGGGTGGAGTCTCGCAAACTGTCCCAGAAATTCATCGGTCCCTTTAAGGTTGCCAGAAGAGTGAACCCCGTTACTTTTCGCCTGCACTTACCCAGATCCCTTAAAATTAATCCCACGTTTCACATTTCTTTATTAAAACCTGTTGTTTTTTCTCCCCTTATCCCGGCAGGCAGACCTCCCCCTCCGCCCCGTATCATCGGAGGCCAGTCGGCTTATACCGTCCATCGGATACTGGATTCCCGCCGGGTGCAGCGGTCCTGGCAGTATCTGGTGGACTGGGAAGGCTACGGTCCCGAGGAGCGCTCCTGGGTTCCTGCCAAGGACATACTGGACCCTGACCTCATTCGTCAGTTCAGGGTCCTCCACCCTGAGAAGGCTGGTAGGAACGTCAGGAGCCGTTCCTAGGGGGGGGATTCTGTCAGGTTTTGGCCAGGACTGTTCAGGTTTTGTTCACTAGATGTCCCCCTTGCACCTTTTTTGTACCTTTTGTTTTTCTTGCCCTAATTATTGTTTGCACCTGTAAGTCATTCCCTTGTTAGTATTTAAACCCTGTGTGTTCCTCAGTTCCTTGCTCAGTGTTTGTATGTTAGCACCCAGCCCCAGCCTTTGTGATCATTTTTCTCTTGTTGGATTTTCCAGAGGTTCTCTGGTTTTGTTCTCGTGTATTTTTGGATTGGTCTTTTGAGGTTTGTTTTTTCCCTTGCTGTTTTTACCACTTTGTGGATTTTCTTTGTATTTTGGAAGATATCTATTTTTTATTAAACCACCATCTCTAGTACTGCTGTGTCTGCCTCATCTTCTGGGTTCTGCCCATTATTAGTGACTGTTTCTCGCACCGGGTCCTGACACCGTCATCATTGCTTTGCACAAAATGGGCTTCACAGGCAAGGATATTGCAGCTAAATCAACCATTTATCGGATCATCAATAACTTCAAGGAGAGTGGTTCAATTGTTGTGAAGAAGGCTTCAGGGCGCCCAAGAAAGTTCAGGAAGCGCCAGGACCGTCTCCTAAAGTTGATTCACCTGCGGGATCGGGGCACCACCAGTACAGAGCTTGCTCAGGAATGGCAGCAGGCAGGTGTGAGTGCATCTGCACGCAGAGTGAGGCGAAGACTTGGAGGATGGCCTGGTGTCAAGAAGGGCAGCAAAGAAGCCACTTCTCTCCAGGAAAAACATCCGGGACAGATTGATATTCTGCAAAAGGTACAGGGATTGAACTTCTGACGACTGGGGTAAAGTCATTTTCTCTGATGAATCCCCTTTCTGATTGTTTGGGGCATCCGGAAAAAAGCTTGTCCGGAAAAGATAAAGGTGAGCGCTACCATCAGTCCTGTGTCATGCCAACAGTAAAGCATCCTGTGACCATTCATCTGTGGGGTTGCTTCTCAGCCAAGGGCTCACTCACAATTTTGCCTAAGAACACAGCCATGAATAAAGAATGGTACCAACACATCCTCTGAGAGCAACTTCTCCCAACCATCCAGGAACAGTTTGGTGACGACCAATGCCTTTTCCAGCATGATGGAGCAACTTGGCAAAAGGCAAAAGTGATAACTAAGTGGCTCGGGGAACAAAACATCGATATTTTATATTTAATCCCATTGAGAACTTGTGGTCAATCCTCAAGAGGTGGGTGAACAAACAAAAACACAAATTCTAACAAACTCCAAGTGTTGATTATGCAAGAATGGGCTGCCATCAGTCAGGATGTGGTCCAGAAGTTAATTGACAGCATGCCAGGGCGGATTGCAGGGGTCTTGAAAAAGAAGGGTCAAGACTGCAAATATTGACTCTTTGCATCAACTTCATGTAATTGTCAATAAAAGCCTTTGACACTTATGAAATGCTTGTAATTATACTTCAGTATTCCATAGTATTCCACTGAAGCAGCAAACTTTATGGAAATTAATATTTGTGTCATTCTCAAAACTTTTGGCCACGATTGTACATCAAGCCTCTGCCACATATGCCTGTTTTTGACTCAGACACATTGCCCTAGGCCTAGACATACAACGACAATAGAAAAACCTAAAGAAAACCTACATTTATGTAAATGGTCATCTTTTTGCAGTTTCAAACCAGCTTCAGAAGATGTGTGACTACCATTTAGATCAAAACAACTATAACCTGTATGATAGCAGCAGCATACTGTAGCTTCTACCACAAAATACGTAATACTTTGTCACTAAGTTAGATCTCTCACAACGATCAATTTGAGCAAAATAACAAGAGTTCTATGACCGACAAAGATTTGCTAAATCAAGGGAAGCTGTTTTGTGAGGCCTGGCAGATGAAAATGTAAGTCACCAAAGTGAGAGGGATGAAGGGAGCCGAGTGAGGACGGGAAAGGAGAGTGAACAAATGAATAATGACTTCTCAGTGGCACAGTATACATGACGGGTAGCCTCCTGATGGCTACTCTTTGATGACATTGGAAGCAAAGATGTGCATTTCAGAATACTATTCCCTAGTGTTCTTATCTCTATCTGTGCAGGGCTGCTCCAACAACTAGGCCTACACCACATCCTGTAGAACACACAACGCCTGTCAGGGAAGAGCCAATCAGACTGCAATGCACACTATAGCTGTCAGTAGCAATCCAATCAGCCAAATAACTGTCAAAGAACAGCCAATCAAAAGAAAAGAGACAACAGTATCAGTCTAATAAACTAGCAGAGCATGCAAATAAATCTCAACATTCACCAAAAATGGAAACATAACATGTCGATGACGTGTCAAGTAAATGTAGAGCATACTAACAATAGTTTCAGTCATTGAGCACAAGCATGACAGCCCAATTCGGATATTTTTCTTCTTCTTCACTAATTGGCCTTTTGACCAATCAGATCAGCTCTGAAAAAGATCCCCTTCACTATTGATGCATTATACCAACATTAAAAGAGCATTTCCAGACTCTGAAGTCAGGAGGACTTAGAGTTCGATATCAGCCAGACTACTGTTAGTCAGCACCTCTATTCAGAACACTATCTTCATTTGATTTCATGATTCAGCTCCTAACATTTTTGTGTTGTCTTTCTACCACTGGTTATGTTACCATGGTTGTAAATAGCTTCCCCTCCATGTCTTCTTTCTTTCACAACCACAGATCTGAGCAAACGTGGTTGGTGGCGACATTATGCTGCAAATGCATCCTGTCCTTCCTATCAAAGGCCATGAGGTAAATAAGAAAGGCAGGCAGGAAAACTAAACGTAAAGCACTACCACAACAGCACATCCACTATTGCATTGTTTCTCAGCACAAAACAAAGAACTAGACAATTAGTAACCGACTGGTAAACACATTTGTTTTGGTGAGCTTCTCCCCGATGTGGCGGGAAACACTGGCCACCTCAGTTTGCAGTGGTGAATAGCAGGTTGTGTCACACAAAATGCAAGCTCTTTAAGGTGAAAGCCTTGTGACAGTGGCTTTCGTCATGACGAGCCAATAGAGAGGGCGAGGCATGACATAGGGCGTGGAGAGTCAGAGTCGCTCGGTCGACATCGGCAGACTGTGAAAGGGGAAAGGAATCTTATGTCACAACTTGGGGACATTCTTGTAGCTATAGATATGGAGTTGTATAGGGATGCTTGGTGTGGAGAAGCAAATGATATTGAACATAGACAAACAAAATGTAAGGATAGCCTGATAAATCTAACATTGTTATCAGCAAATATCTGTAAATGATCAGTAAATATTACAAGCATTTCGTTACATTCGCAATAACATCTGCTAACCATGTGTCTGTGACCAGTAAAATGTGATATTTCAAAAGTATGAAAAACTGTTTATGTGCTGCCACTCCATAAGGGCGGGGATAGTAGACATCTTGATCATTATCGTCCCATCTCCTGGCTTTCACATCTAGCCAAGATTCTCAAACCGTTGGTAAATAAGCAACTTTGCTCTTTAAAAAAAAAATCTAAGCATGGTATTTTGAATCTAAACCAATCAGGGTTTAGGCCAGGGCACAGCACTATTACAGCAACCACATCAGTTGTTAATGATATTGTCAATGCTTCGGACGTAAAAATGAATTGTGCTGCCTTGTTTGTGGACCTGTCAAAAGTGTTTGATGCTGTCGATCATGTTATTTTATTGAACGAGTTGTCCTCGATTGGCCTGGGCTCTGACACCTGCTCTTGGTTTCCTGATGATCTTAGTGACAGAAGTCAGGCTATCGTGATTGATGGGGTTAAGTCCTAATTTCTTGAAGTAAATAAAGGTGTTCCATAGGGGGTGATACTAGCACCTGTTCTTTTCACTATTTATATAAATGCTATTGGTCAATCTGTAAGAAAATAAAAAATCGATATGTGAATGATACTATTACGTACTGTGGCGTACAGCAGGTCAGCCACCAGGGGCAGACTCGTCGAGGCCTGGTGACAGACGAAGTATACATCACGAGGCCATGGCTCCCTCTGCTGGCCATGCCAGGTCTCGACGGGCTCTCCGGCCAGGACTAATTGGGGCTGATTGGGGTTGGTGGGTAATCAAGGGCTGATTTCTCACCAGCTGTACGAGTCCCATAAAGCTGCCAGAAGGGCAGCACACAGGGGAGAGATTGGGGGAAGAAAGGACTCCCGTATAGTTGGTGACGGTAACAGGAGGGAGTTCAGTTTTTGATCCCCACAGGATACAGCAAGACCCGGAGCCCAGAAGACGGTATCCCAGAGAGGGTCTCATGGGGGAGACCTATCCTTTTTCTTTTGATTTATTAGTTTAATAAACACCTTTGAAACTGAGCTAATCCTACTCTGTCCGTGTCTGATCCGTGTAAACGTCTTGACCCAACCCCCTGGTCTGCCACAGTACGCAATTACCTGGCTGTGACAAGGCTATAGTCTGAGTTTGCAGTTGTGCAGGAAGACCTTACTGATTTTAAAACTCATGCGTAATACAGGCAAACTAAATACATGTTGTTTTCAAGTTCTCGTAAGATTGTCTCATCTTCACTCATCATACGGTTCTGTAATCAAACGAGTCCCTGCATACAAATACCTTGGCATTTGGATTGAGAATTATTTATAATTTTAAACATACGAATGAGCTTGTTAAACTAAGATTTAAAGTGGGCTTTTTTTTTACAGAAACAGATCTTGTCTCTCTCTAGTCAGCAGTAGGCAGTTTGTGCAGTCAACCTTTCTATCTTGATTATGGTCATACTTTTTATCAAAATGCAGACGCCTCTGCTCTGAAACCTCTGGATGCCATTTTTGATAGCACCCTTCATTTTATCAAATGATAGTTTAATTACCCGTCACTGTATTCTTTACCAAAAGGCTGGCTTGACCCTCTTTGAAGTCACGTAGATCACATCAGTGCTCTCTTTGTTAACAAAGCCCTGCTCCACAAGCTTCTGACTTACCTCACTGTTAAGATTAAAAACTACAAGTTATCAAACACGTTCACAGGGTTGGTTAACTATGGAGACTCCTTTGGTGTCTTAATAGTTAAGTCAGCCAGAAAATGTTTGGAATGATCTCCAAAATACATTTAGAATAGTGTCCATAGGGCAGTTCAGGAAGCAGACAGAGAATATAATGAAGAATGTGCGTTTTAGTTGACTGTGTACTGTATATATTTATGTTTTGTCTGTGCAATATGTGTTGTGCCATATTTAGTTTTATATTGTATTAGATTTATGTATTTTAGGACATTTTATATGCAGGGCTCCCTGCAAGAGACACTTGTCTCAATGGTGATCCTTGATTAAATAAAAATTGACAACAGCTCCAAGCCATTTCTTAAAACTGAAGCATGCTCATAATGTATGCCAAAGCAGTGATATTGATATTGGGATTTTCCTGGATTTTTGGTTTCCTGGATTTTTTTAGACAACCTACTGTGTCTTGTGTACAAAATGGCATCGGTGACAATTACGTGACAAGCACGTAATTGCACTGTCGCAATAAGGCAGGGTGTCAGAGAGCAGCCATTTAAGCCACTCTTGTAAGGAAAGCAAGTACAGGATCAAGAGAACATGTACAGAACACACACACACGTTCTTTCCCCAGCAGCATGTTCAGCCAGCTCAGACTCTCAACCCAACCACGCTGAAAACAGAATCAGACAAACTAACGGAGGAAGAGTGGGTGAGAGCCCGGAGGATAAACATCACATGAGAGGGATAACTTCAGCCCATAGCGAGAGACGTGACAACATAAAAGACACATCAAGTTGCAGCAGAAGAGCCTTTGATATGCAAAGACAGAGCCTTTTCAAATGACTGTCCTGACAGCATCTCATTGTGTGAGAAACAAAGGAGTCAGATCTTATCAGAAATAACATTCCATTGAATTGAAATGCAGCCATGATGGTTACATCATAAAAACCACCTCCACAGAGGTACAGTACTTTGATGTAAAGTCACTGTTGAAGAATATAATCTGCATAGAATTTGTACATTCAATGTGCAAAGTGGAATACTTGACGTTCTGTCCTATTATGACAGTATGGTGTTGTTCTGTATTCTCACCGTGCGTCCTTCTGTTCAACCGAGCTTAAGGCTGGTCTAGTGGGTAACGCCGCCTGCAGCACATAGCCATCAACCTTAGCGTGGGTAGGAATCCCAGCCTCACCACTACTCTACATCTCCCTCCCTCTGTCTCCCTTCTCATTTCAATCTATCAATAAAATATAAAATACTCAAAGAGATCTCCTTACAGCTGTTAGTTCTTACATGCTGGCCCCATCAGCATAGAATGTGTGTGACTACAGGTGGTCACTTGTTAGGGAAAAGACCGATATGTATGATAATATAAGCCTTTAATGCATGATGTAACAGTAGATTATATGGGGGATATGAGCAGGTGGCAACAGCTAGATCTACTGTAGATCAGATTCAATTGATGTTTCGCTGCCGAACAGACAGAATGGCCCCACGCAGTTGTGCAAGAGCCAGTCAACTGCCTGTGTGTGCGCGTGTGCTTGGGTGTACACTGTGAGGAGTTGCTGGATTACATTTTTGCAATCTTCTTCATTATTTATGCAACAAATGGGCCAGTCAAGCGAAACTATGACATACTGGAACCCCAGCATTGAGTTACAGCCAGGTGAACCTCCATAGGGTACTACAGCACTACACGTTTAACATGACATACTGGAACCCCAGCATTGAGTTACAGCCAGGTGAACCTCCATAGGGTACTACAGCACTACACGTTTAACATGACATACTGGAACCCCAGCATTGAGTTACAGCCAGGTGAACCTCCATAGGGTACTACAGCACTACACGTTTAACATGACATACTGGAACCCCAGCATTGAGTTACAGCCAGGTGAACCTCCATAGGGTATTACAGCACTACACGTTTAACATGACATACTGGAACCCCAGCATTGAGTTACAGCCAGGTGAACCTCCATAGGGTACTACAGCACTACACGTTTAACATGACATACTGGAACCCCAGCATTGAGTTACAGCCAGGTGAACCTCCATAGGGTACTACAGCACTACACGTTTAACATGACATACTGGAACCCCAGCATTGAGTTACAGCCAGGTGAACCTCCATAGGGTATTACAGCACTACACGCTGAATCCATTCTGTTTTTTGGGTGAGGTATTCTGTAATGAATACTCAGGGAGAAAAAGGTGTAGATTCACCTTGTTTTTCTCGCCTTCGCAGAAGGCAGGAATCGTGGTCACGGTCATGCAATGGTCATACACATGTAGGCAAACAGGCAGGTGAATCAAAACTAGGACTGAAGGCTATAACTGGTTCTCACAAACGAGCTGGGAAAAGGCTTAGTAGAGTCAAAACGAACTATTCCTCACAAAGGCACAAACAGAATGAATTGAACTAAATAAGGAGCTGAGACCAGGTGAGTAACTAACACAGGTGAAATCAATAAACAAAAAATGAAAGACAGGGCTACGTTCAAGAACACAAAGAAATAGGGCTACGTTCAAGAACACAAGGTTGATTAAGAAAATATATACAGAACCCTACAGGTAGAATCTCCTCAGGGGGAATAGGCGTTTTTGAATAGGCGCTGTCGTGCCCTCTTCACAACGGTCTTGGTGTGTTTGGACCATGATAGCTTGTTGATGTGGACACCAAGGAACTTGAAGTTTCACCCTGCTCCACTACAGCCCCGTCGATGAGAATGGGGGCGTGCACGGCCCTCCTTTTCCTGTAGTCCACAATCATCTTGTTTGTCTTGATCACGTTGAGGGAGAGGTTGTTGTCCTGGCACCACAGTCTCTGACCTCCCTATAGGCTGTCTCATCGTTGTCGGTGATCAGGCCTACCACCGTTGTGTCATCGTCAAACTACCTCATCTCTTTACCCCACATATCTGTAATGTCCCTCAGTCGAGCGGTGAATTTCAAACACAGATTCAACCACAAAGACCAGAGAGGCTTTCTAATGCCTCGCAAATACGGGCATCTAATTTGAAGATGGGTAAAAGAAAAGAAAAAACAGACAAGACATTGAATATCCCTTTGAACATGAAGTTATTAATTACACATTGGATTGTGTATCAATACAACCAGTTACTACAAAGATACAGGCATCCTTCCTAACTCAGGAAGGACACTTTAAAACAGTTACAGAGTTGAATGGCTGTGATAGGAGAAAACTGAGGATGGATCAACAACATTGTAGTTACTCCACAATAATAACCTAATTGACAGAGTGAAAAGAAGGAAGCATGTACAGAATAAAAAAAAATCCAAAACATGCATCCTGTTTGCAACAAGGAACTAAAGTAATACTGCAAAAAATTTGGCAAAGCAATTCACTTTAACAAGGTGTTATGTGTCACGCTGGTATGAAGGATTTGTAGACAGGCACAGGAATACACAATCTGGGTTTTTAATACACCCAAAACAAACACGTATAGAAAACACTGGGACGTACCCAAACAAAAGAGCGAGGGAAACCTCGAAGACGACACGGGACGAGACCCGTAATAGACAATGCACAAAACACGCAGCACAGGCTGAGACAACACATAGGTACTCACACGACCAACGGACATGGGAACAATAATCGACAGCCCGATGGGGAAACAAAGGGCACATTTATACAAACACAATCAGTGAGGAATTGGAAGCAGGTGTGCGTAATGACACAGTTCAGTGCAACCTAAAAGACCGGTGACGTCGACCTCCGGAACTGGTGAGCAGAATGAGCAGCAGTACCGGGGGGGATCCGTGACATTATGTTGGGGCAAATCCAATACAACACATTACTGAACTCCACACTCCATATTTTTAAGCATAGTGATTGCTGCATCAGGTTATGGGTATGCTTGTAATCGTTAAGGACTGGGGAGTTTTTCAGCATAAAATAGAAACAGGCAAAATCCTAGAGGAAAACCTGGTTCAGTCTGCTTTCCACCAGACACTGGGAGATGAACTCACCTTTATAAGGACAATAACCGCGTTACAGTTTTGACATAAATCTGCTTGAAAATCTATGGCAAGACTTTAAAAAAATGGTTGTCTAGCAATGATCAACAAGCAATTTGGCAGAGCTTAAATACTTTTTTAAAGAATAATGTGCAAATACTGTACAATTCAGGTGTGCAATGCTCTTTCAGACTTACCCAGAAAAACTCACAGCAGTAATCGTTGCCAAAGGTGATTCTAACAGGTGTGTGAATACTTATGTAAAATAGATATTTTCAATAAATTTGCTAAGATTTCAAAAAATATGTTTCTAACTTTGTCATTATGGGTACTGTGTGTAGATGGGTGACAAAAATAATCAATTTAATCCATTTTGAATGCAGGCTGTAAGACAACGATGTGGAATAAATCAAGGGGTATGAATACTTTATGAAGGCACTCTACATTCTGGTTGTCCATTCTCAAAAACATACAGACAAATGACAAACTTACCACAATACATGGCTCCTACGGGTGTGAACGTTTAAACACTTTAACAACATAACGTTTAGAGAAAATACCTAACTGAAAAACATTTATCTTTCACTTTTAACAAATGAAAATCATAGTGCACTTATCACAAAACTACCACTAACAAGCCTTTATCATCATAAAGAGAAACATTGAATTAAACAAATAGTTAATGCAACAATGCTGTAACATTAGTTGGAGGAGATATGCAGTAAAGGTACAATGCTGAAAGGGATGACCCAACCCGTTGCTGGCAGGACGGAGTGGGAAAAGCACAGCGCTGATTACAGAAATGACTGAAGTTGATATGTAGCCATTGTCATTGGTAGAGGATGTTGTCTTCAATACCCATATCTAGAACCAGACTTGTTGTCTATGAACACACTGTCATACATTACTGCATCAATTCATCACATTGATGAGAAGTGGGACATGAAGTACGTACTGACAACTGAGAACATTGAGTAGAGTAAGGTGAGCACCGTCTGGTACAATTTCCACTAGTTACCACAGCCACAAAGTCAAAAATAGCTATATCGTAAAACAAGTGGTATTAATTTAAGATTAGGGTTAGGCATAAGGTTAGCAGTGTGGTTAATGTTAGGGTTAAGGTTGGGTTTAAAGTTACATTTTAAGGAGATAAATTGTAGCAATAGAGGCAAGATTTATGACTTTGTGACTGTGGTAACTAGTGACGACCGGTAAGTAGGTAGTAGTCAAGAACACGGTAAATTGAACTGCATTGCCCCCTAGCAGTCATACACAGAACCACATCTGAATTGTGAACTCGAGTCAATTTTATATTTGTTTTTAAAACGTTTTGGGGAAAAAACTATATGGCAGTTTAAACGTTAAGAGAAATTTGACATTTGTCACATCCCTACCACCATGGCTACCACCACATACATTCTGCTTGCTCACTCTCACAAAACAAAAAAAGGCAGACAAACAAATTGAGCCAGTAATTCCCACAGACAGCTAGCTACATGAACACGGTTAGGGAACGATCAGGACTTACATTCTGCTTGCCCACGATGTTGTCGAAGGGCAGCTCGGGACTCCAGGAGCCCTGGTTGAAGGTGGTGCTGCTGACTCGTCGGTCGGTGCTGGTCGCCTCCTTCATGATGTCCTCGGGCAGCGTGAGTAGGCTCTCCTCGGGCTGCTTGATCAGGTACGTCTCGATGTTGTGGCGGCGCAAGAATTCGTTGCGGTCCTTGCCATGGCCCTCCTCTACCTCGTAGTCACCATTCAGGCAGTCCAGGGACGCCTTGGAGATGTGGATTCGTCTGAGGACGAGGTTTTCATTAGGTGGCCAGTACGTACACTTTATTTTGATGTGGTCTATGCTGCTCAAACTGTCAACAAACTATCAACTGAACATCTGTTGACATGAAATTGCGTGCAATGGTTACAGTTAGGGTGAAGGTAAGGGTAAAGGTTAGGGCTATGATACATTTGTAAGGTTAGGGCAAGGGTTAGGGTTAGTGGATAGTTACTGTAGTTGACATTTTGTTGACAGAACAAAATCATCAATTTGGGACTATCAAAATAATGTGATACCGATGACCATGCTGTCAAGTCACACTTGTCTCTATTGTTACATTTGATGAGCAATTCAATTACATAGGTTGTTAACAATAAACGTAACAGTAAGGTCCAGAATGTTTGATTTGCCTGCTGGAGGCAAGGAAAACACATTTTACCATTATTTGGTTATAAAATGTTCAGCTCCTGAACAATACAGTCAAAACTAATAATTTCCAATTATTCCATTCAAAACAATTGCACACATTTAAGTTTATCATCGTAGATGTCACACTGTCATCTGTTTCACCTGCCCTTGTGCTTGTCTCCACCCCCCTCCAGGTGTCGCCCATCTTCCTCACTTATCCCCTAGGTATTCATACCTGTGTTTTCTGTCTGTCTGTGCCAGTTCGTCTTGTTTGTTCAAGTCGACCAGCATTTTCTCAGCTCCTGGTTTTCCCCAGTCTCTCTTTTTCTTGTCCTCCTGGTTTTGATCCTTGCATGTCCTGACTCTGAGCCCGCCTGCCTAACCACTCTGCCTGCCTCTGAGCCTGCCTGCTGTCCTGTACCTTTGCAGCTACTGTATATTATCGACCCCTGCCTGCCTTGAGCTGCCGTTTGCCTGCCCCTGTTGTTGCAATTAACATTGTTACTTCAACACGAGTGTTTGGCCTCCCTTAATAAAAAAAACATTAAATAATAGCCAATCAGTGTTGAGCTACATTGAGTGAGCTCAATTGTGAATGGTCCTGGTGCCCCCCCAAAAAGTTTGGATTTGGCTTCACCACTAATCACTTCACATCAAAAGAAAAACCTAATTGACAGAAAAAAATGTATTGTTGGAATCTCATTGTGTCGTTGTCCTCCAGTGGCTAGCTAGCTAAAATCGCCACTTTCCCAAATTAGCCATGGATGGAGATAGAGATCTGTACTTGTGGTTGTACTTAATTCCCTGTACTGGCCATTAATTATAATGCAGATTTGGATCCAACCATAAATTCATACATTTTGCCCTGGGCCTGAGGGTGGAAGTTCAACATGAAGCTAAACTACATGACCAAAAGTATGTGGACACCTGCTCGTCGTACATCTCATTACAAAATCATGGGAACTAATATGGTGTTGTTTCCCACTTTGCTGCTATAACAGACTCCACTCTTCTGGGAAGGCTTTTCACTAGATGTTGGAACATTGCTGCGGGGACTTTCAGCCATAAGAGCATTAGTGAGGTCCGGCACTGATGTTGGGCGATTAGGCCTGGCAGTCGGCATTCCAATTCATCCCAAAAGTGTTCGATGGGGTTGAGGTCAGGGCTCTGTGCAGACCACTCAAGTTCTTCCACACCGATCTCGACAAACCATTTCAATATGGATCTCGCTTTGTGCACGGGTGAATATTCATGCTGAAACAGGAAAGGGTCTTCCCCAAACTGATGCCACAAAGTTGGAAACACAGAATCGTCTACAATGTCATTGTATGCTGTAGTGTTACGATTTCCCTTCACTGGAACTAAGGGGCCCAGCCAGAACAATGAAAAACAGCCTCAGACCATTATTCCTCCTCCACCAAACTTTACAGTTGCCTCTATGCATTGGGGCAGGTAGCGTTTTCCTGGCATCCACCAAACCCAGATTTGTCCGTCAGACTGCCAGATGGTGAAGCGTGATTCATCACTCCAGAGAACGCGTTTACACTGCTCCAGAGTGGCGGCAAGCTTTACACCATTCCACCCGACGCTTGGCATTGCGCATGGTGATCTTAGGTTTGTGTTAGGCTGCTCTGCCAATGGAACCCATTTCATGAAGCTCCCGACGAACAGTTTTTGTGCTGACGTTGCTTCCAGAGGTAGTTTGGAACTCGGTAGTGAGTGTTGCAACTGAGGACAGACAATGTTTAATTTACGCGCTACGTGCTTCAGCACCCGGCAGTCCGGTTCTGTGAGCTTGTGTGGCCTACCACTTTGCGGCTTAGACATTGTTGCTCCTATAGACGTTTCCACTTCCACTAGACGTTTCCACTTCACAATGACAGAAATTACAGTTGACCGGGGCAGCTCTAGCAAGGCATAAACTTGATAAACTCACTGAGCTCTTCAGTAAAGCAATTCTACTGCAAATTGTCTATGGAGATTGCATGGCTGTGTGCTCGATTTTATACACCTGTCAGCAACGGGTTTGGCTGAAATAGCCAAATCCACTAATTTGATCGGGTGTTCACATAGTAGCCTAGGCTAACGTTAACTACCTGGCTCATCGTTGCCCATGAAAGGAAGTTAGGCAGGCAAGTATTTTAGTCAGGTAGCCTAGTCTAGGACAACACAAACTAAAAGCGTGTACACTGTATGACCAGACTGATCGCTAGGAATAGACAGCGATTTTGAACGTTTGAAAAGGTCCCCAGAACGTCAGTAAATGCCTTCCTCAGTGCTCACAAAAGAAAAGAAAAACTATTGCCCAACACTGGGAGCGAACTTGTGATGCTAGGAGCCGGAGAGCACTGCTTCTACCACTCCACTAGGAAATCCTGGCCAGCCAAACCCTTCCGATGCTGGGCCAATTGTGCACCACCTCATGGGTCCCCAGGTCCTGGCCGGTTGTCGCACTGCCTGGGATCAAACCCAGGTCTGTAGTGATGCCTCAAGCACTGCGACGCAGTGCCTTAGACCGCTGCGCTACTCGGTAGGTCAAACCTCGAGAATACTTGATGATACTTGAGGGTAATTGCACGTTGTTTTTAATTGTTTCGTTTGAAGCCTTCTCCAAACCATAGCCCTAACCTTAACCACTCAGAATTAATACCTTCATTTAAGCCTTTGAGTTGGTTCTGTTTTAATCCTGTAACCATGCAGAATTAACACTGTAACCATGCAGAATGAATGCATAAAAAAAATAGATGTTCATCCATAATACGTCAAATTTCGAAGGGAAACTATGAAATTGTGTTGGTATGACAGTTTGTGCAACATGGCATGCCGTTCTTCTACAAGTAGGGTGAGGCAACATGTTTTCTATACTTACGCACACACAAACGCGCACACACACACACATAAAATCAGTGTCATGAACAGCCACATGATATTTAGCTTAGGTTGATTAGACAAAATAGTTTTTGATATCTTTCAGTTGTCACTGTATTAGACTAAGCATAGGTGATTTGAATCCTTTGAAATGTTGAACTTGAAATGGTGCTGGAATAGCAGAGGCAGATCCTGTTTTCTTCGCCACTTGCAGTACATCTCTGTGGAATCTAAATCAATAGTTGTTTAGCAGTCCGAAAATATCGGAAACATGAACTTGACCATGCTGTAGGTCATCTAAATACAATATATTTTGTGGACTTCATCGGACAGATGTTGCTCTCCGGTTTTGTGATGAAACAAATGCAAGATTGAATTTATTCTGCCACTGTGCGTCTGTTGTCTTCTTGTTGTCTCGGCCTCATATATGACAGTGGCATATGAACTAACGGGTAATGGATAAAACAACGCAATTATTACAACACCGTTAAGTTATTTTCCTGGCTTGGCTTCCCCATTGATTTTACCCACGCATCAATACTGGGTTTGAGACAGAATGCTGTTTTCTAGAATGCAGTAGCAAACCATGTTTAACCTAATAGACAGATCAACTACAGGCCCTCACCTAAGAGTCTAAAGCCATATAACCATTTATCTAACCACTTCCCATTTTGCATTTCATATTTATTCCTGTATCTCCGCAGTGCAACGATACATAGAATCTTTTGAGGAATAATCGTCATTATAAGCATATTACGCAATTGAATTACATTAAGCGCGCAGAGGAAGGGGAAGGATCATAACCCACTGTCATCATAAATTCCAACAGCAGATGTTGCCTCCAGCTTTCGATTCAACAACGATAAGGATAGCCGCATCACATTTCCTTGGCGAGGAGCAAAATGTCACAATATAACCCTCGGCTTGACTTCCCCTTTAAATTGTAGATTTGATCAACAGCAAAAAAAACATCCACCCAAAGCCAATCACATCCAATGTCCCTTTGTTTGTACACCAATCACGGTAAAAGTCTTTCTAAAGCGTGATTTGGCACACGGATTTCATCCCCACTGTAGGACGCTCATTTGCTGATGGACTTTCTCAGAGGTTGGGATAATCGCACGCTGCAGGGTATTCCCTCGAGGCCGGCCAACAGGGATGCACAGTATAGAGTATTCGCAGAAAAAAGGTCACCTGGTATTTACCATGAAATAACTTGGCAAAAAATTATACTTTGGACTCATACTGACATTAGACCACTTTTGAGACCTGAACCCCTCCCCCCACACACACACACACATTCTATGATGCATAGAACCTAATACATCGTCGGACAATAGGCCACAGAGACTTTGAATACGTGAACATGTAAATGTGTGACTTGTGTACTAACTTTCCAGTTTTTCGTACTGCATCTAATATATGTGTTGTGTTTGTGTATTTGGAGGCTGATGTCACAAAAGGAATTTCCATGTAAAAAGACAATAACGTATCATATGGAATTATAGAGGGAAAGTCATCTGTGGTCATGGAATAGCGGATGTCTATGGAAGTTTATAGGTCGAAATTCAATTTGAAATGCAAATTGAATATAATACTTTCATAATTGTTAACTCACCCAGGGATCCCCCCTGACTCCAGCTTATTGGCGATGTCCACGTCCCACGACCACACGTCAAACTGCCACTTTCTCAGTCCCAGCACCCCACACAGGACCGATCCCGAATGGATCCCGATGCGCATGTCGATGTCATGCTTTGTGCGTGATCTTACATATCTAGAGGGGGTACAAATAAACAATATGGTATCTATTTATTTGTGTACCTTCTGTACTGTTATCTTTTCCAGTCGACTATAAAGACACTATTATCCTATATAATCGAATCACAATTGATTTCAAGTGCATTTAAACAAAGTCACAACGCACTTTACTGAAAATATGAAATCATAAATATAAGGTAATAAAGTAAAAACTGCTAACTATTTATCTCTGATACTTTGAATTGTGTTGTGGGTAAATATAAGAAACTAAACCTTATTTTTCCCGTATTTAGCAAACCATTTGATTTGGCAAAATGACTGTGACTGAAACTACATCATTTAAAATGATCAATGGAAAAATAAGATCATTTATTGTGTTCCAAAATTCACCAGGAAATAGTCCCATTTTATGTTGTATACGGTGATAAAACTGAATAAAGTCAATAATAATCGATTTGTCCAGCATTATCTCACCTTCTAATGTCTTTGTTTATAATTTCATACGCCATATAATTGTACATTAATGCATTACTAAAATGTACAGTTTCCACCACAGGGTGAAAAATAACAATATATTTCCAAACCCATTTCCATACAATTACAATTTGGCAAGTCTCATTTCATCCTATTTCATGCCTTATAATAACTATGATGAATGTGAGCTGACAGACGCTCAATGATATTCAGCCGAGGTGCATAAAATCAATAGGTTTTGAAGTTCACCCTGCCATAGACACTGATGAAATTGTTGTAGCTGTGGCTGCTGAGAGAGTTTGAAAAGGCTTGGGCTGCGTCCCAAATGGCCCCCCTATTCCCTATATAGTGTACCTCTTTTGACCAGGGCTCATAGTGCACTACTTTTGACCAGAGCCCAATGTGGGGAATAGGGAGCCAATTGGGATGCAATGTCACCACAGTGGCACTGATGCTGCAGTAAAGGGGCCATCAGCCAAGAGGCTCTTAGCGAGCACCCTGCTTCTTGTTTGCTCTCCATTCTCTAAAAGGACGGTTGGCTGATTCATTCTAATGGTCTACTACATCACTTTAGTAGCTTAGCTCACTCTTAAACGCACACACACGTGCGTGTATATATCTCTCTCTCTCTCTCTCTCTCTCTCTCTCTCTCTCTCTCTCTCTCTCTCTCTCTCTCTCTCTCTCTCTCTCTCTCTCTCTCTCTCTCTCTCTCTCTCTCTCTCTCTCTCTCTCTCTTCTGTTTCAAACACTATCTCTCTCTCTTCTGTTTCAAACACTATCTCTTTTCACATATGCTCTGGCAGGACAATATCAAACAAGAGGACAAACAAACTGCCTATTTACCAGAAAAAATATCTTTAGCCTTAAAAGTACATACTGTGGCCATCGTTATCCATTAAATTTGCATAGTCAACAAAAATGTTGTAAAAGGCTTTGAAAATACTACTACCACTATGTGACAATCATTATAAAACTCAGTATTATATATTTTTTCATTATTATTTTATATTTTTCATTCCAAATACAAACAACAATTTACAGATGTACACAAACAACGACTACTTCTCATCTGCCCAGATCCACACGCTCACACCCCCATCCTTAGTGCCTGCAACATTTCAACATTTAAATAATAAATCATTCAATTTTATCTTTGTATAAATTATGGCAGATTAATTGATTTCCACGTTTTTAGTATACATTTTTTTCAAGATGAGTGATGAGAAGAGAATCGTCCAGCCCATTGGGAATTGTTCTTTAATGAGTTGGAAGAGATGGATTTACTCCAGACACCCGAACAGGCCCTCATCCCCGTCATTACCAGGAGAAGGAGACAGAGGTTTCGCGGAAGGAGATCGGGGTGCCTTGTAAGGATCAGGCGACGAGTGGCTAATCTGCCTTTGCCATCGGTACTATTGGCCAACGTACAATCGCTGGAAAATAAAATGGACGACCTAAAAGCATGTACATCCTACCAACGGGACATTCAAAACTGAAACATCTTATGTTTCACCGAGTCGTGGCTGAACGACAACATGAATAACATACAGCTAGCGTGTTATACCCCGTACCGGCAGGAGAGAACAGCAGCCTCTTATCTAATTTCTACCAGCATGTTAAATGTGCAACCAGAGGGGAAAAAACTCTAGACCACCGTTACTCCACACACAGAGACACTTACATAGCTCTCCCTCCCCCTCCATTCGGCAAATCTGATCATAATCCTATCCTCCTGATTCCTGCTTACAAGCAGGAAGCACCAGTGACTCGGTCAATAAAAAAAGTGGTCAGATGAAGCAGATGCTAAGCTACAGGACTGTTTTGCCAGCACACACTGGAATATGTTCCGGGATACTCCCGCTGGCATTTAGGAGTACACCACAATAGTCACTGGCTTCATCAATAAGTGCATCGATGACATCGTCCCCACAGTGACTGTAAGTACATATCCCAACCAGAAGCCATGGATTACAGGCAACATCCGCACTGAGCTAAAGTAGCCTCTCTTTCTCTCTTTCTTTCTTTCTTTCTTTCTTTCTTTCTTTCTTTCTTTCTCTCTCTCTCGGAGGACCTGAGCCCTAGGACTATGCCTCAGGACTACCTGGCCTGATGACTCCTTGCTGTCCTCAGTCCACCTGGCCGTGTTGCTGCTCCAGTTTCAACTGTTCTGCCTGCGGCTATGGAACCCTGACCTGTTCAGGTCCCAGCAGGTCTGGGACGTGCTACCTGCCCCAGACCTGCTGTTTTCAACTCTCTAGAGACAGCAGGAGCGGTAGAGATACTCTGAATGATCGGCCATGAAAAGCCAACTGACATTTACTCCTGAGGTGCTGACCTGTTGCACCCTCGACAACCACTGATTATTATTATTTGACCCTGCTGGTCATCTATGAATATCTTGGCCATGTTCTGTTATAATCTCCACCCGGCACAGCCAGAAGAGGACTGGCCACCCCTCATAGCCTGGTTCCTCTCTAGGTTTCTTCCTAGGTTCTGGCCTTTCTAGGGAGTTTTTCCTAGCCACCGTGCTTCTACACCTGCATTGCTTGCTGTTTGGGGTTTTAGGCTGGGTTTCTGTACAGCACTTTGTGACATCAGCTGATGTAAGGAGGGATTTATAAACAGATTTGATTTGAGTTGCCGATTTCAAGGAGCGGGACATTAACCCGGATACTTATAAGAAATCCTGCTATGCCCTCCGACGAACGATCAAACAGGCAAAGCGTTAATACAGGACTGAGATCGAATCGTACAACACCGGCTCTGACACTCGTCGGATGTGGCAGGGCTTGCAAACTATTACAGGCTACAAAGGGAAGCACAGCCAAGAGCTGTCCAGTGACACAAGCCTACTAGACGAGCTAAATTACTTCTATGCTCACTTCGAGGCAAGTAACACTGAAACATGCATGAGAGCATCAGCTGTTCCGGGAAGACTGTGTGATCACACTCTCCGTAGCCGATGTGAGTAAGACCTTTAAACAGGTCAACGGATTACCAGGACGTGTACTCCGAGCATGCGCTGACCAACTGGCAAGTGTCTTCACTGACATTTTCAACCTGTCGGAGTTTGTAATACCAACATGTTTCAAGCAGACCACCATAGTCCCTGTGCCCAAGAACACTAAGGTAACCTGCCTAAATGACTACCGACCCGTAGCACTCACGTCTGTAGCCATGAAGTGCTTTGAAGGGCTGGTCATGGCTCACATCACCACCATCATCATAGAAAACCTAGACCCACTCCAATTTTATACCTCCCAAACAGATCCACAGATGATGCAATCTCTATTGCACTACACACTGCCCTTTCCCACCTGGACAAAAGGAACATCTATATGATAATGCTATTCATTGACTACAGCTCAGCGTTCAACACCATAGTGCCCTCAAAGTTCATCATTAAGCTAAGGATCCTGGGACTAAACACCTCCCTCTGCAACTGGATCCTGGACTTCCTGACGGGCTGCCCCCAGGTGGTAAGGGTAGGTAACAACACATCCCCCACGCTGATCCTCAACAAGGGGGCCCCTCAGGGGTGCGTGCTCAGTCCCCTACTGTACTCCCTGTTCACTCATGACTGCATGGCCAGGCACAAATCCAACACCATCATTAAGATTGCAGGTGACACAACAGTGGTAGGCCGATCACCGACAACGACGAGATAGCCTATAGGGAGGAGGTCAGAGATCTGGCAGTGTGGTGCTAGGACAACAACCTCTCCCTCAACGTGATCACGACATCGCAACCACACTGCACACTGCCCTAACCCATCTGGACAAGAGGAATACCTATGTGAGAATGCTGTTCATCGACTACAGCTCAGCATTTAACACCATAGTACCCTCCAAACTCGTCATCAAGCTCGAGACCCTGGGTCTCGACCTCGCCCTGTGCAACTGGGTACTGGACTTCCTGACGGGCCACCCCCAGGTGGTGAGGGTAGGTAACAACATCTCCACCCCGCTGATCCTCAACACTGTGGTCCCACAAGGGTGCGTTCTGAGCCCTCTCCTGTACTCCCTGTTCACCCACGACTGCGTGGCCATGCACGCCTCCAACTCAATCATCAAGTTTGCAGACAACACTACAGTGGTAGACTTGATTACCAACAACGACGAGATGGCCTACAGGGAGGAGGTGAGGGCCCTCGGAGTGTGGTGTCAGGAAAATAACCTCACACTCAACGTCAACAAAACAAAGGAGATGATCGTAGACTTCAGGAAACAGCAGAGGGAGCACCCCCCTATCCACATCGACGGGACAGTAGTGGAGAGGGTAGTAAGTTCCTTGGCGTACGCATCACGGACAAACTGAATTGGTCCACCCACACAGACAGCGTGGTGAAGAAGGCGCAGAAGTGCCTCTTCAACCTCAGGTGGCTGTAGAAATTAGGCTTGTCACCAAAAGCACTCACAAACTTTTACAGATGCACAATCGAGAGTATCCTGTCGGGCTGTATCACCGCCTGGTACAGCAACTGCTCCGCCCACAACCGTAAGGCTATCCAGAGTGTAGTGCGGTCTGCACAACGCATCACCGGGGGCACACTGTCTGCCCTCCAGGACACCTACACCACCCGATGTGACAGGAAGGCCATAAAGATCATCAAGGACAACAACCAACCGAGCCACTGCCTGTTCACCCCGCTATCATCCAGAAGACGAGGTCAGTACAGGTGCATCAAAGCAGGGACCGAGAGACTGAAAAACAGCTTCTATCTCAAGGCCATCAGACTGTTAACCAGCCACCACTAACATTGAGTGGCTGCTGCCAACATACTGACTCAACTCCAGCCACTTTAATTATGCAAAAATGTATGTACATTTTTTTTATACTGATACCTGTTACATTTGGGTCCTGTCTTTCTACAAACTGTTCATTTGCCAGTGCCTTTCTAAAGCAATTTCATCAGATAATGTATTATTTGTGCATATTTCTGCTTTAGGACATTTACACAATATTTTTATGCCATTTTTTATTTCAGCTGGAAAGTTGAAAGCTTCCAAAGTTTTGAATAGACAAGGCCATTCAAGACGGTGGAAAGCATTTTCAGCATCAACAGACATTGATAATACTATATCAATTCTTTTGGGGCATATTGTATTAAACTGAAACCCTGTTTTATTGATACGTATCAAGTCTGGTAAGACTTTTGCCATTCTATTGCTTATGAACTTTGCTATCATTTTATTGTCACAATTTATTAAACTTATGGGTCTATAATCAGCAGGGGACTCTCCAGATTTCCCTGGTTTTAATAATATCTGAAATAACAGTTTGATACATGGAACTAGGAAGTACTGAATTGAGTGACGTTTATTATTATTTGTGTACTTTGACCCAAAATGTTGAATAGAATTCTATGGTAAAGCCATCCATTCCTGGTGTTTTTCTCAGTGTGAATGTCTTAACAGTATCCAATATTTCTTCTTGGGAGGACCTCTGTTTCTAGTGATTATTTTTTGTCTGCTGATAGTTGCTTCAGATTATTACAGTATTATCAAGTTTTTTTTTTATAGCACACAAGCCTACGGTGTATCAGGAACCATTATGTTACAGATCCAAAAAAGGAGGAAGCTCCAAATGAGCTTCAAGACAACTAGAAACATCAACCCAGCGTGCTAGAACACAATACTTGCCACACATTAAACTGAAAAAACCTATAGGTTACTCGAACCTTTGCACAAATCTTCCACTGACAACGGGAAACTAATAACATCAACGGCAACAAGTGTAGCAAGGCCTAAAAGTGGGGATTTCTTTTTTACCTGATTGTCTTAATCATGCTGAGGCCCATCTCTACACAGCAATGAGCGTGGTCCTGTCGGGGTTCAGGAAGACCGGACACACAGTAGTAGCAGTCTCCTAAAATCTTAATCCTCAGACAATGGTGCTCCTAGAAGAGAGTGAGAGTGAGAGAGAATGGAGTTAGACTGGAAACCATGGGAAACTCAGAATGATCTTGATTTGATCAATACCTCTTGCTCCATGAGAATGCTTGAATTATCATGGAATCGTACACGAGTGTACAGTGTACTCATGTATGCATTTGTTCACGGCAACGAGCAAGTTATTTTGTCTTGCACCAGAAATGTCTGGACAACAGCTTTGACATTATAATAAAGAGACATTATAGGCCAAGCAGGCTCCGTGCGTCATGCACAAGGACATTGACTCAACTCTGAATTCATTCCCTGAATTACGTTAAAATGACAAAGACATTCACATAAACATTACACATGTCCATTCAGCTGCACTCTATCTGACCTGTTTTTCAATCCAGTCATTGGATTTAATTACGGGTATTACCCTTTGAAAGCATTGCATGTTCCATTTAAATTCAGCCTTCTACACTGTATTTGTATCATTAATGACAGCTCTGGGGTTTGAAAATGAAACCTTAGCCAGAAGTGCAAAACATATTTCTATAATTGCATGGCACCATACCTGCAAGGCTGTCATTCATTCATGCTATCAATATAAATTGGGACCCGAGAGTATTACCGCCTTTGCATTCTACTGTGGTATCTTAGCAAATTCTAGAACAAAGCGTGATTATTCATGTCTCCTTGCTCGTCGATTTTTTTTCCTAAATGTCAGTTCTTTCCGTCATAAAGTCACGTTTGAAAATGAAATTAGCATAAGCATAAAGTAAACTCACGTGGGCTAGACGGTCAAAGCGTGCAAATAGCTCGTTCAACATCCGCACCAGCTCTTGTGCCGATAGCGTCGTCGAGAGGTTCGTGAATCCTTTAACGTCTGCGAAAAGTATGCTGCAGAAAATATGGAGAAGTCACATTGTCACCATTACACTTCAACATCTACAGATCATTTAGTGAGAAAATAGTCAACAGGTTTAAAAAAACATGTAGTCCAGATCAAAATGGTCCAATGTGGTCCCTCCTTGCTTTTGGATGAAACATCAAGTCAAATCTAAACGGAATCTCTGCCCCTCCCTAACTCCAGGCTATGCTCAAACCCTACACCCCAACCCAAGTACTCCATTCTGCCACCTCTGGTCTCTTGGCCCTCCCACCGTTATGGGAGAGCAGATCCCGCTCATCCAAGTAAAAAGCTCTTCTCTGTCCTGGCACCCCAATGGAACCAGTGGAACCAATTTCCCCCTGAAGTTAGGACAGCCGAGTCCCAACCCCTCCTCACCCCTGCCCCGTCAAAAAATATATAAATATATATGCCCTTTGTGAACTAACACTCACACTTTACTTTTTTCCCTCCAGCACTGACTTTTCTGATAGCTACTTTACTGAGGAAAAATGTACTTACTATGACTGAGATGTAAGGTTGTCTCGCCTAGCTATCTTAAGATGATTGCATTAACTGCAAGTCACTTTGGATAAGAGCATCTGCTAAATGACAAAATTGTAAATGTAAATGACACCACATTATAAACTACAACCAAGATCACATTTATATGATCTCATGTTTATATGATTGATTTGGTTGAGATATTGCCTTCCTGCTTCTTCTAAAAAATGAAGGGGAACTGAATCTAACTGGTAACATAATTGAGACAACACAGGAGCATTATGGAACTGATAGCATTTTAATTATACTGAACAAAAATATAAACGCAACAGGTAAAGTGTTGGTCCCATGTTCCATGAGCTGAAATAAAAGATCCCAGAAATGTTCCATATGCACAAAAAGCTTATTTCTCTAAAATTTTGTTCACAAATTTGTTTACATCGCTGTAAGTGAGCATTTTTCCCTTGCCAAGATAATCCATCCACCTGACAGTTGTGACATATCAAGAAGCTGATTAAACAGCATGATCACTACACAGGTGCACCTTGTGCTGTGGACAATAAAAGGCCACTAAAATGTGCAGTTGTCACACAACACAATGCCACAGATGTATCAAGTTTTGAGGGAGCGTGCAATTGGCATGCTGACCGCAGGAATGCCAGAGTTGTTGCCAGAGAATTGAATGTTAATTTCTCTACCATAAGCCACCGCCAAAGTCATTTTAAAGAATTTGGCTGTATGTCCAACCTGCCTCACAACCGCAGATGACGTGTAACCACACCAGCCCATGTCCTCCACATCCGGCTTTTTCACCTGCAGGATCGTCTGAGACCAGCCAATGGGACAGCTGATGAAACTGTGGGTTTGCACAACTGAAGAATTTCTAGACAAACTGTCAGAAATCATCTCAGGGAAGCTCATCTGCTTGCTCGTCGTCCTCACCAGGATCTTGATCTGACTGTAGTTTGCTTCATGGAGGATTCCTGGTTTCAACTGTGCTGGACAGATGGCAGTATGACATACATTATGGCGTTGTGTGGGCGAGCGGTTAGCTGATGTCAACGTTGTGAACAGAGTGCCCCGTGGTGGCGGTGGGGTTATGGTATGGGCAGGCATAAGCTACAGACAACGAACACAATTGCATTTTATCGATTGCAATTTGAATGCACAGAGATACCGTGAAGAGACCCTGAGGCCCATTGTCGTGCCTTTCATCCGCCGCCGTCACCTAATTTTTCAGCATCATAATGCACGGTCGCACGGTCCCACAATTCCTGGAAGCTGGAAATGTCCCAGTTCTTCCATGGCCTGCATATACCCCTTGCATCTGCACAAACCCCAACTTCATTGATAATTCTGTACCACACAAATGGATTTAATTGTTTATTTACTAACTAACTAAATGATAACACAGGATACACACACACACGGTATAGGTTATTGATTAGAAACGTAATACAATGGAAACAGGTCCCTAGTGCACTAACGACAACATGACTGCTTAATTATCAAAAGAGGGAGGAGTAGAGGGGAAAGGGAGACAACACTTATACACTTGTAACTACGCTCACAGTAATCCTAATACTTTGGCCCGAACCACCGCTCGTTTGGGGTAAAGAAATAATTCATGTATTTATGAGTTTGAATGTCTTTCTTCGTCGTGTATCTCTGTTGGACCCAGGCCTTCGTGAAAAGTGTTCCGTTGGGCATTCTCTCAATTTAAGTGTAAGGCTCTGATTGTCCACACGAGGTCACAATGTCCTTCTTCTTAGTTGTCCATGGCTTCAATGCCTTGTCCTGTAGTCTTAAGAAGGACTAACAGGATGATGTTTACTTTCACCCATTCTGGAAGAGTGGTCCTCTGAAGACATCTAATCAGCCATGTCGATGATCCCCAGTGGGGTGATGAGAGCAGTGTAGTCGACAATAATTTGAAGAGAGTAACAGGATGGTCCTACTTAAATGTACTTTTTTAGATACTGTACTTAGAACAGCTACTCAGCCGTAACATCGATTGTTAGAGAGGCTACTTTGTCGTCCTCACCTCGTGTTGATTTTCAGGGTCGTAACCAATCGAGACCTAAGCTGCAGCTTGAGTACTTCTGGTCTGATATGTTCATTCTCTACTCATCCTTTATACACTCTGGTAAAAAGGGGTGTTTCCATCATGCTAATGTAACGGATGTGAAATGGCTAGCTAGTTAGCGGTGGTGCGCACTAATAGCGTTTCAATCAGTTACGTCACTCGCTTTGAGACCTTGAGTTGAAGTAGTGGTTCCCCGCGGCTTTTGTGGAGCGATGGGTAACGATGCTTCGTGGGTGACTGTTGTTGATGTGTGCAGAGGGTCCCTGGTTCGCGCCCGGGTCGGGGCGAGGGGACGGACGTAAAGTTAAACTGTTACATTGATGCTGTTGACCCGGATCACTGGTTGCTGCGGAAAAGGAGGAGGTCGAAAGGGGGGTGAGTGTAACGGATGTGAAATGGCTAGCTAGTTAGCGGTGGTGCGCGCTAATAGCGTTTCAATCGGTTACGTCACTCGCTTTGAGACCTTGAGTTGAAGTAGTGATTCCCGCTTTTGTGGAGCGATGGGTAACGAAGCTTCGTGGGTGACTGTTGTTGATGTGTGCAGAGGGTCCCTGGTTCGCGCCCGGGTATGGGCGAGGGGACGGACGTAAAGTTAAACTGTTACACTAACACGCTATCTGAGCTCCCTCGGGCATGGCTACTTACTGGGCAAAGTATCATCAAAACTATGATCTCGTTAGGAATGTGTTTTTAGTTTTTAGTTTTCTATCTTAAGATAACTATTCTCATCATCTTTGAAATTTCCTACACAACATAAAGGATAAAAACCTGACATATATTATCGTTTATGTATGCTGTTCAAGTTACAATATTTACATTATAAACATGTTATACCATTTTTAATGACATCACAAAATCAACATTACTTTTCCATAGACCATCTCTCATCATTCCCCACATCCGGATGCTAGAAATATTGTCCCAGTTTTCACTTTTGGACGTTAGAGTTTTTGGGGCGGCAAAATGTCTCTGTAACAAAGAGACATTCCAATCACCACTACTAAAGACCAGAAAGAGTCCTCTGCTGCATACAATTTACGACCGGGCGTGAGGTGTCACAAAACACCCCACATCAATCCCTCCTCCCCTCTGCGGGTGAAAAGGATCTGGTAGACGATGATCCATTGTAACCTGATCTTCAAATCCTCACAGGAGAGTCATGACAAATTTATAGTGTACGCTTGACAAAAAAATACAAATAAAAGAGTCATATTCTTCCTGGGGGTGTATATAAACAGATTCTAATAAGATGTAATGTTGCTAAAATGCTGTCACTTCCACTTTAAATCATTTGACAAATGCAGGGCCCAGAGCATTTAAGATTCACACAGAGACAAGGTCCAAAACTATAAGGAAATCATTTTCTTCACTTAAGTGTAAAATTTGTAACTGATACACATGCTACAATGTTCTACTCATACCGTGACATAACCTGGTGATATTAGGGTGGTTGGTTAATCATAACTCTATTTGTATAACTGTTTTTCTGGATATGAGCAGAAGGCACAGACCTTACAAAGTTCAAAATCTTACCATTTTATTATTATCGTTTATGTTAGAGTTTAGGCAATGAAATGCTGCAGTTCTCCAAAATATGTCCTTGTTTAATGGCATCTATTTCTACGTAAATTGTGAGTGATAGTTTGAAGTTTTAATGTCGAATGCAGAAGCACAGTGAAATGCCATTCCTGCAAGCTCCCAACCCAACAATGCAGTAACCACTATCAATGTAAAATAAACAATAAGATTCGGTAGAGCAAAAAAAGAGAAATAAAATTAAGAAAAAAGAACATGAGAAAGTAAGAGTAGTTCCGTTCCAATACCATATTTACAATGTGCAGGGATCCAGGAATGATAGAATTAGATACAGTGCTTTCAGAAAGTACTCACACCACTTGACTTTTTTCACATTTTGTTTTAGTTACAGCTAGGGTTGCAAAGGGTCGGAATTTTTCCGGAAATGTTCCATGGGAATTTGGGAATTTTGCTTAAATTCGTTGAAACTGTGTATCCCTTTTGTGGGATACATGCAGAGTGCATTCCTCCATCACATGTGCAGTGCACTCTTCCATCACATGTACAGCTGATTCTCAAGATCTTGCACACGAATGAGATGCTATTGAGCCCACACTACTACACTGTCTGAGCCAAGGACTACAAGCTTTCTGGTAAGTTTTGATTACAATACTGGGTGGGGTGAATATATTTTATAGGACATACATGATTTTTTGTTAACTAGTAAATAGTTGCCTATAACCAAGTGTGTTTAAATAATTTCTAACTTGTTAACAATTTCTGCTAGTTAGTTTTTGCTACCATGTGGGTTTTAGCTTGCTTGAGCCTGCTAACTGAGGAGCGTTAATTCACCTGTTTCCATACATGTTTCATTTTAAAACATGGTTGTTTAATCTAACTGCTTAACTATTTATCTGTACATGGAATTGCATTTGTTTGGTTTTTACAAAAACAATAATAATCTTTACAGGAATCTTTACTGCAGCTAATGTAAAAGGAAAAGCTGTGTACATTTGCAAATACTGTGCCAAATCATATGTGAAGAATGAAACAAAGATGCAGAATCATCTGGCCAAGTGCCAGATGACAAAAGTCCCTCTGCTTCTATTCGAGGTGAAAATAATGAATCAGACACCTTATCGATAGCAACAACTCATGGTCCTCCTGGAATCAGACGTTTTTTTGACTCAATGGAGGAACGTAGTCAGAGAAATGCTGATGAATGTCTTGCTCAAGATGTGTATGCAACTGGTTCACCTCTGATGCTCACAGGCAATGTGTATTGGAAGAGATGTCCTAATGTTCTTCGCCCAGCATACACCCCTACAACCAGAGACATGCTTTATTTACTCATTTGCTGGAGTTCAACAGAGTTCAAGTGAAGGTCAAGCAAATCGTAGAGAAAGCAGACTGTATTGCAATCATCTCTGATGGCTGGTCGAATGTTCGTGGGCAAGGAATAATTAACTACATCATCTCCATCCCTCAAACAGTATTCTACAAGAGCACAGACACAAGGGACAACAGACACACCGGTCTCTACATTGCAGATGAGCTGAAGGCAGTCATCAATGACCTTGGAACACAGAAGGTATTTGCACTGGTGACAGACAAGGCTGCGAACATGAAGGCTGCTTGGTCTAAAGTGGAGGAGTCCTACCCTCACATCACACCCATTGGCTGTGCTACTCATGCATTGAATCTGCTCCTCAAGGACACCATGGCACTGAAAACAATGGATACACTACAAGAGAGCCAAGGAAATGGTTAGGTATGTGAAGGGTCATCAAGTTACGGCAGCAATCTACCTCACCAAGCAAAGTGAAAAGAAGAAGAGCACCACATTGAAGCTGCCCAGCAACACCCGTTGGGGTGGTGTTGTCATCATGTTTGACAGTCTCATGGAGGGGAAAGAGTCTCTCCAAGAAATGGCCATATTACAGTCTGCCGATATGGACAGCCCCATCAAGAGGATCCTCCTGGGTTATGTATTTTGGGAGAGAGTGGTAAGCAGCCTGAAACTCCTGAAACCTATAGCAGTAGCCATTGCACGGATTGAGGGAGACAATGCCGCCCTGCCTGATGTTCAGACTCTGCTTGCAGATGTAAGAAATCCGTACTGCCCTGCCCACTTCCCCGCTGCTCCAAGCAGAGGAAACCGCAGTTCTGAAATACATCAAAAAGCATGAAGACTTCTGCCTGAAGCCCATTCACGCCGCAGCGTACATGTTGGACCCCAAATATGCTAGCAAGAGCATCCTATCTGGTGCAGAGTTCAACAAGGCCTATGGTGTCATCACTACCATGTCTCGCCACCTTGGCCTGGATGAGGGCAAGGTTGTGAGCAGTCTGGCGAAGTACACTTCCAAGCAAGGGCTTTGGGATGGAGATGCAATATGGCAGTCGTGCCAAAATATCTCATCAGCAACGTGGTGGAAGGGACTTTGTGGATCTGAGGCTCTTTCCCCTATTGCCTCCATCATCCTCCAAATCCCACCAAAATCATCCACCTCAGAGCGCAACTGGTCCTTGTTTGGAAACACACATAATTTTACAGATGTATGTTGAAAATGTTTTTGGGAGATGCGATGGATCATTGGGGATCATTCAATATTCTCTTTCTTTTGTTGTTCAGTGAAATCATCCCATGTGAAGAGTCAACTCATTTCATTTAAGTTCAATTTGTAACTAAATTGTTTGTTTTATTGCTATTGGAAGAATTTAATCATTTGCAATTATGTCTACTTATGATAAGGTAAAAGGTTTATGTTTCTGTCTCCATATGATATGGTAAAGATAACCAATGCAAAAAAACATCTACATTTAAATGGTATTAATATTCATTTGCATATATTTCCATTAATTCCCATATATTCCCGTTAATTCCCATATATTCACGTTAATTCCCATGGAAAGTTTCCACCTCTGAATATTCCTCAAAATGTGCAACCCTAGGTACAGCCTGTATTTAGAATGGATTAAAATCCGATTTTTTTTGTCACTGACCTACAAATTGTAATTTTTGGGACAAATCCAGTACAACAGATTACTGAGGTACAACTCCATATTTTCAAGCATAGTGGTGGCTGCATAATGTTATGGGTATGCTTGTAATCTTGTAAACTGGGGAGTTTTTCAGGATAAAAAAGCAACTGAATGGTGCTAAGCACAGGCAAAATCCTATCGGAAAACCTGGTTCAGTCTGCTTTCCACCAGACACTGGGAGATTAATTCACATTTCAGCAGGACAATAACCTAAAACATAAGGCCAAATCTAAAATGGAGTTGCTTACCAAGAAGACAGTGAATGTTCCTGAGTGACCGAATTACAGTTTTGACTTAAATTAAAAAATCTATGACATGGCTTGAATGGTTGTCTAGCGATGATCAACAACCAATTTGACAGAACTTGAAGAATTGTGAAAATAATCATGAGAAAATATTGTACAATATAGGTTTGCAAAGCTCGTACAGAGTTACCCTGAAAGACTCACAGTTGTATTGGCTGCCAAAGGTAAATTTAACATGTATTCTTATGTAAATGAGATATTTATGTATTTCATTTTCAATACAATTGCAAGCATTTCTAAAAACATGTTTTCACTTTGTCATCATGGGGTATTGTGTGTAGATGGGTGAGAGAAAAACATATTTAATCCATTTTGAATACAGCCTTAAACACAACAAAATGTGGAATAAGTCAAGGGATTTGAATACTTTCTGAAGGCACTGTATGTACAGTATTAGGGAATGGTGACTAAGCATCAGGATACAAATTCAGCAACAACAAAAAAAACATCCCTTTTTCAGGCCCCTGTCTTTCAAAGATAATTCGTAAAAATCCAAATAACTTCACAGATCTTCATTGTAAAGGGTTTAAACACTGTTTCCCATGCTTGTTCAATGAACCATAAACAATTAATGAACATGCACCTGGGGAACGGTCGTTAAGACACTAACAGCTTACAGACGGTAGGCAATTAAGGTCACAGTTATGAAATCTTAGGACACTAAAGAGGCCTTTCTACTGACTCTGAAAAACACCAAAAGAAAGATGCCCAGGGTCCCTGCTCATCTGCGTGAACGTGCCTTAGGCATGCTGCAAGGAGGCATGAGGACTGTAGATGTTGCCAGGGCAATAAATTGCAATATCCGTACTGTGAGACAGCGCTACAGGGAGACAGGACGGACAGCTGATAGTCCTCGCAGTGGCAGACCATGTGTAACAACACCTGCACAGGATTGGTACATCCGAACATCACACCAGCGGGACAGGTACAGGATGGCAACAACAACTGCCCGAGTTTACACCAGGAATGCACAATCCCTCCATCAGTGCTCAGACTGTCCACAATAGGCTGAGAGAGGCTGGACTGAGAGCTTGTAGGCCTGTTGTAAGGCAGGTCCTCACCAGACATCACCGGCAACAACGTCGCCTATGGGCACAAACCCACCGTCGCTGGACCACACAGGACTGGCAAAAAGTGCTCTTCACTGACGAGTCGCGGTTTTGTCTCACCAGGGGTGATGGTCGGATTTGTGCTTATCGTCGAAGGAATGAGCGTTACACCAAGACCTGTACTCTAGAGCGGGATCGATTTGAAGGTGGAGTGTCCGTCATTGTCTGGGGCGGTGTGTCACAGCATCATCAGACTGAGCTTGTTGTCATTGCAGGCAATCTCAAAGGTGTGCGTTACAGGGAAGACATCCTCCTCCCTCATGTGCCCCTTCCTGCAGGCTCATCCTGACATGACCCTTCAGCATGACAATGTCACCAGCCATACTGCTCGTTCTGTGTGTGATTTCCTGCAAGACAGGAATGTCAGTGTTCTGCCATGGCCAGCAAAGAGCCCGGATCTCAATCCCATTGAGCACGTCTGGGACCTGTTGTATCGGAGGCTGAGGGCTAGGGCCATTCCCCCCCAGAAATGTCCGGGAACTTGCAGGTGCCTTGGTGGAAGAGTTGGGTAAAATCTCACAGCAAGAACTGGCAAATCTGGTGCAGTCCATGAGGAGGACAAGCGCTGCAGTACTTAATGCAGCTGGTGGCCACACCAGATACTGACAGTTACTTTTGATTTTGACCCCCCCTTTGTTCAGGGACACATTATTCCATTTCTGTTTGTCACATGTCTGTGGAACTTGTTCAGTTTGTCTCAGTTGTTGAATCTTGTTATGTTCATACAAATATTTACACATGTTAAGTTTGCTGAAAATAAACACAGTTGACAGTGAGAGGACATTTCTTTTTTTTCCTGGGTTTATGATAAACAGAGTAGCAGCAGCATAAATTATGACTGTGTGTGTGTGTTGAGTCAGTATAAATGTCTGTGCATGTTCTATGTTTTGCTGTGTCAGTGTGTGTGAGTGAGAGAGTAGAGTCATGTGAGTGTGCATAGAGACAGTACAAAAATAAAAAATAATGTACAAGGGTCTACTCAGATAGTCCGTGTAGCCATTCTGTTAGCTATTTAACAGTTTTATGACTTGGGGATAGAATCTGTTCAGGAAACTGTTGGTGTCAGACTTGATGCACCAGTATCGCTTGCCGTGAGGAAGCAGAGATAACAGTCTATGGCTTGGGTGGCTGGAGGCTTTCCTTTCACACTGCCTGTTATAGAGTTCCTGGATGTCAGGGAGCTCGGCCCCAGTGATGTACTGGGCTGTTAGTATCACCCTCCGTAGTGCCATGCGATCGAGGGCAGTGCTGTTGCCATACCAAGCAGTGATGCAGACAGTCAAAATGCTCTCAATAGTGCAGCTGTATAACTTTTTGAGGATTTGAGGGCCCATACCAAACCTTTTCAGCCTCCTGAGGGGGAAAAGGCACTGTCGCTGACCTCCCTGTAGGCTGTCTCATCGTTGCCGGTGATCAGGCCTACCACCGCTGTGTTGTCAGCAAATTTTATAATGGTGTTGGAGCTGTGCGTGGCCACGCAGTCATGGGTGAACAAGGAGTACAGGAGGAGACTAAGCACACACCCCTGTGGGGCCCCCGTGCTGAGGGTCAGCGCAGCGGAGGAGATGTTGTCCTACCCTCACTACCTGGGATCGGCTTGTCAGGAAGTCCAGGATCCAGTTGCAGAAGGAGGTGTTCAGTGCCAGGATCCTAAGCTTGGTGATGATGGTGTTGAATGCTGAGCTGTAGTCAATGAACATCATTCTCACCAAGTATTCCTCTTATCTAGGTGGGTGCAAATAAAATTGCGTCGTCTATGGATCTCTTGGGGCGGTTTACAAAATAAAGAATTAGAGTTCTTGGGAACAGGAATGATGGAAGTAATCTTAAAATACTTACAGACTAGGACAAAGAGAGGTTTAAAATTACCGTGAATATGCCTGCCAGCTGATATGCGCCTGCTCTGAGAATGCACCATGGAATATCGTCCAGCCCAACAGCCTTGCGAGTGTTGACCTGATTAAAGACCTGACTCATGTTGATGTCGGAGAGCGAGATCACCCAGTCTTCTGGGTCGTTTAGGGCCCTCATGCATGGTACGTGTTGTTATTATCGAAGCGTGCAAAATATGCATTGAGTTCGTCTGGAAGAGATGCATTGTTGGGCACATGCGGTGGGCGGCGTAATAACAAATGTGAATGAAAATTTGGAAGAAATTAAGTTTATCCAAATAGGCCTTCTCGTCTGATATTCACTTGTCATCACAGTCCCTAAGGACAGTCTTACACTTTCAGGATGAACAACGGCTGTCCTAGTCTACAGTTGAAGTCGGAAGTTTACATACACTTAGGTTGGAGTCATTAAAACTCATTTTTCAACCACTCCACAAATTTCTTGTTAACAAACTATAGTTTTGGTAAGTCAGTTAGGACATCTACTTTGTGCATGACACAAGTCATTTTCCAACAATTGTTTACAGACAGATTATTTCACTTATAATTCAGTGTATCACATTTCCAGTGGGTCAGAATTTTACATACACTAAGTTAACTGCGCCTTTAAACAGCTTGAAAAATTCCAGAAAATGATGTCATGGCTTTAGAATCTTCTGATAGGCAAATTGACATCATTTGAGACAATTGGAGGTGTACCTGTGGATGTATTTCAAGGCCTACTTCCAAACTCAGTGCCTCTTTGCTTGACAACATGGGAAAATCAAAAGAAATCAGCCAAGACCTCAGAAAGATTTTTGTAGACCTCCACAAGTCTGGTTCATCCTTGGGAGCAATTTCCAAATGCCTGAAAGTACCACGTTCATCTGTACAAACAATAGTACGCAAGTATAAACACCATGGGACCACGCAGCCATCATACCGCTCAGGAAGGAGGCGCTTTCTGTTTCCTTGAGATGAACGTACTGTGGTGCGAAATGTGCAAATGAATCCCAGAACAACAGCAAAGGACCTTGTGAAGATGCTGGAGGAAACAGGTCCAAAAGTATTTATATCCACAGTAAAACGAGTCCTAAATCGACATAACCTGAAAGGCCGCTCAGCAAGGAAGAAGCCACTGCTCCAAAACCACCATAAAAAGCCAGACTATGGTTTGCAACTGCACATGGGGACAAAGATCGTACTTTTGGGAGAAATGTCCCCTGGTCTGATGAAACAAAAATAGAACTGTCTGGCCATAATGACCATCGTTATGTTTGGAAGAAAAAGGGGAGGCTTCCAAGCCGAAGAACACCACCCCAACCGTGAAGCACGGGGGTGGCAGCATCATGTTGTAGGGGTGCTTTGCTCCAGGAGGGACTGTTGCACTTCACAAAATAGATGGCATCATGAGGCAGAAAAATTATGTGGATATATTGAAGCAACATCTCTAGACATCAGTCAGGAAGTTAAAGCTTGGTTGCAAATGGGTCTTCCAAATGGACAATGACCCCAAGCATACTTCCAAAGGTGTGGCAAAATGGACAACAACGTTATTGGAGTGGCCTTCACAAAGCCCTGACCTCAATCCTACAGAAAATGTGTGGGCAGAACTGAAAATTCACCCAGAAAATTCACCCAACTTATTGTGGGAAGCTTGTGGAAGGCTACCCGAAACGTTTGACCCAAGTTTAACAATTTAAAGGCAATGCTACCAACTACTAATTGAGTGTATGTAAACTTCTGACCCACTGGGAATGTGATGAAAGAAATAAAAGCTGAAATAAATCATTCTCTCTACTATTATTCTGACATTTCACATTCTTAAAATAAAGTGGTGATCCTAACTGACCTAAGACAGGGAATCTTTACTAGGATTAAATGTCAGGAATTGTGAAATGCTGAGTTTAAATGTATTTGGCTCAGGTGTATGTAAACTTCCGACTTCAACAGTAAATCCCAAATGGCACCCTTATACCCTATGTAGTGCACTACTTTTGACCAGGGCCCACAGGGTAGAATTGACCAGCGCAGCTGTCTAGGCCCCTTACCTTTTTCAATCTTTACTGATGACATGCCACTGGCTTTGAGTAAAGCCAGTGTGTCTATGTATGAGGATGACTCAACACTATACATGTCAGCTACTACAGCGACTGAAATGGCTGCAACACTTAACAAAGAGTTGCAGTTAGTTTCAGAGTGGGTGGCAAGGAATAAATTAGTACTAAATATTTCAAAAACTAAATTCATTGTTTTTGGGAAAAAACCCTGAACCTCAACTAAATCTTGTAATAAATAATGTGGAAATTGAGCAAGATAAGGTGACTAAACTGCTGGAGTAACTCTGGATTGTAAACTGTCATGGTCAAAACATATTGATACAACAGTAGCTAAGATGGGGAGAAGTATGTCCATAATAAAGCGCTGCTCTACCTTCTTAACCCCACTATCAACAAGGCAGGTCCTGCAGGCCCTAGTTTTGTCTTACCGTTTAGTCAAGTGGTCACGTGCCACAAAAAGGGACTTAGGAAAATTGAAATTGGATCAGAACAGGGCAGCACGGCTGGCCATTGGATGTACACAGAGAGCTAATTTGAACTGCTGGCACACAAATCGGACACCCATGCTTACCCCACAAGACATGCCAGAAGAGGTCTCTTCACAGTCCCCAAGTCCAGAACAGACTATGGGAGGCGCACAGTACTACATAGATCCATGACTACATGGAACTCTATTCCACATCAAGTAACTGATGCAAGCAGTAAAATTTGATTTAAAAAACAGATAAAAATACACCTTATGGAACCGCAGGGACTGTGAAGCAACACAAACATAGGCACAGACACATGCAAACACAGACACACAATAACATACGCACTATACACACACGTACACATGGATTTTGTACTGTAGATATGTGGTAGTGGTGGAGTAGTGGTGCAGCCCAAAACTTAGCTATTCCCATAATGTTGAAAAGCACAAATTTAAGCCAAAATAGCCACAGCCTTACCTGACATTCTCATAGCGATGGATATAGATTCTGTGAAACTGGTGCTGGAGGTGCTCGTCATCCACATTTGTCATGTCGTTGATCATCTCCAATACCACAAACCGGGGTAAAACGGACAACACCAGCCTTTCCTGTAAAGAAAAGGAGCATCCTGGTAAATATACGTAGCTTTTTGGGCATAACCGGGGGAGAAATGTAACCACTCAAAAAAATTAAAAACAGAGCTACAGATGCAGGGACTGACCATCCATGATGTTAAAATTATAGTTTTAATCATGGTTTTAGGCTATACAGTGTTTCTTTACATTTACTTTGTTTACAAACATTGGAGTAAAACAAGGTTATATTTGGGATTTTGATAGGGTACAAGAGCTGAACTACGATCATGGGGTATTTATAAGTTATTTTCTTCAAGAATTAATGGGTGCATATCATTAATTTACAAGTAAAAAATTAAAAAAATGTAGCAACTGCTGATTTCCCTTTTAAAAAACAGCATCCAAATAAAAAATTAAAACATCTAATAGCCACCCGCCTTATAAATGCTATAAGCATGTATGCATTTAAGTATGCTCTCATAAGAAACCATGGGCCTTTAATATATGTACCTCTATTAATTAATATACCTTTAATATATGCATTATAAATGCATCATACATTTTTCATAATGTACTTTGATACAGGTGTGTGATGCATTATGATTCATGGATTTATAGCATTTATATGCAATTAAAAGAGACATTGAGCTTTTATGAATGCTCATAGCAAGTCTTATAACACACTACGGCGTGATATATTTTCATTTAAGGATCATATCACTTCCACCTTACCTGTCACCCTAGACCCACTTCAATTTGCATACCACCCCAATAGATCCACAGACGATGCAACCGCCATCGTACTGCACACTGCCCTATCCAATCTGGACAAGAGGAATACCTATGTAAGAATGCTGTTCATTGACTATAGCTCAGCCTTCAACACCATAGTAGCCTCCAAGCTCATCATCAAGCTTGGGGCCCTTGGTCTGAACCCCGCCATGTGCAACAGGGTCCTGGACTTTCTGACAGGCCGCGTTCAAGTGGTGAAGGTAAGAAACAACATCTCCACTTCGCTGACCCTCAACATTGGGGCCCCACAAGGGTGCGTGATCAGCCCCCACCTGCACTCCCTGTTCACCCACAACTGCGTGGCCATGCACGCCTCCAAATCAATCATCAAATTTGCAGATGACACAACAGTAGTAGGCCTGATTACCAACAATGACGAGACAGCCTACAGGGAGGAGGTGAGGGCCCTGGCGGAGTGGTGCTGGGAAAATAACCTCTCATCGTGAACTTCAGGAAACAGCAAAGGGAGCACAATCCTATCCACATCGACGGGACCACAGTGGAGAAGGTGGAAAACTTAAAGTTCCTCAGCGTACACATCAGTGACGATCTGAAATGGTACACAGTGTGGTGAAAAAGGCGCAATAGCGCCTCTTCAACCTACGGAGGCTGAATATATTTTTCTTGGCCCCTAAGACCCTCAGAAACCTTTACAGATGCACAATTGAGAGCATCCTGTCGGTGACTATTATCAGCACCTCACAGCCCTGAGCTGAACTCCACTCCCCTACCCCCATGACTGGAGCCTGAGAGTGTAGGGGGTACCATAAACCTGCCTCTCTAACTCTCTCTGACCTGTGTGACCTGGGCCCTGATAGGTTGCTAAGGGGCAAGTTGTTAGGGGGCAGGACACCTGACAGCTGTTCTGACTGTGCAAGCCAGTGTCTCTTCACTCCTCTGGAGTGGACTTGTGGGATGGCGTGTGTGCAAAAGTGAGTTGTTGTTATTGTTTTAACTTGTTATTATTGTTGTGTGTTTACTATTTACTGTTCGTAGTTAATGATAATTGCGTAGTTAAAAAAAAAAAGTCTGCTTTTCTAGCCTTGATTTATACAGCACTTACCAGTGCTCTTGCTGTGCTATTGTATTGGATTCATGCTCATGCTATGCTGATTGTGTACAGCCTATTCATTACTGTTTATCTCCTGTATTACAGAACCACATCCTTCCCACATCTATTCCCTGTCTGTTGCGTGTGTATGGCAATAAAGTTTTCTTGTGTGTAACTATGAGGTTGCCTCATTTCCCTCTTAACAGCGGAGGTGCTAGCAGGTCACAGATCAGTGCTGACAGAGTCACTCTCTTTCAATGCTTCTTTGCGCCAATTGCATCAATTCATTTACAACACAATATAAACTGGTGGTTCATTGAACGTGTTACCATTCTAAAAGCATGTGTATGCTACAGACCTTAGCAAATTGTGCTTCTTTTATGGCCTCATTTCCCTCTCGCGATCCGAAGTCACAACGATGCATGTTGAGAGCGTGGGAAATAATGTTGAGCGTAGGTGGAGAGAGGTAAGAGTTCAGATAAAAAGTCTTGAGGGTGCAGAAGATCATGTTGAGGAGCTGAGAGAGAGCAAAGAGCTCAGACGAAAATGCTGCGTGCTAAGACAGTGGAATTGAGTGCAAGATATTAAGTGTCGAGCACAGCATCTCCCTGTTCATGGTATACTTGCCTGCGCTCTCTCAAAATGCAGCAGCTGTAAGCTGTGCTACGCGATATGATTTCTGTGTGCTCGCAAATCTACAATGACATGCTGGCTTGCTATAATAAGCAGCTCTAGATGCGAGGGGAAAACAAATATATTTATATTATCTATAAAGATGATAAAAAGGTCATTAGGTACCAAAACATTTCACATTTGATAAAAAGTATTACTAAACATTCTGGTTGATACATATCGTACCAATATATTGATTCACTTCATGACCGGTTGGTTCTATGTTAAAATTATAAATAAAATGTTATTAAAAAAAATTAAAAAATCAGTTGTTGAGAGCAGGGAGATAGAGCCATTGAAAAAAGCATATTTTTATTTGTATAGAAAAATCCACATTACATAAATGTGATATTGCAAAAATTTCAAAAAAACTGTTTTTGCTTTGTCATTATGGGGCACTGGGTGCAGACCCAGGAAAAAACTATTTAATCCACTTTAGAATAAGGCTGCAGCGCAACAAAACGTGGGGGGGAAATCAAGGGGTTCGAATACATTCCCGAATGTACTGCATGCATGTACAGTTGAAGTCAGAAGCCTACACACACTAGCTAGCTAGCTTAAATGCAATAGGTTCATGGTCTGGGTCAGGCTGGGCTGTTTCACTGCAGCTTAAGCCTGTTGGATGAGCCTAGCTAAATTGAAACTGCTTGGTAAGAGCATACTTCCACCATCAGGTGAGTTCATTTTGGAAAAGAAAAACGACATATTTGCTAGCCCTATTTTAAAGACTTGCTACTGACTACTGAACAATTTTTGCCAAACAAGTTCATCCCCTGACTGTTTATTGATGAATTAGCAACTGAAAAGTTGCAAAGAGGCTGAGGTTTTGTGGGTAATAAAGAATAGACTTGTACATGTACACATTAGTGTTTCATTAGTTAGTTAAGTTACTGAGTAGGCACATTGTTATTCCTGTTTTTGTTGATATTGCATTTCAAGTGGAGAGGGAGTTAGATCACTAGAAAGGATCATGATGACAGACCAGTATGAAAGCTGTTGTTGCACTCAATACTTATGAACTGAATATTGTGTGTGAATTGCCCATTTATATAAGTGGTACTAACAAAGGGAATGGCTTGTTCAGCAACATGAGCAGTAAATGCTAACACGGCTTTGGTGACGAATGGTATGTCACGGAGGTGACTATGTATAGTGCCTTCATAAAGTATTCAGACCCCTTGACGTTTTCCACATTTTCTTACATTACAACCTTATTCTAAAATTGACTAAACCGTTGTTTTCCAGCAGTCTACACACAATACCCCATAATGACAAAGCAAAAACAGGTTTTAAGAATTGTTTGCTAATTTATTAAAAATAAAGAACATAAATATCACATTTACATAAGTATTCAGACCCTTTACGCAGTACATTGTTGAAGCACCTTAAGCAGTGATTACAGCACTGAGTCTTCTTTGGTATGGCACACCTGTATTTGGGGAGATCCTTTCAAGCTCTGTCGGGTTGAATGGGGAGCGATGCTGCACAGCCAATTCCAGGTCTCTCCGGAGATGTACGATCGGATTCAAGTCCGGGCTCTGGCTGGGCAACTCAAGGACATTCAGAGACTTGTCCCGAAGCCACTCCTGCGTTGTCTTGGCTGTGTGTTTAGGATCGTTGTCCTGTTGGAAGGTGAACCTTCACCCAAGTCTGAGGTCATGAGCGCTCTGGAGCAGGTTTTCATCAAGGATCTCTCTGTACTTTGCTCCGTTTGTCTTTGCCTCAATCCTGACTAGTCGCCCAGTCCCTGCCGCTGAAACACATCCTAACAGCATGATGCTACCACCACCATGCTTCACCGTGGGGATGTTGCCAGGTATCTTCCAAACGTGATGCTTGGCATTCAGGCCAAAGAGTTCAATCTTGGTTTCATCAGACCAGAGAATCTTGTTTCGCATGATCTGAGAGTCCTTTAGTTGCCATTTGGCAAACTCCACTGAGGAGTGGCTTCCGTCTGGCCACTCTAACATAAAGGCCTGATTGGTGGAGTGCTGCAGAGATGGTTGTCCTTCTGGAAGGTTCTGTCAGAGTGACCATTGGGTTCCTGGTCACCTTGCTGACCAAGGCTCTCCTCACCCGATTGCTCAGTTTGGCCGGGCGGCCAGCTCTAGGAAGAGTCTTGGTGGTTCCAAACTTCTTCCATTTAAGAATGATGGAGGCCACTGTGTTCTTGGGGACCTTCAATGCTGAGGCCACTGTGTTCTTGGGGACCTTCAATGCTGAAGACATTTTTGGTACCCTTCCCCAGATCTATGCCTCCACACAATCCTGTCTTGGAATTCTATGGACATTTCCTTCAACCTCATGGCTTGGTTTTTGCTCTGACATGCACTGTCAACTGTGGGACATAATACAGACAGGTGTGTGCCTTTCCAAATCATATCCAATCAATGGAATTTACCACAGGTGGATTCCAATCAAGTTGTCGAAACATGTCATGGATGATCAATGGAAACAGGATGCACCGGAGCTCAATTTGAGTCGCATAGCAAAGGGTCTGAATACTTATGTAAATAAGGTATTTCAGTTTTTTATTCGACTTGAATATTTTTGTATAACTGTTATCTTGATACAGTCTGAATGTTTGTTTAAATTACCACAGTAGTGGGTAAAAATGTGAAGCCCAACAGGCTACGAAAAAGTTATTATTTTGTAACCTAACTATTTAAAAAACAATGACATGCATAGTTTAGACACCGCTTTATTACATTTAGTCATCCCCCAAATTCAGCCATTGAAAGCCTTGACCATTATGTCCTTCCTCACGGAACGGCCTGCTGACAACAGGGTAGCATGTTTTGATGTGCTGCTCTAGAGTTCCATGGCCCAGCAGACTAACCTGGTGACGGGGGAAAGACGCATGTTAGTTTGGGAGATCTTTAGAGGGAGGAGAGAGCATAAGTTTTGAAGTGAGTAAAGTAAATCTAACCTGTGACCCTTGATTATATGCTTTATAACACAGACAGCAATATTGAAGGTGCCATACGTATACTATTACGAGCAGAGCCTACTTCTCTGTGCTCTGGAGAGATTGCAGGTAGTTGGTCAGAAGGCTCTGGAGGTCCTTGAACCATTCTGTCTATGTAGCACCTGGAGAGGGATGGATAGAAGTACTGAGTGTGGTTTAAAGAAACAGCAAGAGAGTTAACGTGTAAAAAGTATTACATTGTTGATTATTGAGGACTAAGGGGGCCTTGAAATCAGACAAATGCATGTGTAAAAGACGCAGCAACTCAATGGTTTTCAATTTCAGGAGTGTGTTGGGGGTGGCGCTAGCATTGTGTTGCGCTGTCTGTCAGAAATGTTGCAAAGACGTATCCATTGGTTCAAGTTGTATCTCCATGTCTAACTTACCCCCTTACTGGGCGACTTCGTTTAGCATGGCCCGGTGCCCCGGATGGGTGAAGATTTCACTTAAGGACCAATGGAATGGTCTACAAGTGCAAACTCCATCCATCTGGGGCACTGGGCCATGTTAAACTAACTGACCCACTCTGACCCCTAAGCCCTCACCCGTGACCTCCCATTGGCCCAGGGCATCCTGTCTAACCCTCTAATCACAGTCTCTGTGATTATTCTAGTAGACAGGTTTATTGTGCAAAGGGTTTCTCCACTCCTCATATGAGTTGAGTATTAGTTCTTCAAATAGTATCGGTAGGGAGTTCAAAAAGGAGGGAATTGATCTGTCAACTGGAGGGCTGCTGGGTTCATGTCCTAAAGATATCCCCTACTGTTGGGCCCTTGAGCAAGGCCATTAACAGCACAACATGCTCTCCGTCCAGTGCTGGTCTCAACTGTGAGTGATGTGTCCAGTCATGACACTAACATGGGGTGCTCCATGTTCCTGCTGGTAGCAGGCCTTAACCTGGATGGTGGGAAATGCCTTGCCTTGGAGTATGGTTGAATCTATCTCCACCAGGCTCCTTGGAAATCAAATGACAAACCTGCATGGATTAGCAAGAAAGTTGTACCTGTATTTAGACAATTGTAGTCAAGACAGAGACAGATTTTTAAAAACCGGACTCCACAGGTTTTTGTTCCAGCACTCTACTAACACTTCACTCAACTAATTGTGGACTAAATTTAAGACCATGATAAGTTGAATTAGATGGCTGTGCTGGGCAGGAAGAAAAAACGTTCACAGAGTTCAGTCCACTGGGACTAGGGTTGCAAAAATCAAGTAACTTTCCCAAAATCCCCAGGTTTTCCAGAAATCATATTTGTAGGATTCCAGAGTTCCTGCTTATTCCGGGAATATTCCAACCGAGTTTTCTGGTAAACCTGGGGATTTTGGGAAAGCTTTTTGCATCTACCTGGGACAGAAATCATCCACGTTTGTATTATAGAACAAAATCACTAAGTAAGAATGAGATGACAATTCTGCATGATATAGACAATAACATGTGTGGATCTACTGGTAATTGCAACAGTTACCTGTTTTTCTATCTAGGGCGGCAGGTAGCCTAGCGGCTAAGAGCGTTGGGCCAGTAACCAAAAGTTCGCTTGATCGAATCCCTGAGCTGACCAGGTGAAAAATCTGATGTTCACTTGAGCAAAGCACTTAACCCTAATTGCTCCTGTAAGTCGCTCTGGATAAGAGCATTTGCTAAAATTCTGTCTGAGTATTATGTGCTTAAGCCTTTAAAATATAACTAGCAAATATATTGTTTCTTTTCTAGAAACCTATCATTAGCTATATTAATGAACTCAGCTGATGGTGGGAGATAGTTAACTAGCAAACTAGATTAGCTAGCTCTTCCCCAGGAGTTTCCAACCTAGCTAGCTAGCTACCTAATTTATGGACTTTTTAAAACCTTTATAGATAATATAAAAATAGACATTTTGCACTCATATCTAGAGCTGGCTAATATAGCAAGCCAGATGATAGTACAGTAGCTAGGATGAATACAATGTGTGACAGTAGCTATATGGTAGACATTTGCTAGATAATTGAGTGATGAAATCCAAAGGAAGGACATCACATCAGAATTTTTTTTATAGCGGAACTGGAAATTACTGAGTGTACCATTACAGGTATCCACTGGCAGGCAAATCTTTAAATAATGAGATCATCAAAAACCTACTGAAATAGCATTAGGTGGAATTAGCTATCTAGCTCTTACCTGAGAAGAAGCGACTTCCTGGGAGTCCACCATGTTGCAATGTGACAAATGGCTAGGTACCAACCTGGGGATGTAACCATCACGTTGTATGGGTCCTGGCTTCCATTTAGCTAGCCAATCAATGGCATTATAACACAAAACGGCACTATGATTGGTCAATAAGTGTGCCTATCATATTTTAGTAACGTGAGAGCAGAGCAGGGAGATATGTGCTCGACATGTGATTTCTTGCTCTCAATTCCACTTTTTGGGCACGCAGCATTTCTCTCTGAGCTCTCGACTATCTCTCAGCTCGTCAACATGATCCTCTGTGACCTTGACAAATTTTCTCCGATTTCAACTCTCCGCGCACGCTCAACATTATCCTCCACGTTCTTTGACATTCCTCCATGCTTCTTTGAATTATGAGACGGAAATTACGGCATATTCTTTGCAGTGCGCCAGTGTCACATTTGATGAAGTATAACACAAGGCCATTGAAAGACAAAATGCGGCACAATATTAAACCATTAAGTATTCCTCTCATGGTAATGACTGGGTCCCTTTCTCTAAAACTCAGTGTCCACTTGAATTGCCATAAACTCTACTGATACAGTCTTAGTGTTTCCAGTAAAGAAGCTAAAACTCAGTCTCCACTTGCATTGCCATAAACTGCTGGCACAGCTTGAGTGTTTTACTGTAGTCGCAAAGAGCTCTCAACACAGAGAGCACCTGCAGAGAGGTGGAGAGAAGAGAGAGAGAGGAGGGAGAACGAGAGGAGGGGAGATGGTTTGGAAAAGAGAGCTATGGTTTCGTTAAATTTATTAGGATCCCCATTAGCTACTGCCCATGTACAGTGACTTGCGAAAGTGTTCACCCCCCTTGGCATTTTCTTATTTTGTTGCCTTAAAACCTGGAATTAAAATTGTTTTTTGGGGGGGGTTGCCTCATTTGATTTACACGACATGCCTAACACTTTGAAGATGCAACATATTTTTTTGTTGTGAAACAAAAAAACTGAAAATTTGAGCGTGCATAACTATTCACCCCCCAAAATCAATACTTTATAGAGCCACCTTTTGCAGCAATTACAGCTGCAAGTCTCTTAGGGTATGGCACATCTAGCCACAGGTATTTTTGCCCATTATTCAAGGCAAAACTGATCCAGCTCCTTCAAGTTGAATGGGTTCCGCTGGTGAACAGCAATCTTTAAGTCATACCACAGATTCTCAATTGGATTGAGGTCTGGGCTTAGACTAGGCCATTCCAAAACATTTAAATGTTTTTAAAATTACTAACTTTTCCGATATACATATTCATATTCTTATATACAGTACAGATAAATTAGATCTTTAGAAAGAGGAGGAGAGGCACTGTGATAGAATATGTTGTTTCTCTGTTTTGTAAAGCTAAACTTGGTGGCAGAGCATTACATGATGACATGGCTCTATACATAACTGAGTGACACATTAAATCTGTTTTTGGTTTGGGTACCGTGAAGAAACCCATAGTGGCGTGTCTGGTGGGGAATGTACGTTTTTTTAACAGGGAAGATATATTGAGACCTAGGTCTCATTTTCAAATGCGCCCTGTACAATACAACATACACATACACACATACTGTACCAGTAAAAACAGCTACTTATTCAAGGGTTTTTCCTTATTTTTTACTATTTTCTACATTGTAGAATAATAGTGAAGACATCAAAACTATGAAATAACACATGGGATCATGTAGTAACCAAAAAAGTGGTAAACAAAATATATTTTACATTTGAGATTATTCAAAGTAGCCAACCTTTGCCTTGATGACAGCTTTGCATACTCTTGGCATTCTCTCAACCAGTGTCATGAGGTAGTCACCTGGAATGCATTTCAATTAACATGTGTACCTTGTTAAAAGTTAATTTGTGGAATTTCTTTCCTTCTTAATGCGTTTGAGCCAATCAGTTGTGTTGTGACAAGGTAGGGTTGGCATACAGAAGATAGCCCTATTTGGTAGAAGACCAAGTCCATATTATGGCAAGAACAGCTCAAATAAGCAAAGAGAAATGACAGTCCATCATTACTTTATTTTAAAAATGTATTTCACCTTTATTTAACCAGGTAGGCCAGTTGAGAACAAGTTTAAGACATGAAGGTCAGTCAATCCAGAACATTTCAAGAACTTTGAAAGTTTCTTCAAGTGCAGTTGCATAAACCATCAAGCGCAATGTTGAAACTGGCTCTAATGAGGACCGCCATAGGAAAGGAAGACACAGAGTTACCTCTGTTGCAGAGGATAAGTTCATTAGAGTTACCAGCCTTAGAAATCTGCAATTAAAATAAAATAAAATGTTATTTGTCACATGCGCCGAATACAACAGGTGTTGTTTCACCTTACAGTGAAATGCTTACTTACAAGCCCTTAACCAACAATGCAGTTTTAATAAAATAATTAAAGAAAAAAAAAATTAAGTAAGAGAGAAGAATAACAAATAATTAAAAAGCAGCAGCAAATAACAATAGCAGGGCTATATTCAGGGAGCAAAGGTGTTGAGGTAATTGATGTAATATGTACATGTAGGTAGAGTTATTAAAGTGACTATATATATATATACTGTACATACACACACACACTAAAACACAGTCATGGGAAGCACAAATAAATAATAACAAATCACCCGGAAAAACAGTTACAGTCCTTCACAAATAAGTCCCCAATCAATACTTTAAATTGCCCGAATGGCACCAGACAATTGTGTTCCAACAATACGATGCAGTAAAAAAAAAAAAAATGATCTAGCTCGGAGGAGACTCAAATCAAATCAAATCAAATCAAATTTTATTAGTCACATACACATGGTTAGCAGATGTTAATGCGAGTGTAGCGAAATGCTTGTGCTTCTAGTTCCGACAATGCAGTAATAACCAACAAGTAATCTAACCTAACAATTCCACAACTACTACCTTATACACACACACAAGTGTAAAGGGATAAAGAGTATGTACATAAAGATATATGAATGAGTGGTGGTACAGAACGGCATGGCAAGATGCAGTAGATGGTATAGAGTACGGTATATACATATGAGATGAGTACTGTAGGGTATGTAAACATAAAGTGGCATAGTTTAAAGTGGCTAGTGGTACATGTATTACATAAAGATGGCAAGATGCAGTAGATGATATTTATTTATTTTTTTATTTCACCTTTATTTAACCAGGTAGGCTAGTTGAGAACAAGTTCTCATTTGCAACTGCGACCTGGCCAAGATAAAGCATAGCAGTGTGAACAGACAACACAGAGTTACACATGGAGTAAACAATAAACAAGTCAATAACATGGTAGAAAAAAAGAGAATCTATATACAATGTGTGCAAAAGGCATGAGGTAGGCAATAAATCGAATAATTACAATTTAGCAGATTAACACTGGAGTGATAAATCATCAGATGATCATGTGCAAGAAGAGATATTGGTACTGGTGTGCAAAAGAGCAGAAAAGTAAATAAATAAAAGCAGTATGGGGGGTGAGGTAGGTAAATTGGGTGGGTAGTTTACAGATGGACTATGTACAGCTGCAGCGATCGGTTAGCTGCTCGGATAGCAGATTTTTAAAGTTGTTGAGGGAGATAAAAGTCTCCAACTTCAGAGATTTTTGCAATTCGTTCCAGTCGCAGGCAGCAGAGAACTGGAAGGAAAGGCGTCCAAATGAGGTTTTAGCTTTAGGGATGATCAGTGAGATACACCTGCTGGAGCGCGTGCTGCGGGTGGGTGTAGCCATCGTGACCAGTGAACTGAGATAAGGCGGCACTTTACCTAGCATAGCCTTGTAGATGACCTGGAGCCAGTGGGTCTGACGACGAACATGTAGCGAGGGCCAGCCGACTAGGGCATACAGGTCGCAGTGGTGGGTCGTATAAGGTGCTTTAGTAACAAAACGAATGGCACTGTGATAAACTGCATCCAGTTTGCTGAGTAGAGTGTTGGAAGCTATTTTGTAGATGACATCGCCGAAGTCGAGGATCGGCAGGATAGTCAGTTTTACTAGGGTAAGTTTGGCGGCGTGAGTGAAGGAGGCTTTGTTGCAGAATAGAAAGCCGATTCTTGATTTGATTTTGGATTGGAGATGTTTGATATGAGTCTGGAAGGAGAGTTTGCAGTCTAGCCAGACACCTAGGTACTTATAGATGTCCACATATTCTAGGTCGGAACCGTCCAGGGTGGTGATGCTAGTCGGGCGTGCGGGTGCAGGCAGCGAACGGTTGAAAAGCATGCATTTGGTTTTACTAGCGTTTAAGAGCAGTTGGAGGCCACGGAAGGAGTGTTGTATGGCATTGAAGCTCGTTTGGAGGTTAGATAGCACAGTGTCCAAGGAAGGGCCGGAAGTATATAGAATGGTGTCGTCTGCGTAGAGGTGGATCAGGGAATCGCCCGCAGCAAGAGCAACATCATTGATGTATACAGAGAAAAGAGTCGGCCCGAGAATTGAACCCTGTGGTACCCCCATAGAGACTGCCAGAGGACCGGACAACATGCCCTCCGATTTGACACACTGAACTCTGTCTGCAAAGTAGTTGGTGAACCAGGCAAGGCAGTCATTAGAAAAACCGAGGCTACTGAGTCTGCCGATAAGAATATGGTGATTGACAGAGTCGAAAGCCTTGGCCAGGTCGATGAAGACGGCTGCACAGTAATGTCTTTTATCGATGGCGGTTATGATGTCGTTTAGTACCTTGAGCGTGGCTGAGGTGCATCCGTGACCGGCTCGGAAACCGGATTGCACAGCGGAGAAGGTACGGTGGGATTCGAGATGGTCAGTGATCTGTTTGTTGACTTGGCTTTCGAAGACCTTAGATAGGCAGGGCAGGATGGATATAGGTCTGTAACAGTTTGGGTCCAGGGTGTCTCCCCCTTTGAAGAGGGGGATGACCGCGGCAGTTTTCCAATCCTTGGGGATCTCAGATGATACGAAGGAGAGGTTGAACAGGCTGGTAATAGGGGGTGCGACAATGGCGGCGGACAGTTTCAGAAATAGGGGGTCCAGATTGTCAAGCCCAGCTGATTTGTATGGGTCCAGGTTTTCCAGCTCTTTCAGAACATCTGCTATCTGGATTTGGGTAAAGGAGAAGCTGGGGAGGCTTGGGCGAGTAGCAGCGGGGGGGGCGGGGCTGTTGGCCAAGGTTGGAGTCGCCAGGAAGAAGGCATGGCCAGCCATTGAGAAATGCTTGTTGAAGTCTTCGATTATCACGGATTTATCGGTGGTGACCGTGTTACCTAGCCTCAGTGCAGTGGGCAGCTGGGAGGAGGTGCTCTTGTTCTCCATGGACTTTACAGTATCCCAGAACTTTTTGGAGTTAGAGCTACAGGATGCAAATTTCTGCTTGAAAAAGCTGGCCTTTGCTTTCCTGACTGACTGCGTGTATTGGTTCCTGACTTCCCTGAACAGTTGCATATCGCGGGGGCTCTTCGATGCTATTGCAGTTCGCCACAGGATGTTTTTGTGCTGGTCGAGGGCAGTCAGGTCTGGAGTGAACCAAGGGCTATATCTGTTCTTGGTTCTGCATTTTTTGAACGGAGCATGCTTGTCTAATATGGTGAGGAAGTAACATTTAAAGAATGACCAGGCATCCTCAACTGACGGGATGAGGTCAATATCCTTCCAGGGTACCCGGGCCAGGTCGATTAGAAAGGCCTGCTCGCAGAAGTGTTTTAGGGAGCGTTTGACAGTGATGAGGGGTGGTCGTTTGACCGCAGACCCGTGGCGGATACAGGCAATGAGGCAGTGATCGCTGAGATCTTGATTGAAGACAGCAGAGGTGTATTTGGAGGGCAGGTTGGTCAGGATAATGTCTATTAGGGTGCCCATGTTTACGGATTTAGGGTTGTACCTGGTGGGTTCCTTGATGATTTGTGTGAGATTGAGGGCATCAAGCTTGGATTGTAGGACTGCCGGGGTGTTAAGCATATCCCAGTTTAGGTCACCTAACAGAACAAACTCTGAAGCTAGATGGGGAGCGATCAATTCACAGATGGTGTCCAGGGCACAGCTGGGAGCTGAGGGGGGTCGGTAGCAGGCGGCAACAGTGAGAGACTTATTTCTGGAGAGATTAATTTTTAAAATTAGAAGTTCGAACTGTTTGGGCATAGACCTGGAAAGTATGACAGAACTTTGCAGGCTATCTCTGCAGTAGATTGCAACTCCTCCCCCTTTGGCAGTTCTATCTTGACGGAAAGTGTTATAGTTGGGTATGGAAATCTCAGAATTTTTGGTGGCCTTCCTAAGCCAGGATTCGGACACGGCAAGGACATCAGGATTGGCAGAGTGTGCTAAAGCGGTGAGTAAGGCAAACTTAGGGAGGAGGCTTCTGATGTTGACATGCATGAGGCCAAGGCTTTTTCGATCGCAGAAGTCAACAAATGAGGGTGACTGGGGACATGCAGGGCCTGGGTTTACCTCCACATCACCCGAGGAACAGAGGAGTAGTAGGATGAGGGTGCGGCTAAAGGCTATCAAAACTGGTCGCCTAGAGCGTTGGGGACAAAGAATAAAAGGAGCAGATTTATGGGCGTGGTAGAATAGATTCTGGGCATAATGTGCAGACAGGGGTATGGAGGGGCGCGGGTACAGCGGAGGCAAGCCCAGGCACTGGGTGATGATAAGAGAGGTTGTATCTCTGGACATGCTGGTCTCAATGGGTGAGGTCACCGCATGTGTGGGGGGTGGGACAAAGGGGGTATCAGAGGTACGGAGAGTGGAACTACAGGGTCCATTGCAAACCAAAACAATGACAATGAAAACTAGCCTGAACAACAGTATGCAAGGCATATTGATATTTGAGAGAGACATACAATAAGGCATAAAGTGATTGCAGGTCTTGATTGGGAGAGCTAGCTAAAACAACAGGTAAGATAACAGCAGCAATAACAGGGTGCTAGTCTGACACAGCAACAACAGGTAAAAAATGGCGATGACTAGGCAGAGAGGGTCGGATTAACTACACACAGATCCTGAGTTAAAGCACAGAGCCGACAGATAAGACACAAATAAACAGAATGGAGTACCGTGAATTAATGGACAGTCAAGCATGCATCAGCTATGTAGCCAAGTGATCATAGTGTCCAGGGGGCAGCCGTAGATGGAGCAGAGGAGGCCTCCACTAAGCTAGCACGCGGCGTGTAAAGTTAGTAGCCCGGGGGGTGGTCTGCTCAGACGGAGGGGGTCTGCTCAGACGTGGTTGTGTCGACAGAGAATCCAAGCCAGATGGCGATGGCGAAAGAGAGGTTGTGAATTGTAGAATAGTGTTTGCTAACTGGTGCTAGCTTCGTGGCAGTGGCAGTGGCACTAGCTCTTCAGCTAGCCGGCAGATGGGCCTAGCTCGAGGCTAGCTCAAGGCTAACTGGTGCTTGCTTCGGGACAGAGGTGTTAGCCAGTAGTAGCCACTCGGTTGCAGCTAGCTAGCTGTGATGATACGGTGTAATTGTCCAGAGCTTGCGTCAGGAATCCGGTGATGTGGTAGAGAAAAAGCAGTCCTATATGCTCTGGGTTGATATCGCGCTTGCAGCTAGCCGGCAGATGGGCCTAGCTCGAGGCTAGCTCAAGGCTAACTGGTGCTTGCTTCGGGACAGAGGTGTTAGCCAGTAGTAGCCACTCGGTTGCAGCTAGCTAGCTGTGATGATACGGTGTAATTGTCCAGAGCTTGCGTCAGGAATCCGGTGATGTGGTAGAGAAAAAGCAGTCCTATATGCTCTGGGTTGATATCGCGCTGCAGCTAGCCGGCAGATGGGCCTAGCTCGAGGCTAGCTCAAGGCTAACTGGTGCTTGCTTCGGGACAGAGGTGTTAGCCAGTAGTAGCCACTCGGTTGCAGCTAGCTAGCTGTGATAATACGGTGTAATTGTCCAGAGCTTGCGTCAGGAATCCGGTGATGTGGTAGAGAAAAAGCAGTCCTATATGCTCTGGGTTGATATCGCGCTTGCAGACTGGCAGGTATCGGCCCGGTATTGAAGCTGGCTGTGTCCGAGTTAAGGGCGAAGACCGCAGCAGTGGCTAACTGACTACTAGCTAGTAGCTAGTTATCTGGCTAGCTTCTGATTGGGGTTACGGTTCAAAAGTATATAAAAAATAGCAGGTCCGTACCACATTGGGTGAGGCGGAATGTAGGAATGTATATTCAGTTCCTAGATGGAAAGTGAAATTAAAATAAATACGAAATGTATACGAAAAATACGAATACTATTTACACGGGACAAGACAGGACAAAGACACATCCGACTGCTACGCCATTCTTGGATTGGATATAGAGTACAGTATATACATATGAGATGGGTAATGTAGGGTATGTAACATCATAGTAAGTGACATTGTTTAAAGTGGCTAGTGGTACATTTTTACATAATTTCCATCAATTCCCATTTTTAAAGTGGCTGGAGTTGAGTCAGTATGTTGGCAGCGGCCGCTAAATGTTAGTGGTGGCTGTTTAACAGTCTGATGGCCTTGAGATAGAAGCTGTTTTTCAGTCTCTCGGTCCCTGCTTTGATGCACCTGTACTGACCTCGCCTTCTGGATGATAGCGGGGTGAACAGGCAGTGGCTTGGGTGGTTGTTGTCCTTGATGATCTTTATGGCCTTCCTGTGACATCGGGTGGTGTAGGTGTCCTGGAGGGCAGGTAGTTTGCCCCCGGTGATGCGTTCTGCAGACCTCACTACCCTCTGGAGAGCCTTACGGTTGTGGGCGGAGCAGTTGCCGTACCAGGCGGTGATACAGCCCGACAGGATGCTCTCGATTGTGCATCTGTAGAAGTTTGTGAGTGCTTTTGGTGACAAGCCGAATTTCTTCAGCCTCCTGAGGTTGAAGAGGCGCTGCTGCGCCTTCTTCACAACGCTGTCTGTGTGGGTGGACCAATTCAGTTTGTCCGTGATGTGTACACCGAGGAACTTAAAACTTTCCACCTTCTCCACTACTGACCCGTCGATGTGGATAGGGGGGTGCTCCCTCTGCTGTTTCCTGAAGTCCACAATCATCTCCTTTGTTTTGTTGACGTTGAGTGTGAGGTTATTTTCCTGACACCACACTCCGAGGGCCCTCACCTCCTCCCTGTAGGCCGTCTCGTCGTTGTTGGTAATCAAGCCTACCACTGTAGTGTCATCCGCAAACTTGATGATTGAGTTGGAGGCGTGCATGGCCACGCAGTCGTGGGTGAACAGGGAGTACAGGAGAGGGCTCAGAACGCACCCTTGTGGGGCCCCAGTGTTGAGGATCAGCGGGGTGGAGATGTTGTTACCTACCCTCACCACCTGGGGGCGGCCCGTCAGGAAGTCCAGGACCCAGTTGCACAGGGCGGGGTCGAGACCCAGGGTCTCGAGCTTGATGACGAGTTTGGAGGGTACTATGGTGTTAAATGCTGAGCTGTAATCGATGAACAGCATTCTCACATGGGTATTCCTCTTGTCCAGATGGGTTAGGGCAGTGTGCAGTGTGGTTGCGATTGCGTCGTCTGTGGACCTATTGGGTCGGTAAGCAAATTGGAGTGGGTCTAGGGTGTCCGGTAGGGTGGAGGTGATATGGTCCTTGACTAGTCTCTCAAAGTACATCAAGGCGGTGGCCCGTTCCTGTAGGTTCATGCTCTACAACATCCGCAGAGTACGACCCTGCCTCACACAGGAAGCGGCGCAGGTCCTAATCCAGGCACTTGTCATCTCCCGTCTGGATTACTGCAACTCGCTGTTGGCTGGGCTCCCTGCCTGTGCCATTAAACCCCTACAACTCATCCAGAACGCCGCAGCCCGTCTGGTGTTCAACCTTCCCAAGTCCTCTCACGTCACCCCGCTCCTCCGCTCTCTCCACTGGCTTCCAGTTGAAGCTCGCATCCGCTACAAGACCATGGTGCTTGCCTACGGAGCTGTGAGGGGAACGGCACCTCAGTACCTCCAGGCTCTGATCAGGCCCTACACCCAAACAAGGGCACTGCGTTCATCCACCTCTGGCCTGCTCGCCTCCCTACCACTGAGGAAGTACAGTTCCCGCTCAGCCCAGTCAAAACTGTTCGCTGCTCTGGCCCCCCAATGGTGGAACAAACTCCCTCACGACGCCAGGACAGCGGAGTCAATCACCACCTTCCGGAGACACCTGAAACCCCACCTCTTTAAGGAATACCTAGGATAGGATAAAGTAATCCTTCTCACCCCCCCCCCCCCTTAAAAGATTTAGATGCACTATTGTAAAGTGGCTGTTCCACTGGATATCATAAGATGAATGCACCAATTTGTAAGTCGCTCTGGATAAGAGCGTCTGCTAAATGACTTAAATGTAATGTTAAATGTAAATGATGACGGAAGTGAGTGCTACGGGGCGGTAGTCGTTTAGCTCAGTTACCTTAGCTTTCTTGGTAACAGGAACAATGGTGGCCCTCTTGAAGCATGTGGGAACAGCAGACTGGGATAAGGATTGATTGAATATGTCCGTAAACACACCAGCCAGCTGGTCTGCGCATGCTCTGAGGACGCGGCTGGGAATGCCGTCTGGGCCTGCAGCCTTGCGAGGGTTAACACGTTTAAATGTTTTATTCACCTCAGCTGCAGTGAAGGAGAGCCCGCAGGTTTTGGTAGGGAGCCGTGTCAGTGGCACTGTATTGTCCTCAAAGCGGGCAAAAAAGTTGTTTAGCCTGTCTGGGAGCAAGACATCCTGGTCCGCGACGGGGCTGGTTTTCTTTTTGTAATCCGTGATTGACTGTAGACCCTGCCACATACCTCTTGTGTCTGAGCTGTTGAATTGCGACTCGATTTTGTCTCTGTACTGGGACTTAGCCTGTTTGATTGCCTTGCGGAGAGAATAGCTACACTGTTTGTATTCGGTCATGCTTCCGGTCACCTTGCCCTGGTTAAAAGCAGTGGTTCGCGCTTTCAGTTTCACGCGAATGCTGCCGTCAATCCACGGTTTCTGGTTTGGGAATGTTTTAATCGTTGCTGTGGGTACGACATCGTCAATGCACTTCCTAATGAACTCGCTCACCGAATCAGCATATTCGTCAATATTGTTGTTGGACGCAATGCGGAACATATTCCAATCCGCGTGATCGAAGCAGTCTTGAAGCGTGGATTCAGATTGGTCGGACCAGCGTTGAACAGACCTGAGCGCGGGAGCTTGTTGTTTTAGTTTCTGTTTGTAGGCTGGAATCAACAAAATGGAGTCGTGGTCAGCTTTTCCGAAAGGGGGGCGGGGGAGGGTCTAGGGTTTTTCTAGGGTTTTTCCAGCCCTGGTAGCACAATCGATATGCTGATAGAATTTAGGGAGTTTTGTTTTTAGATTAGCCTTGTTAAAATCCCCAGCTACGATGAATGCAGCCTCAGGGTGTGTGGTTTCCAGTTTACAAAGAGTCAGATAAAGTTCGTTCAGGGCCATCGATGTGTCTGCTTGGGGGGGAATATATACGGCTGTGATTATGATTGAAGAGAATTCCCTTGGTAGATAATGCGGTCGACATTTGATTGTGAGGAGTTCTAGATCAGGTGAACAGAATGACTTGAGTTCCTGTGTGTTGTTATGATGATCACACCACGTCTCGTTAATCATAAGGCATACCCCCCCGCCCCTTTTCTTACCAGAAAGATGTTTGTTTCTGTCGGCGCGATGCATGAAGAAACCAGCTGGCTGCACCGACTCCGTTAGCGTCTCTTGAGTTAGCCATGTTTCCGTGAAGCAGAGCACGTTGCAATCCCTGATGTCTCAGGCGGTGATACAGCCCGACAGGATGCTCTCGATTGTGCATCTGTAGAAGTTTGTGAGTGCTTTTGGTGACAAGCCGAATTTCTTCAGCCTCCTGAGGTTGAAGAGGCGCTGCTGCTCTAGGAACCTCAAGAGTTAACCAATCCTGTGAAGGTGTTAGGCAACTCAGGTGTCTCTACTTTAACAGAAAAGTTAGATAAGATGGAATGAAGTCAGGCCCTGTGTAGAAATCAATGGGTCTTTAGCAAAGTCCAGCCAACCTTTTGATACAGGTTGCAGTGATGAGTGTCAAAACTGTCACCTGTAACAAAACGAAGGCCACCAAGAGTAGTAGCAGCTGCACTTTGACAAATAATATGACCATAATCAAGCACAGATAAAAAGGTTGATTGAATAATCTGCTTCCTATTGCTTAGAGAAAGGCACGGTCTGTTTCTGTAGAAAAGGCCAACTTTAAATCTTAGCTTGTCCGTTTTTAAATGTAATGCAAATAGATTATACAAGTGGTTTGGCATTTTCAACACACGAATGTTTCTTAAAAAGATTACAAGAGAAGAAGTACATTACTCCTCAAACCTCAACCATGAAAGACAGTCATGCATGTTGCTGATGTTACTTCTGTGTGTGCAGTTAAGGGAAAGGTGTGCTGCTTTGTTTTGAGCCAGCTGCATCATTTCTAGGTCTTTCTTTGCTGCACCTGATCATATTACAGTACGACAGTAATTAAGATGGGACTAGATCAACTAGTAAAGTTGATCTTTGTGTCAAAAAACTCAGACTGCATGGTCAAATTGCTACAAAGAAACCACTACTAAAAGACACCAACAAGAAGAAGAGACTTGCCTGGGCCAAGAAACACGAGCAATGGACATTAGATCGGTGGAAATCTGTCCTTTGCTCTGATGAGTCCAAATGAGAGATTTTTGGTTCCAACCGCTGTCTTTGTGAGACGCATAGTAGGTGAACGGATGATCTCCACATGTGTGTTTCCCACCGTGAAGCATGGAGGAGGAAGTGTGATGGTGTGGGGGTGCTTTGCTGGTGACACTGTCTGTGATATATTTAGAATTCAAGGCACACTTAACCAGCATGGCTACCACAGCATTCTGCAGCGATACGCCATCCCATCTGGTTTGCGCTTAGTGGGACTATCATTTGTTTTCCAACAGGACAATGACCCAAAACATACCTCCAGGCTGTGTAAGGGCCATTTGGCCAAGAAGGAGAGTGATGGATTGCTGCATCAGATGACCTGGCCTCCACAAATCACCCGACCTAAACCCAGTTGAGATGGTTTGGAATGAGTTGGACCACAGAGTGAATGAAAAGCAGCCAACAAATGCTCAGCATATGTGGGAACTCCTTCAAGACTGTTGTAAAAGCATTCCAGGTGAAGCTGTTTGAGAGAATGCCAGAGTGTGCAAAGTTGTCATCAAGGCAAAGGGTGGCAACTTTGAAGAATCTCAAAAAATATATATATTTTGATTTGTTTACCACTTTTTTGGTTACTACATGATTCCATATGTGTTATTTCATAGTGTTGATGTCTTAACTATTATTCCACAATGTAGAAAATATTACAAATAAAGAAAAACCCTTGAATGAGTAGGTGTGTCCACACTTTTTACTGGTACTGTATATTACAGGAGGTTTACTTGCCACTGAGCTGCCTGTAAATTACTGTCAAATTCATGGTAACCCCTTTAAAGTGTAGAGAAGACAAAGAGAGACAGAGGGAGAGATAGAGAGGAACAGTGAGGGAGAGGACGTACGGAAAGATGGCTGTGGTGGATGAGACAGTGGAAGTGGGAGAGAGACAGACAGTGAGAGGGAGGTTGCTATAGTTAGAAAGTAAAGAGAGTGAGGGGGATGGTGACTTGGCTTTCAGTGGCAAAATTAGAGATGATGTCCACTAGAGCACGCGGAGCTTACTTCTCCAACCCACCCCCTTTCCCCAAACCCTGGAGCATTGCAGATGCAGTGGACCAAACATTAGCAATGGTTCATTGCTAAAATGCCTAGCTGTCTAGACCAGTGGTTCTGAAACTGTGGGTCACGGCAAAGGTCCAGGTGGGTAGCGGGTTGACATTTTGTGTGTTTTTTTGTGTGCTTACCACTCAACTCTTATGGTGGGTCACGACTCAAAAGACACCTCAATTGGATATTACTGTGTTATTTTTTCCTTGTTTTTATTTGCACATTTCTTACTTTTTAACTCTGCATTGTTGTAAATAGGCTTATAAGTAAGCATTTCACTGTAAAGTCTACACCTTTTGTATTTGGCGAAAGTGACAAATTCAATTGATTTGATTTAGTTTCCACGGTTGCTATGTTAATGGTAAAAACGAATGTCACAAGCAAGAGTGGGAAAGAGTCGCCAGAGTAAAAGGAGACCAATCAATCCAGCGAGATTTAATAAGTGACAAATGGATTTTGCAACCCTCAAACACAGGAAATGGATGACTGAAAAGTAGAGATCGTCAGGTGGGCAGGGCAGGCACATTGCTAGCCCTTGTGTCCTTAAGAGTACATTCACACAGAAGAGACACTTATTTGTTCACGTTATCTGTGGTTGCTTCCAAGGATGGCTTTGTTTTGCTCTATTAAAAGATCCAGTGGTTTATCTTGGGCAGCGTAGTTCCAGGAAATACTATGCCTTAAAAGCTTTCTGCGGCTATCTCTGACCAAGAAATGATGGATCCACTATCTGTACAGTAAACAATAATCGGAATATGTGTGTATATGTGTGTGCCTGTGTTTATGCATAATGTGAGCGAATGTGTGTGTGCGTGTGTGCATGCATGCATGCATGCATGCATATGTGAGTGAATGTGTATATATCTTGGTAACTGATTTACCACAGTGGGTGTGTAGACATGGATCATTAGAGAGCTACTTGTCTATCCCCTTGTATGTGCTGTATTATATCATACTATGTAAGTAGGGGCTTACAGAGCAGGGAAGCATACATTCCAGTTTTCTGGTATGACCCTGTCACAATTTAAGTACTGAACTATAAGTGATTGCGTTCCAAGTTCGTAGTTATCAACAGCTCTCTAATCGTTCCAGATGAATCTATCTGCACTCTCCAGTCTCTGCCTCTGGTTTCCCAGCCTGTCAGGTTATAGTTCCCTGTTTATCTGGTTCTCATTTCCTGCTTGTCTAGTATCTAGACAACATTCTCATGGTCTTCCCTGTCTCTGGCTCTATCTCTATCCTTAATGGTTTCAGTGATCTTACCTGTCTCTGGTGCTCTCTCTACCCTGACTGTTCTCCAATGGACTAATTCTCTTTGGCTCCTATCCGACAGTCCGAATGGTCTCCAGTTTACATTTGATTCGTTTAGCAGACACTTTTATCCAGAGCGATTTCAAGTTAGTGCATTCATCTTAAGACCACCACAACCACTCGTCCCCGGCATGCCGGCATGCGCACGGTAGGCGTAAAAGTTGTAAGCAGGAAAGAATCTGGTAAAAATGGGCCTATTTGTAAGGGGGTCATATAAACATTGACAACAAAAACCCACACCCACACATACACCCCCTACTTAGACACAGGCAGTAGTGTTGACACATAACATTGGTAGTACAATACAGCATTTCTCAACCATTTCTGTACCAGTGACTGGTGAGACATGGTCCTCATCTTTTTTTTAACCAGCTCATGTTTAAAACAAATACAATATGTAAAAACACCACTGGAGATGCAACACACCACTATAACTGTAGGCGCATTATAAAAGCCAAGCTAACGACTTAGGCAATATTGCAAATAGTGCCTGTCGTATGTGTTGCTCTGTATCAACCCTTACCCTAAGTGTTAATTCCCACAGCGCTTCAGACTAACATCGTCCCCTGATCTCACTGGTGCCACTAACTTTTACAGTTTGTGGCACTAGTGCATGATTTGGTAAGGTGATTTGGTCGGACCCAAATCATGAGTAATCATCGTATTAAGTTATTCATAGTGCTTAATTAAGTGCAATAAATAGAGGACTGAGGTACTCAATAATTAAGTGGTTTCATCTAACACATCCAATCAGGAATGCATGACTCAAAATATTTTGAGGTGCAACCTTAACCAGTGATTGACATACATTTTGGGTTGATAATTAGACTATAGTTGCTATATTTTACTGTCAAAAGGACTGCAGAATTTCCTGATTTTTTGTTGTTGTTCAATAGAGATTCATTACATACATCGAACTAATATCATAGGCTAATTCATTTAATTTGATTCACAAGTGATAGGCTAATATTGTCACCTATTAGTCTATTCTTGATTTAATCTTGTTTTTGATAAATTCAGCAAAAAATGAAACGTCCTCTCACTGTCAATTGCGTTTATTTTCAGCAAACAAAATTGATTTTTTAAGGTGGCATTAAGGTCACACAAAGGGGATACAGACGGGAAATTTGAGGCATTATCAAGTGATTGTCAAATTGTGAATGAGAGGCTGATGTAGTGTGTACAGCATGAACAAAAAACGAACAGAGCTCACGCCTTTCATGCAACTTTTTCCAAATCATCATTAGTGTCGCATCACGCAGCCTTAGAATGTATAAACATCAAAACATATAGCCCAAAATGTATCACAACTAAAGTTACATAACTAACTAAATTAAGCATATAGGAGTACCTGTTTCTTTGTTAACTGCTCAACACAGCACAGCACAGCACAACACAGCACACATGTGCGCATTCCCTCAAGTCATTTAGAGAAAATATTCTTTCTATTTTATTCAGCTTTGTTCAATTCGATTATTCATACTATAAAATAATGCCCCGAATTCTAAGCTGCTAAATGAACTAGTGTAGCCCACTGCTATATGGAATAGCTAGATCAGGGCTAACATAAGGACAACTCAGAGCATGCTATTCTGAAATAGACAACATTTTCTTTATATCATGTTTCTTTAGACCTGTCTAAAATAAATAATGGATTTATTGTGATGGTGTGGGCTGTATTACATGGATTTATTCGACTTTTTAAAATGTAGATGTTCCAAAGGTCTGCATCAGTGGCTTGTAGGAAGCCAGGAGATGCTAAATGTGTTTATGTTAATTAACAGTCAATTAACGTGAGACCGGCAGTTATTTGCTTGACAATCACCGGCTGACAGAATATCATGACCGCCACAGCCCTAGTTGTGCAAACCCACAGTTTCATCAGCTGTCCCGGTGGCTGGTCTCAGACGACTCCGCAGGTGAAGAAGCCAGATGTGGAGGTCCTGGGCTTGCGGGCTACACGTTGTCTGCGGCGGCTTATGGTAGAGAAATTAACATTCAATTCTCTGGCAACAGCTCTGGTGGACATTCCCGCAGTCCGCATGCCAACTGCATGCTCCCTCAACACTTGAGACATCTGTGGCATTGTGTTGTGCGACAATTTAAGGTGTTGTGAGACATTTTAGAGTGTATTTTTATATGTCCCCAGCACAAGGTACACCTGTGCAATGATCATTATGTTTAATCAGCTGCTTGATATCCCACTCCTGTCAGGTGGATGGATTATTTTGGCAATGAAGAAATGCATGCTAAAAGGGATGTAAACAAATTTATGCACAATATTTGAGAGAAATATGTTTTTTTGTGCGTATTGAACATTTCTGTGATCTTTTATTTCAACTCATGAAACCAACACTTTACATATTGTATTTATATTTTTGTTCAGTGTATTTAACTATTGAGCAGGCATAGTTTCTGGGTAGAAGCTGTTTAGGGTCCTCCTGTTGGTTCCAGACTTAGTGCATCGGTACCGCTTGCTGTGCGGTAGCAGAGAGAACAGTCTTTGACTTGGGTGGCTGGAGTCTTTGACAATTTTTAGGGCCTTCCTCTGACTGCCTGGTATAGAGGTCCTGGATGGCAGGAGCTGGACCCAGTGATGTGCTTTTCCGTACGCACTACCATCTGTAGCGCCTTGCGGTCGGATGCCAAACAGTTGCCATACCAAGCAGTGACTTGTATTTGGAATCAGCTACTCTTCCTGGGGTCCAAACACATTAAGGCAGCTACATTACATATAAAACAGCTTCTTATGGATCGGTGTCCCGTCTACGGGACAGTTGTTGCTCAATATGCATAATGTGACTAGAATGTCGTTGTAAACAAGAACCAATTTCCCGGTACATAGAAGTGTCTTAAGAAACCTTAAATTTTTGTTAATATAACTGCATTGTCCAATTTACAGTAGTTATTACAGTGAAATAATACCATGCTATTGTTTGAGGAGAGTGCACAACAACAAAACACTTTTATCACTGCGACAGGTTTGATACATTCACATCTGAAGGTAAATCATTTACATGCATTCTGAAATCTTTCTCTGATTTATCATCCTAAGGGTCCCAGAGATAAAATGTAGTGTAGTTTTCTTTGATAAAATCATTTTTCATATCCTAAAAAGGTCCATATATTATGCACGATCGATTATTTTATATCCGCTCGTTCAACTTGCCAAGAAAGAAATCTGTGAAAATCGAATGCTAAATGTTATTTCAACCAGTAAAATTAGGTTTGTATTTACTCCTCAGACACTCTAAAAAGTAACCAGCCTTTGCTATATCATTCTGCATTCAGTATATCCACTGGAAAGCCACTTTAACCAGGAAGACACAACATCATTGCGTGCCGATGAGACGGGCGGTGCTCACTTGATTGACTGTATCTTTGTATAATGACAACCTATCGTTTTGAAACCTAGCTAGCTAGATAGCCAATGAGGTGTGCTTTACGTGAGTATGTGGAAACCCTTTGTGTAAAGAAAAACATTTGAGCTTTCGAGTGACCATTGGAAATCTATGCAAGAACATGTCGCAACGTGTTAGGCATATCTGTTATGAAAACATTGCAAATGATGAACTTACAATATGGCTACTAATACTGGAAAAGGTAAATCAAAGTCCAGGTATACAGATTTTTGATGATATTCCAGCAGAAATATACCGGGAAAGTGTCACGGACTCATAGTATTCATAGAATTCAATTGAGAGATTTTTTAAATATTTACTTTGATTGTTATATATATACAGTACATGTAAACTCAGCAAAAAAATAATTGTCCTCTCACTGTCAACTGCGTTTATTTTCAGCAAACTTAACATATTTAAATATTTGTATGAACATAACAAGATTCAACAACTGAGACATAAACTGAACAAGTTCCACAGACATGTGACTAACATAATTGGAATAATGTGTCCCTGAACAAAGGGGGGGTCAAAATCAAAAGTAACAGTCAGTATCTGGTGTGGCCACCAGCTGCATTAAGTACTGCAGTGCATCTCATCCTCATGGACTGCACCAGATTTGCCAGTTCTTGCTGTGAGATGTTACCCCACTCTTCCACCAAGGCACCTGCAAGTTCCCGGAAATTTCTGGGGGGGATGGCCCTAGCCCTCACCCTCCGATCCAACAGGTCCCAGATGTGCTCAATGGGATTGAGATCCGGGCTCTTCGCTGGCCATGGCAGAACACTGACATTTCCTGTCTTGCAGGAAATCACACACAGAACGAGCAGTATGGCTGGTGGCATTGTCATGCTGGAGGGTCATGTCAGGATGAGCCTGCAGGAAGGGTACCACATGAGGGAGGAGGATGACTTCCCTGTATTGCACAGAGTTGAGATTGCCTGCAATGACAACAAGCTCAGTCCGATGATGCTGTGACACACCGCCCCAGACCATGACGGACCCTCCACCTCCAAATCGATCCCGCTCCAGAGTACAGGCCTCGGTGTAACGCTCATTCCTTCGACGATAAACGCGAATCCGACCATCACCCCTGGTGAGACAAAACTGCGACTCGTCAGTGAAGAGCACTTTTTGCCAGTCCTGTCTGGTCCAGCGACGGTGGGTTTGTGCCCATAGGCGATGTTGTTGCCGGTGATGTCTGGTGAGGACCTGCCTTTCAACAGGCCTACAAGCCCTCAGTCCAGCCTCTCTCAGCCTATTGCAGACAGTCTGAGCACTGATGGAGGGATTGTGCATTCCTGGTGTAGCTCGGGCAGTTGTTGTTGCCATCCTGTACCTGTCCCGCAGGTGTGATGTTCGGATGTACCGATCATCCTGTGCAGGTGTTGTTACACGTGGTCTGCCACTGCGAGGAAGATCAGCTTTCCGTCCTGTCTCCCTGAAGCGCTGTCTTAGGCGTCTCACAGTACGGACATTGCAATGTATTGCCCTGGACACATCTGCAGTCCTCATGCCTCCTTGCAGGATGCTTAAGGCACATTCACGCAGATGAGCAGGGACCCTGGGCATCTTTCTTTTGGTGTTTTTCAGAGTCAGTAGAAAGGCCTCTTTAGTGTCCTACGTTTTCATAACTGACCTTAATTGCCTACCGTCTGTAAGCTGTTCCACAGGTGCATGTTCATTAATTAATAATGGGAAACAGTGTTTAAACCCTTTACAATGAAGATCTGTGAAGGTATTTGGATTTTGACTAATTATCTTTGAAAGACAGGGTCCTGAAAAAGGGACATTTAATTTTTTGATGAGTTTATATATATATATAATCCCTAATGAAATATGTGTATGAATAGCAAACAAATCACTCGAACACCACAACATGTCAAAGTCAACATACAATACACATTGGGCTCCTGAGTGGCGCAGTGATCTAACACACTGCAGCACCTGGTTCGGATCCAGGCTGCAACACATCAGGCCGTGAATGGGAGTCCCATAGGGCGGCGTACAATTGGCCCAGCATCACCCGGGTTTGACTGGGGTAGGCTTCATTGTAAATAAGAATTTGTACTGACTTGACTCTGTTTAATAAAGGTTAATTTAAAGAAATTGGTACACACACACACACTTCACCACAGTGTTCCCCCTACTCTATATAATATACGTTTATAGATGTGTTTATTTGATGTATTGCTAAAATAATGGTCCAATAAAGTAAGTAATAAACCTGAGTTCTTACTGATTGAAAAAAATATATCTTCAATAGTGGTAAATACTGACTTCAAAGAGATCACATTCAAGTCCTCCATCCCCCACTTAGTCTGACTGCTGCTCTCTCTGGCTCCACAACAAACCCCTGCACGGCCATCTAGAGGTGTGCATACCCAGCCAGCCTACAAGTAGAGGACGGTAAGTGCTTTACAGCAGAAAGAAACGTGGGATTTGGGACCAACAGCACAATCTTGTGTAGAGGGTGTTCTAAATTCTGTAATTGTAAATAGTGTGTACATTTTTTTTTAAACTTTGTGTGTGGTTTGTGGTGTGTTCTCTCATGACGTTAGATCAGTGTTGGCTGCTAACTTGGCCCTTATCTTAAATATTTCACTTCTGTGTTTGGAGATATTGGTTCAGCATTCTTGTCACGTCTCCTGTTAGTACATTTTATGTAGGGAAGCTAATGATCCATCATGTAGGACATTCCTGGGAGTGTGTACACTTATTTTTTATTACCATAGCATTTTTGATTGTTTTCTATAGTTATGTTCTTGAAAATGTATCAATTTACCAATTCGGAAACTTGGGAGGCCACTTGGGTACATTTGGGCAAATCGTGAGGGACACCTGGGTGACTTCATACTAAATGTCATGTAGCTTGCTCATTCTTGAAGTTATCAGTCTGAAACTTTGCACATACACTGTTGCCCTCTTGTGGACACCCTGTAAACCACAGCAGCTTCCTAGCTGAATGTGTGGCTTTTCTTTTTCATGTCAAAGATGATGCAACAAAAATAAAAATAGAAAACGTATGTTTTTTTCTTTGTATTATCTTTTACCAGATCTATTGTGTAATGTTCTACTACATCATTCATTTCACATTTCCTCAAACTTCAAAGTGTTTATTTTCAAATGGTATCAAGAATATGCATATCCTTGCTTCAGGTCCTGAGCTACGGGCAGTTAGATTTGGGAATGTAATTTTAGGGTGTGCTATCGCTTGTGTGCATATGCGTGTGTCTGTACCTTTGTGTGTATCTCTTCACAGACCCCGCTGTTCCATAAGGTGTATTTTTTACATGTTTTTTTAAAATCTCCATGTAGTTCCATGTAGTCATGGAACTCTATTCTATGACTACTATTCCATGACTACTGTGCTCCTCCCATAGTCTGGATTGTGAAGAGACCTTTGGTGGCATGTCTTGTGGAGTATGCATGGGTGTCCGAGTAGTTTTAAACAGACAGCTCAGTAAAATTCAGCTTGTCAAAAACAAATAGTGATGAAGTCTATCTTTCTTCCACTTTGAGCCATGAGAGATTGACATGCATATCATTAATGTTAGTTCCCGGTGTACATTTAAGGGCCAGCCGTGCTGCCCTGTTCTGAGACAATTGTAGTTTTCCTAAGTCCCTCTTTTTGGCACCTGACCACACGACTGAACAGTAGTCTAGGTGCGACCAAACTAGGGTATGTAGGACCTGCCTTGTTGATAGTGTTAAGAAGGCAGAGCAGCGCTTTATTATGGACAGACTTCTCCCCATCTTAACTTCCCTAGGGTAGGGGGCAGCATTTTCACGTTTGGATGAAAAGCATACCCAAATTCAACTGCCAGTTACTCATCCCCAGGAGATAAGATATGCATATTATTAGTAGATGTGGATAGAAAACACTCTGAAGTTTCTAAAGCTGTTTGAATCATGTATGTGAGTATAACAGAACTTATTTGGCAGGCGAAACCCCGAGGACAAACCATTCAGATTTCTTTTTTTTGAGGTCACTGTCTTTTCAATGAGATTTCATTGGGACACCAGATTTCTAAGCAAATTGCGTGCAGTTCCTACGGCTTCCACTAGATGTCAACAGTCCTGAGAAATAGGTTGAGGTTATTCCTTTGTGTAATGAAGAAATACGGCCATCTTGAAGTCGAGGCACTCCAGGTGTCCTGGAGAACAACTCCACAGAACCGTATTTGTTTTGGCGACAGTTTTAGTTTTGCGACGAGACTGTCGCTGAGAAAACAGGGAAGAATGAAGAACTAACACTAATTGCTAATGGCCTTGCAGAGGTGAAGAGCACACCCCCCAGTACTAATTGCTGATTGCCTAAGAGAGGATAAACCACTCCCCCTCCAATACAGCCACGGATTACGAAGACAACAACAGTCGTAAATTGCCCTGCCCCTTAATCCTGGTTAATGTGTCAACAATCATCTACGAGATAATAGCAGTCAGCAGTTCACCCACCAAGTAGACTACTTGGAAGGCAGGCAGCACCTAAAATAGATTTCCCTAGCTAGCAAAAAGACAGTACTAGACGACAACAGATTAAGACAAAAACTATACTTATTCGGCTGGTTAACCATAGGTTAACCCAAAAGGATTCTACCTGGAACCAAAAAGGTTTCTTCAAAAGGTTCTCCTATGGGGACAGCCGAAGAACCTTTTAAGGTTCTAGATAGCACCTTTTCTTCTAAGACTGTATGGTTACATGTCTTACAGTGACTGTTTTCTTTCAGTCACTTGTTTCTTCAGAGAACCTTTGTTACATACATAATCCTTTCGGTGGACGAAGACCAATGGTCTTACCTGTCTCTGGTTCTCTGTCTCCAGACGGAGCCTGGCCTCGATGCACCTCCTGGTCTCCAGGAAGGCCTGGCGCTGGGCACGGTCCGACAGGTAGCTGATGAAGATCCCAGCCGTGTTCATACACATGAACAACACTGCCTGGGCCACCACCTGAGGGAGACATAGAGAAGAACATTGAACATGGTTAAACAGGCGTATTAGTTGTAACACACATCACTTTTCATGGGGTATGGGTTACAAAAATCCATGTAACGGTGAGGTACACACTCATTGTTGGTTGACAATACAGGCTTCTGATGTTGATCTATGTGCGATCAAAATGTTTTTAACCAATAAAGGTATTTGTTGGAGCAGATGAGCGTTTACTTCCAACACTGAAGAAGGCACCATTGCTGCAGCATATGTGCATGCGGGCTCCCGAGTGGCGCAGCAGTCTAAGGCATTGCATCTAAGTGCTAGAGGCGTCACTACAGACCCTGGTTTGATCCTGGGCTGTATAACAACCGGCTGTGATCGGGAGTCCCATAGGTTAGGGGAAGGTTTGGCTGGGGTGGTAAAATAAGAATTTGTTCTTAACTAACTTGCCTAGTTAAACAAAGGTTAAAATTACACTGGTCACAATAAGAAAAAAAGTATTAGATTAGGTACTGCAAAAATACTTTACTAATGACTACTAAATTGTTTATTAATGTGGGAGTACCACACCAGTTGGTGTTACCCCTGTCCATAGGCCCTTGGACAGAAAGAGCCATCGTGGACACCGGGTCATCAATGAGAAGCTATGGAAGGAGGTGAGAACGGTCCACAAGACAACATGAAGCCTTGGACAGAAGGTCCATTGTATCTGGCTGATGGTGAGGCTAAATGACCACACGGATGGAGTGAAGTTAAGTGCCGCCTGTTTAACCACTCCTATGGGATTCCTTCTGTTATTCTACCTTCCAAGACCCTTGCTTTTCCTGTCATGTTGGGAATTGATTTCATGTACTTCAGTGGTGTCCAGATTGACAGAGCTCACCTAAAACTGACTTCCCCATCTCTGATGAGGCCATGTGGAAGGCCCAAAAGGATGATCCAGAAGTACAGGCTCTGTACCAGACTATCCTGGAAGATGGAGAACATGCTGCAACATTTCCATGAAAACCCGTTAGCTGGTCATTTCAGCAAGTTCAAAACCTACAAGTGGTTGCAAACACTATTGTACTGGCCAAATCAGAGCCTGGATATAAAGTCACACATCCGAAACTGTCAGGTTTGTCAAATGTACAAAACAGAAGGACAGAAGACAGAAGAAGTTGCAGCAAACAGTGTTTACCCTGCCTTTGTAAATGTTAAGGAGAAGATTTGATGGGTCCATTTCCTAGAAGCTCGAATCAGAATGTGTACATGCTTGTTTTTGTTGTTTACTTTTCCAAGTGGGTGGATCTTTTTGTCCTTCACCGGGCCACAGCGAGGACAATCTCTAACATCCTCACGAAAGAGATCCTGACACGCTGGGGAGCGCCTAATCACATCCTGTCTGACCATGTTTTCCAATTCCTGAAACAGAAGTTGACCACGGCCTATCACCCACAGACCAACCTCAATGAGACGGTAAATCGAACCTTGAAGATGATGGTTGTAGGGACCCAGCACAAACACTGGGACAAGCACCTTCACGAGTTCTGAATTCTTGCTGTGCAAGAGTCCACTGGAGAGCTCAACCTGAGTCGTCCCCTCCGAGGACCCTTGGACATGATGCTACAGCCGCAAAAGGTTACTCCGGACTCGGCATGCTATGACCGGATCCAATAACAATTCATAGGATTACCATTCAAAGCCAAGTCTCCGTTGTTCTCTGCTGTTTTTCTCAACTGGAGTTCTAGTGACAGACTCAACTGACTGACAACTTTTACCATAGGGTATTTCATTTGTTTTCCTTGTGATTTACACTGTATCGTGTGGGTTTTTACCAATTTAATGTTACAGTAGGCCTATTGTGAATCCAAATAATGTGTATTGTAGTGTGGCCAGGAGCGTTTATGGTGCTGAGTTTGGTATGGTACTTGTTTTACACACTGTTTATTGAGGACAATTGAGTGACTGAGGTCACTTGGGGTTCACTCAACCATTTACCAGGCTGGACAATTTTTTTAAGCCCGAGGTACGGGACATTTACAAGTGAACCTTTTTTTTGTATTATTTTGAGACTGTGTCTCAAAAAATTTATTATTTGTGTGATCATTTATTTTGGTAATACAACCAACGCAAAAGAACAGTTGTTTCGAAGTTTATTTCTTTAAATGTTTAAGGGTTTAAGCGAAGCGTATGACTTTTACATAAGTCCTTTGTATTGGTGTAGACTTCCCCGACAGATGAGACCAACTTACAAACAAAAGGAGACATAAAACTTGTCTCTGGTAGGCATGACCTACCTTGCCCCCCGAACAAACAATAACCTCAAGTGACAATCCTTACAACAGTAGCTAAGTAGATAGCTAGTATCAGCTATCGAGCTAATTTTGGTTAAAGAACATTATTTGATCATGCTAGAGAACCAGGCTAGCTATGATACCACAGATGAAAGGGGAATGATACTGTAGCTAGCTAAATACATCAAGCTGACGTGTAATGTTGATTGTTAGGGATGACCAAGCAGGCAACAAGAGACAATTGAGTAGGGTGCAAACAATGTAAGGGTTCTATTCCTCAAATTTGCTAAATGCTAATTATGACGAGAAAATAATATCAAAGTGCTTTATAGATAGACAAAATTGACAAATGAACTGTGATGAAAAAACTGACTGTCCAATAAAGACTCAACGTAAACAATACCTGTGGTCTGAAGTGCACGAACAGAACGTACATAAACCACAAATCAGCTGACAGGAACGGACGTTACAGCGAGACTATAAGGGGAGTGGCCAGTTCAAATCTCTGTTCCAAGAGAATGCCAAACATCAATTTGAAATACAAACAATAACGATGTAAAGTTTCGATATACTGATCCGGTTTTTAAATACAATGCTGTATTTTAGCATTAACAGTACACAATATGAATGTATACCATTTACTTGGCTGTTTTAAACTCGACAAGGGAAAAAGATTTTCCCTGGCGGTGAACAGAGGGTTGGCATTTTAAAACACCCCATCCAGAACCACATTTTAACATTGGGAATCAGGTCGGACCTCCTTTACTAGAACACAGCGGCATCCATGCTGCAGACATGGTTCGGGAAACTCTCCTGAGTGTAATGAACACGAGGGGAAACAGAGAGCTGGTTTCAAGCGCAAGGCGCAGCAGGTGTTTGTTGGTAAATGACCACAGGAGGAGGCAGGTAGCTGGGTCCAGGGGCAGGCAGAAGGTCATACACAGGGGTCCAAAAACAGTACAACAGTACAGGCAGGGAAAAGGCTAGTAACGTTGTCCGGGAGATCAGGCAATAGGTTGATAACAGGAAATCCGACAGGTTAAAGTAAGGGGGGAATAGCCAAAAGGTGTCGTTAGTGAGGCAGGCCATCATACACGGGAGGATTACATAATGGGACAACCACCGCTCCGACTAGAAGTGTGTCACAAAACAAACAATACCTCACAATGATGGGGTGCAAAGAACTGAACTAAATAGTGTGTGATGATGACATACAGGTATGTGAACAGGTGATCAGAATTCAGGTGATTGGGATCTGGAGAGTGAGCTGCGTTCAGGGGATCTATGTGTTTGAGATTGTGACCTGGAAAGTGGGCTGGAAAGTGAGCTGCGTTCAGGGGATCTACATGTTTGAGAGTGTGAGATTGAAGCAGACGTTACACTGAGACACAGAGGTAAACAAGACATTGCATATAACTTTGACTGTTTGAGAAAAATACTGGTTAAATAATGTTAGATGATGGAGTTAAATTATACCAGTCACTGTTACTACATATACAACGGGTGGTTCTAATCCTGAATGCTGATTTCATTAAAACCGCATTCCAGCCGGTGTCTATTGCACAGCACCTGACCAGATGACTCAAAAGTAGTCCACGTGTGACAAAACTAGAGCCTGTAGGTCCTGCCTTGTTGATAGTGTTGTATTATGAATATAGCCTAACGTTCTATTCTGTACGTAAAACCAAGACACTCCGTTTGGTGTGGTTAGGTAACACATATTTGTATTTCGATTTATTATGGATCCCCATTAGTTCCTGCCAAGGCAGCAGCTACTCTTCCTGGGATCCAGCAAAATAAAAGCAGTTACACAATTTTAAAAACATTACAATACATTCACAACAGATTTCACAACACATTAAGTGTGTGGCCCCTGGCCCCTACTCTACTACCACATGTCTACAAGACAAAATCCATGTGTACGTGTGCGTATGTTATTGTGTGTGTGTGTGTATGCATGTGTCTGTGCCAATGTTTGTGTTGCTTCACAGTCCCCGCTGTTCCAGAAGGTTTATTATTATGTTTTAATCAAATTTTACTGCTTGAATTAGTTACGTGAGGCAAAAAATGAAAGAAGGTTGGTTGGCCAGGGTGGATTGGTGGTAATTTAATACAAACGTATAGCAACCCTAAGGTTGCAAGTTAAAGGACAACTTTAGCATTTTTATTAATTTGCAACTTTTCAACTAATTACTTTTTTTTAGCTACTTTGTAACTACTTAGCATGTTAGCTAACCCTAACCTTAACCCTTTTAGCTAACCCTTCATGCTTTAACCTAATTCCTAAACTTAACCCCTAACCCTCGCTAACGTTAGCGAGCTAGCTAATGTTAGCCACCTAGCTAGAATTCGTTTCATATCAACATATTGTACATTTAGAAAATCCATCAAATCTGTGTACGTTTTGCAAATTTGTAAAATATTGAATGTTTGCTAATTCCTAACATATATGAATTGTAATTCGTAGCATCATACGAAATGGTTGCTGGACATCCACATATTAATACGAAATGCACTCAGACCAGGTTGTACAGGCAGGTATGATGACTAACATGTTTGGCAAGGTAGTCCCAGCACCACTCAACAAAATGCTGATAGGGACAGTATATGTATCGGCTGTGCATGACAGTAGAAGAATAAAGTGTGCACATTGTTATCCAGGAGGAATCCATATTCCTCCTGGAGGAAGCTTTGAATTGGTCATACTACAGAGTGGTATGAGAATAGTGCCATCCTCATGCATCTCACATCTGCCTGTAGTTACACATCTGCCTGCTGGACCCATGGGTTGAGGCAAACTCTGTCATATCCAGGATGGAGTGTACGCCACCCCTCCTGCCACCTGACTTCACGTGTCAATAACCTGCAATACATTACATAGATGGAAGGGACTTCAACACCCACTGGAGACTTGAAGACAGAACCTCACCCAGAGAGCTGTGCATGTCAGTGTCTGGTTAGACAGCCAAATCCTTAGAAATGTGCAAATAGACAAATAGAATACCATGCTACACTGAAGGAAAATATAAATGCAACATCCAACAATTTAAAATATTTTACAGAGTTACAGTTCAAATCAGGAAATCAGTCAAATGAAATGCATTCATTAGGCACACATCTATGGATCTATGGATTTCATATGTTGGTCACATATACCTTTTAAAGCCAGGTAGGGGCGTGGTTCAGAAAACCAGTCAGTATCTGATGTGACCACCATTTGGCTAATGCAGCGCGACACATTCCCTTCACATAGAGTTGATCAGGCTGTTGATTGTGGCCTGTGGAGCGTTGTCCCACTCCTCTTCAATGGCTGTGCAAAGTTGCTGGATATTGCCGGGAGCTGGAACACGCTGTTGTACACATCGATCCAGAGCACCCCAAACATGCTCAATGGGTGACATTTCTGGTGAGTATGCAGATCCTTGAGACATGGGGCCGTGCATTATCCTGCTGAAACATGAGGTGATGGCGGCGGATGAATGGCACGTCAACGGGCCTCAGGATCTCGTCACGGTATCTCTGTGCACTCAAATTGCCATTGATAAAATACAATTGTGTTTGTTGCCCGTAGCTTATGCCTGCAGTGGTCTAAGGCACTGCATCTCAGTGCAAGAGGTGTCACTACAGTCCCTGGTTCGATTCCAGGCTGTATCACATCCGGCCGTGAATGGGAGTTCCATAAGAATGTGTTCTGACTGACTTGCCTAATTAAATAAAAGGTTCAATTTTACATTTTTTAAATAAAAACATACCATAACCCCCCGCCACCAACGTCTGCCATCTGCCTGATACAGTTGAAACCGGGATATATCCATGAAGAGCACACTTCTCCAGTGTGCCAGTGGCCATCGAAGGTGAGCATTTGTCCACTGAAGTCAGTTACGACGCCAAACTGCAGTCAGGTAAAGACCCTGGTGAGGACGAGCACGCAGATGAGCTTCACTGAGACTGTTTCTGACAGTCTGTGCAGAAATTAGTAGGTAGTGCAAACCCACAGTTTCATCAGCTGTCCGGGTGGCTGGTCTCAGACAATCCCACAGGTGAAGAAGCCAGATGTGGAGGTCATGAGCTGGTCTGGTCTGTGGTTATGAGGCCGGTTGTACGTACTGCCAAAAACGACAGAAAAGAACGTGAAATTCTCCGGGAAGAGCTTCGGAGGATATTCCGGTGTCAGCATGCCAATTGCACACTCCCTGAGACATCTGTGGCATTGTGTCCTGTGACAAAACTGCACATTTTAGAGTGGCCTTTTACTGTCTCTAACACAAGTTGCACCTGTGTAATGATCATGCTGTTTAATCAGCTTCTTGATATGCCACAACTGTCAGGTGGATGGATTAGCTTGACAAGGGAGAAACACTCATTAACAGGAATGTAAACAAATTTGAGAGAAATAAGCTTTTTGGGAACATTTCTGGGATCTTTCATCCCCCTTTTAGCAAGGGTCTGAATACTTATGTAAATAAGATATTTGATTGTTTTACTTTTTTTTTTTATGCTAACATTTATGAAAAGCAGTTTTTGCTTTGTCATTATGGGATATTGTGTGTAGATTGATGAGGAAACAAAATGATTGAATGCATTTTTAAATAAGGCTGTAGTGTAACAAAATGTGGAAAAAGTGAATTGGTCTGAATACTTTCTGAATGCACTGTAAGCCAGATAGGCCAGATAGGCCTACCACGTACATGCCCTGCAAAGATGGCGCCGACAGACATGGCAGCTCTGCTTCTAGCTCTTTAAGCAACCTTGAAGAATTTCGTTTTTTCTGTCTTATTTCTTACATTATTAGCCCAGATTTTTTTTGCATTGTTACATACAGCCAGAAATAACTTTTGGATACAAAGTGGCGGTAACTCAACCAGAAATACCAATGTCCTGAATTGGATGAATCGGATCCGGAGAAGAGATATTAGGAGTGGACTTCTAGTCCGACTCAGGAGGCGTGCACACCATCCACCGCTTCCGAGTATATTACTCACTAATGTTCGGTTACTGGACAATAAAGTAGACGAGCTCAGGGTGAGGATCGCCTTCCAGAGACATCAGGGACTGTAACATACTCTGTTTCACGGAATCATGGCTTTCTCCGGATATACTGTCCCCATCCACACAGCCAGCTGGGTTCTCATTTAGGAATAAATAACTCCCCGGGAAGAAGAAAGGCGGTGGTGTATGTTTCATGATTAGTTACTCATGGTGTGATTGTGATAACTTACATGAACTCAAGTCCTTTTGTTCACCCAACCTAGAATGCCTCACAATCCAATGTCTACTGTTTTAACTCTCAAGAGAATTCTGTTCGGGGGCGCTGGTGAGCAGCAACATGTGAAGACTCGTTTTCTCGGTGCTCCGATCCAGGGTGAACAATTTACTATTAATACTTGACCAACACCGTGTTCATTTTGTAACATTTCATTTGAAATCGAACCCAATTTACTAATCAGACTTTTTTTCCAGACATTTTTGGCCTTTTAATCGTAAAATGTCGATCAACAACGGCCGCGGGCCACAAAGGAGCAGGCCTCTGCTGAAGCCTCGGGCTCACCTGACACGGACTCTGATCCCCCCGACCTAGACATGGCAATGGCGGCTATCATTAAATCTGAACAGACTGTGCTGGCTAAGGTGGAGTCACTTCCCACTAACCTATCTGCACAAATAGCTATTCTAGCCACCAAGGTCAACATAAAGATTGACTCCATTAACGAAGATATGGCGAGACATGACACCCGTCTGACTAGCCTGGAAGATGGGGCAAGTATTACTCTGACAAAGTGGTGACACTGGAAGAGCAAGTCACCTGGCTGTCATCAGATGTCGTCAAACTCACTTCCATGGTTGAGGACCTCAAGAACAGACAGCCCCGGGGGGAACGGTCACATTTTTGACGTGAGAGAGGGACTGTCCATAGCTAAACTGCTACAGGAAATTCTAGGCCTCGATCATGCCCCCACCCTTGACCGTGCGCACAGAAGCATACAGTCCGCACCGAAGAATGGGGAGCTGCCCAGACCCATAGTAGTTCAATTCCACTACCTTCAGGAGAAGGAGGATGTCTTCCGTAAGGCAGCGAGAGCGGCTCCCATCACCCACGACAGCCAGAATATTCGCATTTACCTGGTCTACACGGCGGCAGTCATGAAGAAGAGGTTCGCCTTCAATGAGGTGAGGGGGCTCCTACACCGCTATCTGGACAGCAAGTTCAGCATTCTTTACCCAGCTATACTGGTGCTTGGTTGCGGATGGCACGGGTTTGCAGGTTGTATAGCCGAGCGAACACTGCAGGACGGGTATTAATTACCAAGCGTTTACCAGTAATTTTTCGGTGTTCTGGCTTGTTAGGATGTTCAAAAGAAGGTTACATTTATACAAATGTTGAATTTTACTGGGGTTGGTTTCCTATATACTTAATTAAATGTTTTTAAAGTATATATATATATATATATACACATATATACACAGTTGAAGTCGTAATTTTACATACACTTAGGTTGGAGTCATTAAAACTCGTTTTTCAACCACTCCACAAATTTCTCGCTAACAAACTAAAGTTTTGGCAAGTCGTTTATGACATCTACTTTGTGCATGACACAAATAAATTTTCCAACAATTGTTTACAGACAAATTATTTAACTTATAATTCACTGTATCACAATTCCAGTGGGACAGAAGTTTACATACACTAAGTTGACTGTGCCTTTAAACAGCTTGGAAAATTCCAGAAAATTATGTCATGGCTTTAGAAGCTTCTAATAGGCCAATTGACATCATTTGAGTCAATTGGAGGTGTACCTGTGGATGTATTTCATGGCCTACCTTCAAACTCATTGCCTCTTTGCTTGACATCATGGGAAAATCAAAAGAAATCAGCCAAGACCTCAGAAACCAAATTGTAGACCTCCACAAGTCTGGTTCATCCTCGGGAGCAATTTCCAAACGCCTGAGGGTACCACGTTCATCTGTACAAACAATAGTACGCAAGTATAAACACCATGGGACCACGCAGCCGTCATACCGCTCAGGAAGGAGACGCATTATTTTGCCTAGAGATGAACGTAGTGTTTTGCGAAAAGTGCAAATCAATCTCAGAACAACAGCAAAGGACCTTGTGAAGATGCTGGAGGAAACCGGTACAAATGTATCTATATCCACAGTAAAACGAGTCCTATATCGACATAACCTGAAAGGTCGCTCAGCAAGGAAGAAGCAACTGCTCCAAAACCACCATAAAAAAGCCAGACTACGGTTTGCAACTGCACATGGGGACAAAGATCATACTTTTTGGAGAAATGTCCTCTGGTCTGATGAAACAAAAATAGAACTGTTTGGCCATAATGACCATCGTTATGTTTGGAGAATAAAGGGGGAGGCTTGCAAGCCGAAGAACCCCATCCCAACAGTGAAGCACGAGGGTGGCAGCATCATGTTGTGGGGGTGCTTTGCTACAGGGGACTGGTGCACTTCACAATATAGATGGCATCATGAGGGAGGAAAATGAAGTGGATATATTGAAGCAACATCTCAAGACATCAGTCAGAAAGTTAAAGCTTGGTCGCAAATGGGTCTTCCAAATGGACAATGATCCCAAGCCTACTTCCAAAGTTGTGGCAAAATGGCTTAAGAACAACAAAGTCAAGGTGTTGGAGTGGCCATCACAAAGCCCAGACCTCAATCCCGTAGAAAATGTGTGGGCAGAACCGAAAAAGTGTATATGATCAAGGACGCCTACAAACCTGACTCAGTTACACCAGCTCTGTCAGGAGGAATAGGCCAAAATTCACCCAACTTATTGTGGGAAGCTTGTGGAAGGCTACCCCCTATTTACCCCAAGTTAAACAATTTAAAGGCAATGCTACCAAATACTAATTGAGTGTATGTAAACTTCTGACCCACTGGGAATGTGATGAAAGAAATAAAAGCTGAAATACATCATTCTCTCAACTATTATTCTGACATTTCACATTCTTGAAAAAAGTGTTGATCCTAACTGACCTAAGACAGGGAACTTTTACAGGGATTTAATTCAGGAATTGTGAAAAACTGAATATAAATGTATTTGGCTAAGGTGTATGTAAACTTCTGACTACAACTGTATATAATTTTGTTCCCCCAAGTGGATGGGTTGGGTCAGGTGGAGAGGGGGGAACATATACCTATACCTCCTTTTGTATATATTGATTATATATATATACACTGCTCAAAAAAATAAAGGGAACACTTAAACAACACAATGTAACTCCAAGTCAATCACACTTCTATGAAATCAAACTGTCCACTTAGGAAGCAACACTGATTGACAATAAATTTCACATGCTGTTGTGCAAATGGAATAGACAAAAGGTGGAAATTATAGGCAATTAGCAAGACACCCCCAAAAAAGGAGTGATTCTGCAGGTGGTGACCACAGACCACTTCTCAATTCCTATGCTTCCTGGCTGATGTTTTGGTCACTTTTGAATGCTGGCGGTGCTCTCACTCTAGTGGTAGCATGAGACGGAGTCTACAACCCACACAAGTGGCTCAGGTAGTGCAGTTTATCCAGGATGGCACATCAATGCGAGCTGTGGCAAAAAGGTTTGCTGTGTCTGTCAGCGTAGTGTCCAGAGCATGGAGGCGCTACCAGGAGACAGGCCAGTACATCAGGAGACGTGGAGGAGGCCGTAGGAGGGCAACAACCCAGCAGCAGGACCGCTACCTCCGCCTTTGTGCAAGGAGGTGCACTGCCAGAGCCCTGCAAAATGACCTCCAGCAGGCCACAAATGTGCATGTGTCAGCATATGGTCTCACAAGGGGTCTGAGGATCTCATCTCGGTACCTAATGGCAATCAGGCTACCTCTGGCGAGCACATGGAGGGCTGTGCGGCCCCACAAAGAAATGCCACCCCACACCATGACTGACCCACCCCCAAACCGGTCATGCTGGAGGATGTTGCAGGCAGCAGAACATTCTCCACGGCGTCTCCAGACTCTGTCACGTCTGTCACATGTGCTCATGTGCTCAGTGTGAACCTGCTTTCATCTGTGAAGAGCACAGGGCGCCAGTGGCGAATTTGCCAATCTTGGTGTTCTCTGGCAAATGCCAAACGTCCTGCACGGTGCTGGGCTGTAAGCACAACCCCCACCTGTGGACGTCGGGCCCTCATACCACCCTCATGGAGTCTGTTTCTGACCGTTTGAGCAGACACATGCACATTTGTGGCCTGCTGGAGGTCATTTTGCAGGGCTCTGGCAGTGCACCTCCTTGCACAAAGGCGGAGGTAGCGGTCCTGCTGCTGGGTTGTTGCCCTCCTACGGCCTCCTCCACATCTCCTGATGTACTGGCCTGTCTCCTGGTAGCGCCTCCATGCTCTGGACACTACGCTGACAGACACAGCAAACCTTTTTGCCACAGCTCGCATTGATGTGCCATCCTGGATGAACTGCACTACCTGAGCCACTTGTGTGGGTTGTAGACTCCGTCTCATGCTACCACTAGAGTGAGAGCACCGCCAGCATTCAAAAGTGACCAAAACATCAGCCAGGAAGCATAGGAACTGAGAAGTTGTCTGTGGTCACCACCTGCAGAATCACTCCTTTTTTGGGGGTGTCTTGCTAATTGCCTATAATTTCCACCTTTTGTCTATTCCATTTGCACAACAGCATGTGAAATTTATTGTCAATCAGTGTTGCTTCCTAAGTGGACAGTTTGATTTCACAGAAGTGTGATTGACTTGGAGTTACATTGTGTTGTTTAAGTGTTCCCTTTATTTTTTTGAGCAGTGTATATACATTGATACTATCCTTCACATATGCATATTGCATATGATACCTCAGAAAACTGAGGTGGTTCCCTCCAGAATCCCTTACCTAGGTGTAAACTTGATTATGTTGGCCCTGGATAGATCTCTACTGAGGTTCAGTTTAACATGGTAGCATTTTGCTCTAGTCTTGGAGAGGTAGATGCAGCCTTCCAACAGGGGGATGGCCAGCATAGGGCTCCAAGTTTTTCTACTGGGTATTTTGTTGTTTTTAGCTGTTTTTTATTTTCATAATATTTTATTACTCTGACCTTTCAGCACACTGGCCATGTGAACGTACTAACATTCATTTCTGATTACTATGAGTATGTCTAATTCACTGACTCAAGGCTCCACATGCTTTATCAGCTGGAACGTGAAAGGAATTAACCAGGTGGTCAAGCGTAGCCGAGTGTATGCTCATCTTAAGTCCTTAAGTCCGGACATTGTTTTTCTCCAAGAGACCCATCTCTGGTCCAGCGACCTTGATAAACTAAAGAGAGGATGGGTAGACCAAATATTTCACTCCAACTTTGGTGCTAAGGCCCGAGGGGCAGCCATCAGAAAAGGCACCCTGTTTGTCTCCTCCAAAGTAATTTCAGATACTAATGGAAGACATATTAAGTGATGGGGAAATTGTTTAGCTAACCTCTATAATTGGGTTGACACTCAATTTCTCTCTGACCACGTCGCAACACTTCACGACCTTAAATCTCATCAATTTATATTGGGCGGAGATTTCAATTGTGTATTGCATCCAAGTCTTGACAGATCCAGACTGAAGCCCAACAATGTAATTTCTAAATCAGGTGCAGTAATCAACTCATTTCTAGAATCATATAATTTGTCTGATCCGTGGAGGAGGAGCAATCCCACTGCTAAACAGTACTCCTTTTTATTCTCCAGTCCACCGCTTATACCATAGGATTTACTTTCTCCTGCTGGACAATATAATTCTTCCTTTAGTAACTAATAGCCAATTTTACAGCATCATTATCTCAGATATGATATGATTTGATATGGCTATCTAGCCCTGTCCAGCTAGATATCCGCTTTCCGGCCAGTACTGTGTGGCGACTTGTGTGGCGACGCGTGTGGCGACTTGACCAACTACTACTATCCTGTAGTGCATTTAAAAAACTCACATTGATGGTTTTTACAGATCAACTGCACCCCTGACGTGTCTCACTCTACTGTGTGGGAGTCGTTAAAAGCATATCTAAGGGGCCAAAATATTTCATACACAGCATATTACAACAAACAGAGCACCAGATACAGTGGCTGCAAAAGTATTCACCCCCCTTGGCATTTTTCCTATTTTGTTGCCTTACAACCTGGAATTAAAATTTGGGGGGGGGGTTGTATCATTTCATTTACACAACAGGCCTGCCACTTTGAAGATGCCAAATGTTTTTTGTGAAACAAACAAGAAATAAGACAAAGAAAACTGAGCATGCATGACTTTTCACCCCCCCTCCCAAAGTCAATACTTTGTAGAGCCACCTTTGGAGGCTACAAGTCTCATGAGGTATGTCTTGGCACATCTAGCCACTGGGATTTTTGCCCATTTGCCCAGGCAAAACTGCTCCAGCTCCTTCAAGTAGGATGGGTTCCGCTGGTGTACAGCAATCTTAGTCATACCACAGATTCTGAATTGGATTGAGGTCTGGGCTTTGACTAGGCCATTCAAGACGTTTAAATGTTTCCCCTTAAACCACTCGAGTGTTGCTTTAGCAATATGCTTAGGGTCATTGTCAATGCTGTAAGGTGAACCTCCGTCCCAATCTCAAATCTCTGGAAGACTGAAACAGGTTTCCCTCAAGAAGTTCCCTTTATTTAGCGCCATCCATAATTTATTCAATTCTGAACAGTTTCCCAGTCCCTACTGATGAAAAACATCCCCACAGCATGATGCTGCCAATACCATGCTTCACTGTGGGGTTGGTGTTTTCGGGGTGATGAGAAGTGTTGGTTTTGCGCCAGACATAGAGTTTTCCTTGATGGCCAAAAAGCTACATTTCTGTCTCAACTGACCAGAGTACCTTCCTCCATATGTTTGGGGAGTCTCCCACATGCCTTTTGGCGAACACCAAACATGTTTGCTTATTTTTTTCTTTAAGCAATGGCTTTTTTTCTGGCCACTCTCTGTAAAGCCCAGCTCTGTGGTCCTACGGACAGATACTCCAATCTCCGCTGTGAGCTTTGCAGCTCCTTCAGGGTTATATTTGGTCTCTATGTTGCCTCTGATAAATGCCCTCCTTGCCTGATCTGTGAGTTTTGGTGGGCGGCCCTCTCTTGGCAGGTTTGTTGTGGTGCCATATTCTTTCCATTTTCATGGATTTAATGGTGCTCTGTGGGATGTTGAAGGTTTGGGATTTTTTTTACAGCCCAACCCTGATCTGTACTTCTCCACAAATTTGTCCCTGACCTGTTTGGAGAGCTCCTTGGTCTTCATGGTGCCGCTTGCTTAGTGGTGTTGCAGACTCTGGGGCCTTTCAGAACAGGTGTATATATACTGAGATCATGTGACACTTAGATTGCACACAGGTGGACTTTATTTAACTAATTATGTGACTTCTGAAGGTAATTGGCTTCATAGTAAAACTTTTACAGTTAAAAAAAAATTTAAACAAGCAATTTTTTTCATTTCACTTCACCAATTTGGACTATTTTGTGTATGTCCATTTATTGAAATCCAAATTAAATCCATTTAAATTACAGATTGTAATGCAACAAAATGGGAAAAACGCAAAGGGGATGAATACTTTTGCAAGGCACTGTATGACTCTTCTACGACTCCTGAACTCTACAAATGGAGACTGCTACACCAATCAGAATTTGACAATCTTTCCACCAAACAAACTGAGCAGCTTCTGTTTAAGTCGAGGCACTTCTATGAACACGAAGAGAAAGCTGGCAAAATGTTCTCTCACCAGCTTCGACAATCCGTTGCTAGCAGCACCATACCTGAAATCTCTGTTGTAGCAGATGTAACTTCTACCAATCCCAAAGAAATCAACAATCAATTTAAGCAATTCTACTCTACTCTTTACTCGTCAGAAGCTCTTCCTGACACATCTCGTATGCATGCATTTCTAGACAATCTGGACATCCCCGGTCTCAATTCAGATGAACAAACCAACATGGAAATTCAGATGAACAAACCAACATGGATGCCTCAGTAATTGATGAGGAAGTTACTCTGGGCCTGATGGCTTCCCTATTGAATTTTATAAAGCATTCTCCTCGACCGGGTTGAGTGGGAATATCTATTTACAGTACTAGAGAGATGTGGGTTTGGTCTGTCATTCCTTTCCTGGATTAAGATGTTGTACTCTTCCCAAGTGGCTGTTATGTTACCTCCAGCTAATTCCTTCTCCACAGGGGGGCCAGGCAGGGTTGCTATTTATCCCCTTTCCTATTTGATATGGCTATTGAACCTCTTGCTATCGCCCTGCGGACGGAGGAGAAGATTAAGGGAATATTAAGGGGCAACATAACTCACAAGGTGTCCTTATATGCAGAAGGTCTTCTTTTCTACATCTCTAACCCTGTGGAGTCTATACCCTATCTCTTGGACATGCTACAAGGTTTTTGGACATTCTCTGGTTATAAGTTAAACCTAACAAAAGGTGTGCTCCTCCCCATTAATCAGTTAGCAGAATGAATTGGGTATACCAATTTCACATTTAAGTGGAGCATCAGGTCTTTACTTATTTGGGGATAAAGACCACATGCTCATTTAAGGCTCTGTTTAAACATAACATCGAAAAACTCCTTGAGCGCACTAAGCAGGATTTCATAAGGTAGCCGTCTCTTCCCATTTCATTAGCAGGTCGCATTAATTCTGTTTAGATGATTGTACTACCTAGGTTTTTGTACTTGTTCCAAATTATTCCCATTTTTTCTGCCAAAGTCGATGTTGAAACAACTGGACAGCTACATTTCCAATTTCATTTGGAATAAGTCAAATCCACGAATGAGAAAGGTATATCTAGAGAGACCTAAGCCGGCAGGCATTTTACACTACTACTGGTCAGAAAATATATCTAAATGTGATTTTTTGGGGTTTCTACATTTGAAAACACGGATGGCCCAACTTGGGCCATCATGGAGTTACAGTCAAACCTTCCAACTTCTCCAGTCTCCCTCCTGTGCTCCCCAATGCCCATGAACCTTGGCACCCATGTTTTGAACTCCATTGTTAAGAACTCCCTTAAAATCTGGTGCCAATTCTGATATCACTTTAGCCATAAACAAGCAAGCGGCTTCTCTCCATTAACATCTAATCATCTATTCCCTGCGTCACAGATTGACACGGCATTCCAGTTCTGGCATAGGAATGGTCTGGTGTTTTTTTGTGACCTATTTGTTGATAACGCATTCATCTCATTTGATACTCTGAGGGTTGACCATAATATTCCCAATACCCACTTTTTTAGATACCTGCAAACTCGCAGCTTGCCAAAAAACATTTCCCTTAATTTCCACTCGAGCCTACTAAGTGTCCAGTCGAGAGGTGCTTAGATCTTAACCCTTATCTGAAGGGCACAATCTCCAGAATATACGACATAATACAAAACGTTAATCCGCATTCCTTTGCAAATACAAAATCTGCATGGGAGCCAGACATAGGTGGCGAGCTACCCAATGATATATGGCAACAAAGTATTTAGCGTATCCAAACATCATAATTTTGCATAAGGCATGTGCTTATTCAGTTTAAGGTTTTGCACCGTCTCCATTACTCAAATGACAGATTGGCAAAAATATACCCAAATGTTGACCCCAAGTGTTTCAGATGCCACCAGAGTCCAGAAACTGTGGGACACATGTTTTGGTCATGCCAATCTTTGAGTGGCCTCTGGGACCCCATTTTTTAGGCATTCTCACATAAGTGTAATACAACTATTAGCCCCAACCTGGTCACTGCCATTTTTGGGGCACTTCCCCTAGACCAGAAAGCTACCACGCAAGCTACTTCTAGCTCACCGCCTTGTCCTCTTTCACTGGAAGTCTGCAAAGCCACCCTCCTTTATGCAGTGGGTTAAGGAGGTGATGTCATCTCTGCCTCTGGAGAAGGTTAGGTACACTGTGCATGGGTTCCAACAAAAGTTAGACCGAACCTTTTCCCCATTAATACAATACAGGGAGAGCCAGTCTTTTACTCATAGTAACTTGCATATTTTGGTAAGCAGTCATGTCTGTTCTAGTGGCCATTTGTGCTGATAAGAATTTTCTATTAATTTAATAGAACTATCATTAATAGTTTCTATTAATGATTTAACTTACTTTTATAGTTCTCTTAGCGGGTGGGTTTTTTTGGAGGGAGAAAGGTTGGGAGGGAGGGAATGGATGGATGGATGGATGGATGTGAAAATTAGTGGTTGGGGTTGTACTGTTTTTGTTGTTATATCTGAAATTCTATAAATAAAGCTTAAAAAAAAATTTCAAGAGAGAATTCTGTTCAGTTATAGTCACAGCTGTGTATATACCATGACAGACCTCAAGGAACTACACTGGGCTTTGTGCAAACAGTAAACCACATATCCTGAGGCCGCATTCATTGTAACTGGGGATTTTAACAAAGCAAATTTGAGGAAAATGGTTCAATAAACGCATTGTTTGTAGCACTCAAAAACTCTACCATTGTTACTCCCCCTTCGGGGTGGCTAAAATGCTGTCTACCTCCCTCCCTACAGCAAATCAGATCACGACTCCATCCTGCTCCTCCCTTCCTATAAAAGGAAGTACCTGTGCTAAAGTCTATTCAAAGCTGGTCAGAACAATCGGAATCCATGCTTCAAGGTTGTTTTGATCACGCGGAGTGGGATATGTTCCGGGTTGCCACTGAGAATTACACTGATATATACACGGACACAGTGACTGAGTTAATCAGGAAGTGTATAGGGGAGGTTGTTCCCACTGTGACTATTAAAACCTAACCAAACCAAAAATCGTTGATAGATGGCAGCATTCGCACAAAACTGAAAGCACGAACCACCACATTTAACCATGGCAAGGTGCCTGGGAATATGGTAGAATACAAACAGTGCAGTTATGCCCTCCGTAAGGTAATCAAACAGGCAAAACGTCAGTACAGAGACAAAGTGGAGTTGCATTTCAACGGCTCAGACACCAGACGTATGTAGCAGGGTCTAGGCAGTAGATGACCAGGGATGTTCTCTTGACAAGTGCGTGAATTGGACCATTTTCCTGTCCTGCTAAGCATTCAAAATGTAACGAGTACTTTTACGTGTCAGGGAAAATGTATAGAGTAAAAAGTACAGGTATTTTCTTTAGGGATGTAGTAAAGTTAAAGTAAAAGTTGTCAAAAAAAAAAAAAAAAGTAAAGTACAGATACCAAAGAACCGACTGAAGTAGTACTTGAAAGTATTTTTACTTAAGTACACCAGTGCTCAATTGAGATAATTTCCACACCGCGTATGGCTGCACGATATGGGCAAATAATCTTGGACTTATTTTTAACCAAATGTTGCAATTGCGAATTAGAGCAAAACTGTTGGAATCATGGAAATAAAATGACCATTCTAATTCTATAGTTAGAATATAATAGTCGGCACTTTGAATACAGTGTTGTTTGAGATGACAACAAATTAAAATGCCAGGGAGGAGTTATTGTGACAGGGTAGGAAATATAGTGTTGATAAGTGTTTCCTAGGGGACCCTATAACCTTTGGCTACATTGCATGTATTCTCTTAGCTACTTCATGTAGCTAACATATTCTTGCTTTGCATATTCCTATTTTATTTAGAAGATACTGTTGCACAAACAACATGCTGATTTAGGTCTACACCATCACTGGTATTATCAGGCTGTATTAGCTAGCTACGTTTGCTCTGACTCAGTACATTTATTAGCTAGCTAGCTAGCGATTAGCATTAGCGGCTAACAATTAGCGTCTCACAAGATTTAGGGCAACTTGCTAAGAAAAGACAAACTAGCTGTTTGCTGATGTAAGAAACACAAACTAATAGAGTCATAGAACGCTAGTGGCTAGGTCAGTGTGGAAAGTGACACGGAGAGAAAGAGCGGAGAGAGGTGACTCAATTAGCAAAGTAAACTATAAAAATTGACATTACACATGGCGTATCACATTTAACAAAACAAACATTAAAATACTGTTATTGAAGGTAAAGTAAAAACCCAAGCCAGTCCCTGAATCAATACCGGTATATCATAAAATACTGTATACCATCCCGCCCTAATCAGGACACAGGTGCACCTTGTAATGGGGACAATAAAATGCCACTAAAATTTGCAGTTTTATCACACAAAACAATGCCACAGATATCTCATGTTTTGAGGAAGCATGCAATTAGCCGTTTTAGAGAATTTGGCAGTAAATCCAACAGGCCTCACAACCACAGACTACATGTAACCACGCCAGCCCAGGACCTCCACATCCGACTTGTTCACTTGCGGGATTGTCTGAGACCAGCCACCCGGACTGCTGATTCAAATGAGGAGTATTTCTGTCTATAATAAAGCCCTATTGTTGGGAAAAACTCATTCTGATTGGCTGGGCCTGTCTCCCCAGTGGGTGATTCCAACCCACGACTGCGCCACTGCCCAGTCATGTGAAATCCATAGATTAGGGCCTAATGAATTCATTTAAATTGACTGATTTCATTATATGAACTCTAACTGAAATTGTTGCATGTTGCGTTTATATTTTTGTTCAGTATATATTCAACTATTGCTGTACATATAATATTCTATCCACGTATTCTTCAGATATACTAAATATCCTATCCACATAATGTCTAATGTCCATAATGTCTATATATCACATACACACACAGTGTATATATATTTATACTCTGGACTCTGACATTGCTCGTCCTTATATTTCTTAATTCCATTATTTTACTTTTAGATGTGTGTATTGTTAGATATTACTGCACTGTTGGGAGCTAGGAACACAAGCATTTCGCTACACTAGCAATAACATCTGCTAAACATGTGTATGAGACCAATAAAATTTGATTCGATTTTTCCCTTAACGGTGTATCTACTTTCATAAGGATATTGTCTTGTAATTTCACTCTGTTCCGATGTCACTAGTTCACTTTCATCATCTCAAATTAGCATAAAGTCTACAGTAGGTGTTCAATCGACAAAACATGTATTTATTTAATAACAATAGATTAAAATACACACACACACAACCTCAAACTACAACATATCACATTACTTGTGATTCAAAAGGAATATGTGCATTCAAAAAGAATGAATCAGGTTAAGTGGTGTCAGATTAAAATTGATTGTGACATTGCCTGCCTTTCCACTTCATCCATAAGCAATTATTTGTCATAAAATGAATTAACCATATGCAATTATACACTGCTGTGAAATATCTAAATTTACCACTCTGCTTTGTTGAGTCAGGTGTTCATGAAATAAATTAAGCTCTCAACTTTCACACAACAGGAAATATCCGAGATGCCAGAAATAAACAGAGACTTCAAAACGCCCCCATAGATGAAAACAAAATCCTGATGAAACCTGATGCCATCATTAATACATTTGAACCATTACTGGTTGTATACAATGTGAGCCAAGTGCTTCTCAAGAGACTGGGTATCTATCCCCCAAAGCAGGCATTGACAAGCCTGGACAAGCACCAACACCTGCTACCATCTCTCTCTTTTCCTGTTCAAAGACAAAGAGGAAGGTCCAAAACAACATGACAAGGAAAGTCTTCTTAAGATAGGGCACATGACGTACATGTGAATGGATGCCTGAGTGTGCGCTTGTGTGTGGGTCTGCACACAGTGCACAGACTGTTTCAAGTGTTTTTTTGCATGTTTGTGTATGCTCACAAGTTGTCTTGCATGGCCACAAACCTTTAGAGTGAGCCAAACGTAAAATACAACATTTAAGAACGGGAAGCATAGAAATAGCGCACATAGAATAGATCATTCACCATTCAGTTAGTATTGGCCCAGACATGACCTCAAACGTACCCAAAACAGACTAAAAATGGATCCAAAGAGTTTGTAGAGTCACAAGCTTCATCTAGCCAAATCATCTAGCTACAATCAGTTAATTTGTCCAAATACTTATGCCTTCTTCAAATGGGGGGACTAGAAACATAAAATGCTATTATGTCTGACTGGTAAAACATACAGTGGCTTCGGAAAGTTTTCAGACCCCTTGACTTTTTCCACATTTTGTTACATTACGGTCTTATTCTAAAATGTATTTAAAATAATAATACTTGTCAGCAATTTACACACAATACCCCATAATGACGGAGTGAAAAACGTTTTTTTGAAATTTTAGCTAATGTATTAATAATAATAAACAATTTCTGTTTACCTTATTTACATAACTATTCAGACCTTTTGCTATGAGACGTTTACCTTATTTACATAACTATTCAGACCCTTTGCTATGAGACCCGAAATTTAGCTCAAGTGCATCCTGTTTCCATTGATCATCCTTGAGATGTTTCAACAACTTGATTGGAGTCCACCTGTAGTAGATTCAATTGATTGAACATGATTTGGAAATGCACACACCTGTCTATATTAGGTTCCACAGTTGACAGTGTAGGTCAGAGCAAAAACCAAGCCATGAGGTCGAAGGAATTGCTCGTAGAGCTCCGAGACAAGATTGTGTCGAGGCACAGATCTGAGGAAGGGTACCAAAACATTTATGCAGCATTGAAGGTCTCCAAGAGCACAGTGGCCTCCATCATTCTTAAATGGAAGAAGTTGTTTTTTTCTTCCTAGAGCTGACCGCCCAGCCAAACTGAGCAATCGGGGGAGAAAGTCCTTGGTCTGGGAGGTGACCAAGAACCCGATGGTCAGAGATGGGAGAAACTTCCAGAAGGACAACCATCTCTGCAGCACTACACCAATCAGGCCTTTATGCTAGAGTGGCCAGACGGAATCCACTCCTCAGTAAAAGGCACATGACAGCCTTCTTGGAGTTTGCCAAAAGGCACTGAAAGACTCTTAGACAATGAGAAACAAGATTATCTGGTCTGATGAAACCAATATTTCGGCCTGAATGCCAAGCATCACGGCTGGAGGAAACCTGGCACCATCCCTACGGTGAAGCATGGTGGTGGCAGCATCATGCTGTGGGGATGGGAGAATAGTCAGGACTGAGGCAAAGATGAACGGAACAAAGTAGAGAGATAAAAAAGGTTTTATCCTTGATAAAAAAAACTGCTCCAGAGCGCTCAGGACGTCAGACTGGGGCAAAGGTTCACCTTCCAACAGAACAACGACACTAAGCACACAGCCAAGACAACGCAGGAGTGGCTTTGGGACAAGTCTCTGAATGTCCTTGAGTTGTCCCAGCCAGAGCCCGGACTTCAACCTGAATGAACATCTCTGGAGAGACCTGAAAATAACTGTTCAGCAATGCTCCCCACCCAACCTGATAGAGCTTGAGATGATCTGCAGAGAAGAATGGGAGAAACTCCCCATATACAGGTGTGCCAAGCTTGTAGCGTCATACCCAAAAATACTCGATGCTGTAATCACTGCCAAAGGTGCTTCAACAATTTACTGAGTAAAGGGTCTGAATACTTATGTAAATGTAATATTTGCTTCGTCATTATGGGGTATTGTGTGTTGATTAATGATGGAAAAAAACAATTTCGGCATTTTTTGAATAGGGCTGTAACGTAACAAAATGTGGGAAAAAGTCAAGGGGTCTGAATACTTTCCGAATGCACTGTATTTAAATTGTCATTCTGGACTGTCGCCTCGTAATTTTATCTTAAATTTAAAAAATGCTGGAGTACAGAGCCAAAATAAAATGTTAGTTTTACTGTTCAAATGCATATGGTGAGGACTGTAGAATATTTCCAAAAAGACACTTATTACGAAAGACAGCTAGCTATCGGTTTGTGTAGGCAGGGTCACCACTGCTGACAATGCAATGCATTCACAAGAGTTTGTCTTTCCCAAGGATGTTCCGCCACCACTTCTGGCCATCTTCAACTCTGTCCTTGTGTACAAAACTGCTCTTCAGAAAACCAGCACCTAGCAAATGCAATCACACACACGCACACATACACACACTCAAGGCGGCAGTATGACATAAACAGCACCAAAAAAATAGACAGTCTTTTAGCATGTTGTTGTGATGCGCCCGAGGGAGCCGTCATACATTCAATTTGCTACTATTATTCCCTCATGATCACCCCCCCCCCAGAGAGGACAGAATTAAAACCGTCCATGCCATGGCAATTACAGCAGCGGCCATGTTATTTTGGAAAGAGCATGCCTTGTCTCTCGCTGCAAAGGCCAACAGCACAGATACCTTCATTAAAGGATAATGCCAGTGATCTGGATGTCTTGTTAAGCTTTTGTACACATCATACATGCGCCTCCTTCTGTGAAGGCAAGACCAGGATGTTTCCATCTCGCAATGTAGCATTAGCAGCTAACAACAAGGTAACGTTTTTAACACCAATGATAAACTGTGAAAAGAATGGTCGTTGTTTTTACAGGTGTGAAACTAGGCCAGCTCAGGTGTTACAGCTCGTGTCCAGTGTTATTCTAGCTGCTAGCAGGTTGTTGGCTGGCTACACTAGTGCGCTAATTATGAAGTCGCTACCTTTGAGATGAGTAGCTTAGGCAAACTGCCAGTTCTGTCAGGGAATACAGACGATCTCCCATCACATCAATATTTCAGCGGTGTAGCTTACCATTGCAATCTGCCATAAGAGTGCTCAACGGACCAGACAGACTGCTATTTGCATTCTACATGAAATGGTTACTGGCTTAACTTCCACTTAACGCCTATGCCCAATGAAAACTGTCAAGAAAAGATTTCTACATTGCAAACCATGTCTCCCAGCCAGGTTGCAGAAATACACAGTCTGCGCCTCAAATGGCGCCCTATTCCCCATTTAGTGTGTAACACGCAGGATATGAAGGGGAAATGAACCAATGTCTTAGACCAATAGAATAAGTATGATATTCCCCCTTGGGCCGAGGGCAGACACTGGTTTTGATGTTCGCAGACGGGACTCTCATCACGTGACCATAAACGACTGATGTCCGCTACAAGTACACTACTTTTTGACCACTACTGGTAAAAAGTAGTGCACTATAAAGAGACGCTCCTCCAATAAATCTTCCATTCCATTTTCACATGAGTAACATGCGCTTCATCTATAATTCATGAATGATGGATGCAGATACTATATGAATAGCAATTTATTACTCTGATCAATAATGATGATTACGCAGCTTCTACAAAATCCTTACTAGCCTATAGGTCTGTACCACTCCAAATAAAAAGCTTGCCAAACACTGAGACATTTTAGGATTCGCAACATGTTGCAAGGGCAATTCTCATTGTCAGAGCTCAAGAAACAGCTGAACTATATGCCAGCCTGGCCTCAGAGCCATTAAAACATACTTTATGTATTTCTGAGCACCTCCAAGACGTTTGATACCTACTAATGGTGTAGTTACTTTGGACAGAAATGAAAGTAGGGAGGTTGGTTGAGGAGGATGGGTGAGCATAATTTGCAACCGTCTAGCAATCCAAAGGTTCAGGTCGCATCGGGGACAACTGTAGCTAACCCTTAAATTTAACCCAATCCTAACCTGCTACTTAAATTCACCTAACCCTTGTTGTTTTATTTCGCCTAACCTTTCACGTAAATTATTCAAACCTTTTTCGTTAGTTCACCTAACCACCAACGTAAATTCTCCCAGTAATTCTTTGTTGTTACAACGCAACAAGCAACTTGGTCTCAGAGAAAGATGTGTAATACTATATGTCATCCAAGCTGTATGATAACTTACATCATCCAATTCATATGCTATTTGCGACCAGGTAAGACGTATGATACCAAACGTCCTCTAATTCGTATAATATTGCGAGGCCATTGCAATCATAATGTAACCTGCCATAACATATACTAAATGGAGTCACAGATTTACATACAGAATAATGCAAATTGCCCTAAGACCACGTTGTCTATGCAGATGATGTTTACACTGTTGATGCAGATACCATCCTTGTATTGCAGTCAAATCATACAGCGTGGTACTGCCAAACTGTGTCCTGACATTCCCTGTATTCCAGCCTGGCTTTGTCCCAGGCCCACCGCGAATTGGATTGACATCTAAGCTGACAAAAAATAATCAATAAGGATACAAATGCCTCTTAATCAGTATGTTAATGCCAACACATTTTGTGTAAGCAGCGATGTAAATGGAAATGCTTCACAATGTGCTCCAATTGCATTATTGCGATCAACTGTATGACGAGGTATCCTGAGCAAAATTCAGCACATCATCTGCAGACTATGGACAGGCCATTTTATACCAGAACAGAACACAACCAAAAGCTAGCTACGGATAAGGTTTATTTGGGTGGTAAAGTTAGGAAAAGATGTATCCATATACAGGGTTTTAGATGTTTTCGGAAAGATGGGCAGGGACTCTGCTGTCCTAGCTTCACTAGCTTCTCCAAGTACACTATGATCCATTTTTACACAGTGCACAGATGGGATTTACAGTGGCTATTCAAGTTGAGAGCCCTGCTCAGTATAGCATTACTCCCAACCTGGGGAGTCAAGCTAAGATTCCAACCCTAGTTTATGACCACCCTTTTCCATAGGTCAGTGATCTTACATTTCCCCTGAAGCATATCTAGCAAGGGCTGTAGCATTTACTCTAGTGAGATTAGGTAGAGCTCACTCTCTCCACCCATAGGCTACACTAGCTCACTTAGGGAAAGTAGTGCTAATACAGTTACATGAGGGACATAGGCCTATAGAAATGCACGTTGGCTCTGTAGACATCGAGGGTTTCCCATCCCAAGAGAGCCAAGCTAAGCAAGCAGGCTGTTGCAGGAGTGCTATATGGTGAAATTGATTGGCTCAGGGGAGCTGTGGTGTATCTGATCTGGCCTGTTACAGCACTGCAAGCTGATTGGCTCACTTGTCACTGGTGTATCTGGGGTGTGTTCAGTGTGGTGAAACATTCAGAGAGCTTCAGGTAGACATTTAATGAACAGAGCTGTTGAATTGTTTCTATATCATTCTATTGGTTTAAGAGACTTAGGGGTGCATATGATTGGCTTGGGAAAGACAGATGTTGGATTAAACATGATTAGCGCTGAGATGTCATATTGTATATATTTTTTTAATATTTAATGTATTTATTGATGTATTTTATATATTATTTTTTTTCAGGGGGTGGATCAGGTTTAATATTGCGGATAGATTGTCGCTTCCATCAATGTAATTGTCTGCATCATTTCCAAACCCCCATATATCTTTGGGGTAAATATATATATTTATATATATACATACAGTATATATATTTTGGAGATTATTTCATTTTCAAATAACTGAAAGTGAGCGGTTGTAATCTGAATAAAGGGAAAAGGCCATTCTTGAGCATGGGGTGAGACATTCTTACTAATTTACTAGAGAACAATTTTTTATTTAAGTATACATTTTGCATGACTGATGCCTTTAGTGAGAGCTTTAATGCTTTAATGTTTAATAATTTCTGCCCTCCAAATTCATATTCATTATATATAAATAGGCCCTTTTAATTTTGTCTGGCTTGCCATTCCAAATCAAATTGAATATTTTTTGCTCAAATAATTTAAAAAGCTGGTCGCTCGGTTTAGACAAAACCTTAAGCAAATAGGTCAACTGTGATATGACTAGAGCTAATCAGGGTGATTTTTCCACAAATAGACAGGTATTTTCCTTTCTATGGTAGCAAGATCTTATCTATTATTACTAACTTTCTATAAAAATGTATTGGAGTGAAATAATTTATTTCTTTAGGGATATGTATACCGAGTATGTCCACATCCCCGTCAGTCCATTATATTTGTAAACTACACGGTAAAGTTTAAGTACCTTTTTTTGTGATCCAAGACATGATATAGTACACTTTATCATAATTTGGTTTTAATCCAGAGAGGTTAGAAAAATTATCTAGGCTTTGGAGGGATTCTAATTGTGGATTTAAAAGAAAACATGAATCATCAGCATAAAATGAAACCTTTGTTTTTAAGCCATGGATTTCTAATCCCTTAATATTATTGTTGGATCTCATTTTAACAGCTAACATTTCGATGGCAATAATAAATAGATATGCCGATAGTGAACAACCTTTTTTTACTCCTCTTGACAGTTTAAAACTTTCTGAGATGTAATTATTTACTATTTTACACCTAGGGTTACTACACATAAATTTAACCCATTTTATAAGAGATTCTCCAAAATTCAAATATTCCAGGCATTTATATATAAACTCCAGTTGTACTTTATCAAAAGCCTATTCAAAGTCAGCTATGAAAACCAGGCCTGGTTTCCCAGATATTTCATAGTGCTCTATTGTTTCCAGTACTTGTCTTATATTATCTCCAATGTATCGTCCATGTAAAAAACCTGTCTGATTAGGATTGGACTGGATCTTTATATTTACACCACTTGGATCCTGTTTCAGTAAAAATGAAATTAGACCTTGTTGAGTGTCTGATAATCTACCATTTATATAGGAGTGTTTTAAAACATGCTAAAAATGGTCCTCTGAGTATATCAAAAAAGATATGGTATATCTCCACTGGTATGCCATCCAGCCCTGGAGTTTTCCTATTGTATTGGATGTGTCAATAGGGGTTTAATTACTGCTAACAACTCTCGGGAAAACTATTGCACAATACTGTTGCTGTAGCTACTGTGAATATTAAATTAATACCCAAGAGATGGTATTCCATAGGGCCCTGATCAAAAGTAGTGCACTATATAGGGAATAGGGTGCTGTTACGTTCCCCATCAAGAAATAAATAATGTCGCTCAAAAAGAAGGGGAACTAACAGAGTCACTGACTACAACCAAAACAAAATAGGTGGGGTTTTAGGAGGCTTTCTGAAAAACATGGGGGTAAAACACCTTTCCGACTAACGAGATGGACAAGCCAGCACAGTTGTACCACATAGTGACTAACAAGGCGACGCAAATCAGTGCGCTCTATGTGCTTACGTGCACATAGGGCGCACAGTCCTACTTCAAAAAATAAATTGAAAAACCAAAACCTGTAACAGGTGCCATTTGAGACGCAGGCAAAAGAAGGCGAGTGTGTATCCTTTGAAAAAAGATAAATTAATCAAGCATTTGATCGGGCCAGGGCGAATATGGATATCATGAGAAAAAGATAAGAAAAAGATCATTATGGTATGGGGATTAAGGACAACACAATATAACAATATATACAATATACACAATATAACACAACAGTCAATTAAAGACATGCAGTCAACAACTAATACTCAACAAGAGCACTTATTATGTGCGTAGGCACACAAGATTTTCGGCCTATTTTCAAATTGGCTCTGAAAATATGTCTTAGTAAACTGTAAACATTTAATGCTTAAGAGTGGATTGGATGTATTGAGTGCTTTACTAGATGCTCAATGCATTTATATTGTATGGGGAGGGGACTCATTCACTACCAATGTGTGACACCCACCTGGGTGATGCCTTGTCAACCAGAAAGCTCACCACACATTAGCTATCACAGTGGAGGGGTTAAGAGTAAACTAGGCTCATTATCATGTATAAACGCATAACAACAATAGTGCTTTAATGTGGCTCCTTAAATTTTTTTCAAACATGAGATCAGCCATATCATTCTGAAATGCAATATCTAGAAATACACCTATAATCTACACAGAACAAACAGAAACACTAAGAGTGATTAAAGAATGTTTTCCTAGCAAAATAAATAGATAATGAAGTGCTTTTTTTTAATCTAGATCCTTAAGCAATACACAAATAGTAGGGCCCCTGAAGCAACATCTGCGACTACAAAGACCATCACCAATGGATTTCAAATTTTTCTGGTGGAGGGCAACAGAGGTAGGCAAGGGGAAACAATAGGAACAGTACCGTCAGAAACTATTCATACTCCTTGACTTTTTCCACATTTTGTTGTGTTACAGCCTGAATTCAAAATGGAATAAATATATTTTGGTTTACCTCATCCATCTACACACAATACTCCATAATAACAAAGTGAAAACATGTTTTTAGAAATGTCTGCTAATTTATAGAAAATGAAATACAGAAATATACAATTTACATAAGTATTCATACCCCTGAATCAATACTTTGTAGAAGCACCTTTGGCAGTGATTACAGCTGTGAGGCTTTCTGGGTAAATCTCACACCTGGATTGTGCAACATTTGCACATTACTCTTTTCAAAAATCTTCAAGCTCTTTCAAATTGGTTGTTGACAACCATTTTCAAGTTTTGCCTAGATTTTCAAGTATATTTATGCCACTCAGGAACATTCACTGTCTTAATGACAAGCATCTCTAGTGTAGATTTGGCCTTGTGTTTTAGATTATTGTCCTGCTGCAAGTTGAATTCATCTCCCAGTGTCGGGTGGAAAGCAGACTGAACCAGGTTTTCCTCTAGGATTTTGCTTGTGCTTAGCTCCATTACATTTCTTTTTTATCCTGAAAAATCCCAAGTACTTAACGATTACAAGAATACCCATTACCGAATGTAGACACCACTATTCTTGAAAATATGGAGAGTGGTATTCAGTAACGTGTTGTATTGGATTTGCCCCAAATATAACAGTTTGTATTTTCAGAATTACTTTAGTTCCTTGTTGCAAACAGGATGTTTTGGAATATTTTAGTCTGTACAGGCTTCCTTCTTTTCACTCTGTCAATTAGGTTAGTATTGTGGAGTAACTACAATATTGTTGATCCATCCTCCATTTTCTCCTATCACAGCCATTAAACTCTAACTGTTATAAAGTCACCACTGCCTTCATGGTGAAATCCCTGAATGATGTCCTCCTCTCCGGCTACTGAGTTAGGAAGGACACCTGTATCTTTGAAGTGACTGGGTAATACATAACTTCACCAAGCTCAATGTCAGATTTTTTTAACCCATCTACCATTAGGTGCCCTTCTTTGCGAGGCATTGGAAAACCCTTCCTGGTATTTGTGGTTGAATCTTTGTTTGAAACTCACTACTCGACTGAGGGACCTTACAGATACAGTGGTTCCTCCTTTAAAAGTTGCAGCGTACTGTGTCGCAGAATTCTATGGCATGTTATTTAAGTGTGAACTACTGGTACCATTAATGCTAGTTAGTGCTAGTTGAGACCCGGGAGACCGGGGTTCAATTCCTCGATGGGGAGGAAGGAGTAGGCTTTCTTTGTAAATAAGAATTTGTTCTTAACTGATTCCATATGTGTTATTTCATAGTTGTGATGTCTTCACTATTATTCTACAATGTAGAAAATAGTAAAAATAAAGAAAAACCCTGGAATGAGTAGGTGTGTCCTAACTTTTGACTGGTACTTGCTTAATTAATTTGATTAATATTATGGTGTTTCTATTCCAAGGAAAACGAAAAACCCTCTGGGTTTCTGTTAGGTTGGAACCGAAAATATGGCGCTGTACAACGTGAAGGTCGGAAATACAGTACTGGTCTATTTAGCTAAAGAATCCAGTGTCCTGCGGAAGACCGGGTTTCAATTCCCCAACGGGGAGGAAGGAGTAGGCTGTCCTTGTAAATACGAATTTGTTCTTAACTGACTTGCCTAGTTAAATAAAGGTTACAGTAAGAGCATAACATTTCTACAGCCTAATTTTCTAATTCTAGTCTAACTAATACCCAAATGGAGATTCAGTGAAAAAAAAAAAAGAATCATTGATTTATCAAGACCAGTCCCCATGCTTGTCTCAGAGCAGCGCAAAACAGTGCTAAAATAGTTGTAGGCTATTACTTCAAATCTTATTGCTTCTAATTTCAAGATCCTCTTTAAATAGTCTCACAATTCAATGGCTTTTTCTTTGCAACTCTGCCTAGAATGCCATAATCCCGGAGTCCCCTCTTCACTGTTGACGTTGAGGCTGGTGTTTTGCGGGTACTATTTAATGAAGCTGCCAGTTGAGGAATTGTGAGGAGTCCGTTTGTCAAACGGGACACTCTAATGTACTTGTCCTCTTGCTCAGTTGTGCACCTCCCACTCCTCTTTCTATTCTGGTTAGAGACAGTTTGCTCTGTTCTGTGACGGGAGTAGTACACAGCGTTGAAAGAGATCTTCAGTTTCTTGGCAATTTCTCGCATGTAATGGCCTTCATTTCTCAGAACAAGAATAGACTGACGAGCTTCAGAAGAAAGTCCTTTGTTTCTGACCATTTTGAGCCTGTAATCAAACCCACAAATGCTGATGCTCCAGATACACAACTAGTCTAAAGAAGGCCAGTTTTATTGCTTCTTTAATCAGCAGTTTTCAACTGTGCTAACATAATTGCAAAAGGTTTTTCTAATGATCAATTAGCCTTTTAAAATTATAAACTTGGATTAGCTAACATAACATGCCATTGGAACACAGGAGTGATGGTTACTGATAATGGGCCTCTGTACGCCTATGTAGATATTCCATAAAAAATCTGCCATTTTCAGCTACAATAGTCATTTACAACATGAACAACGTCTACACTGTATTTCTGATCAATTTGATGTTATTTTAATGGACAAAAAATGTGCTTATCTTTCAAAAACAATGACATTTCTAAGTGATCCCAAACTTTTGAACGGTAGTGTATATTGTCCTGCTAATAACAGGGTTAATAATATATCTGTGAGAATATCCAACGGGCTTTTATATAATTATAAATTAATAATAATAATAAATCGCTTTGTTTAAAAAATAACAATATTTTGGAGATGATTAGGTTTTCAATAACGTAAAATGAGCAAGAAAAAGGCCATTCTTGAACATGGGGTGAGACATTGTTACTAATTTATAAAATAAAGCCAGTTGTATATTTAGAATAATTTATTTCTGTTTTTAGGAGAAAAACCAAAAACCTGTAGTCATCTCATGGGTCTCCCAGTCAAGCCCACCACAGGTATTGAACCAGCATCTATAGCAACACAGCTTGCACAGCTATGCAGTGTCTTAGACCATTGCGCAACTCAAGCGCTATACAACATGACTGGTCGGGAGTGGCCTACAGTACTACAGTAAAAGCAAAATAATCCTAACAAAATAAAATAATAAGAACCTTTGTGTAACAACAGTTTTAGTAAGTAATACTGAAGTCGTGCACAATTATCAGTTTCTATTTAGGTTTATGTCGCCCATTCATTGTCAATTAGAGACACAGTAGGACCCAAAAGCATAATCAGTGCTCTAACTCCCCCTTGCGCTGGTCTGGAGCAATGAAGTGGTGACGCGGGGTACTGTACTAAACCACAAATGACCTCTAAATCCCGTGGTGTAAACTCGTAACTTTTAAAGGAGGAACCACTGTAACTGTATGTGTGGGGAACAGAGATGAGGTAGTCATTCAAAAATAATGTTAAAGAGTGAGTCCATTCAACTTATTAAGTGACTTTTTACTCCAGAAATGATGTAGGCTTGCCATAACAAGGGGGTTGAATACTTACTGACTCAGGACATTTCAGCTTTTAATTTGTAAAAACTTTGAAAAACATAATTCCACTTTGACATGATGGATTATTGTGTGTAGGCCAGTGATAAAGAATTATATAAATGTAATACATTTTAAATGTAGGCTGTAACACAACAAAATGTGGACTAAGTCAAGGCCAAGGGTAGTGAATACTTTCTGAAGGCACTGCATAATATGACCTAGGAAAGATGGTCCTTATTTCTTCAAAAAACGAACAACACAGTCTCTTAAAATTCCACCTAACCGTCATACTTTCTATATGACGGGTTTGGGAAACCGCTTTTTTACTCTGTTCTTTGGTTAAGGTTTGTTTTCTGAATTAACAAATGCCCTTGTTGTAAGCAGAATCATTAGGGCTCATCTGCAAAAGAGACTGTGGTCTCAGCATGACTCCCTGCTTAAATAAAGGAAAAAAATATAGACCTATATACTGTTTAACTAGATGTCCTTTGAGAATCCTTGCCCAAATTCTGCCAACAGACAATAACAACTGACTTAACTGAAAACAAACGTAACTGTTGATATTTGTGCTATCATTGTGTTCCTGGTGGGGATGGCATGTTGGTCATTTACTGTTACAGACCCACACCCTCCCCCTCGAAATTGACATTCAAATACATGTATGTTGTTGTGTTTCAAACCGTGGCTTCTCAGAGTCATCCTAAATATGTCCATTTTATTTTCAGCTAAAAGTGCTGACCCTGCACAGTTTGTAAACTGAGAGGCGTGGCTCTTGGTGAACTGCCACCCATCCCCACAGTCTATAAGCAAGTAGGGTTGTCCGCTTAAAGAACCACTAAACACGGCGATTGGCACGTGTGTTTTTTTGTTGCTCATTCGAAAAACTAGATTTCTGTCTTGGAGGTGTGTTTACTGACTGAGTCTGCGTTTGGTTAATGATGTTTGTCCCCATGAGACACTGTAGAAGCCTATTTCACTTCCTCAAAATCCGCAGAATGAATCTAAGGTAACTCAAGAAATCTGTATTACATTTTTACGGTTTGGCTGAGGATGTTTCAGTTGTGCAATTTTACATCTAACTAAGGTGTTTGGTGCAGTATTTTTAAGTAAAATAATGCACAACATTTTGTCTTATGTACAGTCAGAGTTGCTGGGCAGATCTGTCTCACTGTCTATGCTATTGGATAGAGAGCAATCACCGCAGCTGTTCACCCCATGTTAGTGGGCAAATGGACATAGTCAAATCAAAACCCAACCTTCATTTACCCGGTGTGATGGACGGATGTTCCAAACTCAGTTTTAGAAAAGCTGACCAAAATGATTCTATCTACACTTTGTAGTCAATTTTGACATTAGAATAACTGTGTCTGACTCATATCAATGCCACATAGGCCGATTTCAAAGGGATGTGTTGCTTTTTAAAGGTAGTCGCTCTTTAACAGTGAGGCCTACTTCCTAAGATTGTATGTAATCTCTAGTGCTACTAGAGATTATTGTTTGAGGGTTCTTTAGAGATTGGATAGATGACTCTCTATGTAGACAAACAGTGGATGGAGACGGATTACTCTTTTGCATATTTAATTTCGAACTGACCATATTCATTAACTCCACTACTTCCTGACTTTTATCTTCCTACAATGAACTGATATCTGAACAATCAGAATAGAGAAAAGTCCTTTCTATGTAGATAATCAATTACCGTTACAATTCCGAACAACTGATTCACCATATTTTAGAACTACACAACATTGACTTAGAAAAGAATAATACTGTATCTCTCCTAAAATAATTATGCAAGATCCACATACAGTTATAGTACCGTTGTGAAAGGGGAGTCCTTGATCATATAGTCTACCCTTGGGCCTTTGTTCCCTCATTCTTCCCTGTGCTCAAAGTGTTGGTAGTGGTAGTAATTGACCTGACCTAGGGTCAGTTTTGTTTTCATTCACTAAGCTTCAAGATAAGCTAGCTAAAAGGTTCAAATCTGACGAGAGCAGTGCTTAGGGGCCACCCCTGAGTCGATTCTGCCAGTGGAGATGCACTCTGTGTGGCAGTGGGTAGAGGAACATTGTCCCTATAAACCCTAAAGTCTCTCTACACCCCAGTAATCTCATTAAACGCTGACCCCGAGGAGCGGGCAGGCTGACGTTTGCGAGCGGCTATGAATAGACCGCTTGGGGGTAATCCAGCCTCAAATCGCCCTCAATGTAAAATAAGCCTGAAATCATTCACTTTAAGCCTAGAACTACACTCAATATGTCCTGAACTGTCTTTTACTATAGTACTGAAATCAAACCTCACTGTGAAATAGGCATGAAAAACACCCACTATGCACCTAGACCATAATGAATGTGTTTTGAGATAAAGAAAATAATCACTTAAAAACTCCCTATAATAGTGAAATATAATATCAGTGTTTAAATCGTGTGCACTGCAAAGAAATACATTTATCAGTTCCTGCTGAAAATAACCATTAAAATTACAAAATTATACACTGGAGCTGACTGCATGCACATTGATTTAAAAAAAAACTATGTTGAATTGAAGCAATCACTGCATAACAGCATGGTTCAGCTGCTCATAATAAACACACTATAACAACTGTTCTAAGATCAGCCTATAAGGGTGGTTGGAGAGTAGGCTACTCAAAAGGCTAAATTTGGCATGGGACATCATAATAACATGATTTTCTGGTTGAAGCAGTTAGTATACAAAACATTAGGAACACCTTCCTAAACCCTCAGAACAGCCTCAATTCGTTGGGGCATGGACTCTACAATAATTTTTTTTAATTGGCAGGATAACCATGTTGGCTGGATGCCTATGTTGACTCCAATGCTTCTCACAGTTGTGTCAAGTTGGCTGAATGTCCTTTGGGTGGTGGGCCATTCTTGCTACACACGGGAAACCGTTGAGTGTGAAAAACCCAGCAGCGTTGCAGTTCTTGACAGAAACTGGTGTGCCTGGCACCTACTACCATACGCCGTTAAATCTTTTGTCATGCCCATTCACCCTCTGAATGGCACACATACACAATCCATGTCTCAACTGTATCAAGGCTTTAAACACTTCACTTCTGTCTCCTGCCTCTACGGGTCGGTGTCCATAAACCGGGACGGTTGTTGCTAAAGTGTGCTAATGGGATAGAATGATGTTGTAAGTAGCAGCCAACTTTCCAGGACATAGACATGTCTCATATGGGCAGAAAGCTTAAATTCTTGTTAATCTAACTGCAGTGTCCAATTTACAGTAGATATTACTATTACAGTGAAAAAATACCGTGCTATTGTTTGAGAAGAGTGCACAACAACAACACACTTTTATCACGGCAACTGGTTTGATACATTCACCTCTGAAGGTAAATAATGTACTTACATTCAGTAATCTTGCTCTGATTTGTCATCCTGAGGGTCCCAGAGATAAAATGTAGTGTCGTTTAAAAAAAATCTAATCCATTTTTATATTCCAATGTAGGAACCGGGTTCTGTTTTTTAGTTTGTATTATCTTTTACCAGAACTAATGTATTATATTCTCCTACATTAATTTCACATTTCCACAAACTTCAAAGTGTTTCCTTTCAAATGGTATCATTTGGAAAAGGAGATTATTGTGGACTACAGGAAAAGGAGGACCGAGCACGCCCCAATTCTCATCGACGGGGCTGTAGTGGAGCAGGTTGAGAGCTTCAAGTTCCTTGGTGTCCACATCAACAACAAACTAGAATGGTACAAACACACCAAGACAGTCGTGAAGAGGGCACGACAAAGCCTATTCCCCCTCAGGAAACTAAATAGATTTGGCATGGGTCCTGAGATCCTCAAAAGGTTATACAGCTGCAACATCGAGAGCATCCTGACTGGTTGCATCACTGTCTGGTACGGCAATTGCTCTGCCTCTGACCGCAAGGCACTACAGAGGGTAGTGCGTACGGCCCAGTACATCACTGGGGCTAAGCTGCCTGCCATCCACGACCTCTACACCAGGCGGTGTCAGAGGAAGGCCCTAAAAATTGTCAAAGACCCCAGCCACCCCAGTCATAGACTGTTCTCTCTACTACCGCATGGCAAGCGGTACCGGAGTACCAAGTCTAGGACAAAAAGGCTTCTCAACAGTTTTTACCCGGAAGCCATAAGACTCCTGAACAGATAATCAAATGGCTACCCGGACTATTTGCATTATGTGCCCCCCCCCAACCCCTCTTTTTTAGACTGCTGCTACTCTCTGTTTATCATATATACATAGTCACTTTAACTATATATTCATGTACATACTACCTCAATTAGGCCGACCAACCAGTGCTCCCACACATTGGCTAACCGGGCTATCTGCATTGTGTCCCACCACCCCCTCTTTTACGCTACTGCTACTCTCTGTTCATCATATATGCATAGTCACTTTAACCATATCTACATGTACATACTACCTTCATCAGCCTGACTAACCGGTGTCTATATGTAACTTTGCTACTTTTATAGCCTCGCTACTGTATATAGCCTGTCTTTTTACTGTTGTTTTATTTCTTTACCTACATATTGTTCACCTAATACCTTTTTTGCACTATTGGTTAGAGCTTGTAAGTAAGCATTTCACTGTAAGGTCTATCTATACCTGTTGTATTCAGCGCACGTGACAAATAAACTTTGATTTGATTTGAATAATATGCATATCCTTGCTTCAGGTGCTACAGGCGATTAGATTTGGGTATGTCATTTTTGGCGAAAATTTTAAAAAAAGGATCCGATCCTTAAGAAGAAATCCTTAGTCTCCTCCCCTTCATCTACACTGACTGAAGTGTAGGGATCATAGCTGTCATGGAAAGAGCAGGTGTTCTTTATGTTTTGTACACGCAGTGTATATCCAGAATACAACCAGGTAAAGATGTCCATTTTCTGGTCACTAAAAATATGTCTAAAAATCTGTATATAACCTGACCATGACATCAGCCTGACGTTATTGCAACCAGTCTCCACATGACATTGAGTCTGATCCCTTCCCTATACAGAGCATGTCAATGGCCCATATTGACATTGATTAACAAAGGTTAGAAAGTTAGGCCACCACCATGTTTGAATAGTTGACTACTGATAAGTGCAGTTTGCATAAGTGCAAACTCAGTTTAAGTGGAATTCAGTTTTCCAATCCCAATTAAATTCGATTATTTTTCATTGAGCCTGATAACTGCATACTCCAGTTTAATTCGTAATGGTTAAGGTGTTGGACTGACAGCCGCAGGGTCCTAGGTTTGAGTCCCACTCGGGCTTACCTCCAGAAAACCTTTTGGGAAAAAATTGTATTTAAAATATATTTTTGGGATTGTTTTTAATTGGGTAAATAATATATTTAGATAAATATAATAAACGTATTTAATACATTTAAATACATTCTGTAATACATGTTGAAATGTATTTCAAATGTGTATATATAAATGTATGTAAAATGTACATTACAATGTACAGTACCAGTCAAAAGTTTGGAAATCTACTCATTCAAGGGTTTTTCTTTATTTTTACTGTTTTCTACATTGTAGAATAATAGTGAAGACATCAATACTATGAAATAACCCAAAAAGTGTTAAAAAAATCTAAATATATTTTATATTTGAGATTCTTCAAAGTAGCCACCCTTTGCCTTGATGAGCTTTGCACACTCTTGGCATTCTCTCTACCAGCTTCATGAGGAATGCTTTTCCAACAGTCTTGGAGATCCCACATATGCTGAGCACTTGTTGGCCACTTTTCCTTCACTCTGTGGTCCAACTCATCCCAAACCATCTCAATTGGGTTTGAAGCCGGGTGATTGTGGAAGCCAGGTCAACTGATGCATATATGGTGGTGGCATGCCTAGTGCCTAAAATGTAGAAAAGAGTCAAAATAAAGAAAAACCTTGGAGAGTTGTGGACTCAGCCTAATAACGTTTGGCATTCATTTCCTAAAAAACAGCAAGCATTCAACATTCCTTTGCCATTCACCTGCCCATCAACCTTTCACTAATCTATTAAATAGTTGTACATTTTTCTTTCAAAAGCAACTTCTGCAGTGGAAATACAGGACCAACAGAGACAGATGGCCAAAGAGGGGGAAGTCAGACAAAAGGATAGAGAGAAGAAAGAAGACGAAAAACACAGGAAGAACAAACACAAACCAAAAAAAGAGGTACGAAAGTCAACGATAGTGAAATACATTTTTATTACTCTTCAAATTGTGCCGTTTTGAATAATTTGTCCGATACACCTGTCTGATCTTTCGAAAAAGTCTGTTGATATTGTAAAACCAAGGCATTGTCAGTAATATGTTGTTTTTTTATTCACTCATTAATCATGTTACTGTAGTTTCGTATTTGTTTTCACCCTTACCTATACTTCCTTTGGTCAATCCTTTCTTTATAAAGCCTCTTCCAAGAAGTTACCCCAAAAAAGGTAAACATAATCTCATAATTTGCAACTAAGCAAATGTTTGAGCCCATTATCCACTGCAACATTAGTCTTATGCATGCACTGCATAAAGCTGCAATATGTAACTTTTTGGGCAACCTGACAAAATTCACATAGAAATCTAAGTTATAGATCTGTCATTCAGATTGAAATCAAGTATAAGAAGTGGTAGATCTATTTTATGTGTGCTATTTCTATACTTCTCGTTCTTAAGTTTCGTTTTTGCGTCTTTTACAGCACCAGCTTCAAACAGCTGAAAATACAATATTTTTGGTTAGATAAAAAACATTTCACAGCGGTTTAGATGGTAAAATTATTCTATACAGTATGCTTGCTTGTTTTGTCACAAACTGAAATTAGGCAAACTATTCTAATTTTAGCAACCAGTAAATGGCGGAGCGATTTCTGTATAGTGCACCTTTAACTATCATATTTGTCAGGACATTTCAAAAGCATGAATCAATACATTTTACTGCAGTGATCCCTAATAAATACAAAATACTAGTATTTTACAATGCCCTTTTTTATGCAGGGTGCAGTGGCGGATTGGGACCAGAATTTGACCCTGGTATTTTATCCACACCAGCCAACATCACTGCGCGCATTGTGTGTCTGCTTAAGCCTGGTACTGTATGTTATAAAAGCCAAGTTAATGACTTAGGCTATATTGCAAAGTAGTGCCTGTCATACTGTATGTATGTGGATGACTCAACACTATACACGTCAGCTACTACAGCGACTGAAATTACTGCAACACTTAACAAAGAGCTGCAGTCCGTTTCAGAATGGGTGGCAAGAAATAAGTCCTAAATATTTCAAAAACCAAAAGTATTGTATTTGGGACTATTCATTCACTAAACCCTTAACCTCAACTAAATTTTGTAATGAATAATATGGAATTTGAGCAAGTTGAGGTGACTAAACTGTTTGGAGTAAGACTGGATTGTAAACGGTCATGGTCAAAGAATGTTAATGCAACAGTAGCTAAGATGGGGAGCAGTCTGTCTATAATAAAGCATTGTTCTGCCTTCTTAACAACACTATCAACAAGGCAGGTCCTACAGGCCATAGTTTTGTCATACCTGGTCTACTATCCAGTCGTGTGGTCAGGTGCCACAAAAAGGGAATCAGGAAAATTACATTTGGCTCAGAACAGGGCAGCACGGCTGGCCCTTAAATGTACATGGAGAGCTAACATTGATAATATGCATGTCAATCTGTCATGGCTCAAAGTGGAAGAGAGATTGACTTCATCACTACTTGTTTTTGTGTTTACATACTGAATGCACCGAGCTGTCTATTTAAAATACTTGCACACAGCTCGGACACCCATGCATACCCCACAAGACATGCCACCAGAGGTCTCTTCACAATCACCAAGTCCAGAACAGACAGTGCGAGGCACACAGTACTACATAGAGCCATGACTAAATGGAACTCTATTCCGCATCAGGTAACTGATGCAAGCAGTAGAATCAAGATTAATAAACTGATAAAAATACACCTTTATGGAACAGTGGGGACTGTGAATAGACACACACACAGGCACAAACACACACATGCTAACACACGCACTCTTTTCACACGTACACATGGTGTCACAACTTCCGCCGAAGTCGGTCCCTCTCCTAGTTCGGGCGGCGTTCGGCGGTCGACGTCACCGGCCTTCTAGCCATCGCCGATCCACCTTTCATTTTCTATTGGTTTTGTCTTGTCTTCCCTCGCACCTGGTTTCAATTCTATGTTGTGTATTTAACCCTCTGTTCCCCCCATATCCTTGTCCGTAATTGTTTCTTGTAGTGCTTGTGTACGTTATGCTGGTGGATACCGGGTTTTGTTAGACCCATTCATTTATTTTTCTGTTTACGGTGGTTTTTATGTCTATTAAACGACACCGTTGTAAATCAGTTTTCGCTCTCCTGCGCCTGACTTCTCTGCCGCCAGTACGCACCCCGTTACACATGGATTTATGTTGTAGATATGTGGCCTGAGGCCTGACCAGACCACAATGGTTTCAAGTGATTCCTCTCATCAACATGAATTAAAAAAAAAAAAAATAGCATTTTTTAATGTTCCATTAGCTAAATGGTGACATTCAACTATAAATGTTTCAACTGGAATAATTCGTCCTCAACTTGTGGAAACAGGAGTCTCATAAAATGTGTCCAGTTGCATGGGGTAAGTTCGAATTTCGAAAATTTAGAAAACTCCGTTATTAAAATAAATACTTTTTTTCCCTCCATGAAGTAATCCAACAATGTATGCACCACCATTTTGTCTATTTCAAGTCTTCTCTCATTGATCGAGACAGGTGTCTGTCATCATGGCGGCACTTTGGGGTGGACACTTGATCAATGAGAGAAGACTTGAAATAGACAAGATGGCGGTGTACACTTTGTTGGATTACTTAAGGAGCAAAACAAATATTTATTTTAATAACATAGGATTTTCTAAATTCAAACGGACCCCCCTGCAACCATATTTATTTTATGGATGTTCTACATTAGGGGTGTCAAAATCTTTCCATGGGGGACCTCTAGTGTCTGCTGGTTTTTGTTTTTTCCTTTCAATGAAGACCTAGACAACCAGGTGAGGGGAGTTCCTTACTAATTAGTGACCTTAATTCATCAATCAAGTACAAGGGAGGAGCGAAAACCTGCAGACACTCTGCCCTCCATGGAATGAGTTTGACATGTATTCTACATGGTCTTATGCTCAGCCACACTGGCTGCATTTACACAGGCAGACCAAAACCAAATGTTTTCCACTAATTGGTATTTTGACCAATCATATCAGATCTTTTCAGAACTGATCTGATTGGTCAAAAGACCAATTAGTGAAAAACTATGGTTGCGTTAACACAACCATAGTCCTTTATCCTTTGGTATACTGGCAATGGTGTTTGGCAGGTGAGCTGTGAAATCTGAAACTCTTTGTGTTTGTGGCGAATGGCCTTGTCCTGTCTGCGGTGTACGGCCAGCTGGATAAGACTCTTCCAGAAGTGGCGTAGGTGGCTCGTAGACCTTAACCACCAACTGTTTGGTCCTCTTGCAGAAGATTTGCTGGTACTACACATCTCCTGGAAAGACATGGTTGTGGTGTTACCATTTGACACGTTTTGTGGAAGGGACGTAGGGCAACATGCATTTGTTGGTAATGGTGTCAACTGATTGGGACCGAAGTGTTTAGAGACCGACTAGTGTATTGTTTATTGTAGGGACATTGGGAGCTGCTTTTGAGAGAAGATTAGTCAACAAAGTGAATGGGCTGGGGGGCTGCAGAAAAGTGTGTGAAACATCTTAGGAAGTGCTCCATAACTACAAGGTGTGTCCCCTCCCTCATGGTTGTGTACCCAAAAAGGACTCCAGATAACATGAGAAAAGGTGTGGACTAAATTGATTACAAAATCAATGTGGGCCCCTGGTCGGTAATTCAACCATGATTACTACAAGTTTAGATAGCTAGCCACTGGACTCATTTACCGATCAATTTTTTTTTAGCTGACATGGGCTTTCAGTGACTGACATAACAATATATTATTTTTCCTCTTCTTTTTGTCTTTGGACATTGTTCTCCGGGCCTACAAAAGGGGGGCCGTGGTGATGCCAGTTGCAGATCCCTTTTCCAGGGGAGATGACGCTTATAAATTGAATAGCTGGTATGTGGGACAGTGGATGCACATTGATGAATCTAATGGATGAATCAATTTCTTCTTAAGGATCGGATCCTTTTTTTCAATGCTCGCCTAAAATGACATACCCAAATCTAACTGCCTGTAGCTCAGGACCTGAAGCAAGGATATGCATATTCTTGATACCATTTGAAAGGAAACACTTTGAAGTTTGAGGAAATGTGATATTAATGTAGGAGAATAGAACACATTAGATGCGTAAAAAAAAAATATATTGTTCCATCTTTGAAATGCAAGTGAAAGGCCATACTTTCATATTGGAGTCTATGTATAATTTAGATTTTGGCCACCAGATGGCAGCAGTGTGTGTGCACAGTTTTGGACTGATCCAGTAAAGAATTACATTACTGCACAATATTTTGTATCAAGTCTGCCAGGAGTTTGGCCAAATGATACATTTTCAAGTACATAACTATAGAGAACATACAAAAATGCTATGGTAATAAAAAATGTAAATTAACACACTCCCAGGAATGTCATACATGATGGATCATTATTCATGATGGATCATTATCTTATACACTAACTTCACACATCTAGATCTAGGCACATCTAGGCAGGGTGGGTGTGGAGCCAGATACAGCAGTGGGGTCAAACTGTAAACCCCAGTTCCTACATTTTATATATAAAATGGATCAAACAAATTGGATTTGATCAAACAAAACTATGGATTTGATCAAACAAAAACTATGGATTTGATCAAACAAAACTATGCTACATTTTATCTCTGGGACCCTCAGGATGACAAATCAGAGCAAGATTACTGAATGTAAGTACATTATTTACCTTCAGAGGTGAATGTATCAAACCAGTTGCAGTGATAAAAGTGTGTTGTTGTTGTGCACTCTCCTCAAACAATAGCACGGTATTGTTTCACTGTAATAGCTACTGTTCATTGCACACTGCAGTTAGATCAACAATAATTTAAGCTTTCTGCCCATATAAGACATGTCTATGTCCCGGAAAGTTGGCTGTTGTATACAACGTCATTCTAGTCACATTAGCGCACGTTAGCAACAACCGTCCCGGTTTATGGACACCGATCCGTAGAGGTTAACAGGCATTACCCGTGGAATGTGGAGATTGGCTGATAGCAAGGAGGTATAGCACCACAATCAGCATCCAGGATCTAAACAACCTATTTCATAACTGTGCATATGGATGTTATTATAAATTACCATGAAACAGTGCCTGTGCTATATCTAATGTACTATATTTTCTAATTCTCAGGTTGAGGAGTGCCCAAAGTGTCAACTCTACAATAACATGAGAATGCGGACACCGGTGATGCATCCTATCGAAGTAAGACAGGCATGGTCTTTCCTGGGCATCTCATAATCCCTTTTGAGAAGAGAACCGCAACTGGTAACCAGTATGCCCTAACCAGGACTGACCTCTTCAGCAAATGGGTGATTGCTGAACCCTTGGAGGTTAAAATTTGTAACAGAGATTGCTTTAATAGTCAAACTTCCTGATTTTGGACTTATGGACAAAATCATCACTGACCGGGGAGGGGAGTTTGCAAATAATGTACGTAGTCTTACTGTCACTGATGTCAAACATTGGTCATGAAAAGTCTAACACTTTCGAATCATAGCCATGCAAGTGCTGTTTGTCACTTCTTCTTTTCCAGAAACTCCCCAAATACAGTTTTGCCAAGCTTTGTGACAGGGGGAATGGAAGCTTGTTGTGTGCAACAGGGAGGGGCTATTGAGTGCAAGATTTTTGAAATTGTTAAAACATTTCTAGCCTATCTAACAATGTTGACGGGTTGTTTATTTGGATTCCCATTTGCTTTTGCAGAAGCAACAGCTCGACCCCGGTTATACTCGACTGTCACGAGCGTCGTAATGAAGAGACCAAGGCGCAGCGTGCATAGAGTTCCACATAATTTTAATAAAGACAAACTCACAAAACAAAACAATAAAGAACAAACGAAACGTGAAGCTACTGGAGTGCACAAAGGCAACTTACTGTAGACAAGATCCCACAACACAAACGAGGGAAATGGCTACCTAAATATGATCCCCAATCAGAAACAACGATAAACAGCTGTTTCTGATTGGGAACCATATCAGGCCAACATAGACATACAACACCCCTAGACATACAAAACCCCTAGACATACAAAACTAGCGTACGCACCCTAGTCACACCCTGACCTAACCAAAATATATAGAAAAGCAGAGATATCTAAGGTCAGGGCGTGACATCGACCCGCTCAGTTTTTCACCACAAAACACCAGAAAATGGCCAAAAAGATTAGAACCAGCTCACCTGCATTTACTCTATGATTAGACTATTAGATGTTCAATGTTTCTTTTGAAAGAAATATTTAAAAAGGAAGAGTTTCACCAGCTCTAGCAGGGCAAAAATTTGAAGACCTGTCTTGTTGGAAAGGTGGCATCCTATGACGGTGCCACGTTCAAAGTCACTGAGTTCTTCAGTAACGCCATTCTACTGCCAATGTTATTCTAGGGAGATTGCATGTGCTCGATTTTATACACGTCAGCAACGGGTGTGGCTGAAATAGCCAAATCCACAAATTTGAAGGGGTGTCCACATACTTTTGTAAATATAGTGTATGTAGTACAATAGAGAAATCATGCACAAGGTAGCCTACACAATCGCAAAGCACGTGAAATATTTTCACATGCGCACCGCACACATATCCTAGTCTCAGCGGAATAGCATCTGCAGGCAGCAAGAGTGCAACTCTCAACTGATTTTATCATGGAGCAGCTCACAGAAGAATTACATCAGTAGTTTCTACTTATTGTATCTTTACTACTTATTAGTAGTGTTGGTTAGTAGGCTATTTGTGATGTGCAATTGTCATGCGCTGTTTGCATCAGGGGCGTAGACATGGATGGGCCTGGGTGGACACAGGCCTACCCACTGGGGAGCCCAGGCCCTGACAGGCCCACCTAATCAGATGGATGTGGTTTAAGCATTGTTGTGGACTTAGACCATCAAATTCTTGTATTTTTTTCTATTTAAGAAGTGTGATTTTGAGAGTGAAAATCTGTAGGAAAACTCATAAAGAACCATAGGAAAACTCAAAGAACCATAGGAAAACATTCCATTTTCACACAGGGTGCCTTTCCATCGCTGGGCGGGCCGTTTGGTAACAACTACAGCACTGCATAGGGCCGATGGAAAAACAACAGTAACACACAGCCTAACCAGCTCTGCTATGGCGAGGAAAACGGTCAGAGTGAGGTGTTCTCTCGTTTGTGTCTGGAAGTAGCTAGCTAGCAAGCTAGCCAATATTAGCCAGTTAGCTTGGGACAAGCATGGCAGGCAAGGCAAGCTGCAGACGGACAAGGAGGCTAAAATTCCCTATCGTTTATCAGTGCAATTTTTACAGCCAATTAGCTGAAAAAGTTTGAGAGGGTTTATCTAATGTTCCTTCATTAGATTTTAGCTCATCTCGCTCTGGCTAGCATTAGTTGTTGATCTTGTTGTTGTTGATGTGCATAACTGATGGAGAGAGAGCCAACCTTTTCATGGTTGTTTGATCAATAGGACTGTAAAGTTTCCAAATGTAAGAGGACTCCCGTCGTGTTTACATATTTGCAGAAATCCATTCAGATGTATTTTGTGGCTTTTGGCGAATGCGTTCAAATGAACTTAACTCGCGCTGTTGAAACTGCCTGTAAACACACAGTCCAGTTCAAAGTGCGTGATGGCAGGCCCATGTGACAAATGGCATGTTTCAATGAAGGCCCACTGTAGCTCTGATTGGCTATAGCGCACCGGTCTGTGTAGATTCCGGTCCTGGACAAGACAACGTTTTTATTTTTATTTTTTTATTTTTTTACTGCAGTGTCTATTAATTGTCCAAACGCTCAGATGCTTTCCCACTCCATATTGCCCTAGAAAGGTTGAAAATTATGTATACTAAGTGGGCGCTTGTCATTTTCTTCCTGGAGGTGTATATGAACAGATTTGAATAAGATTTCATGTGCTAAAATGCTGTCAGTTCCACTTTAAATGCAACAATATTTCACACACAAGTTATTTTCAAAGAGATGGCTAACAACAGCAAACACGCTGCAATAAAAAACACAATTCCACTCACCAGAGGATGATAAAAGTTATTCTTGAAAATGGAGAAGCTAACGTAAACTCACCCCATTCCGTACAAATGTGTGCAACCGTGACATTCAACGAGGCTGCAAAGAAAACTAATGGGACTGTAGCGACTGTGTTGACTTCAAAATCTGGGGTGTGAACTACGTTTCTATTCAAGCGTTGATCGACATGGTAATGGCTCTATAGTATTGGAGAAAAGTTGAAAAAAACTGACTCTCCGTTACATCGTGACGTGTCATTCTGTAACGTACAGCACGCATAAAGTAACTATTTCTGTCTTACAATCTCTCTCCACCAGGTGTAGCACTTCTTTCATCGTTTAAAAACAAGAAATGGACAGTGATGGGGGTATGTGGGGATACCTAGACATTTTTTGTCATCATCATTGCATGCGATCATCATTCTCAAAGCCGCTGTTTACTTCTAAGATCACTTTAGCACCGCCCTAAAAACCCGATTCAAATTCGTATGTAATGACACATTATATAAACTCTTTATAGTGTTTTATTTACATTTTAGAGGCGATAAGGTGATAAGTTGGACAGATCGAGTGAAAAAAGCAATTTTCCCACACGACATCTGTCCTTCTCACTATAACGCATTAGTTTCGCTTCCCCACCCGCCATTTTTAAAAAGACCCGAAGGAGCTCATTGCCTTCTTGAATTATGCAGAAAACGGCAGCGTGAAGGTCTCGGCATGAATTCTGTTGGAAAGGGGAGAAATTGTGCTTTACAATGGTATTGAAATTACAGTTGATCTGGAAGTATTACGTTTTTGGGGTGCTAAAATAAGGTCAATTGTACGGACCAAGGCGATGTACGAGTTTACGTTAAGAAGAAACAGTCAACTACGGCCCCTCTCCTTCCTTGGATACCCCATTGCCTGAAGGCCCATCTTAACTAGTAAGATGGACACAACTAATGCTAAGATAAGTAGCTAACGTTACCCATTAATTGTTATTCAACTACATAACTTAGTTAAGTTGGTATGAGGGGACTGGTTGATTTGTTAACTTGCCTGTTGGCATACTGGTTATATGGCTAAGCTGCAGCTGGCTGGCACGTAGCTCGCTAGCTGAGTTGGCTAGATGGCTAGGTTAGCTGGCTGGATAATTATTTGGTTCAGGCTGCAAATGTTAGCTGGCTAAAATATTTATATTATTGTTCAAATCCAGCTGTCATAGTTTGTTCACAAATATGTATAATGGTACACACTTTTTTCTGTTTATATTGAAGTAGGTGTCTATTACATTTTTGGTTATTTTTGTCATACATTTATCCATACATTCTACATGACAAAGGTTTTTAATGAACCGTGAGCTCATTGTAATGTCATTAAATCCGATGGCTTGAATTCTGCTATCAAGCCTACCACATGCTTAGAATACATCAGACGCAAAAAGGTTGATATCGTCCGAATACAAGAAACCCACCTAAAACATTCTGATGTCTATAGATTTCAAAACAGATACTATTAATGTGTCGTTCACTCCTCAGCCACTAACAAAACAACAGGTGTTTTATTATTATTTGATAGAAAACTGTGTTCCGGTTGATGGTTCTGATAATGATGACGCAGGACATCTTGCATTTGTAACTACCGTTATAAATCACACTAAGATCTGTGTCGCCTCAATCTACTGTCCAAACATAGCTGATTCTAATTTCCTTAGTTCTATCTCGAAAAGACTTTTAGATCTTTCAGAATACCAACTTGTTGTGGGAGGACACTTTAAATCTGGTAAGTAATTCTCAGTTAGATAGGTCTCATGTTTCATCTCACTCTCAAACTGATCAGGCCTTTAAGGAGTTATACTTTCTTTTCTTCACGACACAATACATTTTCACGGATAGACTCCATATTTTAATATCTCTATATAAACAGGTGTATTCAGACAACTGAGCTGCTCCCCATAGTCATTTCTGACCATGGAGCTGTCCTGTATAGTATCTGACTTGACAGCTCCAAAACAGAAAGGTGCCAGAAGATGGCGATTTAACACAACTTTGCTGCAGAATAAATCTAAAAGCTAGTAGACTTTTGGCTGCAAGTCTTAAGCAAAATTAAGCCTTTTCTTGTAACAATACAATTCAAACCTCAACTGGGAAGACGACCCGGCAGAAAATGAATGCAACGTTTAGGCAGTTTTATTGCCAAGTATATATGTCAGAGGCAGACCCTGGTCATAGTAAGATGACGCACTTATCATTGGACCTTTCCAAACTCGATAGAGAGCAATCTGGATTCCTTGACTCCCCAGTCTTGAAGAACTCATGAGTGCATTAACATCTATGGAAAGAGGCAAGGAATGAATCAGAAATCCATTTGCATTGCTAGTTATAGCCTAATGTTAGCTAGCTAACATTGAACCTAGTTGGTTAGCTCTTTAGCTACCTGCAGATTCATACCACAGCTATGAAAATGTTTGTATTGGTAGTAGTATGAGTTGGGATTATGCCGGTTCATTGTTTAGCTAGCTAGCTAGCTACATGTCTAAACAAAAGACTCCACTTCACCAGATGATTACATGACCCATCAAGTTATCCGGGTGATTACGGCCATGTATTGTATTTCATAAACATGTATAGACAATAGCAACCCATCCACTTAGCTAGCTGTGGGTGGGGAGTGGTTGTAGCATTTTCTTCACATGACCCATCAATTTAGACAAGTGTGTCAGGTAAGCGTTATCAAATAATTATTAAATCTATATATAATTTTTTTTATTTTTTTATATCTGGACACTTTGTTTTTGATATTATTACTATGGAAGTAACCATTTCCCTGTACCCTTTACACCTTATGTATCGTGTGTGCATGTGACAAATAAACTTTGATTGTATTTGATTTTGTGTGTTTACCAGAGACGGTAATGTGAAGAACATGACTTGCACCAAAGTCAGACTAGGATAGGCCAAGGACTAGATTGTGTATTTTTACCTGGAGTTTTTTTGTATTGTAGGCTGGTACTTTTACCGCTTTTAGTCTTGACATTTTTGGTTGTTTACTAAACTATTCACTCTGTTTTGCACATGGACTCCTATGTGAATCCTTAAAGAGATGGGTGGGGCTAAGGCTTAAGAGGGTGTGAAGAAAGCTGAATGGTCTAGACAAAGAAGAGCTCTCCAGTTGTGTACCAAAACATTCAAGAGCTATTTTCTCAAAAGTGGGGTTACAAGTTTATCAACTTTCAAAGCAGAATTACTTTCCCATTGTTCCTCAACTACAGTGTATGATATACCATTTTCTAGTCTTTTATCCAATGTAAAAAACACACATTTCAAATGTTGCTACGTAAGACTGAATTGTGGCGGTCGGTCACATATCATAGCCATGCATTTATGGAATACATATGTACTATATGTATTTTAAATTAATTTGATGTTACGTTGAATATACTTAAATGGGAGGGGGGGTTGTATGGGAAGGTTTCCATCATATTACTCTTCCAGATCTAATCAAATCCGATCTGTGATTATCTTAAAAGGGAAAAGGATGAGACACTTTTAAAGCTATCAGATTGCCTGAGCAGGGGGACAACATTTAATTAATAGACCATGGCTTTACATGTTTTACTTGCTGAGCAAGCAATTTTACCTCCTCTTCCACAACATATTTACTTACACTAAACCCAACAAACAGCACCGCTCAGTGCCATTTGTTGAACGTGACACAAAGGACACCTTTAGATGAAATGAACGTGTAGCCGGAGCCAAACTGGTAATAGAGTGACATGCTGTGTCAGCGTTTGGCAGAAAACAAAAATGACTCGGCAGGTAACTTGAAGGTCAGTCAACAGGGAGAGACAACACACAGGCAATGGTGTCATATGTACTTTTTTCAAAAAGTGGTTTGGGGGGACGTGTATTAAACTGTACCATCTGCACCTAAAACCCTTGAAGAGCCAAGAACTGTCAGGAAATGAAGAAATTAACTGAGAAAGAGTGTCTTTTTTATTGATCCGGCCAAGACTAGGATATTTTATAATGCTATCTGGCTGGGAGGTTGATTTTATTTGGGAGAGGTTGCCAAGGTTGCCAATGGCAGTTAAAATTATTAACCATTGACAAACCTCTGTCTTGAATTGGTCCATTGTGGAAATCATGCTGGAGGACTAAAACCAGTTTTCTCAAATATGTTACCATTAAGTCACAATTATTAACTTAAACTGATCTCAGAGGTGGTACTGTTTTATTGTACCCAGCACAAGGTGCATGCTCTGACCTGCCTGTGATGGCCTAGGAACAGTGGGTTAACTGCCTTGTTCAGGGGCAGAATGACAGATTTTTACCTTGTCAGCTCAGGGATTTGAACTAGCAACCTTTCGGTTACTGGCCCAACGCTCTTACCACTAGGCTACCTGCCACCCCATATCAAGGGTTATCTCAGTAGTTGGATGAGCGAAAATGTCCCTTCTGCTCCTTGACTGTTGTTGCTATCCTTGTGAGGCAATCCCAGGTGTGCATTGGTCAGTCTGTTTCTCTGTTTTTGTTTCACAATGTTCATTGTTGAAAATGTTGCTTCACATGAATAACTGCTGACAAAAAATGGTTACCTTTTGCACACACTCCATACATATTTTCCCCTGTTAGCTATTGGATTGGAATCGGATTTGAACTGGCAACCCTGCGGTTAGTGACCCACCTCTTTAACTTCAAAGCTAACACCACCCTCCAAATGATATAACCCAACTGCGAAGCATAAGGCGGTCAACGATTTGATATTTCAGTTTAACATTTCACCTGGCAACACACGTTGGGACAGGTTATGAAAAGCATTCATGCCTGTCCTGATTGGCTGTGACAAGTACTGTGTAGTAGTATTGACAATGGTTGCTTTCAAGTAAAATGTTTCCAAAATACATGCAATGCTTCTCCACTTCACCTAGCTAAACTTCATAGTTATAACCCTTCTTGCCATATACCACATCTTGCTACTATCAAACCTATAATAATAATATATTTATTTTACATGCCGCTTTTCATTACAAACAGAATTTCAAAGTCACTTTAAAAATCTAACAAAAACAGATGGCAGAACCTTGCGCAGATTTTGGGGAAGATTCTTGGGCGATTGAGGCACTAAGGATAGGCAGTTGCTTAAGTGGGGGGAGCATAGATGGTAGGCCTATAGCCAGGGAGAAATGTCAGTCAGGCACTTTGACATCTACGATGTTCAGCTCATTTCTGTAGGAAGGCTGATTCAGGCCACTTAAAACAGACTTGACATCACCAGTCCTGCAACTCCATCGGTAACAACCAGATATTTAATGTTAACCCTCAACAAGTTACTACCATTTCTAGAAAAAATCTATTCAGAAACAGTTAAAACTACGAAATATTTACAAACGTGCAGGATCTCCTGCTTAGGCGACCTCACGGCTCCATGGCAACCATGGAACCCCTCTTTCAAATATTTCAAAGACTTTTAGCGTTGACTCTGCCTGGAGTTCCAGATGGGCAGAGTTTGCCCTTTTCCATTGGTTCCATTGCTACAGACAAGCTCAATCAATCCCAGATAAAAGATTTGAAATTAATTCAAATAGTATTTCAGCATAGGTCTGGCTGCAATGACAAGTGCTATGCACAGTTAGCCTAAATACAGAGCTCTTCAAGTGAAGCGTTTTCCTGAAAATATGCAATCCCCTCATACGCTCACCCCCTACATCCATCCAGGTAAGCTGCTGCATTTGACCTTGAAGGGGAAATGCAATGAGCAGAAGGGGTAATCATTGGTTAAAACATGTGCATCCTCAGGAACAGCACTCCACTGTTCTGGGAATGATGGACACATGTGCACTATTGATGGAACAGATATACAGGGGATAAGATATCGTATTGACTCATTCTGATGCTCACCATCTGCGCCAATCCCCCCTCCTTCCTAAGCCATATCAGTTATTAAGCAAAGGAGGGTGTTCATTTAACAGCAAATAAGTGGACTTAATGAAATGTGACAACAATTGACCAAAGTCAATACAATAGCAGGTCTGTGAATGAGAAAATAGGCTGTTTTCCCAAATGACACCATAGTCCCTATATAGTGCACTACTTTAGAGCAGTGGTGCACTAATTTTTCAACCACTCCACAAATTTCTTGTTAACAAACTATAGTTTTGGCAAGTCGATTAGGACATCTACTGTGTGCATGACAAGTAATTTTTCCAACAATTGTTTACAGACAGATTATTTCACTTAATCACAATTTCAGTGGTTCAGAAGTTAACATACTCTAAGTTGACTGTGGCTTTAAACAGTTCGGAAAATTCCAGAAAAATATAATGGCTTTAGAAGCTTCTTACAGGCTAACTGACATAATTTGAGTCAATTGGAGGGGTACCCTCCAAGGCGGGGTACCCTTCAAGGCCTACCTTCAAACGCAGTGCTTCTTTGCTTGACATCATGGGAAAATCAAAAGGAATTAGCCAAGAAAAATTGGACAACAGTCTGGTTCATCCAGCAATTTCCAAACGCCTGAAGGTACCACATTCATCTGTACAAACAATAGAACGCAAGTAATAACACCATGGGACCACGCAGCCGTCATACTGCTCAGGAAGGAGACGCGTTCTGTCTCCTAGAGATGAACGTACTTTGGTGCGAAAAGTGCAAATCAATCCCAGAACAACAGCAAAGGACCTTGTGAAGATGCCGGAGGAAACAGGTACAAAAGTATCTATATCCACAGTAAAACGAGTCCTATATCAACATAAACTGAAAGGACGCTCAGCAAGGAAGAAGCCACTGCTCCAAATCCGCCATAAAAAAGCCAGACTACGGTTTGCAGCTGCACATGGGGACAAAGATTGTACTTTTCAGAGAAATGTCCTCTGGTCTGATGAAACAAAAATAGAACTGTTTGGCCATAATGACCATCGTTATGTTCGGAGGAAAAAGGGGGAGGCTTGCAAGCTGAAGACCATCCCAACCGTGAAGCACGGGGGTGGCAGCATCATGTTGTGGGGGTGCTTTGCTGCAGGAGGGACTGGTGCACTTCACAAAATAAATAGCATGACGAGGAAGGAAATCTATGTGGATATATTGAAGCAACATCTCAAGACATCAGTCAGGAAGTTAAAGCTTGGTCGCAAATGGGTCTTCCAAATGGACAATGACCCCAAGCATACTTCCAAAGTTGTGGCAAAATGGCTTAAGGACAACAAAGTCAAGGTATTGGAGTGGCCATCACAAAGGCCTGACCTCAATCCTATAGAAAATGTGTGGGCAGAACTGAAAAAGCGTGTGCGAACAAGGAGGCCCACAAACCTGACTCAGTTACACTAGCTCTGTCAGGAGGAATGGGCCAAAATTCACCAAACTTATTGTGGGAAGCTTGTGGGAGGCTAAACGTTTGACCCAAGTTAAAAAATTCAAAGGCAATGCTACCAAATACTAACTGAGTGTATGTAAACATCTGACCCACTGGGAATGTGATGAACGAAATTAAAAGTGAAATAAATAATTATCTCTACTATTATTCTGACATTTCACATTCTTAAAATAAAGTGGTGATTCTAACTAACCTAAAACAGGGAATTTTTACAATGATTAAAGGTCAGGAATTGTGAAAAACTGTATTCGGCTAAGTTGTATGCAAACTTCCAACTTCAACTGTAGGGAATAGGGTGCTATTTGGGATGCACATATTTACAGTGCCTTCGGAAACTATTTAGACCCCTTGATTGTTACGTTTAATTCTAAAATAAATAAAAAATCCTCATCAATCTACACACAATACCCCATAATAACGAACAGAAAACAGGTTTAGAATTTTTTGTAAAAGATACCAATAAAAAAATGGAAATACCTAATTTACATAAGTATTCAGACCCTTTGCTATGAGACTCGAAATTGAGCTCAGGTGCATCTTGTTTCCATTGATCATCATTGAGATGTTTCTACAACTTGGAGTCCAACTGCGGTATATTCAATTGACTGGACATGATTTGGAAAGGCACACACCTGTCTATATTATGTCCCACAGTTGACAGTGCATGTCAGCGCAAAAACAAGGCCATAAGGAATTGTCCATAGAGATCCGAGACAGGATTGTGTCGAGGCACAGATCTGGGAAAGGGTACCAGAAAATCTCAGCAGCATTCAAGGTCCCCAAGAACACAATGGCCTCCATCATTCTTAAAAATGGAAGAAGTTTGGAACCACCAAGACTCTTCCTAGAGCTGGCCACCCCGCCAAACTGAGAAATCGGGGGAGAAGTTCCTTGGTCAAGGAGGTGACCAAGAACCCTATTGTCACTCTGACAGAGCTCCTCTGTGGAGATGGGAGAACCTTCCAGAAGGACAACCATCTCTGCAGCACTCCACCATTTAGGCCTTTATGTTAGAGTGGCCAGACGGAAGCGACTCCTCAGTAAATGACAGCCCACTTGGAGTTTGCCAAAAGGCACCTAAAACAAGATTCTCTGGTCTGATGAAACCAAGATTTAACTCTTTGGCCTGAATGCCAAGCGCCACGTCTGGAGGAAACCTGGCACAATCCCTATGGTGAAGCATGGTGGTGGCAGCATCATGCTGTGGGAATGTTATTCAGCGGCAGGGACTGGGAGACTAGTCAGGATCGTGGCAAAAATGAACGGAGCAAAGTGCAGAGAGATGAAAACCTGCTCCAGAACGCTCTGGACCTCAGACTGGGGTGAAGGTTCACCTTCCAACAGGACAACGACCCTAAGCACACAGCCAAGACAACGCAGGAGCGGCTTTGGGACAGGTCTCTGAATGTCCTTGAGAGGCCCAGTCAGAGCCCGGGCTTGAACCCGATCGATCATCTCTGGAGAGATCTGAAAATAGCTGTGCAGCAACACTCCCCATCCAACCTGACAGAGCTTGAAATGATCTGCAGAGAAGAATGGGAGAAACTCCCCAAATACAGGTGTGCCAAGCATGAAGCGTTATACCCAAGAAGACTCAAGGCTGTAATCGCTGCCAAAGGTGCTTCAACAAAGTACTGAGTAAAGGGTCTGAATACTTATGTAAATGTGCTAGATTTTTATTTTTTAAACATTTGTATGAAAATGCTGTTTTTGCTTTGTCATTATGGGGTATTGATGGGAAAAAATAATTAACAAAATGTGGGAAAAGTCAAGGGGTCTGAATACTATCCGAATGCAATGTAGCTACGAAACTTTTAATAACTCTACCTACACGTACATATTACCTCAATTAACTCGACACCGGTACCCCCCGCCCCGCTATTGTTATTTACTGCTGCTCTTTAATTATTTGTTATTCTTATCTTTTTGTATTTTCTTAAAACTGCATTGTTGGTTAAGGGCTTGTAAGTAAGCATTTCACTGTAAGGTCTACACCTGTTGTATTCAGCGCATTTGACAAATACAATTTGATTTTAACTTCCCTATTCACATGTGTTTTGACACCAAGATTGAGCATTAGCGTAGCTAGCTTGCTACCAAAAAGCCTCAACTCTTCACATGTTGGCTAGCATTACCAAAAAAAATCTTTGGCTTAACTTTTACTCTCTAGTCGGTCAAGTTTGCTATCTAAGAAGCTATTTATGTTCAATAGTTACTAGTAGCTATGTTAGGACCAAAACACTGTCTCAGCTAGCTAGTTAGTTAACTTAGCAAACTTTTTAAGGGTAGTCATTATAAGGGTAACTGGTTAAGACTGTGTAAGCCCGCTGTGCTAAAGCCTAGGCATTGGTCTGGTGACTTGGATGGGTCTCTTCAAGGAGGAGGTCAAAGGGGGGTGAAGTGTTACGTAGGTGTGTTACCACGCTCACGTGATAATTGAGTTGTCTGAGACCGGAAAAGTTGCATTGTCTGGCGCACTGGAGACCTGGGTTAGAACCCAATCGGTCAAACTAACATTAAATGGGGTGCACAGATCATTCTGCCTGATTATGAACACAGTCAGCTATATTTGGTGCTGTGATCTCTGAGTATGAGGTCAAACGGGTGTGAAATGTGACCGAGGTGGTTCAATGAACCACGCTCTTTTGATGAGTAACCTTTAAGACTTCCGTTAGCTTCCTGAGCTCCTCCCCATGGGGTTCAGCTAAGTGGGATACCACAGTCTTGTGACATGCAGGAGACCTGGTTTGAACACAGTCAAACATGAGCAAGATGAAATAGGCAGTGGAAAGGCTATCATTAGAATGGCTATGATATTTAACAACTAATGGAGGCCAAATTATGTTTTTGTGACACTTCCTTCTAGCATTTCAAGCGCGGCCTATGATCACCATAGAGGGGAACGGAAGGCATGGCCATGTTCCAGAGAGTCTTAGCTTTCAGGAATGGGGGAAACGGTTCAAACGCTACAGCCAAATTCATACGAAGACAATACATTCAACATGCCACAGAAACTGGCTTCAGAAACATCTAGAAGCTTCGGTTAACCACAAAGAGCGTTTGATTCTATCTGTTCTCGTCTACCTTTGCTGGCTGGCAAAGTACCAGGATGTGGTACTGAATCTGAATTCTGAGAATTTAAATATATTAAATATTAAACTTTGAAATGATAGTTTGTAAACTTGATACACAGACAATGAATGCAAAATTGACCATATCGAAAGGGAATACAGTGCCTTCACACCCCTTAACTTTTTAAACATTTTGTTATGTTAAAGCCTGAATTTCAAAAGTATTAAATTGAGATGTTTGTCACTGGCTTACACACAATACCCCATAATGGCAAACTGGAATTATGTTTAGAATTTTTTACAAATTATACTGAACAAAATATAAACGCAACATGCAACAATTACAAAGACTTTACTGAGTTACAGTTCATATAAGGAACTCAGTCAATTTTAATTAATTAATTAATCCGTAATCGATGGATTTCACATGACTGGGAATACTGATATGCATCTGTTGGTCACAGATACCTTAAAAAAAATAGGTAGGGGCGTGGATCAGAGAACCAGTCAGTATCTGGTGTGACCACCATTTGCCTCATGCAGCGCGACACATCTCCTCCGCATACAGTTGATCAGGCTGTTGATTGTGGCCTGTGGAATGTTGTAACACTCCTCCTCAATGGCTGTGAGAAGTTGCTAGATATTGGCGGGAACTGGAACACGCTGTCGTACATGGGTGACATGTCTGGTGAGTATGCAGGCCATGTATCTGTACAGCACTTTGAGATATCAGCTGATGTAAGAAGGGCTATATAAATACATTTGATTTGATGGAAGATATTTTCATGTTCCAGGAATTGTGTACAGATCCTTGCGACATGGGGCCGTGCATTATCATGCTGAAACATGAGGTGATGGCAGCAGATGAATAGCACAACAATGGGACGAAGGATCTCGTCACGGTATCTCTGTGCATTACAATTGCTATCAATAAAATGCAGTTGTGTTTGTTGTCTGTAGATTATGCCTGCCCATATCATAACCCCACCGCCACCATGGAGCCCTCTGTTGACAACGTTGACATCAGAAAACCACTCGCCCACACGATGCCATACATGTGGTCTGCGGAGGCTGGTTGGACGTACTGCCAAATTCTCTAAAACAACATTGGAGGCGGATTATGGTAGAGAAATGAGAATTAAATTATCTGGCAACAGCTCTGGTGGATATTCTTGCAGTTAGCATGCCAATTGCACGCTCCCTCAAAACTTGAGACATCTGTGGCATTGCAAATTTTAGAGTGGCCTTTTATTGTACCTGTGTAATGATACTGCTATTTAATCAGCTTCTTGATATGCCACACCTGTCAGCTGGATGGATTATCTTGGCAAAGGAGAAATGCTCACTAACAGGGATGTAAACAAATTTGTGCACAAAATGAGAGAAATACGCTTTTTGTGCATATGGAAAATTTCTGGGATCTTTTATTTCAGCGAATGAAACATGGGACCCAAGATTTACATGTTGCAATTAAAAATGAAAAGCTGAAATGTCTTGAGTCAATAAGTATTCAACCTCTTTGTTATGGCAAGCTTAAAGTGGAACTGAAAGCATTTCAGCACCATGAAATCTTATTCAAATCTGTTCTTATACACCCCAAGGAAAAATATGACTTTTTAAAAAAAAAAACATTTTCTGACTAGCGAGCACTTAGATATGGTCATTTTCACTTTTTCATAAATTCATGGAATGGTAGTAAGGCATTTGTGAAAATTCTATAGCAATATAGAGTGGGAAAGCGGCCGTGCGTTTCGACACTTAATATTCACTTTAGTAAATAAAACTGGATAAAAACATGTGGTTAATACCATTCCGTTGACACCATTCCAGCCATTACTATGAGCCGTCTTCCCCTCAGCAGCCTCCACCTAATCATCCCTAGCTTCAAATTGGCTCATTCATCCCCCTTCCTGTCCGCTGTAACTATTCCCCAGGTTGTTGCTGTAAATGAGAAAGTGTTCAGTCAACTTACCTTAAATAAGGGTAAAATAAATGTAAAAGACTGTTGTACACTCAGTGTATATGAGGCTAATCATTATACTAAATTTTGTACATGCCTTGTGCTGACATGAAATTGCCTAGTGCAAATCCAACCCTTGTTATCTAGGTAGTGAAATGTCTGGAAGCAGGGGACGATGGGATCCTTAGCTTCAACATACACACACATCTTCTACCACCATTATCAATGCCAGATAGACCTTCTGGGAGAAAAGTGAGTGGCACTTGGAAATGCTACTGTGATAATGAAGATGGTGTGCTTAAGACTACATAGTACAGTAGGTTTACAATATCATAAACAATAGTCTTTTACATGTGTTTCAATTTGAATTGTATATATTCTTACAGTTTAAGGGGGCACTTTTGTCATGACGACAAGGTGAAGGTGCTCTCTACTCAAATGGCACAACAGAATCATTCAGATTGACCAAAGCACAGCATATGACAACCATCTTGTATAACTGAGGGATGTTTCCTTTCATATCTGAAACAGGACAAAGTAGTAGAAGTAAAGACTTCTGCGTCGCTCATCTTCACAGTGGCAATCCAGTCGACATGGGTGTCTTGATAGAGGTCAACGGGTGAACCTACAGTACATCAACAAATGAGAAGCAGACCTGATGTTAGAATATCACTTCTTCAGGTCACCTATACCATCAGGGCTCTTGATTGTTTGGTTGTGTTTAATTCACTAAGGTGTTTGTGTCCTATAAAAGATCAAATCTATTGTTGGGCTGGAACAACCAATAGTCACCACAGCAGGTTGTCCTATCTCATTGAGGCCTTTGTCCTATTCTGTAATGTCCATACATTTTCCCACCTCTTATGAATAAAGTTCTCAACAAATTATTATCTGGTCAGTGCCAATGGAGTTTTTTGAGGACAATAATGTCCTCCTCCAGGCTATATGGACGTCATATTGTACAATTTGTCTCCAGCCTTTGTCAAATGAATGTCAGATTTGACTTTTCGAAGCAGGTTAGGAGAACTTGCGCAGAAGGTTAGAAGAATTAACGTAACAGGTTAGGAGATTTACTTTAAGGTTAAGAAAAGGGTTAGGGATAGCTCAAAGGCAAAAAAAATACTTTTGCCGTTAATTTTACAAAAGCTGGATCCCTTCTGGCAATGACCCCTTTTCATAGGCCTAGATTGTTATTAATCTGTCGTCAGTGTCAGCAGAATAGGCCTATACTACCGGCCTATACTACCGTCGTATTAAAAAAGATTCTGCTAATGTCTCCAGTCATATAAAGTGTAGCCACATTTTTCCCATGCAAAGGAAATAAATGTCTCTGATATAGCCTATAGGCCTATGTCACTACACACTCATTAATAGCATAAATTATGATCCAATCTACTCATCACATTAGGAATAGTAGGTTTACATTAGTCTGCAAATTTGATGATCGATGCATACAATCCTTTATTATAAAGGTGCACTTTTATTGTGAGAAAATTGCTTCCCCAAAACTTAACTCACGTCCCACCTATGTAAGAGACACATGCTAATAGCTAGACTACAAGCTATCTATCTAGCTAACGTAGTCTTGTTGTTAACACCTGGTTAGCATAATAGTTAAACTAAACTCGAAATTGATCAGACTTACCAGTGATGAAACGATCGGAGTAGAACCTGTACTGACAGCTTTCTGAGTGCTGGTCTTGACGGGCAAAAGGTTCTTTGTTTATCTGACAGTTCTTGAGTCTTATCTCCTTGGTGTTTCATGATTGCAGGTAATCCTGTTGTCTTTCCTGCCTCGTTAGAGCAGCCAAAAAAAACACAGAAATTGACCGTGGTGATGAATTAACTCATTTTAGGCACTGTTATCACGCAGCTTGGGGTAGCCACTCAGCTGTTGTTGTCGAAAGAATTGACGCGGTGGTCTTTCAACATGGCTGTCAGGAGGCGTCGTACGTCGACTGCAACCCTGTTATTGTTGTTTACATCTCCACAGCAGTTAGCAATCAATGCACTGTAGGCCTACTTCTATTGTGTATCCATATATGAGGAAAGTATTTATTCTGTTTTTTACCAGTCATTGTGCAATGAGAACGCAATAGTGCAGAGATATTGTATAGAGTGAAACTAACGTACCCGGTACACTATATTTAGGTAGTAACCTTACATCCCGGTTGCCATGTCTAGCCGCACTACCTGATAACTTTGAACTATAGACCTCCCATTTTAGTTTGAGCTCAGAGCGACACAAGTGGACCAACCCTTTCCCTGACAGCATTGTCAAATCATCACAGAGATTCAGATGACTCATTTAACTAAAGGGGCGAGTTAACCCAATGCAAACTTCATTAAGGAGGCAGCAGCCCTTTCCTGCAGTCAAATGACCAAATCACCTTCTAGTGACCTCATGGGTGGAATGTTAATATTTTTCATAATCAATCAACTATTTTTATTTATACATAAAATCTGGTGTTTCTATGTGAAACAGTTTTGTTATACTTCAGTCTTATGTGATGTACATAAAGTGTAGTATTGGGATGCAAACTAAAAATGTAATATATTTCAACTCTATCTGACATGGCACAATGTCTTCTTTTTTTAAGCAAAGAAACTTTTGTTTCAAAGTAGATTGAAGTCTATCAAGAAACCCTCTGTGTGACTGATTTAGCCCACTGCAGTCAGTATAAATCATTATGCATTACTAATATTCGGACACACAGCTATTTCGGATAAAAATGCCTTTTCGCAAGTGTAGCCTAGTCTATTTGGCATTAAGTTTGATGATAACTCAAGTAAAGATGCAACAAAAAACCCAGTTAAAATCCTTTGAATGAGTGACTCGTGTATTGCAATGTTTTCATGATGGGATTTCATTTAAACCGCCATTGACATGAGTTTAGTGTATCTCCAAAATTTGCGTAAATATGACCTTTAGTGATCTCCAAAACAGCCTGATACTGAAGCACCAGTCCAAGGAAAAAGCATTGCACATTTATTAGGTCATAAACGCCAGTAGGGGACGCAAAACCGTTGGAGGGGATGTCATTTAGCTGTTGCTTTTAATAAATGACATCCTCTCCAACGGTTTTGCGTCCCCTACTATATATATATATATATATATATATATATATGAATGGACAGATTTGGATATGGAAAGCCATTTTAACATATTCATTGATTTCTTTTATATCAATAATTGAATTTGTTCATATAAAAAAGTATTTATCGTTATAAAAACAAGAACATTTATATAAAAAAATAAAATATACATATTTTTTTTCAATAAAACATTGTATGATAATGACCTTCGTGGGGGCGGGATTACATGTGCATGCTCCTACATAGACTGTCTGCTCCCACTAACAGATAGACAGGAAGACACAGGTGAGCAACATGGCCGCATGCGTACTACTCCAAGTCAGAAGGAGAAATTGAACAATTCTCCACCCTCCTCCATCTTAGTTTGGCAAAATCTTTACTATGCATGGCTCTTCTCTCGCTGTCGAGGATCCCGCCAATCTGTGATCCGCGGCCCGCCACTTCTTTATAAATCAAGGCACTTGAAGATCATTGGGTTTCAGTCTAAAATAATGCTAATATATGCTAATATATCCGGAATGGTATAAAGAAAATATATATTGATACAAAAATTCAATTAACATATGTTAAAACGGCTTTCCTTGTATTTTAGACTATAAGAGAATCGGATATTTAGAAGTTGGTGCTTGAAATAGACCAGAGCTGTGTTCGAGTACCCATAATAACATACTGTATACTACATAATTCATGAGTATATACTACATACTAAACTCAGCAAAATAAAGAAACATCCCTTTTTCAGGACCCTGTCTTTCAAAATAACTTCACAGATCTTAATTGTAAAGGGTTTAAACACTGTTTCCATGCTTGTTCAATGAACCATAAACAATTAATGAACATGCACCGGTGGAACGGTCGTTAAGACACTAACAGCTTACCGACGGTAGGCAATTAAGGTCACTATTATCAAAACTTAGGACACTAAAGAGACTCTGAAAAACACCAAAAGAAAGATTCCCAGGGTCTCTGCTCATCTGCGTGAACGTGCCTTAGGCATGCTGCAAGGAGGCATGAGGACTGCAGATGTAGCCAGGGCAATAAATTGCAAGTCCGTACTGTGAGACGCCTAAGACAGCGCTACATGGAGACAGGACGGACAGCTGATCGTCCTCGCAGTGGCAGACCACGTGTAACAACACCTGCACAGGATCGGTACATCCGAACATCACACCTGCGAGACAGGTACAGGATGGAAACAACATCTGCCCGAGTTTACACCAGGAACGCACAATCCCTCCATCAGTGCTCAGACTGTCCGCAATAGGCTGGACTGAGGGCTTGTAGGTTTGTTGTAAGGCAGGTCCTCACCAGACATCACCGGCAACAACGTTGCCTATGGGCACAAACCCACCGTCGCTGTACCAGACAGGACTGGCAAAAAGTGCTCTTCACTGACGAGTCACGGTTTTGTCTCACCAGGGGTGATGGTCGGATCCGAATTTATCGTCGGAAGGAATGAGCGTTACACCGAGGCCTGTACTCTGGAGCGGGATTGATTTGGAGGTGGAGGGTCCATCATGGTCTGGGGCGGTGTGTCACAGCATCATCGGACTGAGCTTGTTGTCATTGCAGGAAATCTCAATGCTGTGTGTTACAGGGAAGAAATCCTCCTCCCTCATGTGGTACCCTTCCTGCAGGCTCATCCTGACAAGACCCTCCAGCATGACAATGCCACCAGCTATACTACTCGTTATGTGTGTGATTTCCTGCAAGACAGGAATGTCAGTGTTCTGCCATGGCCAGCGAATACCCCGGATCTCAATCCCATTGAGAACGTCTGGGACCTGTTGGATCGGAGGGTGAGGGCTAGGGCCATTCCCCCTAAAAATGTCCGGGAACTTGCAGGTGCCTTGGTGGAAGAGTGAGGTAACATCTCACAGCAAGAACTGGCAAATTTGGTGCAGTACATGAGGAGGATATGCACTGCAGTACTTAATGCAGCTGGTGGCCACATCAGATACTGACTGTTACTTTTGATTTTGACTGAGTTTATATACTATTAGTTCCTTTTAGCATGCTGTAAGCGAACCGTATAGTTTCAGGATACGAGGAGTAGGGTTGATCCGAGCGTTCTGACCTCACAACGGCAGTTAAGCACCCAAGCTAACTGGCTAACGTTGGCTAGCTACTTCCTTAGCAGAGCTGGTTAGGCTGTTTTCATGTCATTCAGAGCATTGGTGATTGTAACTGTGCTGCTGGCAACAATTTAATTATGCTTTTTTTGCCAACGTTTACTGACACAGGTCACATTCAATGGGTTTTGAGCGTTCGTAAATGCATCAGTTATTCTGTGCGAGAGTGCTCTGAAATCAAAGTAGATAGCCAGAATTAACAATGTCCATTGAAACGCACAACGACTATACCACTTAGCTAAGAATGGTGTGAATAATCAAGTCACAAAACGTTGGGTAGTTAGATAGCAGATAGTTAATATACTGCCTGGCATGTTTGATGTATTAGTAGCCAACTAACAGTAGGTAACTAGCTAACATACCAGTACATGCTGTAATGCTATGTGGTTCGTAAGGATAGCGTAGCTAACAAATTGTCAGCCAACATAACATGTAACGTTACTTAATTGAAAAGTCATTACTTTATTACATTGCTCAACATTGACTTAACATTTGTCGTAATTAGTTAAAGCAATGAATATGTATCCGCTCACGTCTGACCTCGGCTGCATATTTTCTGCCATTTTATTCAAATCTGAAAATGTTGTGAAGCCACGCCCATTTTCTGAAGAATTGCATTATGGGCCCTAAAAGCACGGAAATAGTATGGTTAGTGCGGTTAGTATGAGTATTCGAACACAGCTCAGGTTTTTGTAATACCACTTACTGTCGAAATAATATTAAACTAGGTCTACTCTAGAATACTCATAATACTCAGTCGACTATGATATGTGAAAAACAACTGTTACAATAGGATGATAACACCTAATCTACATGTGCGGTGACCACATTGCGATTGACTTATTATAAAAACATACATTTCATTAAAAAAATATATATATATATATATATTAAAAAAGTGTAGGGAGGGAAGCCTTATTCCTATTTCACATACCTGATTTGTGGAGAGCTGTGCATTTGGGGAGATGAATAGCTGTACAACAATGTGGAGGGTTGAGGTGGCCAAACCAGCCAGAATAGCCCAAGTGAGAGGCAAGGGAAGCATACTGTAAGTGGCAAAGAGGGTGAAAAGCACGTATCCGACTCCGTCGCCCAAAAGTCCGTAGCCCAATCCAGCCGCCAAAATCTGCGTGGCCATGACCACCCACGTCACCACGCCGCTGTATTGCAGATAGCTGTGAGAGGTCGTGTCTTTTCGGACTACCACTAAGGCACAAATGACCACTTCGATGCCAGTGAAAAAGCCTAAGAGCATTCCTTTGATGGGATCCATTGGCGAAGACGCAAGAGTTAAATGTAAAACCAACAGGGTTAGTTTGGTCACCACATCCAAAATGTTCATCACCACCACTGATTTGCGCCTCTGGCCCAAAAAGTAGCGTTGGTACAGATGCTCGAGGTCCCGAGATTTGAAAGAATTGCGTAGAGTGGGGAATATTACGCCTCTGTATGTGTAGCCCCAGTTCAAGAAAAAGTCTGAGTTGCTCGGAGCGCAATCGATTTGGAGAAATCCTAGGTCACTGCTCGCACGCTCGGGGAAGACTTTGGTTCCCCCATTGTTGTGTCTGTCGCCTACCGAGGTCCTACCCGCAGACTGTTTCCGTAGGCTTTGGTCGTAGTGCTCATCTGGTGTGATGCCTTTCGCTTCGCTCTGCTCATGGATGAACCTCTGCTCAGTGATGTGTCGAACCGCGTTCTGCCACAACAACCTTTTGGGTCGCGTGCTGCTGTTGCTGGTTGGCGTCCTGTTGATTGTGTAGAGTTCTTCGCTTGCACTGGAACATCGAACTTCAGACAATTCCATTGTTTTCAACGGTGGTTGGTGATTTACCCCTGCTTTTTAGATGTTAGCCAAGCTCAGCGATTCTGGGGACATGTCTTGTGCACATAGAATCGAGCTGGCATGGTTTCCTTGGGGTGTGTCGAGCTGAATTGAAAAAGTGCACTTGTTGGTCCTTGTCACGCACCCGGCAGTCACGTAAAAATTCAAGAAGTGGTCTCTTGAATAAAGATACTTTTCATCACTGTCAATGCAGCTCAATCGCACATGCATAATTAATTAGGCAAGGTGTCAGAAACTACAGTGCCTGCCACCATGTGCCAACGGTCCGCACCATTATAACAGGGCACCGTTGTCAGTGCATTCTGAAATTGAACATCTGCAAAATGAACAGTATTCACATCCCCAAAAAAATTCTATTTTAACACACCTGTGCACTCATGTTTGCATATGAGAGGACACAGAATATAGATCATGCTGTAATATTGTTGACGTGTATTCAAGTGTGCTTGCCTCATGCGTCTCTAACGCAGCATGTTCTCCTGCTCCTGGTTTTTCCATTCGTTTAACAATGAGTGTTCCATGGAATGAAACCGAAATCTTGAAGCATATTTTGTTTGTCCTTACATTAAGGTAATGGTCCCGCGTGCCCAGTCAACTGAAGAGTGGAATGAATATAGTCCAGGATTTTCCGTAATCTTCAACATAACCGGACGCCTCGCCTGAATGATTTGGGCATCACATTGAGAGGCTCTGATGAGAATAGATCAACGTCCAGAGCTGGAGACCCTGCGCGCAACGCGCCCCTCCCCCATCATCATGTCGGGCTTGGTGGATGAATGCATCACCTGGTGAAAGAAGCGTCGGATGGCGGGAGAGGCAGAAGAAGACGCAACTCCCTCGCGCAGGGCATAGACTGCCTACAGCAACAGCTGCAGTCTGGGTCTTTCCATTTGAATATAATTCCTCCGTTCAATTTAGATGAAAAACACCAACGAAATGGGGTTTTACCCAGCAGAAATCTGACGGTTATCAAAATAGAATCGGTAGGCTTTGGGGAAAGAAGACTGTCGCCCCGTCTTTCCTCGTGTGGTTGATATGGTACTAAGGCTGAGTGTGCAGTGTATGAAATACATTTGCAGAACGCAAAGCTGCTGGTCAGTGGAGGTAGGGCGAAGCAAGTCATATGTGTCTAGCTGACGTCAGACCATCCTCTCTCTCTATTGCGTTCCTTTTGTCTCATCTGACTGCTGCAGCAACAGACATAAGGCACTGACTGCAAAGCAAGTGGAGCGAAGCGGAAAGGATTAGGGCAAGAATTGAGGAGCAGACTGGAAGGGAAAAAACAACGTGTAAAAATAAGAATCAATTCTACTCTTCCCATTTGTCATGGGATTAGGCAAGGGTAGGTGTGATGAGTCCCCTACAAAAATGAGAAGAGGATTTATTGATAACATGTATTCTAATTTATAATATTATATTCTAATATTTTATATTATATTCAATACGTATGAGGACAGATGTGTTTAAATAGATGCGAAATTAGACATTTTATATCACTCACAAACCTAATCCTGGCTGTGATGATGATATCAATAGAGGGAAAAATCAATAGCAGTTGGCCTAACGCTAATACACGCCTACAATTTGCCCTAGAAGTCGACAAGTCACAACTAACTCATGATAGGGCAGGCTATGTGTAAGAAATAATTTATTATCAGGGTGTCAATATCAGGATATGGGGATGAAAGCGTCTGCGAGTTGAGCAACACAGTGAGTCATCTCTCCCTCATTGTCCCACCTCCCTTTCTATAGATACATTGGAATATGAACATATAGTGACTTCAGGTCTGTGTAGTGCGTGTGTTCAGGAGAAGCTCCCAGTTAATGAGGGGCTATTTTGGTTCCTCTCTAGGATAGGATGTCACACTTGCTGTGAATACACAGGACGGGTGGCACATCAATTAAATTATGCCAAAAGTGGCCAATTAATGGGCTTCCGTTATTGGCTGCCGCTTCTGTTTGCTGAGAATGCGTGTGTGTGTGTGTGTGAGACGTCACATACGTTTTTCATGACAGAAATTTGAAGGAGAGAAAGAGTGTGTGTGTGTGTGTGTGTGTGTGTGAAACGTCACATACGTTTTTCATGACAGAAATTTGAAGGAGAGAAAGAGTGTGTGTGTGTGTGTGTGTGAAACGTCACATACGTTTTTCATGACAGAAATTTGAAGGAGAGAAAGATTGTGTGTGTGTGTGTGTGAGACGTCACATACGTTTTTCATGACAGAAATTTGAAGGAGAGAAAGATTGTGTGTGTGCGGGCGTTATGGTGTGTATTTCTTTTACGTCACCTACTCATTTCCTTATAGAAATATGTAGGAGATAGTGTGTAGGGCTGTGGCGAAGTCAGCAGGCAACTATCATGCAAATAACTGCCAGTCTCACAGTAATTGATCAATAATGAACATAAACAGGTTTAGCATCTCTGGGCTTCAATGCATAGCCTTCAATGCATAGCCTTCAATGCATAGCCTACAAGCCACTGATGCTAACCTTTGGAACATCTAGGGCTACATTTGAAAAAGTCTGATAAATCAATGTAATATATCCTACACCATCACAATAAATCCATTATTTATTTTAGTCAGGTCCAAAGAAACATTAGGATATTAAGGAAATGCAGCCTATTTCAGAAGAATGTTAGGCCCTGATCTGGCTACGCCATATGGCTGTGGGATACACTAGTTCATTTAGCAGACAAGATTTTCTTACAATTCCCGTGGCATTATTTTAGATTGTTTTATAGTTAGAAGAATACAATTGAACATAGCTGAATAAAATTTGAAAAGATATGTTTCCAAAAGGATTTCCAGCTATTCTGTGTTGAGCGGTCAACAAAGGGATCATTTTTCATTTTATTTTGAGTTATTTGTGCAGCTTTAGTTTTGATAAACCTTAGGCAATATGTTTTGATTTCTAAAACATTCTAAGGCTGCATGATGCGACTCTGATGATGATTTGAAAAAAGTTGAAAGGCATGTGTTCTGCTCTGTTTCCTGCGCAGGCTGCGCACACGGCATCAGTCTCATTCACAATTTGACAAGCACTTGATAATATTCTCACCCATCAGACTATGTAATCTAGTCTTTACATATAGCCTACTAATATAGACTGTGTGTGGAATTCTTTTTTATTTAGAATGGCCCACAAAAAATATCATGTTATCAGTAGCCTGCACTCAAATAGAGAATGGAGGTTATCTGTGGTTATGTTTTTAATACGCCAGGTAGGCAACACCGGTTATAAAGCGAATTAATGTGCTTAATTTAAAGGAAAGTTGAGAAATAAATATAGTGGGCCTAGCCTATAGAAAGTTGAGAAATAAATATAGTAGGCATAGCCTATAGAAAGCTGATGGGATCCTCCTTTTTTTAATAGTCCCATCAAAACTCTGTTTTCTCATGCAATTACATAGCAGAGCCTCTAGAAATGTTGACAAAGCGAACTTTGATCATCAATTAGCATTGACACCAATAATTAGCATTGACACGATGTGAAAAATGAATGGCGGAAAAACCATTGGAACCATTTACATGTTTTCATGGGTATTATGACACGTCCACTGTGGCAGACTATATATAACAGCCCTAATTGTGTGTGTGTGTATGTGTCCGTGTGTGCGTACGAGCATGTGTGAGTTTGAACATGTGTATTCTCTGTCATCCCAGAACTGCGTGTTAAGTTGACCATATTGGACAGCATGCTCTCTGGAGCAGAATAGGAACAGACAATGAGTAGATAAGAATTGTGCTACAAAGTCACCACCCACTGCCACAACCAAGTATGCCAAATATATGTTATGATGACAATGCATGTCATCCATTTTCATGTGACATTTTCCATAATATTTATATATGGTTTATTAGCTTAGCTTTAAATGATGTTCACCTTATAAAGGCTTCATAAAGCTTTCAGGCTATCAATCAAGCTACTAAATGTACTGAATGCGACTCACTTTCCTTTCAATCTTTTTCCCCCAGATTTTAGCAGTGAAGCATAGTTATTTTTTATTTTTTTTAGAATCACCAGTTTAAATGTAATCTGGCACTTTATGATAATATCACGATATTTGTGTATTAATTATGATGCTATGATACTGTATGTGCCTGTATTGACGATGTGTGCAAAGATCCCATGTACTGTGTTGTAATATTCTAGGCATGTTAGTGCAGTACATTGTATAACTGTCAGAATTGCACTCTCATTAAAATTACAATTGAACAGGTTAAGAGATATGCTGAGATAATCTATGCAGAAAAATATAGATCTTAATTTACATAGAATTAGATAATAATGACTATTGCTCTAGATTGCAGAAAAAGGCTGTTTCAGGTGTTTTAACAATGCCAAATTCTCCATCTTCTGGATGGTGGCTGCACAGGTACTTCATGCCCCCTCTAAAATAATGGGTGTATGATGCCCCTGATTGAGGCTTTACCATATCGGCTAAACTAGATAAATGTATCTACTTATGGTAACACAACAACATTCTCAGCGAAAGATGATTGGAGATTTTGATTGTCCTGCTAACATTCAATCAAAGCAAAAGCCTGTAGATGCCAATTTTGAAAGGGAGCGAGTTGAAAAATGCATATTTATTTCAAGGTAAGGTGTTGAAAAGGGTGCACAAACATGCATTTACAGTGCCTTCAGAAGGTATTCCTACCCTTTGATTTATTCCCCATTTTGTTGGTGTTACAGGCTGAATTCAAAATTGATTAAATCAACAAAAAAATATCACCCACACAACACCCCATAATGACAAAGTGAAAACATGTTTTTAGAAATGTTTGCAAATTTATTGAAAATTAAACACAGAATCTAATTTCCATAAGTATTCACACCCTGAGTTAATACTTTGGCGATTACAGCTTTGAGCCGTCTTGGGTATGTCTGTTTCAGCTTTGCACATCTGGATTTGGGGATTTCCTCCCATTCTTCGTTGCAGATTTTCTCAAGCTCTGTTAAGTTAGATGGGGAGCGGCGGTGAACAGCAATCTTCAAGTCTTTCCTCAGATTGTCAATGGTATTCAAAACTGGGCTTTGGCTGGGCCACTCAATGACTTTCAGATTCTTATACTGATGCCATTCCAGTGTTGCTTTGGCTGTATGCTTGGGGTCATTGTCTTGTTGCAACGTAAATCTTTGCCCCCAGTCCAAGGTCATTTGCACCCTGAAGCAGGGTCTCATCAACAATTTGCCTGTATTTGGCTCCATTCATTATTCCCTCTATCCTTACCAGTCTCCCAATCCCTGCCGCTGAAAAGCATCCCCATAGCATGATGCTGCCACCACCATGCTTCACAGTAAGAATGGTGTTAGAGTGGTGATGAGTTGTGCCTGGTTTTGCCAGACATAACGCTTTGCATTCAGGCCAAGCGGTTAAATTGTTGTGTCGTCAGAACACAGAATCTTTTGCCTTATGCTCTCAGTTTTTCGAAGGCCTTTATGCAAAGTCCAGGTGTGCTGTCATGTGCCTTTTTCTCAGGAGTGGCTTCCGTCTGGCCACTATCCAATAAAGCCCAGATTGGTAGTGTGCTGTAGAGACTTTTGTCCTTCTGGCAGGTTCTCCCATCTCAGCCAAGGAACTCTGCAGTTCTGTCAGAGTCGTCATTGGGTTCTTGTTCACCTCCCTGACAAAGGTCCTTCTTGCACGGTTTGATCGGACGGACAGCTCTAGGCAGAGTCTGGTTAGTTCCATATGTTTTCAATTTCCTAATGATGGAGACCACTGTGCTCTTGGAAAATGTCAACATTCTAGAAATAGTTTTATACCCTTGTTTTATACCCTTCCCCAGATACAGTTGAAGTCGGAAGTTTACATACACTTGGGTTGGAGTCATTAAAACTTGTTTTTCAACCACTCCACAAATTTCTTGTTAACAAACTATAGTTTTGGCAAGTCGGTTAGGACATCTACTTTGTGCATGACACAAGTGATTTTTCCAACAATTGTTTACAGACAGATTATTTCACTTATAATTCACTGTATCACAATTCCAGTTGGTCAGAAGTTTACATACACTTAGTTGACTGCCTTTAAACAGCTTGGAAAAGTTCAGCAAATTATGTAATGGTTTTAGAAGCTTCTGATAGGCTATTGACATCATTTGAGTCAATTGGAGGTGTACCTGTGAATGTGTTTCAAGGCCTACCTTCAAACTCAGTGATTCTTTGCTTGACATCATGGGAAAATACAAAGAAATCAGCCAAGACCTCAGAAAAATAATTGTCGAACTCCACAAGTCTGGTTCATCCTTGGGAGCAATTTTCAAAACGCCTGAAGGTACCACGTTCATCTTTACAAACAATAGTACGCAAGTATAAACACCATGGGACCACACAGCCGTCATACCGCTCAGAAAGGAGACGCGTTCTGTCTCCTAGAGATGAACGTACTTTGGTGTGAAAAGTGCAAATAAATCGCAGAACAACAGCAAAGGAGCTTGTGAGGAGGCTGGAGGAAACAGGTCCAAAAGTATCTATATCCACAGTAAAAGGAGTCCTATATCGACAAAACCTGAAAGGCCGCTCAGCAAGGAAGAAGCCACTGCTCCAAAACCACCATAAAAAAGCCAGACTACGGTTTGCAGCTGCACGTGGTGACAAAGAAATGAAACAAAAATAGTACTGTTTGGCCATAATGACCATCGTTATGTTTGGAGGAAAAAGGGAAAATGCTTGCAAGCCAAAGAACACCATCCCAACCGTGAAGCACGGGGGTGGCAGCATCATGTTGTGGGGGTGCTTTGCTGCAGGAGGGACTGGTTCGCTTCACAAAATCATTAGGCAGGAAAATGATGTGGATATATTGAAGCAACATCTCAAGACATCAATCAGGAAGTTAAAGCTTGGTCGCAAATGTGTCTTCCAAATGGACAATGACCCCAAGCATATTTCCAAAGTACTGGCAAAATGACTTAAGGACAACAAAGTCAAGGTGTTGGAGTGGCCATCACCAAGTCTTGACCTCAATCCTATAGAAAATGTGTGGGCAGAACTGAAAAAGTGTGCGCGAGCAAGGAGGCGTACAAACCTGACTCAGTTACATCAGCTCTGTCAGTAGGAATGGGCCAAAATTCACCCAACTTATTGTGGGAAACTTGTGGAAGGCTACCTGAAATGTTTGACCCAAGTTAAACAATTTAAAGGCAATGTTACAAAATACTAATTGAGTGTATGTAAACTTCTGACCCAATGGGAATGTGATGAAAGAAATAAAAGCTGAAATAAATAATTCTCTCAACTATTATTCTGACATTTCACAGTCTTAAAATAAAGTGGTGATCCTAACTGACCTAAGACAGGGAATTTTTACTAGGATTAAATGTCAGGAATTGTGAAAAACTGAGTTTAAATGTATTTGGCTAAGGTGTATGTAAACTTCCGACTTCAACTGTATATGCCTCATCACAATTATATCCCGGACCGGGACAACCAGGCAGGATACAACGCCACCCACTTTGCAAAGCACAGCCCCCACACCACTCAAGAGATATCAACAGGCACTAACTTACTACCCTGAAACGACAGCAAGTATAGCCCACAAAGAACTCTCAAATGCACAGAACGGATGGAAGAGCGCGAGCAAGCCAGTGACTCAGCGCCCGGAATAGGGTCAGAGGCAGAGAATCCCAGTGGAGATAGGGGAGCCGGCCAAGCAGAGACAGCAAGGGTGGTTCATCACTCCAGTGACTTGCCGTTCGCACCTCTGGGCCAGATCACACTCAATCAAAGGACCTCCTGAAGAGATGAGTCTTCAATAAAGACTTAAAGATTGAGACCAAGTCTGTGTTTCTCACATGGATTGGCAAACCATTCCATAAAAATTGAGCTCTATAGGAGAAAGCCCTGCCTCCAGCTGTTTGCTTAGAAATTCTAGGAACAATAAGGAGGCCTGCGTCTTGTGACCATAGCGTACGTGTAGGTATGCACGGCAGAACCAAATCGTCAAGTTGGGTAGGAGCAAGTCCATGTAATGCTTTGTAGGTTAGCAGTAAAACCTTGAAATCAGCCCTGGCCAGTGTAGGGAGGCTAGCACTGGGGTAATATGATCAACTGTTTTGTTTCTAGTCAAGATTCTAGTATCTGTATTGAGCACTAGCTGAAGTTTATTTAGTGCTTAGCCAGGTAACCGGAGAGTAGAGCATTAAGGTAGTCCAATCTTGAAGTGACAAAAGCCTGGATTCGTTTTTCTGCATCAAATGTGGACAACAGTTTCAGATTTTTGCTATGTTAAGAAAATGAAAAAAGGCTGCTTTTGAAATATTTTTTATATGTTTGTCGAAGGAGAGATCAGGGTCCAGGGTAATGCTGAGGTCCTACACAGTTTTATTTGAGACGACTGTACAACCATCGAGATTCATTTTTTTGTCTGACAGCAGATCTCTTTGTTTCTTGGGACCTAGAACTAGCATCTCTGTTTTGTTGCCATCCACTTCTTTACATCTGAAACACAGGCTTTCAGGGTAGGCAGTTTTGGGGTTTCACCCTGTTTCATCGAAATGCACAGATGTGTGTCATCCGCATAGAAGTGAAAGTTGACAATGTGTTTCCGAATGACATTACCAAGAGGTAGCATATATAGTGAAAACAATAGTGGTCCTAGAACTCAACCTTGAGGAACACCCAAAACGTACCATTGATTTGTCAGAGGACAACCATCCACAGAGACGAACTGAATCTCTACTGCACATGCTGCCACTGTTTTGATTACCAAAAGTTATATTTTTAGAAGGAGCAGCGCGCAGCTGACGAGTGTTCGATGACACAAGGATAGGGAAATTGCAACAAGCACAAATGCGACAAGTGAAAACAAATGATCTAACTGGGGATAGCTAGCTAGCATAATGTCACAAGCATGAATAACTCGCCAATAACTTTAGTTAGTCTTTAGTTAGACTTGATCAGGGGTCCCTGCAGGATCAGACAGCCAGGGAAGACCAGTCTACGTAGCTCAGGTGAATTTTGCAATAGGCTGATATTAACAATATCAGTGAATGATACAAAGTTCCATCTTGAGTTGATGGGTAGACCTACAGCAGCTACAGGACAGCAACCTCAGCTTAAAGCTACAGTCTGGGATCTGGGAATAACAGTCATTACAATTATTGAACCATTGATTCTATCCATGGATAATATAATGTATAAATGTACACCAAGGTAATTATTTGTCATGCATCATTTTAGGAGGATCAGATGATGACCGGGGTCTCAGCAGGGTCAGGCAGCCAGGGAAGACCAGTCGGTGATGAAGGTGAGGTGAACACTTTATTCTCTCTGTGCAGCAAACACTGGAAAAGTCAGATGATATTTTAACTGACAAACCTCTGAAGTTCATTTCCAAACTGTATCAAGAGTTGATCCAGGCTTTTCTTGATGACACAAAACATGTAAAACAAAAATGTAAGGAATACCTGGAAGAAGCTATTGATGATGGAATGGATACAGATACTGTATGTTTGAATGCCCAGTCATGTTCATATCATCTCAGACATACATTACTGCAGTTTAAGGCCATCCATAGAACATACTACAGTTGAAGTCGGAAGTTTACATTCACCTTAGCCAAATACATTTAAACTCAGTTTTTCACAATTCCTGACATTTAATCCCACACAAAGTAGATGTCCTAACCAACTTGCCAAAACTATAGTTTGTTAGCAAGAAATTTGTGGAGTGGTTGAAAAATGAGTTTTAATGACTCCAACCTAAGTATATGTAAACTTCCGACTTCAACTGTATATGCCAGTGAAACTGAATTACATACACTCAGAAATGTCTTTCCTTTGCTGGAGGTGTACAAACTAAAGGGGACATATTTGCATATGTTATGGTCTTGTGAAGGCTGGCTGAATTCTGGAAAAGACAATGTTCTTTTTTTGGGGTGTGTTGGTTTGGGGCGCTGCAGGGTACCCCTAGGGACAGGACGACCCAGCTATATTGTGTGCAAGTAAAAAGAGCTCTACAGTACTATTAGTCCTATGAGATTAATTATATGGAGGATTTGTTGTTGTCACGCTGGTTTAAAGGATTTGGAGACAGGCACAGGAATACATCATCTGGGTTTTTAATACACCCAAAACAAAAACGTATACAAAACACTGGGATGTACCCAAACAAAAGAGCGAGGGTAAACCTCAAAGAACGACACAGGACGAGACCCGTACTACACAATGCACAAAACACGCAGCACAGGCTGAGACAATGCCTGTGCTGCGTGTGTATGTTTGCTTATCCCATGTGTAACTCTGTGTTGTTGTTTGTGTCACACTACTTTGCTTTATCTTGGCCAGGTCGCAGTTGTAAATTAGATCTTGTTCTCAACTGGTCTACCTGATGATTAAATAAAAGGTGAAATAAAAATTAAAAATAAACCCACATAGGTACTTACACAACCAACAGACATGGGAAAAATAATCGACAAGACCATGGTGAACAAAGGGCACACTTATAAAATTACTAATCAAGGCAATGGGGACCAGGTGTGCGTAATGACACAGTTCCAGACAGCTATTTCTGTGTGTTACTGTATATTTGAGGTTGGTGTTTATTTAGTGAAGGAGGCTACTCCTCATGCTGCCAAACATACCCTTGTAAAACTGACTATCCTACCGATCCTTGACTTTGGAGATGTCACTTACAAAATAGCCCCCAACACTCTACTCAGCAAACTGGATGTAGTCTATCAAGGTGCCATCCGTTTTATCACCAAAGCCCCATATACCAACCACCACTGCGACCTTATGCTATCGTTGGCTGGCCCTCACTACATATCCGTCGTAAAACCGACTGGCTCCAAGTCATCTATAAGTCTTTGATAGGTAAAGCCCCGCCTTATCTCAGCTCACTGGTCACCATAGCAACACCCACCCGTAGCACACGCTCCAGCAGGTATATTGCACTGGTCATCCCCAAAGCCAACACTTACTTTGGCCGCCTTTCCTTCCAGTTCTCTGCTGCCAATGACTGGAATGAATTGCAAAAATCTCTGAAGCTGGAGTCTTAAATCTCCCGCTCTAACTTTAAGCATCAGCAGTCTGAGCAGTTTACCGATCACTGTACCTGTACACAGCCAATCTATAAATAGCACACCCGACTACCTCATCCCCATATTATTACTTACCCTCTTGCTCTTTTGCACCCCAGTACCTCTACTTGCACATCATCATCTGCACATCTATCACTGCAGTGTTCATGCTAAATTGTAATTAGTTTCGCCTCTAGGGCCTATTTATTGCCTTCCTCCCTACTCTTCTACATTTGCACAAACTGTACATAGATTTTTTCCATTTTGCTTTTATTTTGTGTTATTGACTATGCGCTTGTTTGTGTAACTCTGTGTTGTTGTTTTTGTCGCACTGCTTTGCTTTATCTTGGCCAGGTTGCAGTTGTAAATGAGAACTTGTTTTCAACTGGCCTATCTGGTTAAATAAAAGGTGAAATAAAAATCAATTCATGAACAAAAAAATGACCTTTCCCTTGGGAATTAAAAAAACTAAAAGGTGTGAAAACTGGAAGGAAATTGTGTTGGGAGAGAGTTGAGTGATTGACTAGACTGGTGGGGGTCGGACTTGCAAGTGGCTCAGGCTGGTCGGTCTGGCTGAAATTTTATATAGAGAATGTCTTAATAAAGACAATCTAAAGTCTTTGTATTCTTTCAAGAGTTTTTCATTTCTTAGGCTATTGGGGGTGCATCACAATATTTATTATTGAATTACCTTTGATCTAGTTCAGTCTTATTAATCCCTTAAACATATTTAATAATGATCTCTTACCTAGCTTGATGACTGTGGACATTTTTGCCTACTTTTTGTTCTAAATGGAGACGGCATATTGGTTTGTGTAAAAATGCATTAAATTAGCGTTAGATACCCAAAACATTTATGGGGGAGGACCCCCAGACCCCCCGTCAGGTTATGTCTCCCCACTTCTAAAATCAAAGTGGCACCCTTGCTAATATTACCCTTTGAAAAGGTGAGACTCTCACGAACATGTCAGTTGTTTTGCTCTAGGACACCTACAGGCCTCACAAGACTAAAATGTATTAAATAGTTTTTTCCCTCATCAATCTACACACAATACCCCAAAATGACAAAGCCAAAACAGCTTTTTAGAAATGTTTGCTAATTTATTACAAATAAAAATATCACATTTACGTAAGTATTCAGACCCTTTACTCAGTACTTTGTTGAGGAACCTTTGGCAGTGAGTACAGCCCCGGGTCTTCTTGGGTATGACGCTACAAGCTTGGGCTGTCATGTGCCTTTTACTGAGGAGTGGCTTCTGTCTGGCCACTCTACCATAAAGGCCTGATTGGTGGAGTGCTGCAGAGATTGTTGTACTTCTGAAAGTTTCTCCCATCTCCACAGAGGAACTCTGGAGCTCTTTCAGAGTGATCATCGGGTTCTTGGCCCATCTCCCCCGATTGCTCAGTTTGGCCGGGCGGCCAGCTCTGGGAAGAGTCTTGGTAGTTCCAAACTTCTTCTATTTAAGAATAATGGAGGCCACTGTGTTCTTGGGACCTTCAATGCTGCAGAAATGTTTTGGTACCTTTCCCCAGATCTGTGCCTCGACACAATCGTGTCTTGGAGCTCTACGGACATTTCCTTTGACCTCATAGTTTTTGCTCTGACATGCACTGTCAACTGTGGGACCTTATATAGACAGGTATGTGCCTTTACGAATCATGTCCAATCAATTGAATTTACCTCAAGTGGACTCCAATCAAGTTGTAGAAACATCAAGGATTATCAATGGAAACAGGATGCACCTGAACTCAATTTCGAGTCTCATAGCAATGCTTAAGTAAATGTTACTGACCGGCTCAAATTTGGTTTTATGTAGCAATTTTTTTTAAAATGTTTTTATATATTGGATAAAAATAGGGAGCTGGTCTAAAATGCTGGCAATATCAATATTTCAAATGTTGACTTTTCTGGAATGATATTTGGTTGTGTTCAGACTATTATTATTATTTAAAATTCCACGGGACGGTTGAGCTAACGTAGGCTTTTGCGATTAGCATGAGGTTGTAAGTAACAAGAAAATGTCCCAGGACATATCTGATATTGGCAGAAAAGCTTAAATGGGTGTTTTTCCAATGAAAGCCTATCCATCATTTAAAGGGATAGGACCCAGACTCTGTTCCCTATGGCTTCCACTAGTTGTGAACAGTCTTTAGACATCGTTTCAGGCTTTTATTCTGAAAAATTAGAGAGAATGACCAGTTTCAATGAGTGGATAGTGGGATGTCCTCAGGGCTCTTTGCTGCGCTCGACTGAGAGTGCGCCTTTCTTGTTTTTCTTTTATATTGACGAAGCTATTGTCCTGTTGAAATATGATCGATTATTTAGGCTAAAAACAACCTGAGGATTGATTATAAACATCGTTTGACATGCTTCTACGAACTTTATGGATACTATTTGGAATTTTAGTCTGCCTCTTGTGACCGTGTTTGAGCCATTGGATTACTGAACAAAACGCGCCAACAAAATTTAGGTTTTTGGATATAAAGAGGGACTTTATCGAACAAAACAAACATTTATTGTGTAACATGGAGTCTTGTGAGTGCAACCATACAAAGATCATCAAATGTAAGTGTGGTGGCATATTTCTGCTTTACCAAATGAGGAGAGTTACAAACTACACACCAGTCATAGTTATACTTAAACTACATCTTTAATAATTAATAAGCTTTGCAGTAGCCTTTTTTGACTTTCAATGATGCGCTATCTCTAATGAACCATTGAAAAAAAGTACCAACAGAAAAGTACAAAGATCTTTTATAGCCAAGATACACCCCTCTCAACTTATACTGACGAACCACAGATCTTAGGAACAGTTCACAAAGGTTAAGATTTGTATGAAATATCTATAAAACATAGCAGACAGTTACTGCTGTGTCAACAGTTTATTGTAAAGACCAGTGTCTGGCCCTCCTACTCCAAAAGGGAACCGTCTCTCCCTGGTACAGCATAGAACAGAACCATTAGCTCATGTTCTCTGGAATGATCTTTAGGTTTTATCACCCAAAGACATCGTAAATCTCCTCTGTCAGTGTTCTCATAGAGGCCCATCCTCAGTGGAACACACACAAACACACAATACTATATTCTGTCGAATAAAACAACCATTATAATGCAGTACAAGCATTATAACAATCTTGCAATTTTCCAGGACATAAGTGATTAATTTTATTGCTATTTCTGACTTTCGTGACTAATCTACTTGGCTGGTAACTGTACGTAATGTTTTGTGTGCTGGGCGCTGTCCTCAGATAATCGCATGGTTTGCTTTCGCCGTAAAGCCTTTTTGAAATATGTCACGGCGGCTGGAATAACAGAAGATAAGCTTTATTTTGATGTATAACACATTTTCAAGAATGTTAAATATTTGAATTGAGTATTTTTGAATTTCGCGCTCTGCAATTTCACTGGATGTTGGCCAGGTGGAACGCTACCATCCCAGGTACCCATATGAAGTTAACGACGAACAGGTGGTTAACTACGACGGACTCAAACGGGAGATACTCAGCCACTACGGGTACAGCCGTAGCGGGTACAGGATAAGCCCATCCTCCCTCTTCTTGATTTCGAGGGACCAGTCGAGACACCCGCTGGGGGACAATTCGAGACTGCCCAGTGGGAGGATCCGAACTTGAAAGCTGCTGCCGAAGCCCAAGTGATAGCGGTGGATGGACAGCTACTTCCGGGGGTGAGTGACTGGCGATATCCCCATTTCCAAATCGAGAATAACCTTTTGTATCAGGTGTCACGCCAACAGGGGGAACTTCGAGAGGTACTGTTGCTGCCACGATGGTATGTGGGAACTGTTTTTCAGCTGGCCCACACCCACCTGTTGGGGGCGCACCTGGGAATGGAGAAGACCCGGGAACGGATTGCTGCCCGTTTCCACTGGCCCGGGATGAGGAGGGCCGTGGAAGACTATTGTTGCAGCTGCCCGGAGTGTCAAATCACTGCCCCAAAAGCACACTTCCGAAACCCACTGGTCCCCCTACCAGTCATCGGGGTGCGCTTTGAACGCATCGCCATGGACATAGTGGGACCACTGGTAAAAACAGCACGAGGACACCGGTACATCCTGGTAATAGTAGATTATGCCACCCAGTATTCCGAGGCCATTCTCCTACTGGCGGTGGTATCCAGAGCTTTTCCACCTCTTTAGCCAGGTGGGCATCCCAAACGAGATCCTGACAGACCAAGCTATTGAGTTTGTCCCTCCTAATGAAAGATTTGTGTGCTCTCTTGCAGATCAAGCAGATCCAGACCTCCCTCTTCACCTGCAGACGGATGGGCTCGTCGAGCGGTTCAATATAATGCTCAAACAAATGCTGTGGAAGGTCCTCGAGCAGGACGGGAAGAACTGGGACCAGCTACTACCCCACCTAATGTTCTCGATCCGAGAAGTTTCCACTGGTTTTTCCCCTTTCTAACTCCTCTACGGGTGAGGCCATGCGGCCAAATGAACCTCGCCAAGGAGGTGTGGGAAGCCCAACCGACCCCTTTACGCAGCATGGTAGAGCACGTGGAGACGCAGAGGGAGCGGATTACAGCCATATGGCCAGTGGTAAGGGAACATATAGAGAAGGCCCAACGCACTCAAGCCCAGGTCTACAATCTGGGAACCTAGCCCTGAGAATTCCAGGTGGGAGACAAGGTGTTGGTCTTCATACCCACGGCCGAAAGTAAGTTCCTGGCAGCATGGCATGGGCCATACGAGATGATAGAGAAGCTGGGACCTGTCAATTACCGCGTACGGCAGCCGGGGAGACGGAAACCAACAGATTTACCACGTGAACCTGTTGAAGAAGTGGCACGAGAGGACAGCCTTGGCCGTGTTATGGTGGTCCCGAGCAATGAGGACCTCGACCCGGCCCAGAAACAAGCGCTCAGAGAGAACGTCGATCGGAACACGGTAGTGTTCTCCAAGAAGCCGGGCCGCACTGCCTCCCTATAACAGTGAAATGGACGGGTGAGACCGAAGTGGCGTTCAGGTGCCTGAATTAAGCGCTGTGCTCCCCTCCGATTCTCGTAACGCCCGACTTCCAGGTGCCGATGTTGTACCAGACAGACGCGTGTGATGCGGGACTAGGAGCCGTCCTTTCCCAGGTATGAGATTGAGAGGAGCACCCCATCATGTACATAAGCCGAAAGCTGATACCCAGAGAGAAAAAGTACTCTATTGTTGAGAAGGAGTGCTCGACACTCAAGTATTACCTGTTGGGTACCCACTTCACCCTGGTCACCGACCATGCTCCCCTGGTCATCCAGGGACACAAACAATCGGGACTATACTTTATCACTCAAATATCATATCAATGATGCTATTTAGGCCAATGTAGCATTTGCAAAGTCATCAACAACTATCGTTTCAATTCAATTGAAGGAATGATTGATTGCGCTAAATACAGGGAAATTCTTGAGGGAAACCGGTTTCAGTCCAACCGATCCAGAGATTTGAGACTGGGACGGAGGTTCACCTTCCAGCAGGACAATGACCCTAAGCATACTGCTAAAGCAACACTCAAGTGGTTAAAAGATTTATAAACATTTAAATGTCTTGGAATGGCCTAGTCAAAGCCCAGACCTCAATCCAATTGAAAATCGGTGATATGACTTAAAATTGCTGTACACCAGCGGAACCCATCCCACTTGAAGAAGCTGGAGCAGTTTTGCCTTGAAGAATGGGCAAAAATCCATGTGGCTAGATATGCCAAGCTTATAGAGACAGACCCCAAGAGACTTGCAGGTGTAATTTTTTTTGGTCTTATTTTTTGTTTGTTTCACTATAAATATTTTGCAAGTTGTAGGCATGTTGTGTAAATCAGATGACACAAACCGCCCAAAAATAAATTAATGCCAGGTTGTAAGGCAACAAAATAGGAAAAATGCCTAGGGAGGTGAATACTTTCGCAAGCCACTGTATGACTGGGCAATAATCAAGATAAAATCAAATTAGACACCGCATTACTTGCTTTATGGAGTGTGGTGTTCAAAAGACCTCTCTCCACCTTTACAACCATTGAATCAATATGTTTACAAGCCAAGGTAACACCAAGTAATTTAATCTCCTCAATTTGCTCAACAGCCACATTATTCATTACCAAATTCAGCAAGGTCTAGAATTTAGGGAATGATCTGTACCAAATACAATGCTCTTAGTTTTAGAGATGTTCAGGACTAGATCATTACTAGCCACCCATTCTAAAACTGACTTCAACTGTTTGTTTAGGGTTGTGGTGATTTCACTAGCTCTGGTTGCTGACGTGTATAGGGTTTATCAATAACGTTAAGCGTCAGCTGTCAGAGCAGCTTACCGATCGTTGCAGCTGTACACAACCCATCTGTATATAGCCCATCCAACCATCTAACTACCTACCTCATCCCCATATTTGTTTTTCTGCCTTTTTGCACACCAGTATTTCTATTTGCACATCCTCATCTGCACATATCACTCCAGTGTAAATTGCTAAATTTTAATTACTTCGCCACTATTGGCCTACTTCTTGCCTTTCCTCTTTACTTAATTTGCACACACTGTATACAGATTTTTCTATTGTTTATTGACTGTACAATTGTTTATCCCATGTGTAACTCTGTGTTGTTTTTGTCGCACTGCTTTGCTTTATCTCAGCCAGGTCGCAGTTGTAAAATGAGAACTTGTTCTCAACTGGCCTACCTGGTTAAATAAAGGTGAAGTAAAAAAAAAAATTTTTTTTTTTGCTGCTGCTACTCTGTTCTATATTTTACTCTTATTATTATCTATCCTGAAGGGTAGTCACTTTACCCTGTCTTCATGTCCATATCTACCTCAAATACCTTGTACCTCTACACATTGATATGGTACAGGTACTCTCTGTATATAGCTCCATTCCTGCGCATTTAATTTTTTCCCTCGTGTTACTATTATATTTTTAAACTCTGCATCGTTGGGAAGGGCTCGTAAGCAAGCATTTCACGTTAAAGTTTTCCCCAGTTGTATTCGGCGCATTTTACAAATACAACTGGATTTGATTTGATTGATTTGACATACACACAACCAGAGCTATGACACACAAAACTATGCCCTCAACCCCACACACACACACACACACACACACACACACACACACACACACACACACACACACACACACGCACACTCTCTCTTCATTATTGTTTCATTATTGAGCTGAGAGAGCTGGGGCAGTGAGAGACTCAGTCTGGTGTCAGTCGTCTTCAATGTTGTCAGTGACCCATATGTGGTGTCACTAAACACATAATCCTACATCAGTTCCATTGTCACCAGTCAACTACAATAGCCCTAACCTAGCTATATATTGTCCTCGTACTTATCCCAGATTGACAGCATTGCCACTCGTCCAACAACAATTACCCTACAGTACTAACAGTATAGAATAGAACTGTCTTTCTTGCAAATAAATGTTGTCTTTTGCTTCATGGGTACCAACCCCCTAGTGAACCCCACATTACCCATTGTTTTGGTAGGAGAACACTAGCAATCACAGTACATCGCTGCTGGAGATATGTAGGGGGTTAAGTGCCTTGCTCAAGGGCACAATGGCAGCAGCTGGTAGCTATGATTTGTACAGCCTTCGAAACGTGTATGTCAGGACAAATCAATTCTCAAACGCTTGCTTGTGACCTCACAACTCATTTGATGAGCATCGATCCCCTCGAATTGAGATCCTCGTAAACCTGTGTTTACATCAACTCCCCCACAACGACAGCCACTCATTATCATCACATTTTACACGTTGCATTGTGTTTCTAGATGCAAAACCCCCTGGGAAAGCACTGATTGGGAATATCTGCTGATTAATGGACATATTTAGTGGTGGTTTGTGTTGTATCGAAGCGAAGGGAGAAGGGAGAGGGAGGGATGATAGTAGCGAAGGGGAGGGCAGAGTGGTGGGACGACACTGTGGCACCCTGAGGCTCCCTCTCGAATGTCACTCCCTAATTAGGGCCCCCTAAACAATGTGGACCGAGGAGCAGCGTCTAATTACGACAGCTGTTCCAAATGACCTGCTATGTTGCACGTCGCTCTCCTCCATTTTGTTTGCCATCGGCTCCCTTGTCATTCTCTTGCGTTCTCTTGTCTTCTGTTTGGGCAATGTCATACCAAGCATCTGCCCCCTGACTGGGAAATTGAATGCCCGAACAATTACGATTAGGAAGAGATTTGCGGAAGGGAAAACAACTTCTTGAAAACAGTTTGTCCTACTTTTATTTACAGGAGTCTGTGCCCTGCTGATAGAATGACAAGGAGTATAATTGACGATTATAGGCGACAAGGTTGAGGCGTCTGTGTTTCTCGTTTGTTTTGGATAGGGATTATTACGAAGCTTTAGGCAAAATAACTGAGCATCTTACTGTAGAATGTGGGAGCATGACATTGACATAAGTTAACGTTCATGATGATGTTGACCGAATGTATGTTTTATAGGTTGAGGCATTTTATAAGCATAGAATCTTGCGTAATAGTTCGGAAACGGCATTGTGGTAAAGGCAAATTGTTGCAGTATGCCAACCAAAAGGTTAGCACTTCACAGTTCCAAAATGGGAAAAAAAACTGTACATTGAAAAGGTGCCCCAGCGGGCAAAAGTGGTTGCAATTATGTAATGCTGATGTTTTTTATGATGTCATGGTCAAGTTGTGTACTGGTTGCATAAGGACATCTTGTTAATGTCTTTTTATCAACCAGATCAACCAGTCTTCATTTGGTTTTAACCTTGTTATCTGAAAAGATAACCAGAATATGACATCTTTCCTAAATTATGTCTTTCATCTTCTCATCTCATCATGAAAATTACTTCTTTACCTGGTTGTAACAGAGACCAATTCAAATGAAATGAAATAGTATTTGTCATTTGCTTCGTAAATAATAAGTGTAGACTTGTAGTGAAATGCTTCCTTACAGGCCCTTCCCAACAATGCAAACAGAAAAATAATAACAAGGAATAAATACACAATGATTAACAATAACTTGGCTACATACACAGAGTACCAGCATCGAGTAGATGTACAGGGGTACGAGGTAATTGAGGTAGATACAGTGCCATCAGAAAGTATTCACACAGCTTGACCTTTTCCACATTTTCTTGTGTTACAGCCTGAATTTAAAATGTATTATATTGAGATTTTGTGTCACTTGCCTACACACAATGTCAAGGCTTGTGGGCGTCCTAGAGCAAAACAACCGACATGTATGTTCGTGAGTCTCATCTTTCCATTGTAGGCCAAACGGTTTGGACGCTACAGACGTTTTCATGAGAAGACCCATTTATAGGACGTCTCATGGTCTGACAAACACAGCAGATGCCGCAGGGCGACATTGGCGGATGCGGTGTATTGAGTCCAAGCAAAAAAAAACTGATATTGCTAGCTTAAACTGACGGATTTTGATGAGGCTTTTTTTATTATGCTAATTGATAACACTAGGGGTTTAACAAGTCACATAATAAATGACATGGACTCACTCTGTGTGCCACAATAGTGTATAACATGATTTGGGAATGACTACTTCCTATCTATACTCCACACATTCTGTACAATTATCTGTAAGATCCCTCAGAGCAGTGAATTTCAAACACAGGTTCAACCACAAAGACCAGGGAGGTTTTCCAATGTTTCGCAAAGAAGGGCAGCTATTGGTAGATAAAAAAATCTGACATCGAATATCCCTTTAAGCATGGTGAAGTTATTAATTACACTTTGGATAGTGTATGAATACACCCTGTCACTACAAAGATACAGGCGTCCTTCCTAACTCAGTTGCCGGATAGGAAACCACTCAGGGCATTCACCATGAGGCCAATGTGGACAATTTAAAAAGAATCCAGATTTTAATGGGTGTGATAGAAGAAAACGGTGGATCAAGGGTGGATCAACAACATTGTAGTTACTTCACAATACTAACCTAAACAAAAGAGTGAAAAGAAGGAAGCCTGCACAGAGTACAAATATTCCAAAACATATAGGCACTAAAATAAAATAGCAAAAAAAAAATGTGGCAAAGAAATTAACTTTAGGTCCTGAATACAAAGTGTTATGTTGGGGCAAATCCAACACAACACATCACTGAGTACCACTCTTCATATTTTCAAGCATGGTGTTGGCTACATCATGTTATGGTTATGGTTGTTATCGGCAAGGACTATGGAGTTTTTTTTTAATAAAAATAAATTGATAAATAAATAAATATTTTGCACAGGCAAAATCCTAGAAGAAAACCTCTTTCAGTCTGCTTTCCACAAGACACTGGGAGACAAATTCACCTTTCATCAGGACAAAAACCCCAAAGAAAAGGCCAAATATACCGTTCACTGGAGTTACTTACCAAGACTACATTTAATGTTCCTGAGTGGCCTAGTTACAGTTTTGACTTAAATCGGCTTGAAAATCTATGGCAAGAATTGAAAATGGCTGTCTAGCAAGGATCAACCTTACTGCTGCTTCTGACACCATCGATCACCACATTCCTTTGGAGAGATTGGAAACCCTAATTGGTGTCATGACTCTCCTGGCTGACTTTCACTGTTATGCGGACGATACACAGCTCCCCATCTCTCCAATTTGATCCTGCCGTACATACCTACATGTACGCTAAGGTCACAAGTCGCAGGCCTCCTAATTGTCCCTAGAATTTCTAAGCAAACAGCTGGAGGCAGGGCTTTCTCCTATAGAGCTCCATTTTTATGGAATGGTCTGCCTATCCATGTGAGAGACGCAGACTTGGTCTCAACCTTTAAGTCTTTATTGAAGACTCATCTCGTCAGTGGGTCCTATGATTGGGTGTAGTCTGGCGCAGAGTTTTGAAAGTGAGTGACGAACTGGAGTGACGAACCACCCTTGCTGACCCTATTACGGGGGCTGAGTCACTGGCTTACACTGGCTTATTTGACCCTGCTGGTCATCTATGAACGTTTGAACATCTTGGCCATGTACTGTTATAATCTCCACCCGGCACAGCCAGAAGAAGACTGGCCACCCCTCAGAGCCTGGATCTTCTCTAGGATTCTTCCTAGGTTCCTGCCTTTCTAGGGAGTTTTTCCTAGCCACCGTGCTTCTACATTGCTTGCTGTTTAGGGTTTTAGGCTGGGTTTCTGTATAGCACTTTGTGACATCGGCTAATGTAAAAAGGGCTTTATAAATAAATTTGATTGATTGATTAACAACCAACTTGACAGAGCTTGAAGAATCAAAAGAATGTTAATGGGCAAATATTGTATAATCCAGGTGTGCAAAGCTCTTAGAGACTTACCCAGAAAGACTCACAGCTGTAATCACTGCCAAAGATTATTCTAACACGTATTGACTCTGGGTTGTAAATACTTATGTAAATGAGTTATTTCTGTATTTCAGTTTTTATAAATTCACAAAAACTGATGTGTGTAAATACATCTATTTAATCCATTTTGAATTCAGGCCGTAACACATCGACATTTGGAATAAGTCAATGGGTATGAATACTCTCTCAAAGCACTGTATGTACATATGTGACCCACCACCTCAATTCGGTATTATGTACCAACATTTTAAATTGTATTTTTTACATTGGATAAAAGTACAGACTGAGAGCTACAAAATGGTCTATCAGACACTGCAGATGAGGAACGATGGGAAAGTAATGCTTTTATTGTTGATAAACGTGTAACCCCACTCTGGGATGCTGGCCTTCTAGGTAGCAGTTTGGGTCAAGAGTGTCACCCCCTTTGAAGAGGGGGATGACCGCAGCTGCTTTCCAATCTCTGGGAATCACAGACAACACAAAAGAGAGGTTGAACAGGCTAGTAATAGGGGTTGCAACAATTTCGGCAGATCATTTTAGAAAGAAAGGGTCCAGATTGTCTAGCCCAGCTGATTTGTAGGGGTCCAGATTTTGCAGCTCTTTCAGAACATCAGCTGACTGGATTTGGGAGAAGGAGAAATGGGGAAGGCTTGGGCGAGTTGCTGTGGGGGGTGCAGTGCCAGGTGGAAAGCATGGCCAGCCGTAGAAAATTCTCAATTATAGTGAATTTATCGGTGGTGACAGAGTTTCCTATCCTCAGTGCATGTCAGGACAGTGATCACTCACCTCGGAGTGGACAAAGATTTTTCAACAACAAGCAGGACTCACACGATATTCTCCAAACATCCGGCAGGGCCGACCTCCCAGGTACAGAGGACAAAGAGCCGAATGCCTCGTCCGGACACGCAGAAGGCGAGTAGGAAAGCTGCTGTTACCGTAAGTATTACTCGCCAACGTGCAATCATTGGACAATAAATTAGACGAGATACGTTCACGAATATCTTACCAATGGGACATCAAAAACTGTAATATCCTATGTTTCCCGGAATCATGGCTGAATGACGACATGGATATTCAGCTAGCGGGATAAACACTGCACCGGCAGGATAGAACAGCACACTCCGGTAAGACGGGGGGGGGGTCTGTGCATATTTGTAAACAACAGCTGGTGCACGAAATCTAAGGAAGTCTCTAGATTTTGCTCGCCTGAAGTAGAGTACATTGTGATAAATTGCAGGTCACACTACTTGCCTAGAGAGTTCTCAGCTATACTTTTCGTGGTTGTTTATTTACCACCACAAACAGATGCGGGCACTAAGACCGCACTCAGTCAGCTGTATAAGGAAATAAGCAAACAGGAAACCATTCACCCAGAGGCGGCGCTCCTAGTGGCCGGAGACTTTAATGCAGGGAAACTTAAATCAGTTCTACCAAATCTCTATCAACATGTTAAATGTGCAACCGGAGGAAAGAAATTCTAGATCACCTGTACTCCACACACAAACGCGTACAAAGCTCTCCCTCGCCTTCCATTTGGTAAATCCGACCACAACTCTATCCTCCTAATTCCTGCTTACAAGCTAAAAGGAACGCAGGAAGCACCAGTGACTCGGTCTATAAGAAAGTGGTCAGATGAAGCAGATGCAAAAATAAAGGACTGTTTTGCTATCACAGACTGGAACATGTTCCAGGATTCTTCCGATGACATTGAGGAATACACCACATCAGTCACTGGCTTTATCAATAAGTGCATTGAGGACGTCATCCCCACAGTGACTGTACGTACATACCCCCAACCAGAAGCCATGGATTACAGGCAACATTCGCTCTGAGCTAAAGGATAGAGCTTCCGCTTTCAAGGTGCGGGACTCTAACCCGGAAGCTTACAAGAAATCCCGCTATGCCCTGCGACGAACCATCAAACAGGCAACGCGTCAATACAGGGCAAGATTGAATCATACTACAACGGCTCCGACGCTCGTCGGATGTGGAAGGGCTTGCAAACTATTACAGACTACAAAGGGAAGCACAGCCGCGAGCTGCCCAGTGACACGAGCCTACCAGATGAGCTAAATAACTTCTATGCTCGCTTCGAGGCAAGCAACACTGAGGCATGCATGAGAGCATCAGCTGTTCCGGACGACTGTGTGATCTCGCTCTCCGTAGCCGACGTGAGTAAGACCTTTAAACAAGGCTGTGGGGCCAGACGGATTACCAGGACGTGTGCTATGGGCATGTGCTGACCAACTGGCAGGTGTCTTCACTGACATTTTCAACATGTCCCTGATTGAGTCTGTAATACCAACATGTTTCAAGCAGACCACCATAATCCTTGTGCCCAAGAACACAAAGGCAACCTGCCTAAATGACTACAGACCCATAGCACTCACGTCCGTAGCCATGAAGTGCTTTGAAAGGCTGGTAATGGCTCACATCAACACCATTATCCCAGAAACCCTAGACCCACTACAATTTGCATACCGCCCAAACAGATCCAATCTCTATTGCACTCCACACTGCCGTTTCCCACCTGGACAAAAGGAACACTTATGTGAGAATGCTATTCATTGACAACAGCTCAGCGTTCAACACCATAGTACCCTCAAAGCTCATCACTAAGCTAAGGAACCTGGGACTAAACACCTCCCTCTGCAACTGGATCCTGGAATTCCTGACGGGCCGCCCCTAGGTGGTGAGGGTAAGTAGCAACACATCTACCATGCTGATCCTCAACACTGGAGCTCCCCAGGGATGCGTGCTCAGTCCCCTCCTGTACTCCCTGTTCACCCACGACTGCATGGCCAGGCACAACTCCAACACCATCATTAAGTTTGCAGATGACACAAAAGTGGTAGGCCTGATCACCGACAATGACGAGACAGCCTATAGGGAGGAGGTCAGAGACCTGGCCGGGTGGTGCCAGAATAAGAGCCTATCCCTCAACGTAACCAAGACTAAGGAGATGATTGTGGACTACAGGAAAAGGAGCACCGAGCACGCCACCATTCTCATTGACGGGGCTGTAGTGGAGGAGGTTGAGAGCTTCAAATTCCTTGGTGTCCACATCAACAAACTATCATGGTCCAAACACACCAAGACAGTCGTGAAGAGGGCACGACAAAACCTATTCTCCCTCAGGAAGCTAAAAAGATCTGGCATGGGTCCTGAGATCCTCAAAAGGTTCTACAGCTGCAACATCGAGAGCATCCTGACCGGTTGCATCGCTGCCTGGTATGGCAATTGCTCGGCCTCCGACCGCAAGGCACTTTAAAGGGTAGTACGTACAGCCCAGTACATCACTGGGGCTAAGCTGCCTGCCATCCAGGACCTCTACACCAGGCGGTGTCAGAGGAAGGCCCTAAATATTGTCAAAGACCCCAGCCACCCCAGTCATAGACTGTTCTCTCTACTACCGCATGGCAAGCAGTACCGGAGTGCCAAGTCTAGGACAAAAAGGCTTCTCAACAGTCTTTACCCCCAAGTCATAAGACTCCTGAACAGGTAACCAAATGGTTACCCGGACTATTTTCATTGTGTGCCCCCCCAACCCCTCTTTTACGCTGCTGCTACTCTGTTTATCTTATTTGCATAGTCACTTTAACTTTACATTCATGTACATACTACCTCAATTAGGCCGACCAACCAGTGCTCCCACACATTGGCTAACCGGGCTATCTGCATTGTTTCCACCACCTGCCAACCCCTCTTTTTAAGCTACTGCTACTCTCTGTTCACCTACATGTACATACTACCTCAGTAAGCCTGACGAACCGGTGTCTGTATATAGCCTTGCTACTCTTATTTTCAAATGTCTTTTTACTGTTTTATTTCTTCACTTACCTACACACACCTTTTTTTTCCTCGCACTATTGGTTAGAGCCTGTAAGTTTGCATTCGGCGCACGTGACAAATAAACTTTGATTTGATTTGAAACCATGTGCCATGGAATCTGTTCATCGAAAATCTCTTCCCTTTTATTTTGCAAACTATGTGGCGCAGCTGTCAACTTTTTGGTCCTCAAATGAAACTGGTATATTTTTCTAATTAAGCCAAATCCTTTCCGCCAATTTGTATCTTTAATATATTGCAGACAAAAAAAGTTTCCTACCTTCTCCCTCTTCCACTTTTGTGGTAATAATACAATTAGTTGGTTATAAGTTTTGATTGAGCAGACATTGCCATATATTTTCGAAAGCTACATATGTGACATAACTCCACCATTTCTATTCGTAATATAATACACAATTTTTTTTTTAACAAGTTGTCTGGAGTAGGCAGCACCATTAGTAAGTAAGTAAACTGTGATAGGACCAAAGAGTTAATCATTTTTCCATAAGTATTTACCTCTCCATGATTGCAGAATCTTAGCTATTTTTGCAAACTTTCTATTGAAATTGATTGAGATATGAATACCAGGTATGTCTACTTCACCATACACCCATTTTATTGGTAAGAAAAGTGATCAAGATCATCAATGGGACTGTGCAGGGATATATATTTTTAACCCATATATATATTTAACCCATTGTTTAATCCATTGATTCAGCAAAATGTAAGAAATCCAGGCATTTATATTTAAATTCTAGTCGTACCTTATCAAACTCCTCAAAATCTGCTATGAAGACCAGGTATCTTTCATGTTTCATAATGTTCAATTGTTTCAAGAAATTGTCGTATATTATCTCCATGTAAAAAAAACAACTGTCTGATCAGGATGAACAATATCTGGTAAAACCTTGTTCATTGTATATGCTATGTATTCCGCCAGGATATTCACATTACAACATTGAAGTGTAAGAGGCCTCCCATTTTTTAAATGGAGTGGATCTTTATACTTACCACCTTGGTCCTGTTTCCGTAGTAATGAAATCAGACTTTATTGTTGAGTACCTGAAAGTCTACCATTTGTATAGGAGTAATTAAAACATGCTAATAATGGATCTTTATGTACACCAAAAAAGGTCTGATATACCTCTACTGGTATACCATCAAGCCCTGTTTTTTAAATATTTCTTTCAGACTGAAAATATGCAATTGCCTCAAAGTTCCTATTCTGTAAGTTGGTCTTCACACTTTCTGTAAATGTGTTAATTGTACTTTATTATTATTAGGAAATACATCCTTACAGTTAACATTATTTAGTGGACATTGAGACTGAAAATAAAACATGGCTAAAATATTTTGCCTCTTTCAAAATATAAAATTGGTGAATCATGGATGACTCCATCATTTGTAACGAGTTTCTGTAAATTATTTTTGGTAGCATTTCTATGTTGAAGATTCAAGAAAAATGTTGTGCATTTTTCAAAATGTTCCATCCAATTCGCTATATTTTTGTAAAAAATTACACATGATCATTCTTGAATAAGTTCCCCCAAATCTTTGTTTTTCCTCTAACCTATTTACCATCTACCTGCACTGTTATTTCCTTTATTAGTCTAATATCTTTTGACCTAAACTGCTTTTGTTTTAATGATGAGTATTGTATGGAATCTAAAAGTACGTTTAAAAGTCTCCCATACAATAAGGGGATCTGCTAACAGTCAAAAGTTCGGGCACACCTACTCATTCAAGGGTTTTTCTTTATTTGTACTATTTTCTACATTGTAGTGACACGCCCTGGCCTTAGTTATCTTTGTTTTCTTTATTATTTGAGTTAGGTCAGGGTGTGACATGGGGGATGTTTGTGTGTTTGTCTAGTCTAGGGTGTTTGTATTGTCTAGGGGGTTTTGTAGAGTTCATGGGGTTGTGTTCAGTGTAGGTGTTTATGTAAGTCTGTGGTTGCCTGGATTGGTTCTCAATTAGAGACAGCTGTCTATCGTTGTCTCTGATTGGGAGCCATATTTTAGGCAGCCATAGGCATTAGGTAGGTTGTGGGTAATTGTCTATGTCTTGACGTTAGTTGCTTGTGGCTGCACTTTCGTTTGATAGCTTCACGGTCGTTTGTTGTTTTGTCTAGTTTGTATTAGTGTTCGTGTTCGTTTCTTCTTCTATTAAAAAGAAGATGTATTTATATCACGCTGCGCCTTGGTCCTCTCTTTCACCTAACGACGATCGTGACATGTAGAATAATAGTGAAGACATCAACACTATGAAATAACACATATGGAATCATGTAGTAACCAAAGAAGTGTTAAACCAATGAAAATATATACACTGCTCCAAAAAATAAAGGGAACACTTAAACAACACAATGTAACTCCAAGTCAATCACACTTCTGTGAAATCAAACTGTCCACTTAGGAAGCAACACTGACAATAAATTTCACATGCTGTTGTGCAAATGGAATAGACAAAAGGTGGAAATTATAGGCAATTAGCAAGACACCCCCAATAAAGGAGTGGTTCTGCAGGTGGTGACCACAGAACACTTCTCAGTTCCTATGCTTCCTGGCTGATGTTTTGGTCACTTTTGAATGCTGGCGGTGCTTTCACTCTAGTGGTAGCATGAGACGGAGTCTACAACCCACACAAGTGGCTCAGGTAGTGCAGCTCATCCAGGATGTCACATCAATGTGAGCTGTGGCAAGAAGGTTTGCTGTGTCTGTCAGCGTAGTGTCCAGAGCATGGAGGCGCTACCAGGAGACAGGCCAGTACATCAGGAGACGTGGAGGCCGTAGGAGGGTAACAACCCAGCAGCAGGACCGCTACCTCCGCCTTTGTGCAAGGAGGAGCACTGCAAAATGACCTCCAGCAGGCCACAAATGTGCATGTGTCTGCTCAAACAGTCAGAAACAGACTCCATGAGCGTGGTATGAGGGCCCGACGTCCACAGGTGGGGGTTGTGCTTACAGCCCAACACCGTGCAGGACGTTTGGCATTTGCCAGAGAACACCAAGATTGGCAAATTCTCCTCTGAACAGTTGATGTTGAAATATGTTTGTTACTTGAACTCTGTGAAGCATTTATTTGGGCTGCAATCTGAGGTGCAGTTAATCCTGATTTCTGAGGCTAGTAACTCTAATGAATTTATAATCTGCAGCAGAGGTAACTCTGGGTCTTCCATTCCTGTGGTGGTCCTCATAAGTCAGTTTCATCATAGCACTTGATGGTTTATGTGACTGTTTTTGAAGAAACTTTCAACTTACTTGCCATTTTCCGCATTGACTGACCTTCATGTCCTAAAGTAATGATGGACTGAGGTTTCTCTTTGCTTATTTGAGTTGTTCTTACCATAATATGGACTTGATATTTTACCAAATAGGGCTATCTTCTGTATATCAACCCTACCTTGTCACAACAAAACTGACTGGCTCAAACACATTAAGAAAATAAATTCCACAAATGTACTTTTAACAAGGCACACATGTCAATTGAAATGCATTCCAGGTGACTACCTCATGTAGCTGGTTGAGAGAATGCCAAGAGTGTGCAAAGCTGTCATCAAGGAAATTGTATTTATTTTATTTAACCTTTATTTAACTAGGCAAGTCAGTTTACAATGACGGCCTACCCTGGCCAAACCCTAACCCAGACAACATTGGGCCAATTGTGCGCTGCCCTATGAGACTCCCAATAACGACCAGTTGTGATACAGCCAGGAATCGAACCAGGGTCTGGTGTGACGCCTCTAGCACTGAGATGCAGTGCCTTAGACCCCTGCGCCTAACGGGGGTCAAACGGTAGCTACTTTGAATAATTTCAAATATATAATATATTTTGTTTAACACATTATACCATAGTGTTGATGTCTTCACTAGTATTCTACAATGTATAAAATGTAAAAATAAAGAAAAACCCTGGAATGAGTAGGTGTGTCCAAACTTTTGACTGGTAATGTAGGTTGTGCAGAAAAAAGTCAATTATTGACACGTATACTCTCTCCGGCGCTCAAGGTCACCAGGTTGCTCATTATTATGCACAACTGTCACCATCGTTATGCACACCAGCGCCTCAGACTCACTTGGACTCCATCACCTGCCTGATTATCTTCCCTATATATGTCACTCCCTTTGGTTCTTTCCCTGGACGTTATTGCTTCTGTTTCAGCATACACATGACAGAAAAACGCTTCAGAGGGAAGCATCAGAGTTTTTTTGTTTGTGTAGGAGATGTCGGGTCCGGGTGTTGCTACCAGAGCAACCGGGGATGCATCAGCTGGCTCGTCAGGATTTCATGCCTCAGCCGGCACGTCAGGTTTACAAGACACGGTTTGCCCATAAATCATCCGTTGCCGAGTCTACCGAGGATGCCTCAGCCGGCTCGTCAGGCTCTTGTGCCACAGCCGGCACGTCAGGTTTACAAGACAGGGTTTGCCCATAAATCATCCGTTGCCGAGTCTACCGAGGATGCCTCAGCTGGCTCGTCAGGCTCTTGTGCCTCAGCCGGCACGTCAGGTTTACAAGACAGGGTTTGCCCATAAATCATCCGTTGCCGAGTCTACCGAGGATGCCTCAGCCGGCTCGTCAGGCTCCCGCGCCTCAGCCGACACGTCAGGCTCCCGCGCCTCAGCCGACACGTCAGGCTCCCGCGCCTCAGCCGACACGTCAGGCTCCCGCGCCTCAGCCGACACGTCAGGCTCCCGCGCCTCAGCCGACACGTCAGGCTCCCGCGCCTCAGCCGACACATCAGGCTCCCGCGCCTCAGCCGGCTCGTCAGGTTCCCGCGCCTCAGCCGGCTCGTCAGGTTCCCGCACCTCAGCAGAAAGCGACCGGCCCGCTGGTACTTGCTTCCCGACTCCCAGCGTGTTACAATGAGGAATTATTTTGTCTTAGTTAACCTCTCTGGGATATGTGGGACGGTAGCGTCCCACCTGGCCAACATCCAGTGAAAATTCAATATACCAAATTAAAGCTACACTTGTTGTGAATCCAGCCAACGTGTCAGATTTCAAAAATGCTTTACGGCGAAAGCAAACAATGCTGTTATCTGAGGATAGCAACCAAGCAAACAAACACAGACCATCATATTTCAACCCTCCCGGCGTGACACAAAACGCAGAAATAAAGATATAATTCATGCCTTACCTTTGACGAGCTTCTTCTGTTGGCACTCCAATATGTCCTATAAACATCACAAATGGTCCTTTTGTTCGATTAATTCCGTCGATATTCAAAATGTCCATTTATTTGGCGCGTTTGATCCAGAAAAACACTGGTTCCAACTTGCACAAAGTGACTACAAAATATCTCAAAAGTTACCTGTAAGCTTTGTCCAAACTTTTCAAGCTACTTTTGTATTCTTCAGGTTTTTTTTACGTAAATAATCGATAAAATTGAAGAATGTGTAGCATGCTTTCTGGTCACGCGCCTCAAACAGTACACTTCACTGGAGCCTCATTCTGAACATGGCTACTTCTTCATTTCTCAAAGGATAAACCTCAACCAATTTCTAAAGACTGTTGACATCCAGTGGAAGCGATAGGAACTGCAGGAAGGTCCCTTACAAATCTGGATTCCCAATGAAACCCCATTGAATGATATGATTGGTTTGTCCTCTGGGTTTTGCCTGCCAAATAAGTTATGTTAGTCACAGACATGATTCAACCAGTTTTAGAAACGTCAGAGTGTTTTCTATCCAATACTAATAATAATATGCATATATTAGTATCTGGGACTGAGTAGAAGGCAGTTTACTCTGGGCACGCTTTTCATCCAAACATGAAAATGCTGCCCCCTATCCACAAGAAGTTAATAAAATGTTTTGATGGTTTTGACCAAGTTAATCTGCTCATGTTGTTTGTGTTCATTATTTGTGACATTGTGGTTACAATGAAGAATGTAAACAACATAAATCCTATTCATATTGAATAATCAGATGCGTGTTGCAAGCTTTATTTTTCCCTTATTTATTTTATCTCCAGCGCACACATCACTTTCCACCTCATGGCCTAAAACTGCACCATTTTGTTTCTCTCCGTCGCCTACATGCACTTTAAACATTTGGATAATAAAGCATATTGAAGATAGAAGCCGCCTCTTAATGAGTTCCGAGAGCCGATCTGTTAACTAACAATTATCATCATTATTAACCCTGCATTATAATTATATAAAAGCCCCTTAGATATGCTCACAGGCCAGAAATAAATCCTATTAATAATGAGTAATCAGACGTCTGTTGCAAGCTAGATTATTATTATTATTATTATTATTTTAAACTTACTATATTACGTATTGGATCACTAAAAATATAGCTTTTACATTACCATGTAGTTTACTGACGGGGCTGTGGACATACGTGGTATACTCCCTCCAATAGATTTTTATAGAAAGTTAGCAAAAATAGTTAAGACCTTGCTACCACGGAAAGGAAAATACCTGTCTATTTGTGGAAAAATCACCCTGATTAACTCTTTAAATCAACTCACAGTTGACCTATTTGCTTATGGTTTTGCCAACACCTAGCGACCTGCTTAAATTATATAAGTAAAAAATATTCAATTTTATTTGGAATGGCAAGCTAGCCAAAATCAAAAGGGCCTATTTATATAATGAATATGAATTTCGGAGGGCAGAAATTGCTTTATCAATTGGAACCTTTATCAAGAAAAAGGGGGAAAGTAAGGAACATGTCTGTCGGCCTTGCATTAAAGACCAAAATTGGTTAAAGCAAATTGGGATAAATAAAAATATATACCAATTTAAGGACATAAAATTGACAGCTGTGCAAAATAGATTGCAAAAGAGTTGGGAAGCGATTTTTGATGTACCAATTCCATGGCACGTGGTTTATGAATTAACACGCAATTTTCCGTTCCTCCTGAAAGCCCTAATATTAAAAACAGTCAAATGCATTCTCTCCGTCACCCACACGCACTTTAAACATTTGGATAATAAAGCATTTAAAGGCTTACATTGGTGGATTTTAATACTTCTGACAGACAAAATTCTTACTCCACCCATAACTTTTGGACTTTTAAACATTCCCAGAAGGCATGGATTGTTATAACTTACAGAAGGCCTAAACCCTCTGGGTGCAAACAACGTTTCCACGAAGGGCTATTAGCAGGACAATAGACTTCAACCTATCCAAAATGATAGCTCGGCTAGGTGTGAACAAAAATCCCCACAACTTGTAATGTACACTGCTCAAAAAAATAAAGGGAACACTAAAATAACACATCCTAGATCTGAATGAATGAAATATTCTTATTAAATACTTTTTTCTTTACATAGTTGAATGTGCTGACAACAAAATCACACAAATTATCAATGGAAATCAAATTTATCAACCCATGGAGGTCTGGATTTGGAGTCACACTCAAAATTAAAGTGGAAAACCACACTACAGGCTGATCCAACTTTGATGTAATGTCCTTAGAACAAGTCAAAATGAGGCTCAGTAGTGTGTGTGGCCTCCACGTGCCTGTATGACCTCCCTACAACGCCTGGGCATGCTCCTGATGAGGTGGCGGATGGTCTCCTGAGGGATCTCCTCCCAGACCTGGACTAAAGCATCCGCCAACTCCTGGACAGTCTGTGGTGCAACGTGGCGTTGGTGGATGGAGCGAGACATGACGTCCCAGATGTGCTCAATTGGATTCAGGTCTGGGGAACGGGCGGGCCAGTCCATAGCATCAATGCCTTCCTCTTGCAGGAACTGCTGACACACTCCAGCCACATGAGGTCTAGCATTGTCTTGCATTAGGAGGAACCCAGGGCCAACCGCACCAGCATATGGTCTCACAAGGGGTCTGAGGATCTCATCTCGGTACCTAATGGCAGTCAGGCTACCTCTGGCGAGCACATGGAGGGCTGTGCGGCCCCACAAAGAAATGCCACCCCACACCATGACTGACCCACCGCCAAACCGGTCATGTTGGAGGATGTTGCAGGCAGCAGAACGTTCTCCACGGCGTCACCAGACTCTGTCACATGCTCAGTGTGAACCTGCTTTCATCTGTGAAGAGCACAGGGCGCCAGTGGCGAATTTGCCAATCTTGGTGTTCTCTGGCAAATGCCAAACGTCCTACACGGTGTTGGGCTGTAAGCACAACCCCCACCTGTGGACGTCGGGCCCTCATACCACCCTCATGGAGTCTGTTTCTGACCGTTTGAGCAGACACATGCACATTTGTGGCCTGCTGGAGGTCATTTTGCAGGGCTCTGGCAGTGCTCCACCTGCTCCTCCTTGCACAAAGGCGGAGGTAGCGGTCCTGCTGCTGGGTTGTTGCCCTCCTACGGCCTCCTCCACGTCTCCTGGTGTACTGGCCTGTCTCCTGGTAGCGCCTCCATGCTCTGGACACTACGCTGACAGACACAGCAAACCTTCTTGCCACAGCTCGCATTGATGTGCCATCCTGGATGAGCTGCACTACCTGAGCCACTTGTGTGGGTTGTAGACTCCGTCTCATGCTACCACTAGAGTGAAAGCACCGCCAGCATTCAAAAGTGACCAAAACATCAGCCAGGAAGCATAGGAACTGAGAAGTGGTCTGTGGTCACCACCTGCAGAACCACTCCTTTATTGGGGGTGTCTTGCTAATTGCCTATAATGTCCACCTGTTGTCTATTCCATTTGCACAACAGCATGTGAAATTTATTGTCAATCAGTGTTGCTTCCTAAGTGGACAGTTTGATTTCACAGAAGTGTGATTGACTTGGAGTTACATTGTGTTGTTTAAGTGTTCCCTTAATTTTTTGGAGCAGTGTATTAAGTACTCTAAAGTTTTACATTTCTAACTACAAACATCATGCAACCGCAAAAAGTCAGGTAAAGCATATACTGATCAGTATTTCTTCATCAACATCTTTATGCTTTCATTAATAAAATAAGGATAAAAATACTCTTTCAAAATGCAGATGTTTATTTCAACTATCAGCAGGACAATAGACTCTTACCGAGTTTAGGGACTTTATATATGTTAATGGCTCCATAATTAATTATTATGGGAATAAATATCACTGAATGACATAGCATGGGGACTGGTCTTGATTAATCAATCATATTTTTATTTGGAAATGTTAGGATTATTTTGCTCTTCACTATCACAGTATTAAAAACTTTCAAATGCATTCATGAATTAAATCGCTTTAGCCGACATGTTGCGGTTCATCTGATGAAGGTGCACATGGGCCTATTTATTTAATGAATATGAATTCAGAGGGCAGAAATGATTAAATATTAAAGCATTAGACCTTTCACTAAAGGCGCCAGTCATACAACAGTTAAACTTAAATCCGAACTGGTTCTCTAGCAAATTAGTAAGAACGTCTCACCCCATGTTCAAGAATGGCCTTTTTCCCTTTATTCAGAGATTCCCTCTGGTTGTCTAACTAGCATTATTGGCAACAATGGTTGACATTTAAATAGAGTGCCATAGAATTCTGCAGCACCCCGCAAGCTGTGCTGAAGTACAACGCAACTTTTAAAGGTAGAACCACTGTAGTTTGTAGTGTGATTTCCTTTGCGATCCATTGAGGTACTTAAAACCGTATGATAATCTCCCACCATAATAATAGATTCATTCGTTGCTTGTGAGCTCAATAGATTATTATATATTTTTTCAAAGAAGTGTGTAACATCATTATTTAACCCATTCTGTTTTTTGCCCAGTAGCATATTAAAAAGGAGCCATCTTCCTTGAGGATCTGTTTGTACATTTTGCACAATCCGATCAAAATTGTTGTTAATTAATATAAAATCACCCCTTTTGAGTTTCTTTGCCCATGACAAAAAAATTAAAATTCTCCCTCCTTGTCCTTTTTCCACCCAACCTCATCTATATTTGTAGAGTGAGTTTCCTGTAAACAATAGATATTATATCCTTTCTCTTTTAGCCAGGTAAAACATGTATCTTATTTTCTTATGATCTGTTAAGCCATTACAATTGTAACTGGCTATACTTATTTCCCCACTTACCATAATGATACCCAAGTTTCAATTATACTTACACCTACACATGTTTGTAAACTTGCCATTAAAACGCACCATGATTATTAAGTGTCCATATAGCTGTAGCATATTATTTGACCTGTTAAGCATACTGTAGCTGCAACTTTGTAAACCTCCAATTGTCCTAATATTCCACCCACTAAAACCTCCCACCATATCTAGGTCTGTTGTCACTAAGACCACCAGACATCTCCCTGACTCATGACGCACCTTTGTGTACCAAGGCAAACCCTTGGCTGCCAATTGGCGTAGGCCAGAGGGAAATATGGGCAGTCCCATAATAACATAATTCAATACTGCCACCCTTCACTCACACATTCAAGGCCCAAAGGTCTATTGCATTATCTATGAGGGTGCTTTTTAAGAGAACTAACCAAACAACATGGAAAACAGTCAGAAAAAACAAAAACAATAATAGAAATAACAGCACAATATTATACAGTCCCAGCTCATATTTAGAAAGGCCTAGGAAAGGCTATAAGCATGTTTGCCCAGCCCGCTCAGCTCAGTGGATCCAATTGTTGGAAAGAATTTGAAAAAAATGAAGAGAATACCTACATACATCCTAAGACCAGTTCTTTATGTCTATGCATGTAGTCCTCATTATATCCTGTTTCATTCCGTCAAAAAGGAAGAAGGAAAAGGGAACATAGATTCTAACGGCCACTAATGACTGGCAGTAAAAATGTGTCTTAAGCATCACACTACCAATTAAGAAATACCTAAGTTTAACTTACAATCGACCCTGACACAGCGATGGCACAATAGCAAAGAATAGATGCAGTACTACTGACAATCCAGAGCGAGTAAACCTGTAAAACCAAACCTCGCTCCACCCACACACATTTTGTTTTTATTCCAGGGTCGTTGCTCTATCACCTCGGCTGTTTTACACCTAGGCCCACATCATTAGGATCAAGAATATAAAAGGTAGCTTAAATAGCTCATATAGAAATATATAATATACTTATTGCTTAGTGCCTCCATAAGCCATTTATTGTGTTGGTTCTACCGTTAACTTTAATCGCAGTGTCAACCAGCCCGCCACACACTAATAGAGGCAACAACCCTGTTGACAAAACCCAATCCATTTGCCGGTTTGTATCGGAACAATAATATGTCCTTTACATTTTTAACATCGAGATGAATTTTTCTAATGTAAATGGGTAATGACAAATGATTTTAGGATCGTATAGGCCTACTCCAATAGATAACCTAGGCAGGTTTTTAATGATTTTATCCTAGCTCTACATTAGATCTGCAAACAAGGGCCACACTTTATAACAGCTTTTAAGTCATAATATACACAATCTCTACAATTTGGCCCTATCATATCAAGCTAAAAAAACAACCTTGGTTTTTCTAATGTACTACCTGTGCAATCTTCAAATTAAATAAATAATCAAAAAGAAAAAAGGTCAACCTTACCCATCTTCATCTTGCCCTAAATTAAAACCTGATTTTAAGTCCACATAGTCCAAAGTTCCATATTGCCTAAATAAAAAAAGGATAAGTTCATCATACCCATTCTGCATTACCGTAAGTCCAACCTTATTAAGTCCACAGTTCTATACTGCATGATTTTAAAAAAAGAGTCCATCATGCAAATTATTTGGGGGAAAAACGAATGAATACATAATTGTACTGTGTAATGCGATGCAAATGTATATTGGAAGATTCATTCAGCAGGAGGTACCTATCACTCACAGCCACGATGTAATCTACGAGTCCTTGAACATTTGATTGTTTACAATCAATTTATCGACCACTAGCCAAACATTCTGCTTCTCTGCTCGGGGCCTTTGGAAAGTGGGAACAGGTTACCTTGTCTCTACTATTTCATGGGGAAAGTGTTCATTAATAGAGAACGGGGTGTTCTTCAGTACCCTACCATGTTGTAACAAGGCAATCTTCATTTTGTAGTGAGTTAGCATAGCTACGATCGAACGAGGCCTTCCCTCCCCTCTGCCACCGAAACGGTGAGCCTTTTGAAAATCAATTGTATCCACCTGTTCGTCCGTCATCTTGAGATTACATTTCATGAACACCTTGATATTTTCCTCTGTTGACTGATAGTTTTCGTTTTCATCTACCTTTATTCCCATTATAACAATATTATTCTTCATATTTCTGCACTTTAGATCAAGTAATTTGGCTTTCATTGTTTTATTATCATACCATAGCCTCTCTGTAGTGTCTTTTAGGGAGTCCACGGTAGTTTTCAATATCTTATTTTCCGCTCGTATTTCTTCCATAATTTTATTATTGTAATCCATTCCTGTTTAAGGCCTCAACCTCCCCCAGTAGCCCAGGCAATATATCCTGCTTTTTTAACTGCTCGCTCATGCTTGTAAGCAATGCTCTATCTTCTGGAGACACAGTTATAAAAACGTCACCCTCCAATGTTAAATTAGGAATTTTAGACGGCTTCCCTTGAGTTACACTCGCAGAGCTCGAGGAAAGTTTTTTTGTTTTGTTCGCGTCGATGTATCAGATTTCTTTTGAGCATATCAAAATGCTGATCAATAAATAGTTCAAGGTTCTCTATATTATCCAGAATGTTTGTTTCACAGTTATCAGCTACTCCTCAATTTTTTATGATTCATTTATTGGACAAGCTGTGCCTACCACGCTGCCAAGTCATCAACCACCAACTCAGACAGAAAACCAGTTTACAAAACACAAATTGATGTCAATAATACGACATCGTTATAGACCTCTTGGAAAGATACATGAACAGCATTCTCAGAGATGACACATGAGGGAACAAGTTCTATACAGGGGTGCCAAGCCCAGCGTGTAAGCCCATGGTAACTATGAAGTATTAAGGGCAAATCCCACAGACACTTTTTATTTGAGCCACAGATAATGGGCTTACTCTTGGATCATTCCCGCTAGCACTTTTAATGAAGAGGAGACTGCATTGGTCGTGTGTATCCCCTGGATACGAGCGCTACTAAATCAGAGAGACTGTCACCAGAGGGGCGCTTTCAAACACTGACATTTTCCTCTGAGACATGAGGAATGACTCACGGCTGAAAAAGTGCCAAAGTTCAGAAGAGGCCGCCCCAAATGGTAGAGGTAAAGACAGTCTTTAGTTTAAGGAATGTTTGGTTCACATGGTTCTCCAAATTGTTGAGGAATCGCAATCTTTCTCATTTCTCATGTGGGCAGACTAGACTAGTATATGGTTGAAGGGCAAGGGAACATAGCTGACATTTTACCAATTTACAGGAGAACAAAATAAAGTAACTTTTCGTAAAACACGTTACAGTAGAAGCAGGGCTTCAATTGTTGTTTTAGGACTCTCATTTGATGTATTTAAAGATGTCAGACGGGCCCTTTGGCAGTTTAATCTGGAGCTGTCATTTGACCCAATTTAACCATCTTTTGCCCAAAATACCCCTTACATCATTCTGCTTCTCATCCCCTGAAGTGCCAGGGAATGCCACAGTGGAGTTCCAGGGGAGTGCCAAATACCTATTAATGACAAGGACATTGAGGTCACTGACCATGCAACGCCATGCACTGATAATCAGTCAATTTTCACTCAAAGCAGGAGCTTTGATCTGGAAGCCAAATACTTTATCCCAAATGGCACCCTATTCCCTACATAGTGCATTAATATTGCCCAGGGCCAATAGGCACTATACGTGCTTTATAAAGGAAATGGGGTTCAATTTGGGACACAGTCGGAGATTCCGTAGGCCTATATACTGTATATGTGCTAACAGTATTATATCTACTGCTAATATATCTGCTAACTGTACTATGTAATCATACAATATCTGCTGCTATCTGCGTCTAAAATCTTTGAAGACATTTGTACTAACTGTACCGTTAAATTGTATCTGCTGCTATTTTATTTCGTTTACATTGTGTTTTGTTTGTGTGATCCGTTGTCTTTTCTGTTTGTCTTTAGTAACAAAATGTAAAAAAAAAAAAAATATTCATAGGAAAAGCGCAAAATGCTACATAATTTCACAAAAAGTTCAAAACATATATTAACCAACTAAGAGTCTTTAGTAAGTCTATCCATGATAAAGTCTGGTGGCTGTTGGAATGAGCCCCTATATCTATAATATACATGTACAGTGCATTCAGAAAGTATTCAGACCCCTTCCCTTTTTCCACTTTGTTACATTACAGCCTTATTCTAAAATGGATTATATAAAACATTATCCTCATCAATATACACACAATACCCCATAATGACAAAGTGAAAACAGGTTTTTAGAAATGTTTGCAAATGTATTCAAAATAAAAAACAAATACCTTGTTTACATACGTTTTCAGACCCTTTGCTGTGAGACTCGAAATTGAGCTCAGGTGCAACCTGTTTCCATTGATCATCCTTGAGATGTTTCTACAACTTGATTGGAGTCCACATAAGGTCACACAATAGACAGAGCAAAAACCAAGCCATAGGGTCGAAGGAATTGCCCGTAGAGCTCAGACAGGATTTGGTCAAGGGAAGGGTACCAACACATTTCTGGAGCACTAAAGGTCCCCAAGAACACAGTGGCCTCCATCATTCTTAAATGGAATAAGTTTGGAACCACCAATACTCTTCCGAGAGCTGACCACCCGGCCAAACTGAGAAATCGGGGGACAAGGGTCTTGGTCAGGGAGATGACCAAGAACCCGATGGTCACTCTGACAGAGCTCCAGAGTTCCTCTGTGGAAATGGGAGAACATTCCAGAAGGTCAACCATCTCTGCAGCAATTCACCAATCAGGTCTTTATGGTAGAGTGGCAAGAGGGATGCCACTCCTCAGTAAAAGGCACATAACATCCTGCTTGGAGTTTGCCAAAAGGCACCTAAAGACTATCAGACCATGACAAACAAGATTCTCTGTTCTGATTAAACCAAGATTGAACTCTTTGGCCAAAATACCAAGCGTCACATCTGGAGGAAACCTAGCACCATCCCTACGGTGAAGCATGGTGGTGGCAGCATCATGGTGTGGGAATGTTTTTCAGCGGCAGGGACTGGGAGACTAGTCAGGGTCAAGGGAAAGATGAATGGAGCAAAGTACAGAAAGGTCATTGATGAAAACCTGCTCCAGAGCGCTCGTGACATGACTGGGGTAAAGGGACAAGTCTCTGCATGTTTGTCCTTGAGTGGCCCAGCCAGAGCCCGGACTTGAACGCGGTCATACATTTCTGGAGAGACCTGAAAATAGCTGTGCAGCGACATTCTCCATCCAACTTAGAGCTGGAGAGGATCTGAAGAATGGGGAAAAACTCAGAGTAATGGCGTCGGAGGGGATGGCTGACGTTTTACGCTCTCCTAACCAACTGCGCTATTAAGTGTGTTTTTTTCACATTGTTTGTAAGTTAACTTGTACATAATGTTGCTGCTACCGTCTCTTATGACCGAAAATCGCTTCTGGATATCAGAACAGCGATTACTTGAGAAAATGGCCTTTGAATGGTTTGGTTGGAAAGCTCTTCATTGTCTACAACCATTCAGCATCGTTCACACCCTCTTAAGCTTTAGCCCCACCCATCTCTTTAAAGGTTGATCCGATCGTTCTGTCCTAACAACCACAATCAAGCACCCAAGCTAACTGAATAATGTTAGCTAGCTTGCTACTGGCACACTCAGACGAGAGCTTAACAATGAACCATAATCCAAAATCATGACAATCTTTGTCCCCGTGTGTAGTTGCAAACCGTAGTCTGGCTTTTTTATGGTGGTTTTGTAGCAGTGGCTTCTTCCTTGCTGAGTGGTCTTTCAGGTTATGTCGATATAGGACTCATTTTACTGTGGATATAGATACTTTTGTACCCGTTTCCTCCAGCATCTTCACAAGGTCCTTTGTTGTTCTGGGATTGATTTGCACTAAGTACTTTCATCTCTAGGAGACAGAATGTGTCTCCTTCCTGAGCGGTATGACGGCTGCATTGTCCCATGGTGTTGATACCTGTGTACTATTGTTTGTACAGATGAACGTGGTACCTTCAGGCGTCTGGAAATTGCTCCCAAGGATGAACCAAACCTGTGGAGGTCTCCAATTTGTTTTCGGAGGTCTTGGCCGATTTCTTTTGATTTTCCCATGATGTCAAGGAAAGAGATACTGAGTTTGAAGGTAGGCCTTGAAATACATCCACAGGTACACCTCCAATTGACTCAAATTATGTCAATTAGCCTATCAGAAGCTTCTAAAGCCATGACAATCTTCTGGAATTTTCTAATCTGTTTAAAGGCACAGTCAACTTAGTGTATAAACTTCTGACCCACTGGAATTGTGATTGAATTATAAGTGAAATAATCTCTCTAAACAATTGTTGGAAAAATTACTTGTGTCAATGCACAAAGTAGATATCCTAACCTACTTGCCAAAACTATAGTTTTAACAATACATTTGTGGATGGTTTAAAAACAAGTTAATGACTTCAACCTAAGTGTATGTAAACTTCCGACTTAAGTACAGGTTCTTTGTATCGCTGTTTGACCCAGTGGGTGAATACATTTGGTTTGAGCTTTTTCTAGTTTCTCGTTACTTTTTACTCTTTGTTCAGAACCTAACATTAGAATGGTACAATAAACAAGGTGAAATTTCAAAGTGTGGTTGTGCATCAGCAGTTTCTATTGTTTTGTCAGTCACTGAGTCACTCAATTAGCCCATGTCAGCTAACATTTTTTAGATTGGTAAATTCGTCTAGTGGCCAGCTATCGCCACTCAGAAAAAAAGGGAAAACTTATTTAACCTCTCTTGGGTAGGGGGCAGTATTTAGTATTTTGGATGAATGAGGTGCCCAATGTCAACTGCCTGTTACTCAAGCCAAGAAGCTAGGATATGCAAATTGGTAGTATTGGATATAAAACTCTAAAGACGAGCAAATCCGAGACTTCATTAATGTTTGATTTCATGCACCAGGTTACTACCCTGCATGAATCTGCAGGTTGCTAACCAACCAGGTTCAATGTTAGCTAGCTAAAATTAGGCTATAACTAGCAAAGCAAATGGCTCTGAGATACAAATGATATTACCACACAGATCATACATGTAATGTTAGCTTGCTGACCTAACAGCAGTCAAGCAACCAAGCTAACTGGCTAGCTACTTCCAGACACAAATGAGAGAACAGCTCACTGACCATTTTACTTGCCCTAGCAGTGCTGGTTACACTGTTTTTAATGTTATCCAAAGCGTTGGTGACTGCAACTGTGCTGCTGGACACAATTTACACTTTTTTGCCAATGTTTCCTGACACTGTCCATATTCAACAGGTGTTGAATTCTGCACTCTGGCACACTAACGAGAGAGCTCTGAAATTAAAGTAGATAGCCAGAGAGAATGAATTCAAAATGGATTTAATTTATAACCTATCTATACACAATACCGCATAATGACAGTGATTTGATAACTAACCTGTTTTAGATTTTTTTTGAAAAGTACTGAAAATGAAACACAGAAACCTAATTTACATACGTACCAGTCAAGCGTTTGAACACCAATTGATTCAAGGGTTTTTCTTTATGTTTACTATTTTCTACATTGTAGAATAATAGTTAAGACATCAAACTATGAAATAACACATGGAATCATGTAACCAAAAAAAGTGTAAAACAAGTCAAAATATATTTTATATTTGAGATTCTTCAAAGTAGCCACCCTTTGCCTTGATGAAAGCTTTGCACACTCTTGGCATTCTCTCAACCAGCTTCACCTGGAATACTTTTCCAACAGTCTTGAAGGAGTTCCTTCACTCTGCAGTCCAACTCATCCCAAACCATTTCAATTGGGTTGAGGTAGGGGGATTGGAGGTCAGTGTCACGAAAGTCATATAAATAATTGGACCAAGGCGCAGCGTGAGTGGAGTTCCACATTTTAAGTGAAACTTCTCAAAGCAACAAAGATATAACGATGTGAAATACATAGCGCAAATAAGCACACATACAAAACAATATCCCACATCGCAGGTGGGAAAAGGAACACACTAAGTATGATCCCCAATTAGAGGCAACGATTATCAGCTGCCTCCAATTGGGAACGATACACATACTATCTAGAAACCCCCCCTAGTCACGCTCTGACCTATTACACCATAGAGAACCCAGAGGGCTCTATGGTCAGGGCGTGACAGTCAGGTCATCGATGTAACACTCCATCACTCCACTTCTTGGTCCTTACACAGCCTGGAGGTGGGTTTTCAGTCATTGTCCTGTTGAAAAATAAATGATAGTCCCACTAACCGCATACCAGATGGGATGGCATATAGCTACAGAATGCTGTGGCAGCAATGCTGGTTGAGTGTGCATTGAATTCTAAATAAATCATAGACAGTGTCACCAGCAAAGAAACCCCCACACCATCACACTTCCTCATCCATGCTTCACGTTGGGAACCACACGTGGAGATCATCCGTTCACCTACTCTGCGTCTCACAAAGACACAGCGGTTGGAACCAAAAATCCCAAATTTAGACTCAGACCAAAGGACAGATTTCCACCGGTCTAATGTCCATTGCTCGTGTTTCTTGGCAAGCAAGTCTCTTCTTTTTGTATATATTTTTTTCCTTTTATTTAACTAGGCAAGTCAGTTAACAAATACTTATTTACAATGACAGCCTACAAAAAGGCAAAAGACCTCCTGCAGTGACAGGGGCTGGGATTTAAAAAATATATTTTTTAAATATATAACAAAACGCACATCACTACAAGAGACAACACAATACCACATAAGAGACCATAAGAGACCTAAGACAACACAGCATGGTAGCGACACAAAACACAGTACAAACATTACTACAACAGCACAAAGGGCAAGAAGGTAGAGAACACAATACATCACGAAAAGCAACCACAAATGTCATTAAGAGTGTCCATGACTGAGTTTGAATGAAGAGATTGTGATGAAACTGTTTGAGTGTTTGTTGCAGCTCGTTCTAGTCGCTAGCTGCAGCGAACTGAAAAGACGAGCAACGCAGGGATGTGTTTGCTTTGGGTACCTTTCAAGTCAAATATTATGTCATACACATGGTTAGCAGATGTTAATGCGAGTGTAGGTTGTGCTTCTAGTTCCGACCATGCAGTAATATCTAAAGTAATCTAACAATTACACAAAACTACCTTATACGCACAAGTGTAAAGGAATGAATAAGAATATGTACATAAAAATATGGATGAGCGATGGCCGAACGGCATAGGCAAGATGCAGTAGATGGTATAGAGTACAGTATATACATGTGAGGTGAGTAATGTAGGGTATGTAAACATTATATAAAGTGGCATTGTTTAAAGTGGCTAGTGATACATTTATTACATCCAACTTCTAATTATTAAAGTGGCTAGAGATGAGTCAGTATGTTGGCAGCAGCCACTCAATGTTAGTGATGGCTGTTTAACAATCTGATGGCCTTGAGATAAAAGCTGTTTTTCAGTCTCTCGGTCCCTGCTTTGATGCACCTGCACTGACCTCACCTTCTGGATGATAGCGGGGTGAACAGGCAGTGGCTCGGGTGGTTGTCCTTGATGATCTTTTTGACCTTCCTGTGACATCGGGTGGTGTAGGTGTCCTGGAGGGCAGGTAGTTTGCCCCCGGTGATGCGTTGAGCAGACCTCACTACCCTCTGGAGAGCCTTACGGTTGTGGGCAGAGCAGTTGCCGTACCAGGCGGTGATACAGCCCGACAGGATGCTCTCGATTGTGCATCTGTAAAAGTTGAGTATTTTTGGTGACAAGCCAAATTTCTTCAGCTTCCTGAAGTTGAGGCCCTGCTGCGCCTTCACCATCTGAATTAGGGTTAGTTTGGCAACCGGGGTGAAAGAGTGATTGCAATATAGGAAAACAAGTCTAGAATTAACTTTAGCATGCAGCTTTGATATGTGCTGAGAGCAGGACAGTGTACCATCTAGCCATACATACCATCTAGATATACATCGTTTGATATATTTCGTGCATTTGGATTAGTAAACTAAACGCGAACAAAGAGGTATTTGGATATAAAGATGAACTTCATCGAACATTTATTGTGTAACTGGGATTCCTGGGAGTGCATTCCGATGAAGATCAAAGGTAAGTGAATATTTATAATGCTATTTCTGACTTTTGTTGATTCCACAACATGGCGGCTATCTGTATGACTTGTTTTGGTGGCTGAGCGCTGTAGTCAGATTATGGCATGGTGTGCTTTCGCCGTGAAGCTTTTTTGAAATCTGACACAGCGGTTGCATTAACTTGTTATGGCTGTATTGAAAAACTGGAAAATATGTGCCCATTTTCAAATGGCCTCTTACTCAATTTTTGCTCGTACAATATGCATATTATTATTAATATTGGATAGAAAACACTGTCTAGTTTCTAAAACAGGTTTAATTATTTCTCTAAGTGAAACATAACTATTTTTACAGACCATTTTCTATCCGGAAGTGAAATTTCCAAGAAGCTATGTCTCTCTTCAAGATACTCTCTATAAAAGGCCTTGGCACTTAGGACTGTAGAAACACGTCACACGTCTTCCCCTGGGTGTCATGCGGAAGTGAGAGAAGAAATGACTTGATTATCTCTGTCAGGGACTGAAAACAACATCTTGGAGTGATAAGTGCGCACTTTCTTTTTTTTTCTGGGCGCGAAGTAGGAACTGGACTGCGCTCCTGGAAAACCCTCGTTATAGGTGAATATGACCTCCGGCTTCGATTTTATTTGATACATGTCACAATATCATCCTAAAGTATGTTTTTTCAATATACTTTAATTATATTATTGAAATTTATTCTGGACTTTAGACGTGATGCGACGCAAGAATTTTGTCAAGACGGAGAGGTTAGCACGGCATGGCCAGTGTGCATGCTAATTCAAGAGGGACATCGTTCGTTCTGGGTCCAAATGAAGACGGTTCTGAACAAAGGACCCTTTGGAGAACATTCTGATGGAAAATCAACAAAGATAAGGACCCAATTTGGGATGCTTTTTCATATACAGTGGGGAGAACAAGTATTTGATACACTGCCGATTTTGCAGGTTTTCCTACTTACAAAGCATGTAGAGGTCTGTAATTATTATCATAGGTACACTTCAACTATGAGAGACGGAATCTAAAACAAAAATCCAGAAAATCACATTGTATGATTTTTAAGTAATTAATTTGCATTTTATTGCATGACATAAGTATTTGATACATCAGAAAAGCAGAACTTAATATTTGGTACAGAAACCTTTGTTTGCAATTACAGAGATCATACGTTTCCTGTAGTTCTTGACTAGGTTTGCACACACTGCAGCAGGGATTTTGGCCCACTCCTCCCTACAGATCTTCTCCAGATCCTTCAGGTTTCGGGGCTGTCGCTGGGCAATACGGACTTTCAGCTCCCTCCAAAGATTTTCTATTGGGTTCAGGTCTGGAGACTGGCTAGGCCACTCCAGGACCTTGAGATGCTTCTTACGGAGCCACTCCTTAGTTGCCATGGCTGTGTGCTTCGTGTCGTTGTCATGCTGGAAGACCCAGCCACGACCCATCTTCAATGCTCTTACTGAGGGAAGGAGGTTGTTGGCCAAGATCTCGCGATACATGGCCCCATCCATCCTCCCCTCAATACGGTGCAGTCATCCTGTCCCCTTTGCAGAAAAGCATCCCCAAAGAATGATGTTTCCACCTCCGTGCTTCACGGTTGGGATGGTGTTCTTGGGGTTGTACTCATCCTTCTTCTTCCTCCAAACACGGCGAGTGGAGTTAGACCAAAAAGCTCTATTTTTGTCTCATCAGACCACATGACCTTCTCCCATTCCTCCTCTGGATCATCCAGATGGTCATTGGCAAACTTCAGACAGGCCTGGACATGCACTGGCTTAAGCAGGGGGACCTTGCGTGCGCTGCAGGATTTTAATCCATGACGGCGTAGTGTGTTACTAATGGTTTTCTTTGAGACTGTGGTCCCAGCTCTCTTCAGGTCATTGACCAGGTCCTGCCGTGTAGTTCTGGGCTGATCCCTCACCTTCCTCATGATCATTGATGCCCCACGAGGTGAAATCTTGCATGGAGCCCCAGACCGAGGGTGATTGACCGTCATCTTGAACTTCTTCCATTTTCTAATAATTGCGCCAACAGTTGTTTCCTTCTCACCAAGCTGCTTGCCTATTGTCCTGTAGCCCATCCCAGCCTTGTGCAGGTCTACAATTTTATCCCTGATGTCCTTACACAGCTCTCTGGTCTTGGCCATTGTGGAGAGGTTGGAATCTGTTTGATTGTGTGTGGACAGGTGTCTTTTATACAGGTAACGAGTTCAAACAGGTGCAGTTAATACAGGTAATGAGTGGAGAACAGGAGGGCTTCTTAAAGAAAAACTAACAGGTCTGTGAGAGCCGGAATTCTTACTGGTTGGTAGGTGATCAAATACTTATGTCATGCAATAAAATGCAAATTAATTATTTAAAAATCATACAATATGATTTTCTGGATTTTTGTTTTAGATTCCGTCTCTCACAGTTGAAGTGTACCTATGATAAAAATTACAGACCTCTACATGCTTTGTAAGTAGGAAACACTGCCGATTTTGCAGGTTATCAAATACTTGTTCTCCCCACTGTATCTGTCGAACTGTGCTATCGCTAGCGTTTGACTAGAATCAATGCTGCTGTGTGTTAGCTATTGTAGTAAGCTAATATAACGATATATTGTGTTTTCGCTGTAAAACACTTCAGAAATCGGAAATATTGTCTGTATTCACAAGATCTTTCTCTTTCATTAGCTATCCACCATATATTTTTCTGAAATGTTTTCTGATGTGTAATTAGTAGTTGACGTTGGTGTCTGTATTTTCTCTGACTGTAGCTATGATGGTAGCAGTAATGTAAAACTGATTTATAGCTAAAATATGCAATTTTTTTGAACAAAACATAGATTTATTGTGTAACATGTTATAGGACTGTCATCTGAGGTAGTTTTTTCTAGGTTAGTTAGGTTGGCTTGTGCATGCTACTTGCATCCTACTTGTGCTGTGAAAAATGTCTGTCCTCTTTTTTATTTGGTGGTGAGCTAACATAAATATATGTGGTGTTTTCTCTGTAAAACATTTAAAAAATCGGACATGTTGGCTGGATTGACAAGATGTTTATCTTTCAAATGCTGTATTGGACTTGTTAATGTGTGAAAGTTAAATATTTAAAAAAAATAGATTTTGAATTTCGCGCCCTGCATTTGAGCTGGATGTTGTCATAGGTGTACCGGCGTCGGGCTGCAGCCATAACAGGTTAAGGAGAAGTTTAAGGGACAGCTGTGAGGAGGGTTTATTCTCCACGTCTTTAACCGTTTTCCAGAACTTCTTGGGGTTAGACCCACAGAGAACTGCTCCATAAACTAACTTTGGCCTTCCGGATAGCCTGACTGCACTTATTTCTCATTTGCCTGAACAAGAGCCAGTCAGCCTGAGTATGCGTGTGCCAAGCCTTTCTCCAAATGCAATTCTTGAGGTGGAGTAACTCTACAAGATCACGGTCGAACCAGGGGCCGAACCTGTGTTTAATTCTCATTTTCTTTATGGGGGCGTGTTTGTTGACAATACCACTGAAAAGACCCCCCCCCCCCAAAAAAAAGGGCCAAGCGTCTTCGACAGAGGGGATGAAGCTGATTCTATAACATTTTACAGAGACCAGATCATTTTTATTTATTTTTTATCCGTTATTTTACCAGGTAAGTTGACTGAGAACACGTTCTCATTTGCAGCAACGACCTGGGGAATAGTTACAGGGGAGAGGAGGGGGATGAATGAGCCAATTGTAAACTGGGGATTATTAGGTGACCGTGATGGTTGAGGGCCAGATTGGGAATTTAGCCAGGACACCGGGGTTAACACCCCTACTCTTACGATAAGTGCCATGGGATCTTTAATGACCTCAGAGAGTCAGGACACCCATTTAACGTCCCATCCGAAAGACGGCACCCTACACAGAGCAGTGTCCCCAATCACTGCCCTGGGGCATTGGGATCTTTGTTTAGACCAGAGGAAAGAGTGCTACTGGCCCTCCAACACCACTTCCAGCAGCATCTGGTCTCCCATCCAGGGCCTGACCAGGACCAACCCTGCTTAGCTTCAGAAGCAAGCCAGCAGTGGTATGCAGGGTGGTATGCTGCTGGCATTAAGGAAGGCTTGCTCATTAAAGTGTTTTAGCAAGCGTCTAGGACAAATCAGTACAGGTCATTTCCCTGAGCAGCCATTACAAACACAGGCTGTAAAACAGTGATCACTAAGGTCATTACAGAAAACACCAGACTGATACCTATCACAATTATTTGTGAGGATAACATCAAGAAGACTAGCCTTTTTTCGGTGTTTGGAGTCATACCTTGTGGGATTGGCAATAATCTGAGAAAGATTTAGGGAGTCCCATTGCTTTAGGACTTGCTCAGGTGGTTTAAGCATGTCCCAATTTAGGTCACCTAGCAGGAAAATTCAGACTAGTTGTAAGGGGCCAGGAGACAGCTTAGGGCAGGTAGGGTACAGGCCGGTGCTGATGGATGACGATGGCACCCAGCAGCAGTCAAAGAGCTATTTAAAAGTGTAATACTTAAAACCAGCAAATCAAATTGTTTGGGAACAGACCTGGTGGAGATAACCGAGCACTGAAGGTGATCCACTCCCCCACCATTGGAAAATCTGTCTTGCCGGAAAAGGTTATAACCAGAAAAGGTTAACCTCAGTATTCAATACACTTCCTTATCTACGTCTCAGTAATGACCAGCACATCTGGATTGGAGCTTTGAACCCACACTTTCAATTGATAAATTTTAGGTAATACGCTTCTAGTGTTAACGTGCAGAAAACCCAGGCTTTTACGGGAACAGAAATCAGTAAAGCAGATAGAGCACACGTCAGAATTGGAGCTAGCAACAGTAGGATGGGCCAGGGTGTACATGCACATTTCCAGATATCATCAACAGTAATGCAATCAAGGCACGGCAGAGGACAGGGGGAGCTCTGCAGTGCCGATTTATGACATCTGAATGTGCATCAGATGGCAACAAGATCATATTGTACAGCAATTTCATCAGGTAACATGAATACAAAGCCGGCAAGAGGTGGTTAGAATGGGATGGGAGGCCAAAAATCTTTGTAACCAATAGAGTCAGAGTAAAGAGTGTTGGGAACACAGTCTGTCCGATGGTTGGATAAATAAAGTTCCTAGTCAACAAAGCATGCAGGAGTCATAAGGCAAATAGCAAAATGCACAAGAAAGATGTAATTACTTGTGGCTAGCCATTGTAAGTTGAGTAATTTGCCCCAACAGTGCCTGTGTGTTGGAGGCAAGTGAAAGCTCGGGAGAGAGGGGGGGGGGGGGGGTGGAGGTACCTGTACCAGACAGGGGGAGACAACCAGGGCAGACGGTGAACAGATTGCCAGGCGGAATCCAAGCAGCAGTGCAGCAGGCAATGGGAGTAGATGTCACACCCACTTCGGAGAAGCTTTTATTTCTGGAGGCAGATTTCTTGTAGATAATGCCAGTGGATAGACTGAACAGCAGGAGGGGGCTTCAAGGCCTCTGGATCTGGTTGGGCTCAAAGGCTTCGACACCTCTCGCTTCACACATCACTTTAATTGAAGTTTATAGCAAGCTTGGTAGCCTGAGCAGTCAGTCCTTATAAAGTCAAATATAACATTGTAATGTACTTTTCTTTTTAGCTTTTGAAAGAAAAAAAATTGCTTCAGAGTAAACATTACTCACTCAGCTCCTGGTTGTATGGTGTTTTCAGGTCTCTGCTTGTTTGCCAGAGCATTTGCTGTATAGTTTGGGAATAATCCTTGGCTGTAGGAAGCATTCCAGGTAATTCCGTCCAAAATCAGGTTGTAGGTTTGGAGTTTTGATTTGAAGTGAAGGTTGTTGTTTAGGGAAGCATCCTGTAAATGTCCCTGTCAAAAAACATCTAAGTTTGTTTAACTCTAAATCTATCCATTTTTAAAAACATGCTGGCAAATGTGGGAACTCATCTGGACATGACCTCTCTCTCTCATCAGTCTAATGGTTTCTTTGCAGAAATTCAACCATGAAGGCCTGATTCACACAGTTTATGTTGATATGTGTCTGTTACTTGAACTCTGTGAAGCATTTATTTGGGCTGCAATTTCTGAGGCTGGTAACTTCATGAATTTATCCTCTGCAGCAGAGGTAACTCTGGGTCTTCCTTTCCTGTGGCAGTCCTCATGAGACAGTTTCATCATAGCACTTGATGGTTTTTGTTACTACACTTGAAGTTTCAAAGTGTTCAAATTTTCCATATTGACTGACCATCATGTCTTCAAGTGATGATGGACTGTTGTTTCTATTTGCCCATTTGAGTTCTTGCCATAATATGTACTTGGTCTTTTACAAAATAGGGCCAACTTCTACCTTGTCACAACACAACTGATTGGCTCCAACACATTAACTTTACTCCATACCCATCCCGGATCCGGGATCATCCTCATCAAAAAAAGCTGACTAGCATAGCCTAGCGCGACAGGGATATCATATAATATAATTTCATGAAATCACAAGTCCAATACAGCAAATGAAAGATAAACATCTTGTGAATCCAGCCATCATTTCCGATTTTTAAAATGTTTTACAGCGAAAACACAATATGTATTTCTATTAGCTAACCACAATAGCCAAACACACAACGGCATGTTTTCACCATGATTCCACCTTATACGTAGCTTTCACAAAATCCAGAAATAGAGATAAATTAATCACTAACCTTGAACAACTTGATCAGATGACAGTCTTATAACATCATGTTATACAATACATATGTTTTGTTTCGAAAATGTGCATTTATAGCTACAAATCCTGGTTTTAGAATAATTACAGAGAGCAACGTGAAATACCTAAATACTCATCATAAAACATTTATGAAAAATACATGGTGTACAGCAAATGAAAGATAAACATCTTTTGAATCCAGCCAATATTTCCGATTTTTTAAGTGTTTTACAGCAAAAACACAATATATACATTTCTATTAGCTCACTACAGTAGCCAAACACACAACGCAATTTACTCCCCGCCAAAATAGCTTGCACAAAACCGACAAAATAGAGATAAAATGAATCACTAACCTTGAACAACTTCATCAGATGACAGTCTTATAACATCATGTTATACAATACATTTATGTTTTGTTCGAAAATGTGCATATTTAGAGCTGCAAATCATGGTTATACATTGTGAATACGTAGCAACGATTCACCAGAATCTCCTGAGATATTTTGGACAGTCACCTAATCTAACCAAAGAACTCATCATAAACTTTAAATAAAAATACTTGTTGTATGGCAAATGAAAGATACACTGGTTCTTAATGCAACCGCTGTGTTAGATTTTTAAAAATCACTTTACCACAACATACAGCTTGGGTTATTGTGAGACAGCGCTCACCAACACGGCGGCGAATAGGAGTCAACAAATTACACAGAAATAACATCATAAATGTTGTCTTACTTTTGCTGAGCTTCCATCAGAATGTTGTGCAAGGAGTCCTATTTCCAGAATAAATCGTTGTTTGGTTTTAGAATGTCCGTTTCTTCAGTCGAATTAGCAACCTTGGCTAGCATTGTGGCGCGAACATTCCCATCACCCTTTGGCGCAAAGAACGGAAAATTCCAAAAGTCCCAATAAACGTTGAATAAACTGATAAAACTATGTTGAAAAATCCTACTTTTGTTTTTCTCATATGTATCAAATAAAATCAGAGCCGGAGATATTCGCCGTGTATACCGAACGCTTTTCAGGAGACAATGTCGAGGTCCCCCGCGCGTCGTCGAAAACAAACAAAATACCGGACCTGTCACTCCAAAAGTTCTTATTCAGCCTCAGATCAAGCTAGACACCCCATTCAACCTTCCACTGCCTGTTGACATCTAGTGGAAGGCGTATGAAGTGCATACATATCGATAAATAAAAGCCAGTTGAATAGGCAGGCCCTGAAACAGAGCCTCGTTTTCAGATTTTTCACTTCCTGTATGGAAGTTTGCTGCCAAATGAGTTCTGTTTCACTCACAGATATAATTCAAACAGTTTTAGAAACTTGAGTGTTATCTATCCAATAGTAATAATATGCATATTGTATGATCTAGAACAGAGTACGAGGCCGTTTAATTTGGGCACGATTTTTTCCAAAGTGAAAACAGCACCACCCTATTGACAAGTTTTAAGTAAAGAAATTCCACAAATGTACTTTTAACAAGGCACACCTGTTAATTGAAATGCCAAGAGTGTGCAAAGCTGTCATCAAGGCAAAGGGTGGCTACTTCAAAGAATCTCAAATCTAAAAAATATTTTGATTTGTTTAACACTTTTTTGATTCCATGTGTTATTTCATACTGTTGATGTCTTCACTATTATTCTACAATGTAGAAAATAATAAAAAACAAAAACCTGGAATGAGTAGGTGTCCAAACTTTTGTAACGGCAGCCTTCCCTCTCTTCACTAGAAGAGAGAGTATAGCAGGGATCGGACCAACACGCAGCGTAGCCAGTGCTCAACATGTTTAATACGAACGACAAACAGTGAACACGATACAAAAACAAAATAACAAATGTGGCAAACCGAAACAGTCCTAGCTGGTGCAGACAAAACACAGACAGGAAACAACCACCCACAAAATCCCAACACAAAACAAGCCACCTATATATGATTCTCAATCAGGGACAACGATTGACAGCTGCCTCTGATTGAGAACCATATTAGGCTGGACACAGAAACAGACGAACTAGACACACAACATAGAATTCCCACCCAGCTCACGTCCTGACCAACACTAAACAAGCAAAACACATAAGAACTCTGGTCAGGACGTTACAACTTTGACTGTTACTGTAATTAAACTAAGTAGTTCATGTTATGAATTCTTACCTTGATAGCCACCAACACTTGGAAACTTCATCATGGAAAAAACAAAATCAATTATTGTTTTGTGTTTCCAGCAGTATTGAGGTACAAAACAGAAACATGTTGTAAATTTTAACTAATTAAGGCCTTAATTTGTGGCTGCATAAATGATACATGTCAATGTGTTGTGGGATTCAAAAAAGCCTTACCATGAGGTTGATATCATGACAAATAGATGTAGCATCAACAGGTGCATGTATAATTTAGTTAAATTCCCCTATAGTAAGGCAAAATTTCCCACAGTCATCCTTCCTCAGAAAATACCATAGATTAACAATTTAGTTAAAAAATGAAATGCCGTTTCCAAAGGAAAAATAACTTTACCTTCCTTGAAAATCCATGTTTACCTGTCACGTTCATTGTATGAGTGAGACCAAGGCACAGCGTGGTATGCGTACATTCTCTTTTAATGACCGAAACACTGAACAAAAACAACTCAACGAACCGTGAAGCTATACAAAACAGTGCCGACAGGCAACTAAACATAGTCAAGATCCCACAAGCACAAAAGGGAAATGGCTACCTAAATATGATCCCCAATCAGAGACAACGATAAACAGCTGTCTCTGATTGAGAACCATATCAGGCCAACAAAGACGTACAAAAACCCCTAGATGACCCACCCTAGACACTATCACCCCCCAACCAACACAGAGAAAAAACAGCTTACTATGCTCAGGGCGTGACAACCTCCAAATATCATAATGTTGAACCTAAGATAAGAATATAAGGTGATTTACCGTGGCAGTAACATTGGCAACTGAACATGGCAACAAATAAAACATTGGTTTTTTTCTGTTACATCCAAGGAATCATACAACATTAATCTTAGTACATATTGTAATAATTTGTGATAACTGCTATCATTCAGGAAGACATTTGTTTGTATTTGATTTTATTATGGATCCCCATTGGCCAAGGCAGCAGCTACTCTTCCTGCCGTCCAGCAAAATTAAGGCAGTTATACAATTTTAAAAACATTACAATGCATTCTCAGATTTCACAACACATTAAGTGTGTGTGTGCCCTCAGGTCTTTACTGATTGTGGTCCATGGCTGCTCTCAGAACACTTTTCCCTATCTGTTGACCTGATAATAATCCTCTACAGAACACAAGCCTGCCTGAATAACTTGTCCATTGTTCACATCGACACCAATCACAAGGGAGCTGGCACAGAATATGTTGTGCGAGCTACCGTACCCAGCTGCAATAACCTAGCCAAAACTACAGCCCCATCCACCGGGTTCATGGAGGACACGATTCTTCGCCATTACACACTGTGCCAGATAGCATGCAGATTACCCTTCATCAGTCTGTCACCAGCATGTGGAATCCTGGACTTAATAGTCCTCACATGCTGATTCATCAGAGATAGCAGAATACCTAGCTCTAACATAGAGGTTCTATTCATTCATTCGATGTTGCAGGGTACTCCTGGAGACTCCATGGAGCTCAGCTAAACATAGGACAGGCATGAATGTTTCCAGACAACTTGACAGTGTGTTGGGGTCTATTTCTAGTCTAGGCCGCTCCTGACGACAAAGCGTCTGATGGTGGATGTTCTGCAGTTGATTATTGGATGTGTGTAGAGACAACATCCCCCAAATGTTGAAGACCATCAATGACTTCAGTAGGGATGTCTATATGTTCAGCTGCCGAACTTGACAGTTCTTGGGTACATACATTGTGCATGGATTCATAGTAGAGGATGGCCGTTGACTACAGTGGTCAGCCTTGGTCTGAGCCTCTCCAGGAAATGTGTGTTTTATAGTATATGGAAGGAAAAAAATGGAGCATGCTCTAAATGCCAGGATGTCATACTCATTGAGGCTTTTCATATAGTAGAATGCGCTGCACACTATTGAGGAAGAGAATCGTCTTTCGAAACCCACATGTGTTAGACAACAGCTGATAATCAACCCGAGGGGACTATGAAGGGGACTGAGGGGACTGAATGAATGGTGCACATTATGCAGCTTAAGCAATTAGTAGGCAAGCCAGATTTCAGACACTGCCAAAGAGATTGCAGGACTTGACTTGATAGAAAGCTGAGCTCAGACATTAAGACGAATGCAGCTGTAGTACATGGTCTGCTGAGTCAAACCCCATGCTATAATTCCTCAAATCCCAGCTTCTTGTCTGGTACTCAAACATCTCCCGAAATGAAACTGCCAGAATGATGGATTAATGGAATGTTGCGGCCTGCATAAGCTTGAAGAAAACAAACATTTTGCATAGGATGTTGTTGTCCTGTGGCAGATGACAACATATATTTACATTTACATTTAAGTCATTTAGCAGACGCTCTTATCCAGAGCGACTTACAAATTGGTGCATTCACCTTATGATATCCAGTGGAACAACCACTTTACAATAGTGCATCTAACTCTTTTAAGGGGGGGGGGGGGGGGGTTAGAAGGATTACTTTATCCTATCCTAGGTATTCCTTAAAGAGGTGGGGTTTCAGGTGTCTCCGGAAGGTGGTGATTGACTCCGCTGACCTGGCGTCGTGAGGGAGTTTGTTCCACCATTGGGGTGCCAGAGCAGCGAACAGTTTTGACTGGGCTGAGCGGGAACTGTACTTCCTCAGAGGTAGGGAGGCGAGCAGGCCAGAGGTGGATGAACGCAGTGCCCTTGTTTGGGTGTAGGGCCTGATCAGAGCCTGAAGGTACGGAGGTGCCGTTCCCCTCACAGCTCCGTAGGCAAGCACCATGGTCTTGTAGCGGATGCGAGCTTCAACTGGAAGCCAGTGGAGAGAGCGGAGGAGCGGGGTGACGTGAGAGAACTTGGGAAAGTTGAACACCAGACGGGCTGCGGCGTTCTGGATGAGTTGTAGGGGTTTAATGGCACAGGCAGGGAGCCCAGCCAACAGCGAGTTGCAGTAATCCAGACGGGAGATGACAAGTGCCTGGATTAGGACCTGCGCCGCTTCCTGCGTGAGGCAGGGTCGTACTCTGCGAATGTTGTAGAGCATGAACCTACAGGAACGGGTCACCGCCTTGATGTTAGTTGAGAACGACAGGGTGTTGTCCAGGATCACGCCAAGGTTCTTAGCACTCTGGGAGGAGGACACAATGGAGTTGTCAACCGTGATGGCGAGATCATGGAACGGGCAGTCCTTCCCCGGGAGGAAGAGCAGCTCCGTCTTGCCGAGGTTCAGCTTGAGGTGGTGATCCGTCATCCACACTGATATGTCTGCCAGACATGCAGAGATGCGATTCACCACCTGGTTATCAGAGGGGGGAAAGGAGAAGATTAATTGTGTGTCGTCTGCATAGCAATGATAGGAGAGACCATGTGAGGATATGACAGAGCCAAGTGACTTGGTGTATAGCGAGAATAGGAGAGGGCCTAGAACAGAGCCCTGGGGGACACCAGTGGTGAGAGCACGTGGTGCGGAGACAGATTCTCGCCACGCCACCTGGTAGGAGCGACCTGTCAGGTAGGACGCAATCCAAGCGTGGGCCGCGCCGGAGATGCCCAGCTCGGAGAGGGTGGAGAGGAGGATCTGATGGTTCACAGTATCAAAGGCAGCCGATAGGTCTAGAAGGATGAGAGCAGAGGAGAGAGAGTTAGCTTTAGCAGTGCGGAGCGCCTCCGTGACACAGAGAAGAGCAGTCTCAGTTGAATGACTAGTCTTGAAACCTGACTGATTTGGATCAAGAAGGTCATTCTGAGAGAGATAGCAGGAGAGCTGGCCAAGGACGGCACGTTCAAGAGTTTTGGAGAGAAAAGAAAGAAGTTCTTTTGGTCTGTAGTTGTTGACATCGGAGGGACCGAGTGTAGGTTTTTTCAGAAGGGGTGCAACTCTCGCTCTCTTGAAGACGGAAGGGACGTAGCCAGCGGTCAAGGATGAGTTGATGAGCGAGGTGAGGTAAGGGAGAAGGTCTCCGGAAATGGTCTGGAGAAGAGAGGAGGGGATAGGGTCAAGCGGGCAGGTTGTTGGGCGGCCGGCCGTCACAAGACGCGAGATTTCATCTGGAGAGAGAGGGGAGAAAGAGATCTTATATATATATATATATTATAGATATATATTATATTATATTATATATATTATATTATAGATATATTGAGTGTTTAAAGATCAAGATTGTATTACGGTAACATAGTGTAGCATATGAAACGTCTGTGACATTCATTTGTTGACCTTTGACCTATCATCATTCCTTTTTCATCATCAATGACCTTGGCTATGTAGCTACTGTGACAACGGACACTTGATAACTACTGATAGGTTGCATTGGAGCCCGCTTCGCCTGGAATATCTAACAAATGTTTCCAGCGCTGTAGAAGCTGTGTTTATTACGCTCTTGTCCGGGACAACATTGACAATCCAGAGTCCCAAAGCGGCAATTGTTTGCTTGCGGAGGATTACAGGAATGAGGTGGCTATCCTTAGCAAGCAAATTTCAATTCTGCACAAATCTATGGGGAAAACGCTAATTAGAACTTTCTCATTCTCAACTCCTGTGGCTGGATGCTGCTCGGGGCCTGATGGATGTGTCCCTGCCTTGTCATCTGTGTCCTTATCCGAATGGCCTGTGCTACCTGGAACTTGCCTGCCAAGGAAGTCGTCTCCACCTGCTTCTCCTCCTCCATCTTGTAGTGAAGTAGATGGAGAACAACAAGAAGATTGGAACAATCAGCGCTGGTCCCATGTCACAAGTCGTGGCAACCAAAGGCAGCGGCATGCTGCTAAGCGGATGGGAGTGACTACAAAAGATTTGGAGCAGATTCACATAAGGAATACCTCCGCTGCACTGGTGCCTGATCTACACGTGCCTTTATCCCTGGGATTGCCCGTGTCTGCGGTGCTGACTCCAACTACGTTGACTCCAGCAGCGTCTTCGTCGCTGTGTTCATCTCCTTTCACTCTTTCTGGATCAGACAGGGCACTGCCTGCTGTGGGAGGTCTGGACCTATTGCCAGGAGCAGCGGGCGTACGCTATCCTGCTTCTCTTGGGCCCATGAAATGTTCAACGAATTGCGTGAGGAGTATCCCGGTATCCTGGTTCAACAGGGTCGTGGTTACGAGGGTAACCATACTTCCGGAGTCTAATAGCGCTACCGTGTCGTGTCCGTCAACCTACACCAGGACCATGGGTGCAGTTGATTCGTGGTGTGCCCAACAGGAGGTGACATAGTTCACTGCGTGACCCACCTCTCTCCAGGAAAAACATCAGGGACAGACTGATATTCTGCAAAAGGTACAGGGATTGGACTGCTGAGGACTGGGGTAGAGTCATTTTCTCTGATGAATCACCTTTCCGATTGTTTGGGGCATCCGGAAAATTCAATATTTTGGGTCCATGGCCAGGAAACTCCCCAGACCTTAATCCCATTGAGAACTTGTGGTCAATCTTCAAGAGGCGGGTGGACAAACAAAAACACAAATTCTGACAAACTCCAAGCATTGATTATGCAAGAATGGGCTGCCATCAGTCAGGATGTGGCCCAGAAGTTAATTGACAGCATGCCAGGGCAGATTGCAGAGGTCTTGTAAAAGAAGGGTCAACACTGCAAATATTGACTCTTTGCATCAACTTCATATAATTGTCAATAAAAGCCTTTGACACTTATGAAATGCTTGTAATTATACTTCAGTATTCCATAGTAACATCTGACAAAAATATCTAAAGACACTGAAGCAGCAAACTTTGTGGAAATTATATTTGTGTCATTCTCAAAACTTTTGGCCATGACTGTACATTTACTAAGGATTCGAGAATCTTAGCTAGACAAGGAAGCCTTGAAATGGGGTGATAAATATTAACATCACTACAATCCCCGCCCTTATGGAGTGGCAGCACTAGTGCTGATTTCCATACTTATGGAATATTTCCTGATAACAATGTTAGATAAAAAAATGTGGGTTATTGAGCCAACAATGATGGGCGCTGCACACTTAAGCAGACCGGGATCCAATTGGTGTGGATTTCTTGTTGTCTACTGCTAGAAAAGCATCCAGGACTACTTTTTCTATGAATAGTCTAAAAGAAAAGCTTTGACTATCATTTCTCTGATCATTCAGCAAGTTTTCCCTATCAGCATCCAGCCCAATATCATTGTGAATAGGCTTAGAAGTAATATTTAAGAAATGATTAAATGCATCAATGATGGCATTTTTTTCCCGTATCGAGGCAACTATCTGAATTAAGTAGAACCTTTCAGGGATTTGACAGTTTTCCAGAATTTAGCCAGGTTCCCGTTACAATCCGGAAGAGCGTTTACATAAATCAGATTTAGCCTTTCTGATTTGTTTTACAGAACGATTCCTCAGTTGCTCAAACGCTTGCCAGTCCAGGCCTAAGCCTGTGTTCCTGTCCTTGACTCAAGCATCATCTCTTTTATGATAATTCCAGAGTGTACCAGGCAGTCAATCAACCTTTAACCCTTCATTTTTTGAAAGGAGCATGATTATCCACAATAGTATTGAAGACATCTGCAAAAAGGCTCAAAGCTAAATCAGGTTCAGGGATAGCTGAAATACAATCAAGGTCACTAAAATAAAGATCCTATAAAAAAAAGCCTGTTCAAAGTTTCTCTGTGATGACACGAGGCTTCAATCTCTAACAAAAACAACTGAAATAGTCACTAATGTTTTGGGCGAAAACACCAGTAGAAACGTATTTCTCTTGTGTATTCTTTAAAATAAGATCAATCAGAGTTGACTTTGAAGGATCTCTAGGGTTGGGCCATGTAGGCTTAGTCATCCGCTGGGTTAGATTTAGATCACTACACATGTTTTTTTAGACTGTCTGAAGCCTGCATTTCCCAATCAAAATGTAGGTCACACAGGATAATAACTTCCGATTTAGTAAAAGAAGACAACAAACTAGTTAACTCCTCAAGTGTACAAAGGTTAGCAGAGGGAATACGGTAGATCCCTATAACAATTATGGATACGTCTTTCCCCAGACAAAGACTTAAAGGTAGTAGCTCAAATGTTTTGGCAAGGGAAACGGATTTCAGTAAAGAGACAGAGAAATGGTTTTGTATAGAAATGGCCACTCCACCACCTCTACCCTGTCTGTCAGCTCTGAACACATGATAACCCTCAATATTAATAGTAGAATCCAGAATATCCCCAGAGATCCAAGTCTCAGGCAATACCACAATGTCCAGATTTGTCTGCATACCACAGATCTTGATGTTATCCAGTTTAGGAAGTAAGCTCCTAATGTTCAGATGCGTCAACCGAAGTCTTTTACGATTTTTTAAGTTACATAGAAACACCAACTCAAACAAGTTACGTTCAATACAGTGGAGGCTGCTAAGGGGAGGACAACTCACAACATTTGCTGGAACGGCGCAAATGCAATGGCATCAAACATAGAAACCATGTGTTTGATACCATTCCACTCACTCTACTCCAGCCATTACCACAAGCTCGTCCTTCCCAACTAAGGTGCCACCAACCTCCTGTGGTTCAATAGGTGGTTGTAGGCCCTGTCTGATGGTTGATATTGATATAGTTGGTATGACTATAAGATGCATAGAACTGCACAATTTGGTCTATCACTATTAGTAATAGAGGAAGGACAAGATATTTGAATTACTTTTCCAAGGTTAAAGTCATAGGGCCTGAGGCCGCGGCCAATGTCAATATGACGAACTCTGAGTAACCAATGATGGAAATTAGAAATTCACTTACATGGGCTTTGGTTGCTATCTAGCAACAACCCAAGCCCTCTATGTGATTTGAAAACCAAGGGGGTATTGATGTTTATGGAATTCACATTTGAACTAAAAGCACTGGCTGAGCAGACAACAGTGGGCTCCTCTTTTGAGCTAACAATAACAGATCTAAAAGTTCAAACTAATGGGTAGAAGATTACAACATCCCTGGCAGTATAGACAACAATACGACGATACCGCTTAGAGAGGATTTGAGGTATTACTTGAGCGGGGCTTGGTCTGTCGCTGAGTCAATATCTTAAAGCAGCCTTGAAATATGAAGAGAGGGTCCAGGCTCCTAGATGGTTTCAGTGGAGTCCATCATCTCTTTGGAGCATCTTTTGTTTCCAAAAAGTGTCGAAATTGTCAATAAAAGTTATACCAACAGAGTGGTAGTAGTCTTTAAGCCAAATATGGAGTGGTAAGAGCCTGCTGAACCTTTCACAGCCGCGACCCAGCATCGGCACAAGGCCAGAGATAATCGGCTGCTTTTCAGAGCTTTTTAGGGTGTTGATCAGCTCAATCAAATCCTGCTTCATTAGCTCTTATTCACCCTTTTTGTCACATTCGTCATAGTGATCAGACCAAGGCGCAGCGTGATAGGAATACATTCTTCTTTAATAAATGAAGAACACTTAAACAAACAAAACCACGACGCTATGATAAACCGAGTGCTGACACAGGCAACTACACATAGACAATAACCCACAATACCTAAATGGAAAATGGCAACCTAAATAGGATCCCCAATCAGAGACAACGATAACCAGCTGCCTCTGATTGGGAACCAATTCAGGCCACCATAGACCTACCAACACCTAGACTTACAAAAACCCCATGGATCTACAAAAACACTAGACAACACAAAACACGCATACCCACCCTCGTCACACCCTGACCTGACCAAAATAATACAGAAAACATATATAACTAAGGTCAGGGCGTGACACTTTTTTATATAATTTGATCCCACATGCACTACGACAGCAGCAGTCCTTGGCTGCTGATGTAGAATGGAAGAAATCCTTTGATATCCTTCACCATAGCCCCGAGTAGCACAAGGTTTTTGCTCCAGGAACCAAGATATGCCTCACCATGGAACTACCAATGATGATGGCTGGAGGAAGGTGAGTGGCCGTGGACGTCTGGCCTTTTCTGAGGACTGACGGGAGATGGGGGACAGAGAACCCACATTATCAATAGAAGCCCTCCGAGCATGGGGAGGGGGGCTGGAGCCTCAGACACCCACGATGCCAGATGTGAGAGGGAGCACGGGAGGTACGGGCCTGTGGTAGAGAGCCCCTGAGCTGGACAGGGTAGAGGACGAAAGAGCAGGAATCTCTGGATGTAGGTGGGTGAAACTGTTGGTCATTAGATGTATTATTATGATATACGTATGTCCTATGTTATACATACCTTCAGTGGAGTTGTATTTTTGGAGCTGCCACCTCACAGGTTTATGAATGTTTATCAAATGTCTTATCATGGCAAAAGATGTTAAAAGTTTGATTTGTATAGTTTTATTTGAAAAGTCCCAGCTTGCACATAATATTCTGAGAACCATATGTTTCTTAGCTGGGAATTTGAGTACTTCAGCATAACGTTTCCAACAGGTTTCCTCATGGTTCCAGTTCCAGTCATATTCTCAGAATGTTCAGAAAACATCTGTGGGAATTTCAGTACTTCAACATAAGGTTTCCTCATGGTTCTCAGAACATTAAAAAACCTTTACATAAAAACCACGAGAAAACATTAGTAAAATTAGTATTACAAGTATTACATTAGTATTACAAAACATATACATTCCGTTCTCAGTGTCAACAAAACGCTCTCTATCCTTTATCTCGTTAAGTGTGTTGACCCCACCTGCCCATTGGCCACACCTGATCTTAATGAGTGCTTGTTTCCTTTGAAATGGGGTCTGTTTGAATAGACAAAAAAAACATGGCATGCTAGCTCCATCCAGGTGGTGCAGTGAATTAATTTCGTGGCTAGAGAACAGAAGGTCATAGGTTAAAATCTCACTGACGCTGTGCCACCATAAAAATATGTTTTTGCATGATTAATGCCTAAGCAAATTCATTTCCATGTCTACTATCTGTGCTTGGAGTTGAAAACATTTAACCCAAACTAAGCTAGCAGTGTTATTAAAAGTCTTATTATAAACTATCAAAATAAAGAAAGTCACACACTCCATATAAACTCCCAGCAATATTATGTGTATTTACCAACGTTTCGGCATCACTGTGCCTTCCTCAGGGTAATGTCATGAATTTTCCCCCAACTATGCAAACCTGTATGTGGGACAATTTGAAGAAGCACTCCTTCATAAAACACAGACACACTCCTTACTTTCTAAAATACTAATATGATACACGATATTCAATTATGTTTCTATAGGATAACAATAGTGTAATGTATTTAATATGCCATGAACTATTGTTTTTTTAAGTTTCACTAATTTATTTCAATTAACTTAATCATTATGACACACCCCTCACCATTGTCATTGGTTGCACTAATTGCACTGTTTGTCTACATAACCTGGTTCAAGTATTCATGACATTAACCTGAGGAAGGCACAGTGATGCCGAAACGTTGGTAAATACCCATTAAATTGCTGGGAGTATATATATGGAGTGTGCAACTTTCTTTATTTTGATAGTTTATAGTTTATTCGCCATTAGACAGCACCTCCACGCAAACAAAATTTTCTGGGTGTGCACCAGCTCATGTTTTTTAATCTACTATTAAAAGTATTATTGAAACATGTTCTGAGAACTTTATTTAATTACCTCTCAGAACGTTAATTAAAACCTCCCAGGAAACGTTCAGGGAACCATAGTAAAACATTTGCCGAACCTCCCTGCAACCTAAAAAGGAACGTTCCCAGAACAGGTGAAATTTTCACTTCCAGTCTCAGAACGTTTAAAAAATGTTAACTTTTAATGGCAACATGTTGAGTTGGTGACTCAAAACAAAGCCCATGAAACAGCTGCTTTCAATGAGGAGGATTCTGCTGCCTGCAGTGTGTCTTCCATCTCCAAGCCCACAGCTAGGGTGTATTCATGACTCCACATCGTAGCAAAACATTGTACAATGAAAACGAGAGTTTCTTTTTGGACAAATGTAGGTCGGCCACACCCAGTTTCGTCCCATTTGCTTCCATTTGGTTCAGAGTGAATACACCACTGATGTCTTAAAAGGTGCACAAAGAGCGGGAAAACCCTCTGCGGCATCCTCTTAAGTGACGATCTAAGCTTAAATCTGCATCTCAATGGCGGAATATCAGCTCATCGCGCCTTCCTTTTAGATATGAAAATTAGTCTGGGCCTATGGACCAATTCAAGGGGGGAAAAAGGGAGGGGGGATGATGATTCAATCACTCATCATTCGGAAAGGACGGCTTATGTGTTTATCATTATCAGAGCTAGCCTAGTTAATGTTACAGCTTCCTGTGATGCATCAAAACTGAAGGTCAAGAATTGAATGTAATGCTTAGTCATCATTTTGCATTTTGGGCTGATGACGACAGTTTTAATAACACTGTTAACACCTTGTATAGTTTCTTTTTTATGGTGGCACAGTGTCTGTGAGATTTTAACCTTCTCTTCTCTATCCATGGAATTAGTTCACTGTGCCACCAGGATGGAGCATATCAGATTTGCCCACTCACACTGATAGTAGCACACAGATGCCATGCTCATTTCCTGTCACTGTTCCTTTAAATGTTGGGGTCGATGTCATGGTAACGGCAGGTAATGTGCAAAAAAAAACACTTAAAAGCAAAAATATCTGATCTGAGCATCCAGACAGATCCACATATGGAGGTGGTATAAATCGGAAGTTGTTGCTGTATACACATTAGGAAAATATATTTTGGCATTGCTGATACCGTTCTGATCTTTTCCCTGATGTGTAAACAGCAAAAAGCCACACGAAATCAGATTTGTCAAGTTCCGATATATACGACATTCTTATGTGGTTTTCAATCATGTACGACCTCTGCTTGGATCCTGAGATCTGATATATTTTGCTCTGGAGTGTTGTTTTTGCATGTGAACTGATATGAAATTACTATTGCGTCTGCTATTTCAGAGGCTACATGAGTGTGATGGCACAAATCTGATGAGTCACATGTAAAACTGAGTGTGGACAGTCAGACAAAAAGATCAGATATGGAAAGAAAATCAGAATTGGGTTCTTAGCATGACTGTGTGTAAACACAGCCAAAGAGTAATAACAGGCATTCAACCAGGAGTGAATGTGAAATCCTTTATTGAAATGTAAAACAAAGGGAGGCGCATGCACGTACCGATAGGATGCATAGAGAGTGAGTTGCTCGTGGTTATATGTAGAAAGCAGACAACATTTTTAATTAAGCCTCTAAAATCGAAAAATCAACATATCCCCAAGCGACTGAGAGAGTGTGAGCGATCAGTTATGTACAACAGGGAACCATTCCATTGGTAATACGCATCCAACAGGCCATGGCTTCCCCCAAGGAAAAGACAAGGAGCAAATTGGAGAAACAAACGAGACTAATGAACAGTTAAAGACTATCCAGGAAAGCATAGTTAAAATGCTCTCAATGCACACCAAACAAACTGCTGCAATCTGTTATTGCAAAAGTAGATTCGCTCGAAAATAAAGTAGATGTACGCATGAACAAACAAGATAACAAAATGTGCCTTTTTTTTTAAGAAAGTTGAAAACTTTAGAAGATCAATTGGACCAGCAAGAAAACAGAATGAGCAGAAACAACATGAGGATATTGTCCTTACTGGCGGACGAGGAGGGAGAAGACCTTTTCAGTTGCATGGTCAAACTGATATCAGAGAAATTTCACGTGGGTGTATCTTCAGGGGATCTGGAGCGATGCCATGGGAAAGGCGTGAAGCAGAAGAGCGCTAGATGCCGACACACGATGGTCTTCAAGCTATGGAATTATCAGACCAAGATTGACATTCTGGGGGAACGGGGGGAAGGGAGGTCAAGGTCCAAAGAGTCAGGTTTGTAGGCCTCCTTGCTCACACGCTTTTTCAGTTCTGCCCACATATTTTCTATAGGATTGAGGTCAGGCCTTTGTGATGGCCATTCCAATACCTTGACTTTGTTGTCCTTAAGCCATTTTGCCACAACTTTGGAAGTGTGCTTGGGGTCATTGTCAATTTGGAAGACCCCATTGCGACCAAGCTTTAACTTCCTGACTGATGTCTTGAGATGTTGCTTCAATATATCCACATAATTTGCCTTCCATATCATGCCATCTATTTTGTGAAGTGCACCAGTCCCTCCTGCAGCAAAGCACCCCCACAACATGATGCTGCCACCCCCGTTCTTCACGGTTGGGATGGTGTTCTTCGGCTTGCAAGCTTACCCCTTTTTCCTCCAAACATAATGATGGTCATTGTGGCCAATCAGTTCTATTTTGTTTCATCAGACCAGAGGACATTTCTCCAAAAAGTACAATCTTTGTCCCCATGTGCAGTTGCAAACCGTTGTCTGGCTTTTTTATGGCGGTTTTGGAGCAGTGGTTATGTCGAGGTTATGTCGACATATAGGACTCGTTTTACTGTTGATATAGATACCTTTGACACTGTTTCCTCCAGCATCTTCACAAGGTCCTTTGCTGTTGTTCTGGGATTGATTTGCACTTTCGCACCAAAGTACGTTCATCTCTAGGAGACAGAATGCGTTTCCTTCCTGAGCGGTATGACGGCTGCATGGTCCCATGGTGGTTATACTTGCGTATCATTGTTTGTAAAGATGAACTTGGTACCTTCAGGCGTTTGGAAATTGCTCCCAAGGATGAACCAGACTTTTGGAGGTCCAAAAACATTCTGAGGTCTTGGCTGATTCCTTTTGATTTTCCCATGATGTCAAGCAAAGAGGCACTGAGTTTAAAGGTAGTCCTTGAAATACATCCACAGGTACACCTCCAATTGACTCAAATTATGTAAATTAGCCTATCAGAAGCTTCTAAAGGCATGACATAATTTTGTGGAATTTTCCAAGCTGTTTAAAGGCACAGTCAACTTAGTGTAAACTTCTGACCCACTGGAATTGTGATACAGTGAATTATAAGTGAAATAATCTATCTGTAAACAATTGTTGGAAAAAATTACTTGTGTCATGCACAAAGTAGATGTCCTAACCGACTTACCAAAACTATCGTTTTTTTGTGGTGGTTGAAAAACGAGTTTTAATGACTCCAACCTAAGTGTATGTAAACTTCCGACTTCAACTGTACATGTCACTCAATTCAGTTCTTCCTAGTTCCATGTATTAAACAGTTATTTCAGTTATATTAAAACCAGGAAAATCTGGAGTACCATGCTGATTACAGACCCATAAATGTAATAAATTACAATAAAATAATAACAAACATAAAAGTATCATTATTGGTAAACATGAATATTAACTAAACTTATTTGCAGATGATCTCCTGATATACCTGACCAGTATTCATAACTCAATACCCCCCTTGCTAAAAATATTTTCAGAATACAAAAATCTCAGGATATAAAATTAACATGGAAAAAAATAAATTATGACAATTGGAAAAAGTATAACTCATTATATACAGCAATCCTTTAAGTGGACCACAAAAAAATATGAAATACTTAGGAGGCTTAATAAGTGACAACAAACAACAAATACATAAAAATAATTGTATCCCATTACTCAACAATTTAAAAGCAGATGTAATTAATTGGAACAATCTTCCCATAAATCGTACGGCTAGAATAAACCTCTTTAGAATGGCATGGCACCCAAAGTTTTTATATTTATTCTCAGTATTTCCAATTACCCCTTCTTTAAAAAAGTATACACGGTCATAACACATTCTGGAAGTCTTCCGACTAGCTTGGAAAGACAGTACCGTGCAGTACCGAAGAGCCCTCACTGCTGCTCGATCATCCTACTTTTCCAACTTAATTGAGGAAAATAAGAACAATCCAAAATTTCTTTTTGATACTGTTGCAAAGCTAACTAAAAAGCAGCATTCCCCAAGAGAGGATGGCTTTCACTTCAGCAGTAATAAATTCATGAACTTCTTTGAGGAAAAAATCATGATCATTAGAAAGCAAATTACGGACTCCTCTTTAAATCTGCATATTCCTCCAGGGCTTAGCTGTCCTGGATCTGCACAGCTCTGCCAGGGCCTGGGATCGGGAGAGACACTTAAGTGTTTTAGTACTATATCTCCTGACACAATGATGAAAATAATCATGGCCTCTAAACCTTCAAGCTGCATACTGGATCCTATTCCTACTAAACTACTGAAAGAGCTGCTTCCTGTGCTTGGCCCTCCTATGTTGAACATAATAAACGGCTCTCTATCCACCGGATGTGTACCAAACTCACTAAAAGTGGCAGTAATAAAGCCTCTCTTGAAAAAGCCAAACCTTGACCCATAAAATATAAAAAACTATCGGCCTATATCGAATCTTCCATTCCTCTCAAATATTTTAGAAAAAGCTGTTGCGCAGCAACTCACTGCCTTCCTGAAGACAAACAATGTATACGAAATGCTTCAGTCTGGTTTTAGACCCCATCATAGCACTGAGACTGCACTTGTGAAGGTGGTAAATTACCTTTTAATGGCGTCAGACCGAGGCTCTGCATCTGTCCTCGTGCTACTAGACCTTAGTGCTGCCTTTGACAACATCGATCACCACATTCTTTTGGAGAGACTGGAAACCCAAATTGGTCTACACGGACAAGTTCTGGCCTGGTTTAGATCTTACCTGTCGGAAAGATATCAGTTTGTCTCTGTGAATGGTTTGTCCTCTGACAAATCAACTGTACATTTCGGTGTTCCACAAGGTTCCGTTTTAGGACCACTATTGTTTTCACTATATATTTTACCTCTTGGGGATGTTATTCGAAAACATAATGTTAACTTTCACTGCTATGCGGATGACACACAGCTGTACATTTCAATGAAACATGGTGAAGCCCCAAAATTGCCCTCGCTAGAAGCCTGTGTTTCAGACATAAGGAAGTGGATGGCTGCAAACTTTCTACTTTTAAACTCGGACAAAACAGAGATGCTTGTTCTAGGTCCCAAGAAACAAAGAGATCTTCTGTTAAATCTGACAATTAATCTTGATGGTTGTAAAGTCGTCTCAAATAAAACTGTGAAGGACCTCGGCGTTACTCTTGACCCTGATCTCTCTTTTGACGAACATATCAAGACTGTTTCAAGGACAGCTTTTTTCCATCTACGTAACATTGCAAAAATCAGAAATATTCTGTCCAAAAATGATGCAGAAAAATGTATCCATGCATTTGTTACTTCTAGGTTAGACTACTGCAATGCTCTACTTTCCGGCTACCCGGATAAAGCACTAAATAAACTTCAGTTAGTGCTAAATACGGCTGCTAGAATCCTGACTAGAACCAAGAAATTTGATCATATTACTCCAGTGCTAGCTTCCCTACACTGGCTTCCTGTTAAGGCAAGGGCTGATTTCAAGGTTTTACTGTTAACCTATAAAGCGTTACATGGGCTTGCTCCTACCTATCTTTCCGAGTTGGTCCTGCCGTACATACCTATACGTACGCTACGGTCACAAGACGCAGGCCTCCTAATTGTCCCTAGAATTTCTAAGCAAACAGCGGGAGGCAGGGCTTTCTCCTATAGATCTCCATTTTTATGGAACGGTCTGCCTACCCATGTGAGAGACGCAGACTCAGTCTCAACCTTTAAGTCTTTACTGAAGACTTATCTCTTCAGTAGGTCATATGATTGAGTGTAGTCTGGCCCAGGAGTGTGAAGGTGAACGGAAAGGCTCTGGAGCAACGAACTGTCTCTGTCTCTGCCTGGCCGGTTCCACTCTCTCCACTGGGATTCTCTGCCTCTAACCCTATTACAGGGGCTGAGTCACTGGCTTACTGGTGCTCTTTCATGCCGTCCCTGGGAGGGGTGCGTCACTTGAGTGGGTTGAGTTACTGACGTGATCTTCCTGTCTGGGTTGGCGCCACCCCTTGGTTTGTGCTGTGGTGGAGATCTTTGTGGGCTATACTCGGCCTTGTCTCAGGATTGTAAGTTGGTGGTTGAAGATATCCCTCTAGTGGTGTGGGGGCTGTGCTTTGGCAAAGTGGGTGGGGTTATATCCTTCCTGTTTGGCCCTGTCCGGGGGTTTCTTCTGATGGGGCCACAGTGTCTCCTGACCCCTCCTGTCTCAGCCACCAGTATTTATGCTGCAGTAGTTTGTGTCGGGGGGCTAGGGTCAGTTGGTTATACCTGGAGTACTTCTCCTATCTTATCCAGTGTCCTGTGTGAATTTAAGTATGCTCTCTCTAATTCTCTCGTTCTCTCTTTCTTTCCCTCTCTCGGAGAACCTGAGCCCTAGGACCATACGTCACGGCAAACCGGGCATGATGACTCCTTGCTGTCCCCAGTCCGCCTGGCCTTGCTGCTATTCCAGTTTCAGCTGTTCTGCCTGCGGTTATGGAACCCCTACCTGTCCCAGACCTGCTGTTTTCAACTCTTAATGATCGGCTATGAAAAGCCAACTGAAAATTATTCATGATTATTATTTGACCATGCTTGTCACTTATGAACATTTTGAACATCTTGGCATAGTTCTGTTATAATCTCCACCCGGCACAGCCAGAAAAGGACTGGCCACCCCTCATAGCCTGGTTCCTCTCTAGGTTTCTTCCTAGGTTTTGGCCTTTTCTAGGGAGTTTTTCCTAACCACCGTGCTTCTACACCTGCATTGCTTGCTGTTTGGGGTTTTAGGCTGGGTTTCTGTACAGCACTTCGAGATATTAGCTGATGTACGAAGGGCTATATAAAATAAACTTGATTTGATTTTGTATGGAAACTTAAAACTCATAGAATAAAAAGGAAAGTATTACATCTTTATAAGTCTGATGGTGATTTTAACCTTCCAAACATGGAATTGTGTCAACTCGACACACAGGGATTTTACTTGCCACATGTAATTAAATGCACTAAAGAGTAACAATGGGTACATATTGAAGATGCGCATGCTCATCCCCAGAATCATTTCACTTGTCTATTCTCAAACGATAAAGCTAAGAACATTAACAACTTCCTAGTTAAGTTAAGTACGACAAGCATGCGCTGACCAATTGGCAAGTGTCTTCACTGACATTTTCAACCACTCCCTGTCAGAGTGTGTAATACCCACATGTTTTAAGCAGACCACCATAGTCCCTGTGACCAAGAATACTAACGTAACCTGCCTAAATGACTTCTGACCTGTAGCACTCACGTCTGTAGCCATGAAGTGCTTTGAAAGGCTGGTGGTCATGGCTCACATCAACACCATTATCCCAGAAACACTAGACCCACTCCAATTTGCATACCGCCCCAACAGATCCACAGATGCTGCATTCTCTATTGCACTCCACACTGCCCTTTCCAACCTGGACAAAAGGAACACCTATGTGAGAATGCTATTCATTGACTACAGCATTCAACACCATAGTGCCCTCAAAGCTCATCAATAAGCCAAGGACCCTGGGACTAAACACCTTCCTCTGCAACTGGATCCTGGATTTCCTGATGGGCCGCCCCCAGGTTGTAAGGGTAGGTAACAATACATCCGCCACGCTGATCCTCAACACAGGGGCCCCTCAGGGGTGTGTGCTCAGGCCCCTCTTGTACTCCCTGTTCACTCAACTCCAACACCATTATTAAGTTTTCCGATAACACAACAGTCGTAGGCCTGATCACCGACAACGACGAGACAGCCTATAGGGAGGAGGTCAGAGACTGTGGTGCCAGGACAACAACCTCTCCCTCAACGTGATCAAGACAAAGGAGATAATTGTGGACTACAGGAAAAAGAGGACCGAGCACGCCCCCATTCTCATCGACGGGGCTATAGTGGAGCAGGTTGAGAGTTTCAAGTTCCCTGGTGTACACATCATCAACAAACTAACATGGTCCAAGCACACTAAGACAGTCGTGAAGAGGACACGACAAAACCTATTCCCCCTCAGGAGACTGAAAAAATTTGGCATGGGTCCTCAGATCCTCAAAAGGTTCTACAGCTGCACCATCGAGAGCATCCTGACTGGTTGCATCACTGCCTGGTATGGCAACTGCTCAGCCTCCGACCGCAAGGCACTACAGACGGTGTTGTGAACAGCCCAGTACGTCACAGCTTCTACGCGCAAGCCATAAGACTCCTGAACATCTAGTAAAATGGCTACCCATACTATTTGCATTGTCGTCGTCCCGCCTCATTTACACCGCTGCTACTCTCTGTTTTTATAATCTCTGCATAGTCACTTTAATAACTCTACCTACATGTACATATTACCTCAACTAACCGGTGCACCCGCACATTGACTCTGTACCGGTACCCCCCTGTATATAGTCTCGCTATTGTTGTTTTACTGCTGCTCTTTAATTACTTGTTACTTTTATTTCTCTTTCTTATCCATATTTTTTTTAACTGCATTGTTGGTTAAGGCCTCATAAGTAAGCATTTCACTGTAAGGTATTCCGCACATGTACCTGTTGTATTCGGCACATGTGACTAATCAAATTTGATTTGATTTGAAAAACACAGCCCTATTGAACAATCCTTGGATAGCTTTTCAGAATTCACCAATAAATTGGTCCACATAGAAAATGAAAGGCAAAGAAACTGTAAATAACTTGGCAATAGGAAATAAATGTATTTCCATGGCAGAATTAAAAAGCAATTTTGGATTGACCGATGTAGATATTTTCAACTTATTTTGGACATCAGAGCAATCTTGAGGGAATCCTACTTGAGCCATAAAATTATATTCATATGATAGGTAAGATATACAAAACCTTGCAGAGAGCCTATCCAACTGAGATTCTTTTAGAAAAATATAATCTATTGGAACCAAGACTTAAATTAACTGATATTGATTGGCACAAGATGGAAGGAATGTTGGAACATAACTAACGAAATTACAGTTAACGGAATTTTATGCTTAATCCTGTATAAACTAATTTATGAACAGGGTGGTTCGAGCCCTGAATTCTGATTGGCTGAAAGCTGTGGTATATCAGACTGTATACCACCTGTATATGACAAAACATTTATTTGTACTGTTTTAATTACGTTGGTAACCAGTTTATAAGAGCAGTATGGCACCACCTTGTGGTTTTGGCATTAGGCCTGTCATCCTTTGGAATAAATCGGCCCCTTTACTAGGATCCAGACACTGATGTCACGTGCCATATGTATCAAGCGTCTCAGACGGCCCCAGCAGCACTTTTAAATTAGGGACTGATTCATACCTGGGACACCAGTTGAGTGGAATCTCTGGCCAATCAGTGACATTAATCAATTAAGTAACTACCAGGAAGAAAAGACACCCAGTAGTGTGCTGGTTTTTGAGGCTTGTGTCTTGTGTTAACAGTCAATTGCAAAGTGATACCGGTGCTGTACTGCACCGCTGTAGCTCTGCACTGTGTTTGATTGTTTGAGACTATAGACGTGGACTTCGGAGATCATGTTGTTTTAATGAATCAGAATTCTCTCTCTGCATCCAAAAGAAAAGACAAAACATTTGTAGAGCACAAATATGTTCAGCCAATTGTCACTTCTTTCTCTCATAGCGCATCGAAATTATTTTAGAATACAAAAATGAGTACAGCCTCTCTCTTTGTAATGTATCAACACATACAATACCTTAGCTAGCTAGTAACCACATGTTGAATGTCAATATCATCCTAAAAGGTACGATAAAAATTGCATCTTGACAATACCATCCACGTATGAGTAAACTCTAAATATACAACATTATTCATGAACAAACACAGTGAAGAGGCGACTCCGGGATGCTGGCCTTCTAGGCAGAGTTCCTCTGTCCAGTGTCAATGATATTTTGCCCATCTTAATCTTTTCTTTTTATTGGCCAGTCTGAGATATGGCTTTTTCTTTGCAACTCTGCCTAGGAGGCCATTATCCCGGAGTCGCCTCTTCACTGTTGACGTTGAGACTGATGTTTTACGGGTACTACTTAATGGAGCTGCCAGTTGAGGACTTGTGAGGCAGCTGTTTCTCAAACTAGACACTCATGTACTTGTCCTCTTGCTCAGTTGTGCACCAGGGCCTCCCACTCTTTCTATTCTGGTTAGAGCCAGTTTGCACTGTTCTGTGAAGGGAGTAGTACACAGCGTTGTACAAGACCTTCAGTTTCTTGGCAATTTTTTGCATGGAATAGCATTTATTTCTCAGAACAAGAATAGACTCATGAGTTTCAGAAGAAAGTCCTTTGTTTCTGGCCATTTTGAGCCTGTAATCGAACCCACAAATGCTGATACTCCAGATACTCAAATAGTCTAAAGAAGGCCAGTTTTATTGCTTCTATAATCAGAACAACAGTTTTCAGCTGTGCTAACACAATTGTAAAATGGTTTACTAATGATAAATTAGCCTTTTAAAATGATAGACTTGGATTAGCTAACACAACGTGCCATTGGAACACAGGAGTGATGGTTGCTGATAATGGGCCTCTGTACGCCTATATAGTTATTCCATAAAAAATCTGCCGTTTCCAGCTACAATAGTCATTTACAACGTTAACAATGTATACACTGTATTTCTGATAAGTTTGATGTTATTTTAATGGACAATAAATGTGCTTTTCTTTCAAAAACAAGGATATTTCTAAGTGACCCTAAACTTTTGAATTGTAGTGTATGTTGGACTTACCAATGGAATCACAAGTCATATTATTATATATATGTTTTTTAAAATAGGACATTTGTGGTTGACTAGAGCGCATTTAAGTCTGGCCAAGACTGCATATTATCTTCTTTGTGTTACATAGAGACGTAGTCACTGACCAATAACCTGCCTAAAGGGAATGGCCACTACGGAGGCACCAATAAGGTTGCTCTCTCACCTGTGAAACAGTACAGGACAGATGTGAGAATGTGGGAATCATCAAAGAGGAGGAGGGAAAAGAGGATATATCGTTTTGTTTTTTTATGTCTTGTGAACACAAATGTAAGACAAAATGTATGTAAAGACCCATTTCAATATCACATGTGGTGAATCATGCTTAAGATAGGAATACATTAACATGTGTGCCATGCAATGTCAATGGAATTGTGCAGCCAGCCAAAATGATTGATCTATTTTCTTATTTGAAAAAGAACAACGCCAATATCTGAATTTGACAAGAAACTTGCCTATCAACAATGGAAAGTGAAAGGTTTGGGCGAGCTTGGGACGGGTTGGCATTCTCTTCCACTTACTCATCATGATTTTAACTGTGTGCAGGATGCAACTCTAGGCCAGTCATCAACTAAACTATATCCTTTTCCTAACATGTCTAAGGTATTAAACCACAACATGAAAGAGATGGGTCTATGTGAACTATGGAGATATAAACATCCGGCTGAAAGAGAATACTCCTGTTACTCTCACGTCCACAACTCATACTCAAGAATGTACTTTTTTTTATTGTAAACTTTTCTTTAATTGACTGTTTCTGAATGTAAATACCATCTGAGAATAATTAGAGACCATAGCCGATTGTCCTTCACGTTTAAGCACAAACCTCCTATGCCAATAGCAAAGAGATGGCGATTCAGCACAATGTTAATTGGAGATAAGGAGATTACCCATATGTCTCAACACACAGATGGACATGTTTTTGGAAATAAATGTAGATAATGGAAGTATCCCCAACTGTTGTCTAGGATGCTCTCAAGGCATATAATGTATGAGAGGTATCATGTTTAACTCTTAACATAAGAAAAATAACACCCATCAAGAATTAGAAATACTAGGACCGAAAAATCCACAACTTAGAAAGAAAACACAGTTTAGATAGAAATGCTAACACCCTTCAACAGTTGAACACTTTGAGGGTCAAATATAACAAAATAAACACCCAATTTGCAGAGATTGCTGCCATGGAATCCAAGCAACAATATATTTAGCAAGGTGAAAGTGCAGGGAAAAATACTTGCTTGGCAAATTAAGAAATCAACTACGTCTGTAAAAATGTCATCCAAACGGTATCAATCCGAAAACAATAGTTCAAAGGAGGATATAGGACATTTCCTCAAGGCCATTTTACCAATTATATGTGAACCAGAGAAAATGAATATGGATAGAAACATTACCCCAGGTGAATTGTTGGATGCCATCAATAAACAGAAAAAATAGGAAGTCTCCTGGTAATTATTGATTCCCAGTGGAATTTAATAGACACTTTTGTCCCAAATTACTAAAACCTATGTTACTTATACTCACAACAGCTCTAGAGAAAAAAATAACTTCCCCAGTCACTATGTTTGACTACATTTTCCCATTTTTTTGTATTTGGGAAAATGTACACAAATTCATGCGGTGGAAAGAGCCCATATCGCCAGGCACCCTTATTTGGAATAGCCCTACCTTACCCCCAGTGTTTAACGACAACACCTTTAAGTCCTGCTTCCAAAGAGGCATCATGAATATTAAACATGTGTAATATGATGGATCTCTACTGTCGATTAATCTATTGCAAGACAGATTTGGATTATCCAAGGCCTATTTCCGTAAATTCTTACAACTCAGAAATCTTATTCAATTGCTTCAACAGAATCTGGATGAACCGAAGGCATCGAAAAAAATACTGAAATAAGTTGCTACGCCAAAGAATTTGATTGCCGAGTTATATCAAGGTTAGTTAAAACTCTACCTGATGGTTCAGAACCTAGGATGGAAAAAATGGGAAACAGATTGTAAGGAAGAAATTGAGAAGTACCATTGGTCAGGGATATGTGAAAATGCTCATACCTGCTCCTACAACCTAAGAAATAAACTGCAATTGAAGAAAATGAATAGGACTAACTACACTCTAAAAAGAAAAGGTTCCTTGAGTATCCTTTAGGGGTTCTTCAAATTTAAACTGTGGGGGAACCCCTATAAGTTCTTCGAAGAACACTTTTAAAAGCTTTTTTCAAAGAACCCCTTTTAATGGATCCTTGAAAAACCTTTTTGTAGAACCTTTTGGTTTTTTAACTACCACCCCTCCCCCTGTTGTTATTATTATTAATAATAATATGCATAACAATAACAATAACACAATATTTTAGTTCTCAGTGTTTTATTATGATTTTAGTGGCAAAGCAGAATACATTTTTTTTTTAATGAGTTAAACTGCCAGCAGAAGCCCAAGTCCAAAGGGTATCCTGTATACTCTGGCTGTCAGGTTCTCCCTAGGAGAGAAGGGTGTGGAGTCAGGCGCAGGAGAGAGTAAATTGCAAGAAAGGGCGTTTTATTTACAAGTCCAAAGAACAGGAACAGGACCACAACAGTAGCCACAAAACGACATTGGATATTATTAGAAGAGGTAAGGGAGGAGGATGGTATATGTGATCAGAATAACATACCAATTGATATACCTTTGCATGCATCCTCGTCTGTATACCTACAGACACAAAAGTGAGCAGTTCAGTCATCTGCACCCAATACTGCTAGCCTTCAACATATTCTTATAGCATACATATTCTTACCTCTTTGTGGATTGATATCCATTGAATTGTGTCCATTTTCTGTTTTAGAAAGATTTGCACAAATATGAAAAGATAGATTGTATCATCATAAACAATAGCAATTTAGATCATGCAAGGGATAAACCTTACCTTAAATTGAGGAGAGCTATACATTGTGACTGCACCTGCTGTCCTTTCAATTAAAATCCAAATGTTTCAGTTGGGCAGTTAGGTTCCTGCAAGAACCCCCACCAACTAAGGAGGTTCCCGGAAGAACCCCACCACCTAGAACCCTAAAGGATATTCACAGAACTTTGAGGATCTTAGAAGAACGCTTGTTACCCCCTAATTTTTTGAGTGTACACTCCTAGAATTAATGTATTTCACCCAGAAATGTCACATCGCTGTTGGAGATGCAAAACGCACAAAGGAACCCTATTACATATGCTGTGGTTCTGTGATAAACGGACACCATTTTGGGATAATGTACAGTATGTGTCTAGGAATTTATATCCATCCATCTCCATGATTATGTCTGTTGAGAAATATACGTAAATATTGTTGATCAGTAACCCACCAAGTTCGACATGGTTCTCTTTTTGTGTCTGTTAAATTAATTATGCGAGAAATGACGTTTTTTGCGCATATATTGATATTACACCCATCATATTGAAGTAAACTTTGAGACGGGATGATATGGTGTGTGTTCCTCCCACTACGATTTGGGAAACCATGCAGTTGATTAGGCTACAGAATAAATAAGTTATGATGAACTTCACAGCGTGGTGAAAGTGCACAGTGATCTTGATGCTCCTGTCCAATAAATATCGAGGGTCTTATTCTGGTGACATGATGATGCTTGACTGCCGTTTGACAAATACAAAATGATCACTCTTATCTATAATAACGTCATCATGTAGACTAGCCTACCCGCACTGTATCTGCGAGCTGCTGGCTAGAGCGCATTTACCAAGACCAGAGTGGGCACATTTACAGTTTTTGTGACAACTATCAGTAGAGTTGAAAATGCGATGGAAACGCATTGAACATTACAATTTAAGCAAAAAAGTACATGTGTGCACACACACTGATTTTTCAGTTTGGTGGAAACACGCCACTGGTGGAGAAATTAGCATATATTATTTCAGAATATTCACATGAAAATCTGTTGCCAATTGGATGGAAACCTAGCTAGTATCAGACTACGTTTGGTAATGTAGGTCTAATTGCTGCAAAAAAATGTGTAGCCATCAATTGGAGAGCCTCATTCACCCTTAATAACAAACTGGAGAACTTAACTACGTAGCTACATCCCATTGGGTTTTGTATATTATAAAGTTAAACAAAAACCTGAAGTGTTTGACGAAATTTGGAAACCATATTTTGATCACCTTGGGGAATGTGTTGTATAGTGGCCATTTTGTTGTGTTGTGGGGAAAAAAATGTTTTTAAAGTTGACTGTACAATCTGTTTCCCGCTATTTAGTTATATACGTTATGAGTTAAGTTCAATGTTTCACTTTACATTTTTCTTGCCACGGCTTTGATAGTCTTTTATGGCCACTTTGAGGAGGTTGTTACCAGCAGAGCCATTTTAATCGCAGAATGCGAAAATGCAACAGGAGTCTTTCATTTGCTTCACCAACACGAGCAGGGGGTAGATGAGTCATGCATTACCTTTTAACAGGCAGCACATTAATCACCTGGTCGCTGGCCACGGTGACAATGATGGGAGCAGATGGCGTTTGGGGCTGCGGCGCCGGAGTGAAGGGTGCAGCCGGTGAGAGAACTCGGATGAGGCTGACGCAACTGCGAATGACCGCTGATGACCGACAGCCCATGATCCCCTGTCTTTGGGCTTGAACCAGTGCCAGCGGGACCAGCTGTGCTCCAGGTGCCGGGAGCTAGCGGAGTGTTCGCCACCGCATCAACTGAGCAGAAAGAGAGGATCATTTATCCAGGCGTCAACACCCATCCGCTCGGCGACCCAGGTGTCAAAGCCGTTAATGGAGGGGTTGTTTGTTTACGGCTGGATTAGTGACAACTCCTGAATCTGTTGAATCTGCAGACGTGTTGCTGTGCGTTTTGTTGCTGTGCGTTTTGCTGCCAACTTTACTTTGCTAGCTGACAACTTTACGTTTTTTTGTTTTGTTTTTGTTTTTAATTACCGTTTATATTTTTAGTTTTTTTCCATCGCAACTTTTTTCCCTCATTCAACTTTTTCACTCCGGACGCTTTATCTGGACATGGTTCGTCAACACCTTCAACAGCCGAAGCTAAGTAGTAACATTAACATGATGTCTTCTAATTGCAGTCGCTGTACTCATAATATACAGGAGAACGATCGCCTTACGGCGAGAATAGCTGTGCTACAAGCCCAGCTTCAGACGCAATCGTTAGGCAAGGGTAATTTCAGTGTAGGAAAGGAAGAAACAGCGTCTGTGCCACCAGTAAGTACAGATAGTAACGTTAGTATAAATCCCCCCGCACAGTCCCCGCAGCCGGACAACTTTCTCATGGCTTCTGGAGGGAAATGCTGTTGGAATGCTCAACCGGTGTCGCTCATTCAGCCGACAGAAACTTTCAACCGGTTCTCCCCATTATGTAGCGAGTCGGAGTCTGAGTCTGAGTCTTCTCTTGTCTCTACTCCTCCCGTTACGGGGTCTGAGACGCCGAAGGCTCCCACCATTAGCTCTGACAAATTGAAAACCCTAGTCATTGGCGACTCCATTACCCGCAGTATTAGACTTAAAGCGAATCACCCAGCGATCATACACTGTTTACCAGGGGGCAGGGCTACCGACGTTAAGGCTAATCTAAAGATGGTGCTGGCTAAAGCTAAATCTGGCGAGTGTAGAGAGTATAGAGATATTGTTATCCACGTCGGCACCAACGATGTTAGGATGAAACAGTCAGAGGTCACCAAGTGCAACATAGCTTCAGCGTGCTGGGCCCTAGGACCATGCGTCGGGACTGCCGCCCGTGGTGACTCCTTGCTGTCCCCAGTCCGCCTGGCCTTGCTGCTATTCCAGTTTCAGCTGTTCTGCCTGCGGTTATGGAACCGCCACCTGTCCCAGACCTGTTGTTTTTCAACTCTTGATGATCGGCTATGAAAAGCCAACTGAAAATTATTCATGATTATTATTTGACCATGCTTGTCACTTATGAACATTTTTGAACATCTTGGCATAGTTCTGTTATAATCTCCACCCGGCACAGCCAGAAGAGGACTGGCCACCCCTCATAGCCTGGTTCCTCTCTAGGTTTCTTCCTAGGTTTTGGCCTTTCTAGGGAGTTTTTCCTAGCCACCGTGCTTCTACACCTGCATTACTAGCTGTTTGGGGTTTTAGGCTGGGTGTCTGTACAGCACTTCGAGATATTAGCTGATGTACGAAGGGCTATATAAAATAAAATTGATTGATTGATTGATTGATTGAACTCACAGGTGGATGAGATGCTGGTACACAGCGAGGCTGTTGGATGAAACATAGAATGTTGATACTTCTTTTTTTTGGCTCGATCTCAATTGCTGAGAAATTGATCCTCTCCTCGTCTCCTCCTCTTCATCTGCACTGATTGGAAAATACTTGATGGAAGCTCATCATTAGGCTGCATGGCTTTCACCTGGTCTGTTCTTTCAGATCTGTAAAGAAGGAGATGAGGTGAGGAAAGGACAGGTTTTGTAGATGAGAAAGAGGTTTTGAGAGATTCCTGTCAACCAGGGCTGGCTAACCCCCTCTCCTGTAGAACTAGAGGGTATGCAGGCTTTTGCGCCAACCCTGTTGTAACACACCTAGTTCAGATACTTAAGGTAACACCTGATTCAGTCAATCAACACCTGATTCAGTTCATTAAGGTTAGACATCCCATATTTATAAAGCATCTCAAAATAGGAGTGCTAATCTAGGATTTCCATGTAAAAGGACCTAAGAGCAACATGTGAACCTCATATTCGCATGTCAGATTGGGTGTCAAATCAAAGCTGAGAGTATATTTTCTTTTTAATTAAGGCATATATACATTGTTCAACCATTTTCCAACCTAAAAATTAGAAGGCTTTGATTTCTGGTCAAACAGATGAAAAACATCTTCCAGAAAAAGTCTTAACAGGTATTAGAAATATATCAAAACACAATAATGTTGAAATAAAGTCCCCTGCTAACTAATATCAACACTTATAATTACTTTTGGATACATTTTGCCTTTTGTACGTTTAAGAAAATTTGCTCTGTGCCTTGAAATTCGGTTACCAAAAACCCACACAACTAAGTTTTTTTTTAATTTCTCTCCCTCATGAGGAGGGGGGATAATAATAGTTCAGATCAAATTGTATTGGTCACATATGCATTTTTTGGCTAAATATGTGTGCGTTCCTAGCTCAAACAGTATCTAACAATTTATAACAATACACACAAATCTAAAAGTAAAATAATGAAATTAAGAAACATATAAATATTAGATCAAGCACAGTCGGAGTGGCATAGACTAAAATACAGTAGAATAGAATACAGTATATACAGATGAGATGAGTAAAGCAGTATGTAAACATTATTAAAGTGACTAGTGTTCCGTTATTAAAGTGGCCAGTGATTCCAAGTCTATGTATGTAGGGCAAAAGCCTCTAAGGTGCAGGGTTGATTAATCGGGTGGAAGCTGGCAAGTGATGGCTATTTAACAGTCTGATGGCCTTTAGATTGAAGCTGTTTTTCAGTCTCTCAGTCCCAGCTTTGATGCACCTGTACTGACCTCGCCTTCTGGATGATAGCGAGGTGAACAGGCCGTGGCTCAGGTGATTGATGTCCTTGATGATCTTTTTGCCCTTCCTGTGACATCGGGTACTGTAGGTGTCCTGGAGGGCAGGTAGTTTGCCCCTGGAGATGCGTTGGGCAGACCGCACCACCCTCTGGAGAGCCCTTTGGTTATGGGCGGTGCAGTTGCCATACCAGGCATCTCAATTGTGCATCTATAAAAGTTTGTGAGGGTTTTAGGGGCCAAGACAAATTTATTCAGCCTCCTGAGGTTGAGGAGGCGCTGTTGCGCCTTCTTCACCACACTGTCTGTGTGGGTGGACCATTTCAGATCGTCAGTGATGTGTACGCTGAGGAACTTGAAGCTTTCCACATTCTCCGCTGCTGTACCATCGATGTGGATAGGGGGGTGCTCCCTCTGACGTTGAGAGATATGTTATTTTTCTAGCACCACTCTCCTACGGCCCTCAACTCCTCCCTGTAGGCTGTCTCGTCATTGTTGGTAATCAGGCCTACTACTGTTGTGTTGTCTGCAAACTTGATGATTGAGTTGGAGGCGTGCATGGCCACGCAGTCATGGGTGAACAGGAGGACAGGTGGGGGCTGAGACACACCCTTGTGGGGCCCCAGTGTTGAGGATCAACGAAGTGGAGGTGTTGTTCACAGTGGTGTAAAGTACTTTAGTAAAACTACTTTAAAGGTAGGTATCTGTACTTTACTTTGCTATTAATATTTTTGACTACTTTTACTTTTACTTCACTACATTCCTTAAGAAAATATTATACTTTTTACACCATACATTTTCCTTGACACCCAAAAGTACTCATTACATTTTGAATGCTTAGCAAGACAGGAAAATGGTCCAATTCACGCACTTATCAACAGAACATCGCTGGTCATCCCTACTGCCTCTGATCTGGCTAACTCACTAAACACATCTTCTTTGTTTGTAAATTATGTCTGAATGTTGCAGTGTGCCTCTGGCTATCTGTAAATAAATAAAAATTTAAAAAATGGTGCCGTCTGGTTTGCTAAGATAAGGAATTTGAAATGATATATACTTGTACTTTTGATACTTAAGTATATTTTAAACCAAATACTTTTAGACATTTACTCAATTCGAATTTTACTGGGTGACTTTTACTTGAGTCAGTTTCTATTAAGGTATCTCTACTTTTACTCAAGTATGGCAAGTGAGTACTTTTCCCACCACTGGTTGTTTCCTACCTTCACCACCTGGGGGCGGCCTGTCAGGAAGTCCAGGGCCCAGTTGCACAGGGCGGGGTTGAGATCCAGGGCCCCGAGCTTAATGATGAGCTTGGAGGTTACTATGGTTTTGAATGCTGAGCTATAGTCAATTAACAGCATTCTTACATAGGTATTTCTCTTCTCCAGATGGGATAGGGCAGTGTGCAATGCGATGGCGATTGCATCGTCTCTGGATCTATTGGGGCGGTAAGCAAATTGAAGTGGGTCTAGGGTGTCAGGTAAGGTAGAGGTGATATGATCCTTAACTAGTCTCTCAAAGCACTTCATGATGACAGAAGTGAGTGCTATGGAGCGACAGTCAATTAGTTCAGTTGCTTTCTTGGGTACAGGAACAATGGTGGACATATTGAAGCAAGTGGGGACAGCAGACTAGGATAGGGAAGATTGAATATGTCTGTAAACACTCCAGCCAGCTGGTCTGCGCATGTTCTGCGGACGAGGCTAGGGATGTCGTCTGGGCTGGCAGCCTTGTGAGGGTTAACACGCTTAAGTGTCTTACGTCGGTCACGGAGAAGGAAAGCTAATTTTCCTTGGTAGCGGGCCACGTCGGTGGCACTGTGATATCCTCAAAGCGGGTGACGAAGGTGTTTAGCTTGTCCGGAAGCAAGACACCGGTGACCGCGACGTGGCTGGTTTTCCCTTTGTAGTCTGTGATTGTCTGTATACCCTGCGACATATGTCTCGTGTCCGAGCCGTAGAATTGTGACTCCACTTTGTCTCTGTACTGACGTTTTGCCTTTTTAATTGCCTTATGAAGGGAATAACTACACTGTTTGTATTCAGACATATTCCCAGTCACCTTGCCATGGTTAAATGCAGTGGTTCAGCTTTCAGTGTGAATAATGTCATCTATACACGGTTTCTGGTTTGGGTAGGTTTTAATAGTCACAGTGGGTACAACATCTCCTATACACTTCCTAATGAACTCAGTCACCATATCCGTGTATTGGTCGATGTTATTCTCAGAAGCTACCCGGAACATTTCACAGTCCGCGTGATCAAAACAATTTTAAAGCATGGATTACGATTGGTCAGACCAGTATTGCATAGACCTTAGCATGGGTACTTCCTGTTTGAGTTTCTGCCTGTAGGAAGGGAGGAGCAAAATGGAGTCGTGATCAGATTTGCCGAAGAAGGGCGGGGGAGGACCTTGTAGGCATTTCGAAACGTTGAGTAGCAGTGGTCCAATGTTTTTCCTAGGCGATTACTGTAGTCAATCTGTTGGTAGAACATTGGTAAAGTTTTCCTCAAGTTTGCTTTGTTAAAATCCCCAGCTACAATTTTTAATTTTTAATTTTACCTTAATTTAACTAGGCAAGTCAGATAAGAACAAATTCTTATTTTCAATGACGGCCTAGGAACAGTGGGTTAACTGCCTTGTTCAGGGGCAGAACGACAGATTTTTACCTTACCTAGCTCGGGGATTCGATCTTGCAACCTTTCGGTTACTAGTCCAATAAATGCGGCCACAGGATATGTGGTTTCTAGTTTGCATAATGTTCAGTGTAGTTATTTGAGGGCCGTCCTGGTATCGGCTTGAGGGGGAATATACACGGCTGTGACTATAACTGAAGAGAATTCTCTTTGGAGGTAATACGGTCGGCTTGAGTTTTTGTATGTTATCACAATCACACCAGTATTTAATCATGAAACATACACCCCCGCCTTTCTTCTTCGCGGAGAGTTCTTTATTCCTGTCTGCGCGATGTACTGAGAACCCAGCTGGCTGTATAGACAAGGACAGAAAATCCCAAGAGAGCCATGTTTCCGTGAAACAGAGTATGTTACAATCCCTGATGTCTCTCTGGAAGGAGATCCTCGGCCTGAGCTCATCTACTTTATTATCCAGAGACTGAACATTAGCGAGTAATATACTCAGAAGCGATGGATTGTGTGCACGTCTCCTGAGTTGGAATAGCAGTCCAGTTTTCCCTTCCACTGGCATGCTGTTATGTTCAGCTCATTGTTTTCTTTCTCTTTGTTATCTGGCGGTAAAAGCAAGTGTGAAAACAGTCTAGACAACTCCTTGCTCTCTCTCTCTTGCTCCCTGTCTTATATCTCTCTCCAGTTAATGTCACCTCCTCCAGCTCTTACTGACACCTGCACATGAGCCCCCTCTCTTTCCATTAACTGTAACTAGCATCCTTACCGACAAACACCGGATGTCCATGGACATTAAAAAATAGTTGAAATTTGGTCAATCGGCCTTGATTTCAGCATCCACAGATTTTTTGGTTCGTTCCAGACTGGCCTTGATATGGCCCAAACAAAGACTTACAGGATTGGTTCAGATTTGGTATAGGCTAGTACAGTATAGTCCTGTACAGTAGAGTTGAATAGAGTAGATTTCAGTACTGTACCGTACTGAACTGTACTGAACTCTACTTTACTGAACTCTACTGTGCTGTACTGTAATGTACTGTACTCTACTGAGCTCTACAGTTTTGTACTTTGGTGTCCAAACTTGTGAAACATAGACGTCTATGATTCATTCAGCTTTGGTTGTGTCCGGACCAACCAAATGTGGTCTTGTTTGGAGGCGGAGCTCATTAAAATAACAGCCAGTGTGTGGAATAATACCCCTTACCCACATATGCAAAGGAGGATATAGCATATTTCTACATTTGTTTACCTATTCAGGCAAAATTGCCATGAGTAATAATCATATCATATAATTCCGTTACCGCAATTCTGTTACCGGTGTAAATCCACTTCACTTACTCTAGTTCAATAAGCGAAAGAGATTTTTTCAAAGTGAAGTCATGTCATAGCTGACATTTGTTTCCGCAGACATCTTTGAATGTTAATTCGGAGCAGATATTTTAGAGTTTTTGGGAAACGTGTCAAACATAAACTGAGGGAGATTTTACCAAAATTCTGTTACCAAACGTTGCATCTGCACAGTTCTTCCAGTAAATTTTGGTGTAAATTGATTCAATTTATTGAAAATGCAATACAAATATCTAATTTACATAAGTATTCACACCCCTTTGCTATGAAAATTTTTACTGAATGCCAAGTCTAGGACCAAAAGGCTCCTCAACAGCTTCTACCCCCAAGCCATAAAACTGCTGAACAATTAATAAAATCGCCACCGGACAATTTACATTGACCCCGTCTCCCTTTTGTACACTGCTGCTACTCGCTGTTTATTATCTATGCATAGTCACTTCATCCCCACCTACATGTACAAATTACCTCAACTAACCTGTAGCCCCGCACACTGACTCGGTACCGGTGCCCCCGGTATATAAACTCGTTATTCTTATTGTTTTACTTTTTATTATTACATTGATTTTAGTCTACTTGGTAAATATTTTCTTAACTCTTCTTGAACTGCACTGTTGGTTAAGGGCTTGTAAGTAAGCATTTCACGGTAAAGTCTACACTTGTTGTGTTTGGCGCATGTGACAAATAAAGTTTGATTTGATTCGACACTCCAAATTGAGCTCAGTTGCATCCAATTTCCTTTTATCGTCCTTGAGATGTCATTACAACTTGACTGGAGTCCACCTGTGGCCAATTGAAATGTTTGGACATGATTTGGAAAGAAACACACCCATCTGCATAAGGTTGACGTACATATCAAAGCAGAAACTATATCAAGGAACTGTCCGTAGGTCTCCAAGACAGAATTGTGATGAGGCACATTTTTTGAATGTTGAATGGTTCCAAGAGCACAGTGGTCTCCATCGTTGGGAAATGGAAAAAATACGGAATTACCTAGAATGCCTAGAACTGAGCAACTGGGCAAGAAGGACCTTGGTCAGAGAGGTGACCAATGACCACTCTAACAGAACTACAGAGTTCCTTGGCTGAGATTGGAGAACCTGTCAGAAGGACAACAGTCTCTGCAGCACTTCACCAATCTGGGTTTTATGGGAGAGTGGCCAGACGGAAGCCACTCCTGAGAAAAAGGCTCATGACAGCACGCCTGGAGTTTGCAAAAATGCACGTGAAAGACGGAGATCATATGGCAAAATATTCTGTGGTCTGATGAGACAAAAATGTTACTATTTGGCCTGAATATAAAGCGTTATGTTAGGTGTGAGGCCCGAAAGATCGCAGCTGCTTTAGCTTTCGACATGATCGATCTCCGGCAAGGGAGGAGCTCTTTTTTTTATATAAGTAACATTTATTTTTTGTGAACTCATTTCTGTTTGTTGGCTATCTCAATTCATGCAATTTTCTGGGAAAACTAACTTAACTTTCATAAATTGATGAGGCAAATGGTATGGAAAACTAAATCGCAAATAAATCGACATTACTTTAATATTTTCCCTTACCACAAAAACAGGCTTCTGGCAAACAGTTGTGGCAAACCTTTGGCCAATTTGTCGCAAAATTGCGGCAAGCTCATATTTTCACATACAAATTAGTTTTGGGGAAAACTGTTGCGGTAAATTTGCAGCAACTTGTGAACTTCTGGCAAACAATTCTGGGAAACTTGTGGTGAACATTCTACTGTTTTCTGCAAAAGTATGAATATCCAAATTAGATCTTGTATCTACATAAACCACATCACATATAACTTTAAAATAACTTACTTCTCAGAGAAAAAACTAAACATTAAATGTAGTAAATATACTAAACATGTATGCAATGTATTAACAGATAGAAATACATCGAATACAACTTGAAATTATCAGCATGGTAATGAAGAAAAGAGCAAAGACTGGATAATTCCCAAATAAATAGTTTATTTCATTTTTTTATGTAGCTACAACATTTACATGAGAGAAATGCGAACACTATGGGATGTTGACCTTAGGATGTTTAAAGAGACAACTACAGAATGATTTACATGAGCCAAGTAATAACTGACTAATAGATTTCATCCAACGGAAGTTAAAAAGATAATTAACTAAATGTTAGTAATTAAAACAAAACCTTAATCAAACCTAGTTAAAAACTATTGCCTTTTTGAGTTAACTTTGGCGATGGCTAGTCCTTCGTCCAAAGCTTGTTGAATGCATATACTGAAACAATCAAAATACACAAAGCAAAAACAGGATACTGAAAACATTTTATTTTGGCATCTTCACAGGTAGAAATTGAGTTATGGCTAAAATGGCAATTTATATTATTTTCCCAAAATGAAATATTTTACCAAAAAAATTCCTGGGTGAAAAATAAGCCCATTTCGGCCATTTCGACAGCCCAGCGCTAGGTCAATATTGCACAAATACAGCATTGGGTTAATTCAACCCAGCGGGGTTGGCTTGTGCTTCTAACCCAGCGCCTTGTGTTGAGTGCTTGACCCAGATGCTGGGTGAATTAGACTATATTGCTGGATTAAAACAACCCAGTGTGTTGGGTTGTGACATAAACCCAGCACATTGGGTTGGGGGATTGAAGAAGCAGCTGGGTCATTTTTTTATGTAATCCTTGGGTTATTTTCAGTGTAATCCTAATTTCAATTTTGTTTATATAGTTTTGCCTTCTCTGCAATCCCACTCCCTCCTTTTCCTACACACAATCAAGATACATGTCAAGTAATTAATTTGTATTGCATGCATTTCAGAACATACATCACAGTACGTCAGAGAATTGTCCACAATGAACAAAGACCAAATTGAAATAAACCAAATCTCATTTTAATTTTATTGGTCGCATACACATATTTAGCAGATGTTATTGCTGGTGTAGCGAAATGCTTGTCTTCCTAGCTCCAACAGTGTAGTAATATCTAACAATACACACAAATCTAAAGTAAAAGAATGGAATTCAGAAATGTATAAATATTACGACTAGCAATGTCCGGAGTATAAATATATATACAGAGTGTGCAAAGCTGTCACATAGGTAAAGGGTGGCTACTTTGAAGAATCTCAAATATAAAATAGCTTTTAGATATACACTGCTCAAAAAAATAAAGGGAACACTAAAATAACACATCCTAGATCTGAATGAATGAAATATTCTTATTAAATACTTTTTTCTTTACATAGTTGAATGTGCTGACAACAAAATCACACAAAAATTATCAATGGAAATCAAATTTATCAACCCATGGAGGTCTGGATTTGGAGTCACACTCAAAATTAAAGTGGAAAACCACACTACAGGCTGATCCAACTTTGATGTAATGTCCTTAAAACAAGTCAAAATGAGGCTCAGTAGTGTGTGTGGCCTCCACGTGCCTGTATGACCTCCCTACAACGCCTGGGCATGCTCCTGATGAGGTGGCGGATGGTCTCCTGAGGTATCTCCTCCCAGACCTGGACTAAAGCATCCGCCAACTCCTGGACAGTCTGTGGTGCAACGTGGCGTTGGTGGATGGAGCGAGACATGATGTCCCAGATGTGCTCAATTGGATTCAGGTCTGGGGAACGGGCGGGCCAGTCCATAGCATCAATGCCTTCCTCTTGCAGGAACTGCTGACACACTCCAGCCACATGAGGTCTAGCATTGTCTTGCATTAGGAGGAACCCAGGGCCAACCGCACCAGCATATGGTCTCACAAGGGGTCTGAGGATCTTATCTCGGTACCTAATGGCAGTCAGGCTACCTCTGGCGAGCACATGGAGGGCTGTGCGGCCCCCAAAGAAATGCCACCCCACGACTGACCCACCGCCAAATCGGTCATGCTGGAGGATGATGCAGGCAGCAGAACGTTCTCCACGGCGTCTCCAGACTCTGTCACGTGCTCAGTGTGAACCTGCTTTCATTTGTGAAGAGCACAGGGCGCCAGTGGCGAATTTGCCAATCTTGGTGTTCTCTGGCAAATGCCAAACGTCCTGCACGGTGTTGGGCTGTATACACAACCCCCACCTGTGGACGTCGGGCCCTCATACCACCCTCATGGAGTCTGTTTCTGACCGTTTGAGCAGACACATGCACATTTGTGGCCTGCTGGAGGTCATTTTGCAGGGCTCTGGCAGTGCTCCACCTGCTCCTCCTTGCACAAAGGCGGAGGTAGCGGTCCTGCTGCTGGGTTGTTGCCCTCCTACGGCCTCCTCCACGTCTCTTGATGTACTGGCCTGTCTCCTGGTAGCGCCTCTATGCTCTGGACACTATGCTGACAGACACAGCAAACCTTCTTGCCACAGCTGGCATTGATGTGCCATCCTGGATGAGCTGCACTACCTGAGCCACTTGTATGGGTTGTAGACTCCGTCTCATGCTACCACTAGAGTGAAAGCACCGCCAGCATTCAAAAGTGACCAAAACATCAGCCAGGAAGCATAGGAACTGAGAAGTGGTCTGTGGTCACCACCTGCAGAACCACTCCTTTATTGGGGGTGTCTTGCTAATTGCCTATAATTTCCACCTTTTGTCTATTCCATTTGCACAACAGCATGTGAAATTTATTGCCAATCAGTGTTGCTTCCTAAGAGGACAGTTTAATTTCACAGAAGTGTGATTAACTTGGAGTTACATTGTGTTGTTTAAGTGTTCCCTTTATTTTTTTTAGCAGTGTAAATATAACTCAGCAAAAAAATAAACGCCCTCTCACTGTCAACTGCGTTTATTTTCAGCAAACTTAACATGTGTAAATATTTGTATGAACATAAGATTCAACAACTGAGACATAAACTGAACAAGTTCCACAGACATGTGACGAACAGAAATTGAATAATGTGTCCCTGAACAAAGGGGGGTTAAAATCCAAAGTAACAGTCATTATCTGATGTGGCCACCAGCTGCATTAAGTACTGCAGTGCATTCCCTCCTCATTTCTGGGGGGATTGGCCCTAGCCCTCACCCTCTGATCCAACAGGTCCCAGACGTGCTCAATGGGATTGAGTTCCGGGCTCTTCGCTGGCCATGGCAGAACACTGACATTCCTGTCTTGCAGGAAATCACACATAGATCGAGCAGTATAGCTGGTGGCATTGTCACGCTGGAGGGTCTTGTCAGGATCAGCCTGCATGAAGGGTACCACATGAGGGAAGAGGTCTTCCCTATGACGCACAGCAATGAGGTTTCCTGCAATGACGACAAGCTCAGTCCGATGATGCTGTGACACACCGCCCCAGATCATGACGGACCCTCCATCTCCAAATTGATCCCGCTCCAGAGTACAGGCCTCGGTGTAACGCTCATTCCTTTGGCAATAAATGCGAATCTGACCATCACCCTAGGTGAGAAAAAAACGTGACTCGTCAGTGAAGAGCACTTTTTGCCAGTCCTGTCTGGTATAGCGACGGTGGGTTTGTGCCCATAGGCGACGTTGTTGCCGGTGATGTCTGTTGAGGACCTGCCTTACAACAGGCCTACAAGCCCTCAGTCCAGCCTCTCTCAGCCTATTGCGGACAGTCTGAGCACTGATGGAGGGATTGGGCGTTCCTGTGGTAACTCGGGCAGTTGTTTTTGCAATCCTCTACCTGTCTCGCAGGTGTGATGTTCGGATGTACCGATCCTGTGCAGGTGTTGTTACACGTGGTCTGCCACTGCGTGGATGATCAGCTGTCCATCCTGTCTCCCTGTAGCTCTGTCTTAAGCGTCTCACAGTACAGACATTGCAATTTATTGACCTGGCCACATCTGCAGTCCTCATGTCTCCTTGCAGCATGCCTAAGGTACGTTCACGCAGATGAGCAGGGACCCTAGGCATCTTTCTTTTGGTATTTTTCAGAGTCAGTAGAAAGGCCTGTTTAGTGTCGTAAGTTTTCATAACTGTGACCTTAATTGCCTACCGTCGGTAAGCTGTTAGTGTCTTAACGACCGTTCCACAGGTGCATGTTCATTTATTGTTTATGTTTCATTGAACAAGCATGGGAAACAGTGTTTAAACCCTTTACAATGAAGATCTGGGAAGTTATTTGGATTTTTACGAATTATCTTTGAAAGACAGGATCCTGAAAAAGGGACGTTTCTTTTTTTTCTATGTGTGTGGTGTGTGATGCGATGTACAGACATTGTGGACTGTATGTGATAAAATATTTAGTATATCTGTAGGATAGAATAGTGTCATGACACTCCTGACAGTGGATCAAAAGACCTGCGGTATTGGGGGGAAAAATCCCTTTGTCTTCACAAGACCTTTGCCGCCAAAAATTCTAACGGCCAAAGAAGGAACTTATGAATATTATTTCAAACGGGATGGTCCGTGGGGATCTAAAGAATAATAATGTCATATGGTTTATTATTTTGTGATGTCTTTAAGGATGGTATGACAAATTAACTGTAACTCTGAAAGTGTACGCATCCTGTGTATCAAATTTATATCTAAATGTTGTATAAAATATATGATTACATATGTAAACACTTTTGTGAAGATAGCCATGTGAATTTAGCCTTCTAAATGAGAACTGCTTTCATGTAAACTTGTGCCCAGTCAGTAACCACGCCCAAGTGAGCACAGACATTGAGTCGGCGTGATGGAACGCCCCCTTTTGGCCAGAGTGCTTAAAAGGACTCGCTTACGAAATGTACATTCGACCAGCCTGACGGACAGCATGAGATGATCGTTACAAAATGGTTCAAATTACAAGACCAGAAAGAGTGGAGTGGTAGCTATACGGCTGAAAATGGTGAGACCAGTACATTGCAGGATTACTTCTGACAGATCCCTCCTAGACAACCATTGGAACATCTGAAGTATCTAGCTAACAACCACTCCTGTACCAAAGAAGAGGGACATTGTAACCTCTGATGGACAACCAAAGCCTTACATTGAGCCACTACCCATAGACCAATCGATTGGTTTCAACAGAGAGACGACAGAGAAGACGGCTTAAGTATATATTGCATTTCAATTCTGAATAAGCGGTGGTTAGGGTGCTGGTAACCAGTATTCTGGTTACTGTGAGCATAGTTTCCAATTGTATGTACGGTAAGTCTCTCTTTGTCTCTCCCTCTCTTTATCTTTCCCCACCCCCTTTCCATTGTGTAACAAGCCATCATATTGTGTCAGTCCACTAGGGACTTTTATCCCATGTAATTGTGTATGTGTATTCTGTGTTATTATTTAGTTAGTTAGTAAAGAAATTATTAAATCAATTTATGTAGGACTGAATATTCAGAAGGGTTAGGGTTCTTGCAGATATCAAGGATTATGTGATGTTCAGAATGAGACTGAGGTAATAATTGATAATTGACTGTTATTGATGTAAATCGGGAGATAGTAACTCGTTAAAAAACTTTTCCCGTGGTGCCTCAAATTCCTAATGAGTTAATTGTTACATGATAAATTTAATCGAGTAACAATTAAACATAGGTAGTTGATAAAATAAATAACAGTCATCAGATGAATGATAGTCACGTCACGACAATAGTGTGTGTATATATACATCAATAGTTGAATAGGATGGCGTTGACTAGAATATAGTATATACATATTAAATTAGTAAAACAGTATGCAAACATTATCGAAGTGACCAGTGATTCCATGTCTATGAACATAGGGCAGCAGCTTCTAAGCTGCAGGGTTGAGTAACCGGGTGGTAGCCGGCTAGTGACAGCAACTAAGTTCAGGGTGTCATGTAAAAATCTTCCCAGTGTGACATAGTTTCCATTCGTTTTGATTGTATTGTGATAGGAACATCATGTTGTAAGATTTCTCATAGCATGAAAATGTTCCAGATAAATAATTGCACACATGTCTCTTTGTGTAGATGGCTGAGCTCGTGCGGATGTCTCTCACATCCTCCCTCGCCCTTGATTTAGCTAGTTAGTCCAGATGGCTTGTTCTCAGGGGTGTGCAGTTTTAGCTTGTTTGTATAAGCTAAATAAACAACTTCGACTCGGGCCTAACAATGCCCATGCCAATGTATACTCTAAACGCTGGCTTCTTGGTCATTATCACTTTAATAGACAACTGTTTAACATCTCCTCTTACTTTTGATAACCAAATGTATTGAGGTAGCTATCACATGATAGGCTGCTCTAGCTAGCTAGCACAACTGGCTTGTGTCCACAACTAGCTATCTTATAACTTCACCCACCGTCTCTCACATTACCCAAAGCCAACAGTACCGTGGTAGCCTCTTCTGGGGCAAACCTTGAGTGGAAATTAAATGGCAGCACTGCAAATAAATGCAATGCTAATTTTTAGTAAAGCCTATTCAACTATCAACACTACTACCCAAGATTTAAATAACTAACACATGGTACTGCAATGTTTTTGCTGTCATTTGTCACTTGAGTGGCCTCTACTGTCGTAATGTGGAACTGAAGACTCGATTGTGTTGTGTCTTCTAAGTTTGTCTCCACAATATTGTGAAGGACAAAGCAAGTCCTTGATGTCATTTATGGCCATACGCTTAATTCGTAAGTTGATAACAGAAATTGACATTGAAATATTTTTGTGAACAGATTTTATTTCATGGGATAAAGGGAAGAGACATTACAGACTATCAAAAATACAATTATAATCCTCCCCCTAGCAGATAGCAGACAAAAAGCTTTAGTTGTAAAACCTACATAAATATATCACGCTTCAGCGATCTACTGTCTTATAGCAGGTGTTTGACACTTTAAACCCCCCCCCCCCCCCCCCACATTGAGATGCTGACCAACTAAATGAGTCATACATCTCTGTGTACTTCCAACCATTTAGGATAATTGAATGAACCAAGGTTCAGGACAGGCAGCCCAATTCTGAACTATTGGCATAAACAATAATTGGGCAAAAGACCAATTAGTAGGAAAAAAATCAGAAATGGGCTGCCTGTGTAAACTCAGCACTATGTGGCTTCCTCAATCCTCCCTGAAGAAGGTGCTGAAATGTAGATTCTTTCCATTAAATCAGGGGTGTCAAACTCATTCCATGGAGGGCCGAGTGTCTGCGGATTCTCACTCCTCCCTTGTGCTTGATTGATGAATTAAGGTCACTAATTAGTAAAGAACTCCCCTCACCTGGTTGTCTAGGTTTAAATTGAAAGGGAAAAACAAAAAACCTGCAGACACTAGGCCACGGGTTAGACCGAAAACATGCAGACACTCAGACGTCTGTGGAATGAGTTTGATACATGTGCATTAAATGATGAGTGTACACAGTGTGTGTCTGACTTTATCACTATACAAGTAAACAAAGCCATAGGCTACTTTGAGCTAGGAATAGGTGCTAACAAAGTAACAAGAAGCAGACCGCTAAACAGTAAGAAGAAAATAAGAAATATAAGCTTTCTTTTAAGAAAACAAAAGTTATGAAGTCCTATGTGCAACTATAACACATTGATGAGATTTTACTTGACGTGATGAGCGAGACATACCATAAGAACGGCGTTCTGGTGTTACAATATGATGGTGGCGTTACATACGTACAAAATAAAAAACGTAAAGGGTAATAATAAGGATGTTTCAAAATGATTCGATACATATCTAGATAGATGGGCTTCGATATGGTATATTTTAGGTTGAACTTACCTAACCACACTGAGGATGATTACAGTTGAACACAATGTACATCTGACGAGGCAGAGAATGTTGGCTCGCTCCGATGTGGCCCGCTTAACCTTAAACTCTGCCTCTCAAATGAACATGCCGATGCAACCAAATAGTGAAATAAAACAAGTTACGAGGAGGCAATATGTGTGTGGATAAGCCAACTGAAACCCTCATGCTTATGCAGAATCCACACGGTGACCTGTAAGATAAGAATGCACATAGTGATAGTGCATTGACTGCAACACGCACATTTATAACACACAAAAAACATCCCAGTACCACATTTCATTATCTCACAGAACCTAACTTCTACGAGAAAGTAGAAGTGAGTGTCTGCGTCAAAGTCCTTGCCCAGCCGTGTGATGACCCCGAATAGCTTACTTATGAGGGCCTCTGCACTTGGAGACTGCGGGACGAGCAACCTTGGAGCTTCGCTCATCCGGTCGTTTGTGACTGTGCCGTCGGAAAGCTCTCGGTATGTCATTTAACAATTAAGCGGAAGGGTACTGCTAGTCATGTGAATTGTAAGCAAATTGTAGTTGAGAGAATCATCAAGAAAATCCTCATTTCTTCAGACAAGAAATTTACCTCAATGTCTCGTTCAGTGAGGGCATCAATGAGTGGCGGTGGAGAGCAATTGTTCTGGAAAATACGAAGAAATGATTGATCAAACGTTGTATTCCAATTTTCCAAATGATGCATCAACTATGAGGTGGACTCTAATTACATACCTGTCATATGTCATCTTCGTCGCCACATAATCTGCCAGAGACGCGGCTTGGTATCAACGATGAGTCAGCCTCGAGGCTGACTCATCGAAGTCCCTGTGTCTCCACAACAAGGCCGTGAACCTCGAGTTCTGCCATCTGTAAAACATCAGCAACAATATGATTGAATTGAACATCTTCATTTAGACCCTTGGTTCAGAACCTGGAACAGACACTTACGGAGAAAAAAAAGACTCCTGTTGTCAGAATCCTTCTGAGCCTGGCGCCATTGTGATGGGTACACAACAGTCCATTCACTCAGATCCCAGACGTTACTGAAAGCATTGCAGCAAAAAATACAGGATTTTGTTATGTAGCCGCCCTTTGTGCTTGTACCCAGCAACTTTTGCGAGGGTTTTGTTGTCTGAGTGAGGGAAATGCTGTAGATTTAAGAGGACTATATATTTTGAAAAATGAGATGTTAAGAATTATAATAAATACCACTTTGATGTCATACAAGCAAGCAAAACACCCGTGAGTCCAAATGTGCACATTTCCATATCATAAAACTCATGTCATACACAGTGTCAACGTTTATGATCACTATGTTTGATGTACAGTTACAAGATGACATGGTGCCATACCCTGGGTATAACAGAATGAGCCTGTTATGAAGACAATTCACCGTAGCACACACCTGAATGCACTCAGCTATGCTCAAGGTCCTAAACGATATTATAACCGCCATCGCTAAAAGACCGTACTGTGCAGCCATCTTCATCGACCTAGCCAAGGCTTTCGACTATGTCTATCACCGCATTCTTATCTGCAGACTCAATAGCCTTGGCTTCTCAAATGACTGCCTCGCCTTGTTCACCAACTACTTCTCAGATAGAGTTCAGTCTGTCAAATCGGAGGGCCTGTTGTCCGAATCTCTGGCAGTCTCTATGGGGGTGCCACAGGGTTCAATTCTCGGGCCGACTCTTTTCTCTGTATATATCAATGATGTCGCTCTTTCTGCTGGTGATTCTCTGAGCCACCTACAGTGGGGCAAAAAAGTATTTAGTCAGCCACCAATTGTGCAAGTTCTCCCACTTAAAAAGATGAGAGAGGCCTGTAATTTTCATCATAGGTACACTTCAACTATGACAGACAAAATGAGAAAAGAAAATCCAGAAAATCACATTGTAGGATTTTTAATGAATTTATTTGCAAAATATGGTGGAAAATAAGTATTTGGTCAATAACAAAAGTTTATCTCAATACTTTGTTATATACCCTTTGTTGGCAATGACAGAGGTCAAACGTTTTCTGTAAGTCTTCACAAGGTTTTCACACACTGTTGCTGGTATTTTGGCCCATTCCTCCATGCAGATCTCCTCTAGAGCAGTGATGTTTTGGGGCTGTTGCTGGGCAACACGGACTTTCAACTCCCTCCAAAGATTTTCTATGGGGTTGAGATCTGGAGACTGGCTAGGCTACTCCAGGACCTTGAAATGCTTCTTACGAAGCCACTCCTTCGTTGCCCGGGCGGTGTGTTTGGGATCATTGTCATGCTGAAAGACCCAGCCACGTTTCATCTTCAATGCCCTTGCTGATGGAAGGAGGTTTTCACTCAAAATCTTACGATACATGGCCCCATTCATTCTTTCCTTTACACGGATCAGTCGTCCTGGTCCCTTTGCAGAAAAACAGCCCCAAAGCATGATGTTTCCACCCCCATGCTTCACAGTAGGTATGGTGTTCTTTGGATGCAACTCAGCATTCTTTGTCCTCCAAACACGACGAGTTGAGTTTTTACCAAAAAGTTATATTTTGGTTTCATCTGACCATATGACATTCTCCCAATCTTCTTCTGGATCATCCAAATGCTCTCTAGCAAACTTCAGACGGGCCTGGACATGTACTGGCTTAAGCAAGGGGACACGTCTGGCACTGCAGGATTTGAGTCTCTGGCGGCGTAGTGTGTTACTGATGGTAGGCTTTGTTTCTTTGGTCCCAGCTCTCTGCAGGTCATTCACTAGGTCCCCCCGTGTGGTTCTGGGATTTTTGCTCACCGTTCTTGTGATCATTTTGACCCCACGGGGTGAGATCTTGCGTGGAGCCCCAGATCGAGGGAGATTATCAGTGGTCTTGTATGTCTTCCATTTCCTAATAATTGCTCCCACAATTGATTTCTTCAAACCAAGCTGCTTACCTATTGCAGATTCAGTCTTACCAGCCTGGTGCAGGTCTACAATTTTGTTTCTGGTGTCCTTTGACAGCTCTTTGGTCTTGGCCATAGTGGAGTTTGGAGTGTGACTGTTTGAGGTTGTGGACAGGTGTCTTTTATACTGATAACAAGTTCAAACAGGTGCCATTAATACAGGTAACGAGTGGAGGACAGAGGAGCCTCTTAAAGAAGAAGTTACAGGTCTGTGAGAGCCAGAAATCTTGCTTGTTTGTAGGTGACCAAATACTTATTTTCCACCATAATTTGCAAATAAATTCATTAAAAATCCTACAATGTGATTTTCTGATTTTTTTTTTCTCATTTTGTCTGTCATAGTTGTACCTATGATGAAAATTACAGGCCTCTCTCATCTTTTTAAGTGGGAGAACTTGCACAATTGGTGGCTGACTAAATACTTTTTTGCCCCACTGTATACGCAGCTATACCCACCTATACGCAGACAACATCATTCTGTATACATCTGGCCCTTCTTTGGACACTGTGCTAACAAACCTCCAAACAAGCTTCAACGCCATACAACACTCCTTCAGTGGCCTCCAACTGCTTTTAAAAGTGCATGCTCTTCAACCGATTGCTTTCTTCCCGACTAGCATCACTACTCTGGACGGTTCTGACCTAGAATATGTGGACAACTACAAATACCTATGGTCTGGTTAGACTGTAAACTCTCCTTCCAGACTCTAAGACTCATTAAGCATCTCCTGTAATCTAGAATCGCAACAAAGCCTCCTTTACTCATGCCGCCAAACATACCCTCGTAAAACTGACTGTCCTACCGATCCTTGACTTCGGCGATGTCATTTACAAAATATGACACTCTACTCCCACTCTACTCCCACTCCCACTCTACACCCAACACTCTACTCAGCAAATTAGATGTAGTCTATCACAGTGCCATCCGTTTTATCACCAAAGCCCCATATACTACCCACCACTGCGACCTGTATGCTCTCGTTGGATGGCCCTCACTACATATCCGTCACCAAACCCAATGGCTCCAGGTCATCTATAAGTCTTTGCTAGGTAAATCCCCGCCTTATCTCAGCTCACTGGTCACCATAGCAACACCCACCCGTAACACACGCTCCAGCAGGTATGTTGCACTGGTCATCCCCAAAGACAACACTTCCTTTGGCTGACTTTCCTTCCAGTTCTCTGCTGCCAATGACTGGAACGAATTGCAAAAATCTCTGAAGCTCGAGTCTTATATCTCCCTCTCTAACTTTAGGCATCAGTTGTCTGAGCAGCTTACCGATCACTGTACCTGTACACAACCAATCTGTAAATAGCACACCCAACTACCTCATCCCCATATTATTACTTACCCTCTTGCTCTTTTGTATCCCAGTATCTCTACTTGCACATCATCATCTGCACATCTATCACTCCAGTGTTAATGCTAAATTGTAATTATTTTTGCCTCTAGGGCCTATTTATTGCCTACCTCCCTACTCGTCTACATTTGCACACACTGTACATAAATATAAAAATATTTATTTTGTGTTATTGACTATGTTTGTTTATGTGTAACTGTGTTGTTTTTGTCGTACCTCTTTGCTTTATCTTGGCCAGGTCACAGTTGTAAATGAGAACTTGTTCTCAACTGGCCTACCTGGTTAAATAAAGGTGAAATAAAAATAAAATGCAAAATAATGAATGCACTCAATAAAGAAAGATATATAAAACTGCTCCAACTCGCTCAAAACACGGCTGGCAGATTACCTCTTCATTGCTCTAAGCGTATGAATATTATCCAAATGCATCAGAATCTCTCATGGCGTCATGTTAAAAACAAATTACTATCTAGTCTACTGATTTTCTTTAGGAATGTTATATTTTTCCAAAACCCAAAGTATTTTTCAGTCCAGTTAGTATATACTAGCTTCAAGCATAACCACCAAACCAGACAGGCAAGTTCAGGGCAGCTAAAATAACCCAAGCCAAGGATAAATTGCCTTAAATGTACAGTTTTGTAAAGAGCCATAGCTGAATGGAACTCATTACCAATCCATATTTCTCAGGCAAAAAGTAAATCCACCGTCAAAAAAAATAAATCAAAACATCTAATGCGATAGACCATATTACTGGACAGCAAATAGAAAGTATCAACTGAATGTTAAATGTGTTTCTTGTCAGGTATTTTAATTATCTTTATTGTCTACTTGTTGAATGTTTGAAGTCTTAATTGGGGTTGTTTGTAATGTCTTGTTAATTGCTGTTGGACCCCAGGAAGATTAGATAGTGTTACGGCGTTAGCTAATGGGGTTAATAAAGTTAATTTAAAAAATCCCAAAATGGCTCCTTTCTATTTGCACCTGAATTGTATTGTGAAAGCCTAACACTAATATAATATTTTATAACTTCACTAGTCATGTTGGCAATAGAAAAACCTTTAAAATGATGCCCACCTGACCCAGATTGTGGTTTATAATAGACTGTTTCTCAATTGCGTAAACAAGAACAGTAATTGTGTGATGGCGAGGATGTTCCAAACAACACAACTACAAGTGTGCTTGCTCTATTTCCTCAACAGCACAGCTAGGAAAGCAAAAAAAACACCTCCAGTGTCCCGCTGGGCGTCTGTAAGTTCTGTCTGTTGTCCGTGACCGGTTGATCTATTGGGCCTACACGTCACCCTCCTCTGGTCATCCTGGGATCGGTCGGAAGGTGCGCTGTTTGGCTGGGAAGTACTGGTGGCCTACTTTGGCCAAGGACGTGAGGGTTTATGTTTCTTCCTGCTTGGTGTGCGCACAGTGTAAGGCTCCTAGGCACCTGCCCAGAGGGAAGCTACACCCCTTACCCGTTCCACAGCGGCCTTGGTCGCACCTGTCGGTGGATTTTCTTACCGATCTCCCCCCTCACATGGAAACACCACGATCCTGGTCGTTGTGGATCGTTTCTTTAAGTCCTGCCGTCTCCTCCCTCTGCCCGGTCTCCCTACGGCCCTACAGACTGCGGAGGCCTTGTTTACGCACGTCTTCCGGCACTACGGGGTGCCTGAGGATATTGTGTCTGATCGAGGTCCCCAGTTCACTTCAAGGGTTTGGAAGGCGTTCATGGAACGTCTGGGGATCTCGATCAGCCTTACCTCGGGGTTTCATCCCGCGAGTAATGGGCAGGTGGCGAGAGTGAACCAGGATGTGGGCAGGTCCCAGCAGTTGTCTTATATACGGCTATACACAGACAAGTTACTTTTTCACCTTCTCCACTGCGGCCCTGTCGATGTGGATGGATACGTGCTCCCTCTGCTGTCTCCTGAACTCTACGATCAGCTCCTTCGTTTTGTTGACGTTCAGGGAGAGGTTATATTCCTGGCACCACTTCGCCAGGGCCCTTACCTCCTCCTTGTAGGCTGTCTCATCATTGTTGGTAGTCAGGCATACCATTGTTGTGTCATCTACAAATTTGAGTTGAGAGGGGCGAGTGGCCACGCAGTCATGGGTTAACAGGAAGTATAGTAGGGGGCTGAGCACGCAACCTTGTGGAGCCCCTGTATTGAGGATCAGCTAAGTAGAGGTGTTGTTTCCTACCTTCACCACCTGGGGGCGGCCCGTCAGGAAGTCCAGGACCCAATTACACAGGGCGGGGTTGAGACTCTTGGGTAGGGGGCAGTATTTTCATGTCCGGATGAAAATCATGCCCAAAGTAAACTGCCTGTTACTCAGGCCCAGAAGCTAGGATATGCATATAATTGGTAGATTTGGATAGAAAACACTCTAACATTTCTAAAACTGTTAAAATAATGTCTGTGAGTATAATAGAACTGATATGTCAGGCGAAACCCCGAGGACAAACCATCCCCCCCAAAAACAATTTCAGTCTACCACTATTTTCAATGGCCGTCATTTTTATTATAAGGCGAAGTTCTCCCAGATTGCAGTTCCCAGGGCTTCCACTAGATGTCAACAGTCTTTAAAAAGAGTTTCAGGCTGGTTTTTGGAAAAATTTGCCAGAAATTGTAGTTTTTCTAGGTGGCTCCCATTTTGGCTGTAGTGTTTCCAAGCGCGTGAATGAGTTCACGTTCTTTGATATTTTTCTCCGGTAAAGACAATAACGATCCTCCGTCTTAAATTGTATCATTTATTTACGTATTAGGGTACCTAAGGTTTGATTATAAACGTTGTTTGACTTGTTTGGAAAAGTTTATTAGTAACGTTTGGGATTCATTTTGTATGCATTTTGATGGAGGGAAACTGGGTGGATTATTGACTGAAGCGCGCCAGCTAAACTGAGTTTTTATGGATATAAAGAAGCACATTATCGAACAAAAGGACCATTTGTGATGTAACTCTGACCTTTTGGAGTGCCAACAGAAGACCATCAAAGGTAAGGCATTTATTATATCGCTGTTTCTGACTTTCGTGTCGCACCTGCCTGGTTGAAATATGTTTTTCATGGTTTTGTGTGCGGGGCGCTGTCCTCAGATAATCACATGGTGTGCTTTCGCCGTAAAGCCTTTTTGAAATCTGACACAGCGGCTGGATTAACAAGAAGTTAAGCTTCATTTTGATATATTACACTTGTGATTTTATGAAAGTTAAATATGTATAATTCTGTAGTTTGAATTTCGCGCTCTGCAATTTCACCGGATGTTGGCCAGGTGGGGCAGTATTTAAACATCTGGATGAGAAGCGTTCCCAAAGTAAACTGCCTGTTACTCAGGCCCAGAAGCTAGGATATGCATATAATTGGTAGATGTGGATAGAAAACACTCTAACGTTTCCAAAACGGTTAAAATAATGTCTGTGAGTATAACAGAACTGATATGGCAGGCGAAAACCTGAGGAAAATCCATCCAGGAAGTGGGATTTGTTTGATGTGGGTATTTTCTATTGAATGCCTCTAGAGTATCTAATGGGTTAGGACCCAGATTTCAGTTCCTATGGCATCCACTAGATGTCAACAGTCTTTAGACGTTGTTTCAGGCTTGTTTTCTGTAAAATGAAGAAGAATGAGACCTTTCTGTCAGAGGACTGTAGAATCATGCAGTGTTGGTTTGCGCGCATGACCGAGTGCGCGCCCTTCGTTGTTTTTCCTTTCTATTGAATACGCTATCGTCCGGTTGAAATATTATTGATTATTTAGACAACTGACAACCTGAGGATTAATTATAAACATCGTTTGACATGTTTCGACAAACTTTACCGGAACTATTAGGATGTATTCGTCTGCATGTTTTGACCGCCTTTGTGCCAGTGGATTACTGAACAAAACACGCCAACAAAACTGAGTTTTTGAGATATAAAGAGGGACTTTATCGAACAAATCAAACATTTATTGTGTAGCTGGGACTCTTGTGACTGCAACCAGATGAAGATCTTCAAAGGTAAGTGATTAATTTTATTGCTATTTCTGACTTTCGTGACTCCTCTACTTGGTTGGAAAATGTTTGTATGCTTTTGTAAGCGGGGCGCTGTCCTCAGATAATCGCATGGTATGCTTTCACCGTAAAGCATTTTTTAAATCTGACAAAGCGGCTGGATAAACAAGAAGTTAATCTTTAAGCCAATGTACAACACTTGTATTTTTATGAATGTTTATTATGACCATTTCTGTACTTTGAATTTGGCACCCCACAAGGATGCGTGCTCAGCCCCCTCCTGTACTCCCTGTTCACCCATGACTGGGTGGCCATGCATGCCTCCAACTCGATGATCAAGTTTGCAGACGACACAACAGTAGTAGGCTTGATCACCAACAACGACGAAACAGCCTATAGGGAGGAGGTGAGGGCACTCGAAGTGTAGTGTCAGGAAAACAACCTTTCACTCAACGTCAACAAAACAAAGGAGATGATCGTGGACTTCAGGAAACAGCAGAGAGAGCACCCCCCCATCCACATCGAAGGGACAGCAGTAAAGAAGGTGGAAAGTTTCAAGTTCCTCGGCATACACATCACGGACAAACTGAAATGGTCCACCCACACAGACAGTGTGGTGAAGAAGGCGCAACAGCACCTCTTCAACCTCAAGAGGCTGAAGAAATGTGGCTTGTTACCTAAAATCCTCACAAACTTTTACAGATGCACAATTGAGAGCATCCTGTCGGGCTATATCACCGCCTGGTATGGCAACTGCACCGCCCACAACCGTAGGGCTCTCCAGAGGGTGGTGCGGTCTGCAAAACACGTCACCAGGGACAAACTACCTGCCCTCCAGGACACCTACAGCACACGATGTCACAGGAAGGCCAAAAAAATCATCAAGGATTACAACCACCCGAGCCACTGCCTGTTCACCCCGCTATCATCCAGAAGGCGAGGTCAGTAAAGGTGCATCAAAGCTGGGACTGAGAGACTGAAAAACAGCTTCTATCTAAAGGCCATCAGACTGTTAAATAGCCATCACTAACACAGAGGGCTGCTGCCTACATACAGACTTGAAATCATTGGCCACTCTAACAAATGCTTCACTAGTCACTGTATTAATGGCACTTAAATAATGATATTTACATATACAGTATCTTGCACTACTCATCCCAGATGTATATACTGTATTTTATACCATCTATTGCATCTCGTCTATGCCGGTCGGTCATGGCCCATCCATATATTTATATGTACATATTCTTATTCCAACCCTTTACTTAGATTCGTTTGTATTAGGTAGTTGTTGTGGAATTGTTAGATATTGCCTCACTATCGGAACTAGAAGCATAAGCATTTCGCTACACTCGCAATAACATCTGCTAACGATGTGTATGTGACCAATAACATTTTATTTGATGTCGCTTATGCCTATGTCTGGCCCTGGGAATTACTAATCACTTCACAAACCAGTGTGACTTGCAGGTCTTATGTGGTCCATGAGCCAGGGTTTTTAGACCACAATGTCAAGGATCATTAGGCCATACCTAAAGGCCTTATGAACTGTATAATATGTGGTCATAAAGGGTTTACTTTTAATTGAAACACATTCACTTTGGCAGTCACTTGTTGGAAGTTTCAGGAATAAATGTTATTGAATGCAACAATGATGTCTCTGTCGCTAACAAACACAATCATGGGTGGGTATCGCTCACATTCACTCGAAAGGCATTGTGGGACATATGTGCGCATATTATTCATGTTAGCTCCCCATGTACATTTAAGAACCAGCCATGCTACCCTGTTCTGGGACAATTGTAATTTCCTAAGTCCCTCTTTGTGGCACCTGACCACACGGCTGGACAGTAGTCCAGGTGAGACAAAACAAGGGCCTGTAGGACCTGCCTTGTTTAGAAGGCAGAACAGTGCTTTATTATGGACAGAAGAGTAGTGAAACAGACAGTGATGAGGCAGACAGTGGTGAGGTGTCACGGCCGTCGAATGAAGTTGAACAAAGCGCAGCGTGGTAAGCGTACATATTCCTCTTTATTAGTATGACGCCGACAAAAACAATAAACAATACCAAAACAACAGTGAAGCTTAAGGCTATAGTGTCACAAACAAAGACAACTTCCCACACAGAAAGGAGGGAAAAGGGCTACCTAAGTATGGTTCCCAATCAGAGACAATGACAGGTGTCTCTGAGAACCATACCCGGCCAAAACATAGAAATACAAAATCATAGAAAAACAAAACATAGAATGCCCACCCCAAATCACACCCTGACCAAACCAAATAGAGACATAAATAGGCTCTCTAACGTCAGGGCGTGACATGAGACAAGGAAGCAAGCAGACAGAGAGGCTTTCCAAGCAGTTGGACAGTAAAGCAACACCTACACTTTAAAAAGAGAATTAGTGCAATCAAAAATTACAGTTGAAAAATGTTATATGTTTTGGTTTATATTGGTGCTTGTTCGTTTTATCTTGGATTTGATAGTTTCCCCACCTTTTTTTTTACCACTACAAGGGTTCCTAAAGGGTTCTTCAGCTGTCCCCATAGGAGAACCCCGTTTGGTTCCAGGTAGAATAATCTTTGGTTACAGGTAGAACACTCTGTGGAAAGGGAACTGAAAAGGGTTCTACGTACCTGGAATCAAAAGGATACTACCTGGAACAAAAAAAAGTTATTCAAAGGTTTCTGCTATGGTGACAGCCGAAGAACCCTTTTAGGTTTTAGATCTTTTAGGTTTTAGAACCCTTTTAGCACCTTTTCTTCCAAGAGTGTACATCACTGATGGTTATTATATCAATTATGTGTGCATAAATGCATTTCCACCGCAATTGTCGCAAAATCTATTTCACTGACAAAAAAAATATCCACCCTTGTCTATCCTATTTAGTTTTGTTGACATTGGGAGATTTTACGGACAAATCAGCTTTTTCCATCAGGCCTGTCATAAGTTTTTTTTTTGTCTCAAGGAAATTCATCGCCATGAAATGGTTGCATGGAAACGTCATTAGTGATAGGAAATCTGACAAAATGCCATTTGAGATCTAAAATGCATCATGATGCATTTCCGCTCTTGCTCTGACACTGATAAGACATTTACTAGAACATGATGAAAATCCATATGCACCCTTCCAACATATTTAGCACATATTCTAGGGTATTTCAGACTACAAAGACCAACACAAAAGTCCACACAGCCCAGCTCTAAACCACAACATTTACCCTTTTAATTGAAACCCTATGACTACTGTAACGCCTTCCATGGCTAACAAGTTGTCAATCTGGTGTAATAAGGTACATTGAAAATGAAAAGCAGGGGCGCTGTTGTAAAAACAAACACTATCACTTCAAATATTCTGCATAGGATATCTTCAGAATGCAACAGACACGAGATTAAATCGTGTAACCACACTGAAAAAAAATATCTAAATACATAATGAACTCCCTCTCAATGAAGAGTTTAGAGACACATATGCAGTTTGGAGTAATACGGTCTCTCTTTTTGCTACCTATCAAAATGACACCCACAGTCTCTTTCAGCAGTTCTTGGTCTTAAAGTAGTGGAACGCCAGCCACCTTAAGGTATCACATCCATGCTCTTGGAATAGCATGAGACAGCTCACTGTCTAAGAGGCTAACTCCACATGACAATGTGCGTGTTTATAAAGTAACACCTCCCCAAGTGTTAATTTCCCCCCTCTGTTGCTCTCACATCCTTTCTACACAACTCTCTGACGACACTAACAGTGTCGATTTACTAACAGGAGAGTGCATAGCAGTATGATATACAATATGTTTTCAGGGTGCACTTGCATGAAATAAACGATTCATGTAAAACTTCATGTTAAGGGGACCTTATTACAGTGTAATTATTCAAATCAAGTCAACTTAGTGACTGTAAACTTCTGACCCACTGGAACTGTGATATCACATTTATTTATAAAGCCCTTCTTACATCAGCTGATATCTCAAAGTGCTGTACAGAAACCCAGCCTAAAACCCCAAACAGCAAGCAATGCAGGTGTAGAAGCACGGTGGCTAGGAAAAACTCCCTAGAAAGGCCAAAACCTAGGAAGAAACCTAGAGAGGAACCAGGCTATGAGGGGTGGCCAGTCCTCTTCTGGCTGTGCCGGGTGGAGATTATAACAGAACATGGCCAAGATGTTCAAATGTTCATAAATGACCAGCATGGTCAAATAATAATAATCACAGTAGTTGTCGAGGGTGCAACAAGTCAGCACCTCAGGAGTAAATGTCAGTTGGCTTTTCATAGCAGATCATTAAGAGTATCTCTACCGCTCTTGCTGTCTCTAGAGAGTCGAAAACAGCAGGTCTGGGACAGGGAGCACGTCTGGTGAACAGGTCAGGGTTCCATAGGCGCAGGCAGAACAGTTGAAACTGGAGCAGCAGCACGGCCAGGTGGACTGGGGACAGCAAGGAGTCATCATGCCAGGAAGTCCTGAGGCATGGTCCTAGGGCTCAGGTCGTCCGAGATAGAGAAAGAAAGAAAGAGAGAATTAGAGAGAGCATACTTCAATTCACACAGGACACTGGATAAGACAGGAGAAGTACTCCAGATATAACAGACTGACCCTAGCCCCCGACACAAACTACCGCAGCATAGATACTGGAGGCTGAGACTGGAGGGCTCAGGAGACACTGTGGCCCCATTCGATGATACCCCCTGAAAGGGCCAAACAGGCAGAATATAACCCCACCCACTTTGCCAAAGCACAGCCCCCACACCACTAGAGGGATATCTTCAAACACCAACTTACCATCCTGAGACAAGGCCGAGTATAGCCCACAAGTCACCAGTCACACCTTCAGCAGTGAGATAATGAGAGCCGCTACCTGACCAAAGCCCCGGATAAACCTCCGGTAGTAGTTGGCAAACCATAGAAACCGCTGCACTTCCTTCACCGTGGTGGGAGTCGGCCAATTACGCACGGCTGAAATGCGGTCACTCTCCATCTCCACCCCTGACATGGAAATGCGGTACCCTAGGAAGGAGACGGACTGTTGGAAGAACAGACATTTCTCAGCCTTGACGTACAGGTCATGCTTTAACAGTCGACCAAGCACCCTGCGCACCAGGGACACATGCTCGGCGCGTGTAGCGGAGTATATCAGAATGTCGTCGATATACACCACTACACCCTGCCCGTGCAGGTCCAGGAAAATCTCGTCAACAAAGGCCTGGAAGACTGATGGAGCATTCATCAACCCGTACGGCATGACGCTGTACTCATAGTGCCCTGAGGTGGTACTAAATGCCGTCTTCCACTCGTCCCCCTCCCGGATACGCACCAGGTTGTAAGCGCTCCTGAGAACCAATTTTGTGAAGAAGCGCGCCCCGTGCTGACTCACCGCACATGTAGCAGCGGATGGCGTCGGAATCCTAGAGGAAATGGAGGAGAGCCCAAGACCTTGTTTCCTTTGGTCAGTGACCAGCTGAGCTGTGGAGGGTGCCTCTGGAAGGCTGCTGGCTGTTGGTGTACTCCCAGGATCAGAGCTGACTCCGAGGGCCAGTATGTCCGCCTCCAGCGGGGCAAAGCTGTTTAATAGCTGGATCTGATCTTATAGGAAATATCGAGGCCAACCAGACTGCCTCCCACGTGACCTCCTTCGCCTTCTCCTGGCCGCGGAGTTGAGGTTACTATCTTTCTAGTGGATTGGAGCAGGTCAGTACCACCCGACTCATTGAGCCCTTGGCTGTACGAGGCATTCAAAATTGAAATTCTGTGTATCTGGGCTGCATCAAAGTACAGTGCCTTCGGATATTATTCAGACACCTTGACTTTTTCCACATTTTGTTATGTTACAGCCTTATTGTAAAATGCATTAAATTATTGTTTTCCCTCATCAACCTACACACACTACACCATAATGACAAAGTGAAAACAGGTTTTTAGAAATTTTTGCAAATGTATTAAACATATAAAACAGAAATGCTTTATTTACCTAAGTATTCAGACCCTTTACTAAGAGACTCGAAATTGAGCTCAGGTGAATCCTGTTTCCATTGATCATCCTTGATGTTTTCACCAATTGATTGGACATGATTTGGAAAGGCACACACCTGTCTATATAAGGTCCCACATTTGACAATGCATGTCAGAGCAAAAACCAAGCCATGAGGTCGAAGGAATTGTCCGCAGAGCTCCGAGACAGGATTGTGTCGAGGCACAGATCTGGGGAAGGGTACCAAAAAATTTTCTGCAGCATTGAAGGTCCCCAACACAGTGGCCTCCATCCTTCTTAACTTCTCTAGGGTAGGGGGCAGCATTTTCACGTTTGGATGAAAAGCATACTCATATTCAACTGCCAGCTACTCATTCCCACTCATTCCACAGTTTTAGAAACGTCAGAGTGTTTTCTATCCAAATCTACTAATACTATGCATATCCTATTATGCATAGTATTAGTAGATTTGGATAGAAAACACTCTGACGTTTCTAAAACTGTTTGAATCATGTCTGTGAGTATAACAGATCTTATTTAGCAGGCGAAACCCCGAGGACAAACCATTCAGATTTATTTTTTTGAGGTCACTCTCTTTTCAATGAGTTTTCATTGGGAAACCAGATTTCTAAGCGAATTGCTTGCAGTTCCTACGGCTTCCACTGGATGTCACCAGTCCTGAGAAATAGATTGAGGTTATTCCTTTGTGTAATGAAGAAGTACGGCCATCTAGAAGTCGAGTCACTCCAGGTGTCCTGTTTGATTGAAGCGCATGTCCAGAAGGCATGCTACATTTGGTTTTAATCCTGTATCTACTGCATCTTGCCTATGCCGTTCTGTACCATCACTCATTCATATATCTGTATGTATGTACATATTCTTTATCCCTTTACACTTGTGTGTATAAGGTAGTAGTTGTGGAAATGTTTGGTTAGATTACTCTTTGGTTATTACTGCTTTGTCGGAACTAGAAGCACAAGCATTTCGCTACACTTGCATTAACATCTGCTAACCATGTGTATGTGACAAATAACATTTGATTTGATTTGTATTGAACACAGATCATCCCGTCTTCAATTTTATCGATTATTAACGTTAAAAAATACCTAAAGTTGTATTAGAAAAGTAGTTTGACATTTTTTGGCAAAGTTTACAGGTAACGTTTGAGATATTTTGTCGTCACGTTTGAGCAAGTTGGAACCTGTGTTTTTCTGGATCAAACGCGCCAAATAAATGGACATTTTGGATATATATCGACAGAATTAATGGAACAAAAGGACCATTTGTGATGTTTATGGGACATATTGGAGTGCCAACAATAGAAGCTCGTCAAAGGTAAGGCATGAATTATATTTGTATTTCTGCGTTTTGTGTCGCGCGTGCAGGGTTAAAATATGCTTCTCTCTTTGTTTACTATTGAGCTATACTCAGATAATAGCATCGTATGTGTTCGCTGAAAAGCCTATTTGAATTCTAACATGTTGGCTGGATTCACAACCAGTGTAGCTTTAATTTGGTATCTTTCATGTGTGATTTATTGAAAGTTTGATTTTTAATTTTCATAGTAATGAATTTGAATATGGCGCTCTGCATTTTCTCAGGCTTTTTGCCAAGTGAGACAGTAGCGTCTTGCCTAAACTCAGATTTTTGGATATAAATATGAACTTTACCGAACAAAGAATACATGTATTGTGTAACATGAAGTCCTATGAGTGTCATCTGATGAAGATCATCAAAGGTTAGTGATTCATTTTATCTCTATTTCTGCTTTTTGTTACTGCTCTCTTTAGCTGAAAAAATGGCTGTCTTTTTCTGTGACTTGGCTCATACCTAACATAATCGTTTGGTGTGCTTTCGTCATAAAACCTTTTTGAAATCGGACACTTTGGCTGGATTTACAACAAGTGTAGCTTTAAAATGGTGTAAAATACATGTATGTTTGAGGAATTTAAATTATAGGATTTCTGTTGTTTTGAATTTGGCGCCCTGCAGTTTCACTGGCTGTTGACGAGGTGGGACGCTACCGTCCCACATACCCTAGAGAAGTTAAATGGAAGGACCAAGACTCTTCCTAGAGCTGGCCGCCTGACCAATGTGAGCAATCGGGGGAGAAGGGCCTTGGTCAGGGAGGTGACCAAGAACCCGATGGTTACTCTGACAGAGCTCCAGAATTCCTCTTTGGAGATTGGAGAACCTTCCAGAAGGACAACCAATCCACCAGTCCACCAATCAGGCCTTTATGATAGAGTGGCCAGACGGATGCAGTCAGCTTGGAGTTTGCCAAAAGGCACCTAAAGAGTCTTAGTCAAGATTTTCTGGTCTGATGAAATCAAGATTGAACCAAAGAGTCTGAATGCCAAGTGTCAAGTCTGGAAGAAACCTGGCACCACCCCTACGGTGAAGCATGGTGTTGGCAGCATCATGCTGTGGGGATGTTTTTCAGCGGCAGGGACAGGGAGACTGGTCAGTATCGAGGCAAAGATGAACGGAGCAAAGTACAGAGAGATCCTTGATGAAAACCTGCTCCAGAGTGCTCAGGACCTCAGACTGGGGCAAAGATTCAACTTCCAACAGGACAACGACACTAAGCACACAGCCAAGAAAACTCAGGAGTGCCTTTGGGACAGGTCTCATAATGTCCTTGAGAGGCCCAGCCAGATCCCGGACTTGAACTCGATCGAACATCTCTGGAGAGATCTGAAAATAGCTGTGTAGCAACTCTCCCCATCCAACATCCAACAGAGCTTGAGAGGATCTGCAGACAAGCTCGGAAAAAACTCCCCAAATACAGGTGTGCCAAGCTTGAAGCGTCATACCCAAGATGACTTGAGGCTGCTTAAGGTGCTTCAACAAAGTACTGAGTAAATGGTCTGAATACTTATGTAAATGTGATATTTCAGTGCATTCGGAAAGTATTCAGAATATAAGGACCGACACTGGGAGATGAGAAGCAAGTCCAGGGAGTGAGCATTTAATAGATAATAGACAAGACGCAAACAAGGACAGCGTCCGGACACGGGAAGATGTAACGACATCAATGCTGACACGGGGAACAAACTGAGGAGCAGACAGATATAGAGGGGCAATCAACAAAGTAAAGGAGTCCAGGGTGAGTCCAATTCGTGCTGATGCGCGTAATGATGGTGACAGGTGTGCGTAATGAAGGGCAGCCTGGCGCCATAAGGCGCCAGAGAGGGGAAATGGGAGCAGGTGTGATACAGACCACTTAAATGTTTCAACATTTTGTTACGTTACAGCCTTATTCTAAAATTGATTATATTGTAAATACCCCATAATGACAAAGCAAATACAGGTTTTTAGAAGTTTTTGAAAATGTATTTAAAAACTGAAATAAACAACCTTCTCAAAACCTGAATATGAATACCTTTGCTACAAATGTGCCATACATCCATGCCTGTACATTTTGCTGAAATTACACAAACATAAAACACAACAAGGCAATTGTCCAGGCAGACCAGTGGTTGCAGGAATTGGCTCAATGCTAGAGTCATTGTCGAACTTCAGACTAATTTATTAAATGAGTGCAAGTATTGCCATCATATGTGAAAGACTATAGACTTCATAAACAAGATCTCACCAATAACGGGATTAACAGAAGACTGTATTTTGGTCACATTAGATGTTGAGAGCCTATATACCAGCATTCCCCATACGGAGGGGCTGGCAGCCCTAGCTCACTATTTGAGAGACCGAGATACTAACAAATACACACCAACAAACTTCATTCGAGAGCTGGCTGAATATGTTTTGACGTATAACTATTTCAAGTTTGATGATGAATACTACCTCCAAACGAATGGAACATTGAAGGGCTCCACATTTGGGTCTTTTTGAAGAACGTTTTGTTTTAACAATGAAAACAACAACAAAAATTTAATAAAGTCCTGAAGTGGTATCGATTTATTGACAAAAAAAATTGCATATGGGGAGGAATGGGAGAAGACCTGTCAGACTTTATGGCATTACTCAATGACATTGATCCCAATCTCAAATTCACTACTGAATGTGACACTAAACGTGTTCGTTACCTCGATATGTGGATTGAGAAATCAAATGGAAACCTGTTTACAACTCTATAGAGAAAAGAAACAGACATAAATAGTCTATTATTACAGGGGGGACAGCTTCCACCACGAGACATTAAAAAGAGGACAGCACCGTATATGCCACTCCACCAAGGACTATCTAGAAAAAGCAGCGGAGATGCGCAATAGGTTTCTAATGTGTGGATGAAGCTCTTGATTTGGCATTGGGGAAAACATGAGATGAGTTGCTACAAAAAAGACTCACTAGAGCTAAAGAACACACTGTAATGTTCACCACCACATGTACTTGTTCACCAACATCTTATACTTTGAACTTGTGGGAGATAATGACAAGAAAACACTGGCATGTTTTATCATCGGACCCAGCTTTGCCAGCTGAATTTAAGAATCCACCACTTATTGTATATAGGAGAGGTCACAATTTACTCTATAAATTGGTCCATTCCGACTGCCAGCCACAAAAGAAAAATCAGCCAGGCTCTTTTACGCCCTCTTCTGAATGGTAGCTATAAGTGCAGAGGTTGCGCACAGTGCAACAATATGATGAATTGTGAATATTTCTGCCACCCACATACAGGAAAACGGTTCCAAATAAAGGACATTATGACATGCTCCACCACCCATGTTATCTAAATTATTAAATGTCCATGTGGGCTGTGTTAATTAGATAAAACCTCTCGTTCTCTCAAGCAGAGAATTAGTGCGCCTAAAAGTTCAATCGGTTGAAACAACCAGTTGCAATATATTTTAATGACCAAAAACATGACATTTATACCTTTAGATTTTGTGGCATAGAGAAAGTTAAGATATCAGACAGGAGAGGTGATATAAATAATACTCTGAGCAGAAGAGAATGTTCTGGGATTTTCACCCTCCAGACACTATTTCCTAAAGGTCTTGATGATGAAATGCCTATGTATGTTATGTTGTAAATGTGAGCATGAATTAATGCCCCTCATTTCAGATTACTCTGATGTTTACTTGCGCTGTACCCAATGATTTATGAAAACTTGCTGAGTGGGTCGATGTCATTGTGGTTTTACAGACGTGTATAATATTTTTTTTTGTACACACTGTATTTGAATATTTATGAAATGCACATTGTTAAATTTGGTAACACTTACATATTTATTCTCCCTCGACTCCAACCCCATTCGACGCATGAAACGGATGTGGGTGGAGCTATGTCTACATAAGAGTGCAAAAAAAATGTCAGCGTAGAAAACCTCTGACGAAGGCCTTGGGGCCGATACTTAAAGCTTATTAAAGAGCAGTGATACTATTGTGCCTGTTTCTTCTTTTTTCACAATTAATGGACTGGTAAAACAGTTGGTTAGGATTGGGGAACCAGCTATAAATTGAAACCCTACACAGAAATGTCCATAGGAGGAACCACCATGTCGGTCCAAAATAAAGAATTACATAGAGTAATTAAAAAATATATATTTTGATGGAGAAGAAATGACTCCTTTTAAATTATAAGAAAGGAAGATGTTCCTAATAAAATACTGCTTCTTTTGTGTGTTTGTTTTTGTTTCCTGAGTGTGTGTGTGTGTGTATTGACGAGAGATTTATATTATGGGCGGACGATGGACCCTAATTTTGGTAATATGTATTGTCAACGGCAGTGATATTTGAAGTGTGAGACTGGTATAAGACATTAGGTATCCCATATTCTCCAGTAGTAAATTGGCAGACACTTCAGTATTAGTTCTAATACAGGGTATCAGGTGCCGTGACCAATTAAAAAGCACAAATACCATAACTACTCTCCGGGGAAGTGGATATCACTACCTTGGAAAATTGTTAAAATTGGCTTATATTAAAACCGTGAGTGCGGAAATCGAAACACTCTGGACACTGTCGAGAGAGGTGCAGAAATAACTCTCATAAAAGAGGTCAACTGTAGCAAAGCCATAGAGGCACTAAAAAAAGTGCAATAGCATTCTACCAATTTGTCTCAAAAAATTTTTTTAAACTAATCATGGATAAAATTGGGCAGCCTTTCCCTGCTGACAGAAAATTCCAATCTAATAAAGAATTCAGAGATGCTATTGTGAGTTGGCACAATGACATAGAAGAAAAATCAAAAGCTCAATACACCAACGTTTTGATGACAGCGTTCTATCGACCAAAAAATTAAAAACTATAAAAACTAAATTAGTAGCACTCAGCATAAACGCACCAACCGTAATATTTGTGACGTAAATTGAGTGTGTACTATGCTTATTGGTCATAGATACAAATTCATTGCTTTAACAAATTATGACAAATGTTAATAAAATGTTGAGCAACGTTATAAAGTATTGAGTTTTCAAATAAATTATGTTTGTTAGTTACGAACCGCATCCTTATGAACCGCATAGCATAGCATTACAGCAGTATGTACCGGTATGTTAGCTAGCTACCTAACGTTAGTTGGCTACTAGTACATCGAACTTGCCAGTATATTAACTATATGCTATCTAACTACCCTATGTTTACTGTCTTGATTATTCATGTCCTTCTTAGCTTAGCTAAATGGTATAGTCGTTGTGCATTCTCAATGGACATTGTTAAATTGTGTGGTTCGTAAGTTCGCTCTAGCTATCTGCTCCAAATGTGTCAGAGCGCAGAATAACTGTTGAAATTGCAAACAGACAACACCCGTTGAATATTGCCAGTGTCAGTAACCGTCGGGGGAAAAAAACATTATTAAATTGTTGCCTGCAGCACAGTTAGTCACCAACGCTCTGGATAACATGAAAAAAGCCTAACCAGCTCTGCAAGGGAAAATAAAATGGTCAGTAAGGTGTTCTCTCATTTGTGTCTGGAAGTAGCTAGCCAATTAGCTTGGGTGCTTGACTGCCAATGTGAGGTCAGAACGCTTGGATCAACCATACTCCTCGGCCAGAGCGGGCAGTGTGCGCTCTGAACAGTCTGACTTTACGAACACAACTGAAGTCGTAAGATGTCTAGTTAGTAATTTATTATGCTAACAAGCTAGCAAGAGGCTGCATAGCAACAGCATCAACTTCCGGTAGACAAGCAAAGCATTAGTACGCTCAACTGAAAGGTTACCATTAGTTTACAGTATGCTAAAATGAACAAATAATATATACTATGTAGTATATACTCATTGAGTATGTAGTATACAGTTTGTTAGTATGGGTATTCGATCACAGCTTGGGTATGTGAGTATGTTGATCAAATGTGTACGTATGCTTTGATTGCAGGTTTGAAACCTGTTATCAAAATGGACATTGCGAGTGTAGTGGACCACCATTTTTCATTGGGATGAAATAGTAAAGGAGGTTTTGAGAGTGGAATCCGTTCACTTTGCAGCCGTCTGGTTAATACGGTCACAGTGAAAGTCACCCTGTTTTAGGTGTGGGGCCATTGCTCCAGTCCCAACAGCTGGATAATTCTACATGGAGACAGGAGAGGAGCTGATTTCAGGGTTGGATAGTCTTTGCGAAAATCAAAGAGAGCGTATTCTAAAAAGTAACAAATTAAAATTGCCAGTATTGGGCGAGAGCACCAATGAGGTTTACAAATAGTCCAACTTTGTATCACGCCGCATAGAAACGATCACTAAAAGGGTGTACATTTGAGGGTTCTGTGTTGTTACAGTATGCAGTTAATTTGTTATTGGCGTAAAAAGACGAAGAAACTCATATGCCAGACATCGCCACATTGGTAAACTATTTGTTTGAAGAGTTTTGAAAAAGCAATTGTGTTAGATGCCAGCATTGGGGTTGCCAAACCTAAAATTAGCTTTTTTTAAATGTTTGTTCATGAACATGAAGGGCGTTGTAGTGAGGGTGGTTACATAAAATAATGGGGGGAAAAAGAGACCAGTCAAATATGGGAGTAAATCTTTAGACTCTTCTTTAGGCTTTTCACTCGCCACTAAGTTTAGTACAGGCTATATAAAGGGTATATTCCCGTTGGGATGGATAAATCACAAACGATTAATGAGTGGAGGGAGGATAGTGGCCTCCCTGTGAACAGAAGTTATCATGTTTGTTTTGTCTGTAATTTAAAATAAATCGTTCACCTGGTAAAGTAACGTTAGACGGAAAGTAGAGGATATTAGAGATTGTAGACGGCTTTCTGAGTTGAACGAAACAGATATGTGGACTAGGAAAGAAACAAAGTGAATGGTAATTGACTTTCAGATAGCATTCTAATAATGCAATGTCTTAGTCATTTGAAGAAGTAAATGAAACATGAATAATTGACAATGTATTACTCAATTCCATAGTTTGGGAAGTACCAGTGATTTAAGTAAGAAGGTCATGTAATCTAAAACAATCATCTGTTTCCATTACGTGGAACTGTGTAAAGAATTTAAGTAGATCCAAGTAAATGTTTAAGTACCTAATATTGATCTGATAAGCCAGCACCAACTTTTTGAACGTCCTAGCAGATTTGTTAAACAACAGGTTAAATAACAGTTTGATTACACGAGAGGTGCTCTGGGATTGTTTACTTTAGAAGGTGCCTATTCAGCTTGACGGGACAGTATCATCAGTTGTGTCTGAAGTATAATTCTATGTACGACTGATTGAATGTCCGATAACAAGTTTTTTTTAAACGTTTAATCAATGATTCTGTATCTCTCTCCCTTTGAAATGTTTCCCGTGGGTGTTGCCTTGGGAAAGCGGTTAGTGAAATTCTGCAGTTTTATAAAGTATAAAGGCATTTGGATTCGGCCGTAGAGGGAGCTCCCAGTTTGTTTTTGCCCTACTTTTTATCATACACAACAACACGCACACACACAACCCACCGGTTATGAATATTTGTAAGTGGTGTTAATACCGTGTTTTATTTATTGTGTGGGGTCTTTTTTAATTTGGTTGTAAACTGGCTACGCAGAATGGTGGAAATGTTTGAAATGTTTTTAAATGGTTTCTGAGGTACAGGGAAAGAAAAGGGAAAGAAAACACTTAATGGGGTTGAATGACCTTTGTTCTGACTTCCTGGTGAGGCCTGATCACCCCCACTAGAAAGACTGGAGACATTGGGTGAGATTTAAATGGGCTATGTAAACACTAATAATCGTGAAAAAGTTTATAATTGTGACCTGATTCAGGAAACTAGGCATATGTCACAAGTCACAACTTCACAGGAGAGACGTTTTTTTAATCAAAATGTGTTTTTTGGCGGAAATGCCTTCTTGAACATGTGAACTTTCATGTGCCTTAATATCAAACTTGTATGCCATCTGTAAATACGAATAAAATTGTTAAATTACGAGCCTAGTTGGTTTAGGCACAGAAAAATTCAGCAACCTTCCCGCTAGCCATGATTGGCGGAGATAATGAGTGGGCTGGACATGCCGAGAGATGAGTTTGGAATGGTCTGCATTGTAGCATCTTGTGTCTATAAAATTAGCTGCCCTTAATGTGTAGATAATCCTTCCTACTGCAGTTTTATTGAAAGATATAACATTAGCCAGGAGAACTGCAAATATGTTGCTACTGCTCTCAATAACATTGCTGACCTGAATTTATCAGGCGCTATCGACAAAGGTCAGTGGGAAAAGTTGTGATGGACTACTTTCTGGAGGACGATCGTGCCATGCTGACTTACTAACGTTACTCTATAGATAATAATAAACAGTGACTTGACGCAACGGGCCAAACAAGCTGTGCAAACTAAACGGAAACGACACATGACCTCTTATTTAATAAAAGGGGTTGCAGTCTGCCGAGAAGCTTTCATCCATATATACGGAAAATAACCTAACATTGAACCTATTTGGTTAACTTTAGCTAGCTATGACAATCAGTTTGTATTGCTAGTTAAGCTTGCTGTTAGCTAGCCGGCTGGACTTCGATGGCTGGCTTGCTAACGTTACTCTATGGATTGGGATTTTAGTTCATTATAAAAGCTAGCTAACATTAACGTTAAATGTCTCAACAAAAGACCCCAAGTTAAAGCTTGCTATTAGCTAGCTAACGTTAGCGGAGGATAGATGGCTGGTTTGCTAGCTAACATTCACTTACATGTACGAACTGTGTGTAACGTTAGGATCTGGAATTTGTCTTTCAGCATCAGTAGAACACGCCTGACTCTCCTCCACCAGTCATACAAGGAGAATGGTCTAATGCCTCCCATCAAAAAGAGAGCTGGCCAAAGGAAGCACAGGTTACACCTGAAGCATGAGGACTTGCAGCGAGTGGTGAACTTCATCAATATCTACGCAGAGGATGATGCAATAGTATTACCAGGACGCCACCCAGGACACAACACTCCAAGCTGTTTAAAGGCACAGTCAACTTAGTGTATGTCAACTTCTGACCCACTGGAATTGTGATACAGTGAATTATAAATTAAATAATCTGTCTGTGAACAATTGTTGGAAAAATTACTTGTGTCATGCACAAAGTAGATGTCCTAACCGACTTGCCAAAACTATAGTTTGTTAACAAGAAATTTGTGGAGTGGTTGAAAAATGAGTTTTAATGACTCCAACCTAAGTGTATGTAAACTTCCGACTTCAACTGTACCAGAGTCAGAGCAGACGGAACTGTAGCGGAGAGAAAAAGCAGCGTGAGGCTGTGGAAATCCGGCGCAACAGGATAACAAAATCTATGCAGGAACAAACAGCTAGAAATGCAGACTGACTGAGTAGAGACTACGATCTGGCAGCGTGGAGTGCTGAGTATTTGTAGGGTTCTTGATTATGGAACAGGTTGCAGCTGGTGGGAATCTGCTCTGCTTCCAGCACACCTGTCTCCACTCACATAATAACATACACAGACAGAGAGAGAGGGAGAGAGAGCACTAGGGGAGTGTCATCTATATTATTCGTAGCCGCCTATTTACCATCACAAACCGATGCTGGCACTAAGACCACACTCAACGAGCTGTATAAGGCCATAAAACAAAAAAATTGCTCATCTAGAAGCGGCGCTCCTAGTGGCCGGGGACTTTAATGCAGGCAAACTTAAATCTGTTTTACCTCATTTCTACTAGCATGTCACATGTGCAACCATAGGAAAAAAAGCTCTAGACCACCTTTACTCCACACACAGAGATGCATACAAAGCTCTCCCTTACCCTCCATTTGGCAAATCTGACCATAATTCTATCCTCCTGATTCCTGCTTACAAGCAAAAACTAAAGCAGGAAATACCTGTGACTCGCTCAATACACACGGATGCTATAATACAGGACTATTTTGCTTGCACAGACTGGAATATGTTCTGAGTCATTCAATGGCATTGAGAAGTATACCACCTCAATCCCCGGCTTCATCAATAAGTGCATCGACGACGTCGTCCCCACAGTGACCGTACGTACATATCCCAATCATAAGCCATAGATTACAGGAAATATCCGCACTGAGCTAAAGGCTAGAGCTGCCGCCTTTAAGGAGCGGGACACTAATCTGGAAGCTTATAAGAAATGCCGCTATGCCCTTAGACAAACTATCAAACAGGCAAAGCGTAAAAATCTTGGAAACCCCCGACCAATTCCAACTCGCATACCGCCCCAACAGATCCACCGATGATGCAATCTCAATAGCACTCCACAGTGTCCTTTCCCACCTGGACAAAAGGAACACCTATGTGAGAACGCTGTTAATTGACTACAGCACAGCATTCAACACCATAATGCTCACAAAGCTCATCACTAAGCTAAGGACCCTGGGACTAGGCAACAACACATTTGCCACGCTGATTCTCAACACCGGGGCTCCTCAGGGGTGCGTGCTTAGTCCCCCCTCCTGTACTCCATGTTCACCCACGACTGCATGGCCAAGCACGTTGTCGACACAACTGTGGTAGGCCTGATCACCGACAAGATGAGACAGCCTACAGGGAGGAGGTCAGAGACCTGGCAGTGTGGTGACAGGACAATAACCTCTCCCTCAATGTGAGCAAGACAAAGGAGCTGATCGTGGACTACAGGAAACATCGACGGGGCTGTAGTGGAGCGGGTCGAGAGTTTCAAGTTCACATCACCAACAAACAATCATGGTCCAAACACACCAAGACAGTCATGAAGAGGGCACCAATAATCCAGAGGGCGCAATCAGAGAATTCATGATATCCGCATTGAAACTTCCTATAGAGACTGTAAACAAAGTGGCTTTCCACCGAGTACACAGACTTGGAGCGACAAGACCAAGGGTCCCCGACCGATCATCTCAAAATTTTAACACTTCCAAAAAAAGGAGTTGATCAAAAGCAGGGGAAGGAGCTAAAAGGGACCAAATTCGGGTTTAGTGACCAATTTCCCCGGGAGATAAACGAACATCGCAAGAGACTGTATCCTGTACATCGGCAACAGATGGAGAGGGGTAAGCGTGCCTTTCTCATTGTGGACAAACTCTTTATAGCTGGACAGCTATTCCGAGACAGCTCCATAACACCATGGCTGTACTAAATTCTTCAGGGACTTCAGGTTACGAAAAAAATTAAGTATGGGAACTGTAAAAATATCTGAACACTATGAAGTGGATATGAATACACACGTACTCAATTACATGTTCACTTACACATACGGACTTATACATACACATACACACTTGATCTCGCTCTCTTCTCTCTCTCACTCTCCTCTCCCTCTCTTACCTCTCTCTCTATTGTCGAGAACTGTTCTATAATTTAATATTATTATTATTTCTTGTTTGTCTATCTTTTCTATTTCTGTGTCTACATGTTTATATATGTTTACAACAAGCAAGGGGAAGATATCAGAATAGGGACATTGGGGAATAATGACATATTGTACGGGATACATTTGTACTGTTGTGAAGCCGTCTCTATAGTAATGCAAGGTCTCTTTCATGATCATGTGAAACGTCAATTGCTGTGGAAATGCTGGGATGTGTTTTTCAATGATGCTAAAGGTAATTATGATGCAACTTTGATGGTGATACGATATGGATTACAATTATCATCATGAATATCAAGGCTATACGCACTACATGTTACACACATAGACACTCAACCATGCAAATTGGCGGGGTTATTATTTATTTGTAGATCACACATTATAGTCTTACTCTTATACAGACATCGGTCGCACTCTCACTAAATCACATCCAATATCATACACATCAACTTACTCAGATTTACTACACACATAAAATCTTGTCTCCATTTTCTAACATCTGTGGCACTGGCTCACAGGCAAACAGGCAAGGGAATAAAACAAATATTGCTAGAACCTATTTCTTGAATTCTAAATATAAGACATTTGAAAGCTCGAGTTTTGACCGTCATAATACCTCTGATGGCAGTAACTTTGCAACCACTACTTATGGTCAATTTAGACTGAGAATAGTATCTAGTTATGGTAAGTGGTGAAATAACTATAGCCAGTTATAATTGTAACAGTTTAGCAGATTATAAAAAAAGAAGATCAGTCTTTATGTGGCTAAAAGAAAAGGAATATAACATATACTGTTTACAGGAAACTCACTCTACATCCTGATGAAGTTGTGTGGAAAAAGGAATGGGGTGGTGAAATAATTTTCTGTCATGGACAAAGGAACTCAAAGGTGTAATGATATGAATTAACAAAAATGTCGATCTGAATGTGCAAATAGTTAGGAATGATTCGCAAGGAAGGTGGATCTTTTTGAATATGAAAGTGGACGAAAAAAAGATTTGGCTCATTAATCTATATTGTCCAAATCAGGATGATCCATACTTCTTCAAAAATATTTATATCAATTTATTGAACCTACAGGCAACAAATGATCAAATCATTATGGTAGGAGACTATATCACAGTGTTAAGTACCTCAATGGACCATAAAGGAGATCACTCTACAAACTATCACTGTGCCCTTAAGGTAATCACAAATATTATGGACATTAGAAATAGTAGATATTTGGAGACTAAATAATCCCGACCTAGTGTGATATACATGGAAGAGACTTAATCAAGCTAGTCGTCTTGACTACTTTCTTGTCTCTTTCTCTCTTGGATCAAAGGTTAAAAAGTTTCAGGAGACAGAATGCGATCGGATCATCATCTAATTGGCCTTCACATAACTCTTATAGAATTTCCACGTGGACGGGGATATTGGAAATTTAATCAAAGTTTACTGGAGGACAAGTTATTTTTAACTAAGACAAAATTATTTATAACTGAATTTTTCCAGTATAATATAGGAACAGCATATCCACTTATTGTTTGGTATACCTTTAAATGTACCTTCAGAGGTCATTCAATTCAATATTCATCAATAATTAAAAAAATCTGTTTCTGGCTAAAGAGACAAGACTAAAAAAGGAAATACAATAACTAATAGTACAGGTAGATAGCAATATAAACCATACTACAGAGACACAAAATAAGGTAGAGGAAAAACAAACAGTACTTGAGGAACTTATTCAAGAACGATCTAATGTAATCTATTACAAAAATAAAGCAAACTGGATGGAATATGGAGAAAAATGCACAAAATTCTTCTTGAATCTCCAACACTTCAGTAACGAGAAACTCGTTACTGAAAACGGACACATTTATTATTCTCCGATTTTAAAAGAGGAAGCTAAATATTTAGCAGATGTTCTCTTTTCTGTCACATCCTCTCCCACTGAATGAAGATTACAGTAAGGAATTCTTTCCAAATAATTTTAAAAAATTGAAAATGAACAAATGTGCAAAGGTCAAATTACAGAGGAATAACTTTGAGGCTATTAATCCTTTGTCTGGAAAAACCCCAGGGCTTGATGGCATACCAGTAGAGGTATATCAAGCCTTTTTTTTTTATATACTAAAAGCTCCATTGTTAGATTGTTTTAACTACTCCTATAGAAATGGTAGTCTGTCAGGTACTCAGCAGGAAGGTCTGATTTCTCTATTATTAAAACAAGACCCAGATGGCAAATATAAAGATCCAGTCTAAAAAACTGGAGGCCCCTTACACTTCAATGCAAAAATATTAGCGAAGTGCATACCACTAAGAATTAAAAGGGGTTTACCAGGTATTGTTCTTCCTGATCAGACAGTTTTTTTTACATGGATGATAATATACGTCAACTACTAGAAATAATAGAACATCATGAAACATCTAAGAAGCCAGGCCTGGTATTTATAGAGGATTTTGAAAAGGCATTTGATAAAGACTGGATTTTGTTTATAAAATACAAAATAGATTACCCTGCAGTTTACCTATAAAATGGGCTGACGGTGAAGTAGACATACTTGGTATTCATATCACAAAATATCAAAATGAGCTCTCCACAATGAATTTCAATAGAAAACTTGTAAAAATAGACAATATCCTGCAACGATGGAGAGGTTTATGGAAAAATTGCCCTGATTAAATCCTGAGTCATATCTCAGTTTACTCACTTACTTATGGCGCTGCCAACTCCTGATGATTCATTTTTCAAATCATATGAGCAAAAAATATTTTGCTTTATCTGGGACGCTAAACCAGACAAAAGAAAGTGTACCTATCTATATAATGAATATGAATTGGGTGGGTTGAGATGATTAAATATAAAAGCACTAAACCTCTCTAAAAGCTTCACTTATTCAAAAGTTTTACTTGAACCCTAAGTGGTTCTCAAGTAGATTACTAAGAAAACCTCATCCATTGTTTAAAAACAGCCTTTTTGACTTTGTGCAGACTTTGTGCAATTAATTGAAAATGATAGTTTTTTCAAAGTACCTCTCTTTTTCAAACAAGCATTGCAGTGCTGGCTACAATTTGTATGACTATGAGTTGATATATAAAATGACGCAAGATTTTGTGCTTTTCAGCAAAAATTATATAGAATTCTTGCCACCAGCAAAATGTTGTAACAATCGTCTGTTGAAGGAGTGGACCAAAGCGCAGCGTGGTAAGTGTTCATGATTTATTAATAAAACTGAACACTAAATAACAAAACAAAGAGAACGAACGAAACCGAAACAGTTCTGTCAGGTGCAGAAACACAAAACAGAAAACAACTACCCACAAAAACTATGTGGGAAAAAGCTACCTAAGTATGGTTCTCAATCAGAGACAACGATAGACAGCTGCCTCTGATTGAGAACCACACCAGCCAAACAAAGAAATACAAAACATAGAAAATGAACACAGAATGCCCACCCAAATCACACCCGGACCAAACCAAAATAGAGACATAAAAAGCTCTCTACGGTCAGGGCGTGACAAATGTTGAATATTTGGGGCATAAAATCATCGAAGCTCTGCAGATTTTGTTGTGAGGATACAGAATAATTAGACCATTAGACCCTCAGGTAATGTTTCTCGGGTTCAGTAATGGCTGAAAATGCATAACATTGATCTAAAATTGATCCTAGAAATAGTACTGTTAGGAGATCTGGAGAGAACGGGTCAGTCGATTACTAGTATACTAATACTCTTAGTAAAAGTATTTATCTTCAACTCGCAATCTGTGGATTCTATTCGATTAGATAGATTGAAATTGTACATTAAACATCACAGCATAGTTGAAAGATAAATGTTGCGAAGAAATCCGAAGAGGGTGGCCAGCAGAGATAGGTGGGGATGGGCTGGGGGTTGGGATGTGGAATTGGAGTGGAGTTGCTGGGCAGGAGATAGAATGATGGTCAAAGATAAAGTATAAAAAATAGTCAAAATAAAACATAATAAAAAGTAAGTTTGAATGACACTGAGGGGCAGTATTTTTACAGCTAATGCAGGTTTGCCTGAGGCTGATGCCGTGCAGGTGTTTGTACACATGCATATACACACACTCTCATTCAAATACACACATACACTGACACACACATATGTAAATAGTGCCAGACATGCACTCAAACATATATAGTTGGCCTTGCAGTTATGATTTTAGTTGTCCTTGATGTACCTAGTTTTTTTTTTGCATTGTTTTTTTCTGTTTTCTATTGGAAACTGTGGGGGGATCTTGGAAGGTTCGCGTCCCCGTTTTTTTGGGCCTTGTGGGAGATCTGTCGACGTGCCCTTGAGCAGGGCATTGAACCTGGATGCTTCTGTGTGTCGCTCTGAATGCGAGTCTGTTGGATGCCTGGTGTGGTGTAGTTGTTGAGCGGCTTCACTGCAAGAATATTGTATGTGTCGGATATTTAATAAAAAATTAGTTAACATTTTTGGCTTTTGATTGTAAATGCGGAGGGAGTCAAAAAGAGAACACAGAAGGCTGTTGCATAAAACACGTCTCCAGATTACATCTTCAAACTAAGGGCAACCATGGCATCCGTGACAGAGAGGGAGAAAGATGTGATGATTCTTATGGCATTGCACACGGTCAGTGTGAACCAGAGTGACTTGACACAACAGGCCAGGGGTTGCAGTCTGCCGTGAAGCGTTCATACATGTATATGGGTAAGAGTCTAGCTACATTTTCAGATATTATACATTTCTGTAATGCGATGCTACTGGCGGCAGAGAAGTCAGGCGCAGGAGAGTGGAAACTGGTTTACAACGGTTGTGTTAATAACCATAAACCACTGTCAACATAATAATACAATAAATGGGTAAAACAAAACCCGGTACATACCAGCATACCGTGCACAAGCACTACAACAAACAATTACGGACAAGGACATGGGGGGGACAGAGGGTTAAATACACAACATGTAATTGATGGAATTGGAACCAGGTGTGATGGAAGACAAGACAAAACCAATGGAAAACTAAAAGTGGATCGGCAATGGCTAGAAGGTCGGTGTTGAGGTTGAGGAAAAAAACGTGGCCCACAAAGGAGATCAATTCTAGAATACCTGGTATCGAATCACTTGCTCATGAATCACTACAATGCAACTTTATTTGTGTATTGTGAAACAGAAATTATAATTTTTGCTGTCTTATGATTTTTTTCACAAGCCTCCCACACACACTCATAAGACAGGCTGGAAGTACAGGTTGAATACCTTGCTCAAGGGCACAATGGCAGTAGGCGGCACCTGAAATTCTGATGCCAGTTACCTTCCGGTTGCCGGCTCATTCCCGCCCGAATATTTCCCTTCAGCCATTGGAATTAAACCAGCAACTTTTTGGTTACTCTACCGACACCTTTACACATTGATAAGAGGGTGACAAGAATTAAAGACACTATATATACAAAAGTAAGTGGACACCCCTTCAAATTAGTGGATTTGGCTATTTCAGCCACACCTGTTGCTGACAGGTGTATAAAACCGAGCTCACAGCCATGCAATCTCCATAGACAAACATTGGCAGTAGAATGGCCTTACTGAAGAGCTCAGTGACTTTCAATGTGGCACTGTCATAGGATGCCACCTTTCCAACAAGTCAGTTCTTCAAATGTCTGCCCTGCTAGAGCTGCCCCGGTCAACTGTAAGTGCTGTGAAGTGGAAACGTGTAGGAGCAACAACGGCTCAGCCGCAAAGTGGTAAGCCACACAAGCTCACAGAATGGGACTACCAAGTGCTGAAGCGCGTAGAGAGTAAAAATCACCTGTCCTCTGTTGCAACACTGAGTTCCAAACTGAGTTTGGAAGCAATGTCACCACAAGAACTGTTAGTCGGGAGCTTCATGAAATGGGCTTCCATGGCTGAGCAGCCACACACAAGATCACCATTCGCAATGCCAAACGTCGGCTGGAGTGGTGTCAAGCTCGCCGCCATTGGACTCTGGAGCAATGGAAACGCGTTCTCTGGAGTGATGAATCACGGTTCACCATCTGGCAGTCCATCGGACTAATCTAGGTTTGGCGGATGCCAGGAGAACGCTACCTGCCCGAATGCATAGTGCCAACTGTAAAGTTTGGTGGAGGACAAATAATGGTCAGGAGCTGTTTTTCATGGTTCGGGCTAGGCCCTTCAGTTCCAGTAAAGGGAAATCTTAATGCTACAGCATACAATGACATTGTGCTTCCAACTTTGTGGCAAAAGTTTGGAGAAGGCTCTCCATAACTTCCAGGACCAGCACACTCACAGCTCACAGCATGAAACCAAACCACAAAACATAAATAACAAAATGCAAAACATACTGTATAATAATCCCATCCCCACCCTTGATTGGAGGACCTCAAACATTTATACTGTAAATGTGTATATAATCATTACAACACTCATCAATTCCAATCTTCAGACAGCCACAGATCAACCCATCTTTCCCAATAAATCATAATATGACCATTTCCTCTCACAATGCATCCCTCTATTTTCCCATGGTGTCTCACTAGGGACTTGAACCTCCCCATCTGCAAAATGTCTGCTGAAATTGCCCCAAAAATAAAACATTTACCCAAGAGCACAATGATATTTCCTATTGACTGCCTGGGGTCTTTCAAATCCCCCAGCGATACAATTTGCAGGTCCAACCGCACCCTGATATTATGGCATAATAACCATTCCTGGACATGACTCCAAAAACAATCCACCGATGGACAGTAACAAAATACATGCTCTATTGATTCTTTCCACATGGCAGTCTGCACCATTCTGACTGTTGAATACCCCATATACTGATCTTTTTTTTTGTTGTAGCGAGAATTGTATATAATAGCTTAAATTGAAATGCATCAATTGTTTAAAAAAAATATCAGTTCATAAACCGGATGCCATGTTATTGGGATATTGAAAAATCTGTTCCCAACTATCTTGAATTTTATGCGGCATAGTTGTCAACCCTCGACCTCGACCGTAGACATTTTACGATTTATATTAGTTATTTTAAGCCATTTATGATTCTTAATTGGTGGCAGACCGGCAGACACTACAGCCTGGGATCAACCCCCAGGCTGTAGTGACGCCGCAACACTGCGCTGCAGTGCCTTAGACTGCTGCGCCACTCGGGAGGCCGGAAATGGACAGTTTTAATCTGTATAACAGCTAAGAGCCCCATATTAAACATTAGATCTGCCTCTCTTAGTAGACCTACTGGAAAACAAGTTTAGATTTAGACATAGTTTCGGCAAAATAGAATCTTTGAGAGAGATTTAATGCCTTGATATCTAATAGTTTTAGCCCTCCAAACTCTTATTCATGATATAAATATACCCGTTGAACTTCATCTGGTTTTCCATTCCAAATAAAATGAAATATTTTTTTGCTCACATAACTTGAAAAAACATTCTCCTGGAGTTGGTAGAGCCATGAATAGATATGTAAATTGTGATATCAATAGAGATGTAATAAATACAATTTCCCCATAGATTTCAATGCTTTCAAGATCCTATCTATTTTGCTGAGGTTTCTCTCAAAATGTATATTTGCAAGATCATTAAACTTTTCAGGAACGTGTACACCAAGCACATCAAATGCACCATATGCCCATTTAATCGGGAGACCAGATAGCAATTTAAAGTTTGTCTTTTAGAGACCCAATCCGTTATATAGTGCACTTATCATAGTTGAGTTTTAATACAGATAAACTGGAGAAATTATCCAGGTCCTCAATAAGATCGTTCAGGGTCTTATTGAGACCCCGAAGAAGGGCGGGGATGTATGCCTTATGATTAACGAGTCGTGGTGTGATCATAACAACATACAGGAACTCAAGTCCTTTTGTTCACCTGACCTAGAATTCCTTACAATCACATGCCGACCGCATTATCTACCAAGAGAATTCTCTTCAATTATAATCACAGCCGTGTATATCAGACACCTCGACGGCCCTGAAAGAACTTCATTGGGCTCTATGTAAACTGGAAACCATATATCCTGAGGCAGCATTTATTGTAGCTGGGGATTTTAACAAGGCTAATCTGATAACAAGGCTCCCTAAATTTTATCAGCATATCGAAAGCGCGACCCGGGCTGGCAACACTCTGGATCATTGCTATTCTAATTTCCGCAATGCAAACAAAGCCCTCCCTCGCCCTCCTTTCGGCAAATCTGACCACGACTCCATTTTGTTGCTCCCAGCCTATAGTCAGAAACTAGATCTGTTCAATGCTGGTCCGACCAATCTGATTCCACGCTTCAAGATTGCATCGATCACATGGACTGGGATATGTTCCGGATAGCATCGGACAATAACATTGATGTATACGCTGATTCGGTGAGCGAGTTTATTAGCAAGTGCATCGGTGATGTGGTACCCATGGTGACTATTAAATCCTTCCCCAACCAGAAACTGTGGATTGATGGCAGCATTCGTACAAAACTGAAAGCGCGAACCACTGCTTTTAATCATGGAAAGGCGACCGGAAACATGACCGAATAGAAACAGTGTAGCTATTCTCTCCGCAAGGCAGTTAAACAAGCTAAGCGTCAGTATAGAGACAAAGTAGAGTCGCAATTCAACGGCTCAGACACGAGACGTATGTGGCAGAGTCTACAGTCAATCACAGACTACAAAAAGAAAACCAGCCCCGTCGCGGACACCAACATCTTGCTCCCAGACAAACTAAACAACTTCTTTGCTCGCTTTGAGGACAATACAGTACCACTAACATGGCCCGCTACCAAAACCTGCAGGCTCTCCTTCACCGCAGCCAACGTGAGTAAAACATTTAAACGTGTTAACCCACCCAAGGCTGCCGGCCCAGACGGCATCCCTAGCTGCGTCCTCAGAGCATGCGCAGACCAGCTGGCTGGTGTGTTTACGGACATCTTCAATCAATCCCTATCCCAGTCTTTGTTCCTGTTCCCAAGAAAGCTAAGGTAACTGAGCTAAATGACTATCGCCCCATAGCACTCACTTCAGTCAGCATGAAGTGCTTTGAAAGACTAGTCAAGGATCATATCACCTCCACCCTACCTGACACCCTAGACCCACTCCAATTTGCTTACCGCCCCAATAGGTCCACAGACGACGCAATCGCAACCACACTGCACACTGCCCTAACCCATCTGGACAAGAGGAATACCTTTGGAAGAATGCTGTTCATCGATTACAGCTCAGCATCTAACACCATAGTACCCTCCAAACTCGTCATTAAGCTCGAGACCCTGGGTCTCGACCCCGCCCTGTGCAACTGTGTCCTGGACTTTCTGACGGGCCGCCCCCAGTTGGTGAGGGTAGGAAACAACATCTCCACCCCGCTGATCCTCAACACTCCCTGTTCACCCATGGCCACGTGGCCATGCACGCCTCCAACTCAATCATCAAGTTTGCAGACGACACTCCAGTGGTAGGCTTGATTACCAACAACAACGAGACGGCCTACAGGGAGGAGGTGAGGGCCCTCGGAGTGTGGTGTCAGGAAAATAATCTCACACTCAACGTCAACAAAACAAAGGAGATTTGTCAGGAAACAGCAGAGGGATCACCCCTGTATCCACATCGATGGGACAGTAGTGGAGAAGGTGGAAAGTTTTAAGTTCCTCGGCGTACACATCACGGACAAACTGAAATGGTCCACCCACACAGACAGCGTAGTGAAGAAGGCGCAACAGCGCCTCTTCAACCTCAGGAGGCTGAAGAAATTTGGCTTGTCACCAAAAACACTCACAAACTTTTACAGATGCACAATCGAGAGCATCCTGTCGGGCTGTATCATCGCCTGGTACAGCAACTGCTCTGCCCACAACCGTAAGGCTCTCCAGAGGGTAGTGAGGTCTGCACAATGCATCACCGGGGGCAAACTACCTGCCCTCCAGGACACCTACACCACCCGATGTCACAGGCAGGTCAAAAAGATCATCAAGGACAATAGCCACCCGAGCAACTGCCTGTTCACCCCGCTATCATCCAGAAGGCGAGGTCAGTACAGGTGCATCAAAGCAGGGACCGAGAGACTGAAAAACAGCTTTTATCTCAAGGCCATCAGACTGTTAAACAGCCATCACTAACATTGAGTGGCTTCTGCCAACATACAGACTCATTCTCTAGCCACTTGTATAATTAACATTTGGATGTAATAAATGTATCACTAGTCACTTAAACAATGCCACTTTATATAATGTTTACAGACCCTACATTACTCATCTCATATGTATATACTGTACTCTATACCATCTACTGCATCTTGTCTATAATGTTTGGCCATCGCTCATCCATATATTTATATGTACATATTCTTAATCATTCCTTTACACTTGTTTGTGTATAAGGTAGTTGTTGTGAAATTGTTAGATTACTTGTTAGATATTACTGCACGGTCGGAACTAGAAGCACAAGCATTTTGCTACACTCACATTAACATCTGCTAACCATGTGTATGTGACCAATAAAATTGGATTTGAGTGTGGACAAAAGAAAAAGCTTGAATCATCGGCATACATTGATACCTTTCTTTGTAATCCATTAATTTCTAACCCCTTCATTTTGTAATTGGATCTGATTTTTATAGTTAACAATTCAATGGCCATAACAAACCCAAAGTAGGGTAAAAGAGGGCAACCCTGTTTTATATCTCTTAACAATTCAAAATTCTCCAAAAAATAACCTTTATAATTTTACATAAAGGAGTTTTATACATGACTTTTCACTTGCGCATACAATACAACCTTATAGTGAAATGCTTAATTTCGAGTCCCTAACCAACAATGTAGATTAAAAAAAATACAGATAAGAATAAGAAATAAAAGTAATAAGTAATTAAAGAGCAGCAGTAAAATAACAATAGCGCGACTATGTACAGGGGGGTACCGGTACAGAGTCAATGCGCTAGGGCACCGGTTAGTTGCGGTAATATGTACATATAGACCCATAGATCCAAGATGACGTAGGAGTCGGACGTGTGTTTTTGTCTTGTCCCTTGCCGTCCCGTGTAAACATTGTTTTTCCTTGTTTTTTCTCGTTTATATATTTAATATTTTAATATCACTTTCCATCTACGGACTGAATATACTCTCCTGCAACCCACCTCACCCAATGTGGCACGGATCTGCTATTTTTATACTTAAGAACCCATCAAAAGCCTGCTAACTGGCTACTAGCTAGCCGTGGCCCGCTAGCTGTCTAGAGTACATTGGACTGTTAGCTTAATTAAGAGGCCCATCGGACAAATTCTTTGGCCACTATACCTAGTTTGCCAATCGGCATGGTTCAATATACGGAGCCCTGCTGATCCGTTGACTGAACTGGAACCCCAACAGAAGCTAGCCAGCTAGCTAGCTACTAGCTAGTAGTCAGCTAGCCACTGCCACTGTCATCAGCTACCTCTAGCATGTACAGTCTGTCGCCAGTCTGCACAGCGCAACTCAAACCAGAGCAAATCGGACTTATTTTTCTCCATATCTCCGGATTCCTACCGCAAGATCAGAACCTTTTTTTTTTCTTCACCTGGAGAGCACCTCCTCCCAGCTGCCCACTGCACTGAGGCTAGGAAACACTGTTACCACTGATAAATCCACTATAATTGAGAATTTCAATAAGCATTACGGCTGGCCATGCTTTCCACCCGGTTACCCCTACCCCGGTAGGGGTGTGAATTTTTATTAGCGGGGTGAATTTTTATTGAAATTCTCAATTATAGTGGATTTATCAGTGGTACCAGTGTTTCCTAGCCTCAGTGCAGTGGGCAGCTGGGAGGAGGTGCTCTTTTTCTCCATGGACTTTACAGTGTCCCAGAACTTTTTTGAGTTTGTGCTACAGGATGCAAATTTCTGCTTGAAAAGCTAGCCTTAGCTTTCCTAACTGCCTGTGTATATTTGTGCCCTGCACTCCCCACAATGCCCTGCACTCCCCACAGCAACTCGCCCAAGCCTCCCCATTTCTCCTTCACCCAAATCCAGATAGCTAATGTTCTGAAAGAGCTGCGAAATCTGGACCCCTACAAATCAGCCGGGCTAGACAATCTGGACCCTCTCTTTTTAAAATTATCTGCCGAAATTGTTGCAACTCCCATTACTAGCCTGTTCAAACTCTCTCTCGTATCATCTGAGATTCCCAAAGATTGGAAAGCTTCCGCGGTCATCCTCCTCTTCAAAGGGGGAGACACTCTAGACCCAAACTGCTACAGACCTATATATATCCTACCCTACCTTTCTAAGGTCTTCGAAAGCCAAGTTAACAAATAGATTACCAACCATTTCAAATCCCACCGTACCTTCTCCGCTATGAAATCTGGTTTCAGAGCTGGTCATGGGTGCACCTCAGCCACACTCAAGGTCCTAAACAATATCATAACCCCCATCGATAAGAGACATTACTGTGAAGCTGTATTCATCAACCTGGCCAAGGCTTTTGACTCTGTCAATCACCACATTCTTATTGGCAGATTCAACAGCCTTGGTTTCTCAAATGATTGCCTCACCTGGTTCACCAACTACTTCTCTGATAGAGTTCAGTGTGTCAAATCGGAGGGCCTGTTGTCCAGACCTCTGGCAGTCTCTATGTGGGATCCACAGGGTTCAATTCTGGGGCCAACTCTTTTCTCTGTGTACATCAATGATGTCACTTTTGCGGCTGGTGATTCTCTCATCCACCTCTACGCAGACGACACCATTCTGTATACTTCTGACCCTTCTTTGGACACTGTATTAACTAACCTCCAGACGAGCTTCAATGCCATACAACTCTCTTTCCGTGGCCTCCAACTTAAATGCAAGTAAAACTAAATGCATGCTCTTCAACCGATCACTGCCCGCACCTGCCCGCCCGTCCAGCATCACTACTCTGGACGGTTCTGACTTAGAATATGTGGACAACTATAAATACCTAGGTGTCTGGCTAGACTGTAAAACTCTCCTTCCAGACTCACATTAAGCATCTCCAATCCAAAATTAAAACTAGAATCGGCTTCCTATTTCGCAACTAAGCATCCTTCACTCATGCTGCCAAACATACCCTCGTAAAACTAACCATCCTACCGATCCTCGACTTCGGCGATGTCATTTACAAAATAGCCTCCAACACTCTACCCAGCAAATTAGATGTAGTCTATCACAGTGCCATCCATTTTGTCACCCAAGCCCCATATATTACCCACCACTGCGACCTGTACGCTCTCATTGGCTGACCATCGCTTCATACTCGTCGCCAAACCGACTGGCTCCAGGTCATCTACAAGTCTCTGCTAGGTAAAGCCCCACAATATCTCAGCTCACTGGTCACCATAGCAGCACCCACCCGTAGCACGCGCTCCAGCAGGTATATTTCATGAGTCACCCCCAAAGACAATTTCTCTTTTGGTCGCCTTTCCTTCCAGTTCTCTGCTGCCAATGACTGGAACAAACTGCAAAAATCACTGAAGCTGGAGACTCATATCTCCCTCACTAGCTTTAAGCACCAGCTGTCAGAGCAGCTCACAGATCACTGCACCTGTACATAGCCCATCTGTAAACAGCCCATCCAACTACCTCATCCCCATACTGTATTTATTTTTTTATCTTGCTCCTTTGCACCCCAGTATCACTTGCACATTCATCTTCTGCACATCTACCATTCCAGTGTTTAACTGCTATATTGTAATTATTTTGCCACTACGGCCTATTTATTGCCTTACCTCTCTTATCTTAACTAATTTGCACTCACTGTATATAGACTTTTCTTTTTTTCTACTGTATTATTGACTGTATGTTTGTTTATTCCATGTGTAACTATGTGTTGTTGTATGTGTCGAACTGCTGTGCTTTATCTTGGCCAGGTCGCAGTTGTAAAAATAACTTGTTCTCAACTGGCCTACCTGGTTAAATACAGGTGAAATAAACATTTTTTTTTTTTTTTTTTTTTAAGTTTCTGAATATCCTTGAGTGGCCCATCCAGAGCCTGGTCTTGAACCCAATCAAACAGACCTGAAAATAGCTGTGCAGCAACGTTCCCCATCCAAGCTGACAGAGCTTGAGAGGATCTGCAGAGAAGTATCGGAGAAACTCCCCAAATACAGATGTGCCAATCTTGTCGCGTCATACCCAAGAAGACTTGATGCTGTAATCGCTCCCAAGGTGCTTCAACAAAGTACTGAGTAAAGGGTCTGAATACTCATGTAAATGTGAAATTTTGGTTTTTTATTTTTAAGAAAATAGCAAGAATGTCCAAAAACCTGTTTTTTGCTTTGTCATTAAGGGGTATTGTGTGTAGATAGATGAGTGAAAAAAAACATTTAATCCATTTTAGAATAAGGATGCAACATAACAAAGCGTGTAAAAAGTCAAGGGGTCTGAATACTTAGCCTTGTTATTGTTATATTATTGTGTTACTTTTTTCCAACTTTTTTATTTTATTACTTACTTAAAAACAATCTCTGCATTGTTGGTTAAGGGCTAAGTAAGCATTTCATGTCAGGTCTGTATTTTATTTTATTTAACCTGCTCTTTCCATGACATAGACTGACCAGGTGAATCCAGGTGGAAGCTATAATCCCTTATTGATGTCACGTGTTAAATCCTGTCACGTCCCCTTCTCTGGCGCTCGAGGTCGCCAGGCTCCTCATCATTACATACACCGGTCACCATTGTTACGCACACAAGCGCTTCATCGGACTCACCTGGACTCCATCGCGTCATTGATTGCCTCCCCTATATCTGTCACTTCCTCAGTTTCATTCCCGTGTCTGCATTGATGTTGTTTGTTTCTCTTGTCCAGACGCTGTCCTTGTTAAGTTTTATGTCTATTTATTATTAAATCCTCACTCTGTACTTGCTTCCCGTCTCCCAGTGTCTGTGGTTACGAAACCGTTACAAAATCCACTTCAATCAGTGTAGAGGAAGGCGAAGAGACAGGTTAAATAATAATTGTTAAGCCTTGAGACATGTATTGTGTATATGTGTCATTCAGAGGGTGAATGGGAAAGACAAAATATTGAATTGCCTTTGAACGGGGTATGGTAGTAGGGGCCAGGCGCTCCGGTTTGTGTCAAGAACTGCAACACTACTGGGTTGTTCATGCTCAACAGTTTCCTGTGTGTATCCAAAATGGTCTACCACCCAAATTTTGGACATCCAGCCAACTTGACACAACTGTGGGAAGCATTGGAATCAACATAGGCCAGCATCCCTGTGGAACGCTTTCGACACCTTGTAGAGTCCATGCCCCGACGAATTGAGGCTATGAGGACAGAAGGAGGGAGGGTGCAACTCAATATTAGGAAGGTGTATGACAAGTAGTATGGCGCTGTGTCACAGAGTATTGTTTCTGCATCCTATTTAAAGTATTCTCATAAAAATAAAAATAAATTCACCTGTTCAGAGAAATTTGTCATTGAAGTTGTTAGGTTTATGTCCCATCCTACATCCTGATATCACCAGGTTCTGACCACCAGATAGTATTTTTTTTCAATTTTTTTTTTTTTAACATTTACAGTAACGTATGTGGATTGTTCTAAAATGTGGTAGATTCATGCAGAAATAGGATCATTTTGTCTGCTAGGATGGCATTGAGGCCTGTCAGTTAGTCTGTTTTAACAGATGCTAGGGATGCCATCTGTGGGATAAAAGCTTTTAATCACAGATAAATCCATTGGACTGTGCAGCAAAGGCATTTAAGAGCTTAAAAAGCAGTCCTCTGGGAGACTTTCACACGTTTTACCATGCTGATTTCGACTTCACCACTACATCGATAGGCTATCGTTTTTGTAAAAGTAATTGATAGGCCCTACAAAAATTCACTTGGAGTAATACCAAAGAGCAATGACCATTGCTTGTCTGTCTTTGGCAGGCTAAAATGACAGTCATGCATAAACATTGCTCCTGTATGAAAGTTTTGGTACTTGTGGGAGGGACTAATTTAGGTCACACTTCCTTATTGATTGGTTGGCATAAGCAAACGTGACAGTCCCCTTCAAATAATTGTCTGGTAAGAATAACTAACTTGCCATATACCTATATTTTCCCTATTAAACAGAGAAATATGTAATAATTTATATAGTTTAGGAGCGAAGAGGTGACATATCGCTTGAAGAGCAACTCCTACTTCCGTGTTGTCCCTCAATGTAAAGCAGTCCTATTACAGGAAGCTGTAGCCTAATCTGTAGGGGTTAATCCGCGCAGTTTACAGGTATTTAACCATCAAAGTCTTCGAATGTTACATTGTATCGTTGAGCAACATACGTTAGAATCTATATCAATGTTCGTGACATTCGAATCCACCGAGTAATTTTTTATTTATTTTTTAAATACATACATAGGTAGGTTGCGCTATAGTCTATCATATTGCCATTTATGTAGGTGATGTTAAAACGTAGACTTTTGAATAAACCTTTAATTTAGCTTACCCAACGTTTTAGCGAATTTACGACTTGAACTCATGTTCATGATTTAATGTTACAGTGTGCCCTTGATCGACCCTCTTTCAATGTAATTTGATGAAGTGAAGGAGCAGCGATTTCGGAGAATACGGACGATATAAGCTACATGTAGCAAAACAGAAGATTCAATCGCTGCCCACGTCAGAGGAACTGCGGTACATTAGCGGAAGAATGCCAGCGGGTAAGTGAAGTGATTGTTTTTGAAGAATGTTTTAAATTGAAAGGTTGTGGTACTTGTTGTCAACAGCGGTAAATTGACGAAGGGGATCGCTTGTTCAACCCATAGCGTATTTCACAATGAGTCATTAGTCCATCCAAAGGTGTTCAAAGCATGGTTTTGATAGAATTATCAGGGCCATCAATAATTGTTTAAAATCGAGCAGACATTTATTGGGTGCACATGGAAATCGTTCTGTTGCGTCGTTTGTGTGTCGCAACATTGTGTGTTCACTCAACTCAAATATGAGAGATTCTATAGGCATTGGTGGAATTAGCCTTGTATATATTAAATTGTGGTGTTTGAATTGGTTGTCAGTACCTTGACTTGAAGACTACGTTTAGGACTGTGGGCAATATGACATAAAATAAAAAAGGTAAACGCTAGGCGCAAATTTAGACCTGGGTTCTGATTGACAGTGGATGTGTTTGCACGTTCTTGGGTCTAGGTCAAAGATTAAGGGCTGGGTTCAATCTGTATCGCTGACGGGAAACGCACTTTTCACGCCATTTCGATAATTGTGACGTTTTCGTAGCAGGGTAGGAGACTGCGGTTAGGGTTGGAGAAAATGCTCTCCTAACCTGCGACGAAAATCACTGTCTCAAAGTGGCTTGAAAATAATGTGGCCCTATAACTGAATTATGTTCAAATTTTAAAGGTCATTTCTGCAACCAGCGGGAACATTGCCTTCTAAATTGTCAATTGCGCTATACAGCGCATCTTCAGGCTACGGATTAATCCGGAGCAGATATTAAAAAAATTGGGGAAAATGTGGTCACATAAACTGAGGGAGATTTGAACGTAATTATGTTACCAAACTTTGCATCTGCACAGTTCTTCCAGTAAATGTGTTTTTGTGACACATTCTGTGTACATTTTCGTAGTAGTCCTTGTGCATAAAAGTGTATGGTTTTTCGAATTTGAAATCAATGGTATTTGTTTTGCATTTTACATTTTAAAGTGAGAAATCTGAGTCTCCGGGTCATTCTGTTACTGTTACTGCCCAGCTGTAACATGATAGCCTCATACATTGATATTGTTTAGGCCAATGCATCAGTGGAATATGGCCTGTTTGTGTAAATGCTCAAAGTGTGTGTGTTAGAGCAGGGGTTTTCAAACTTTTCTTTCCCCGGCAAAGCGGCGACCCAGGGATGTTTGCAACCCCCCCAGAAAACATTTTTTTAATGAAAATATTTGTAGACAGTTTCATTATGTTGACCTCACCACAGTTCATTGGAAGTGTAAACTCGATCATACCTTTCTAGCTATCTTGGCAGCATAGAGAAAATGTTGCTGTTGTAGAGCAAATTTCAGCAATTCAAAATTGTTCTATTGAGCTATAAGACAATTGTTTAGTTTTATAGCTAATGTCCTGCAATTCTATGCATTTTGCCATGGCTAATCCTGTGTTCTTCTGCTCAAACACAAAATCAATGGGCATTTCTCCTGAATTCCCGTTTTTTGGAATTTCAGATTCTCCCTGACTGTCTAGCTTTTATTTGATTGTTAGTTCTCAAAGATGGTATAATACAAAACGTGTGTGTGTATGTGGTTTCTTTGCAGCAATTTGACCATGAAGGCCTGACTCACACAGTCTCCTCTGAACAGTTGATGTTGAGATGTGTCTGTTACTTGAACTCTGTGAAGCATTTATGTGGGCTGCAATTTCTGAGTCTGGCAACTCTAATGAACTGCAGAGGTAACTGCAGAGGTACCTCTCTGCAGCAGAGGTAACTCTGGGTCTTCCTTTCCTGTGGTGGTCCTCATGAGAGCCAGTTTCATCATAGCGCTTGGTGGTTTTTGCAACTGCACTTGAAGAAACTTTCAAAGTTCTTAAACTTCAATCTGAATTGATTGACCTTCATGTCTTAAAGTAATGATGGACTGTAATTTATCTTTGCTTATTTGAGCTGTTCTTGCCATAATATGGACTTAGTCCTATTTTGGTAAAATACCATCTTCTGTATACCACCCCTACCATGTCACAACACAACTGATTGGCTCAAAGGCATTAAGACATAAATACATTAACCTTTAACAAGGCACATCTGTTAATTGAAATGCATTCCAGGTGACTGCCTCATGAAGCTGGTTGAGAGAATGCCAAGAGTGTGCAAAGCTGTCAAGGCAAAGGGTAGCTACTTTGAAGAATCTCAAATCTCAAATATTTAGACTTATGACTGGTACCGTATATGAGTTAGAATACAATCAGAAGATATCTTTATCTGGTTTGGGTCATTAAAGTTGACACTGAAACTGAAAATTACCACTTAGACGCCCCGCCTAAAAATTCTCTACACAGGAAAAAACCCTGTAATTAGCTCCAGTGCCTGTAATTTCCTCCATATTAAAGGGATGGTTTGAGATTTTGTCAATGAAGCCATTTATCTACTCATTAACACCTAAAGTGTTAAGCACCTCAATTAAGTAATTAGCCAAGACAAAACCGTTGCCATTATGTCCGCCAAGGCTTGACTGAAGCTGGGGAAGTTATAAAAAAAGGCTCCTCAGCTGATTGGTGTAGTGCTTTGTTTTGTGTCTTCCCATTGTTTCCCTGCACACTATTGTTCAGTTGAGAACTCCACATGTTCCCTGTTTCAAAGTGTAGGCCTAAATGTTTTCCACAGACGAAAGCCTTGTTTACACTGAAGACTGATGGAGATGACAATTTGGATTGTTTTCGAACATTCCCTTGGGTGAAGTTGCCCTAGAGGGCCTGGACACTGATCTTGGGTTGGTGTAGCATTTTCCCAACTGGTTAAATATGATCGACAAATGAGGCCCATTGAGTGCCCCCATTGTTGAAGGGCAGACTATGATCTGTTTACACACACTATTAATTCTTGAGGTCGTGCAGTGTCTACTGGTTTTATCTTCTCACTGGTAGTCCATGATTCAATGAATTACAGGTCTTTCAATCATTGAATTTAAGGTCCTTCATTTACCATCAAGTCCAAACACACATCTGGGTTGTGACTGGTAGGGAAGAAACATTTTGAAATGGCGAGGTACTACCTGAACTTGTTAGATAAGTGACGTTCATTTTTATTTTACTTTAGCGCGCCTTACTGAACAGGATCCTGGTTTCCCAAGTGTAGGCCCAAATCCTTTTTAGACAAATTCCAGACATACGCGTGCGTCACCAGACTCAATTACCGGGATGGCTAACTCTGGAAATCCGTTCGGTCTGCATTTTCGTTTAAAGGTTCTAAAGGTGCATGTTTTGGTGCCGCTAGGGCAGTTCAGACAGCTGGTTGATTACTTATCTTAAATTGCTTGTAAATATTGTATGTTTTTATTGCGTTGGAATTGTAAATATTGTGTGCTGGGCGCCCTTGCAAAGGAAGCTTTGGTCTCAATGGGATTTCCCTGTTTCATTCCAAGTGCATTTATTTATGATTTTTTTTACCTTTTATTTAAGCAGAAGCAAACAAGCCTAAACGGTGAGGGACCTACCTAAATTTGTCAATTTTAAGAAACTCATTTGTTTTCTGGTACGAAATGTTTTTCAACGTTGTACATTAATGAATACACCCCATAGTAGCGTTGCACCCCTGGAAGACTGGTCACATTCAGTAGCACACAATGTGAGGGCACCCAAACCTTTCCAATCAGAACCGTTTCTCCTATGTGTGCCTGCTGAATGCAACCCTGGTCAAGTGTTGCAACTTTGAAATGAGTCAACTGATGTCGACGCTTATTACACATGAAATTCAGATTCATGTCTAGATGCATCCCAAAATGTAATGGCGGTTGCTTCAAATTGCAAAGTCAGTCGCCTTTTCTCCATTGTTACTATTGTCTTTGTGTATAGAAAACTTAACACAGGCTTCTTTGCTAATTCAATGGAGTCGAGGGATGATGGGCCTTGCCAGAGAATGGATTTGATATACATACACCCTGCTGTCTGTCTTTGAGATGCTAATTGTGAAACTCAAATGCATTAAAAAGGCAACTCTTACATTGGGCTGCATTGTGTTGATCTTCTATTAAGGAATTGGATGTTTGGTGGTACAGGCACATTTAGGATCGTTCCCCCTTTTTCGCAAGCTGTAATTTGTATGCATCGCCAAAGACTCATTCGGTAAAGAAGGATTTGGCTTAAATATCTATAAATCTAATGCTTTTCCATCACCTATGTCACGTTGCATCTTTTGGGGAATGGAATTGTATGCTTGTGTGGGATAAGATTCATTTTCCCTTTGTGAAGTTTCCTGTTTTGGGGGATTTTCACTTTTTTAAAGTAGACCTATTTTTGTGTATGTGTGTTTCGTATTTCACTGGGTCTTTGTCATTATTTTTGCAGAGCGGATTGTTGAAGTAAACACTAACATTATAACCCACTGCAAAGAGTTGTCCCTGGTCTGCCTCCTGCATTGTACTACACAGAGCACCAAGGAAGTCAAGCATATAAGCACAGTGTTAGTATGACCAGCTTGCAAAATCAGCAGTGAAATGTAAGCGAACACTTAAGTTATTAAGCTAACACAAGTAGCTTGTGTGTTTGACATATTTGGCCTATTGGTGATGTTGGCATGGCTAGCCTCAGGAAAGTAGGTTACACGGGCATTAACTTATTGCGTGAAGTATGTATTTCCATAGCTTATCAGAGGGTGAGAGCTCCCAAATACTTTGATACTGATGGTATAGGCTACTGCTAGCTGGCTGGCTGGCTAGCTTGCTAGCTGGGTGGGTGGGTAGGTGGCTGCCTAGCTGTCTGGGTGGGTAGGTGGCTGGCAGCCAGCTGTCTGGTTGGGTAGGTGGCTAGCTAGCTGTCCGGTTGGGTAGGTGGCTGGCTAGCCAGCTGTCTGGTTGGGTAGGTGGCTGGCTAGCCAGCTGTCTGGTTGGGTAGGTGGCTGGCTGGCTAGCTAGCTGTCTGGTTGGGTAGGTGGCTGGCTGGCTGGCTAGCTAGCTGTCTGGTGGCTGGCTGGCTGGCTAGCTAGCTGTCTGGTTGGGTTGGTGATGGCTAGCTAGCTGTCTGGTTGGGTAGGTGGCTGGCTCGCTGTCTGGTGGCTGGCTAGCTAGCTGTCTGGTTGGCTAGGTGGCTGGCTAGTTAGCAGTCTGGTTGGCTAGGTGGCTGGCTGGCTGGCTAGCTAGCTGTCTGGTGGCTAGGTGGCTGGCTGGCTAGCTGTCTGGTGGCTGGCTGGCTGGCTAGCTAGCTCTGGTTGGCTAGGTGGCTGGCTGGCTGGCTAGCTGGCTAGGTGGCTGGCTGGCTAGCTAGCTGGCTAGGTGGCTGACTGGCTAGCTAGCTGGGGTGGCTAGCTAGCTGTCTGGGTGGGCAGGTGGGTGGGCTGGCTGGCTAGCTGTCTGGGTGGGCAGGTGGCTGGCTAGCTGTCTGGGTGGGCAGGTCGCTGGTTGGCTGGCAAGCGAGCTAGCTGTGTGGGTGGGTGGTTGGTTAGCTGTCTGGGTGGGTGGGTAGGTGTTTGGCTGGCTAGCTGTCTGGGTGGGTAGGTGGCTGAGTGGGTAGGTGGCTGGCTGGCTGGCTGTCTGGGTGGCTGGTTGGCTGGCAAGCGAGCTAGCTGTCTGGGTGGGTAGGTGGCTGGCTGTCTGGGTGGGCAGGTGGCTGGCTGTCTGGGTGGGCAGGTGGCTGGCTAGCTCTCCCGGTGGGGAGGTGTCTGGTTGGCTGTCCCGGTGGGGAGGTGTCTGGTTCGCTGGCAAGCGAGCTAGCTGTCTAGGTGGGTGGATGGCTGGCTAGCTAGCTTTCTGGGTGGGTAGGTGGCTGTCTGGGTGGCTAGGTGGCTGGTGAGCGAGCGAGCTGTCTGGGTGGGTAGGTGGCTGGCTGGTTGTCTGGGTGGGTAGGTGGCTGGCTAGCTGTCTGGGTGGGTAGGTCGCTGTCTGGGTGGGTAGGTGGCTGGCTGTCTGGCTGGGCAGGTGGCTGGCTGGCTGTCTGGGTGGGCAGGTGGTTGGCTAGCTGTCTCGGTGGGGAGGTGTCTGGTTGGCTGGCAAGTGTGCCAGCTGTCTGGGTGGGTAGGTGGCTGGCTGGCTGGCTGGGTAGGTGGGTGGATGGCTGGCTAGCTAGCTTTCTGGGTGGGTAGGTGGCTGTCTGGGTGGCTAGGTGGCTGGCTGGTTGTCTGGGTGGGTAGGTCGCTAGCTGTCTGTGTGGGTAGGTGGCTGTCTGGGTGGGTAGGTTGCTGGCTAGCTGTCTGGGTGGGTAGGTGGCTGGCTAGCTGTCTGGGTGGGTGGCTGGCTGGCTGGCTGTGTGGGTGGGTAGGTGGTTAGCTGTCTGGGTGGGTAGGTTGCTGGTTAGCTGTCTGGGTGGGTAGGTTGCTGGCTAGCTGTCTGGGTGGGTAGGTGGCTGGTTAGCTGTCTGGGTGGGAAGGTGGTTGGCTGGCTGGCTGGCTGTGGGTGGGTGGTTGGCTAGCTGTCTCGGTGGGGAGGTGTCTGGTTGGCTGGCAAGTGTGCCAGCTGTCTGGGTGGGTAGGTGGCTGGCTGGCTGGCTGGCTAACTGTCTGGGTGGGTAGGTGGCTATTTGTCTGGGTGGGTAGGTGGCTGGCTGGTTGTCTGGGTAGGTGGGTGGATGGCTGGCTAGCTAGCTTTCTGGGTGGGTAGGTGGCTGTCTGGGTGGCTAGGTGGCTGGCTGGTTGTCTGGGTGGGTAGGTCGCTAGCTGTCTGTGTGGGTAGGTGGCTGTCTGGGTGGGTAGGTTGCTGGCTAGCTGTCTGGGTGGGTAGGTGGCTGGCTAGCTGTCTGGGTGGGTGGCTGGCTGGCTGGCTGTGTGGGTGGGTAGGTGGTTAGCTGTCTGGGTGGGTAGGTTGCTGGTTAGCTGTCTGGGTGGGTAGGTTGCTGGCTAGCTGTCTGGGTGGGTAGGTGGCTGGTTAGCTGTCTGGGTGGGAAGGTGGTTGGCTGGCTGGCTGGCTGTGGGTGGGTGGTTGGTTAGCTGTCTGGGTGGGTAGGTGGCTGGCTAGCTGTCTGGGTGGGTAGGTGGCTGGCTGGCTGGCTGGCTAGCTGTCTCGGTGGGTGGGTGGGTGGCTGGCTGGGTGGGTAGGTGGCTGGCTGGGTAGGTGGCTAGTTGTCTGTGTGGGTAGGTGGCTAGCTGTCTGGGTGGGTAGGTGGCTGGCTAGCTGTCTGGGTAGGTCGCTGGCTAGCTGTCTGGGTGGGTAGGTCGCTGGCTAGCTGTCTGGGTGGGTGGCTGTCTGGGTGGGTAGGTGGCTGGCTGTCTGGGTGGGTGGCTGGTTGGCTGGCAAGCGAGCTAGCTGTCTCGGTGGGGAGGTGTCTGGTTGGCTGTCAAGCGAGCTAGCTGTCTGGGTGGGTAGGTAGGTGGCTGGCTGTCTCGGTGGGTGGCTGGTTGGCTGGCAAGCGAGCTAGCTGTCTGGGTGGGCAGGTGGCTGGCTAGCTGTCTCGGTGGGGAGGTGTCTGGTTGGCTGGCAAGCGAGCTGGCTGTATGGGTGGGTAGGTGGTTAGCTGTCTGGGTGGGTAGGTGGCTAACTGTCTGGGTGGGTAGGTAGGTGGCTGGCTGGTTGTCTGGGTAGGTGGGTGGATGGCTGGCTAGCTAGCTTTCTGGGTGGGTAGGTGGCTGTCTGGGTGGCTGGTGAGCGAGCGAGCGAGCTGTCTGGGTGGGTAGGTGGCTGGCTGGTTGTCTGGGTGTGTTGGTGGCTAGCTGTCTGTGTGGGTAGGTTGCTGGTTAGCTGTCTGGGTGGGAAGGTGGCTGGCTAGCTGTCTGGGTGGGTGACTGGCTGGCTGTGTGGGTGGGTAGGTGGCTGGCTAGCTGTCTCGGTGGGGAGGTGTCTGGTTGGCTGGCAAGCGAGCTAGCTGTCTGGGTGGGTAGGTGGCTGGCTGGCTGGCTGGCTAACTGTCTGGGTGGGTAGGTGGCTAGCTGTCTGGGTGGGTAGGTGGCTGGCTGGTTCTCTGGGTAGGTGGGTGGATGGCTGGCTAGCTAGCTTTCTGGGTGGGTAGGTGGCTGTCTGGGTGGCTAGGTGGCTGGTGAGCGAGCGAGCTGTCTGGGTGGGTAGGTGGCTGGCTGGTTGTCTGGGTGGGTAGGTGGCTGGCTAGTTGTCTGGGTGGGTTGGTCGCTAGCTGTCTGTGTGGGTAGGTGGCTGTCTGGGTGGGTGGGTAGGTTGCTGGTTAGCTGTCTGGCTGGCTAGCTAGCTTTCTGGGTGGGTAGGTGGCTGTCTGGGTGGCTAGGTGGCTGGTGAGCGAGCGAGCGAGCTGTCTGGGTGGGTAGGTGGCTGGCTGGTTGTCTGGGTGTGTTGGTGGCTAGCTGTCTGTGTGGGTAGGTGGCTGTCTGGGTGGGTAGGTTGCTGGTTAGCTGTCTGGGTGGGAAGGTGGCTGGCTAGCTGTCTGGGTGGGTGACTGGCTGGCTGGCTGGCTGTGTGGGTGGGTAGGTGGCTGTCTGGGTGGGTAGGTTGCTGGCTAGCTGTCTGGGTGGGTAGGTGGCTGGTTAGCTGTCTGGGTGGGTAGGTGGCTGTCTGGGTGGGTGTCTGGCTGTCTGGGTGAGTAGGTGGCTGGTTAGCTGTCTGGGTGAGTAGGTGGCTGGCTGGTTAGCTGTCTGGGTGAGTAGGTGGCTGGCTGGTTAGCTGTCTGGGTGAGTAGGTGGCTGGCTGGTTAGCTGTCTGGGTGAGTAGGTGGCTGGCTGGTTAGCTGTCTGGGTGAGTAGGTGGCTGGCTGGTTAGCTGTCTGGGTGGGCAGGTGGCTGGTTGGCTGTCTGGGTGGGCAGGTGGCTGGCTGTCTAACTGTCTGGGTGGGTAGGTGGTTAGCTGTCTGGGTGGGTAGGTGGCTGGCTGGCTGGCTAGCTAGCTTTCTGTGTGGGTAGGTGGCTGTCTGGGTGGCTAGGTGGCTGGTTGACTGGCAAGCGAGCTAGCTGTCTGGGTGGCTTGCTGGCTGGCTGGCTAACTGTCTGGGTGGGTAGGTGGTTAGCTGTCTGGGTGGGTAGGTGGCTGGCTGGCTGGCTAGCTAGCTTTCTGTGTGGGTAGGTGGCTGTCTGGGTGGCTAGGTGGCTGGTTGACTGGCAAGCGAGCTAGCTGTCTGGGTGGGTAGGTGGCTGGTCTGGGTAGGTAGGTAGCTGGCTAGCTGTCTGGGTTGGTAGGTAGCTGGCTAGCTGTCTGGGTTGGTAGGTTGCTGGCTAGCTGTCTGGGTGGGTTTTTGGCTGGCTGGCTAGCTCACTGTCTGGGTGGGTGGGTGGCTGTCTGTCTGGGTGGATAGGTAGGTGGCTTGCTGGCTAGCTCGCTGTCTGGGCATGTAGGTGGCTGGCTGGCTGTCTGGGTAGGTATTTGGCTAGCTCGCTGTTTGGGTGGGTAGGTGGCTGGCTGGCTGGCTAGCTAGTTGTCTGGGTCGGTAGGTGGCTGGTCCTCGGGACCAAAATGGGTGCACATTTTTTTGTTTTTTACCTAGAACTACACAGCTGAACTACACAGGTTTGTAGTTCTAAGGCAAAAACTAAAATGTGCACCCATTTGGGTCCCCAGGATTAAGAAACACTGACCTATCTAATCAAAATGTTTGCATTTATTGATTAACCCGAGTGACGTAGCGGTCTAAGGCACTGCTACTCAGTGCTAAAGGCATCACTACAGGCCCTGGTTCGATTCCAGGCTGTATCACAACCGGCCGTGATTGGTAGTAACCATAGGGCGGTGCAAGAAAGACACTTAAATCAATTGCTAACGACCCTGTTAAAAAAATCTGGTATGTGATTCTTGGTAACGGTCGGACTGCTCATTACAAGAGGCATGGAGTATATTGTGTACCGCCAATCAAGTTGTTTCGCAAATCTTCATCGAGATTGGCTAAAATATGATGGTAGGGAGACTTAAATTAACACTGCGCTTCAACTAATGCCTATCATCGCTTCTATAATAAATCCCCTGATGTGTTCTCACATGACATCTTATCAGTCTTTTTCATCTCGTCTGTCTGGCAAACCAGCTTCACCACATGCACAGTGCATTGTTCAATACTAACTCTATGCCTTGGGTGTGTGCACTATAAAGGCATGCTACGCTCTCCTTTGCACTATAGGCTGAACAAGCTGAGATGTGCTGATCAAGTCCATACAGCTGTGACTCATTGGCTAATTAATGGTATAATTGACCGCACAATTACATCAAAATATGTGTTACATAATCTGCATGTGTTGTACTGACTTATGTTACAACAAATAATGTAATCACACCAGATAGTGTATTAAAGGGATGGTTCTGAATTTTACATTGCATGGGGTTTTGGTCCAACATTTTTTTTTTATATCTGCATTTAACTATCCCTTTTTAACTTTTTACAAGTTAGGATTCCTTGGGCTCTTTGCAATCATGGTTTTTCTCATTGTAAAATGCCCTTGTCTTTCCTCAGTTATCCTCAATGTACATCTCTGGAGGAGAAACATCGAAGGGCTCTGGTAAAGGACTCTAACAATGGACTCAAGGACTCAAATCAGTGTCAGGCTGGGCTATTGTGCTGAATAGATGGGCATGGAACTGCAGCTACTGCCTTTAGCCACCTGGGTCTGTTGTTAATTTGACACACACAACCTAGATGCCAAAATCTCTACTACTTCATAACCGGACCAATCCCACACGAGTAATTACTCTTCAATGGATGATTTAAAAACCTGCAGATGACCTAATTTGGCCAAATACCGGGTCCAAAACTAGCCAGTGAATATTGTCATTTCTAACCGCCTGCCCAGTAATGGGACAGCCCTGCATCTTGTGCAGTAGCTCAAACAAACACATTTGCAGCTGCCAAATGAGGGCATACAGTAGGGAACTACCACCATAGCCACCCCGGCTAGGCTGCTGCTGCAGTGCTGCTATCTGCACCGTTCAGCGAGGAGAACCGAAGCACTGCAAGGTCAGAGCTGAGGCTCACAGGGAGAGAGGGGGAGAAAAGTCAGAGGTGTAGGTACCTGCCAGGTCCTATGCAAACCACTCCCCAGCTGTGAGTCACTCACTATAGGTGACGAGATGGATTCGGAGAACGACTCTGGTCAGGGTGCCTTTAAAAAAAAAAAAACTATTTTGTGCCTGGGGGTGGGGTGTATGATGAAGTTGGGAGCAAGAGACGGGCTCTTGTTTGTGTACTTTTTGAAAGTGAAAATGCAGTAGCTGCAAAGGCCCCTATCGATACGCCCGCGTTTGTAATCTGTTAGTAGTCCACTTTGTCATGACTCCCAAATGGCAGCTTATTCCCTATGCAGGGCACTACTTTTAACCAGGGTCCAAGGGATCTCCAACTCAGGTCCTGGGAGAGCTATACTGGGTCTGTACTGGCTTTGGTTCCAGCCTAGTACTAAACCACCTGAGACAAGGTCCAAGACCTTGATTATTTGAAGTTGGCGTTTAACAGAAACCTGCACTCCTAGTAGCTCCCCAGGACCATATCCCCCTTTCCGCTGTTCTAGTCTTGAACGTACTTTTTTTTTTTTTATACACGGTATTTATGTAAGCTTTTTCCGTCATTAAACAACATTCTGTCATGGCGACTATTTTAGATGACGAATAAGATGTTTGTGACACAGCTTTCTAAACCACTCTCCTTTTCACTATATGCGTTCCCCATTCTACCTCCTCCCCTCCCGACTTACCAGTAAATCCAACTTCTCCTTTTGTCAAGATTTTGTGAATCAGTGAGAGATTTCGTAGTCCCTTTGCAGGGACCATCCCCACTTTTAGCCACCTGATGTTTTGAAATAAAATATTGAATGATAATGAACCACCAGATGAAAAAATTCAAATCAGTGTTTCTTATTGAACAATGTCATTATAATCACCTAGGTAGTCCCTCTTTGTCTGTCCATTTTCCTCAATTTGATGCCTTATGAACACAAACCAGCTATTTAAAGAAAAGAGAACACCTCTGTTTTTGTTTGACACCACACTGAATTACCCAGGTGTCCTTGTCCCTTGTGACTGGAGACGTGCAATTGGGTGCTGTGCTTCTGCGTTAAAACTGCTCTAAACCAGGAGGTCATCTGTTGTCTTTCATGCTCAATTGCCCCTTAGACACACGCACCCTCACCAGCCAGACTGCTGCCAGACACACGCACCCTCACCAGCCAGACTGCTGCCAGACACACGCACCCTCACCAGCCAGACTGCTGCCAGACACACAAGCCCAATCCCTCAGTTATCTTGGTGAAGCCTATATTCTCGTTTCCTACCCCTCAAGGTGCTCTCTGTCAACGGACTGTCCCCGGCCTGGGTTCACAGCTTTTAAACCTGCTGCGACTCTACCAACGTCATATACAGTGTATTCAGACCCCTTGACTTTTTCCACATTTTAGTTCCGGTACAACCTTTATTCTAAAATTGATGAGGAACATTTTAAAACTATCTACACACAATACCCCATAATGACAAAGTGATAAATAACTGGTATTTAGAAATGTTTGGAAATTAATAAAAAAATAGAACTTATTTACATAATTATTCAGACCCTTTGTTTTAAGACTCGAAATTGAGCTCAGGTGCATCCTGTTTCCATTGATCGTCCTTGATGTTTCTACAACTTGATTGGAGTCCACCTGTGGTCATCTCAATTGATTGGACATGATTTGGAAAGGCACACAGCTGTCTATATAAGGTCCCACAGTTGACAGTGCAAAGACCAAGCCATGAGGTCGAAATAATTTTCCATAGAGCTCCGAGACAGGATTGTGTTGAAGCACAGATCTGGGGAAGGGTAATACAAAATGTCTGCAGCATTGAAGGTCCCCAAGAACACAGTGGCCTCCACCATTCTTAAATGCAAGATGTTTGGAACCACCGAGATTCTTCCTAGAGCTGGCTGACTGGCCAAACTGAGCAATCGGGGGAGGAGGGCCTTGGTCATAAAGGTGGCCATGAACCCGATGGCCACTCTGACAGAGCTCCAGAGTTCCTCTGTGGAGATGGGAGAACCTTCCAGAAGGACAACCATCTCTGCAGCACTCCACCAATGAGGCCTTTCTGGTATAGTGGCCAGATGGTAGCCACTCTTCAGTAAAAGGCACATGACTGCCCTCTTGGAGTTTGCCAAAAGGCAACTAAAGGACTCGGACCATGAGAAATTAGATTTTCTGGTCTGATTGCCAAGTGTCACGTCTGGAGGAAACCTGGCACCATCCCTACAGTGAAGCATGGTGGTGGCAGCATCATGCTGTGGGGATATTTTTCGAGGAAAAGATGAACGGAGTAAAGTACAATGATCCTTGATGAAAACCTGCTCAGGACCTCAGACTGGGGTGAAGGTTCACCTTCCAACAGGACCACGACCCTAAGCACACAGCCAAGACAATGTAGGACTGGCTTCGGGACAAGTCTATGAATGTCCTTGAGTGGCCCATACATAACCCGGACTTGAACCCAATCAAACAACTGAAAATAGCTTTGCAAAGAAAAAAATGCCTTATACTGAATATAAGTGTAGATATGACAGCATTCAAAAATAGTCAATTGTCAGCTCGTGCTTGTGTGCATAGTCACGCAATTGCATGAGTTGGATGAAATGTAGTTGTTATCCCTTGTCCTAACAGTTGACGCTATTTCTAACTTTTCCCTTGCTTGACACACTTTTACATACCTTTTTGTTTGGTAGTAGTGCATAATAGTCTCTGGTTTTCTCTGTGTCACATTGTCTTGTCATTCTTCAGAACCTGTGCACCACAATGCCTGTGCAGGTGCCTTATTAGAGGATAGAATTCCCGTCTCTCTTTGTTCATGGCGCCTGCCAGAATTGTTTTTTTTGCAAGCAACTTGTTGCCAGTGAAGTGAAGAAATTGTACATGGTGACATTTCTCCCCTTCCCAATTGTAAGGTTCCACAAGCCTCATCACCACATTCTCCAACACTCGTTTGTTCACCCGCTGCCCGACGTAGATATTCTTCCAGATATTGAAAGCTGTGCCGCATGTACAATTTATGCACGCTCTGTGTAGCCTACTCCAAGTAGACCCGAGTAGACTGATAAGACTGCTTTGATTTGGTGAACTGATATCGGTAACATACCATTTGAAGAGTAAGCCTGTAATTAGAATGGATACAATAGAATGGCCCACCCTGTCCTTCATTCACAATCTGTCATTACATAATTAGGTATCGTTCGCTTCCCCTTGTTCTTCAACTCCACCATTCTCCCCGTCATACTTTACTGAATTGATTTAATCTGTTATTTCCGTGTAGTTTGTGTTCACTGTTGTGGCATATGTCGAGGTGATTATCAGCTGGGCACTGCACTGTCAGAAGGAGCGGACCGTACTGTTGGGGGGCGGCAACGGGGGGAAAACCCCAAAATGACATGCCTTCCTAAAATTCCAGTTCTGTTTGTGATATTAAGATTCTGACAATGGCGGTGTGTTTTATATAAACTTATTTAGGAAAAGTGAAGGACTGGGGGGGGTGCATAACTTAAAAATTGCACACAAAAAAAAAGACCGTAGTTTGGGGGGGGGGGGTAGATGGCCCCCAGTAGTGAATCAATTAGGCCTTGTGTGTGTCTGTAAAATGTCACCCTATTCCCTACATAGTGCACTACTTTTTAGTGTACCATATAAGGAATAGTGGTCGAGCCAGCACAGCACTTTGTTATGACGGCTTTATGTTTATGGCTATGTGGACGTCACTGAGTGATGGCTTTGCATAATTCACAGCATGCATGATTATGGAGACTGTCTGGATGATACGTTTGCATATTTTGAATTTACATATAGCCCCCCCTGTTCTTAATCGCAACAGGCTAAGCCATGTCACACATACCTTCTGACTTTTTTGGGGGGGGGGTTCAATTGAGTTTATTGCTAATCTAGATTGTATTGCATTTCCTACAGCAATGGAAAATGGAATATAATTACTTTAGCTCTAACCTTTCTGCAACACATGCTACACCTACACCCTCAACAATAGTCGGGCCTTTGCAGGATCCATTCTGATATGGACCTTGATATAATAAAGTTGTGCATAAATAATCTCTGAGGATGCATTGGCAGATTTTTGGATTGTGCAGTTCAATATCAGCCGACAAAAAATGCTGACTTAAGCTGAAGTTGCCTATATTGGTTAAAATAAGCTTTTTGTGATTCTTGGAAATGGATCAGGAAAGGAGACGAGTAGTGCATATGTCCCAGGAAAAATATGAAGGTCAGTAGTCCATGGAAAATGATCGGTACAATAGGATTGATTGGCTAGACCTAATAATTTGATTAATGCAGTTGCTGGCACGTCAAGTAGATTAATAATACAGATTAATTTCACTGCAGTGGCAGTAATTGTTTTCTCTCAGGCTTGGTAAAAAATGCCTGTCATTTACTGTATATATGGATGTATACTCAATTGTGAAAGTTATATACCATCACTTCTCTGATTTATACAAGAGTTTACTGCTGTTTCCTTTTGTTTGGTTCCTAGTGAACACACCCCTGGTGTGAAGATTGAACATGGTGCACCATGGGATAGGTTCTTCAGATGATAGCAGAACTCACAATGATTCTGCGATCTGAACTATACTGAACAAAAATATTAGTGCAAAAAAGAAGCTCATATATATATATATATAATATGGAAATCATTCAATTGAAATATATTCATTAGGCCCTAATCTATGGATTTCACATGACTGGGCAGGGGTGGAGTCACTGGGGAGCCAGGCCCAGCCAATCGTGTGGCTGGTCTCGGATGATCCTGCAGGTGAAGCCAGTTGTGGAGGTCCTGGGCTGGCGTGGTTACACGTGGTCTGCGGTTGTGAGGCACGTTGGACGTACTGCCAAATTTTCTAAAACGCCTTTGGAGGCGGCATATGGTAGAGAAATACATGTTCAATTATCTGGCAACAGCTCTGGTGGACATTCCTGCAGTCAGCATGCCAATTGCACGCTCCCTCAACTTGAGACATCTGTGGCATTGTATTGTGTGACAAAACTGCACATTTTAGTGGCCTTTTATTGCCCCAGCACAAGGTGCACCTGTGTAATGGCCATGCTGTTTTAATCAGCTTATTGATATGCCATACCTGTCAAGTTGTTGGATTTTCTTGGCAAAAGAGAAATGCTCACTAACAGGGATGTAAAGATATTTGTGCACAAAATTTTTGAGAAATAAGCTTTTTGTGCATCTGGAACATTTCTGGTATCTTTTATTTCAGCTCATGAAACATGGGACCATATTTTTGTTCAGTATTGTTTCCGTACTTCCCTCCAACCCCCTCCTGAAACACTCAGCCAAGCTAACTGACTTTAATTTTTGAAGTCATATAGCGTTGGTTTCCTGATTTGGTTGAATCTGGTGTTTTATTGCTTGGCACAACCTATGGCTCTCCAAAACTAGGCTTTCTTAACCCTTAACAGCTGTGAACCAATTGACAGACAGACTGTATGTTTTTATGAGGACAGCTTTAAAACCATAAAGCCCATTCATTATCGTCTATATAGGGGTTTACATAGCAGGAGGTTCTGTCCTCCCCCCCCGGTTGCTCTAGTTCAACAGGTTGCGGCCTATTCCCAGAGAAAATGAAAATCTCTGTAATCTGCCTGATCTCACCAATTGCGATTTCCTTGCTGATCCATCAAGGTATTTCTCAACCATAATCTTTAAGTTGCGGTTGGATTTATAGTGGAGAACATTAGATGAGAAGGGGGTGGTTAACTGAAAGTTGCTTTAACCTTTCACGGCTACTAACCCCGGATCCGGGAGCACCCCCCACCCCCCACACACTGATTAGCATAGATAGCATAGCTTCACAAGTAGATAGTAGCATCTAAATATCATTAAATCACAAGTCCAAGACACCAGATGAAAGATACAGATCTTGTGAATAAAGCCACCATTTCAGATTTTTAAAATGTTTTACAGGGAAGACAAAATATGTAAATCTATTAGCTAAACACGTTAGCAAAATACACCACTATTCTAACTCCATCAGTTTCTTACTCCTTCAGGTGCTATCACCAATTCGGCTCAACTAAGATATTGATAGCCAATAACCTATAAAAAAAAAACATCAGATGACAGTCTGATAACATATTCATGGTATAGGATAGTTTTTGTTAGAAAAAAGTGCATATTTCAGGTAGAAATCACAGTTTACAATTGCACCGACCATCACAAATCCACTAGAATTACTAGATAGAGCAACGTGTATGACCAATTTACTCATCATAAAACATTTCATAAAAATAGACAAAGCATAGCAATGGAAAGACCCAGTTCTTGTGATTTCAGACCATATTTCAGATTTTCTAAGCGTTTTTCAGCGAAAACACAATAAATCGATAAGTTAGCATACTACATGTTCCAACGTTACCAGAGCATCGATTCCAGCCAAAGAGCGCTATAACGTAATCACCGCCAAAAGATATTAATTTTTTCACTAACCTTCTCAGAATTCTTCCGATGACACTCCTGTAACATCATTTTACAACATACATATACAGTTTGTTCGAAAAGGTGCATATTTAGCCATACAAAACCGTGGTTACACAATAAAAATACTAGGAAATCAAGCCTCAATATGTCTGACGTCATCTATCAGAGTGATCTAGTTTAATTGAAAGCTAATCATATACTTGACTAAAAAATACAGGGTAGACAGGAATCGAAAGACAAATTAGTTCTTAATGCAACCGCTGATTTACATTTTTAAAATTATCCTTACTTTTCAATACAGGGTTCGCCAGGTGAAGCTATACCAAACAAAATGGCGGAATATGCGTTTAAAATATTTCGACAGAAACACGGTTTATCATATTAAATATTGCTTACTTTGAGCTGATCTTCCATCATATTCTTGGGCAATGTATCCTTTCTATGTTATAAACGTCTTTTGGTCGATAGATGTCCTCTGTCCTTCGAAATGTCCACCACCAACGACCGACCTCCCAAAATGTGTCCAAACTTTCAGAGTGCACGACAAATAAATTCCTCAGAATCGCACTAAACGGATATAAATTGCTATAAAACGGTTCAAATTCACTACATTATGATGTTTTTAACAACTATAACGACTGAAAACATGACCGGAGAAATATTGCTGGTTAGAAAACGACTTGGAACGAGACAGGTCCGATGGCCTTCACGCTTGAGGCGCACGTTGAGAAAGGGCGGTCTCTGTACATTTTGGTCATTTATAATGGCTGTGAACGTCCCATCGATTTCATTGAAAACGTGATGACGTACAGACACCCAGAGGAAGACGTAGGCAGTGTCGGTTTCTTCATAGCATTCACTGTGGCCTTATAAACAGACCCCAGATCAGAGGTAAAAATTTCTGAAATCTGAACCCTGTCATGAAAAGTGCTGTAGAAATTGTTCTGTACCACTCAGAGACAAAATTTCAACTCCTATAGAAACTATAGACTGTTTTCTATCCAATAATAACAATAATATGCATATTGTACGATCAAGAATTTAGCACGAGGCAGTTTAATTTGGAGACACAAATATGCTAATGCGGAACAGCACCCCCTATAGTTGCAAGAAGTTTTAAGTCCATGGCACATTCAGTGATTTAACCGCCTGGGGTTTTGGGGTAATGGGACTTTATGGCCTTTGCAACTGGTTGAGTGTTGATTTTGTTGTTTTGTCCTCTAACCAGGCAGATTTGGACAGGGGAAAGAGAGAGCTGAGCTGAAATTGCCTGGTTTTGAAGGGCATCATGATGAACTTCTCCCTAGGTGGTTGGAACAGATGTTTTTTCAGCACAACACACGTGTGCCTGAATACCATGTCTGCTAGTGGGCAGACTACTAGTGCTATAGGATGAGCTAGGTCTGTGTTCATTAGGGCAAGCAACGGAAAATGAAAAATGTTTCTTATTGGTAGTACCTTCCTGTTTCAGTCAGTTTTTCTTCCGTTTGTTGTCTAATGAACACAACCAAAAAAGCAACTGCCAAGTAATTAGACAGCACACAATGTTACTAATTTTCTTGCGGTCTTTTCATTTTTAGAATATGTGGCTGGCTGAGAAAAGGCAAACAGGTTTTTGATGCTCACAGTATGCGGCCAAACCCTCATTTTATTTCTGTCTCAACCCTCCCCCTTCATGATCAGACAAGAAATTGAAGGGTTGTGTGTGACACCAAATGGAGGCCATCATTGCTGGTGTATTGGTCCCATAAATGCAGCGATGATGTTGAAAGATTGTAGAAAGAGGTCACTGCCAGATTACCGAGCTTTTAAAGATACGGTAGTTGTAACTTACAGCCTTGTGTCTTCCAAGCTCTGTCAGCTTGGAAGGGAAGCATCGCTAACTATTTTCAGGTCTCTCCAGAGATGTTTCTTATTGGTAGTACCTTCCTGTTTCAGTCAGTTTTTCTTCCGTTTGTTGTGGCTGGGCCACTCAGAGACTTGTCCCAAAGTCACACCTGCATTGTCTTGGCTGTATGCTTAGGGTCGTTGTCCTGTTGGAAGGTGAACCTTCGCCCCAGTCTGAGATCCTGAGCGCTCTGGAGTAGGTTTTCATCGAGGATCTCTCTGTACCTTGCTCCGTTCATCTTTCCCTCGATCCTGGCTAGTCTCCCAGTCCTTGCCGCTGAAAAACATCCCCACAGCATGATGCTGCCACAACCATGCTTCACTGTAGGGATGGTGCAAGGTTTCCTCCCAGATGTGACACTTGGCATTCAGGATGAAAAATTCACTTGGTTTTATCAGACCAGAGACTCTTGTTTAGGTGCTTTTTGTCAAACGCCAAGCTTGTTGTCATGTGCTTCCATCTGGCCACTCTACCAGAAAGTCCTGATTTGCTGGAGTGCTACAGAGATGGTTGTCCTTCTGGAAGGTTCTCCCATCTCCACAGAGGAACTCTGGAGCTCTCAGTGACCATCGGGTTCTTGGTCACCTCCCTGACCAAGGCCCTTCTCCCCCGGTTGCTCAGTTTGGCTCTAGGAAGAATCTCGGTGGTTCCAAACATCTTCCAATTAAGAATGGTGGAGGCCACTGTGTTCGTGGGGACCTTCAATGCTGCAGACATTTTGTGGTACCCTTCCCCAGATCTGTGCTTCGACACAATCCTGTCTTGGAACTCTACGGACATTTCCTTCGACCCCATGGCTTGGTTTTTGCTCTGACATGCACTGTCAACTGTGGGACCTTATATAGACAAATTAATTTTCCACAGCTGGACTCCAAGTTGTAGAAACATCCAAAGGATGATGAATGGAAATAGGCTGCACCTGATCTCAATTTCGAGTCTCATAATAAACGGTCTGAATAACAAAGGGTCTGAAAACAGGTTTCTAAAAACCTGTTTTCACTTTGTCATTATGGGGTATTGTGTGTAGATTGAGGAAAACAATAATAAATGCAATGTATTTCAGAATAAGGCTGTATGTAACGTAAGAAAATTGGAGAAGGGGTCTGAATACTTTTGAAAATTACAATTGCTTTGAAATATTTGCATTCATCGCGCCAAATCGGAGGGATCCAACACTCATCTGACATTCGAGCGTGATCTCAAGCATGCCACAACTATCTCGCTGGAAACTTCTTCCCCGAGGAAATGGGATCGTCGCCATGCTGGAAATGTCATAGAAGGCAATTACATTGTCAATCTCAGAGACCCGGTGCGCTTCAGTGACGCTAATAGCACACCCGATACACGTGTGTTACATGTTTCGGTTTGTCCATTTATAGGTAGCACGTAGGGAGCACCGATTTGGTGTTAGTATGTGTTACACTTGTGCTGGCTTGTCCACCTCGTTAGTTGGAAGGTTTCACTTGTGCTAGCCCAGCTGGTTTATGCCCTGCTGGCCTGGGCTTCAGTTGGTTCTTCTGAGATGTTGAGAGAGTAACACCTTTTTGTTGGCTCTCACTATTTAAGTACTGAAACAAAGCCTTTTATGTGTGTTTTCCCTGTTTTTCGTTTTGATCCACATTCAATTTACTCCCTATCCTAAGTTGATGTGGTGTTTTCCCTTCCCTTGACAAATTTAGTGGGCGTCCATGGTGTGACTCCTTTTAGGGCACGTTTCCTAGTTGCTCAACAACTTTCAGTGGAGACCCACATGGGTGCCTTTTCAGAACTCATTTTTGAACCCTTTCGGTTTTTGTTCTCAAAGTGATTTTCCTTTTGTGAGGGACATTTTGAGTTTGTCTTGTGGGAACGTAACAATCTCTTCACTCAAGTGAGAGTGCACCTGTGTTATTTTCTGCAGGTACATTTTTTATTCTATAGCACCAACAAAATGTTGTCTCAAATTGGGGTCTCTGTAGCTAGGTTTCCATCCAATTGGCAACAGATTTTCATGTGAATATTCAAAAATCTGTATTAAAACAATATGCACATTTTCTCACCAGAGATGTTTCCATCAAACTAACTTGTTGCGGATAAAAGGCTCTGCGTGATATGTGGTAGTGTACATAAAAATAACTTGTGGTTCAATTCCCAATTACTGACGAGTTAAATGGGTTTCCATTGCATTTTCAAATCTACTGATGGTTTTGTCTGTAAGAATGTTTTGTTTTATATAGCAAATGTTCCCACTCTGGTCTTGGCACTTGCACTCTTGCCAACAGCTTGTAGATCGTGTTGATGTAGCCTACAGTACATTAGATTATTATGGATGAAAGAGCAAAATTATTTCTCCAACGGCAGCCAAGCATCGATCATCATGTTATTGGAAAGGAGCATCAAGCTCATCACCAATGCACTTTCACCGCCATGGGTCCTTCAACGTTTTGACATCCACCAGTTTCAGGTGGTAAACATTTCAAACCAAAAATGATGGACCTTTGTCTGTCATGGTTGTGCACTTTATCAGAGATGACATGCTGCTGTACCAAAAGCAATTAACTACAGCAACTTCAGAAAGTATTCACACCCCTTGACTTTTCTACATTTTGTTGTTACAAAATGGGATTAAAATGGATTTTATTTTTTTTATTTTTTTTTGTCAACGATCTACACAAAATACTCTGTCAAAGTGGAAGAAAAATGTACCTTGATTAAATAAGTAACCAAAAATCTCAAACGTGGACTCATCAGACCAAAGCACAGATTTCCACCGGGTTAATGTTCATTGCTCGTGTTTCTTGGCCCAAGCAATTCTCTTCTTGTTATTGGTGTCCTTTAGTAGTGATTTCTTTCCAGAAGTTTGACCATGAAGGCCTGATTCACATAGTCTCCTCTGAACAGTTGATGTTGAGATGTGTCTGTTACTTCAACTCGGTCAAGCATTTATTTGGGCAGCAATTTCTGAGGCTGGTAACTCTAATGAACATATCCTCTGCAGCAGAGGTAACTCTGGGTCTTCCTTTCCTGTGGTGGTCCTCATGAGAGCCAGTTTCATTATAGCACTTGATGTTTTTTGCGACTGCACTTGAAGAAACTTTCAAAGTTCTTGAAATGTTCCGTATTGACTGACCTTCATGTCTTAAAGTAATGATGGACTGTAAGTTCTCTTTGCTTATTTGAGCTGTTCTTGCCATAATATGCACTTAGCCCTATTTGGTAAAATATGGTCTTCTGTATACCAACTCTTCCTTGTCACAACATAACTGATTGGCTCAAACGCATTAAGAAGGAAATAAATTCCAGCCAATTAACTTTTAACAAGGCACACCTGTTAATTGAAAAACATTCCAGGTGACTCATGAAGCTGGTTGAGAGAATACCAAGCGTGTGCAAAGCTGTCATCAAGGCAAAGGGTGGCTATTTGAAGAATCTCAAATAAAATATATTTTGATTTGTTTGACACTTTTTGGTTACTACATGATTCCATATGTGTTATTTCATGATGTCTTCACTATTATTCTACAATGTAGAAAATAGTAAAATTAATGAAAAACCTTTGAATGAGTAGGTGTGTCCAAACTTTTGACAAGTACTGTATTTCACCGACAAACAAACTTTACACCCCTGTCTAAGTATTTTGTTCTGTCGACATATAGGAAAGTTTTCCGACAATTATACTTTTTCTGTCATGATTATTATTTATTTAAAAACAATAATCTTGACGGGTACTTGGTTGGATGGAAACCTGGTTTAATATTGATAATTTCTAGTTATTAATTAGACCTTAAAGCTGTCGTTATGTTCTTTAAGTGCAAAAAGCTCATGTCTTCTGATGTCCATTTTAGTGCTGCGTAATATGCTTGACCACACGCTTCAATAAGCAGTTTCTGCAGTGGTGTATTGTCAAATCCGATCCACATTGTAGCCTGGTTCCAGGTAGCCTAGCGTTAGGCCAGTAAGCGAAAGTTTACGGGTTCGAATCCCCAAGCCGGCAAGGTGGAAAAAATCGACCGTTCTGCCCTTGAGCAAGGCAACTAACCCCCAACAACAACTGCTCCCCGGGCGCCGATGACGTCGATTTTAAGGCAGACCCCTGCACCTCTGATTCAGAGGGGTTGGGTTAAATGCCGAAGACGCATTTAGTTTGAATGCATTGTTGTGCAACTGACTAGGTATCCCCTTTCTATGTGCTCTTGCCAACTCCATTGTCGAGCCAAATGTATGGCATGTCAATGAGTGACAAGGAGTTGGCATGATTGGCACTCCAGCTAATCACAGTGCTGTCGAGAGAAAAGTAAGTATTGTTCATGAAGAAATCACACCATATAACCTCTGCGACGTAAAATAGCCTAGAACTTTTGAGACGGCTAAATCTGCCAAATTAAAATGTACCAGCCCTTTGAAGTTAATGCTGCCAGACCAGGTTGTTGCGAGACACTCTTCTGGGACACTGTTGTTTAAACCTGCCTTTGGCCCGAGAGTGTGCTTGCCTGTATAGCCGGGTGATTGATGCCCTTTTTGGGCTCTTTAGAGATTCATAGTCTGTAGGTGGAATGTGGGAGAGGGCCTTTTTTATATTGGGCTCATTTGTCACTTGGCAGCAACCCCCCCCCCCCCCTCGTTCTTTTCTTCCCTCCACTCACTGGCGTTGATCTCTCCCTTGCAGTGCCTGTAATTCTGCCCGAGATGGATGGGACAGGACCGCAATCTCTCCCAGCGCCTTGATGGATCCTGGCCTTGTTGTTTTCCACCTTTGTCATTTTGTTTAGCGCATGGCTTTTCTACCCTTCTGTACTCAAAGTGATATGAAAAGGTCTGGGCTGCTTCTCTTAATGCGTCTGAATTCTTGAAGTGTTGGGGAATACGTTTAGGTCATTTTGTTTGTTTTGTAGTTCACTGAACACATTTTCAATATACTGTTGTTTTTGGTTGCAAGCCACCTGCCTTTCAATTCACTATAGGTATTTCTGCATTTAAATAGTCTCTGTATAAATGAGCCATTATGAATGCTTATACAGCATGTTAAATGCATATGACCACCTGTGTCCTATCAAAATGAACAGTGAGCTGTTATGAATGCTTATAGCAAGTCTGGTGCGCTATGCAATTATTTCATCACTATAAGTGCATTCCTAATGCATTGTAAACAGGTTGACCATCAAGTGTTACCAAAAATATCGTAGTTCTACACAGGTTTATTCCCCGACAACTATAATTTGTTGTTTTTAATTTGCAAAACAGACATTTAGCTGAGATTTGTTTGCTTTCGTATTATCTCGTAGCTTGATATTTGATAAACAGCTACGCAATTCCAGAGGTGGCACCACGGGTTCAGAAGTAGTGTGGCAAAATTTGTACGTGTCTTTTCTGGGACCTGGAGTTTTTACTGATCTCATTACCTAGTCAGGTAAAATTATTCGGAAGCTATGACAAAATATTATTATTGTTATAGGTAGCTTCCCTTTTAATCTGTGTGATGACTATAGGGCTGGAGGTTTTGTTGTCGGATCATGTGAATTTGGAAACAGTCCTGGTGGCTCAAACTAGGGCTAAGCGATATATCAAATTCACTTTAATGTATGCGTATTTTTGCGAGATATTCCGAATGCCTGTATCGCAAGAATCAACGTTTTTGTTATTTTTCATTTTTATGCATTTATGTCCGCTTGTTCTCATATTGTATTTTTGGTCTCCTTCGCTCCTCTGTGCTGTGTGCACCTTCCCATTTACACCAGAGATCTGTATATAATGAGATACACATCCTCCCCTAACAATGGGAGTCGTTATCCCAAAGTCGGGAAGGCAGGCAACAGACTTCGGTCCAAAATAAGCCTATATAAATGTATTGGGTTTATTTTGGACAGATTTTTAGCAAGAGTGAAACCTCTTGCTTCGCCTCTTCCTCTAATGGTTTACACACACACACACACACACACACAGCCCCTGCCTCTCACGCCAACAAAGTTGAGATGTCATATCTGAGGTTTGGTTCAGCAGAATCGGTCATATGGACACCAAAACACATTGAGACATTTATTTTATTATAATACAGAAGTTAACTTTTTTAACGATACCCTTTTCATGTCTCAACTCCTGAAATTGAGCGCAAAGCAGACACTACTAAAACGAGACTATTGATTTTGGATAATGAATGCTCAGTTTGTCACGCGTGGCATTGGGGTACCCGCTAGCAGAATTTTAGCCTAAAACTATTATGCTAGCTGTGTTTTATAAATGTGCAAAAAGCATAAAACACAATTATATGAGGAATTGACAACTCGTTCTCAGTCTGAGAAATAAGACAGGCCACTTTATTTTAACATCTTAACAAATTGGACAGGCTAACATCCTTTTCAAACAGAAGGGTGTGTTCATAACAATTCAACTGTTCAATCTTGTTAGCTAGCAAATAATCCAGGTTGGCTTAACCTGAGATGAAGATTAGCTGGCTAATAACTAGCACGTGGGCTTGAGAGATTGATGAGCCCTGTGTTCATTTTCTGTAGCCTAATGCCTGCTACAAGAAGTTAGTCCTTATTAGTGAATGTGCATTATGCATGGTTCTAGTTAAATTTGTAACAAAACTAGCATTTTCATAGCCAGATCAGTGATTTATTGCAACAACAAAAAAAGCAGGTCTTATGGTTGTGGAAGGCTTATATTTAGCCTAGGTATAACCACAAGCCCTGAATTCATTTGATTATTGCTGACTGTTTGAAATGCAGTGTATTTTACCTTTTATTATGTTGTGAATCGCCCATAACTTTGAAAAAAACAAGTGGAGTTTTAGGTCACATTGCTTAGCCCTATATCAAATTACTACAAATCGTATTATTAATTCTGAATCTGATATCAAAAGATCCAGAGACAACCTCAAGCTCTGTCTGGTTGGATGGGGAGCATTGCTGCACAGCTATTTTCAGGTCTCTCTAGAGATGTTCGATCGGATTCAAGTCCGGGCTCAGGCTGGGCCACTCAAGGACATTGAAACTTGTCCCAAAGTCACTCCTGCATTGTCTTGGCTGTGTGCTTAGGGTCATTGTCCTGTTGGAAGGTGAACCTTCACCCCAGTCTGAGATCCTGAGCGCTCTGGAGCAGGTTTTCATCAAGGATCTCTCTATTCTTTAGTCAGGATTGAGGCAAAGATGAACGTAGTCTCCCAGCCCCTGCCACTGAAAAACATCCCCACAGAATGATGCTGCCACCACCATGCTTCACCGTAGGGATGGTGCCAGGTTTCCGCCAGATGAGACTCTTGGTATTCAGGCCAAAGAGTTCAATCTTTGTTTCATCAGACCAGTGAATCTTGTTTCTCATGGTCTGCGAGTCTTTAGGTGCCTTTAGGCAAACTCCATGCGGGATGTCATGTGTCTTTTACTGAGGAGTGGCTTCCGTCTGGCCACTCTACCTAAAAGGCCTGATTGGTGGACTGCTGCAGAGATGGGATAACCTTTCAGAATGACAATCTTCTCTGACAGAGCTCCAGAGTTCCTCTGCGGAGTGACCATCGGGTTCTTGGTCACCATCCTGACCAAGGCCTTTCTCCCCCGGTTGCTCAGTTTGGCCTTGTGGCCAGCTCTAGGAAGAGTCTTGGTGTTTCCAAACTTCTTCCATTTAAGAATGATGGAGGCCACTGTGTTCTTGGGTAGCTTCATTGCTGCAGACATTATTTTGGTACCCTTCCCCAGATCTGTCCCTCGACACAATCCTGTCTCGGAGCTCTACGGACAATTCCTTCGATCTCATGGCTTGGTTTTCGCTCTGACATGCACTGTCAACTGTGGGACCTTAAATAGACAGGTGTGTGCATTTCCAAATCATGTCCAATCATCAATTGAATTTACCACAGGTGGACTCCAAGTTGTAGAAACATTTCAAGGATGATCAATGGAAACAGGATGCACCTGAGCTCATTTGAGGCTCATAGGAAAGGGTCTAAATAATTATGTAAATGAAGTATTTCAGTGTTTTATTTGCAAAAATTTCGAAACCTGTTTTCGCTTTGTCATTATGGGGTATTGCATGTAGATTGCTGCGGAAAAAATAATATTGAATACATTTTAGAATAAGGTTGTAAAGTAACAAATGTGGAAAAAGTCAAGAGGTCTGAATACTTTCCGAAGGCACTGTATATAATGGCGCGCCCCACAGTTTGGGTAACACTGGACTGCTGAAGTTACACAAAATTCAAAAGGCACTAAGGCACATTTCCGCATATGACCAATTTCAACGTTTTTGCTTTCCGTTTCATACACATCTATGTGCTTTTAAAAATAAAAACATGTCGGCTACAAGGATTATATGTCTATATTCGTAGTTGCATGCATCTTAATAAGAAATAGATGACAATGGTTGGCATGTTAATTAGTTGTATTTTTCCCCCCCAGCTGCTATGACAGATTGGTGCACTAAGGCAGTTGGCTATTAGTTGTGGTTGTGAGTTGTAATCCCACATTGGGCACATCTTTTACTTTTTTGAATCCTTCATTTACAATATTCATCTAATTCTAAAAAGTGAAACCATTCTTGGTAGTAGTTGTAGGTTTTTAAACGGTACCTAAAACCAATCAGAGTTCATTTGACCATTGGAAAAAGAGCTACTGCGTAAACACTGCAATGCAGGTTGGATTGAATTGAGCCCCTAATCTTTATTTTCAAGGTTATGATTGAACTTTTTTTCTTCCCGAAACAATACCACAGCAAAATGTGAGTCCACGTTTCAAAGATTATCACCCCATGGGGGATAAAAATTTCCACCGCAAGTGGCAATAGATGTCAGGAACTCCACACCTTACCGCTGTGAGCTAACTGTCCAGAGCCGAAGTAGCTGGTGACGCTCATCATTTTAGTATGAGTGTGACATTATGTATGTTTTAGTGAGAAAGTGTTCGGATCACGTACAACTACGTTTACCCACCCCCACAATGTATATTTATAAGCAATTCCCCCCACCCACAACTTCTCACCTGAATGCATTTTTTTAAATTTTATTATAAAATAATACCCAGAGGATATGAATGTGGTTGAAAAGTAATTATTAGGTCACAAGAATTCTCATCAATGATATTCTGCGATAATGAGTCCATTTTTTCATGGGTATGTATCATCTCGTACCAAAGAGAAACGTTAGTACTATACCGTAGGTCTGTAGATTTATATTATATCACTGGCTAGTGGATTGAGTGGTGAATGTGCTGAGTTAATAAAGATTGGTCATATGCCCCCCCAAGTCCACCACACACACACAGTGAACCAATCAAGAGGGGACAGGCATTGGGCCTAGGCTGTAAGACCAGGATTAGACTATCTGATAGAAGGGGACTTTTCAAGAAGATTGCGGATCCATATTCAAGCGGCACTTTGAGGTTTCTCTTTTCCAATAATTATTTTTGGAGATTAACCCTCCGGCCAAGAACTGAATTTGGCTAGGATTGTGCCGGATTAAACATTCATGGTGCGGTCCCCCAAATTGTACTCTGTTCCCTATATAGTGTACTACTTTTGAATAGGGTGCCATTTGGGACTCAGTATGGGCCATCTCTGAAATGTAGATGTCCTGTCTGGCTAGGATTGTGATAAATAAACAAATGTATGGGCTGGTGCCCCAAATTGCACCCTGTTCCCTATATAGTGCACTACTTTTGACCAGAGGTCTAATGGCCCTGGTCAAAAATAGTGCACTACATGGGGAATAAGGGGCCATTTGGGATACATCTTGGGTCATTGTCTATTTTTGTGTGTGGCCTTCAAGGTTCACAAATGGGGCAGGCTGTAAAGCGGTCATCTCGGAAATAGATATTGTAATGTTTTATGCAATCGGACTGTCCCGGCTCGCCCCGATGATACACCTGTTGGAGTTTTGCCCTGGTGGCCTGCATTAGCTTGTACAGAGGCTTGTGAAAGTATTCACCCCCTTGGCATTTTTCCCATTTGTTGCCTTACACCCTGGAATTAAAATAGATTTTTGGGGGGTTGTATCATTTGATTTACACAACATGCCTATCACTTTGAAGATGCAATATTTTTTTTATTGTGAAACAAACAAGAAATAAGACAAAAACGGAACTTGAGCGTGCATAACTATTCACCCCCTCAAAGTCAATACTTTGTAGAGCCACCTTTTGCAGCAATTACAGCTGCAAGTCTCTTGGGGTATGTCTTGACACATCTAGCCACTGGGATTTTTGCCATTTTTCAAGGCAAAACTGCTCCAGCTTCTTCAAGTTGGATGGGTCCCACTGGTGTACAGCAATTTTAAGTCATACCACCGATTCTCAATTGGATTGAGGTCTGGGCTTTGACGAGGCCATTCCAAGACATTTAAATGTTTCCCATTTAAACCACTCGAGTGTTGCTTAAGCAGTATGCTTAGGGTCATTGTCCTGCTGGAAGGTGAACCTCCGTCCCAGCCTCAAATCTCTGGAAGACTGAAACAGGTTTCCCTCAAGAATTTCCCTTTATTTTAGCGCCATCCATCATTCCTTCAATTCTTCCGTAAAGCCCAGCTTTGTGGAGTGTACGGCTTTAATGTGGTCCTATGGATAGATATTCCAATCTCCGCTGTGGAGTTTTGCAGCTCCTTCAGGGTTATCTTTGGTCTCTCTGATTTAATGTCCTCCTTGCCTGGTCTGTGAGTTTTGGTGGGCGGCCCTCTCTTGGCAGGTTTGTTATGGTGCCATATTCTTTCCATTTTTAATAATGGATTTAATGGTGCTCTGTGGGATGTTCAAAGTTTCTGATATTTTTTTATAACCCAACCCTGATCTGTACTTCTCCACAACTTTGTCCCTGACCTGTTTGGAGAGCTCCTTGGTCTTCATAGTGCCGCTTGCTTAGTGGTGTTGCAGACTCTGGGGCCTTTCAGAACAGGTGTGTGTGTGTGTATATTTACTGAGATCATGTGACAGATCATGTGACACTTAGAATGCACACAGGTGGATTTTATTTAACTAATTATGTGACTTCTGAAGGTAATTGGTTTCACCAGATCTTATTTAGGGGCTTCATAGCAAAGGGGTGAATACATATGCACACCACTTTTCCGTTTACAATTTTTATTTATTTTTTGAAACAAGTAATTTTTTTTCATTTAACTTCAGCAATTTGGACAATTTTGTGTATGTTCATTACATGAAATCCAAATAACCTGTAATTTAAATTGATTTTTATAATGAAACAAAATAGGAAAACGCCAAGGGGGTGAATACTTTTGCTAGGCACTGTACGTCTGGGAAACAAACAACCTCATTTGTCACTTCACAGTAGATGGCCAATGGAACAGGCCTATGAACTGATTTTATGTCTTTGGTGCTACAGAGATTATCCCTTTTTCTCTCCCTCTCTTTCGATTTTTGAGTTCCAAATGGCACCCTAGGACCTTTTGACCAGAGCCCTATATAGGGAATAGGGTTCCATTTGGGATGCAGGCTCAGCTGTACTCCTCTTGCACTCTCCTTCGCTCTTGCTCTCATAACAGATTTAATTTTGTTACTTCCCAGGATAAAATATAACTATATATTAGTTCAAATAAATTGTTTAATCACACAGACGGACATATGCATTTTCAGGGGTGTCAAACTCCGGTTATTTTAGAGGGGGCACGAAGTATGTGTAGATTTGTGGGGGTGGTCCTGAAAGGGGCTGATCTCCTACATGGAAAGTTGGAGATTGTTGCATTTTTCAAACACCTTACAGGCCAGCCCAGGGGACGTATGCATCAAGTGATATCTGTCCACAAAATACCCTCTGTCCCTCACAGGGTGCAAAAATATTGTATTAGTCACAACTTTTGCAGCAGTACTACAGCATTTACATTACACAGTAAACAGCATGAAAACCCACGAGGCACTTGTGATGCATGTTATCTGCAATATTTCAATATAATTGTTTGAGATGTCATTCAGAATGGGAGACACTGATAGTTCTCAAGGATTGTCTGAAATTGTACTTGTCAGGCTATATAAAACAGTTATAGTTTGAGTAGTTATTGGTTGATAGTGGTGTGGCTATATTCAGATATAAACATTTTGGTCATTACTATGGCTATTCACAATGGATAGAATCAGTGCAACATACACTACATGACCAAAAGTATGTGGACACCTGCTTGTCGACCATCTCATTCCTAAATCATGGGCATTAATATGGAGTTGGTGGGAAGGCTTTCCACCAGATGTTGGAAAATTGCTGTGGGGACCTGCTTCCATTCAGCCACAAGCGCATTAGTGAGCCCCCCCAGAATCATCTAGAATGTCATTGTATGCTGTAATGTTAAGATTTCCCTTCACTGGAACTAAGGGGCCTAGCCCGAACCATGAAAACTTAGCCCCAAACCATTATTCCTCCTCCAACAAACTTTACAGTTGGCACTATGCATTGGGTCAGAGTTTTCCTGGCATCCGCCAAACACAGATTAGTCCGTCGGACTACCAGATGGTGAAGAGTGATTCATCACTCCAGAGAACGAGTTTCCACTGCTCCGGAGTCCAATGGCGGCGAGCTTTAGACCACTCCAGCTGACGCTTGGCATTGCGCATGGTGATCTTAGGCTTGTGTGCGGCTGCTCGTCCATGGAAAACCATTTTATGAAGCTCCTGATGACCAGTTATTGTGCTTGCATTGCTTCCAGAGGCAGTTTGGAACTCAGTAGTGAGTGTTGCAACCGAGGACCGATGCTTTTTACATTCTACGCACTTCAGCATTCGGCGGTCCCGTTCTGTGAGCTTGTTTGGCCTGCTACTTCTCGACTGAGTCGTTGTTGCTCCTAGACGTTGCACCTTCACAATAACAGCACTTACAGTTGACCAGGGCAGCTATAGCAGGGCAGACATTTGATGAACTGACTTGTTGGAAAGGTGGCATCCAATGACGGTGCCATGTTGAAGGTCACGGAGCTTTTCTGTAAGGCCATTCTACTGCCAATGTTTGTCTAGCAACATTTTTAATTGTGTTTATTTACATTGGATAAAAGTAGAGACTCGGCGCTAGAAAATGGTATATCATACACTACATTTGAGGAACTATGGGAAATAAATTCTGCTTTGAAAGTTGATACATTTGTATCCTCACTTTTGAGAAAATGGCCCTTGAATGTTTGGTAAACCTACTGGAGAGCTCTTTGTCTACACCCATTCAGAATCGTTCACACCTTCTTAAGCCTTAGCCCCACCCGTCTTTTTAAGGATTCACATGTGAGGCTGTACAGAGTGAGTATGGTAGTGTACTAAACAACCAAAGATTCCAAAAGTAAAGGCTGGTTTATACTACGTCAGTAAACAGTTGTCTCAGTGACATGAACATTCTATTGTCATCCGACATCAAACTTGTCATTGTTGTTATGAAAAAGTATGAACACAAAATAGACTGCATGGCATAAGCAGCCTGGTCGTTCCAAAATAGCATAGCTGGTGTATATTAACATCAATAAACCCATCCATTTTAAAATGAATTTAGTATCTGTCATTCTAGCAACTTTCCAAACAATGTGTTGGTTAGTTTCTAGCTTGTTAGCTAGCTAGCTACCGGTAAGTTAGCTGGCAAGCCAGTTCAAATATGACCATATCATATAGCTGACAACGTCTTAACTTGAGAAAATTTGTCTTCATTATTACAGGAAAGTATACTCACAACAAGATCTTTATTTACAAATGAATGGCGAGCTACTTACAGAACATAGCTTACGATAGTGAGTGTGACGAAGTAAAGCAGGGCATTCTACTGGATAATTTTAGAACTTGGACACTGTCTTGTTGGTCTAACGTTGTATCCTAATTTGACTTTGGTGCAGGTCATGTTGTTCTTCACATTACCGTCTCTGGGAAACACATACTATATCAAATCAAATCAAAGTTGATTTGTCACGTGCACAGGATACTGAAGGTGTAACCGGTACAGTGAAATGGTTACTTGCATAGTGGAGTCTTTTGTTTAGACATACAGCTAGATGGCTAGCTAAACAACAACGAACTATAATCCAAACGCAGAATGTTACGATTACATTTTATTGGTCACATACACATATTTAGCATATGTTATTGCGGGTGTAGTGAAATGCTTGTGTTCCTAGCTCCAACAGTGCAGTAGTGTCTAACAATTCACAACAATACACACGTCAAAGTAAAATAATGAAATATCAATATTAGGATGAGCAATGTCGGAATGGCATTGACTAAAATACAGTGTGTATACATATGACATGAGTAAAGCAGTATGTAAACATTATTAAAGTGACCAGTGATTCTGTGATGTGTACATAGGGCAGCAGCTTCTAAGGTGCAGGGTTGAGTAACTGGGTGGAAGCCGGCTAGTGATGGCTATTTAACAGTCCGATGGCCTTGAGATGAAGCTGTTTTTCAGTCTTTTGGTACCAGCTTTGATGCACCTGTACTGACCTCGCCTTCTGGATGATGGTGGGGTGAACAGGCAGTGGCTCGGGTGGTTGTTGTCCTTGATGATCTTTTTTGCCTTCCTGTGACATCGGGGCTGTTGGTGTCCTTGAGGGCAGGCAGTGTACCTGCGTTGGGCAGACTGCACCACCCTCTGCAGAGCCCTGCGGGTGATACTGTTGCCGTACCAGGTGGTTATACAGCCCGACAGGATGCTTTCAATTGTGCATCTGTAAAAGTTTGTGAGGGTCTTAGGTGCCAAACCGAATTTCTTCAGCCTCCTGAGGTTGGATAGGCGCTGTTGCACCTTCACCACACTGTCTGTAGGTGGGCCATTTCAGATTTTCAGTGATGTGTACTCAGAGGAACTTGAAACATTTCACCTTCTCCATTGTGGTCCCATCAATGTGGATAGGTGAGTGCTCCCTCTGCTGTCCATCAGCTCCTTCATTTTGTTGAGGGAGAGGTTATTTTCCTGACACCACTCTCCCAGGGCCCTCACCACCTCCCTGTAGGCTGTTTCGTCATTGTTGGTAATCAGGCCTACTACTGTTGTCATCTGCAAACTCTATGATTGAGTTGGAGGCGTGCATGGCCAAGCAGTCGTGGGTGAACAGGGAGTACAGCATGGGGCTGAGCACGCACCCTTGTGGGGCCATGTGTTGAGGATCAGCGTACTGGAGGTGTTGTTTCCTACCCTCACTACCTGGGGGGCGGCCCGTCAGGAAGTCCAGGACCTAATTGCGCAGGGCAGGATTGAGACCCAGGGCCTCAAGCTTAATGATGAGCTTGGAGGGTACTATGGTGTTGAAGGCTGAGCTATAGTCAGTGAACAGCATTCTTAAATATGTATTCCTCTTGTCCAGATGGGATTGTGCAGTGTGATGGCGATTTGCATCGTCTGTGGATCTATTGGGGCGGTATGCAAACCGAAGTGGGTCTACTGTGTCAGGTAAGGTGGAGGTGATATGATCCTTAACTAGCCTCTCAAAGCACTTCATGATGACAGAAGTGAGTGCTATGGGATACCCATTTAGTTCCGTTTCCTTTGTTCCTGTACCCAAGTAAGCAATGGTGGACATCTTGAAGCAAGTGGGGACAGCAGACTAGGATAGGGAGAGATTGAATATGTCCGTAAACACTCCAGCCAGCTGTTCTGCGCATGCTCAGAGGATGTGGCTAGGGATGCCGTCTGGGCCGGCAGCCTTGTGAGGGGTAACATGCTTAAATGTCTTACTCACGTCATCCACGGAGAATGAGAGCCCACAGTTCTTGGGAGCGGGTCGCGTCGGTGGCACTGTTATCCTCAAAGCAGCGAAGAAGGTGTTTAGCTTGTTCGGGAGCGAGACCTCAGTCGGTGTCCGTGACGTGGCTGGTTTTCCCTTTGTATTCCGTGATTGTCTGTAGACCCTGCCACATATATCTCATGTCTGCAGTTGAATTGTGTCTCCACTTTGACTCTGTACTGACATTTTACCTGTTTGATTGCCTTATGGAGGGAAGAACTACACTGTTTGTATTCAACCATATTCCCAGTCACTTTGCCGTGGTTAAATGAGGTGGTTCGCATTTTGTTTTGCGCGGATGTTGCCATCTATTCACGGTTTTTGGTTTGGGTAGGTTTTAATTGTCAGTGGGAACAACATCCCCTATACACTTCCTGATGAACTCAGTCACTGTGTCTGTGTATACATCAATGTTATTCTCCGAGGCAACCTGGAACATATCCCAGTCCGATTGATCAAACGAGCTTGAAGCATGGATTCTGATTGGTCAGACCAGCTTTGAATAGATCTTAGCACGGGTACTTCCTGTTTGAGTTTCTGCCTATAGGACGGGAGAATCCCGTCGTGATCTGATTTGCCGAAGGAGGGCCTTGTAGCCATCCTGGAAGGGGGAGGAACAATGGACCGTGAGTTTGATGCGCAATTATTACAAGCAATGTGTTGATAGAACTTCAGTAACGTTTTCCTCAAATTTGCTTTTTAAATCCTCAGCTACAATAAATGCAGCCTCAAGATATGTTGTTTCCAGTTTGCACAAAGTCCAGTATAGTTCCTTGAGGTCCGCCGTGGTATCGGCTTCAGGGAGAATATACACGGCTCTGACTATAACCGAAGAGAGTCTCTTGGGGAGGTAATACGGTCGGCATTTGATTGTGAGGTATTCTAGGTTGGGTGAACAAACTTGAGTTCCTGTACGTTTTCACAATTACACCATGAGTAGTTAATAATGAAACAAACACCACCGCCTTTTTTCTTCCCGGAGAGTTCTTTATTCCTGTCTGTGCCGTGTACTGAGAACCCAGGTGGCTGTATGGATCTGGACAGTATATCCGGAGAGAGCCACGATTCCGTTAAACAGAGTAGGGTATCTTGGAGCAGCCTCTGGGATAAATTCAATTGGCCTGAGGGGTACGAACAAAGGATCTAAATCAGGAAAGTTGTAATGCTGGTGAGTTACCGCCACTGATATCCAGTTTTTGGTGATATCTATCAAAAGAATGTTAGAATGGATTACCTACACACACTGAGCAGCTCATGTTATAGACAGTACCATGCTACATGGCAGACCAATCCGAACTCCTCTCTCGGCATGTCCAGCCCATCCATTAGCTCAGCCAATCTTGGCTAGTGTGAAGGTTCCTGTATTTTCATTGCTAAACCAACTAGGCTCGTAATTTAACAATTGTATTCATATTTACAGATGGCATAAAAGTTTGTAAAAAAAATAAAAGTTTCCGTTCAAATGGCTCTCCTGCAAAGTAGTGACGCGACTTACGCCTAATTTCCTGAAACAAGTCACATGTATTGGTAGCCTGGTGGGCGGCAGGTAGCCTGGTGGGCGGCATGTAGCCTGGTGGTTAAAAGCATTGGGCCAGTAACGGGAAGGTCGCTAGTTCAAATTCCTGAGCTTACTAGGTGAAAAATCTGTCTGTACCCTTGAGCAAAAGTACTTAATCCTAATTGCTCCCATCTGCTAAATAACTCAAATGTAGTATAGCTTTGAGTACAGACTACAACTCAGTTGGATTGCTTTGTATCACACAAACCATCTCTCACGTTTAAGAAAGCCTCCATTTAATTTTCAAAGCCTTGGAGGATGCTGGAAACTATCCATTTTCTTTTCCCAGAAGAAAATTTACCCCAAAGGATGTTTTATTGATGTTATGGATTTTCTTCAAAAGAAAAGGTATTGGATTTCACAATTTATTTTTTAAACATGTCTGTAAAATTCCAACCAAACACATTTGTTGAGTTGAAAGTGTGAGTAGAGACATTTTATTAGGTTTATTACTATAAATATCTGATGCTGGCCAAATTGTACAAATATACTAGGTCTAGCCTTAAACACTCTATAGTTGCTCAGTGGGAATTGATTGTACATAAAGGATTTAATGCTGGATCATGAGTCTCACGCTGTCATCCTTGCAATTCCTCATCCTGGTCAGGTCAAATTTATTTAAAGTGTGTTTTACATACACACTCTGCACACTTTACATACCTTCACTTTACATTCTAGGTCTTTCTCTTCTTCTGGGTTGTAATGACCTTATCCTCTCCATTACCGTCCAATGAGGAAAAGTAACCTGACCCGGGGCAGACAGACACAGATAACAGCCCAATGGCCTCTCTCCTTTTCTCCGTCAGACTGGCCGATAACTGCAGGTGTTGACTGACAGAAGAGTAGGTTGAGAGTGACTTGTGTTTGAGTCTGTGGTGAAAAGTAGCACGTTAATTTAGCATAGGTTTTAGACAAGTGGGAAAGCAATTTGTTGAATCTAGTGATCCAAATCTAGACGTCTTGCTTGGACTACTGTTCTGAGTTGTGTAGCTCTGCTGAGGTGGAACGGTTACATCATAAAGTTCTGTGGACACGGAAGTTTCTACTATGATCGGATCAATGGAATCCAACCTCCAATAGCCCAGTCATGTTGGGCTCTATTGCAGTCCAGTAAGGTAGAGGATCTTGGATCATCTGAATTAACTTCTTGGATTATCTGAGTGGACCAGTGGCTTGTGAGGACCAGTGGCCCCTGTGGATCCTTTTGGGGTGACCATGAGGAGAATCAGGAGATACATGCAGGTACCACATACCGAAGCCAATGGAGCTTTCAACTACAGCAGAACTTGGAACGGAAGAACCCTCCTGAGTTTTGGTAGGTTTTGTTTTGGTTGGTTTGTATTCTGTGCTTCAGGCCACGGTCTCTGGGTTATGGGTTATGAATGATGGGAATCTACATAGTATTCTGTCCATATAGGACGGCAGGTAGCCTAGTGGTTAAAGCGTTGGACTAGTAACCGAAAGGTTGCAAGATCGAATCCCCGAGCTGGCAAGGTAAAAATCTGTCGTTCTGCCCCTGAACAAGGCAGTTAACCTACTGATCCTAGGCCGTCATTGAAAATACGAATTTGTTCTTAAATAGTTAAATAAAGGTAATATCACAGGTGGCACCTTAACTTGGGAGGACAGGCTGGTAGGGGAGCTCCATTACGGACATTTGCTCCATTACGGACATTGTGAGCAGTCCTCCCCTCAGCAGCCTCCACTGGTCTATATACTGAGTGTGTATACGATATAAACTACCCCGTAGGCCATGAATTGTTTGTTAAACATTTTCTCTATGTTATGAAACCACGTTCTCAAACTAAAGAAATATTGTGATTTTAAAGTCCCTATGCAGTCAAAATTCATTTTTTTTGTGTGTTTTGTATCATATTGTACAACAGCTGAAACGAACACAGTAAATGTGTGATTTAAAATATATATATATATATATATATATATATATATATATATTTTTTTTAAGTGTTATATCCTGATAGTCTCTGGTTGACAATACAATCTACACAGGACCTTATAATCAGCATATTTGCATGGGTGGCTTTCAATGGTGACATGGACCAATAACAAAAATAGTTCCAAACCTCCCTGCCAATATCTGCTAGTTTTCAGTTTTCCCCTCCCCACTCAGACCACTCCCAGACAGTCCTAATCAAAATTCTTGCTTGAGAATTTGTGTTGTTGTTGCTAAAAAGCTATTTTGTCCCATTTTTGGGGGGGAAATCTATTAGAGTAAGGTACTTAATTGTTAACCAGAAATTATTTGATATTGATATAAAAATGGCTGCATTGGGCCTTTAATGAAGCATGTTCTCTGCCTTGCATTGTCAAATGAATGAAATCCGAATTATGTAACCTTATTAGATTCCTTGTTTGTCTGTGGCAAATGCGTAATGAATGAGATTGTATTAAATCATGACCTCTTGGATTACATTGATGGCAATTGATTGACTCAACACCACAGCTTTTCATAATGGGCCATCATAGACATTCATAGCGTGTTGTGCACTGTACCACGTGCAATTTTTCAATCAATGAAACTTTCGTGTAAGAGTGTTGTGTGGTGTTATTGTGAAATCTAAATAAGTCATGACATATGAAAGGGAACTTTTATACTTTGGCCCCTCTCATTGAGTGTGCGTGTTTATCTTTCCTTTGTCATTAAGTCAGTCGAATGAAAAGGAAACCTATTTCTTGTCATTTCAAATGTCGAGTTAAAGCCACAGTCAAGGCCTTTGCGGATGCAGCGCACCGTCTTTATTGTTGAAGAGACAATCTGTAACACGCCCACAGTGTACTGCGTCCGCAAAGGCCTCGAATGTACAATGTCAGTTCTTCTGGAAAGTTTTTCCTTGAGAACTACCGATATCGCTAATGAATCGTTTGCATGTGAAAATGGCATGCAAAAATGATGCAGTCTTTGAGGACAGTGGAACTTGCTTCCACAATAAATGCTTCCTCATTGCTCCGACCAACCGGGGTATTTAGAAGCATTTCTGTCAACCTCCACTGTCCAGACGGGTATCCTATGAAGCAAGCTAGATCTACTCAGGGTTTTCTAACGCTAGCCAGCTTTAATTTCACATTCCAGCCTAGGCTTCATCCGTACTACGGCGGTGGATACTGGGTATCCACCGCTAACTCTAGCAGGCTTGCAGGTATGCGTGCATGTCACACGTGGCTAGTCGGACACTGAACTGTTCATTGAGACAATAGTGAAACATCAATCCATTGGCGTTTCAGTACCACATTTTCATTTGTGCCGAAATCAACATGAAAGAAAAGTTATCTTGCATAAAAGTAACACAAAAACATTTGATTGAATAAAATATTTTCAGTCTTCCTCAAATGAAGGGGATGATGACTCAATCTTTGCGAGAGGGAGGGGGATCTGATTTCATTGGTCCTCAACTTGTGGCTCAGACACTTTATTCAGTATAAATGAAGTTAGCCCTGAGTTAGCCTGCCCAGGAGCAGGTTCATTCTGAAGGATTTGTTTAACCTGACTAAAAGGTGAGCCACATTCGTATGACAGGCTAGCCAAAGTTGAACTCAGAGTTGACCAAAGTTACCTCACTAACTCCTCAAACTCTATTTGTAGGATGCCCCTCTGGAGTTGCTGAATTTAATCTTGACTTCAGTTTGCGCTGTAGTTCATGCACCTTGGTTGGAGAGCGATGTAGCATCAGTATGCCTTTGCCAAAATATCACGTGATGCCATTTTGTTCATTATTTACATTTTTGCTGGTGGCCCACTGTGAGGGTACAGTATATGAAATGTATTTATTCGACTGTTAGAATATTGATGGGTCATTGGTTGGAAGTGTCGAAAATTGGCTTTAGGCCTATGTTTTTCACTAGGACTTTGTAGAATCAAGAATATTTTTTGTTATAATTCTATCTAAACAAATAACTATTGTTATACTTTTACATGGATATATTTCTAAATGCAATTCATGCTTTCCAATTGTTTCTGCACTATTTATCAAGCGTTGGTGCTTATGTTTGCTGCTCCTTGCAGGTTGATATGCATCTGAGATGCATCTTGTTGCTGGGACACCCAGCAACAATCTCTAGCGGGTACTTATAGGATGAAAGGCCTGGCGGTTCTACTGTTAAGTTCTGAGTTATGTGACAGGATTTTGCCATTTTGCAATGTGGTGAATGGGAGCTCCGGGGGTGAAGTTTCTTCTAGGTGCAGATCTAGGATCAGCTTCCGCTCCCCCAATCCTATTCTTAACCATTAGGGGAAAAGTGAAACTGACCCAAGATCAACGTCTAGAGGTAACCCTACACCTGAATGGGATGTATGTATCTGATGATGTAGCATGGCACCTCTTCGTCCTCTGTGTTTGCTGTGTTTTACTGATCTGAGGAGAGAGATTTTAGGGCTATGAACTTGGCAAGGTGAAAAAAATACTTCTGTGTTAAATTGAGTATAATACTGAGAGAAAAAAAAACTATGGTCGACTGTTTGTTGTAGGTCAGATGTCAGTTACTGTAAGGCTTCATCAGCTGATAACTGGTCGAGAGAAACATTTTCTCAATGGATGTCCACACATTTATCTGTGTGTGTGTGCCGTTCACTGCCGTGCTTTGTGTAAAGTTACACCATGGTGTGGAATGGATGGGTAGAGTTGCATTTTCACCGCTCATATTTCAGTCATTTCCTGTGTTTGGGCTATCAGCTCATGAACTATGCTGACCTAGTTAATTATGCTGACCTGTTCCCAGCCTTGTCCTTCACTGTTTGCCCTCTCCCTCCCCATGACTTTCCATTTGGCCAGCTGAAATGTCAATGAGCGCTCATCTGCATATTTCTCTGTCTCTTCAAGTTCTATTGAATTGAATGTCACAAGTTTCGGGTTGTACGAAACAAAAGTCCTCCAAGATTAGATGAGGCTCTTTCAAAAGTCCTCCATGATTTGAATAATCTATTTTTGAAAAATGTGCTGGGAAGTCCTATTGGGTGGGGTTAGTGTTCAGAGTAGTATGGTAAATTGCTTGTTGGTTTGGACATTACAGCTCAATAACAATAAGCACACACAGATTGGAGAGAGACATTCGGCGAAAAGCTGCATGGGCTGAAGTCCACAAACAATGCCTGTGCCTTCAATTAAATAAGGCAATCTGGGATTGGTACATCCATTTTTTAACTTGATTATGTGTAGCCATTTTTACATTTTTAATTTAACCAGGTAGGCTAATTGATAACACGTTCTCATTTACAACTGCGACCTGGCCAAGATAAAGCAAAGCAGTGCGACACAAACAACAACGGAGTTACACATGGAGTAAACAAACATAGTCAATAACACAATAGAAAAAATTCTGTACAGTGTGTGCAAATGAGGTAAGGCAATAAATAGGACATAGTGGTGAAATAATTACAATTTAGCAATTTAAACACTGGAGTGATAGATGTGCAGAGGAAGAATGTGCAAGTAGAGATACTGAGGTGAAAAAAAATAAAAAATAACAGTATGGGATGAGGTAGTTGGATGGGCTTTTTACAGATGGGCTATGTACAGGTGCAGTGATCTGTGAGCTGCTCTGACAGCTGGTGCTTAAAGCTAGTGAGGGAGATATGAGTCTCCAGCTTCAGAGATTTTTGCAATTCGTTCCAATCATTGGCAGGAGAGAACTAGAAGGAAAGGCAGCCAAACGAGGAACTGGCTTTGGGGGTGACCAGTGAAATATACCTGCTGGAGCGTGTGCTACGGGTGGGTGCTGCTATGGTGACCAGTGAGCTGAAATAAGGCGTGGCTTTACCTAGCAAAGACTTATAGATGACCTGGAGCCATTGGGTTTGGTGACGGATATGTAGTGAGGGCCAACCAACGAGAGCATACAAGTCGCAGTGGTGGGTAGTATATGGGGCTTTGGTGACAAAACGGATGGCACTGTGATAGACTGTATCCAATTTGCTGAGTAGAGTGTTGGAGGCTATTTTGTAAATGACATTGCCGAAGTCCAGGATCGGTAGGATAGTCAGTTTTACGAGGGTATGTTTGGCAGCATGAGCGAAGGAGGCTTTGTTGTGAAATAGGAAGCCGATTCTAGATTTTATTTTGGATTGAAGATTCTTAATGAGATTTTACAGTCTAACCAGATACCTAGGTATTTGTAGTTGTCCACATATTCGAAGTCCGAACCGTCCAGAGTAGTGATGCTGGACGGGCGGGCGGGTGCGGGCAGCGATCGGTTGAAGAGCATGCATTTAGTTTTACTTGCATTTAAGAGCAGTTGGAGAATATATCTTAAGAATGCGTCATCAGTTTAGTTCACCTGACTTACCCCATCAGAAACCAAAACATAAGCTTGTTAGTGAACTATGTCATTGAAAAGAAACCCTAAAGCATTAATAGCTGTTGACCAAATAACTCGCAGAGGTAAATGCTTTGTTGTGGTTTGAATCCCAGATTGGCCCTTTAATGTAATTTCTGTTCACTATGAGGTATTCCAGAAGTTTCCCTATTTTTCTGAGCTTTATCGCTGATGTAGTTCCAGTGCGCCTTGGGATATATTAAACTCTTTCCCGCTAATCCCACGGGACAGGATCGTTTGGGGAATAGCACGGAAATTAGTTTTGCAGATCAGAGCCCCCGTAATCCATTTTAATTTACACACACACACTGTTTTGACAGGACCGAATGTTTCTTCTGTCGCCAGATCGCACCAGTGCCCCAGCAGCCCCGGGCCCGGATTGTTGCGTGTGTGTAATCTTAACATGCGTGATGAAGCGTGGACCCCCATCTAATGATTTCACCCGAGCCTGGCAATTGCTGGCAAAATCCCCCCCTCCCATGCTTTTTGTTTTGGACTTTTCCGCACATGGTCAGAACGTGTACGCCATCTAATCAGTAGTCAGACGTTACAACATGGATGTGATGTTTTGGATAGGAATGTGTGACCACCTTGGAAAGTCTTGAAGCGTTGGGAGTTCTCTCATGCTTGTTTCAATCTTGACGCCAAAATACAATGCTCAGCAGTGTGTCGCATATCATCAGCAGTCAAATGTCACACCACTGATGGTATGTGTCATTTTCTTGGCTGTTATTGTAGGCCTTCATGTCTTTTTTTCCCTTTTTTTTTCTTTTTTCTAACTTGACACCAAAGGACTACAAATTTGACATGCTCGGCACTGGTGTTTTGTGAGCACTGGTGTTTCAGTGCCCACAACCCTAGTGCCATGACTCACTGGGTATACATATTCATTATGCAAGTGGAAGTTTGTATTTTATGTATATTTCTTATGAGGGCCCTTTGATGAAGGGGAGATTTTAAGATCTGAGAACTACTCATCATTTTTTATAATTAACCGTTTAACGGGGAGCATGCTGATGCTTTGAAATATGATCCGGAGCCTTTTGGTAGATAAGGAGGGAGAACGTGATGGCATTTATTCTTTGTTACTTGTAAATATTGCCTTGAGAGCAAAATGGTAATGATCTTGAAGTGGATTAATAAATGACTGAATGGAGAGCGAAGTGAAACAACCCTTAATGATTGCGCTCAAGCCTCTTCAGATTCACAGTGCACAAATTGATATCAAGGCAAATAGCAACCCTTATAAGGAATCCCAAGCTATCTTTGAAAGCTTCACAGCAGGATCCTTCAAAAATGGAAAGTACATCCACACAACCAGCTTCATGAGGTAGTCACCTGGAATGCTTTTCCAACAGTCTTGAAGGAGTACACACATATGCTGAGCACTTGTTGGCTGCTTTTCCTTCACTCTGCGGTCCAACTCATCCAAAACCACCCAATTGGGTTGAGGTTGGGTGATTGTGGAGGCCAGGTCATCTGATGCAGCACGCCATCGCTCTCCTTCTTGGTCAAATAGCCCTTACACAACCTGGAGGTGTATTGGGTCATTGTCCTGTTGAAAAACAAAGGATAGTCCCACTAACTGCAAACCAGATGGGATGGCGTATCGTTGCAGAATGCTGTGGTAGCCATGCTGGTTAAGTGTGCCTTGAATTCTAAATAAATCACAGACAGTGTCACCAGACAGCACCATCACACCACCACCTCCATGCTTCACGATGGGAACCACACATGCGGAGATCATCCGTTCACCTACTCTGCGTCTCACAAAGACCAGGCGGTTGGAACCATAAATCGCACATTTGGACTCATCGGGCCAAAGGACAGATTTCCACCGGTCTAATGTCCATTGCTCGTGTTTCTTGGCCCAAGCTAGTCTCTTCTTCTTAATGGTGTCCGTTAGTAGAGGTTTCTTTGCAGCAATTTGACCATGAAGGCCTGATTCTCTCTCTCTCTCTCACACACACACACACACACACACACACTCCTCGATGTGTCTCTTACTTGAACTCTGAAGCATTTATTTGGGCTGCAATCTGAGATGTAGTTAACTTTCTAATGAATTAATCCTCTGCAGCAGAGGTAACTCTGGGTCTTCCTTTCCTGTGGCAATCCCCATGAGAGCCAGTTTCATCATAGCTCTTGATGGTTTTTGCGACTGCACTTGAAGAAACTTTAAAAGTTCTTGAAGTTTTCCTGATTGACTGACCTTCATGTAATGAAGGACTGATGTTCCTCTCTGTTTATTTGAGCTGTTCTTGCCATAAGGGCGGCAGGTATTCTAGTGGTTAGAGCAGTAACCAAAAGGTTGCTGGATCGAATCCCCGAGCTGACAAGGAAAAAATCTGTTGTTCTGCCCCTGAACAAGGCAGTTAACCCACTGTTCCCCGGTAGGCCGTCATTGTAAATAAGAATTTGTTCTTAACTGACTTGCCTAGTTAAATTAAGGTTAAATTTAAAAAAATGATATGGACTTTTACCAAAATAGGCCTATCTTCTGTATACCACCCCTACCTTGTCACAACACAACTGATTGGCTCAAACGCATTAAGAAGGAAAGAAATTCCACAAATTAACTTTTAGCTTTGCACACCTGTTAATTGAAATCCATTCCAGGTGACTACCTTGTGAAGCTGGTTGAGAGAATGCCAAGAGTGTGCAAAGCTGTCATCAAAGCAAAGGGTGGCTACTTTGAAGAATCTCAAATATAAAATATATATATTTTTGTTTGCTACATGATTACATATGTGTTATTTCATGGTGTTGATGTCTTCACTATTATTCTACAATGTAGAAAACAGTAAAAAGAAAAAACTCTGGAATGAGTAGGTGTCCAAACTTTTGACTAGTATTGTATATGAAAAACACAAGCCCCTTAACCAAACCAACACAATAACACTCAATTATCATTAACAAACAAATCATCCACAGCATGATTTAAAAAAAAAACTTTACTTAAAGCCTGCAGGTATAATGCATTATGATGAAGTACGTTATAATACATTGTAAGACTTCTCATGAGCATGTTATAGCTGTCATTGACATGTTGTATACTGTATGTATCAGTCGTAACATCTCTTGTCTTTTACTATTCATAACATCTGTCAAATCACTATTATAATGTTGCCATGAACGTCTTGCGAAGGAGGGTCACCTTATGTTCCTACCAAATGTTCCCTGACCTGGTTGTTATCGAAAGATCCATTATGAAGAAAGACAATTGCTTCTTGGAATGCCTTCTGGATAAACAAAGGTTATTTTAATCCCCCACAAATCTCTCCCCAGTCCTTCGCAGTTTCACTCAAAGCTGGCACCGTGAGGCCTACGGCTTCCCACATGGCACCCTATTCCTCCTAGGTCCCTGGTCAAAAGTAGTGCACTACATAGGGATTAGGGTGCCATTTGGGACGTACTATGGGCAGAGTCGTCGTCCATTAAGCTAACTAACTAACACACATTCACAGGCTTCCCGCTTTCCTCTGTGCTTTAATGTGGCAGGTAATTGCCAGCTCCATAAGGACCGTCTTACAGGCCGGGCCTGGAAAGGTTGCCTGCTGACTGGCTTTTGATACACTGCATTAATGAAGTTTACGACTCTTGAGCCCTGGGGAGCCGTCAAGCTCCCTTGTGCCAGGAAAATAACTTTGCTTAGGTGTTAAAGTGACCTCGCTTTACCTGTATGATGAGAATGTATTGTATACCAGAAAGCGCCTCTGGGCTAGAAGTGTCAGGGAAGGGGCAGCTGGGAAATGCTTTTGCAGAAGTTTGTTTATGAGCTTTGAAGAGTGGTTTTGTCAAAGACCTGTTTGCAGTAATGAGGGATTTTTTTCCTCCACTGCGACTTCTGTCTCTTTACTTTACTGGTGCGTAATCTGCCTCATCCGCCACCTTTTTGGAGCACCCACTTTAGTACTCAGATAATTAAAAAATGTGTCAATACAGAGCGACTGCCCCTAAAAATCAACTAATCCCTTTTGAAAATGGCCTATGTAGCATCAATATGAGTCGGAAACATTTATTCTAGTTTCAGAATTGACTACAAAGTGTAAATAGGATAATTTTAGTCATAAAGTCAGTCTCGTCTAAAACGGAGTTTGGAACCTTAGTGTGTCACAACGAGTACATTTTAAGGTTGGGTTTGGATTACAATGGTAACAAATCATGCCCCCTTTTGTCAAACTCCACATGCAAATCGCCTCTCAGCCCACCTCGTTCCCCTCATTAAGTGGGGCTCTGTTTCATCGCCCCCGATATTTTCAAAGGATCGCTGCCATTTTAAACTGAATAGCCCTGTACGGATTGACCATGCAATGCATGCTTCAAAACAAGAAAATGATTAGTTGGAAAACCTCTTTTCATGATTGTGATGTCGCCAGATTGACTTTAGATACAGTATAACTCTACCCAGCTAACTAAGATTGAGGGGATCCCCGTATTTGACCTATTTTAGCATTGCTAGCCATTTGTTTACGAACTTTGCTAGTAACAGTAATGACAACATTGCCATCTCTAAAATGAATTTGACTACATCATAATATGGCAGTTTCCTATTAATTATGTTATCCTATTTCCATGCCACTAAGGGCTCTATTCAATCCGTATCGTGGAAGTTCAGCTTTACAGCGTGATTTAAATTAGAAAGCAACGTTTCCGCTTTAGCGGAGGCTGGGTTCACGGTAAACGCTTCTCAATCAGAAATGACCTTTTACATTTTTATCGCGAAATATGTAATGCTTCATCTTTACAGATTGAATACAGCCCTATATTTAGTGTATTTATACGAAACAGTCACATTAGCCTCTGAGGTGCAACCCCCATATCCAGGGCATCAATAAATATTGGTTGCAGCTATGGTGGTACTAGCTAACTCGTGTCTGACTACAACAATGTACTAACTAGCAGCAATAAACTCGAGCCATCCCAGGGCCATAGCAAAACATGTCACAGCTGGTTGCATAGTTTAATGGCGTCACCGGCCTGAATCTGGATACAATCTGGAGCCAGTCAGCCTACATCTGTAAAGCATAGAATTAGCTTCCAAACAAGGTTACGTTATTTCTCAAACTATGTTTATAATTGAGGGTTGATGACAGTCGTTGACCCCGTTTTTCTGTTAGACAAAGTGCATAGTTGGGTGCCAGACTTGATCCCCTGGTCATGAACGGATGCCGGGACCTACCAGAAGGAGCGACAGTGGGTATCATAACATGTCCAGCAATGTGATTGCAATGGTTTAGTGACCTCCCAAAATAATTTATTTCACTGTTCACTTGCCATTTCACAGCTTGTCAGGCAAGGCCTCCGACTAAGTGTCATGCGACACAATTACCCTTGTGACACCACCTCGGTTGTTGCCAGAGTCTCCCTCGACTCTTATGAAAAGGACACGCCATCATGAGACCTTTGATATTGACCCGAGTTACTGCCCTGATGACAAACGGCTTCGACTACGACAGGTAGTGTATGTTATGTGAAAAATACCCGGCTGGATAAAATAGTAGGCTAATTCCCCAGCAAAGCAGATGCAACTAGTAGAGTCATTTTGGTTGTGAAGTGCATCATAAAAAAGCTTTTCCTTTCTTTAGAACAAAATGCCATTTACCACTTGGCTGTCTATATATCACCCTGTCACAGGTCCCTACAGTCAACACCACCTCATAAGATTGCCTGCTGCAGATGTCCCTTTTGCAGCAAAACATGCACCATAGAGAAGACCAGAAAGGGGAACTTCATCAGCATCATCCAAACATGCCCTCACTGCATTCTATTTCACTTCACATTTTATGATATCTGAAGTGAAATAGGAAGGTGAATGCAACGACCAGGTTGGTTCCACCAGGCTAATCATAACCACCATTGATAATGTAATCAGTGGTGTGTGTCTGACCGACCTGTATCTTTGAGGAGCCAGGAGCTGATCTACGTAACTTTGCCCATCAATTCGGCCTCTGGCAAAGGCCTCACCTCCAGCCTCAACTCTTGCCTGCTCACCTCCAGCCTCACCTCTTGCCTGCTCACCTCCAGGTCGTCGATAGGGAGAACAGAATTAGGTAGGTTTAGTCTGACCTGTTCAAACTTCAGCATAGTATACAGTGCCTTCGGAAAGTATTCGGACCACTTTTCCCACATTTTGTTACTTTACAACCTTATTCTAAAATTGATTAAATAAAAATAATTCCTCAGCAATCTAAACACAATACCCCATAATGACAACATGAAAACAGGTTAATACAAATTTATTTTTAAAAAAACATTAAAAACACAAGTATTCAGACCTTTTGCTATGAGACTTGAAATTGAGCTCAGGTGGTACATTCAAATTGATTGGACATGCTTTGGAAAGGCACACACCTGTCTGTATAAGGTCCCACAGTTGAGCAAGAATGTCTGACCAAAAACCAAGCCATATGAGGTCGAAGGAATTGTCCGTAGAGCTCCAAGATGGGATTGTGTCGAGGCACAGATCTGGGGAAGGGTACTAAAAAATGTCTGCAGTATTGAAGGTCCCCAAGAATACAGTGGCCTCCTTCCATTTTAAGAATGATGAAGTTTGGAACCACCAAGACTATTCCTAGAGCAGTCGGGAGACAAGGTCCTTGGTCAGTGTCGTGACCAAGAACCCGATGGTCACTCTGATAGAGCTCTAGAGTTCCTCTGTGGAGATGGGAGAACCTTCCAGAAGGACAACCATCCAACAATCAGGCCTTTATGGTAGAGTGGCCAGACGGAAGCCACTCCTCAGTAAAAGGCACGTGACAGCCCACTTGGAGTTTGCCAAAAGGCACCTAAAGACTCTCAGACCATGACAAACAAGATTCTCTGGTCAGAAACCAAGATTGAACTATTTGGCCTGAATGCCAAGCGTCACGTCTGGAGGAAACTTGGCACCATCCCTACAGTGAAGCATGGTGGTGGCAGCATCATGCTGTGGGAATGTTTTTCAGCGGCAGAGACTGGGAGACTCGTCAGGATTGAGGCAAAAAATGAACGAAGCAAAGTACAGAGATCCTTGATTAAAACCTGCTCCAGGGTGCTCAGGACCTTCGACTGGGGCAAAGGTTCACGTTCCAACAGGACAACAACACTAAGCACACAGCCAACACAAAGCAGGAGCGGCTTTGGGACAAGTCTCTGAATGTCCTTGAGTTGCCCAGCCAGAGCCCGGACTTGAACCCGATCAAACATCTCTGGAGGTACCTGAACATAGCTGTGCAGCAACTCTCCAACCTGACCGAGCTTGAGAGGATTTGCAGGGAAGAATGGGAGAAACTCCCCAAATACAGGTGTGCCAAGCTTAATTAGCAAACAATTCTAAAAACCTTTTTTTGTTTTGTCATTATGGGATATTGTGTGTAGATTGATGAGAAAAAAACTACAATTGAATCCGTGTTAGAATAAGAACTTAACAAAACGTGAAAAAAAAGTCAAAGGGTCTGAATACTTTCCGAAGGCGCGCTGTATGTTTGTGTCAGATATCACCAAGCCATAACTGCCATTGGTAATAGAACCGTGATCGTGTGTATGTGTTATGAGATGCAGCGAGACATGGCACTCAACACATCCACAAGGACGTGATTACTAATAATACTGTACAGCACAAATGTCCAGTAATGGCAACACCATTTTCATTCCATGTGTCACTGACAAACTCTGCCTAATATTTTCTACAGATGGACTGGAGATGCTTTTGCCGTAATTGGGAAGGTTGTATCTGAGCTGTTCAAACTTCAACACAGTACCTGTTTGTGTGTTAGATATGACCTATCCTAACTGCCATTGGTAAAAGAAACGTGACTGTGTGTATCTGTTCACGGAAACATGTATAGAGCCAGCACATGGAGACTTGCAAGATGATGTGATGAAGTCCTGACTGACAGAGACAGGCATGATACTGAAGTCTCTAAACGGAGAGAGACCTGGCACTCGGCATTAAACTTTTACTGGACACAACTTTTACTTGTGTTGTCTTTTTTTAAATTATTGAATTGAATGGTATTAGTAAATATGGGGAGGGAGAAACCATATGTATTCTGCACCAGGATCAGGGAACTCCTGTTGTATATGGGACACCACACATGCAGGTAAGACCACCATTTTTGCCAAGGTAGCCCCATTTATCACCAGACAAAATGCAGATAGGCACAGTATCTGTAACAGCTGGGAATGACAATGAAAGGCGCACATTGTTATATGAGCAGAACACTGCCTCTATGGTATTATGTATAGGGTTGATTATTCTACATGGATCTGTTGCTACATTTGAAAGTTATCAAAACAATTTAGTTTAGGATATCTACATACAGTTGAAGTCGGAAGTTTACACACACCTTAGCCAAATACATTTAAACTCACTTTCTCACAATTCCTGATATTTAATCCTAGTAAAAATTCCCTGTTTTTTAGGTCAGTTAGGATCACCACTTTATTTTAAGAATGTGAAATATCAATAATAGTAGAGAGAATGATTTATTTCAGCTTTTATTTCTTTCATCACATTCCCAATGGGTCAGAAGTTTACATACACTCAATTAGTATTTGGTAGCATTGCCTTTAAATTGTTTAACTTGGGTCAAATGTTTTGGGTAGTCTTCCACAAGCTTCCCACAATAAGTTGGGTGAAGTTAGGCCCATTCCTCCTGACATAGCTGGTGTAACTGAGACAGGTTTGTAGGCCTCCTTGCTCGCACACACTTTTTCAGTTCTTCCCACATTTTCTATAGGATTGAGGTCAGGGCTTTTTGATTGCCACTCCAATACCTCCTTTGTTGTCCTTAAGCCATTTTGCCACAACTTTGGAAGTTTTCTTGGGTTTATTGTCCAATTGGAAGACCCATTTGCAACCAAGCTATAACTTCCTGACTGATGTCTTGATGTTGCTTCAATATATCCACATAATTTTCCTTTCTCATGATGCCATATATTTTGAAGTGCACCAGTCCCTCCTGCAGCAAAGCACCCCCACAACATGATGCTGCCACCCCCGTGCTTCACGGTTGGGATGGTGTTCTACGGCTTGCAAGCCTTCCCATTTTTCCTCCAAACATAAGGATGGGCATAATGGCCAAACAGTTCTATTTTTGTTTCATCAGACCAGAGGACATTTCTTCAAAAACTACAATCTTTGTCCCCATGTGCAGTTGCAAACCGTAGTCGGGCTTTTTTATGGCTGTTTTGGAGCAGTGGCTTCTTCCTTGCTGAGCGGCCTTTCAGGTTATGTCGATATAGGACTCATTTTACTGTGGATATAGATACTTTTGTACCTGTTTCCTCCAGCATCGTCACAAGGTCCTTTGCTATTGTTCTGCGATTGATTTGCACTTTTCGCACCAAAGTATGTTCATCTCTAGGAGACAGAAGGCGTCTCCTTCCTGAGCGATATGATGGCTGCGTGGTCCCATGGTGTTTACTTGCGTACTATTGTTTGTACAGGTTAACGTGGTACCTTCAGGTGTATGGAAATTGATCCCAAGGTTGAACCAGACTTGTGGAGGTCTACAATTATTTTTGAGGTCTTTCCCATGATGTCAAGCAAAGAGGCACTGAGTTTGAAGGTAGGCCTTGAAATACATCCACAGGTACACCCCCAATTGACTGAAATTATGTCAATTAGCCTATCGGAAGCTTCTAAAGCCATGACATCCATCATTTTCTGGAATTTTCCAAGTTGTTTAAAGGCACAGTCAAGTGTATGTAAACTTCTGACCCACTGGAGTTGTGATAGTATATTAATTTGTCTGTAAACAATTGTTGGAAAAATTACTTTTGTCATGCACACTGTAGATGTCCTAACCGACTTGCCAAAACTGTAGTTTGTTTAACAAGGACTTTGTGGAGTGGTTGAAAAACGAGTTTTAATGACTCCAACCTAAGTGTATGTAAACTTCTGACTTCAACTGTAAATTCAACAATTGCGTTCTTCTCATGTTACTCTCTAGGCTACTGTCTTTTTCATTGCTTAGACGTTACTTTCTTGCAAACAAATGTCATCACCTATCATTTTCTAAACCCCAATACAATACGCTAATATTAGTTCATTTATGGGTTGTGGACTAGTCTTTGTGGAACAGAATGCTTATACTGTATTTCTCAAGCATGGGCTATAGCCAGGAGAGCATGGGTTTAGATCAGTTTTGTTTTAGGGAACTCACTTTCCTTGGCATATTTGAGGGTTGGGTTTTGAGTTAGTAATGTCCATTAACATGTGGCTTTTAGTTTTTGGAAATGATCTCTCTCTGAACACACACTGACTGGTAAAGTTAGTTTAATGTTGGATATCTCTATGGGTCTAGTTACGTAATGGACCATATTTTCACATTTCAGGCAGTTCCGTATTTGTTTTTCTGCTGCTCATAAACACAAAAAAATTGAGTCTTGGGTTGTGGTTCGATGTGGATGTGTTACTGCAGACAGTATCGAGTTAGCTGCTGCTGACTGATCAGGGTGGATTTCTGAGAACATGTCTACAACTTAATCTTCAGCAAGCTGTTAAACAGTGTGTAGCTTGTGCTTTATTTATGCCCAAAATCACTAGATAGTTCCATCTTTGTTTGTTTGTCAATGACGGTAGTCTGTGACTTAGCTAAGCCAGGCCACGTTAGCTAAGTCACAGACGAGTAGCAGAGTGTGTCCTTCTGTACCATTTTTGTTTTTTGTTTTACAACTTTTTCACTGAGTGTGGGTGTGTCTATCAGTGTTTCATAGCGAGTCAAGTTCCAAAACAGGTTGCAGCAGGACACAAGATGCTCGCTAATGGGTTTTGAATTTGAGTATTGACAACTGGCAGTTGGGATGTAAGTGCGCATAGTCTCAATTATATTTTTTCCCAAAACAAACATTGGCAGACTTGCGTGATCACAATCAAGCAAATCAGGAAGTGGTCACTCCATGAAGGGCTTAGGGGTCAAGTGTTCGTTCAACATGACATGGTGACGTGTTGTCTTATGTAAACAAGACAACACGTCATAATGGGAAGGTCTGTCCCACTGTCTGGAGTTTCTGCTGCCACGATTGGATAGAGTGCAATCAGTTCATTACAATCCCGTGTGAGTGGGCAAATCAGCATGATTGTAATCCAAAACTTAACCATTGTGTATAGTGCCTTCAGAAAGTATTCCCACCTGTTGAATTGTTCCACATTTTGTTGTTACAGCTTAAATTGAACATTTATTAAATTGCTAGATTTTTTTTTGTCCCTCTACACACAATACCCCATAATGTCAAAATATATTTTTTATTTTGACAAATTAATAAAAAATGTGAAGCTGAAATGTCTTGAATCAATGCGTATTCAACCCTTTTGTTATGGCAAACCTAAATAAGTTCAGGAATAGACATTTGCTAAACAAGTCACACAAGTTGCATGGACTTACTCTTTGTGCAATAATAGTTTTTAACATGATTTTTGAATGACTACCTCATCTCTGTACCTGACACATACAATTATCTGTAAGGTCCCTCAGTCGAGCATTGAATTTCAAACACAGATTCACCCACAGAGACCAGGGAGGTTTTAGAATGCCTCGCAAAGAGCCCCTATTGGTAGATTAGAAAAATACATTGAATATACCTTTGAGCATGGTGAAGTTACTAATTACACTTTGGATTATATTGATACACCCAGTCACTACAAAGATAGATGTCCTTCCTAAATCAGTTGCCGGAAAGGAAGGAAACCGCTCAGATTTCACTGAGGCCAATGGTGACATTAAAACAGTTAGAGTTTAATGGTTGTGATAGGAGAGAACTGAGGATGGATCAACAACACTGTAGGTACTCCAACATCCTGTACAGAATAAAAATATTCCAAAACATGCATCCTGCAACAAGGCACTAAAGTAATACAGCAGAAAATGTGGCAAAGCAATTCACTTTTTGTCCTGAATACAAAGTGTTATGTTTGGGACAAATGCAACACATTACTGAGTACAACTCTACATATTTTCAAGCATAGTGGTGGCTGCGTCATGTTTTGGGTATGCTTGTCATCGGCAAGGACTAGGTTTTTTTGTGGGGGATAAAAAGAAACAATGGAGCTAATCACAGGCAAAATCCTAGTGGTTGTCTGAATTCTAGCAGACACTGAGAGAGGAATTCACCTTTCACCAGGACAATTACCTTAAACACAAGGCCAAATCTATGTTGCAGTTGCTTACCTTGAAGACAGTGAATGTTCCTGAATGGCGAAGTTGCAGTTTTGACTTAAATCTAATTGAAAATCTATGGCAAGACTTAAATGGTTGTCAAGCAATGATCAACAACCTATTTGACAGAGCTTGAAGAATTTTGAAAAGTACAATGGGCAAATGTTGCACAATCCAGGTGTGGAAAGCTCTTAGACTCACAGCTGTAATCGCTGCCAAAGGTGCTTCCACTCTGGGGTGTAAATACTTATGTAAATTAGATATTTTTGTATAGCATTTCAAATAAATTTGCTAAAGTTTCTAAAAACATGTTTTCACTTATGGTTTATTGTGTGTCTAGATGGGTGAGGACCCCCCCAATTTAATCTGTTTTGAATTCGGGCTGTAACACAACAATGTGGAATAAGTCTAGGGGTATGAATACTTTCTGTAGGCACTGTGACGACATTAGTTACAAAACTCAGTTTTGGAATCTACTCACTGACTATCACCAAAATAATGCTACTTACACTTTTTTGTAAATTTTGTCACTGGAATGAATGTTTCTAACTAATATCGACGATACATTTTCAACCAAATAAGTTGTTTTTTTGCATTGTTGCCCTTTAATATAGAAAGTGTTACTGTTAATTTTTTTGTGTGTAAAGTAAAATTCTATGGTTGAACTTTATTTATTTATTTTTTACTTTTTACCTCTTTTTTTTGTCCCCAATGATATGTAATTGGTAGTTAGTCTTGTCCCATCGCTGCAACTCCCGTACGGACTCAGGAAAGGCGAAGGTCGAGAGCTATGCGTCCCCCGAAACATGACCCCACCGAGCAGGATTGCTTCTTGACACACAGCTCGCTTAACGCAGAAGCCAGCCGCACCAATGTGTCGGCAGAAACGCCGTACAGCTGGTGACCGAAGTCAGCGTGCATGCGTCTGGCTGCCACAAGGAGTCGCTAGAGCGCGATGGGACAGCCAAACCCTCCCCTAACCCGGATGATGCTGGGCCAATTTGTGCGCCTTCTCATGGATCTCCCAGTCGTGGCCGGCTGCGACACAGCCTGAGATGGAACCCGGGTCTGTAGTGACGCTTCTATCTCTGTGATGCTGTGCTTTAGACTGCTGCGCTGTGTTTCTTTCCTGAAGCCGTTATATAAAATGTGGCCATAGTGTTGGGTTCTGTTCTTAATGCTAAACACCTCTCCACATTGATCGATTGTCACAGGACTTACTTGTTATTTTACCTTTGCTTTGGTCCACTGCATCCTGAGACCTGTAAAACACCCTAGCTCTGACATTTCTCTGAAGATGGACAATGGCCTCGTACTGGCCATGAATGTGAATTGAACACACACACACACTTGAGCATGAGCATACATGTACACACACGCATTCAATCTCTTTTTCTTTCTCATTCTCAAACATTCTCTTTTTTCTTTCTTGCACACGCGCGCGCGCGCACACACTTTGTCGCCTGTCACTCTGAGTTATTGGTTAATGCTGATAATTCAACTGAGTGATGTTAATACTAATTTGCGTTAATTAAAACTTGTTACCCTATTCCATTCTATTTTGTAGCTTTCTAGCTTTTAAGGTCAAGATCTAGCATGTAGGGACAGTCGCCAAACATAAACAATCAAGGCAAAATTGAGTTACCCATATTAATGATGCGTGGTAATTTATAGAGTAGTGATATGGTATTTATTGACGCAATGTTGGGATCGGATGATAATCATAATTTATGTATTATTGTTGTGTTATCACCTGTTGTGTTTTTTTTTTATTTTTTTTATGAGTATGTTTTGTGTTCCAGGTGTGTGTGGCTGCTGTGGACCCCTGAGGCCCAGGTACAAACGCCTGGTTGATAACATCTTCCCAGAGGACCCCAAAGTGAGTATTTTACCTCTGTTACAAGATGCATTTGACAAGACATTTGAATGACATTACTTCGATAACACATCTTTGGTTTATAGACATTTTGTTTCAAATGTAAATCCTTTCCCGTAGTTTTTCCCGAGACTGAGTGGAAATGCCCTCAAAGTAGCATACGCGACTGCCAAACAAACATTTCGGGAAGCGTAGGTTATAATTGTGTCGTCACGGAACAAAAGAGTGTGTGACCTCAAAGCTCATTTGACTTATCCAAATGATTTCCTTTTAGTTTCCAGCCGTCTTTCAAAAATCTAAACTTGCCTATGACGCGTAAATGGCAAACACCATCTCATTATCATAATTAAATCTCATTATTTAAAAAATTGCCTACAGCCCTAAACTGTCATGATGAACAATGGTCATCATCAGCTGACAGACCACTATTAACACATCTAGCCCTAACCATTGCACTCTAACAGTTTATCATAGCGATAACAAGCCATTTACTAAATAGCTGTCACTACAACCAACTTGATAACACAAATAGGATTATATAGTAGTGCATGCATCCAAGTCCATTGTTACCCCAGTGCTTAGCTTGCTTTGGAGACCCTGTGTCACTGTTATGATGAGAAATTTGCCTCAAGTTCAAACACCATTTTTGGTCAAAAGTAGTGCACTATGTAGGGAATAGGGTGCTCTTTCGGACATTACCCATAATTGGCCTGCCATAACGCGGCACGTAACCGTTATGGTTTGACAAATCTATTTGTGTGACATCGCTTTTGATAACCTTGGCACGACAACTTATTAACAGCTGTTTGAATCCTTGACCCTGTTTAATTAGAAAAGCAAAGTGTGTGTGTGTGTAGTATGCGGAATCACATACACAGGGGAGTCTCTCTTCGTTTTCTCTCACACACTGTGTCTGTCTCTCTTAATCTCAAGGGCCTTTAGTGTAAGCAAACAGGTGCAGGGGGAATCAGAATGCTCAAATGGTCGCGACATTGTCAAATGAATTATCACTCAGAGCAGGTGCTGGAAATACTCTGGCGACAGTCATTTTTTTCTTCCTCCCCCTTGTGTAAAATGTGTAGGCTATACAGCGAAGTCTCTCTGTTTGTAGATGTATCAGATACAATTTTTTAACACTTTCAATGAAGTACATACGTATAATGCTTTATAATTCCATTAATAATGCGTTATCACACTGACTATAACCGTCCATAATAACTCAGAAGTGGTTATGAAACTAAGTGTAAATATAAGACTATAGTGCATAATGTATTATTGTCTGAAAACAGACAAAATAGTACACACGTTAGGCCCTATAATACACTATTACATAAAGTCAAAGGTTTATAAAGCACTTTGTGTTTAAGTAAAGCCTGATCATCTTCTTGCCTGATGACTCACCCGGAATTGAGTTCCTCTGCTCTATCGATTTGCTACGTACAGTCGGGTCTGAAACTGCCATCCTAGAAGTCATTTTTGTGACTTCAAAAGGAGGTGTGTTATACAAAACAAATGCGTCAGTAACTGGATAGTCTCTTAACAAATCTAACCAATCAAAGTTGATAACGTCATCATGTAGGCCGGCCCTGGCCCAACCTATTTCTTTCTGGGACCAATCAGAACGGTCAGAATGTGTTCGTGTTCTAGAAATCGTCGGGGAGGGAGGCAAATCCAGACTCATCGTGGAAAAGGAATGTCAGTTTGCCGGAACGATGTGGATGGGTAGCCAGGCAAATCATTTTCCACAATAGAAAGAAAAATGCATGAGCGTTAGCTACATATTACATTTTATTTGACAGTGTCAACGGGCATTTAAGTGAAGCTGTACATGCAACTCATAAATGACGTTATACATATGTACTTCATAGAAAGTGTTACACAAAATGGTTTCACTTTATTGTGCTCTTCCTCTCCTTTCGATTCACTATAGTAATAGTTCAGAACTTGGTTGGAATATTGAACAGAGTAAAAACTCAAACGGATGACAAGAAAATGCTCAAACCAAGTTTATTCACCCACTGGGTCAAATGGCTGCAAAGACGAAGCATGATTGACACAAACACATATATTTATAACCTCCTACTAGGCGGGGTCAACTCCTTGCACATCTAGTCAGCCAATACATCTCTGTTGCTAGGCAGGAACTTAATTGGTTCCTCTCACTGGTGTAGTCATGACCCTGCCTGATGCTAGAACCTTCGTGGGTGTGGAAGTGAATGTTTTTGAGATAGAACTGTAGTAGGAGGATCGTTGCATTGGGCCCCTCTGGCCCCCCTCCCCCGGGTTTCTTTTCACTTCATCTGTTGACTTGACCTCGAGCCGAATTCCTCGCTCCTCCCTGGTTCCGCAGCTGGCCTGCCTTATCGGAGACTAACTGCAGTATCTTGAATAGACCAACACATAATTGGAGGACACAGGATGTAATCTTTACTTGTCGTTTATTAGGAACTGATTTACACGACTATCTATGATGGAGACCAATAACCAACTAACTTTCTCTATTGCTCATAGAACAGTTACCAACCTAGGACCAGTGATAGCGACGCCTATTGTTTAGATGAGCCAGCATCATTTATCACTCTATAACACTAACTATTGCCCTTCACCTCCCTCCTTGGAAACATGGGACATAATATGAACTTTCTGCACTTCCCCTTGTCTCACTCAGTAACTTTCCATACACCAAGTTCCTATTCACCCTTCATTGACCCCAACATAATCATTCCTTATACATGTAAAGTAATCAATACGTTCTAGTGGTATACTATTAATACATATATTTCAGGCTAGAATCTAACACAGGGTCAGGGTCAATTCCACGTGAGCTCAGTCATTTCATGAAGGGAATTCCCAGTCAATTAGTTGAATATGAATTCATTTCAGGAATTGACCCAGTTAAAATGTAATGGACCTTATTCCATTACTATATTATGAAGTATGTGCATAGTTAGGGTTGCAAAGGGAGAGCATGTTACTGGTTAATGTCAAAATTGACTAGTAAACTACCATATTGTTGGGAATTTTAAAGGATTTTAGGTAACATTCATAACATGTCAAATATATGAAATAATAACAAGATGTTTTAATATGAAAAAAATTATTACAAAGCTGTAATAAAAATAACCAATCAATTAAGTGAATACCGCTGGTGTTTTTAATTTGAGGGTTTCGGTGTGGAATATCCTTATGTTTTTACACGCTTTGATTTATTTCATCTCAATATGTCTTTGTTGTAAATGTTTTGGGGCCAAACTGGTGACAGTTCTTAAAGGCAATAGTTGGAAGGGTTGCAGAGTTAATAGCAAATTATATCATTGTTGATTAGACGCTTTAAAAAATTAATTAGGCTATTTTCTCTTGAACCTAATGGTCTATCAGCTAGAAAGTCATGTAAATATGGACACGGATATACAGATTGAGGAAAAAAATTATATTTTATATAAATGTTTTAAATCAAGTATAAATTACCAAAGTTTCCATAGATTGCCATACTTGTATTACAAAAATGACATTTACAGTAACTTTGGTAAATTATCTGTAGTTTTGCAACCCTATGCATAGTGTACATTAGTGTACAATGTTATCATTGTAATGGGCTTGGAGGACATCATGTCATACAAACACACACACACACACACACACACACCCACACAGTATGTGTGGGATGGAGAATACATACTGATAGGGAGAAAGCAAGGAGACAGTGAATGTGATTTGCCATAAAGGATGCATCCCAAGTGGTACTCTATTCCCTTTATAGTGCACTACTTTTGAGCAGAGCACTATGCGACCCTTGCCAAAAGAAGTGCACTATATTGGGAATAGGGTCTTTTTTGGGATGCATACAGAGCGTCAGGAGATCACAAGTTTAATGAAGACCCTTCCCTCTACATCAGAGACAGACATCCATCTGAACACGCGTGTTCCAGCGCGTGACAGCGTTTAACGATATCTTATCTTCTGTGATTTACCTCTGAACCTTGATTAACACCTCAACTCTCAAACACTCTCTTCTCTCCCGTCCCCCGTCTGACCCTGACGTTAGCGGCTATATGATTTAAATTCAAGGACAACACTCCATAACTTCCACCGCCCACACATCGGGTTGACGTACAGTACCAGTCAAAGGTTTGGACACACCTACTCATTCCAGGGTTTTTCTTCATTTTTATTATTTTCTACATTGTAGAATAATAGTGAAGACATCAACACTATGAAATAACACATATGGAATCATGTAGTAACCAAGAAAGTGTTCATTTAAACACATTTTATTTTTGAGATTCTTCAAAGTAGCCACCCTTTGCCTTGAGGACAGCTTTGCAGACTCTTGGCATTCTCTCAACCAGCTTCATGAGGTTTGTCACCTGGAATGCATTTCAATTATCAGGTGTGCTTTGTTAAAAGTTAATTGGTGGAATTTCTTTCCTTAATGCGTTTGAGCCAATCAGTTGTGTTGTGACAAGGTAGGGGTGGTATACAGAAGATAGCCTTGTTTTGGTAAAAGACCAAGTCCATATTATGGCAAGAACAGCTCAAATAATCAAAGATAAACGACAGCCCATCATTACTTTAAGACATGAAGGTCAGTCAATACGGAAAATTTCAACAACTTTGAAAGTTTCTTCAAGTGCAGTCGCAAAAACCATCAAGCGCTATGATTAAACTGGCTCTCATGAGGACCGCCACAGGAAAGGAAGATCCAAAGTTACCTCTGCTGCAGAGGATATGTTCATTAGAGTTACCAGCCTCAGAAATTGCAGCCCAAATAAATGCTAAACAAATTTCAAGTAACAGACACATCTCAACATCAACTGTTCAGAAGAGACTGCATGAATCAGGCCTTCATGGTCGAATTGCTGCAAAGAAACCAGTACTAAAGGACACCAATAATAAGAAGAGACTTGCTTGGTCCAAGAAACACGAGCAATGGACATTAGACCAGTGGAAATCTGTCCTTTGGGCTGATAAATCCAAATGGGAAATTTTTGGTTCCATCTGCCGTGTCTTTGTGAGAGGTGTGATTGTGTGGGGGTGCTTTACTGGTGACACTGTCTGTGATTTATTTAGAATTCAAGGCACACTTAACCAGCATGGCTACCACAGCATTCTGCAGCAATACGCCATCCCATCTGGTTTGCGCTTAGTCCCACTATCATTTCTATTTCAACAGGACAATGACCCAACACACCTCCAGGCTGCTTAAGGGCTACTTGACCAAGAAGGAGAGTGATGGAGTGCTGCATCAGATGACCTGGCCCCCACAATCACCCGACCTCAACCCAATTGAGATGATTTGGGATGAGTTGGACCGCAGAGTGAAGGAATAGCAACCAACAAGTGTTCAGCATATGTGGGAACTCATTCAAGACTGTTGGAAAATCATTCCAGGTGAAGCTGGTTTAGAGAATGCCAAAATTGTGCAAAGGGTGGCAACTTTGAAGAATCTAAAATATATTTAAATTTGTTTTACACTTTTTTGCTTACTGCATGATTCCATGTATTTCATAGTTTTGATGTCTTCACTATAATTCCTCAATGTAGAAAATAGTACAATTACAGAGAAACCCTTGAATGAGTAGGTGTGTCCAAACATTTGACTGGTACTTTATGTGAATTACAATTTGAAATTGAATTTATGGGCATTTTCAGTGTTGTTGAATTGGACATTTCTCATGAATTGAAAGGTCATTTTCAATTCCCTGTCTAATTCAAGTGCTGATTGGGCTAGAATGATTTTAAAGATGGCAAAATCTGCTTTTCGAACTGCCTTTCCTGAAAATGACTTGCCCACCCACCCTTATGGTATTACTACAGCTCTGAATTCCGATTCTCCACTCTTCTTCCTGATTTGTTCACTCCGCTCATGGATTTCAATTGCTGTAAGCTTAAGCTAGAGGGAGTTTCCACCCTATATCTTACACTTTTCCATTCCTTTGAAATCCATGAGGGGGACTGAACAAGTGCATTATGTTCAATTTGTCCGTAAAACAACAATACTTCTCCTTTTACCTCAGTTTCTGACAATGCTCCTACGTTTGGTGCTTCTGTAACCCCTTGTGTACTACTCTTTCAGGATGGCCTGTCCAAGTCAGACATGGAGAAGCTCACCTTCTACGCGGTTTCAGCCCCGGAGAAGTTGGACAGGATTGGGGCCTACCTGGCGGAGCGACTGAGCCGAGATGTGGTCCGCCACCGCTACGGGTAAGTGACCTTTGAGTGACCATTGACCTTGAAACAACCCCTACCCCAATAAACAAATCAACTGTCTTCTTGTGGCTTCTTCTTCAAGTAATAATTATTTTCATTTACATTAAGTATATTGTGTATTTCCAAAATTTTACATCAACAAATAACCTTCAATTCATTACAATTTCATATCTTATCAAAATTAAGACAACCAACATATACATTCACCCAATAAGAATACATTTTCCAAATGGTCTTTCTAAAAACAATGGTATATTGTCCTTCTAATGCAGGGAAAAGGACACCAATAATTAATGCAGGGAGACTTAAATCCGTTTTACTTCTACCAGCATGTTAAATGTGCAACCAGAGGGGAAAACTCTAGACCACCTTTACTCCACACACAGAGATGTGTACAAAGCTATCCCTCGCCCTCTATTTGGATAATCTGACCATAATTATACAAGCCAAAAGTAAAGCAGGAAGCACCAGTGACTCGCTCAATACAGTAGTGGTCAGATGACTCCGATGCTAAGCTACAGGACTGTTTTGCTAGCACAGACTGGAACATGTTCCGGCATTCTTCCGATGGCATTGAGGGGTACACCACATCAGTCACTGGCTTCATCAATAAGTGCATCGATGACATCGTCCCCACAGTGACCATACTTACTTACCCCAACCAGAAGCCATGGATTACAGGCAACATCCGCACTGCGCTAAAGGGTAGAGCTGCAGCTTTCAAGTAACTGGACTCTAACCCGGACGGTTATAAGAAATCCCGCTATGCCCTGCAACGAACAATCAAACAGGCAAAGCGTCAATACAGGACTAAGATTGAATCATACTATTGTGGCAGGGCTTGCAAACTACTTCAGACTACAAAGGGAAGCACAGCCGCGAGCTGCCCAGTGACACGAGCCTACCAGTCGAGTTAAATGATTCTATGGTCGCTTCGAGGCAAGCAACACTGAGGCATGCATCAGAGCATCAGCTGTACGACTGTGTGATCACGCTCTCCATAGCCGATGTGAGTAAGTCCTTTTAAACAGGTCAACATTCACAAGGCCAGATGGATTACCAGACGTGCTCTCCGAGCATGTGCTGACCAACTGGCAAGTGCCTTCACTGACCTGTAGCACTCATGTCTGTAGCCTTGAAGTGCTTTGAAAGGCTGGTCATGGCTCACATCAACACCATTATCCCAGAAACCCTAGACCCACTACAATTTGCATACCGGCCCAACAGATCCACAGATAATGCAATCTCTGTTGCACTCCACACTACCCTTTCACACCTGGACAAATGGAACACCTACCTGAGAGTGCTATTCATTGACTACTGCTCAGTATTCAGCACCGTAGCTTAGTGATGCGCTTTGAGGGCACTAAGGACCCTAGACTTCCTGATGGGCCGCCCCCAAGTAGTAAGGGTAGGTAACAACACATCTGCCACATTGATCCTCAACATGGTGGCCCCTCATGGGTAAGTGCTCAGTTCCCTCCTGTTCTCCCTGTTTACCCAGGAATGACTCCAACACCATCATTAAGTTTGCCGACGACACAGCGGTGGTAGGCCTGATCACCGACAACGGTGAGACAGCCTATAGGGAGGAGGTCAGAGACCTGGTGCCAGGAGAACAACCTGTCCCTCAATGTAATCAAGACAAAGGAGATGATTGTGGACTCCAGGAAAAGGAGGACCGAGCGTGCCCCCATTCTCATCGATGGGGTTGCAGTGGAGCAGGTTGAGAGCTTCAAGTTCCTTGGTGTCCACATCAACAACAAACTAGAATGGTCCAAACACACCAAGACAGTCGTGAAGAGGGCACGGCAAAGCCTATTCCCCCTCAAGAAACTAAAAAGATTTGGCTTGGGTCCTCCGATCCTCAAAAGGTTCTACAGCTGCACCATCGAGACCATCCTGACGGGTTGCATCACTGCCTGGTATGGCAACTGCTCTGCCTCCGACCGCAAGGCACTACAGAGGGTAGTGCGTACGGCCCAGTACATCACTGGGGCCAAGCTTCCTCTATACCAGGCGGTGTCAGAGGAAGTCCCTAAAAATTGTCCAAGATTCCAGCCACCCTAGTCATAGACAGTTCTCTCTGCTACCGCACGACAAGCGGTACCAGAGCGCCTAGGTCCAAAAGGCTTCTTAACAGCTTCTACCCCCAAGCCATAAGACTCCTGAACTGCTAATCAAATGGCTATCCAGACTATTTGCGTTGTCCCCACCCCCTTTTTTACACTGCTGCTACTCTGTTTTTTTATTTATACATAGTAACTTTACCTCTACCTACAGTACATGTACATATTACCTCGACTAACCTGTGCCCCTGCACATTGACTCTTTACCGGTACCCCCTGTATATAGTCTCGCTATTGTTATTTTACTGCTGCTCTTTAATTATTATTATTATTTTTACTTAACACGTATTTTTCTTAACTGCATTGTTGGTTATGGGCTTGTAAGTAGGCATTTCACTGTAAGGTCTTCACCGGTTGTATTTGGCGCATGTGACAAATAAAACTTGATTTGATAAAACAATCTGTATTCTTAATTTTTTACTTTAAAAAAAGAGACATCTGGAAACCCCACTGCAATTCGACCCAGACCCCACTGTGTTGTGTAATAATTTAGAAAATCCCTCTTTAAAACATACTTGTATTTCGAAAAGTCACTTTGTGAGACTCTGGTTTTATAGTCATTCTAAGTCATTTCTCTCCAATGATTTAATGTGTTGCGAAATGCTTTGTGGAAAGTAATAAACATTCATTAAGGACTAAAACTGGGGTCTGTCTGATGGGAATTTGCAAAAATAGAGTGGCAGCGCTGAATCAATACAGTGATTATATTAACAGGAATTACATTTCATTGGGTGTGATTTACCCCTGAAGCTGAAAACCAAATAGAGAGACACACGTTGACCAAGAAAGTGTTCGTTTCAAATGGCACCCTTATTCCTATAAGGTGCACAGCTTTTGCTATGCGCGATTAACGACTTGGCGTTGTAGTATGTGTGACTAACTGCTTGTCATTGCCCAATACTGCCCATCTAATGTGTTCACTGTTCAAAGGTTGCCAACCCCATTCGCTCTGCAAGTTCTCTGATTTTGCTGTAGCACCCACAGACCATTTGAATACCAATGAGTGGAATGGCAATGTGAAACTAGAGTAGTACTACATTGTTAAATTGTGTACATTACAGTGGCTTAGTTGCTCGTTGTTCATCTTAATTTTTCGGCACTTGTCTTGAATATTTTTCGGCACTTCATCTTGACTTTTTGCCTCAATATTCATTCATTTTATGTACAGTCACTAGTGAAAGTTTTCACGGTTTGCTGCCTTAAAAATTTAATCTAAAACATGATTGTTTTTTTCTACCTGATCCACTTCTTCAAAGTTAACAAATAAATACATATATACAGTGCCTTCGGAAAGTATTCAAACCCCTTGAATATTTCCACATTTTGTAGGCTTACAGCCTTATTCTAAAATATATTAAATTGTTTTTCCCCCCTCATCAATCTACACACAATAATGATGAAATTGACTAATTTATAAAAAAATGTAAAACTGAATTCAGACCCTTTACTCAGTACTTTGTTGAAGCATCTTAGGCAGCGATTACAGCCTCGAGTCTTCTTGGGTATTACGCTACAGGCTTGGCACACCTGTATTTGGGGAGATTCTCTCATTTGTTTTCTGCAGATCCTCTTAAGCACTGTCAGGTTGGATGGGGATCACTGCAGCACAGCTATTTTTAAGTCTCTCCAGAGATTTTAGATCAGGTTCAAGTCTGGGCTCTGGCAAGGACATTCAGAGACTTGTCCCGAAGCCACTCCTGCGTTGTCTTGGCTGTGTGGTTAGGGTTATTGTCCTGTTGTAAGGTGAAACTTTGCCCCAGTCGGAGGTCCTGAGCACTTTGGAGCAGGTTTTAATCAAGGATCTCTCTGTCCTTTGCTCTGTTCATCTTTGCCTGACTAGTTTCCCAGTCCCTGACGATGAAAAGCATCCCCACAGCATGATGCTGCCACCACCACCATGCTTCACCATAGGGATGGTGCCAGGATGGTGCCTCCAGACATGACGCTTGGAATTAGGCCAAATAGTTCAATATTTGTTTCATCAGACCAGAGAATCTTCTTTCTCATGGTCTGAGTTTTTTTTGCTCTGACATGCACTGTCAACTGTGAGACCTTATATAGACAGGTGTGTGGCTTTCCAAATAATGTCCAATCAATTGAATTTACCACAGGTGGACTCCAATCAAGTTGCAGAAACATCTCAAGGATGATGAATGGAAACGGGGTGCACCTGAGCTCGATTTCGAGTCTCATAGCAAAGGGTCTGAATAGTTATATAAATAAGGTATTTCTGTTTTCTATTTTTTTTTATACATTTGCAAAAAAAACGTAACCTTTTTTTGCATTGTCATTATGGGATATTGTGTGTAGATTGATGAGGAACAATTAATTTAATACATTTCATAATAAGGCTGTAATGTAATGTAAAGGGGCCTGAATACTTTCCAAATGCTGTGTGTGTATAAACTCAGCAAAAAAAGAAACGTCCTCTCACTGTCAACTGCGTTTATTTTCAGCAAACTTAACATGTGTAAATATTTGTATGAACATAACACGATTCAACAACTGAGACATAAACTGAACAAGTTCCACAGACATGTGACTAACAGAAATGGAATAATGTGTCCCTGAACAAAGGGGGGTCAAAATCAAAAGTAACAGTCAGTATCTGGTGTGGCCACCAGCTGCATTAAGTACTGCAGTGCATCTCATCCTCATGGACTGCACCAGATTTGCCAGTTCTTGCTGTGAAATGTTACCCCACTCTTCCACCAAGGCACCTGCAAGTTCCCGGACATTTCTGGTGGGATTGGCCCTAGCCCTCACCCTCTGATCCAACAGGTCCCAGACGTGCTCAATGGGATTGAGTTCCGGGCTCTTCGCTGGCCATGGCAGAACACTGACATTCCTGTCTTGCAGGTTTTCACACACAGAACGAGCAGTATAGCTGGTGGCATTGTCATGCTGGAGGGTCATGTCAGGATGAGCCTGCAGGAAGGGTACCACATGAGGGAGGAGGATGTCTTCCCTGTAACACAGCGTTGAGATTGCCTGCACTGACAACAAGCTCAGACCGATGATGCTGTGACACACCGCCACAGATCATGACGGACCCTCCACCTCCAAATCGATCCCGCTCCAGAAAATATGCCTCGGTGTAACGCTCATTCCTGCGACGATAAACACAAATCCTACCCGACCATCATCCCAGGTGAGACAAAACCGCGACTCGTCAGTGAAGAGCACTTTTTGCCAGTCCTGTCTGGTCCAGCGATGGTGGGTTTGTGCCCATAGGCAACGTTTTTGCTGGTGATGTCTGGTGAGGACCTGCCTTACAGCAGGCCTACAAGCCCTCAGTCCTGCCTCTCTCAGCCTATTGCGAACAGCCTCAGCACTGATGGAGGGATTGTGCGTTTGTGGTGTAACTCGGGCAGTTGTTGTTGCTATCCTGTACCTGTCCCGCAGGTGTGAAGTTTGGATGTACCGATCCTGTCTCCCTGTAGCGCTGTCTTAGGCGTCTCACAGTACGGGCATTGCAATTTTTTGCCCTAGCCACATCTGCAGTCCTCATGCCTCCTTGCAGCATGCCTAAGGCACGTTCACGCAGATGTGCAGGGACCCTGGGCATCTTTCTTTTGGTGGTTTTCAGAGTCAGTAGAAAGGCCTCTAGTGTCCTAAATTTTCATAACTCTGACCATAATTACCTACCCTCTGTAAGCTGTTAGTGTCTTAATGACCGTTCCACGGGTGCATGTTCATTAATTGTTTATGGTTCATTGAACTAGCATGGGAAACAGTGTTTAAACCCTTTACAATGAAGATTTTTATGAATTATCTTTGAAAGACAGGGTCCTGAAAAAGGAACGTTTCTTTTTTTTGCTGAGTTTAGGTATACTTACTTACTACCGGTCATTGTTTTAGAACACCTACTCATTCAAGTTTTTTTTTTTTTTTTTTTTTTGTACTATTTTCTGCATTGTAGAATAATAGTGAAGACATCAAAACTATGAAATAACACATGGAATCGTGTAGTAACCAAAAGTGTTAAACAAATCAAAATATATTTTAATTTTGAGATTCTTCAAATGGCCACCCTTTGCCTTGATGACAGCTTTGCACACTCTTGACATTCTCTCAACCAGTTTCATGAGGTAGTCACCTGGAATGCATTTCTATTAACAGGTGTGCCTTCTTATAAGTTAATTTGTGTATTTTCTTTTCTTAATGCGTTTGAGCCAATCAGTTGTTGTAACAAGTTGGAGGTGGTATACAGAAGATAGTCCTATTTGATAAAAGACCAAGTCCATATTATGGCTAGAACAGCTTAAATAAGCAAAGCAATATGACAGTCAATCATTACTTTAAGACGCGATATCAACCCAGAGCATATAGGACTGCTTTTTCTCTACCACATCACCGGATTCCTGACGCAAGCTCTGGACAATTACACCGTATTATCACAGCTAGCTAGCTGCAACCGAGTGGCTACTACTGGCTAACACCTCTGTCCCGAAGCAAGCACCAGTTAGCCTTGAGCTAGCCTCGAGCTAGGCCCATCTGCCGGCTAGCCGAAGAGGTCTACCAGCGAATTCTTGGGCTACAATACCTCTTTTGCCCTTTGGACTGGACCTTTTTTTTGCCGACACAGAGCCCTGCCAATCCATCACAACTGGTCTAAATCAGCTACAAGCTAATTTAGCCATTTTTTTGCCGCTGCTAGTAGCTTTTACCTTCTGCACAGACACCAGCCCTGTTATTAGCCTGGATATTACTCACCAATTTACCAGCATCGGACTGTCTCTCGACAACAACGCCGGATTCCTGCCGTAATCCCTGAGCCACTACTTCTGATCCTCACAGCGCAGTTAGCGCCACTGCCACGAAGCTAGCACCAGTTAGCAAACACAATTCTACAATTCACAACCTCTCTTTCGCCATTCGGCTTGGATTCTCTGGATTCTCTGTCGACACGACCACGTCTGAGCAGACCCCCTCCGTCTGAGCAGACCACCCCCCGGGCTACTAACTTTAAACGCCGCGTGCTAGCTTAGTGGAGGCCTCCCTGCTCCATCTACGGCTGCCCCCTGGACACTATGATCACTTGGCTACATAGCTGATGCATGCTTGACTGTCCATTAATTCACGGTACTCCATTCTGTTTATTTGTGTTTTATCTGTCGGCTCTGTGCTTTAACTCAGGATCTGTGTGTAGTTAATCCGACCCTCTCTGCCTAGTCGTCGCCATTTTTACCTGTTGTTGCTGTGTTAGACTAGCACCCTGTTATTGCTGCTGTTATCTTACCTGTTGTTTTAGCTAGCTCTCCCAATCAAGACCTGCAATCACTTTATGCCTTATTGTATGTCTCTCTCAAATATCAATATGCCTTGCATACTGTTGTTCAGGCTAGTTTTCATTATCATTGTTTTGGTTTGCAATGGACCCTGTAGTTCCACTCTCCGTACCTCTGATACCCCCTTTGTCCCACCCCCCACACATGCGGTGACCTCACCCATTGAGACCAGCATGTCCAGAGATACAACCTCTCTTATCATCACCCAGTGCCTGGGCTTGCCTCCGCTGTACCCGCGCCCCTCCATACCCCTGTCTGCACATTATGCCCAGAATCTATTCTACCACGCCCATAAATCTGCTCCTTTTATTCTTTGTCCCCAACGCTCTAGGCGACCAGTTTTGATAGCCTTTAGCCGCACCCTCATCCTACTACTCCTCTGTTCCTCGGGTGATGTGGAGGTAAACCCAGGCCCTGCATGTCCCCAGTCACCCTCATTTGTTGACTTCTGTGATCGAAAAAGCCTTGGCCTCATGCATGTCAACATCAGAAGCCTCCTCCCTAAGTTTGCCTTACTCACCGCTTTAGCACACTCTGCCAATCCTGATGTCCTTGCCGTGTCCGAATCCTGGCTTAGGAAGGCCACCAAAAATTCTGAGATTTCCATACCCAACTATAACACTTTCCGTCAAGATAGAACTGCCAAAGGGGGAGGAGTTGCAATCTACTGCAGAGAGAGCCTGCAAAGTTCTGTCATACTTTCCAGGTCTATGCCCAAACAGTTCGAACTTCTAATTTTAAAAATTAATCTCTCCAGAAATAAGTCTCTCACTGTTGCCGCCTGCTACCGACCCCCCTCAGCTCCCAGCTGTGCCCTGGACACCATCTGTGAATTGATCGCTCCCCATCTAGCTTCAGAGTTTGTTCTGTTAGGTGACCTAAACTGGGATATGCTTAACACCCCGGCAGTCCTACAATCCAAGCTTGATGCCCTCAATCTCACACAAATCATCAAGGAACCCACCAGGTACAACCCTAAATCCGTAAACATGGGCACCCTAATAGACATTATCCTGACCAACCTGCCCTCCAAATACACCTCTGCTGTCTTCAATCAAGATCTCAGCGATCACTGCCTCATTGCCTGTATCCGCCACGGGTCCGCGGTCAAACGACCACCCCTCATCACTGTCAAACGCTCCCTAAAACACTTCTGCGAGCAGGCCTTTCTAATCGACCTGGCCCGGGTACCCTGGAAGGATATTGACCTCATCCCGTCAGTTGAGGATGCCTGGTCATTCTTTAAATGTTACTTCCTCACCATATTAGACAAGCATGCTCCGTTCAAAAAATGCAGAACCAAGAACAGATATAGCCCTTGGTTCACTCCAGACCTGACTGCCCTCGACCAGCACAAAAACATCCTGTGGCGAACTGCAATAGCATCGAAGAGCCCCCGCGATATGCAACTGTTCAGGGAAGTCAGGAACCAATACACGCAGTCAGTCAGGAAAGCAAAGGCCAGCTTTTTCAAGCAGAAATTCGCATCCTGTAGCTCTAACTCCAAAAAGTTCTGGGATACTGTAAAGTCCATGGAGAACAAGAGCACCTCCTCCCAGCTGCCCACTGCACTGAGGCTAGGTAACACGGTCACCACCGATAAATCCGTGATAATCGAAGACTTCAACAAGCATTTCTCAATGGCTGGCCATGCCTTCCTCCTGGCAACTCCAACCTTGGCCAACAGCCCCGCCCCCCCCCGCTGCTACTCGCCCAAGCCTCCCCAGCTTCTCCTTTACCCAAATCCAGATAGCAGATGTTCTGAAAGAGCTGGAAAACCTGGACCCATACAAATCAGCTGGGCTTGACAATCTGGACCCCCTATTTCTGAAACTGTCCGCCGCCATTGTCGCACCCCCTATTACCAGCCTGTTCAACCTCTCCTTCGTATCATCTGAGATCCCCAAGGATTGGAAAGCTGCCGCGGTCATCCCCCTCTTCAAAGGGGGAGACACCCTGGACCCAAACTGTTACAGACCTATATCCATCCTGCCCTGCCTATCTAAGGTCTTCGAAAGCCAAGTCAACAAACAGATCACTGACCATCTCGAATCCCACCGTACCTTCTCCGCTGTGCAATCCGGTTTCCGAGCCGGTCACGGGTGCACCTCAGCCACGCTCAAGGTACTAAACGATATCATAACCGCCATCGATAAAAGACATTACTGTGCAGCCGTCTTCATCGACCTGGCCAAGGCTTTCGACTCTGTCAATCACCATATTCTTATCGGCAGACTCAGTAGCCTCGGTTTTTCGAATGACTGCCGTGCCTGGTTCACCAACTACTTCGCAGACAGAGTTCAGTGTGTCAAATCGGAGGGCATGTTGTCCGGTCCTCTGGCAGTCTCTATGGGGGTACCACAGGGTTCAATTCTCGGGCCGACTCTTTTCTCTGTATGCATCAATGATGTTGCTCTTGCTGCGGGCGATTCCCTGATCCACCTCTACGCAGACGACACCATTCTATATACTTCCGGCCCTTCCTTGGACACTGTGCTATCTAACCTCCAAACGAGCTTCAATGCCATACAACACTCCTTCCGTGGCCTCCAACTGCTCTTAAACGCTAGTAAAACCAAATGCATGCTTTTCAACCGTTCGCTGCCTGCACCCGCACGCCCGACTAGCATCACCACCCTGGACGGTTCCGACCTAGAATATGTGGACATCTATAAGTACCTAGGTGACTGGCTAGACTGCAAACTCTCCTTCCAGACTCATATCAAACATCTCCAATCCAAAATCAAATCAAGAATCGGCTTTCTATTCCGCAACAAAGCCTCCTTCACTCACGCCGCCAAACTTACCCTAGTAAAACTGACTATCCTACCGATCCTCGACTTCGGCGATGTCATCTACAAAATAGCTTCCAACACTCTACTCAGCAAACTGGATGCAGTTTATCACAGTGCCATTCGTTTTGTTACTAAAGCACCTTATACGACCCACCACTGCGACCTGTATGCCCTAGTCGGCTGGCCCTCGCTACATGTTCGTCGTCAGACCCACTGGCTCCAGGTCATCTACAAGGCTATGCTAGGTAAAGTGCCGCCTTATCTCAGTTCACTGGTCACGATGGCTACACCCACCCGCAGCACGCGCTCCAGCAGGTGTATCTCCATGATCATCCCTAAAGCTAAAACCTCATTTGGACGCCTTTCCTTCCAGTTCTCTGCTGCCTGCGACTGGAACGAATTGCAAAAATCTCTGAAGTTGGAGACTTTTATCTCCCTCAACAACTTTAAAAATCTGCTATCCGAGCAGCTCACCGATCGCTGCAGCTGTACATAGTCCATCTGTAAACTACCCACCCAATTTACCTACCTCACCCCCCATACTGCTTTTATTTATTTACTTTTCTGCTCTTTTGCACACCAGTATCTCTTCTTGCACATGATCATCTGATGATTTATCACTCCAGTGTTAATCTGCTAAATTGTAATTATTCGATTTATTGCCTACCTCATGCCTTTTGCACACATTGTATATAGATTCTCTTTTTTTCTACCATGTTATTGACTTGTTTATTGTTTACTCCATGTGTAACTCTGTGTTGTCTGTTCACACTGCTATGCTTTATCTTGGCCAGGTCGCAGTTGCAAATGAGAACTTGTTCTCAACTAGCCTACCTGGTTAAATAAAGGTGAAATAAAAAAATAAAATAAAAAAAAGACATGAAGGTCAGTCAGTCCGGAAAATGTCAAGAACTTTGAAAGTCGCAAAAACCTTCAAGCGATATGATGACACTGGCTGTCATTAGGACTGCCACAGAAATGGAAGACCAAGAGTTACCTCGGCTGCAGAGGATAAGTTCATTAGTTATCAGCCTCAGAAATTGCAGCCCAAATAAATGCTTTACAGATTAAGTAACAGACCCATCTCAACATCAGCTGTTCAGAGGAGACTGTATAATTGCTGCAAAGAAACCACTACTAAAGGACACTAATAAGACGACGAGACTTGCTTGGGCCAAGAATCATGAGCAATGGACATTAGACCGGTGGAAATTTGTCCTTTGGACTGGAGTTCAAATTTGAGATTTTTGGTTCCAACAGCCGTGTCTTTGTGAAAGGATGATCAACTTGTGTATTTCCCACCGTAAAGCATGGAGGAGGAGGTGTGATGGTGTCGGGGTGCTTTGCTGATGACAAGGTTTGATTTATTCAGAATTCAAGGCGCACTTCACTAGAATGGCTTCCACAGCATTCTGTAGCGATACACCGTGCCATCTGGTTTGCACTTTGTCCTACTGTCATTTGTTTTTCAACAGAACAATGACCCAACACACCTCCAGGCTGTGTAAGGGCTATTTTACCAAGGAGAGTGATGGAGTGCTGCATCAGATGACCTGGCCTCCACATTTACTGACCTAAACCCAATTGAGATGGTTTGGGACGAGTCGGACTGCAGAGTGAAGGAATAGCAGCCAACAAGTGCTCAACATATGTGGGAACTTCTTAAAGACGGTTGGAAAAGCATTCCAGATGAAGCTGGTTGAGAGAATGCCAGAGTGTGCAAAGCTATCAGGGTAAATAGTACCAGCAAAACATTAGTCTCAACGTCAACAGTGAAGAGGCTGGCCTTCTAGGCAGAGTTCCTCTGTCCAGTGTCTGTGTTCTTTTGCCCATCTTAATCTTTTATTTTTATTGGCCAGTTTGAGATATGGCTTTTTCTTTGCAACTCTGCCTAGAAGGCTCCGCCTCTTCACTGTTAACGTTGAGACTGGTGTTTTGTAGGTACTATTTAATGAAGCTGCCAGTTGAGGACTAGACACTCTAATGTACTTGTCCTCTTGCTCAGTTGTGCACCGGGGCCACCCACACCTCTTTCTATTCTGGTTAGAGCCAGTTTGCGCTGTTCTGTGAAGGGAGTAGTTCAGTGTTGTACGAGACTTTCAGTGTCTTGGCTATTGGCTATATATATATACATACATACATTTCTGGATTTTTGTTTTAGATTCCTTCTCTCACAGTTGAAGTGTACCTATGATAAAAATTACAGACCTCTACATGCTTTGTAAGTAGGAAAACCTGCAAAATTGTCAGTGTATCAAATACTTGTTCTCCCCACTGTACATACATACATACATACATACATACATACATACATTTACATTTACATTTACATTTAAGTCATTTAGCAGACGCTCTTATCCAGAGCGACTTACAAATTGGTGCATTCACCTTATGATATCCAGTGGAACAACCACTTTACAATAGTGCATCTAACTCTTTTAAGGGGGGGGGGGGGTTAGAAGGATTACTTTATCCTATCCTAGGTATTCCTTAAAGAGGTGGGGTTTCAGGTGTCTCCGGAAGGTGGTGATTGACTCCGCTGACCTGGCGTCGTGAGGGAGTTTGTTCCACCATTGGGGTGCCAGAGCAGCGAACAGTTTTGACTGGGCTGAGCGGGAACTGTACTTCCTCAGAGGTAGGGAGGCGAGCAGGCCAGAGGTGGATGAACGCAGTGCCCTTGTTTGGGTGTAGGGCCTGATCAGAGCCTGAAGGTACGGAGGTGCCGTTCCCCTCACAGCTCCGTAGGCAAGCACCATGGTCTTGTAGCGGATGCGAGCTTCAACTGGAAGCCAGTGGAGAGAGCGGAGGAGCGGGGTGACGTGAGAGACCTTGGGAAAGTTGAACACCAGACGGGCTGCGGCGTTAATTAATTGAATTAATCTTACAATACAAGACTATGATAAGACCTGAAAATGGTTGTCCAGCAATGATACTTTACTTATTAATACATACATACATACATACAGTGGGGAGAACAAGTATTTGATACACTGCCGATTTTGCAGGTTTTCCTACTTACAAAGCATGTAAAGGTCTGTAATTTGTATCATAGGTACACTTCAACTGTAAGAGACGGAATCTCAAACAAAAATCCAGAAAATCACATTGTATGATTTTTAAGTAATTAATTTGCATTTTATTGCATGACATAAGTATTTGATACATCAGAAAAGCAGAACTTAATATTTGGTACAGAAACCTTTCTTTGCAATTACTGAGATCATACGTTTCCTGTAGTTCTTGACCAGGTTTGCACACACTGCAGCAGGGATTTTGGCCCACTCCTCCATACAGACCTTCTCCAGATCCTTCAGGTTTTGGGGCTGTCGCTGGGCAATACGGACTTTCAGCCCCCTCCAAAGCTCCCTCCAAAGATCCTAATTAATTCAAAATTAAGATGTATGTCTTTACTCCTCAGACGTATATTACTTGGTGGAAGTACCTTTGGCAGCCATTACTGCTGTGAATCATTTTAAATAAGATTTCCCCAACCTTGCACATTTCTTAGGGCAACATACAGTGCTTTCAGAAAGTATTCATGCCCCTTGACTTATTCCACATTTTGTTGTTACAGCCTGAATTCAAAATTGATTTAATTGTACAACTGTTTCACCCATCTACACACAATATCCCATAATGACAGTGAATTTTGTCAGTACTTTGTAGAAGCACCTTTGGCAGTGATTACAGCTGTGAGACTAAGTCTCAAAGAGCTTTCCACACCTGGATTGTGTAACATTTATTATTTTCAATATTCTTCAAGCTATGTCAAATTGATTGTTTATCATTGCTGGACAACCATTTTCAGGTCTTATCATAGTCTTGAAAATCTAACTCGGCCACTCAAACATTCACTGTCTTCTTGGTAAGTAACTCCAGTGTAGATTTGTCCTTGTGTTTTAGATTATTGTCCTGCTGAAAGGTGAATTTATCTCCCAGTGTCTGGTGGAGAGCAGACTGAACCAGGTTTTCCTCTAGGATTTTGCCTGTGCTTAGCGCAACTACATTTTTTTATCCTGAAAAACTCCCCAGTCCTTATCGATTACTAGCATACCCATAACATGATGCAGCCACCACTATGCTTGGAAATATGGAGGGTTGTACTCCGTAATGTGTTGTATTGGATTTCCCCCAAACACAGCACTTTGTATTCAGGACAAAAATGTATTGCTTTGCCACGTTTTTGGCAGAATTACTTTATTGCCTTGTAAACGGAATGCTTGTTTTGGAATATTTTTAGTCTGTACTGGCTTCTATTTTTTAACTCTTTTAAATTAGGTTAATATTGTGGAGTAACTACAATGTTGTTGATCCATCCTCAGTTTCCTCCTATCACAACCATTAAACTCTAACTGTTTTAGTCACCATTGGCCTCATGGTGAAATCCCAAAAATGTGGAGTAGGTTGTCTAGATCTGTACTAAAGAAACTGTGCCACGGGTGTTTAGGTATGTTATGTTTTGCATGTAATGGCTGTGACATAAACTAACCCCGCTGCCTGCTTGTCATTGCCCTGCACCCTCAACACATAATACATCCAATGCCAGTCTTCGAGAATGGCTGCCTGGCTACCCAAACTCCTTGCTGAGGCCAAACGAAAAGCCACGCCCACGGACGTTAGTTTCTTCTCCGCAATGAGTCTGAGTACTTCCCCAACTATTTCTAGAACACAAACACATTTTAACCGTTCTGATTGGTCCCAGAAATACTGATGGGTTGGGCCAGAGATGGAACACATTTGGGTAATGTGGCATTTAGAAAATGTGTCATTGGCTTTGATTCTATGATTGGTTAGAGATTTTCATCGCTGATGACTTACATTTGTACAACACCTCTCATTTTGACACATCTCAACCAGAATGGCTACTCTGCTACCTGAACCATTTTATATTTTATAAATATACTGAAAATAATTAACATTCTGTTGACCCATGCAGGTACGTGGTCATCGCCATGGAGGCTCTGGACCAGCTCCTGATGGCCTGTCACTCCCAGAGCATCAAGCCCTTTGTGGAGAGCTTCCTCCACATGGTGGCCAAGCTGCTGGAGTCCCGGGAGCCAGACCTGCAGGTCCTGGGGACCAACTCGGTAAGTAACACCCCGTGGTCCTCTGTGGCTCAGCTGGTAGACCATGGCACTTGCCACGTAAGGATTGTGGGTTCGATTACTGCTGGGAGCACCCATACGGAAATGTATGCACACATGACGAAGTCGATTCTAGAAATACAGTGCCTTCAGAAAGTATTCACATCTCTTGACTTTTTCCACATGTTGTTACATTACAGCCTTATTCTAAAATGGATTAAAAAAAAATCCTCATCAATCTACACACAATACGCCATAATAACAAAGCAAAAACTGTTTTTTGAAATATCACATTTACTTAAGTATTTAGACCCTTTACTCAGGTACTTTGTTGAAACACCTTTGGCAGCGATTACAGCCTCGAGTCTTCTTGGGTATGACGCTTCAAGCTTGGTACACCTGTATTTGGGGAGTTTCTCCCATTCTTCTCTGCAGATCCTCTCAAGCTCTGTCAGGTTGGATGGGGAGCGTCGCTGCACTGCTATTTTCAGGTCTCTCCAGAGATGTTCAATCGGGTTCTAGTCCGGGCTCTGGATGGGCCACTCAAGAACATTCAGAGACTTGTCCCGAAGCCACTCCTGTGTTGTCTTGGCTGTGTGCTTAGGGTCGTTGTCTTGTTGGAAGGTGACGGAACAATCTTGGTGGATTCCAAACTTATTTTTAAGAAGAATGGAGGCCTCTGTGTTCTTGGGGACCTTCAATGCTGCAGACATTTTTTGGTACCTTTCCCAGATCTGTGCCTCGACACAATCCTGTCTCTGAGCTCTACGGACAATTCCTCATAGCTTGGTTTTTGCTTTGACATGCACTGTCGACTCGGGGACCTTTATATAGACAGGTGTAAGTCTTTCCAAATCATGTCCAATAAATAGATTTTTACCACAGGTGGACTCCAAGTTATAGAAGCATCTCAAGGATGATCAATGGTAACAGGATGCACCTGAGCTCAATTTCGAGTCTCATGACAAAGGGTCTGAATACTTAAGTTATTTCTGTTTCCTGTTTTCACTTTGTCATTATGGGGCATTGTGTGTAGATTGAGAAAAAAATGACAATAACTGTAATATCTTGATTACATAAGTATCCACACCCCTGAGTCAATACATGTTAAATCTACTTTGAGGGCCTTTGTATTAAGTTATTTAACGGCGTAGCACATGAAACTGTTAACGAAGGCAATGTGAAAACTCACTACAATTTATCAAAAAGTGACAGTTGAAAAGGATCTATAACATCCCTGTTCGTTTCGATAGAAGAGCCACAGTCGACTTGGTATACAGACGGATACATGTAGTCATTGAGTCAGTCACACAAGCGAGCTTGTACATGCTATATTCATAACCACAGGGCAGTCATCCGCACCGCGTGTCTTATGGATGCAACAGAGTTATGATGGAGTGACCCGGCGTACCTGTGTTTGCCCTCGTTCACGCTTTCCTCCCATTATTGATGTCACTTGTTAAATCCACTTCAATCCGTGTAGATCAGGGGTTCCCAAACTTCTTAGGCCCTTGACCCCATTTTGATATCTCAGAATTCTTGTGGCCCCAACCATGTGAAAATAAATTGTGTAATTTATCAGCCAATGTTTACTTTTTTTGAGGGGCTATGGCAGTCAATTGAAAAGCATTGTAACAGTATTTCTGATTGTCTTCTAAACTCACCATCACATATTTTTAATGTGGGGCTATGTCAATTGCAAATTTAGTCTGACAATGTATCTTATCTCACCACCGCTAATGACATAGGTGTCCTTGATGCATGTCGGAGCATCTCAGTCAGGGGGCTTGGTCGACAGTGCGCACCTCATCTCTGCTGTCACTTCCAACCTGGATCGATATTTGGTTTTAATGTAGACGAGAGCACTGAATCTAGCTTCACACAGATATGAGTTGGTGAAGGGAACCTTGCGTTTTATGCTGCTTTCAAGGCAACTGGGAACTGTTAGCAGTTGATGTTATTCAAAGAGAAAAAATCATAGTTGTTATTCTGGGAAGTAGATGTCAGATGTTAATTATTTCCTGTCCTTAATTGTTTCTCCTCTGAACAAAGAACCAGGATGTAGTTTATAACCCAACCCTAGCCTGTGGTTGACCAATTTAGAATTCCTTACAGTAAAATTGGACCAACAAGTATCCCATTTCAAGCTCAATGTATAGACAATTTGGACCAATGAGAACTTCCCACATGTAGCTATGAGTCCCGGACCCATTCAGTTCCCCATTACAGAAAAACAACTATTTCCATTGATCATTAATTCCCTCTTGACCTTTAGTCCTCTGCGTTGTGTATTTATCTTCAAATATTCTTACACTCCCCCCTAGACCATTTTACTAAGAAACATACTTCAAATTTATTTTTAGAAAACATGAAAAAATAGACGTTATAAAAAACATTAGCAGTAAGCATAAAATCATTCACATTGAACACCTTGCATTTCTATAAAACACAAAGGGCATATTTTACTTGCTGTTGCAATAAGAAATATATTTCACACAAAGTTATAGAAAATAGTTATTAACAGGTGTGATGATGATGCCCCTTACGATTCCTTCCACATCCTGTATTAGGAGGAAACTTACAAAAAAAAATTGTCTGCAAGACAATAATATGTGACTCCTCACCTGGTTTCGGTCTTATGTAGCAACATTTGAATTTCAGTTTTTTACATTGGAAAAAAGTAGAGACTACAAGATGGTACAGTTGAAGTCGGAAGTTTCCATACACTTATGTTGGAGTCATTAACTTGTTTTTCAACAACTCCACAAATTTCTTGTTAACAAACTATAGTTTTGGCAAGTCGGTTAGGACATCTACTTTGTGCATGACACAAGTAATTTTTCCAACAATTGTTTACAGACATATTATTTCACTTGTAATTCACTGTATCACCAGTGGGTCAGAAGTTTACATACACTAAGTTGACTGCCTTTAAACAGCTTGGAAAATTCCAGAAAATAATGTCATGGCTTTAGAAGCTTCTGATAGGCAAATCGACATCATTTGAGTCAATTGGAGGTGTACCTGTGGATGTATTTCAAGGCCTACCTTCAAACTCAGTGCCTCTTTGCTTGACATCATGGGAAAATCTAAAGAAATCAGCCAAGACCTCAGAAAAAAAATTGTAGACCTCCACAAATCTGGTTCATCCTTGGGAGCAATTTCCAAATGCCTGAAGGTACCACGTTCATCAGTACAAACAATAGTACCCAAGTATAAACACCATGGGACCACGCAGCCGTCATACCGCTCAGGAAGGAGACGTGCTCTGTCTCCTAGAGATGAACGTACTTTGATGCGAAAAGTGCATATCAATCCCAGAACAACAGCGAAGGACCTTGTGAAGATGCTGGAGGAAACGGGTACAAAAGTATCTATATCCACAGTAAAACGAGTCCTATATCGACATAACCTGAACGGCCGCTCAGCAAGGAAGAAGCCACTGCTCCAAAACCACCATAAAGCCACACTACGGTTGGCAACTGCACATGGGGACAAAGATTGTACTTTTTGAAAAATTGTCCTCTGGTCTGATGAAACAAAAATAGAACTGTTTGTCCACAATGACCATCATTATGTTTGGAGGAAAAAGGGCGAGGCTTGCAAGCCAGAGAACACCACTCCAACCGTGAAGCACGGGGGTGTCAGCATCATGTTGTGGGGATGCTTTTCTGCAGGAGGGACTGGTGCACTTCACAAAAAAGATGGCATCATGAGGCAGGAAAATTATGTGGGTATATTGAAGCAACATCTCAAGACATCAGTCAGGAAGTTAAAGCTTGGTCGCAAATGGGTCTTCCAGATGGACAATGACCCCAAGCATACTTCCAAATTTGTGTCAAAATGGCTTGAGCACCACAAAGTCAAAGTATTGGAGTGGCCATCACAAAGCCCAGACCTCAATACTATAGAAAAGTTGTGGGCAGAACTGAAAAAGGGTGTGTGAGCAAGGAGGCCTACAAACCTGACTCTGTTACACCAGCTCTGTCAGGAGGAATGGGCCAAAATTCACCCAACTTATTGTGGGAAACTTATTTGGGTCCTCCAATAATCGGTATCGGCGTTAAAAAAATCATAATCGGTTGACCTCTAGTGTTTGTGTGTGTGAGAGAGAACAGGTGCACAGATGGAGAAAGTAACAGTCAATTGGTGATGAACGAGCTGTCTTACCGTAGAAGGCTTGGCTGGCTGTGTGTTGTAAATTGGGTCATAAATGTTTGGCTGGATAGAACTGAATAATTATTTTATTATTTGAATTATCATCCTCTGTTTTCTTCTTTAGTTTGTCCTTCAAAATAAAAAATAAAGCTGTGATTTAGAATGTGTCTCCTTGAGAATAGCCTAAGTTCACTTCTGTCTTTTTGAAAGGAGACAATTTAGGACATGAAACACCAGTGTAGAGTTTTTCTCAGTATCAAGCCATCACCATATTGTCCTCCCAGGAGTCCTCAGAATTGAACAATTACAGCTTTTTCCTACTTTTTTTTAAACGAGGGCTGAAATGAGGGAATGTATCACAGAAAGAGGGAAGAAGATAAGACTTGAGAGGAAAGCGTGAAGAAGCTATACAGCTCGAAGCAGAAATCCTTTTTCTGCAAGGTCACTCTGTTCCCAAGCAAGGACATCTCAAAACGGGAGATGTGCTTATCGTCCACAAACTGACACAATATACTGTTTTTGAGTCTCACATCACATTTATTTCTGTTTTACACGGATGCACTGTGTACAGTTTTACAAACAATTGTTTGCTCAAATTCCCCCACGCTAGAGACAATGTGTTTTTGTCCAATTTTACATCATTTTTGGTCAGGGTTGCAATAAATGTGTATTTGCTAATCAGCGTGGACCGAAGGTTGTGGCTATGTTTTACTCTTAAGCATTCTAAAGATGACTGAGGAAGTTGCTGTGTTTTTCCTCTTGGCACTGCCGCCCGCCTGTTCATTTGAGCCTGGAAATGGAGCCGGTTGTTGAGATGTGAAAGCCAATGAATTACTTATGTGTGGTATAGAGGCTGACTGAGGAGAGGGAGGAACGAGGGTGTGGGTGGTAGGCTAGAGACTGCCTTTATGTGAGAGCCATGTTAATGGAATGTTCCCTTATGGCACAGGCTAAAACACCGAACTGGTCTCTTTTTAATATGGTTTTGTACTTCTCATTGTTTCCCCCCCCCCCCATTTTAGCCAGTTAGAAAATGAGCTAAGCATCCATGTTTGTTTCGTTCGCTCTGACTTGGTTTTGTGACCAAATTATATAACCTATCACCAGATTGAAATGAAAATCCTTGGGGGAGTAGGCATATCCTGAACAGAACATTTGACAGACTATAACATCAAACTGCTTATGTTTCATTCATATTTACACATTTTAATAAATATAGGCCTATTCCTCTCAGAGATGACAAAATGTGAAAGTTGTATATGTATGTAGGCGTTTGTATTGTATGGTGGAATACATACGTGTGTGATGTATCCGAATGTTTGGTGTATGTTCGGTATATTTGTTTTAAGTTATTTAACGGCGTAGCACATGAAACTGTTAACGAAGGCAATGTGAAAACTATCAAAGTGACAGTTGAAAAGGGTCTATAACATCCCTGTTCGTTTCGATAGAAGAGCCACAGTCGACTTGGTATACAGACGGATACATGTAGTCATTGAGTCAATCACACAAGCGAGCTTGTACATGCTATATTCATAACCACAGGGCAGTCATCCGCACCGCATGTCTTATGGATACAACAGAGTTATGATGGAGTGACCCGGCGTACCTGTGTTTGCCCTCGTTCACGCTTTCCTCCCATCTTTGGCTGATTAGGCTGCTACTGATAGCCCTACTTCTGTTTTCAGTGTCTTTCACTTCCTGGCCCAAGTTTCCAAACTGAGGAATGGAGACATCAAATTTTATTGGTCACATACACATGGTTAGCAGATGTTAATGTGAGTGTAGCGAAATGCTTGTGCTTCTATATGCATATATTAGCATCTGGGACAGAGTAGGAGGCAGTTCACTATGGGCATGCGATTCATCCAAAGTGAAAATGCTGCCCCCTATCCCAAACAGTATAAGTGACTAGTGAAACATTTATAACATCACATTTTTTATTATTTAAAGTGGCTATAGATTTGAGTCAGTATGTTGGCAGCAGCCACTCAATGTTAGTGAGTGCATGGCCACGCAGTCATGGGTGAACAGGGGTTACAGGAGAGAGCTGAGAATGCACCCTTGTGGGTCCACAGTGTTGAGGATCAGCGGGGTGGAGATGTTGTTACCTACCCTCACCAACTGGGGACGGCCCGTCAAAGTCCAGGACCCAGTTGCACAGGGCGGGGTTGAGACCCAGGGTCTCGAGCTTAATGACGAGTTTGGAGGGTACTATGGTTTTAAATGCTGAGCTGTAGTCGATGAAGAGCATTCTTACATGGGTATTCCTCTTGTCCAGATGGGTTAGGGCAGTGTGATTGCGATTGCGTCGTCTGTGGACCTATTGGGACGGTAAGCAAATTGGAGTGGGTCTAGGGTGTCAGGTAGGGTGGAGGTGATATGATCCTTGACTAGTCTCTCAAAGCACTTCATGATGACGGAAGTGAGTTCTTCGGGGCGATAGTCGTTTAGCTCAGTTACCTTAGCTTTCTTGGGAACAGGAACAATGGTGGCCCTCTTGAAGCATGTGGGAACATCAGACCGGGATAGGGTTTGATTGATTATGTCCGTAAACACACCAGCCAGCTGGTCTGCGCATGCTCTGAGAACACGGCTAGGGATTCCGTCTGGGCCGGCAGCCTTGCGAGGGTTAACACGTTTAAATGTTTTACTCACGTTGGCCGCGGTGAAGGAGAGCCCGCAGGTTTTGGTAGCGGGCACTGTATTGTCCTCAAAGCGAGCAAAGAAGTTGTTTAATTTGTCTGGGAGCAAGACGTCGGTGTCTGCGACGGGGCTGGTTTTCTTTTTGTAGTCTGTGATTGACTGTAGACCCTGCCACATACGTCCCGTGTCTGAGCCGTTGAATTGCAAGTCTACTTTGTCTCTATACTGATGCTTAGCTTGTTTGATTGCCTTGCGGAGGGAATAGCTACACTGTTTGTATTCGGTCATGTTTGCGGTCGCGTTGCTATTATTAAATGCAGTGGTTCACGCTTTCAGTTTTGCGCGAATGCTGCAATCAATCCACGGATTCTGGTGGGGGAAGGTTTTAATAGTCACCGTCGGTACATCACCACCAATGCACTTGCTAATAACTCACTCACCGAATCAGCGTTTACATCAATGTTGTTGTCTGAGGCTATCCGGAACATATCCCAGTCCAGTGATCGAAGCAATCTTGAACCGTGGAATCCGATTGGTCGGACTAGCGTTGAACAGACCTGAGCACGGGCGTTTCCTGTAAGTTTCTGTCTATAGGCTAGGAGCAACAAAATTGAGTTATGGTCAGATTTGCTGAAAGGAGGGCGAGGGAGAGCTTTGTATGCGTCGCGGAAGTTAGAGTAGCAATGATCCAGAATGCTGCCAGCCCAGGTTGCGCGTTCGATATTGTGATAAAATTTAGGGAGCCTTGTTTTCAGATTAGCTTTGTTAAAATCCCTAGCTACAATAAATGCAGCCTCAGTATATATGGTTTCCAGTTTACATAGAGACCAATGAAGTCCTTTCAGGGCCGTTGAGGTGCCTGCTTGGGGGGGATATACAAGGCTGTGATTATAATCGAAGATAATTGTCTTGGTAGATAATGCGGTCGGCATTTGATTGTAAAGAATTCTAGGTCAGGTGAACAAAAGGACTTGAGTTCCTGTATGTTGTTATGATCACACCATGACTCGTTAATCATAAGGCAAACACCCCCGCCCTTCTTCTTACCAGAGAGATGTTTGTTTCTGTCGGCGTGATGCGTGAAGAAACCGGGTGGCTGTACCGTCTGTTAACGTATCCCGATTGAGCCATGTTTCTGTGAATCAGAGAATGTTACAATCTCTGTCTCTCTGGAAGGTAACCTTTGCTTGAATTTCATCTACCTTGTTGTCAAGAGACTGGACATTGGTGAGTAGTATACTCGGGATCGGTGAGCGATGTGCCCGTCTACGGAACCTGACCAGAAGACCGCTCCGTCCACCCCTTATGCGGCGCCGTTGTTTTGGGTCGCCTACTGGGATCCGATCCATTGTCATGGGTGGTGGTCCAAACAGAGGATCCGCTTCGGGAAAGTCGTATTCCTGGTCGTAATGTTGGTAAGTTGACGTTGCTCTTATATCGAATAGTTCTTCCCGGCTGTGTGTAATAAGACTTAAGATTTCCTGGGGTAACAATGTAAGAAATACTACATAAAAAAAAATACTGCATAGTTTCCTTCGAACGCGACGCGAGGCGACCATCTCATGAGGAATGGAGACTTGGTTTCCAAACTGAGGAATGGAGACTTGGTTTCCAAACTAAGGATGGGTCCTGTTTTTTATTTGAAGTGCATCTTACAAAGGCTTCATAAATCCTTCACATAGGCTTCATAAGCACTACATAGATGCTTCGCAAATCATCTATAACCGTATATCATGCTCTAGAGATTCATGTGGCATAACTTTGTGTATTTGGTCACATTCATTAATCCTTTATAGAGCATGAGAGCAATTCTTTTTGCTGAGGTGTTTTCATGCATGCATTTTCATGCTCCATAAAGTTTCCCTTGCCCCCCAAAAAAGCACAAAATAACCTAAATATTTTAAATTAGTTTGAGGAGAAGTTCACAAAGCAATACCGCTCCATTGCTCTCTGTGTGTATGGCTGTGATTTGCAGTGTGATCTCTTTAGTCCTTGTTTGCTTATGTAGTCCCCCATGGTTGTTCCACTTCCAGGGCTAGCCATTGAAGGACCGTGCTCTTGTTTTCTGACCGAGCATGGTCAACAGAGTCCCACTTCATAAGAGGAACAGGAGAGTCTTTGTTCTAGGGAGAGGACTGAGAAAGCCACATTAGAAAGCAATGAAGTGGATGCCTCTGACTTAATACTGGAAAATCAACTTGTATCCCTTACGTCCTTATCCTAGCTTATATATATATGACGCACTAGATGACCGCCATTTCGAGTGGAAAGTGGACACTGCCTAGCCAGGCTACAGTCAGGCTCAGACCCTATTGCTTTCCCCACTTTCCTTACAGAGGAAAGGAAATTGGATACAAGGAAGGAAACTGATTTGCGTTTTGGGGCCTGGCCAAAGGTTGAGATTCTCCAACCTTCTCCTAAAGTGTGCACTTGCACACATCATGTCATGTATCCCTCATGTCCCTCATGTCGCCCTCATGTGGGTGCTAGCAAGCAGGCTAGGTATCAACAGCCAATCCAGTAGGGCTGGAAGCTATAGTTAGCTTCAACTCTTCAATATCACTGAGCACTTGCATAAAGTTCAGCTTTCCCCAACTTTGATCCCATCCTGTTCACGCTTCCTCGCCCATGCTCGCATTGCACAACAGAGTCCCCCCTGCCCACCTTGCTTTCCTCCATTGAAAATTAATGGCTTTCGAGGTTTCATTGACCCCTGTCTTCTTCTATGGAAACCCACTGTTAGATTTATCATGAATAATTGTGACAGGAAGAGTGAGAGCTGTGACCTTAGTTCACCACTCCACTGTCTACCGCCTACTTCAGAAATCACACCTACACTTCTACAAGTCTGAAAAGCTACTTCCTTCCTTACACCTGGCAAAGTCTCATATCGAATTTAATTTTATTTACTTTTCTGTTCATGTAGAAAAAGCTTGTATTTCAAAAAAAAAAGTTCAGATCTTCTTTTGAATGGAAAATCCTTGATTGCAGAGGTCATAGCAGTGTTTCCTCTAGTTTATTTCCCTGGCCGGGCACAAAGACGATATGCACGGTGTGACTGCATGAAGACTACCTGGGAAAAAAGATACAATCTCAGGTTGCAGCTACAGATTAAAATCACTTTATTCGTCAATTGTAAAAAATGTCCAACCGAACTTTCACGTCGCTTTTATCCCAACCCCTCCGAAAGACACACATACATAAACAGGTTGTAGCAGGGCTGCCTCACTGGGCGCCCGTGGACAATTGTTGTTGTGGAGGTTAAGTGCTTTGCTAAAGGGCACAACGGTAGGAAATGGCATTTAAAGATTTCATACCAGCAACCCTCCTGTTACCAGATCACATTCCGACAGATTACTTCTGTCAGACCCGGGATTCAAAAGGTTAAAGGCTCTACCCCCTGGTTTAATCACTGTCTCCGTCTGAAAAAAACTAATATAGTGAAGATGTGTTGAACTCAACTCTCCTTTAAAACAGAAAAAAATTCAGAAAAACGGCAACCTGGAACGTGTCCAGTGAAATCACAGCAGCGAAAGCTGTTGACCTCTGACTCGATGCCTCTCAACTGTGACTGCCTGGTGTTCTAAATAAGATAAGATCACTTTATTGGTCCAACCAAAGTATGTCTTCCATTTTTAACCCAACCCCTCCGAATGAAACACATACATTTTTAAAGGTTTTGGAGAGATGCTACACTGGGAGCTGTTGTTGTGGGGAGGTTAAGTGCCTTGCTCAAGGGCACAACTGCAGGAAATGGCATCTAGGATTTGATACCAACTTTCCGACTGATTTTTCCTGTCTGACCCGTGATTCGAACTGGCAACCCTCCGGTTGCTGACTCACCTCTCTAACAGTGTCACGACTTCCGCCGAAGTTTGTCCCTTTCCTTGTTCGGGCGGCGTACGGCGGTCGACGTCACCGACCTTCTAGCCATCGCCGATCCACTTTTCATTTTCCATTGGTTTTGTCTTGTCTCCCATCACACCTGGTTCCATTTCCATCAATTACATGTTGTGTATTTAACCCTCTGTCCCCCCCATGTCCTTGTCCAGTATTGTTTGTTGTAGTGCTTGTGCACGGTATGCTGGTAGTACCGGGTTTTGTTTGACCCATTTATTGTATTATTCTGTTGACGGTGGTTTATGGTTATTAAACACAACCGTTGTAAATCAGTTTCCGCTCTCCTGCGCCTGACTTCTCTGCCGCCAGTAGCATCGCATTACAAACCGCTAAGCCTCCCTGGATAAATGTATTATCTACACTAGTTATGTAACATCTTACTGGGTGTATGTGTAAATCAAGGCTGTTTAAAACGGGGAGTTATTTTTAATGGTTATGTTTTCTTCAAATGTTTTTTCTTCTTCATTAGAATTTTGCCAAACAGACTCTGGGAAGCCAAATAAATTGATCTGTGCCATTTTGTATATGCGACCGACCGGCTCAAATCGGCCTTATGTTGCAAATATATATATTTATATATATATTTTTACATTTGGATAAAAGTAGAGACTACAAAATGGTATATCATACCCTGCATTTGACGAACAATGGGAGAGAAATTCTGCTTTGAAAGTTGACAAACTTGTTAACTAACTCTTGAGAAAATGGCCTTTGAATTATTTGGTACCTACTGGAAAGCTCTCCTTTGTCTACACCCAATCAGCATTGTTCACACCCTCTTAAGCCAGCCCCACCCATCTCTTTAAGGATTCACATGTGAGGTCATGTGCTAAACAGAGAGTAGTGTAGTAAAGATTAAGACTAAAAGTGGTAGTAGCCTACAATAAGGATAAATTCCAAGTAAACAGAAAGTGTCCAGATAAAAATATTTGATAAATATTAGATGATGCTTACCCAGACACACTTGTCTAAATTGATGGGTCATGTGAAAGAAATGCTCTAACCCCCAACCACATCTTGCTAAGTGGATGGGTCTCTACAGAAGGTGTAAACGGTACAGCCAAATGGACACTTGCCCATTAGCAATATCAGAAATAGATAGTGTCACTATAAATAAATAATAATATACAGTACATACAAGAATAACAATATCAGTGATAGATGAGGTAGTTATATGCTCACAATCAGGGGTAAAGCGGCTGAGCAGCAGGATAAAATGATTTTATTGTAGCAGCAACTTATGGCGTATGGTAACACACCAAACTTATGGTGTGTTAGGAGAGTCATTTGAATAGAGGTACTGTAGATAGTGCTGATGACTGGTCCGTCCGAACCCCGCATGACCAAGGGAATCTATATTCGGAGAGCCTGTTTCTGTCCTGCCCTTGACTTTTGGGCATGTGATGTCCTGATCTTCTCAAAAACATAAGTTTGTCTAGCTGTGTCCAGTCCAGGTGGTGCTTGTACAGGCAGACCATCTATGGGAGGAAGAATGTCAGCATTGTGCAGCAGCTGAAACCTGGTCCTGACTGAGTCTGAACGCTCCTTGGCAACAACAACACCAGGCTCCAGAGCATCGAAGCTGTGAAACGGGAAATAACAAAAAAAAGTGAAGACATTACAACCTGGCACAACATCAATATACCTCCCAAGTTTAGATAAGAATAATAACCTCATACAATGCAATACAAATTATATTCACCTGAAGTGCTGGTACTGCTTGAACTGTGGCAGCGGCCTGAAGTACGGAGTCAGGTGTTGTTGCCAGCCATAGCTTTCCACCAGCACCGTACCATCCTCCAGTCCAACCAGCTGTGGGATGTTGATGCCTGTCACAGTGCTGTCCTTCACAACACCAGCAATCTCAGACAAAGCGTTCACTCTGGTCTTTCTGAAGCACTGCTCGATGAGGCCAAAGCAGCAGTGGGCGGTAAATTTGGTATGGCCTGTGATCAGGAAGTGAAGGCCCTGACTGTGGTGGAGCTTGTGCATGGTCCGCCAGGTACAATACCAGAGAACAAATGTGTTCTTGTTTTGGCCACTGCAGTTATCACAATTCAGGTCCACACGTGTTTCCCCAACTCCGTAGTTGGTGAAGAAACGGTGCATGTACTTGATGACTGCGCTGCTGCCTTTGCTGGATGACGTGCCTTCATCAATCAAGTAGTTGACTTGTTGTGGTTTTCCTTCACAGCAGACACCAAACAAGCCACACTTGCGAGTTAAAAAGTAGATGGGACCTGGCTGCATAGGGTCAGAAGGATAGTGCACCTGCAAACAACAAAAGAACATTAGGATAAGTTAATGAAAAGAAAATGTAACATGAAACGTAATATCATTTTTTAATGCATCATTATCAGGTAAGATTCACTTACCTACAAATGTGCAGAGCAGCAGCACTGCATACAGAAATATCATCTTGTAAACTGGAAGTTAAAATGATAACACACCGCCCGACTACACGTACCTCTGGAAAATACAGAAATAATGTGAGCTCAATAAAAGTAGTGCCAATCATGTTGGAGGTCAATTAAATAATCAAAACGTGTTGTTTGTGCTTTACATACCAAGTGTTGTCATTGATTCCTTGTAAAGAGGCCACACTGATGCTTTTGTCACATGGGATGGCAGCAGCTTTCCACCAAAGTGTTTGTGTCCTGGGTGGCGTCCTGGTTACACTATTGCATTATCCTCTGCGTAGTTATTGATGAAGTTCACCACAGTCCTCATGCTTCAGGTGCTTGCTTGGGCCAGCTCTCTTTTTGATGGGAGGCATTAGACCATTCTCCTTGTGTGACTGGTGGAGGAGAGTCAGGCGTGTTCTACTGATGCTGAAAGACAAATTCCAGATACAAACATTTTAGCATTATTATACAATAGATAGCTGTAATCACAGCCAGACACACCTGGCTAACTTGATGGATCATGTAATCATCTGGCAAAGTGGAGTCTTTTGTTTAGACATGTTAGCTAATCAATGAATCATAATCATAGAGTACTAGCAATACAAACCTAATGTTAGCTAAAGGCTATAACTAGCAATGCGAAATGGAATTCTGAGAACATTACTACACACTGATCAAAAACGTAATGTTAGCCAGCGAGCCAGCCATCTGTCAGCTAGCTAGCTAACAGTAAGCTTTAACTTGCAATGAAAACATCTTTCTGACAAAATTAGAAATGTATAATATCTGAAAATATGGCGCTGTACAACGTGACAGAAATATGGCGCTTTACAACGTGACAGATGGGAGTATGCTAAAGTACTTTGCTATTTAGCTAAAGAATCCCCGTGTCATTCGGGCACGCGGGAGACCGGGATTCAATTCCCCGACGAAGAGGAAAGGAGTAGGCTGTCCTTGTAAATAATAATTTTTTTCTTAACTGCCTTGTCTAGTTAAGTGTGCATCGAATTCGAAATAAATCTGACAGTGTCACCAGCAAAGCACCATCACTCCTCCTCCATGCTTCTTGGTGGGAACCACACATGCAGAGATCATCTGTTCACCTACTCTGCTTATCACAAAGACACGGCGGTTGGAACAACAATTGTCAAATTTGTACTCAGACCAAGGACAGATTTCCACCAGTCTAATGTCCATTGCTCGTGTTTCTTGGCCCAAGCAAGTGTCCTTTTCTTATTGGTGTCCTTTAGTAGTGGTTTCTTAGCAGCAATTTGACCATGAAGGCCTGATTCACACTGTCTCCTCTGAATAGGTCATGTTGAGATGTGGATGTTACTTGAACTCTGTGAAGCATTTATTTGGGCTGCAATTTCTGAGGCTGGTTACTCTAATGAACATATCCTCTGCAGCAGATGGAACTCTGGGTCTTCCTTTCCTGTGGCGGTCCTCATGACAGCCAGTTTCATCATAGCACTTGATGGTTTTTGCGACTGCACTTGAAGAAACTTTCAAAGTTCTTGAAATTTTCCGGACTGAACTTCATGTTTTCAAGTAATGATGGACTGTCATTTCTCTTTGCATATTTGAGCTTTTCTTGCCATAATATGGACTTGTTCTTTTACCAAATAGGGCTATCTTCTGTATACCACCCCTACCTTGTCACAACACAACTGATTGGCTCAAACGCATTAAGAATGAAAGAAATTCCACAAATTAACTTTTAACAAGGCACATCTGTTAATTGAAATGCATTCCAGGTGACTTCCTCATAAAGCTGGTTTACAGAATGCCAAGAGTGTGCAAAGCTGTCAAGGAAAGTGGTGGCTACTTTGAAGAATCTCAAATATAAAATATAATTTGATTTGTTATAGTTTTGATGTCTTCTCTATTATTTTGCAATGTAGAAAATAGTAAAAATAAAGAAAAACCCTTGAATGCGTAGGTGTGTCAACTTTTGACTGGTACTGTATCTTCCAATAAGTTAATTGGGTCATTAGTATTGCCATTTACACTAGTCTCTCCCTCTGCCTCCGACAGTTTGTCAAGTTTGCCAACATCGAGGAGGACACACCGTCCTACCACCGGCGCTACGACTTCTTTGTCTCCCAGTTCAGCGCCATGTGCCACTCAACCCACGAAGACCCTGAGACCAGAACCAGGTGAGGAAATAACAGGCTTGAAAATAAACCTTGAACAAAAAAATTATTAAAGGGATTTTTCACTTGAATTACATTTTGCTCACTGGGGGGAAATTGCCATTTTCTCCTTGTCCATAGACAAGTAAGGAAGCAAATATGTAAAGTTGTGATTTTGGTTAACCTGTGTATCGCTTTAAAGCCACACACAGATTTTCATGCCATAAAAGAATGGCCCACCAACAAAAAAATGTAAAAGGAGAATGGAAGTCTAAGTAGTACGCTAGTTAATTACATACAGTAGCCAGGCTTACTGATTGTTATAATAATCCTATTCATCTCCAAATCACCTATGCTAAATCCATAGCTCGCTGATTTCATGAGATGATGGAAAGAAAGCAACAGAAAACAACCAAAGAATACCCATAACAATGGAAAGAAAGGCAGCGCAACGTTTATTAGATAACACACTGAACAGACCAAACACTAGCAAACCAACATGCATCGCTTTATACGCAGGCGCTTCAGAGGGACGCCTGTTCCACCAGAGATGCTTGCTCTTCCTTAATCTAATAAAGACACCAGAAATATATTCAGATGACTATGATTCACTCTCTGCAGAGAGACCTCATCCCACCACCAATAATGCTGTAATTATTTGTTTAAAAAAATGTGTTGTTGCCTAACCTTACCACCTGGGGGCGGCCCGTCAAGAAGTCCAGGATCCAGTTGCAGAGGGAGGTGTTTAGTCCCAGGGTCCTTAGCTTACTGGTGAGCTTTGAGGGCACTATGGTGTTGGATGCTGAGCTGTAGTCAATGAATAGCATTCTCACATAGGTGTTCCTTTTGTCCAGGTGGGAAAGGGCAGTGTGGAGTGCAATAGAGACTTTATCATCTATGGATCTGTTGGGGCGGTATGCAAATTGGAGTGGGTCTAGGGTTTCTGGGATGATGGTGTTGTGAGCCATGACCAGCCTTTCAAAGCACTTCATGGCTACAGACGTGAGTGCTACGGGTCAGCAGATTACCTTGGCATTCTATAGTGGTCTGCTTAAAACATGTTGGTATTACAGACTCGGATAGGGAGAGGTTTCAAAATGTCAGTGAAGACACTTGCTAGTTGGTCAGCGGATACTCGCTGTACACGGCCTGGTAATCGGTCTGGCCCTGCGGCCTTGTGAATGTCGACCTGTCTAAAGGGCTTACTCACATCGCCTGCAGAGTGGGTGATCACAGTCTTCCGGCACAGCTGATGCTCTCATGCATGCATCAATGTTACTTGCATCGAAGCGAGCATAGAAGTAGTTTAGCTCGTCCGGTAGGCTCGTGTCACTGGGCAGCTCTCGGCTGTGCTTCCCTTTATAGTAGAGGTCGACCGATTTTAATCGGAATGGCGATTTAATTAGGGCCGATTTTATGTTTTCATAACAATCAGTAATCGGCATTTTTGGACACTGATTGTGGCCGATTTATTTTAATTGTATTATTATTTGTTTTTTTACCTTTATTTAACTAGGCAAGTCAGTTAAGAACACATTCTTATGTTCAATGACGGCCTTGGAACGGTGGGTTAACTGCCTTGTTCAGGGGAAGAGCGACAGATTTTTACCTTGTCAGCTCGGGGATTCGATCTTGCAATCTTCCGGTTACTAGTCCAACGCTCTAACCGCCTGCCTTACTTTGCACTCCACGAGGAGCCTGCGTGGCAGGCTGACTACCTGTTACGCAAGTGCAGCAAGAAGCTAGCATTAAACTTATCTTATAAAAAACAATCAACCTTAACATAATCACTAGTTAACTACACATGGTTGGTGATATTACTAGTTTATCTAGCGTGTCCTGCGTTGCATATAATCGATGCCTGTTCATTTCTCATCGAATCACAGCCTACTTCTCCAAACTGGTGATGATTTAACAAGCGCATTCGTGAAAAAAGCACTGTCATTGCACCAATGTCTACCTAACCATAAACATCAATGCCTTTCTTTAAAATCAATACACAAGTATATATTTTTAAACCTGCATATTTAGTTAATATTGCCTGCTAACATGACTTTCTTTTAACTAGGGAAATTGTCACTTCTCTAGCATTCCGTGCATGCAGTCAGGGTATATGCAGCAGTTTAGGCCGCCTGGCTCGTTGCGAACTGTGTGAAGACCATTTATTCCTAACAAAGACTGTAATTAATTTGCCAGAATTGTACATAATTATGACATAGCATTGAAGGTTGTACAATATAACAGCAATATTTAGACTTAGGGATGCCACCCGTTAGATAAAATACGAAACCGTTCCGTATTTCACTGAAAGAATAAAAGTTTTGTTTTCAAAATGATAGTTTCCGGATTTGACCATATGAATGACCTAAGGCTCGTATTTCTGTGTGTTATGTTATAATTAAGTCTATGATTTGATATTTGATAGAGCAGTTTGACTGAGCGGTGGTAGGCAACAGCAAGCTCGTAAGCATTCAATCAAACAGCACTTTCGTGCGTTTGCCAGCAGCTCTTCGTTGTGCTTCAAGCATTGAGCTGTTTATGACTTCAAGCCTATCAACTCCCGAGATTAGGCTGGTGTAACCAATGTGAAATGGCTAGCTATATAGCGGGTTGCACGCTAATAGCGTTTCAATCAGTGACGGCACTCACTCTGAGAGCTTGAAGTAGTTGTTCCCCTTGCAATGGATAACAATGCTTCGAAGGTGGCTGTTTTCGATGTGTTCCTGGTTCGAGCCCAGGTAGGGGCGAGGAGAGTGACGGAAGCTATACTGTTACACTGGCAATACTAAAGTGCCTATAAGAACATCCAATAGTCAAAGGTATATGAAATACAAATGGTATAGAGAGAAATAGTCCTATAATTCCTATAATAACTACAATCTAAAACTTCTTACCTGGGAATATTGAAGACTCATATTAAATGGAACCACCAGCTTTCATATGTTCTCATGTTCTGAGCAAGGAACTTAAACGTTAGCTTTTTAACATGGGCCGGTGTAGTACGACTCGATGTTAGTCCTGTATTGACACTTTGCCTGTTTGATGGTTCATTGGAGGGCATAGCGGGATTTCTTATAAGCTTCCGTGTCCCGCTCATTGAAAGCGGCAGTTCTAGCCTTTAGCTCAGTGCGGATGTTGCCTGTAGTCCATGGCTTCTGGTTGGGGTAGGTACGTACGGTCACTGTGGGGACGACGTCATCGATGCACTTATTGATGAAGCCAATGACAGATGTGGTGTACTCCTCAATCCCATTTAGATTTCTGGTTAAGGTTAATTCGATTTTTGGCTAAGGTTATTCAATATGTTTTGCATTTGTGGATACTTTCACTGTTCTCAGGGCAGGTCTGCCGGTTTTGACTAGCAGAAGTGACTTTTCGCAGCAGGTTCTGAGAACTTAAGCTGCAGGTTAGGAGAATTAGCATGTCAGGTTAGGAGAAGGACATTAATGTTAGGAAAATGCTAAAATTGACCCATACGCGACTCGGATATATCTAGCTACAACCAAGTCTGTCATTAGAACAGTCTTGGTTTGTTATTTTTTGAACGTTTAAAAAAAAATATATATATATTTTTTAAACAATACAAAACTTACACAATCAAATGACAGCATACAGACACACACAAACATCGACATCACACCTGCCCAGATCCACCTGCTCACACCCCTATCTCCAGCGCCCACATCACTCTCAGCCAGATGGCTTCAAACTGCACCATTTTGTTTCTCTCTGTCACCTACGCACTTTCAACATTTAGATATGTAGCAAAATTTGAAATGTTTTTTTTTTTACATTGGATAAAAGTGAAAACTCAGAGCTAGAAAATTGTATATCATACACTACAGTTGAGGAACATTGGGAAAGTAATTCTGCTTTGAAAGTTGATAAACTTGGGACCTCACTTTTGAGAAAATTGCCCTTTTTTGGCCCACTTTTGAGAAAATGACAACTTCTTCACTTTAGCTAATTTGTCTTCATTATTACAGGAAAATAAACTCACAACAAGATCATTATTTACTAGTTAATGGCGAGTCAATTACAGAAAATATCTTGCGGTTGTGAGTTAGAATGCCCTGCTTTTCTTTCAAACATAGTTTTTTTACTTGGACTATGTCTTGTTGGCCTAACGTTATATCCTAATTTGACTTTGATCCAGGTCATGTTCTTCACATTACCGTCTGGTAAACACATAGTATATAAAATAAAATCTAAGTTTATTTGTCACATGCACAGGTTACAAAAGTTGTAGTGAAATTGATACCTATATAGTGGAGTATTTTGTTTAGACATGTAGCTAACTTGCTAAACAATGAACCATAATCCCGACTCGTACTACCCTGTATGAATCTGCAGGTAGCTAACCAACCCGGTTCAATGTTATCTAGCTATCTAACATTAGGCTATAACTAGCAATGCAAATGATACAAGTAATATTACAACACAGATCATACACGTAACGTTAGCTAGCTAGCAAGCAAGCCAGCTAACATTAGCTAGCTAGCTAACAGTACACTTTAACTTGCAATGAAAATGACTTTCATTCAAATTAGAAACATATTATATCTGAAAATGTAGCTAGCTAGACTATCTTATGGATGGACTCTTCTCCCTCTGTCACGGATACCATGGTTGCCCTTTGTTTGAAGATGTAATCTGGAGGCCGGTTTGTTATACAACAGCCTTCTGTGTGTTCTCTTTTCAACTCCCTCTATATATTTGCAATCAAACGGCAGAATTTTCTCAATTTCCTTAGCTATCAAACTCTGCTTCCACCAAGCCTTCCACTGATTTCAAATCTCGGTCCTCCAGAAAGTGGAGAACGACACTTTTTTTGCAGTTCTACTACGTGATGACTTCAAACAAAGATGTGTTAGAAAGGATAACCTACACATACTGACCAGCTCATGTTATAGATAGAAGCGTGCTACATGGCAGACCAATCCGATCTCATCTCTCGACATGTCCAGCCCATCTATTTCAGTCAATCATGGCTAGCGGGAAGGTTCCTGGCTAAATCAAGTAGGCTCATAATTTAACAGTTACTCGTATTTACAGATGGCATACAAGTGTGTTATGAAGGCACATGAATGTTCACATGTTCCAGAAGGCATTTCTGGCAAAAAACAAATGTTGAAAAAAAATGCCTCTCTAGTGACTTGCGACATACGCATAGATTCCTGAAACATGTCGCAAATGTGGAAAAAGGGAAGGTGTCTGAATACTTTCCCAATAAACTGTGACCTTTTAAATGTTTAAGTCCTTCAAATATAGTATTTAAAATGTGTGTGTGTGTGTGTGTATCCTGTGTAGGATCCGTGTGGCCGGTATCAAAGGGCTGCAGGGCGTGGTGAGGAAGACGGTGAACGATGAGCTTCAGGCCATCATCTGGGAGCCCCAGCACATGGACAAACTCATCCCCTCCATGCTGTTCAACATGCAGGATGCCGAGGACCTAGACAGGTACATAAAAAAATATATATATACCCACATGGCAGTCATAGACATTGAAATACATATTCATGGACTAACATCAATTAGTCCTGGGAGGTGGTCCTGATTGTCACAACTTGTCTACTTAAAGTAGTCGTCTGCAGTTCAAATCACAACAAACAGGCCCCAGATATGGCAAACAGCTGAGGGATGGGGCTGGAAAAATGCAACCACTCTCAAATTCATAGACAGACCTATGGATGCAAGAACTGACTGTCCATGAGATCAAAATGATAGTTTTAAGCATTTTTTATTTATCTATTTATCCATTTTTTAAAACTTTTTATTTTACCTTTTACTTTAGTTTATTTAGTGAATATTTTCTTAACTTTATTTATTGAACTGCATTGTTGGTTAAGGGCTTGCAAGTAAGCATTTCACGGTAAGGTTGTATTTACCTGTTGTATTTGGCGCATGTGACAAATAAAATGTGATTTGTTTAGTGTTTATTTACAAACACATTGTTTACGAACAGAGCAGTAAAACATCCTTATATTTGGGGTTCTGATGAGTTGAACTAAGTTCCAGAGGCATTTTATGTTCTATTCTTCAATAATCAAATGCTATATAACATAAATACAAAAGTCCAAACATGGATGTTTCAATCGCAGATTGCCTCTTTAATATAATTATATCATATTCCATTTAGCAGATTATTTTATCTAAATAGACTTGCAGTACAGTGAGAGCATACATTTGTGTTATGTGTATATAATCCCTTTGGGAATTTTAACTAATAAACTATATATTGCCCCTTGCAAGGGTTCGATCCCTCTCTGTCATTTCCTCTTGTCTATTGCCCCTTCTTATTCATAAATAATGTTAAACGAAAGAAAAAGAAGGATAAGTTCAAATATTTTAGCTAGGCTTGATTTAGCTTTTCCGGCAACTTATGGAATCAGTTGAATAGTCCTAAAAATGCAAACCCTGCCCATCTGGCACTCAATGTGCACAATCAAACACTCAGGGACAACACATCATATTTGAAACCAGGTCTTAAGGTGAACCTGTTTATCTATAAGAATATAAGGCTTAGATCAAGGGCCCTAAGTTCCAGTCTAAAGAGGATGGGAAAACACTGGCCATAGCTAACTTTTCAGGAATCTTCACTGCTTTTTTCACTATATAGACACTAGTTAAATTCCCACAGGGATCACATGCACATTTTAAAAGCGTATGCACACACTGTACTGTACGTCACTTTGGATAAGCGCTTCTGTTAAGTGACATTTTTATGTTATAGTTAAAAGACTGTTTGAATTCACATATTTCTTCTCAATAGACATCAGCTAGCTCTCAGAAAATGCATCCCTTCCCCCTCTCACCCCCCCCCCCCCCCCCCCCCATCTATTGCTCTTCTCCCTTTGTCTTTCTTTCCGAGTGGTAATCCACCACCACTCTTCTTTCTTAATTGTAACAGAACCCCCCTGAATCTACGTCTGCACCTTTCTATGATCAGTAAGCTGTGTCCAGTACATTTCGGAAAGTATTCAGACCCCTTTACTTTTTCCACATTTTGTTACGTTACAGCCTTATTCTAAAATGTATTAAATTGTTTTATTTCCTCATCAAGCTACACACAATACACCATAATGACAAAGCGAAAACAGGTTTTTAGAAGTATTTGCAAATGTATTAAAAATAAAAAACAGAAACCTTATTTACTTGACTATTCAGACCCTTTGCAATGAGACTCAAAATTGAGCTCAGGTGCATCCTGTTTCCTTTGATCATCCTTGATGTTTCTACAACTTGATTTGAGTCCAGCTGTGGTAAATTCAATTGATTGGACTTTATTTGGAAAGGCACACACCTGTCGATATTTGGGTCCCAGTGTTGACAGTGCATGTCAGAGGAAAAACTAAGCCATAAGGAATTGTCCGTAGAGCTCCGAGACAGGATTATTTCAAGGCACAGATCTTGGGACGGGTACCAAAAAATGTCTGCAGCATTGAAGGTCACCAAGAACAAGGTGGCCTCCATCATTCTTAAATGGAAGATGTTTGGAACCACAAACTCTTCCTACTGCGCAATTGGGGGAGAAGGGCCTTAGTCAGGGATGTGACCAAGAACCCAATGGTCACTCTGACAGAGTTCTAGAGTTCCTCTTTGGAGATGGAAAAACTTTCCAGAAAGACAACCATCTCTGCAGCACTCCACCAATCAGGCCTTTATGGTAGAGGGACCATACTGAAGCCACTCCTCAGTTAAAGGCACATGACAGTCCACTTGGAGTTTGAGAAAAGGCACCTAAAGGACTCAAACCATAAGAAACAAGATTCTCTGGTCTGATGAAACCAAGATTGAACTCTTTGGCCTGAATGCCATGTGTCACGTCTGGAGGAAACCTGGCACCATCCCTATGGTGAAGCATGTTGGTTTTGGCAGCATCATGCTGTGGGGATGTTTTTCAGAGGCAGGGACTGGGAGACTAGTCACGATCGAGGGAAAGATGAAAGGAGCAAAGTGCAGAGATCCTCGATGAAAACCTGCTCCAGAGCGCTCATTCTTGGGCAAAGGTTCAGCTCCTAACAGGACTACGACCCTAAGCACACAGCCATGGCTTCAGGACAAGACTCTAAATGTTTTTGACTGGCCCAGCCAGAGCCCAGACTTGAACCCGATCAAACATTTCTGGTGAGACTATTTTAGAATAAGGCTGTAACCTAACAAAATGTGGAAAAAGTCAAGTGGTCTGAATACTTTCTGAATGCACTGTATAAACACATAGCGTCCCAATTTTAGCATGGGTAATATTGTGTTCTACAAACTCCCCAGACGCCTAGCGCAGTCTCATATTCCGTCCCAAATGGCAACCTATTCCATATATTGTGCAATGCTTTTGACCAGGGCCCTATGGGGGCTTTCCTATGGGCCCTGGGCAAAAGTAGTACACTATATAGGGAATAGTTTGCCCTTTGGGACTCAGGCCCTCTCCTGAGATTTTCCATTAGCCCGAGGAGGATGAGTGACGATGGGGAATTGACATAGTTCTTCTGGAGAAGGGAGAGAAGCTTGATTATATTCCATACAGAGAAACCGTTAGGAGAGGGACCAGAACCGGAGACAGCCGTTGAGCCAGGCTCTTGCCCACGCCCGAGATTTACCCCACTGGAGATTAAGATTTAGACACCTTGACGAGACAGGACAGGTTTGTGGAGATAAAGCTTTACCCCCCCTTTACCCTTATTAAGCAATAACTAGTAATGCAAATGGATTTCTGATTCGAATAATATTACTACACAGATCATACACATAATGTTAGCTAGCAAGCTAACATTTACTAGCTAACAGTACGCTTTAACTTGCAATGAAAACATATAATATCTGAAAATGTAGCTAGACTCTTACCCGTATACATGGATGAACGCTTCATGGCAGACTGGAACCAAAACTCAGTTTTGTTTGTAGCTACATCTTGTTTGGCCAAGTTGTCAAGTCACTCCGGTTCACGTGCATGTGCAGAAAGTAGTCCATGACTTTTTCCAAATGATCTGTCGATAGCACCTGCTAAATTCAGGGCAACAACATTTTTGTAGTTTGGCTAACGTTAGTCCTTTCTACCGCGCTGTTTTTTGAAAGATATAATAACACATAGCTAGCTAGCTAACCACCGTCTTGCAATTGCTAGCTCTCGTGTATAGTTCACCTCAGATTAAATGTAGACCCAGCTAACCTAAGCTAGGCAAAATGCTCAGACGGCCTACCTCAGCTAGCACACCAGCTCAGCTTGCATAGTTCACATAACGTTCAGTTGTTTTTGTGCTAACTTACTTGACCAGCCCGACCTACTAGGTTCTCTGGCCAATCGACTCAAAAACAGAATCAGCTACCGCGTCAAGGCTAGCCTTGCCACCTCCTGCCTCGCAGACCCGGGTACGTGGCAACCCGGTCTCCCCTCTACAAGCCAAGACTCTGCATTAGGGAGAGGGCAGTTTGCTAACGCCAGGCTGCAAACCCACAGTCCAAGACAAAGGAGATTCCCTGGAAGGGTCCATCCCCAGCGTCAGAAAGGGGCAGCAACAGTTCATGCCGTGTCCCTCTCGGGTGCAGCACAGACTTTCCCCCCCATCAGAATGGGGAGAGTTATATCTGTGCTCCTAAAACCCTACCCATCATGCAGCGGCTCATTCCTATGCGTCCGCTCACAGGGAAGATGGAAGGGGCTCACTAAAACCTGGCTGTTGAGGACTCACTGGGTCCTCAACAGCCATCTGAAAAGGTCCATGTGCTTATGGTCAACGTGCTGTCTCGCTCTTTTTGTCAAGGCGACTGGTTCACTTCAATCGACCTACAGGGCTCTTATTTTTACGTAATACCAGCACACAGGAGGTTTCTCAGGTTTTCCATTCAGGGAACAGCCTATGAATACCTTGGTGTCCCCTTCGGCCATCAACATCAACATCGGTCCCCGCATGTTCAACAAGTGTGTGGAGGCGGCTGTAGCGCCCCGCAGAATCAGGGGATTAAGAGCTCCCGAGTGGCGCAGCGGTCTAAGGCACTGCGTCTCAGTGCTAGAGGCGTCACTACAGACCCTGGTTCGATCCTGGGCTGTATCACAACCAGCCGTGATTGGGAGTCCCATAGGGAGGCACACAATTGGCCCAGCATCGTACGGGTTAGGGTCTGACTGGGGTAGGCCGTCATTGTAAATAAGAATTTGTTCTTAACTGACTTGCCTAGTTAAAAAAAGAAAAAAATATTCTCCACCAAAGCAGTACGAGACACGGCTTCCCTCTTAACCCACCTCACCGAGTTAGGGTTCAAGATCAACCAGAAAAAGAGCTGTTTGGTGCCCACATAGAGAATAGAATACCTAAGCGTCAAGCTGGATCTATTTTATCGGGCTACACTATCGGACGGCCTTATCACATCATTCTGACAGTGCCTCTCCCTGTTCCGCAGGGGGCGCTCAGTTATGCTCAGAACGTATCTTTGAGTCTTGGGGTTGATGGCATCCTCCTTCTCAGTACCACTGGGTCTACTGGGAATGAGAGACTTCCAGCGTTGGGTATCTGCCCAACGTCTGTGTACACAAAATCACCTCAATCAAAAAGTTAACGGTAACCTTCTCTCGGCTGTCTGTCACTGGCAGAGCCCCTCGATCTTTGTTTCTGGTCCCGACAGTTCTGCCTCTCTCATGTAAACTACCTCAAACTTCTGACAGTGTTCCTTTCATTGAAATACTTTCTGCCCTTCAGGAATTGTCACATCCTGATCATGACAGACAATACGACTGGTGGCATACAATCAACCCCCAGGGTGGCACTTATTCTGTGGAGCAGAACACACCTACTCTCACTACGCGCGACTCATGTCCCGGGCGTACTGAATATAGGAGCGGACTTGTCCAAAGGGAATCCCCTATACGGGGATCGGAGACTCCATCCTCAAGTGGTGAACCAGATCTTGGAGAGATATGGCTGAACACCATTGATGTCTATGCATCGCACAAAGAGACACACTGCCCGCTGTTCTCTGCACTATACGGGGATCGGAGACTCCATCCCCAAGTGGTGAACCAGATCTTGGAGAGATATGGTTGAACACCATTGCTATCTATGCATCGCACAAAGACACACTGCTCGCTGTTCTTTCCGCTAGCAGTACTACTGGAGGTAGACACGCTGGCACACCCTTTGGCCAAGGGTGCTGCTCTATGCTTTTTTCCCCCTCTATGCCTAAGGCTTATCCCTCATCTTAGTAGCCCCTCGATGGCCAGGAAAGCTCTGGTTAGCGAAGATCACTCTCTTACTTTACGACCACCCCTGGCAGCTACTGTTACGCAGGGATCTTCTGACCCAAATGAACAAAGAGATTTCTCACCCAGAAACCATGGCCCTCTGGGCCAAGCCTGTGAGAGGATGAATCTGAATGCGACAGGCTTACCCCTCATTGAGTTTATTCAGAGTGCCAAAGCCCCTTTTTCAATGTTCGGAAACAAGTGTCATGTTTTTGAGAAGTGGCTTTGACAAAAACACAGTAGGGAGCGCGTCGCTTACGTCCATGTCTCCAAGCCTTTAGCCCCATCTTGGGACCTATTTTGCTTGAGGCTATTTCACAGCAGCCTTTTGAGCTGCTGGAAGGTGTGGAGATGAAATATCTCTCCTTCAAAACCGCTTTGCTGATCGCCCTTACGCCTGCAGAGTGAGTGAGCTTCACGCACTGCCAGTCTACCATTTGTGCCTACAGTTTGCACTGAGGTTATCCAAGTTAACTTAAACCTTCCTTTATGCCTATGGTCAGCGATAATTGTAATTGTCTTGCCTTGGAGCTTGCGTCTTTCCACCCGCCGCCATTCGCTAACATGGAAGAAGAGCCTCTCCACCATTTGTCCAGTACTCATGTTGCACATTTACTTGGACAGAATGAGAGCCTTACGCAAGAGCGACCAACTCTACATTTCTTTTGCAAGGGTAGGCTCCTCTCGTCAACGACTATCCCGTTGGATAGAGGAGGCTATTATATTGGCTTGTAATAGCAACTGTTTACAGCCCCCGATGGGCCTGAGGACTCATTCCACCAGAGGTCTGGCTAACTCTTGGGCACTGTTCAAATGCATCTCTTTACAAGGGATATGCAATGTGGCATGTTGGGCTACATTTGAGGTTTTACCAAAAGGATGTCACTGCACCTTCGTTGACGCCTACTGTTCCCTGTGTCGGAGCCTCTGAGGGATGCTTTTTTTGGAACTACCCTGGTTTCGGAGAACATGTCTGCGATATTGGAGTTGGCCATATCCCATTGTGATACATCAAAACATGTATTTGAAAGAACTCTAATCAAATTTAATCGTCACATGCTTCGTAAACGACAGGTGTGGACTAACAGTGAAATGCTTACTGATGGGCCCTTCCTAACAATGCAGAGAGAAAGAAAATGGAGAAATAATAGAAAAGTAAAACATGTAGTAATAGATACACAATGAGTAACAATAACTTTGCTATATACAACAAGTAAGGTAGATATGTACATATAACTATGATAAAAGGGGACAGAGTAAACAACAGCAGCATATGTGTTGAGTAAAATGAAATGGTGCGAAAAGGGTCGTTGCTATTTAGTTAACTATTTAACTAACTATTTAGCAGTCTTATGTCTTCGGGGTAGAAGCTGTTAACGGTCCTGTTGGTTCCAGACTTGGTGCGTTGGTACTGCTTGCTGTGCGGTAGCAGAGATAACGTTATATAACTTGTGTGGCTGGAGTCTTGGTCAATTTTTAGGGCCTTCCGCTGACACCGCCTGGTATAGAGGTCCTGGATTGTGGGGAGCTCGGCCCTAATGATGTACTGAGCCGTATGTACTACCCTCTATAGCGTTTTGCGATTGGATGCTAAGCAGTTACCATACCAAGCGGTAATGAAGCCAGTCAAGATGCTCTCAATGGTTCAGCTATAGATATTTTTGAGGATCTGAGGGCCCATGCCAAATATTTTCATCCACCTGAATGGGAATAGGCGTTGTCGTACCCTCTTCACGACTGTGTTGGTGTGTTTGGACAATGATAGATCCTTAGTGATGTGGACACTGAGGAACTTGAAGCTCTTGACTCGCTCCACTTTAGCCCACTCGATGTGAATGGGAGCATGCTCGGCCCTCCGTTTCCTGTCGTGAACGATCCGCTACTTTGTATTGGTGACGTTTAGTGAGAGGTTGTTGTCCTGGCACCACACTGCCAGGTCTCTGACCTCCTTCCTATAGGCTGTCTCGTCGTCATTGGTGATCAGACCTACCACCGTCGCGCCGTCGCAAACTTAATGATGGTGTTGGAGTCGTGCGCAGCCACACAGTCGTGGTTGAACAGGGAGTACAGAAGGAGACTTAAAAATGCATGTGTTGTTGCCTACCCTCATCACCTGGGGGCATCCGGTCAGGATCCAGTTGCAGATGGAGGTGTTCAGTCCCAGTGTCCTTAGCTTAGGGATGAGCTTGGAGGGCACTATGGTGTTGAACACTGAGCTGTTGTCAATGAATAGCATTCTCAGCATTCTCTTAGGTCTTTATTTTGTCCAAGTGGGAAAAGGCAGTGTGGAGTGCTATAGAGATTGTGTCGCCTGTTGATCTGTTGGGGTGGTATACGAATGGGTCTAGGGTGTTAGAGATTATGGTATTAATGTGAGCCATGACCAGCCTTTCAAAGCATTACATGGCTACAGATGTGAGTGCTATGGGGCGATAGTCATTTAGACAGGTTACCTTGGCGTTCTTGGGCACAGGGGCTATGCTGGTCTGCTTGAAACATGTAGGTATTACATACTCTGTCAGGGAGAGGTAGTAAATGTAATTGAATGTAATCTCATTCATATTATCATAGAACCAGGGTTATGAATGTTTTCATCCCCATGGGGAGTCAGTAGGATCAGGTGCCCCCTGTCATGTAATTGTATTCACTGTGATCTCAAAGGCAAAACGGATCTGAAAACGGAAATCAAATTAGTATAATAAAAAATCCCCATTTAAAAATGTCAGTTTAAGCTATAGAACTTCCGCATCTGTGGTGAACGGTGACAGCTAGAGCGGTGTTTGTCAGAACATGAGACATCCCGAAAATCGATCCTCTCCCAAAATCGTCTGTAGGTTCCGAACGGTTTGGCCTTTCAAACTATTATGGAAAGATGAGACTCTCACAAACACAATGGTGTTCTCGGTTTTGGGCTCGTCTGAAGTCGGTACAGCCGATCTGCCAACTTCTGCTTTTCCAACAGTCTTGAAGGAGTTCCCACATATGCTGAGCACTGATTTCCTTCACTCTGCAGTCCAACTCATCCCAAACCATCTCAATTGAGTTGAGTTCGGGTGATTGTGGAGGCCAGGTCAGCTGATGCTGCATCACACTCCTTCTTGGTCAAATAGCCCTTATACCACCTGGAGTTGTTTTGGGTCATTGCCCTGTTGAAAAACAAATGATAATCCCACTAAGCGCAAACCAGATGGGATGGCGTATCGCTGCAGAATGCTATGGTAGCCATGCTGGTTAAGTGTGCCTTGAATTATAAATAAATCACAGTGTCTCCAGCAAAGCACCATCACACCACCTCCTCCATGCTTCACGGTGGGAACCACACATGCAGAGATCATCTGTTCACCTACTCTGCGTCTCACAAAGACACAGCAGTTGGAACCAAAAATCTCAAATTTGGAATCATCAGACCAAAGGAAATATTTCCACCGGTCTATTGTCCATTGCTCATGTTTCTAAGCCCAAGCATGTCTTCTTTTTATTGGTGTTCTTTAATAGTGGTTTCTCTGCAGCAATTCGACCATGAAGGCCTGATTCACACAGTCTCCTCTGAACAGTGCATGTTGATGTGTCTGTTACTTGAACTCTGTGAAGCATTTATTTGGTGCTGCAATCTGAGGTGCAGTTAACTCTAAGGAACTTTTCCTCTGCAGCAGATGTAACTCTAGGTGTTCCTTTCCTGTGGCGATCCTCATGAGCCAGTTTCATCATAGCGCTTGATGATTTTTGCGACTGGACTTGAATAAACTTTTAAAGTTCTTGAAATGTTCCGTATTGACTAACATTCATGTCCTAAAGTAATGATGGACTGTCGTTCCTCATTGCTTATTTGAGCTGTTCTCGACATAATATGGACTTGGTCTTTTACCAAATAGGGCTATCTTCTGTATACCACCCCTACCTTGTCACAACACAACTGATTGGCTCACAGGCATTAAGGAAAGAAATTTCACAAATGAACTTTTAACAAGGGACACCTGTTAATTGAAATGCATTCCAGGTGACTACCTAATGAAGCTGGTTGAGAGAATTCAAAGAGTGTGCAGAACTGTCGTTAAGGCAAAGGGTGGCTACTTTGATTGTTTAACCCTTTTTTGTTTACTTCATGATTACATATGTGTTATTTCATAGTGTTGATGTCTTCACTATTATTCTACAATATAGAAAATAGTAAAAATAAAGAAAAACCCTGGAATGAGTACGTGTGTCTAAACTTTTGACTGGTGCTGTATATGGAGACTGTTTAGTGTAAAAAATGTGTTAAATACATGTCCAAAAAAATCTGTTTCATAATCTTTCTTATATACACTATGTATACAAAAGTATGTAGAGTCCCGTTCAAGTTGGTGGATTCGGCTATTTCAGCCACACCCGTTGCTGAAAGGTGTATAAAATCAAGCACACAACCATGCAGTCTCCATATACAACCATTGGCAGTAGAATGGCCTTCCTAAAGAGCTCAGTGACTTTCAACGTGGCCCCGTCATAGGATGCCACCTTTCCAACAAGTTCGTCAAATGTCTGCCCTGCTAGAGCTGCCCTGGTCAACTGTAAGTGCTGTTATTGTGAAGTGGAAACATCTAGAAGCAACAGCAACTCAGCCACAAAGTGGTAGGCCACATCATTTCACAGTACGGGACCGCCGAGGGTCGAAGCGCTTGTCCTCGGTTCCAACACTCACTACCTAGTTCCAAACTGCCTCTTGATGCAATGTCAGCACAAGAACTGTTCATGGCCGAGCAGCCGCACACAAGCCTAAGATCACCATGCGCAATACAATGTGGTGTAAAGCGCACCGCCATTGGACTCTGGAGTGATGAATTACGCTTCACCATCTGGAAGTTCGACGAACGAATCAGGGTTTAGTGGATGCCAGGAAAACACTACCTGCCCCAATGCATTTTGCCAACTGTAAAGTTTGGTGGGTGAGCTGTTATTCATGGTTCGGGCAGGCTCCTTTGTTCCGGTGAAGGGAAATCTTAACGCTGCAGCATACAATGACATTCTTTACGATTCCGTGCTTCCAACAGTTTGAGGAAGGTCCTTTCCTGTTTCAACATGACAATGTCATCGTGCACAAAGTGATGTCGAGACAAATGGTTTGTCGAGATTGGTGTGGAATAACTTGACTGGCCTGCAGAGAGCCCTGACCTCAACCTCATCGAACACCTTTGTGATGAATTAGAACGCTGACTGCAAGCCAGGCCTAATCACCCAACATCAGTGCCCAACCTCACTAATGCTCTTGTGGCTGAATGGAAGCAAGTCCCCGCAGCAATGTTCCAGCATCTAGTGGAAAGCCTTCCCAGAAGAGTGGAGACTGTTATAGCAGCAAAGGGGGGACCAATTCCGTATTAATGCCCATGATTTTGGAATGAGATGTTTGACGAGCAGGTGTCCACATACTTTTGGTCATGTAGTTTATCTCCGATGTATTTGACTTGTCAGAACAAACTCCCTTTAGATGTTTTGGGGGACTATCTGTTGTTCCATGTAGTGAATCTGTTATTCAATGCTTTTGTTTGGGCTAATTTACCAAATAATTTGAGTATATCTTTTTTTACCATTACAATTCTAAATCAAATAGCTAAATGATCCTTGGTTGGATCTTTCCAAAATAATTCCACATAGCTTAGTAGAACCCTGGGGAAGCAACTCCAGTGTAGATTTGGCCTCGTGTTTTAGGTTATTGTCCTGCTGAAAGGTGAATTCGTCCAGTGTCGGTTGGAATGCAGACTGAAGCAGGTTTTCCTATAGAATTCCCTAGTCCTTGACGATGACAAGCATACCCAAAGGGGTTGAATACTTATTGACTGAAGCCATTTCAGCTTTTAATTTTTTAATACATTTGTAAAAAATGATAGGAAAATGATTCCACTTTGACATTGGGCTATTGTGTGTAGGCCAGTGACACATCTCAATTTAATCCATTTTAAATTCAGGCTGTAACACCACAACATATGGAAAAAGTAAAGGGATGCTTTCTGATGGGACTATATATATGTAAGTTTGTACTTAAGAAGAAAGGAGGGAAGGAACATATGTACAAAGGAAGGAAGGAGGAAAGGGAATGTACCCATTGCTTAGGCAACTGTGTAATAATTTAAATAATTCAACAACAAAGGAATGTAAGGATGCATTTCTCAAGCCACCATGGGCCATAATAATTCCCCATACTCCCTGGTGACTTTCTTCCCTCCCTGGCCCCTCATAAGGCGGCGCTATTAAACTGTCAAGTCTGCGCTTAGGAAGATAACTGTCCTCCAGATCAGGGGAGAAATATGTAGCCCCCCACTCCCGGTTCAGTAGAAGATGTGTGCACCTCGTTGGTTGGTCTGGGGGGGGGGGGGGGGGGGTGTAATTTGAAAGAGGCGAAGCACATCAAAGCTATTGTGTATGCTGAAATTGGACGCCGGGTCTGGCATCGCGTTTAATGTCACATCCACTGACATTTATGCAATGCTCTCGAAAACCGCCGCTTGCCCAATGTCTGGTTGACTATCTTTCGGTCGGTCTGTGGCAAACTCCATTTTGTTCGCCCTATTTCTGGTTTATTTTGTTCCTAAAGATGGAAGAGATTATGAAAAGTCAACCTCTTTCTCCTTGACGCATCTCGTGTCCAAGGATAAGTAATGGAGCTGTTTTTTGGGGGAAAGAAGGCTCGACCTGCCAGCATAGGGTGAAGGATATCTGATACCTTTTTAATGGTCTTTGTGGTGCCAGAGTGTGACCTGAATGCAAAGTTGCTAGTGTCATATAGACTCTGAGCCACGGCGGTGTGCGATATGACGCCTGAGAAGAAATTAGCTCCACAAGGAGACATTGATACGATCTCAGCTGAGCTACTATGCCCCAGCTGTCAACTTATCACTGCCATTGATTCGACCGAGGCTGCGTGCGCTTGAGTTGGGTTAGCTCATACTAGATCATCATCATCATTCACCAATGTGTCTTGGATACCTTTTTCTTGAAAAAGGATATTGACAATGCAATCAGAATGACATCACCAACAAGGTTAACCTTTTTGTCCCGTTGCCACATGAACCAAGGTGCTGCTTGAAACGACCTCTGAGGAATGGGATGATGTGGATGGTGATGATAATGAGGATTCTGATTATGGGGGTGTCAATAGTTAGGGATCGTTACAATGATGGGGAGTAGAGGCCACAGAAGAGTGTGGTTGCTCAATCTTTGCCATGTGCACCGAGGGAATGGAAACTGAATAATATTAAGATGGAATGCATACAAATTATGATTCCTATGTCTTCTAAATCAGAGGTATCCAATCCTCCTGGAGAGCTATTTGGTGTTGGTCCAGCCCTGCTTTTGCAGCTGATTAGTAAAATCAGGATTGCTAGCTAGAGCAGGGTTGGAGAAAAAGCCTGACTCCCCTTTTTATGAATGCTAATGCCTGACCAGGTGCAAATTGTGGTGTCGTCCTTTAGAAAGGATGCTCAGCCAGGGCCCTGACCCTCTGCGGGCACAAAAACATCCCGTGACTCATGTGTACGCAGGAAATATATGTAGTTGTGTAAAGACTGATTTTAACAATGCTAGTTGGATCAAATCTGGCCTGTACAGACGGAGACAGGCCACACGCACACACTCGAAATGCAATCCATGTTGTGCCTTTTTAATTTAACAGCATTGCTTGTTGTTTTTTGTGATCTAACTAAACATACCTGGTAGAAAGCATTTGGTCAAGGACATTTGATTCTATTAATTGTTTTACTCAGGGAGAAACTTTGACTTGACCAGAATGGGGAAAGAAGCTCAGCTTTAATCCCTAAGTCTATTGACGCACCATAGCATCACTCTTAGTAACATGACACAAATCTCAGTTTAGGCTACAGATATCAGTTTTTTTTTGCATGGGCTGCGTCTCAGTCCATAACATCTGCCTAATAAGTCTGGCTGCACAACCAATTGGCAAACGTACTGCAAATTGAGATCACGTAACTAAACGAAATAAAAAGAAGACGACACTACACTATGAAACAAAGATAAATGACATAAATAGTGAAAGTAAAAAGCTTTGGAGCACCTTAAATGACATTCATTGAATAAGGTAGCTCATGCATCACAAAAATCATCTGATATTGCCAACTACTTTAATGAGTTTCTCGATGGCAAGATTAGCAATTTAGGCATGATATGCCATCAACAAACACTGACACTACACATCCAAGTATATCTAACCAAATTATGAAAGACAAGCATTATATTTTGAAAATGTATGTGTTATTGCTTTACACCCCTTGCTATTTTGTGGATAAAGAGTCACCTGTCTAACAGAATACAGAGGGTGTTCTTTAATGGAAGCCCCTCCAACATATAATCCAGGTAGAATTCCCCAGTGCAGCTGTCTAGGCCCCCTACTTTTTTCAATCTTTACTAACGACATGCCACTTGTTTTGTGTAAAGCCAGTGTGTCTATGTATGCGGTTGACTCACCACTATACACGTCAGCTACTACAGCGACTAAAATGACTGCAACACTTAACAAAGAGCTGCATTTTGTTTCAGAATGGGTGGTGATGGGGTTCATTCCTTGTTCTTTGTCAATCATTAGCATTCAGACAATCTCTTTAATTAAATCATTCAAAAACCTTTATTGATGCAATTGCAGACAGAAGTTGCCAACAGGATCATAGCACGCATGTTTCCGAGTAAGTTCTGGAAAATAGAAAAGGGTCCGAGTTGTTTTATTATTCCTACAGTCATATATCTTAGTGATGTCACTGCCTATGTCATTACCTTCTACTCATGAGACCAAATCCATGCCTACACAGCTATATAAACAAGAGTTTTAGTGTTATCTAAAAGCTCAGCAGTAAATGTCCACTCCCCAAATTGATTTTTAGTGGAATGTCTGACTAGTCTCTTATATCTTACACTCCCCTGCAGAGTTCTGTCTGTTACACATTTTTCAGACAGTTTCTTTATAAGAGGCAGAGATTAGAAAAGACTGTGGAACAATATTAAACCTTTATAATGCATATATATATTGCTAATCTGTAGTCCAGGATCCTATACATGTAAGGAGGGAAGGGTATTGTATCCCTTCCCCTTCTATTAATACAACATAAGCATAATCAATCATTATAATACATCAAATATTTGGTACAGCCCCTTTCATGACCCCAAGGTGAACCTGACAGAGGCAAAGAATAAGTTGATTCCTAAAACTTAAAGCCTTGTATTTGGTACAAATCATTCACTAAACCCTAAACCTCAACTAAATCTAGTAATAAATAATATGGAAATTGAGCCTGTTGAGGTGACTAAACTGCTTGAGGTAACCCTGGATTGTAAACTGTCATAGTCAAAACATGTTGATACAACAGTATCTTAGATGGGGAGAAGTCTGTCCATTTATAAAGCACTTCTCTATTCTACATCAAGTAACTCATGCAAGCAGTAAAATTAGATTTACAAAACAGATAAAAATACACCTAATGGAACAGCAGGGACTGTGAAGCAACACAAGCATAGGCACAGGCACATGCATACTCACGTGATAAAATATGCACTAAACACACACGTACACATGGGTTTTGTGTTCTAGATACAGTTGAAGTCGGAAGTTTACATACACTTAGGTTGGAGTCAATTAAACTCGTTTTTCAACCACTCCACACATTTCTTGTTAAAACCTCTCTAGGGTATGTGGGACGGTAGCGTCCCACCTCGTCAACAGCCAGTGAAACTGCAGGGCGCCAAATTCAAAACAACAGAAATCCCATCATTTAAATTCCTCAAACGTACAAGTATTTTACACCATTTTAAAGATACACTTGTTGTAAATCCAGCCAAGTGTACGATTTTCAAAAAGGTTTTACGACGAAAGCACACCAAACGATTATGTTAGGTATGAGCAGAGTCACAGAAAAAGACAGCCATTTTTCCAGCCAAAGAGAGGAGTAACAAAAAGCAGAAATAGAGATAAAATGAATCACTAACTTTTGATGATCTTCATCAGATGACACTCAGGACTTCATGTTACACAATACATGTATGTTTTGCTCGGTAAAGTTCATATTTATATCCAAAAATCTCAGTTTAGGTGGCAAAAAGCCAGAGAAAATGCAGAGCGCCAAATTCAAATTAATTACTATGAAAATTACTATAAAAATCTAACTTTTATTAAATCACACATGAAAGATACCAAATTAAAGCTACACTGGTTGTGAATCCAGCCAACATGTCAGAATTCAAATAGGCTTTTCGGCGAAAGCAAACAATGCTATTATCTGAGGATAGCACAATAGTAAACAAAGACAGAGAAGCATATTTTAACCCTGCAGGCGCGACACAAAACGCAGAAATAAAAATATAATTCATGCCTTACCTTTGACGAGCTTCTGTTGTTGGCACTCCAATATGTCCCATAAACATCACAAATGGTACTTGTTGTTCGATTAATTCCGTCAATATATATCCAAAATGTCCATTTATTTAGCGCGTTTGATCCAGAAAAACACCGGTTCGAACTTGCTCAAACGTGACTACAAAATATCTCAAAGGTTACCTGTAAACTTTGCCAAAAAATTTCAAACTACTTTTGTAATACAACTTTAGGTATTTTTTTACGTTAATAATCGATAAAATTGAAGACGGGATGATCTGTGTTCAATACAGGATTAAAACCAACTATAGCTAGCTTTCTGTTCACGCGCTTCTATCTAACAGGACACTTCATGTGACTCTCGTTCAAGATGGCGGTACTTCTTCATTACACAAAGGAATAACCTCAACCAATTTCTCAAGACTGTTGACATCCAGTGGAAGCGGTAGGAACTGCAAGCAGGTCCCTTAGAAATCTGGTTTCCCAATGAAAACTCATTGAAAAGAGTGACCTCAAAAATAAAAATAAATATCTGAATGGTTTTCCCTCGGGGTTTCGCCTGCTGAATAAGTTCTGTTACACTCACAGACATGATTCAAACAGTTTTAGAAACTTCCGAGTGTTTTCTATCCAAATCTACTAATAATATGCAGATCTTATATTCTGGGGATGAGTAGCTGGCAGTTGAATTTGGGCATGCTTTTCATCCAAAATTCCGAATGCTGCCCCCTACCCTAGAGAAGTTAACAAACTAGTTTTGGAAAGTCGGTTAGGACATCGGAAGTTTACATACACTTAGGTCGGAGTCATTAAAACTCGTTTTTTAACCACTCACAAATTTCTTGCCAACAAACTATAGTTTTGGCAAGTCAGTTAGGACATCTGCTTTGTGCATGACACAAGTAATTTTTCCAACAATTGTTGACAGACAGATTATCTAACTTATATTTCACTGTATCACAATTCCAGTGGGTCAGAAGTTTACATACACTAAGTTGACTCTTTAAACAGCTTGGAAAATTCCAGAAATGAGGTCATGGCTTTAGAAGCTTCTGATAGGCTAATTGACGTCAATTGGAGGTGTACCTGTGGATGTATTTCACGGCCTACCTTCAAACTCAGTGCCTCTTTGCTTGACATCATGGGAAAATCCAAATAAATCAGCCAAGACCTCAGAAAACAAATTGTAGACCACAAGTCTGTTTCATTATTGGGAGCAATTTCCAAATACGTGAAGGTACCACATTCATCTGTACAAACAATAGTACGCAAGTAAACACCATGGGACCACGCAGCCGCCGACCGCTCAGGAAGGATATGCGTTCTGTCTCCTAGAGATAAATGTACTTTGGTGCGAAAAGTGCAAATCAATCCCAGAATGACAGCAAAGGACCATGTGAAGATGCTGGAGGAAACGGGTACAAAAGTATCTATATCCACAGTAAAACGAGTGCGATATCGACATAACCTGAAAGGCTGCTCAGCAAGGAAGAAGCCACTGCTCCAAATACACCATAAAAAAAAGCCAGACTACGGTTTACAACTGCACATGGGGACAAAGATCATACTTTTTGGAGAAATGTCTTCTGGTCTGATGAAACAAAAATAGAACTGTTTGGCCATAATGACCATCCTTATGTTTGGAGGAAAAATGGGAACGCTTGCAAGCCGAAGAACACCATCCCAACCGTGAACCACGGGGTGGCAGCATCATGTTGTGGGGGTGCTTTGCTGCAGGAGGGCCTGGTGCACTTCACAAAATAGATGGCATCATGAGGGAGGAAAATTATGTGGATATATTGAAGCAACATCTCAAGACATCAGTCAGGAAGTTAAAGCTTGGTCACAAATGGATCTTACAAATGGACAATGACTCCAAAGTTGTGGCAAATGGCTTACGGACAACAAAGTCAAGGTATTGGAGTGGCCATCACAAATCCCTGACCTCAATCCTATAGAAAATGTGTGGGCAGAACTGAAAAAGCGTGTGCGAGCAAGGAGGCCTACAAACCTGACTCAGTTACACCAGCTCTGTCAGGAGGAATGGGCCAAAATTCACCCAACTTATTGTGGGAAGCTTGTGGAAGGCTACCCAAAACGTTTGACCCAAGTTAAATAATTTAAAGGTAATGCTACCAAATACTATTTGAGTGTATGTAAACTTCTGACCCACTGGGAATGTGATGAAAGAAATAAAAGCTGAAATAAATCATTTTCTTTGCTATTATTCTGACATTTCACATTCTTAAAATAAAGCGGTGATACTAACTGACCTAAGACAGGGAATTTTTACGACAATTAAACGTCAGGAATTGTGAAAAACTGAGTTTAAATGTATTTGGCTAAGGTGTATGTAAACTTCTGACTTCATCTGTACTTATGTACATAAGATATGGGTTTGTTTGTTTTTCAATACATTTGCAAACATTTTTTAAAACCAGTTCTCTTTATCATAATAGGGTGTTGTGTGTAGATTGAGTAAAAAAAAGAAAAAAAGAAATACATTTTAGAATAAGGCTGTAACGTAACAAAATGTGGAAAAGTTCAGGGGACTGAATACTTTCAGAATGTACTGTAGGTGTAAAAATGCCAAATATATCAAAAGCTAAATCAAGCAGAGATCTACGACTGTTTAAACATGTTAATCATTACTGAAACATGCAAACTACAATTTTTTTTTTAAGATAATGAATACATGACAATGACCACTTGGGGTGGCAGGTAGTTTTGGATTAAATGTCAGGAATTGTGAAAAAACTGAGTTTAAATGTATTTGGCTAAGGGTTATGTAAACTTCCGACTTCAACTGTATGTGATAGTGGAGTAGGGGCCTGCAGGCACAACCTTAATGTGTTGTGAAATCTGAGAATGTATTGTAATGTTTTTAAAATTGCATAACTGCCTTAATTTTGCTGGACCCCAGAAAGAGCAGCTACTGACTTGGCAGCAGCTAATGGGGATCCATAATAAATACAAATGGAAGGCCCATCTTAAAAAAATTCTATATGTTAGCTTAGTACCTCCCCAATCCATTTTTTTGCTTTTAAATGAATTATATATACCCATTGAATCTTGAAAAATATAACAGTAATTTATACATTTCTCATGAGCTTAGTTCAACTGTCATACCCCATACGAACCCAAAATATAAGCTTGTTTTACTCCATTGTTTGTCTTTGATGTCTTTGTGTCTATAGCTCAGTCTATGAATTGGATTTCTCCAGCCCCATCCCACAGCTGTTTAACAGAACAGTAGCTGCTTCGTTGTTGTTCGAACTGCAGATTACTGTTTAATGGTCGGCTGCGAGGGAATGGCTCTTTGTCTCAAATTATTCCTGCTGTTGCGCCGGTCGCTTTCTTTTTGTAAATGGTGTCGCACCACGGATCAAGTAAGCGACCTTGTGGACCACCTTGACTGCCGCATGGCTGCTAGACAGATATTATTTTCTCAGTGGTTCAAACTGCATTATCTCTCTCTCTCTCTTTCTGCCCCTACCCCCCTCCCTTTGTCTCTCTCTTTCTGCCCCTATCCCCCCCTCCCTTTGTCACTCTCTTTCTGCCCCTATCCCCCCCTCCCTTTGTCTCTCTCTTTTTGCCCCTATCCCCCCCTTCCTTTGTCTCTCTCTTTCTGCCCCTATCCCCCCCTCCCTTTGTCTCTCTCTTTCTGCCCCTATCCCCCCCTCCCTTTGTCTCTCTCTTTCTGCCTCTATCCCCCCTCCCTTTGTCTCTCTCTTTCTGCCCCTATCCCCCCTCCCTTTGTCTCTCTCTTTCTGCCCCCCCCCCCCCTTGTCTCTCTTTCTGCCCCTATCCCCCCCTTTGTCTCTTTCTGCCCCCCTCCCTTTGTCTCGCTCTTTCTGCCCCTATCCCCCCTCCCTTTGTCTCTCTCTTTCTGCTTGGTTGGAAAACAATCAAGAAGCGTAACATTTTCCATGAACTGCGTGTGGGCTGCAAATAATTGTTTTCCTCTCCCGAGAAACAGATGCCCACAGCCCATCTGTGGCCGGGATTATTGCGGGGAAATGATTTAGCATTTCATTAATTTGCCAATATCACACATAACAGACACACTGTTTATTCAGTACAGACAAACTCATTAGGCTTCACGTAGAAATATGACAATTTTTTTCCACTTCCAACTCCCCACTATAGGGAGAATCTCAATTGCATACTCCTCGCGTCATCTCTCCTCACTTCTTTCTCAAACCCCATTGGAGGAGAAGGTTGGCTTTCTCATCCAATGGGTTTTGAGAAGGAGGCGAGGAGAATGCAATTGAGATTATCCCACAGTCCCAAATTGCAGCCTATTTCTTATATAGTGCACCCATATGGCTCTGATCAAAAGTAGTACATTATATAGGGAATAAGGTGCCATTTTGGACACAGTCATACACTACATGACCAAAAGTATGTGGACACCGGCTCATTAAACATCTCATTCCAAAATGATGGGCATTAATATGGAGTTGGTCCCCCCTTTGCTGCTATAACAACCTCCACTATTCTGGGAAGGCGTTCCACTAGATGTTGGAAAATTGCTACGGGGACCTACATCCATTCAGCCACAAGAGCATTAGTGAGGTCAGGCACTGATGTTGGGCGATTAGGCCTGGCTCACAGTCTGCATTCTAATTCATCCCAAAGGTGTCTGATGGAGTTTAGGTCAGGACTCTGTGCAGGCCAGTCAAGTTCTTCCACACCGATCTTAACAAACCATTTCTGTATGGACCTCACTTTGTGCACGGGGGCAATGTTGTGCTGAAACAGGAAAGGGCCTTCCCCAAATTGTTGCCACAAAGTTGGAAGCACAGAATTGTCTACAATATCATTGTATGCTGTAGCGTTAAGATTTCCCTTCACTGGAGCTAAGGGGCCTAGCCTGAACCATGAAAAACAGCCCCAGACCATTATTCCTCCTCCATCAAACTTTACGGTTGGCACTATGCATTAGGACAGGTAGCGTTCTCCTGGCATCCGCCAAACCCAGATTGTCCGTTTGACTTCCAGATGGTGAAGCGTGATTCATCACTCCAGAGAACACGTTTTTGCTGCTCCAGAGTCCAATAGCAGTGAGTTTTACACCACTCTAGCCGACGCTTGGCATTGCGCATGGTGGTCTTAGCTTTGTGTGGTCTTAGCTTTGCGCTTGTTCGGCCATGGAAATCCATTTCATGAAGCTCCCGATGAACAGTTCTTGTGCCGAGGTTGCTTCCAGAAGCAGTTTGGAATTCGGTAGGGAGTGTTGAGCACTCGGCGGTCCTGTTCTGTGAGCGTGTGTGGCCTACCACTTTGCGGCTGAGCCGTTGTTGCTCCTAGATGTTTCCACTTCACATTAACAGCAATTACAGTTGACCGGGGCAGCTTTAGCAGGGCAGACATTTGACGAACTGACTTGTTGGATAGGTGGCATCATATGACGGTGCCATATTGAAAGTCACTGAGCTCTTCAGTAAGTCCATTCTACTGCCAATGTTTGTCTATGGAGATTGCATGGCTGTGTGCTCGGTTTTATACACCTGTCGGCAACGGGTGTGGCTGAAACAGCCGAATCCACAAATTTGAAGGGGTGTCCACATACTTTTGTTTATATAGTGTAGTCGTGTAAATCGTCATGAAGACGCGGATTCATTTGTCTGTCTCTCTCTCTCGCTCGTGCGTGCACACACACGTTCTCTCACACACACTCATAAGTTGATTGAACGCTATTAGCTCGCACCGCTAACTAGCTAGCCATTTCACATCAGACACACACACGAACACCTTTTCTCTCATAGATGGATTATTTACAGATTTATTGCTGATGAGCCTTACTCTAGACCTGCACTCTCTCGCTCTTGTTGATTTGTCTCCAGTCACCCCCCCCCCTCTCGCTCTCTCTAGCTCGCTGCAACGTCATAACTGCCGGACCAAAACTGCTGAGAAGTTTACATTTTCTTATTCAATATCTTTTGAGATACTGGTATTAATGTTACTGGTACTTATGCATTTTTATTTCAAGGCAATACATATATTCTGTATGAGTGCACCGCCTTGCATTGTGCTTATCTGTGGTAAGGAAACAGCGATTTTGATTCATTCTCTCTCTCTCTCTCTCCTTCTCTCAGGGTGGGCCCACCCAGCACGCCTTCAGAGACAGGGCAGGATGGTGAGGAAAACCCAGCGTCCCTGGCCGAGAGCTGCTTCAGAGAGCTGCTGGGAAGAGCCGCCTACGGCAACATGAACAACGCCGTCCGCCCTGTACTAGTGTAAGTACTAGTAGCACCAGGATGTACAGACTTCACATCAGAGGAGGCTGGTGGGTGGCTATATAGGAGGATGGTCTCGCCCACCAGCGATCACTGCCACACACGCACAGACACACATTGACTCTGACTGCGGTGGTCTCATTATGTCTAGTCACGTAGTGTAGGAGGACAAGGTCATTTTAAGATTGATGTAGAATATGGCAAACAACATGCAAGGTGCATTCCAAATAGCAACCGCATCTCCTTTTTCACTATTGGGTTGAAAACAGGAACCGTAGCTGGTCTCTCTTGAAAAAATATATCTTTAGGCATCAATCAATCTAATTGATATTATCTATTGATCCAATACCTACTGAGGTGAAGTTCTTCCAACCAAGACTTAATAGTCTGACCGCATCCAAGTAACACGGTCACCCACTCTCACAGACCTCTGCGACTGAATCTAATTCACACTTTCTCATTGGCCGCGGTTCCCTCCACCGAGCAGAAGCTCAAACATTACCCAGTTACTGTCTGAGCGGCGTGGGGGAAACGAGATGGCGGTCGTTTTAGCCGAGGAGTCGTTATCAGTCTCAAATCCACAGCCTCACAGGGTCCTGTCTGGGGGAGCTGGAGTGATATTTCTTCTCTCTGTAACACACGCACATGCACACTTCTCTCTCTCCTCTCTCCCTATCGCTCTTTCTCTCTCTCGCTTTCTGTTAAATCACTCACCCACACCGTGCAGTGGAGTGTGCAGAGCTTTCTGCTGGGCTCGGGATGTTGTTTTTACCCGCCTGTGTTTTGCTTATTCAAATCCAGTTGGTTTTGCAGGAGGTGGTGGCAGATTGAAAAGAGTGTCGCCAAGTGTTGCTTCATTACACTCATTGTTATTATTATTTATCATCATCAAGGTGCTGTTATTATTGCAGTCTAGTTGAAGAAGCAGTGCCATTATGGTGTCGTTGGTCCTGTCGAAAACTGGTATGTAATTCACAAAGAACCAAACAGAAGCAAACAGGCCAAACCGAGGAACATACCCGAATTTGTCCAATGAGAAACACTTGCTTACATTTTTTCCATGTAAATTGTTTTAGTACAGTGTGCATTATTGAATACAGCCCTGGGGATGGCCTGTTTGACCTAGTGTTTTGGTTTCCACCCATTCAGATTCAGTTCATCGACAGTTATTGTTGGCTTTTGGAACATCGTCAGTGCAGGAGGAGCGTCTAGGTCGAGGAGATAGTTTGTACCACTCGAACACAGGATCATGTTCATTTGTTTTAGTTTCAAAGCATTGCCGTAATGAACATGACCCAGTGCTATAGATGGCATACAATTGAGGAAAGATAGAATAACATTGTTGCATTTTGTTTGTATTTTCGTAACTATTTCTTGAACTGAATTGTTGGTTAAGGGCTTGTAAGCATTTCACGCATGTGGCAAATACAATTTGATTTGATGTACACTCTCCCTAATCCTCAAGTGTTCGAAAACCCCTCTGTTACATTCAAGTTCAAGATTACCCAGGGTATTACTTAGGTGTCCTGACGGTTTTGCTGCAGATAATTGCTTCTCTACAGTAGATCATCTTTTTTACTTTACGCTTCCGATAACCAATCAGGTGAGGAGCAGACGTCTCCTTGAAAATATTCCGTTCATGAAGCATAGTTCCGCCTGTCATTAGTTCCAGGCAAGCACAACCAAAAAATATATGTAGGAACAGTGGCGTTTTATATCATGTAAATCTTGGTGGGGCAAAAAATGATATTTTAGATGCATGCCAGCAAAGCCATTACACAACACTAAACAATACATTAATGGCACTATGACAGTGCCAAACAGTGCCGACAAACTGTTAGTCCCAACAGCAGTCCCAACACCTTACCACTGCTACACATGGCTATCAGCGGCGCCTTGTCTGCCAGCAAAACAGTTCATTCAGCCTAATTTACTGCCTTTGAAAAAACATAGCTGATATGGCTGACTTGCATAAACAAATGTGGTTTCTACTGACAATTGAGATGTACAAACTATGGCATAAGGGGACGTCGAGCGGGTTAATTTAATAAATGTTTTATTTTATTTAACCTTTATTTAATTAGGCAAGTCAGTTAAGAACAAATTCTTATTTACAATGACGGCCTACCCCGGCCAAACCCGGCCGGATGTGATACAGCCTGGATTTGAACCAGGGACTGTAGTAACGCCTCTTGCACTGAGATGCACTGCCTTAGACTGCTGCGCCACTCAGGAGCCAAAGACATTAATGAGCGAGCTAGGATGGACGTAGCCAATATAACTGTTTGTTCAGCACTTTTGAAATGAACAGCGACAGAATTCAGAACATGGGCCGTTCTTACAGTATTCTCCCTATACACCATGTCAGAACTGTAGGATAAATAAAGGGGGCATATAAGCAGCCAATGAAAGCTCTTACAATATTCGATGTTGACAGTTCTCTGAAACAAGCTATAGGTTACATGTGTACCACCAAGTCAGAACAGTAGGCTAAGTTATGGGGGGAAAAGGGAGCAAATTATTAGGGTGAGGCACATGGGCTAGTAACAGCTTACTACACAACACACCCTTAGTATTACTTTCTTAGTTACAGTATACATATCCCCCTGGCATATTACATAATTTATGCAGCAGCATACAATACTTTTTTGGACTCACCTTGTTGTGCTGTGCAGAGATTGTTGGTGGGTAAAGAGATATTTGCACAGCGTTTGCTTGTGCTGCTAGCTAGCTATGAACATACAGTGCATTCGGAAAGTATTCAGACCCCTTCCTTTTTTCCACATTTTGTTATGTTAGTCTTATTTGAAAAATGTATACAATTATATTTTTTCCTCATCAATCTACACACTAAACTCCATAATGGCAAAGCGAAAACCTTTTTTAGAAAAAACAGAAATAGCATATTTACATAAGTATTCAGACACTTTGCTATGAGACTCGAAATTGAGCTCAGGTGTATCCTGTTTACATTGATGTTTATATATACAGTATCAGTCAAGTTTGCACACACCTGCTCATTCCAGGGTTTTTCTTTATTTTTTACTATTTTCTGAATTGTAGAATAATGGTAAAGACATCAAAACTATGAAATAACACGTATGGAATCATGTAGTAACCAAAAAAGTGTGAAACAAATAGAAATATATTTAACAAATGACATTCTTTAAAGTAGCCACTCTTTGCCTTGATGACAGCTTTGCAAACTATTGGCATTCTCTCAACCAGCTTCATGAGGTAGTCACCTGGAATGCATTTCAATTAACATGTGTCCCTTGTTAAAAGTTAATTTGTGGAGTTTTTTCCTTCTTAATGTGTTAAAGCCAATCAGATGTGTTCCGACTAAGTAAGGGGGCATACAAAAGAGAGCCATATTTGGTAAAAGACCAAGTCCATATTATGACAAGATAAGCTCAAATAACCGAAGAGAAATTACAGTCCATCATTACTTTAAGACAGGTCAGTTAATCCAGAAAATTTCAAGAAACGTTAAAGTTTCTTCAAGTGCAGTCGCAAAATCCATCAAGCGCTATGATGAAACTAGCTCTCATGAGGACCGCCACATGAAAGGAAGACCCAGAGTTACCTCTGCTACATAGGATAAGTTCATTAGAGTTAACTGCACCTCAGATTGCAGCCCAAATAAATCCTTCATAGAGTTCAAGTAACAGACACATCTCAACATCAACTGTTCAGAAGAGACTGTGTGAATCAGGCCTTCATGTTCGAATTGCTGCTAAGAAACCACTACTAAAGGACAACAATAAGAAGAAGATATTTGCCTGGGCCAAGAAACACAAGCAATGGACTCTAGACCGGTGGAAATCTGTCCTTTTGGTCTGAGTCCAAATTTGAGATTTTTGATTCCAACCGCCGTGTCTTTGTGAGACGCGGAGTAGGTGAACGGACGATCACCCGCATGTGTGGTTCCCACCGTGAAGCAAGGAAGAAGAGGTGTGATGGTGTGGGGGTGCTTTGCTGGTGACATTGTCAGTGCTTTATTTAGAATTCAAGGCACACTTAACCAGCATGGCTACCACAGCATTCTGCAGTGATACACCATCCCATCTAGTCTGCGCATAGTGGGACTGTCATTTGTTTTTAAACAGGACAATGACCCAACACACCTCCAGGCTATGTAAGGGCTATTTAACCAAGAAGGAGAGTGATGGTTTGCTGCATCAGATGACCTGGGCTCCACAATCACCCAACCTCAACCCAATTGAGATGGTTTGGGATGAGATGGACCGCAGAGTGAAGGAAAGCAGCCAACAAGTTTTCAGCAAATGTGAGACTGTTGGAAAAGCATTCCTCATGAAGCTGGTTGAGAGAATGCCCAAGAGTGTGCAAAGCTGTCATCAAGAGTGGCTACTTTGAAGAATCTCAAATCTCAAATATATTTTGAATTGTTTAACACTTTTTTTGGTTTCTACATGATTCCATATGTGTTGTTTCATAGTTTGGATGTCTTCACTATTATTATACAATGTAGAAAATAGTAAAGCGTAACGAAAAACCCTTGAATGAGTAAGTGTGTCCAAACTTTTGACTGGTACTATATATAGATATATCTAGTTTTAGAAAAAGTTCACACCACCTCCATTCCCTCATCACAAGTCAAGATTCAGCTGCTCTTCTTCCCCGCCTCCACTTTTATGAAGAGGAGAGACATGCACACACATTTGTGTGATATTTTAATGAATCGCCTGTCAAAGTAATTGGCTTGTTGGATGCTTTTTATGTGGGGATCTGTATATCAGACCGGGGAGTTTGAGTTGGTACATTCAGCTACAGTGACTATAGGAGTCCGTTTGGAATTCATGACCTTTTTTTTTTACACTTGAAGCACAGGGCTAAAGGTTCTGGGTTTATTTCTGGACATGATAAGGGCCTTTGACTATCCATCCCCAGGGTCTTTCGGCTGCTCTACTCAAATCGTTTCTACGTTGGCTCCCGTGGTGTCGGACGTGATTCCAGGTCAAACGCTTACCATGGGCCGTGGGCCAACAAGGGTCAACTGGAGCGATGTCGTCACCACACACAAACACAAGGGTTTCCTTTTGCCGGTAAATCGCGGCTTTTGGCCCAGATTTATTTATTTTTTGCAGATAAACACAATTGTTGCTGGCCAAATTGTCCGGGAGAAATACAGGTCGACGTGCTCCAAGTTCAATGGAAAATATACTTAATAATCTAGTAAATCCTCAAGCTGCTTGGAAATTAGTGTCGGTGTGTGTTTCTAATTTTACCCACACAAAAGACGCAAGGTCTTCATAAGGGACTTCAGCTAAGTGTACACCGACTGAACAACATTTGCGAAGATTGTGTTGATTATCCCTGTTTCCAGTGTGCCCGCCGAGAGGGAATTCTTTCAAAGACGGCCTCAAGGTCACGCCTTCTTGAGGACAACGTAACAAGGCTGATGCTCATTGCAAGCTGTTCCAAGGAGTTGGACAGTTTTCATCTCTCAACAACAGCAGCTCAATTCGAGCAGGCCAAGGTCCACCGCAAAATCAAGTAAATGATTGTTCTTCATGCCCAGTCCTAGCAGTTTTGCTGCGCCCTAACCAAGACCAACATATGCCACCCGTTTATCATTTATTGCATATAGATTTGGAATGGATTGATAGACTAGAGTAGAGTAATGATGTGTATCATGCGCAATTGGTGCATTTCTGTAGCACTTGGAAAGGAAACATCGTTGCCAACTATTCACATTGGAGAGTTACCATTTCACTAGGAAGGTAACTGCCTATAGTAGAAAAAATAGTTTTAAACAACAAGCCGCGTATATCACATATGCCAAGAGTCACGACCCCACAATAGTTGAAATTACAATAAACATAACATTTATTAACATCATCCAGTAGAACTGTGCTTTCATAAATGCATGCCTCGGGACTCGTTTCACAGAAGCATTGTAAAATGAGCTTTCTCTTACTGAACCAGCCTTAACGAATTTTGTTTATTTACATATAGATTTTGATTGTCCAACATCAGTTTTATAATTTCTTCATTTTGTGGACGCCTTGTGTCGTCTTTCCGCTGCTGTGCTGCTGAATGGGGAGTGGGGTGGGAAGGTATCCATCTTTTGTCAAATTAACGTCAAAAGTATTATTATTATTTTTTTATCCTCAGCTGCTGCTTAAGTTCTCCTAACCTGCTGTGACTGGTGTAGATTGCCTCTGTGTCGTGTGTTGATCAGCTTACATATGACCAAAGGATCCGGGTTTGTGTTTATCTTTTATTTTGATAAAGAAACAAACATCCATAAATTCACCAACTCATCTCTTCCACATGGATACAGTAGACAGGGCTAAGAATAACACTCGTTCGGTTTTATATCACTATGGGTCTGGGCTAGCCAACTTTCATGCATAAATATCACAATGTACTGGTAGAAGACCGTAATATTACATCAGTGGAAATATACACTCAATATCTGTGTTTTAACATATAGGGTTGATTAGTATATTAATGTGACAATTATTCAGTAACCTAACTCTTCCACATGGATACAGTAGATGGGGAACAGTAATAAAACATAACTTCTAAATATAATATTTGTACAATATAATTTGCGAACAACCTGTATGAAAATGGTTATTAATAAATAACAAAACAAAGCTGTTTTCAAATACAATCTAGGAATCTCATTTAATATAGCCTAGGCATGAACATTTTAATTAGGCCTAATAAATAACAAAACATGGCTGTCTACGAACACCAAGGCTGGCTGGTCATGACTAGAAGAGATCCAGCTTTTGTCAAATCAACGTCAGATTTTACTTTCATGTTGTATAATTACACAAAATCTGAATAGGTCCCATGCCTGATATTACTGTACATTACTTTCGTTGTTACAAGTGCCCTTTTTAATGTCACACACTTCCTTCTCCTTCTGCATCCACCCTCAAACATCCCCTGCCACCCTTTACTGTGTAGGCAACCTGTTCTTCTAGGCTAAATTATGATTTCAATTTTGTTATGATTTTAATTTATGATTTACAGACTGAACAAAAATATAAACGCAACATGCATCAATTTCAAAGATTTTAGGGCGGCGCACAATTGGCCCAGCATCGTTAGGGTAGAGTTTGGCCGGGGTAGGCCGTCATTGTAAAATAAGAATTTGTTCTTAACTGACTTGCCTTGATAATTAAAGGTAAAATAAAAAGTATAATAAAAATGTGCATCTGCTGGTCACATATACCAAAAGGTAGGGGCGTGGATCAGAAAACCAGTCAGTATCTGGTGTGACCACCATTTGCCTCATGCAGCGCCACACATGTCATTTGAATAGATCAGGCTGTTGATTGTGGCCTGTGGAATGTTGTCCTACTCCTCATCAGAGGCTGTGTGAAGTTGATGGATATTGGCGGGAACTGGAACACGCTGTCGTACACAACGATCCGGAACATCCCAACTATGCTCAGAGTGACTGGTAAGTATGCAGGCCATGGAAGAACTGGGACAATTTCATCTTCGCAGAATTGTGTACAGGTCCTTGAGTCATGCATTATCATGCTGAAACATGAGGTGATGGCGGCGGATAAATGGCACGACAATGGGCCTCAGGAGCTCGTCACGGTAAATTTGCTATTGATAAAATTCAATTGTGTCCGTAGCTTATGCCTGCCCATACATAACCCCACCCCCACCATGGGGAACATAGTTCACGACATTGATATCAGCAAACCACCTGCCCACACGACGCCATACACATGGTCTGCGGTTGTGAGGCCAGGTGGATGTACTGCCAAATGTTCTAAAACAATGTTGAAGGCGGCTTATGGTAGAGAAATTCACATTCAAATCTCTGGCAATTCAAATCCCTCAACTTGAGACATCTGTTGGCGTTGTGTGACAAAACTGCACATTTTAATGGCCTTTTGTCCCCAGCACAAGGTAAACCTGTGTATTGATAAAACTGTTTAATCAGCTTCTTAATATGCCAGGTGGATGGATTATCTTAGGAAAGGAGAAATGCTTATTAACAGGGATGTAAACTAATTTGGGCGCAAAATCTGAGAGAAATAAGTTCCTCTGTCTAGTGTCTGTGATCTTTTTCCCATCTTAATCTTTTATTTTTATTGGCCAGTCTGAGATGGCTTTTTCTTTGCAACTCTTCCTAGAAGGCAAGCATCCCGGTGTCGCCTCTTCACTGTTGACGTTGAGACTGGTGTTTTGTTGGTTATATTTAATGAAGCTGCCAGTTGAGGACTTGTAAGGCGTCTGTTTCTCAAACTAGACACTCTAATGTACTTGTCCTCTTGCTCAGTTGTGCACCGGGGCCTTCCACTCCTCTTTCTATTCTGGTTAGAGCCAGGTTGCGCTGTTCTGTGAAGGGAGTAGTACACAGCGTTGTACGAGATCTTCAGTTTCTTGGCTATTTCTCACATGGAATAGCCTTCATTTCTCAGAACAAGAATAGACTGACGAGTTTCAGAAGAAAGTTATTTGTTTCTGGCCATTTTGAGCCTCCAGGGCATCCCTCTTCCTGGAGATCTACCGTCCTGTGGGTTTTCAGTCCAACCCACACAAGTTTTCAGCTGTGCTAACATCATTGCAAATGGGTTTTCTAATGATCAATTGGCCTTTTTAAAATGCTAAACTTGGATTAGCTGACACAATGTGCCATTGGAACACAGGAGTGATGGTTGCTGATAATGGACCTCTGTACGCCTATGTAGATATTCCATAAAAAATCTGCCGTTTCCATCTACAATAGTCATTTACAACATTAACAATGTCTACACTGTATTTCGGATAAATTTTATGTTATTTTAATGGACAGTGTTTTATTTTATTTCACAAAACTCTGGTTAACTTGTTATGGATAGGATTAGCATTTTCACGTTTGGATTTTCACTGCCTGCTACTCAGGCCCAGATCCTAGGATATGCATATTATTAGTAGATTTGGATAGAAAACACTCTGAAGTTTCTAAAACTGTTTGAATGATGTTTGTGAGTATAACAGAACTCATATGGCAGGCGAAAACCTGAGAAAAATCCAACCAGGAAGTGGGAAATCTGAGGTTAGTAGTTTAACTCTTGGCCTATCGAATACACAGTGTCTATGGGGTCATGTTGCACTTCCTTAGGCTTCCACTAGATGTCAACAGTCTTTAGAACCTTGTTTGATGCTTCTACTGTGAAGTGGGGCCGAATGAGAGGGGAATGAGTCAGAGGTCTGCCAGAATGCATTGAGCTCGTGACGCTCGTTCACTTGAGAGCGAGCTCTGTTCCATTGCTTTTCTACAGACAAAGGAATTCTCCGGTTGGAACATTATTGAAGATTTGTGTTAAAAACATCCTAAAGATTGATTCTATACATCGTTTGACATGTTTCAACGAACTGTAATATGACTTTTCTTCTGAACTTTTGCCTGGACCTGCCCGCGCGTCGTGAGTTTAGATTGTGTATTCACTGTGGAACTGGGATTCCTGGGAGTGCATTCTGATGAAGATCATCAAAGGTAAGTGAATATTTATAATGCTATTTCTGACTTATGTTGACTCCAACATGGTGGATATCTTCTTGGGTTTTGTTGGTCTCAGCGCCGTACTCAGATTATTGCATTGTTTGCTTTTTCCGTAAAGTTTTTAAAAAATCTGACACAGCGGTTGCATTAAGGAGAAGTATATCTTTAAATCTGTGAATAACACTTGTATCTTTTATCAATGTTTATTATGAGTATTTCTGTAAATTGATGTGGCTCTGTGCAAATTCACGGGATGTTTTGGAGGCAAAGCCAAATGTGAACTGAGGTTTTTGGATATAAATATGAACTTGATCGAACAAAACATACATGTATTGTGTAACATGTTGTCCCAGGAGTGTCATCTGATGAAGAATATCAAAGGTTAGTGATTAATTTTATCAATATTTCAGCTTTTTATGACTCCTCTCTTTGGTTGGAAAATCGCTGTATGCTTTCTGTGACTAGTTGCTGACCTAACATAATGATATGTTCTGCTTTCACCGAAAAGCTTTTTTGAAATCGGACACTGTGGTTGGATTAACGAGAATTGTATCTTTTAAAATGGTGTCTAATACTTGTATGTTTGAGAAATTTGAATTATGAGATTTCTGTTGATTGAATTTGGCGCCCTGCAATTTCATTGGCTGTTGGCTCCGCTAGCGGAACCCCAGTCCTAGACAGGTTAACATTAGTTGTTCATCTCAGGGAGGAGAGATAGCCTACTTGTTCATGGTTGTTTGATACATCTGACTGTAAAGTTCCCAAATGTAAGGACTCCTGTGATATTTACATATTTGCGGAAATACATTCCGATGTACAGTATTTTGTGGCTTTTGGTGAATGCTTTCTAATGTTCTAAAGTCGCGCTGTTGCTACTGCCTATAAACACACATTCAGTTCAAAGATGGCAGACCTGTGTGGTAAATGGCTTATTTGCATATAGGCCTACTGTAGCTCTGATCTGCTATAGCGCACTGGTCTGTGTAGACTCCGGTCCTGGACAAGACTAACATGGTTTTATTTGCTGCAGTGTCTATTAATTGTCGAAACACTTGGCTGGGTAGGGGGTAAAAAAAACAGTAGGTTTTAACCAATAAAATACCTGCTAAAGACCTAGTCAATAACACATGGAAGCAAAGCAAACAGATTTACATTTTTTGATTATCTTGGCATCTGTAGCTATTGAGATGTGAGGACAGGTATGATTTAGCTGCAATATCCATTGCCCGTGTCTGTGAGAGAAACAGCTTGCGGGGCGTCGGCTCTAACGCAGTTAACACTTCTGAATCAGTGAAAAAACACTTATTGCTATTTGTTTTGGATTGGACTAGTGGATGAGACAAAACTGTCTGGAAAAATAAAGGCTATACGGTTTAAATTGCGCTTGCAATGCAATGTCCCAACCACATAGTTAAATGGGTCAAGTTCAGTATGTACACTGTGTACTAAACATAGACTGACCAGGTGAAAGCGATGATGGGTGTGTGTCAAGAATGGTCCACCACGCAAATGACATCCAGCCAACTTGGCACAACTGTGAGAAACATTGGAGTCAACATGGACCAGCATCCCTGTGCAACGCTTTCGACACCTTGTGGAGTCCATGCCTCGGCGAATTGAGGCTGTTCTGGATGCAAAAGGAATGTGTTCTTAATGTTTTGTACACTTTGTACATCTATGTATTATATATCTCTTTGGTCCCATCAGCCTATGTAGAAAGAGGCAACCAAAGATTGGTTCAGTACATTTCAATACAACTGAAATTCAGTCTATATTTGTACCAATCAATTCACTCTTTAACTGAGTTCAACTGCGCACGTGACTTGTCATGGAATGTACTGCAAGTGACACGGCTGAGTTAAACTAGGGTGGTGTTCAGTAGGGCCCACCATAGCATACGTAATGTTTTGAAATGGAAAGTGAAAAGGAGCTTTTCGTATTGTACAGGTCCAGGTAGTCCCTATCTGTCTCTATTTTCTTCTATTTGGTGCATAATGAACATGACCCAGGCAACCCTTTCGTCTTGTGTTGCTACAGAAACTGACACCATAACTCTAGACTTCCCAACTCTACAACAGACCCAGGAGAGAAAAATTAGAGAAATGCATCTTGAAGGCAGGTCTAAAAATAGCAGGGTTTAGGAGGGGGGGGGGGGGGTTGAAGAGGAGGGGTTGGCTGGGGTTGGATTGACGTCACCGCGACGACGGTAGGCCCATTATCACACAGTGAGCCTCCTCTCTCTCTCTGCTCCAGCTCACCAGATGGCTGGTTCCCCCCACGCCTCTGAGTAGGGAGAGATGGAGGGCAGTGGGAGAGATGGAGGGCAGCGGGAGAGATGGAGGGAGAGCGAGGCAGGCGGAGGGAGAGCGAGGCAGATGGAGGGAGAGCGAGGCAGATGGAGGGAGAGCGAGGCAGATGGAGGGAGAGCGAGGCAGGCGGAGGGAGAGCGAGGCAGGCGGAGGGAGAGCGAGGCAGGCGGAGGGAGAGCGAGGCAGGCGGAGGGAGAGCGAGGCAGGCGGAGGGAGAGCGAGGCAGGCGGAGGGAGAGCGAGGCGGGGAGAGAGAGCGAGGCGGGGAGAGAGGGCCAGAGAGCAAGGCGGGGAGAGAGGGCCAGAGAGCAAGGCGGGGAGAGAGGGCCAGAGAGCAAGGCGGAGCCGGTGAGGGGGAGAGATGGCCAGAGAGCAAGGGGGAGCCGGTGAGGGGGAGAAACGGCCAGTGAAGGGGAGATACGGCCAGTGTGGGGGAGGCAGTGGGAGGCAGAGACGGCCAGATAGCAAGGGGGGGAGAGACGGCCAGAGAGAGGGGGAGACGGCCAGAGAGACTGAATAAGAGGTGCCGGTTTTTATATATAGGTACAATCGGCCTGCGTCCTTGTGTTAGAAGGGGGAATGACCAGTAGGAGAAGATGTACAGTCCACACACGTTTATTACCACAGACAGGCGCACACACACGATAATAGGATGTAGACTGATGGAATAGTTTTCTTTAATGGACAGACGAAACGGAATATACACTATATCTACAAAAGTATGTGGACACCCCTTCAAATTCTGCTTTTTCAGCCAAACCCAAGGCTGACAGAAATATAAAATCAAGCGCACAGCCATGCAAACTCCATAGACAAACATTGGCAGTAGAATGGTCTTACTGTAGAGCTCATTGACTATTTTTCCTTTTTTTGTTGGTACTTTTACCCCTTTTTCTCCCCAATTGGTAGTTACAGTTTTGTCCCATTGCTGCAACTCCCGTACGGACTCGGGAGAGGCAAAGGTTGAGCACCATGCGTCCCCCGAAACACAACCCTGCCAAGCCGCACTGCTTCTTGACATACATTTAAAGTCCAAGATGGCGGCGCAGTAGGACGTGTATATCTGTCTTTGTCTTATCCCGTGTCTTATCCCTTGTAAATAGACAGTATTTTTTCTTATATCGTAATCTCACTTCTATCTACAAACTAAATATACTTGCCTGCAAACCTGCCTCACCCAATGTGGTACAGATCTGATATTTTTATTCCTTATAATTGGAACTTCAATCAGGAGCTAGCCAGCTAACTAGCTAGCTACTAGTCTTTGTTAGCCACGGCTAGCTGTCCTCGCCTTTTTTCCCCCGGAATCAGCCAGCCTTAGCTCTGACAATCACCTGTCAGTCTGCACAGCGCGATATCAACCCAGAGCATATCGGACTGCTTCTCTGCCATATCACTGGATTCCTGCCACTCTGGATCATTACACTAGATTAATACTCCTAGCTGCAAATGAGTTGCTACTGTTAGCTAACGCCTCTGTCCCGAAGCAAGCACCAGCTAGCCTCGAGCTAGGCCCATACACCAACGAATTATAGGGCTACAATACCTCCTTTGCCAATTGGTCTGGACCCTTTATTGTCGACCCGGAGCCCCGCCGGTCCATCACGACTGGACTGCCGATGTGATCGCCTGATGTGGTCTCAACAGGCTATTTTGTTATGATATTGCCGCAGAACCATCTACTAGCCCCGGCCTGTTAGCTTTTTCTGAATGCTGTGTTCCCTCCTCGCCCAGTGAAGTAGTGAATACCGTACAGCACCCGGTCTCACCTATTGCTACTCTTTTGAACTTATGATCACTCGGCTACACAGCTGATGCCCCATGGACTGTTTCAATAACACGGTACCTAATTTTGTTTACCTGTCGGCCCCAGCCTCGAACTCAGGTCCTGTATGTATCTAACTGACACGCTCTGCCCTTTCTTCGCCATTTACCCGTTGTTGTCTTAGCTCTCCTTATCAACACCTGTGATTGCTTTATGCCTCTCTCTAATGTCAATATGCCTTGTCTACTGCAGTCTTGGCTAGTTTTTATTACTTTATTTCACTGTAGAGCCCTCAGTCCCGCTCAAATTGCCTTAGATAGCTCTTTCGTCCCACCTCACACACATGCGAAGACCTCACCTACGTTAATTGATGCTTCCAGAGACGATACCTCTCTCATCATCATGCAACGCATAGGTTTACCTCCACTGTACACACATCCTACCATACCCTTGTCTGTACATTATGTCTTGAATCTATTCTTCCGCACCCAGAAATCTGCTCCTTTTATTCTCTGGCCCCAATGCACTAGACGACCAGTTCTTATAGCCTTTAGCCGTACCCTTATCCTACTCCTCCTCTGTTCCTCTGGTGATGTAGAGGTTAACCCAGGCCCTGTAGCCCCCAGTTCCACTCCTATTCCCCAGGCGCTATCATTTGTTGACTTCTGTAACCGTAAAAGCCTTGGTTTCATGCGTGTTAACATCAAAAGCCTCCTCCCTAAGTTTTTTTTTTTCACTGCTTTAACACACTCCGCCAGCCCAGATGTCCTAGCCGTGTCTGAATCTTGGCTTAGGAAGGCCACCAAAAATTCTGAAATTTCCATCCCCAACTATAACATTTTCCGCCAAGATAGATCTGCCAAAGGGAGTGGAGTTCCAATCTGATTCAGAGACCGCCTGCAGTGTCCTGTCATAATATCCAGGTCTGTGCCCAAACAGTTTGAGCTTCTACTTTTAAAAAACCTTTCCAGAAATAAGTCTCTCATGGTTGCTGCTTGTTACAGACCCCCCTCAGCCCCCAGCTGTGCCCTGGACACCATATGTGAATTAATTTTCCCCCATTTATCTTCAGAGTTTGGACTGTTAGGTGACCTAAACTGGGATATGCTTAACATCCCGGCCATTTTACAATCTAAGCTAGATGCCCTCAATCTCACCCAAAGTATCATGGAACCTACCAGGTACAACCCCAAATCTGTAAACTCGAGCACCCTTATAGATATCATCCTGACCAACCTGCTCTCTAAATACACCTCTGCTGTCTTCAACCAGGATCTCAGCAATCACTGCCTTATTGCCTGCATCTGTAATGGGTGCGCGGTAAAACGACCTCCCCTCATCAGTCAAATGCTCCCTAAAACACGAGCAGGCCTTTCTAATCGACCTGGCCCGGGTATCCTGGAAAGAAATTGACCTCATTCCGTCAGTAGAGGATGCCTGGTTATTCTTTAAAAGTGCTTTCCTCACCATCTTAAATAAGCATGCCCCATTCAAAAAATGTTGAACCAGGAACAGATATAGCCCTTGGTTCACTCCAGACCTGACTTCCCTTGACCAGCACAAAAACATCCTGTGGCGTACTGCATTAGCATTGAATAGCCCCCGCGATATGCAACTCTTCAGGGAAGTTCTGAACAAATATACACAGGCAGTTTGAAAAAGCTAGCCTTTGCTTTCCTTACAAATTTGCATCCTGTAGCACAAACTCAAAAAACTTCTAGGACATTGTAAAGTCCATGGAGAATAAGAGCACCTCCTCCCAGCTGTCCACTGCACTAAGGCTAAGAAACACTGTCCACACCAATAAATCTACGATAATCAAGAATTTCAATAAGCATTTTTCTACGGCTGGCCATGCTTTCCACCTGGCTACCCATACCCCGGTCAACAGCTCTGCACCTTCCAACTTGCCCATCATCTGGGCTAGATAATCTGGACCGTCTCTTTCTAAAATTATCTGCCGCAATTGTTGCAACACCTATTGCCAGCCTGTTGAACCTCTCTTTCATATCGTCTGAGATCCCCAAAGATTGGAAAGCTGCCGCGGTCATCCCCCTCATCAAAGGGGGAGACACTCTAGACCCAAACTGCTACAGACCTATATCTATCCTACCCTGCCTTTGTAAGGTCTTCGAAAGCCAAGTTAACAAACAGATCACCAACCATTTTGAATTTGACTGTACCTTCTCCTCGATGCAATCTGGTTTCCGAGCTGGTCATGGGTGTACCTCAGCCACACTCAAGGTCGTAAATGGTATCGATAAAAGTCAATACTGTGCAGCCGTATTCATTAACCTGGCCAAGGCTTTCGACTCTGTCAATCACCGCATTCTTATCGGCAGACTCAACAGCCTTGTTTTCTCAAATGACTGCCTCGCCTGGTTCACCAACTACTTCTCAGATAGAATTTAGTGTGTCAAATCGGAGGGCCTGTTGTCCAGACCTCTGGCAGTCTCTATGTTGGTGCCACAGGGTTCAATTCTCGGGCCAACTCTTTTCTCTGTATACATCAATGATGTTGCTCTTGCGGCTGGTGATTCTCTGATCCACCTCTACGCAGACGCCACCTTTCTGTATACTTCTGGCCCTTTGGACACTGTGTTAACTAACCTCCAGACGAGCTTCAATGCCATACAACTCTCCTTCCGTGGCCTGCAACTGCTCTTAAATGCAAGTAAAACTACATGCGTACTCTTCAACCGATCGCTGCCCGCACCTGCCCGCCCGTCCAGCATCACTACTCTGGACGTTTCTGACACAGAATATGTGGACAACTACAAATACATAGGTGTCTGGTTAGACTGTAAACTCTACTTCCAGACTCATATTAAGCATCTCCAATCCAAAATGAAATCTAGAATCGGCTTCCTATTTCGCAACAAAGCATCCTTCACTCATGCTGCCAAACACACCCTCGTAAAAATGACTATCCTACCGATCCTTGACTTCGGCGATGTCATTTACAAAATAGCCTCCAACACTCTACTCAGCAAATTCGATGCAGTCTATCACAGAGCCATCCATTTCATCACCAAAGCCCCATATACTACCCACACCTGCGACCTGTATGCTCTCGTTGGCTGGCCTTTGCTTCATAGTCGTCGCCAAACCCACTGGCTCCAGGTCATCTACAGTTGAAGTCGGAAGTTTACGTACACCTTAGCCAATTCTTGACACAATTCTTGACATTTAATCCCAGTAAAAATTCCCTGTCTTAGGTCAGTTAGGATCACCACTTTATTTTAAGAATGTGAAATGTCAGAATAATAGTAGAAAGAGATTTATTTTATTATCACATTCCCAGTGGGTCAGAAGTTTACATACACTCAATTAGTATTTGGTAGCATTGCCTTTAAATTGTTTAAAGTGGGTCAAATGTTTCAGGTAGCCTTCCACTAGCTTCCCACAATAAGTTGGGTGAATTTATGCCAATTCCTCCTGACAGAGCTGGTATAACTGAGTCAGGTTTGTAGGCCTCCTTGCTTGCACACGCTTTTTCAGTTCTGCTCACAAATTTTCTATAGGATTGAGGTCAGGGCTTTGTGATGGCCACTCCAATACCTTGACTTTGTTGTCCTTAAGCCATTTTGCCACAACTTTGAAAGTATGCTTGGGGTCATTGTCCATTTGGAAGACCAGTTTGCGACCAATCATTAACTTTCTGACTGATGTCTTGAGATGATGCTTCAATATATCCACATCATTTTCCTACCTCATGTCATCTATTTTATGAAGTGCACCAGTCTCTCCTGCAGCAAAGCACCCCCACAACATGATGCTGCCACCCCCGTGCTTCACAGTTGGGAGGATGTTCTTTGGCTTGCAAGCCTCTCCCTTTATCCTCCAAACATAACGATGGTCATTATGGCCAAACAGTTCTATTTTTGTTTCATCAGGCCAGAGGACATCCTCCCTATATGTCTACGGATTCAGCTGTCTCTGTGAATTTGCTATTTTCTTTGCTCCCTTCACACCCCTTTCATCTCTCTCTCCTCCCCCCTCTCATCCCTTTAATTTCTCATTTTTACACCTATGTCTCACTGTGGAAAACAAAATCTAAGCAGAAAAGCAAACCCAGTCTATGCAGTCTGTTTGATGGCCAAACACTAGCAAACTCTCCCTCCCTCTCTCCTTTTCCTCCGGATGCCCTCTCTCTCTCGCTCTCTCTCCCTCTCTCGCTCCCCCCCACACTAGCATACTATTTAGAATGAAGCAACGTATTGGGGTGATGTATTCGAAGTGGTACAATAGTACGTACACTGGAATGTAGCCCATAGGGCTCTGTTCAGGAGGGTGAAACATTACACATATAAACATGACATGAAATAGAACATTAGGAAAGTATCCCAAGCCCTGCAATAGACCCCCTGTCCAGGGGGTGTACTTGAACAGCAAGCTGCCTCACACTACACAAACAGGAGATGGGTTCCATTTTGACTCAAATAAGGCCATAATAGAAGTTGTAGTGCCTGAAATATATGAATGCATTTTTCATGTGATGTATCATGTGTTAATCTATTCTCAACAACTGAGTTTGTTATGTGCAGTACTATAAATGTCATTGTAATGCGTTTCCTTTGTGTTCTTCCCTCTCCAGGCATCTAGACAACCACCGGCTATGGGAACCCAACGAGTTTGCGGTTTCCTGTTTCCGGATCATTATGTACTCCATACAGGTGGGTTCTCCAGTCACAGCATTAGCGTATTGTGAAACCTATTGGGAAACACTTAAATGGTATCTTAATTGGTTAGTTAAATTTGTTGTCGTATTACCTCATTGTGTGGTGTCGAATTTGCATTGTGGCTCTCTTGCTTTACTTTACAATTGTTAGTTAAAACTCCCTTCATTGTCCCCCTCAATGGAATCAGATGGGGGGGGGATTATGAATCTGTCTCTGTCTGTTCGTACGTTAGTCGCACATGATCTTAGACACCGCTGCCCCAATTTTGACGAAACTTGGGTGAATGATGCGTCTTGCCATAGAGATTCACTGATTAACCGAAGGGGGGAGCGGAGGAGGGCTGTTGTATGTTGGCTACATTGGTGCCAGAAGTGGGATCGGTGAGAGCACTCGAGCAAATTGGAGGTGCGTCCGTGTATTCAGGTAGTTCTGCATGAGAGCGAACTTCCTGAAGGAGAAGTGAAGTGTCGGGTTCGGTTCACTCTTTTGCATGTTATCGCTTTTTGATTTGTGAGAACAAGCTATTCCCACAAACTCTGACTAGATTATACACACACACATACATACACACACACATGGATATGATGTTAGCCTACTGCAGTATTCAAGCTTCAATAACTACATTTCACAACAGCGACACTCATATTAACGCCATATTAAACACACAAACTTACCTCAATCTTCCTAGTGCACATACAGTATATCATATACCCACAAACTATTGGTTCATATACATCCCTCACTCACTCGCCTACAGACAGAGACACTTCAGTCTATCCTTGTCTAACCCAAGGGACACCCCTAGATTTCTCACTCCCCCCTCAGATATGTCTGGCTCTCCTCTCCTTTTTCTCTCTCTTTCCGTTGTTCTTTTAATTGGCCCGCCGGCCAGGAGTCCCCAGGTGGCCCTAGGTGGCTTCGCCAGATAAGAGACGATCGATGAGGCTCGGGCTGAGGTGTGTCGTGTGTTTTAAGAGCTTTGTTTGAGCAGCGCTCAGTCGGCCCTAATCCTAGTCTGGGTTTTAGTGTCTTGGCTAGATGAGACCGTGTCTGGTCTGTCTGAGAGAGAAACTGTTTATCTGTATGTCTATCGGCAAGATAAACGCTCTGTACATCTGTCGTAATATAATACAATATATATGCCTTTTATCCAAGGTGACAAAGTCATGTCTGCATATATTTTACGTATGGGTGATCCTGGGAATCGAACCCACAATTCTGGCGTTGCAAGTGCCATGCTCTACCCAGCTGAGCTACAGAGGATCTGTCTATTTGCCTGTCCGCCTGTCTTTGTTTTTGTCTGTGTTGGTCTTTGTCAGTCTGTCTTTGCATGTTCGTCTGTCTTTGTGCGTCTGTCCGTCCACCTGTCTGTTCACTCAATAGCAGGAGAGAACATCCCAACACCTTTGTCTCTGAGTGAAACAGTATGTCTGTTCGTCCATCCACCTGTTCCGTTTTCGGATGTAGTGTAGATGTAGTGGGGACATTGATTGTTGCTGATTGTTTTAGTGTTTGAAAACAAGGAAATAAAAAAGGACAAATTAAGTACACGTGTTCATCAAGGTAAATGTACATTGTGTTGAACTCGACAGATTAGACTGACTGTTTCCCCAACCCTCGCAAACCCCACTTCTGCCATTGTGCCCTTGAGCAAGACATTAACCCCTAAATCTGCTCCAAGGGTGCTGCAGTAGCTAACCCTAGCTTCCAAACTGTGTGTGTGTGCATCGACGATAAAGTATTTAATCTTCGTCTCCCTTCCCCTTTCATTCTCTCCCGCTCACTTTCCCAGGCCCAACACTCCCACCACGTCATCCAGCAGGTCCTGGGCCACCTGGACACGCACAACAAGAACACACCCCGTATGAGGGCCGGCATCGTGCAGGTCCTTCTCGAGACGGTTGCCATAGCAGCCAAAGGCTCCGTTGGTGAGTTGGATTGAGAAGTGCCTCTGTTGACTCTCAACAGGCTACGTCCATAATGGCACTCTATTCCATTTGCAGTGCATTACTTTTGACAGGGCCCATAGATTTCTGGTCAAAATTTGTGCACTATATAGGGAACAGGGGGCCATTTGGGACACACACATGATGTGGTCTGTCAGATGAGTCACGGGAACATAAGCTCTATGGATGGATAGGTAGATTGGTTTAGAGATGGATAGGGTATAACTGATTTATAAACGCCTGAGGATCAGGCTGTTGACATGGCAGATTGATGGCTCAGGGTGACATTTTCCTCTTGCAATTACTTGATGAGTCATCTAGATCAGCCTTTCTCAAACCCAGGTCTGCGGAGGAATGCCTTCAGGTCCGCGGCATTCTCCTCGTGACAAAGTCCTACTGATTTGCACAGGATTTGTCTCAATCCGCTGAATACGCCTCTTAGTTCATAGAACCGCGGTTATGCGCGTAACCGCCGATCTATGCTTACCGGTCGTGACAGACAGAGCAGTTTCTGACTTCTTCCTACAGATTTGGCTCTAGCTTTATTAGGACCCCGTTCCTGAATGCTACCGCTCCCATGAACATGTCTTCTGTTCCCCTCCAAGCCGTTCGAGGCACGTTGGAAGGGACTGTGAGAATATCATTTGAATGCAATGCAGATCTTTTCTACACACACACACAATTAGTACCTGATGAACTTTACCTGAACTTCCCGATACCTTTCTAATGCGTTTCAGCTACGACAAACCAGCTCCTTCAAATTGAAATTTGGCCTACCGGATTTGAAGTATCTTTGTGTGTTATTTATATGTATTGAAATAATGACAGCAAGGGCAAATTCTAAAGCGTCATTATGATATATATTTTTTACTTATTTGTTTCTGATTGAGATCACTGTATTGGTCAATTGTACACAAGGTCCAACTGAAATTAGACTACCCCTTTTAACCCAAAAGACATGTACAGGTTTTAGAGAGGTCTGGGGGTCTGCCACACTGGGCGCCCGGCGAGCTGTTGTTGTGGGGGTTAAGGGCACAACAGCAGGCAATGGCATCTAGAATTTGATACCAGCAACCTTCCAGTTGCCAGCTGACTTCCCGACAAATGTTTTCCCATCAGACCCTGGGATTCGAACTGACAACCCTCCAGTTGCTGGCTCGCCTCTCTAATGTCTAGGCTGCCTGCCACCCCCAGCTGAATAAAATAGTAATAATATGCACCATCAAGCTATCTTAAACAATTCTATATGTTAGGAGATATCATAGGGAAAACACCTACAAAAATTTGTGTTTTTAATAAAAAAAGCAATTGTCAATAATTTTGGGCAAAGAGCCCCCAGAAGAAGAATGCATACCCATTCATTTAAGGTGCTCCAAAGCTTTTTACTATCATTCTTTATATAATTTATCTTTGTTTCATAGTATAGTTTATTTTAGTTCAGTTTATTCAAATTATTTTTCAATGCAGCTAGCCATTTCTTTTGACTCCTCTTTCAACCATACCCTTTTTTTATTTTTTATTCCTTATCAATCCACTGGGATTGAACTGTTTTTAGTCATTTTCTTAATCAGTGCTTGCTTATTAGTAACTGGAATGCCTTGGCACAAAAACGTTTGAGAAATGCTCATCTAGATGTAGTCAATGGATGGGTCTATGGTTCGATGGATGCATAGGAAATTATTTCACAATGATTATCTTGTTGATGGTGACAACTGCTGTCAATTCTCAACTCTTCTGTTGTGACAGTATGTAGCTTTATTGTCAGTATGATAGCTACAAGCTAGCCATTTAACTTTTTGGGGGTAATGCTACTGTAATGATGAGAGACAGAATACTGTCCACCACTTTGAATGAATTCTCCTTGATTTAATAGTAGATGTTCAGTTTGGAGAGGAAGACTAGAAGGAGGAAGATACTTTGATCGCATGTTTATTTAAACCCAATTATTTGGCCCTCTTTTTCCCTCCCGATAAACCGCTCTCTCAACAGGACTGACCCGTTCCAACAAACATACATACAACAGCGCATACACTGTTGACCCAAACTCCCAAACCTCATCCCCACCAAATCTCTGGTTAGGTATGTTCAGGCTGCAGGGGGCTCCATAGCTGGAGGTAGAAGTGGACCCCTAACCACAGATCTATGATCATCCTAACCTTGACCGTCGTTTTTAATCTGGCCCTGGACCAGTGGTTATGGGCGACTTTTATCAACACCATATCCTAACCAAACTTCAACCCATCCAAGCTATATTTTGGACAAACACTTTTTTATTTTTTTATTCCATAGATACAGTATAACATACGGTGTATGCTCTGGTTTGGTTTGGTCTTAAAGCCACACTTTGTACCTTTTCAAGTTTGGGCCCTGCTTTTGTTTGTAAATGGGGTGGGTCTCGGTAGATCTAACCGCACCTCTTAGTTATTTGAACTATGTGGCGACCTCACCTACCTCTCACATCATCTGTTTACTGATGCAGATTATTTGACTGGAATTGAATGTGACCCATTGTGTCTTCAACTGCATTGGTGGAAGTTTGGATTTGGTGTCTCTTGTTGTGGTACTGTAGCTATAGGACAATATTGATGTTTGAAGTGATGGTGTAAACTACTATGCCAACTTCCTCCACCCCTGTGCTAAACTGTGTATCAATGAAATGGTATTTTGTAGTTTTTCTGTTGTGATTCTTTCTGTGATATATTGGGGTGTACAGTGACATTAGTAGTGCCAGAAATTAAATGTGTTAACTGCTTGTAGTCCTTTCTATACAATTATTTTTTTTATAATATGAGAAAGTAATTTGGATTAATCCACTAAGAAACAAACTGAGCGTGGTTTACTTGTATCATTACCTGGTCCTGTGTGGCCCAGTTAGGAGGAGCGTGGCACAAGCAATGCCACGGTTGTGGGTTTACTTCCTGCAGGGATCACATAGACTGACTATACCAAACATTAGGAACATCTTCCTAATATTAAGTTGCATCCCCCCACCCTGCCCTGTTGCCCTCAGAACAGGGATGCTGGCCCATGTTGACTACAATGCTTCCCACAGTTGTGTCAAGTTGGCTGGATGTCCTTCGGTTGGTAGACCATTCTTGATACACATGGGGAACTGTTGAATGTGGAATAACCCAGAAGCGTTCCATTCCTTGACACAAATCGGTGCACCTGGCACCTACTATCATACCCCGTTCAAAGGCACTTCAATATTTTGTCTTACCCATTCCCCCTCTGAATGGCACACACACCCAACCCATGTCTCAATTGTCTCAAGGCTTAAAAATCCTACTTTACCGGTCTCCTCCTCTTCTAGACTGATTTGAAGTGGATTTTAACAGGCGACATCAATAAGGGATCATAGCTTTCACCTGGTCGGTCAGTCATGGAAAGAGCAGGTGTTCTTAATGTTTTTTTATACTCAGTGTATGTGTGCACTCACTGTACTGTAAGTCACTAAGTGGCATATAATAATATAGACACATATCCCCATTTAAAAGTAGTAAACCATCTAAAGAGACATGAGGGAGTCTTTTTGCTTTTGAGACCAAATTGGAGGTATAACATCCAATGGCCTAATGAATCAGGGGATGCGTACCAGACCAAGGATGCAACTAGTTACGTCCTCTGACTTAGGGTCATAACTCAGCCAAGTAGGTTTGGTTTTCTATGGAAAATGCTAAATCTGACATGCTCAAATTCTGGAAGTAAGACTTGGTTGCTGTAGCCCAGGGTTAATCTGACTTGAATAAAAAAGACAGCCAGCACTTGCAAATAAAGTGTATATTTGAGTTATTGACGTAAGCGGTCCGTCTGACGGCTGAGTATGATGGATTTTTTAAAATGCTTAATTTGCAAGTGCTGGTCATTTTTCAATCAAGTTGTCTTTCTATGGATCATTAGGATTAGGACCATTGTACTTCTTGATTCAAAAATCAAATACTTTGTTAGATATTTCCAGACCCCAAAAGTGGTGAAATGTCAAGACTGGTCCACGTCCCACATCATCTTGTGATATGGGACGATATGCCTCAACCCTGAATAAATGGGAAATAGCACGGTCTAATTTCCTATTTCATGGGGTCTTTCTTTACACTGGTGATGTTTGTAATGTATGTACAGTATAGGATATGTTGTCCTGGTGGAACCAGCTTGTCCCTTGGATCAGCATTCTTAATTCACTTGGTAAATGGTGAACGTAGCCATCAGGCTGGTTCCACCTGGCTGATCATATACACTACCAGTCAAAAGGTTGGACACACCTATTCATTCAAGGGTTTTTCTTTTTTTACACTATTTTCTACATTGTATAATAATAGTGAAGGCATAAACACTATGAAATAACACATATGGAATCATGTATTAACCAAATAAAGTGTTAAACAAATCAAAATATATTTTATATTTGAGATTGTTAAAAGTAGCCACCCTTTGCTTTGATCACAGCTTTGTAGACTCTTGGCATTCTCTCAACCAGCTCCACCTTGGAAGGTTTTTCCAACAGTCTAGATGGAGTTCCCACAAGTACAGAGCACTTGTGGGCTGCTTTTCCTTCACTCTGCGGTCCAACTTATCCCAAACCATCTCGATTGGGTTGAGGTTGGGTGATTGTGGAGGCCAGGTCATCTGATGCAACACTCCTTCTTGGTCAAATAGCCCTTACACAGCCTGGAGGTGTGTTTTGGGGTGCTAGTCCTGTTGAAAAACAAATTATAGTCCCACTAAGTGCAAATCAGATGGGATGGCATATTGCTGCAGAATTCTGTCGTAGCCATGCTGGTTAAGTGTGCCTTGAATTCTAAATAAATCACCAACAGTGTCACCAGCAAAGCACCCCGACACACCTCCTCCTCCATGCTTCACGGTGGGAACCACACATTTGGAGATCATCCGTTCACCTACTCTGTGTCTCACAAAGACACGGCGGTTGGAACCAACAGTCTCAAATTTGTGGTTTCTTAGCAGCAATTTGACCATGAAGGCCTGATTTCACACAGTTTCCTTTGAACAGTTGGTGTTGATATGTCTGTTACTTGAACTCTGTGAAGCATTTTTGGGGGGCTGCAATCTGAGGTGCAGTTAACTCTAATGAACTTATCCTCTGCTGCAGAAGTAACTCTGGGTCTTCCTTTCCTGTGGCGGTCCTCATGAGAGCCAGTTTCATCATATCTCTTGATGGTTTTTGCGATTGCACTTGAAGAAACTTTCAACGTTTTTGAAATTTTTCAGATTGACTGTCCTTAAAGTAATGATGGACTGTCGTTTCTCTTTGCTTATTTGAGCTGTTCTTGTCATAATATGGACTTAGCCCGATTTGGTAATAGACCATCTTCTGTATACCACCCATACCTTGTCACAACACAACTGACTGTCTCAAATGCATTACGTAGGAAAGAAATTCAACCATATAACTTTTAACAAGGCACACCTGTTTATTGAAATGCATTCACGGTGACTACCTCATGAAGCTGGATGAGAGAATGCTAAGAGTGTACAAAGCTGTCATCAAGGCAAAGGGTGGCTACTTTAAAAAATATAAAATATATTTTGATTTGTTTAACACTTTTTTGGTTACTACTTGATTCTATGTGTGCCATTTCATAGTTTTGATGTCTTCACTATTATTCTAAAACGTAGAAAATGGTCAAAATAAAGAAAAACCCTTGAATGAGTAGGTGTCCAAACTTTTGACTGGTACTGTATATCATATATATATATATATATATATATATATATATATATATATATATATATATATATATATATATATATATATATATATATATATATATATATATATATATATATTACTGTACTATGGTGGAATATATACCCTGGTGATGTTTTATATATATGTATTGTGCTAGAACATGGAGTGTAGTATTCCTTGGTGATTGTATAGTTTTACAAGCTTTTATATGTGATAATAGAATCCAATAGTCTTTGGTGACCAGATGGTGTTTTGATCGCAGTCCCTAACTGTGTGTGTGTGTGCCTCTGTGTGTGTGTGTGTGTGTGTGTGTGTGTGTGTGTGTGTGTGTGCTTGCTCGTGTGTGTGCGCGCCTCTGTGTGTGTGTGCTTGCGCGTGTGTGTGCCTCTGTGTGTGCTTGCTTGTGTGTCTGCGTGTTTGTGTGTGTGTCTCTGTGCTTGTGTGTATGTGTATCATCAGGCCCTACGGTACTGGAGGTGTTCAACACCCTGCTCAAGCACCTGCGGATGAGTGTGGACTTTGAGCTGGGTGAGAACTCCAGACGGAACTCCGGCGCCAGCGTGTCCTCGTCCGGACGGGTCAAGGAGAGCGAGGAGCGCATCGTCCAGAACGCCATCATCCAGACAATCGGTTAGTTTCCCTAACATGCCCGTTGCATTTGTTTTTTTTGGTTCCCCATTAGCTTTTAGTCATGACACCTACTCTTCCTAGGGTCCACACAAAACATTCATATGCCCATTACATTTTTTTATTTAACCATTATTTCACATTTAATTTTATTTTATTTTATACAAATTCTTATTTACAATGACGGCCTACCCCGGCCAAACTAACGACGCTGGGCCGCCCTATAAGACTCCCAATCACGGCTGGTTGTGATACAGCCTGGAATCGAACCTGTGTCTGTAGTGACGCCTCTAGCACTGAGATTCAGTGCCTTAGACCGCTGCGCCACTCAGGAGCAGGTCTCTCTAAGGTCTTTCATGGCATGCACAATTTCATGTAACTGACTTAACACGTTTCCTGTTGCGTCATGCTGGTGGCAGAGTTGGGATTTTGCGGAAGCAGCATGAGCCCATGGCCCCATCCTGACTGGTGTCAATGGTACTGGCTGTGGTGTACTCATGTGGGGAATGTTTTCCTAGCACATGTTAGGTACCTTGATATCAACTGAGCAACATCATTGCCCCAAAGAATTCAGGCTATTCTGGGGGGTCGAACTCGGTACTAGATTGGTGTACGTAATTAACTGACCACTGAGTGTATATTTGAAATAACGCTATCAGTTTCATTAGTTTATGTTACTGTAGGCGATATGTAAAAACAAAATACCAAAATTCTAATGTTCAATCAATTTTATTTGTGGAGTGCCTTTGTTACAACTATGAAACAGAAAGCATACAGTGCCTTCAGAAAGTATTCACACCCCTTGACTTTTTCCACATGTTGTTGTGTTACAAAGTGGGATTAAAATAGATTTTATTGTCATTTTTTTGTCAACAATCTCCACAAAATACTCTGAAGTGGTGTAAAAAAAAGTAACTTTTTTTTTAAGTCAATAGAATTGTTAAATATTCAAACCCCTGAGTGAATATATTTTAGAATCACCTTTGGCAGTGATTACAGCTGTGAGTCTTTTGGGGTAAAGGCGTCCACATGCTTCCCTTCCGAAACAACAATTTTTAACGTTTTTGTTCGTTTTGGTCTTCGGCAAGGGTTTTTTCAGCTGTTCGTGCACATACGTCTTTTTCTTGAGGCAAGTTGAAATCGGTAGCCGAAGTCTGCGCCCCTTCGTTGGTGATTGGTCAACCGTAGGGATTCTTCAATTAAGTGTTTGTTGTCATTCAACAAGACTCGTTTTCATGCACATTTTTTCACTTGAGAAATACTGCACCAAACAAATTAGAATTTACGTGACTAACATCTCCTATGCAAAAACATCAAAATGAATGACAGAGTTATCTTAGGTTATTTCTGACTATTTCGGATAAGATGTCTCAAGATGGACAAACAGTACTATTGCCATTTTTCAAGCAAAGGACTTTTAAGTGTGTATGCGAGCACACTCGTTCAGTTCGCCTAGCTAAGTTTGGTAATGCGAACCGAAGCATGCTGGCACCTTCAGTCTCAAAGAGCTTGCCACACCTGGATTGTGCAAAATTTGCCCATTTTATTCTTTAAAAAATGATTCAAGCTCTGTTAAATTGTTGATCTTTGCTAGACAACTATTTTCAGGTCATAGATTTTCAAGTAGATTTAAGTTTAACTCGGCCACTCAGGAACATTCACTGCTTTCTTGGTAAGCAACTCCGGTGTAGATTTGGCCTTGTGTTTTAGGTTATTGTCCTGCTGAAAGGTGAACTAATCTCCCAGTGTCTGGTGGAAAGCAGACTAAACCAGGTTTTCCTCTAGGATTTTGCCTGTGCTTAGCTCTATTCTGTGTCTTTTTTTTATCCTGAAAACTCCCCAGTCCTTAATAGCATAACCAACCACCATGCTTGAAAATATGGAGAATGGTACTCGGTAATGTATTGAATTGGATTTGCCCCAAACATAACATTTTGTATTCAGGACAAATAGTGAATTGCTTTGCCACATTTTTGACAGTATTACTTTAGTGCCTTGCTGCAATCAAGGATGCTTGTTTTGGAATATTTTTATTCTGTAAAGGCTTTTTTCACTCTGTCAATTAGGTTAGTATTGTGGAGGAACTATAATGGTGTTTATCCATCTTCAGTTATTTCCCATCACAGCCATTGAACTTTTTAACTGTTTTAAAGTCACCATTGGGGCCTCCCGGGTGGCGCAGTGGTCTAGGGCACTGCGCCACCAGAGTCTCTGGGTTCGCGCCCAGGCTCTGTCGCAGCCGGCCGCGACCGGGAGGTCCGTGGGGCGACGCACAATTGGCATAGCGTCGTCCGGGTTAGGGAGGGTTTTGCCGGTAGGGATATCCTTGTCTCATCGCGCTCCAGCGACTCCTGTGGTGGGCCGGGCGCAGTGCGCGCTAACCAAGGGGGCCAGGTACACGGTGTTTCCTCCGACACATTGGTGCGGCTGGCTTCCGGGTTGGAGGCGCGCTGTGTTAAGAAGCAGTGCGGCTTGGTTGGGTTGTGCTTCGGAGGACGCATGGCTTTCGACCTTCGTCTCTCCCGAGCCCGTACGGGAGTTGTAGCGATGAGACAAGATAGCAATTACTAGCGATTGAATACCACGAAAATTGGGGAGAAAATGGGATAAAATTAAAAAATAAAATAAAATAAAAAGTCACCATTGGCCTCACGTTGAAATCCCTGAGTGCTTTCCTTCCTCTCCGGCAATTGAGTTAGGAAAGACGCCTGTATCTTTATAGTGACTGGGTGTATTCAACATGTCATGTAACTTCAGCATGCTCAAAGAGGTATTCAATGTCTGATTTCTTAAGTAGGCGTTCTTTGCGAGGCATTGGAAAACCTCTGTTTTTTTGTGACTGAATCTGTGTTTGAAATTCACTGCTCAACTGAGGGATCTTACAGATAATTGTATGTGTCGGGTACAGAGATGAGGTAGTCATTAAAAAAAAACATGTTAAACGGAGTCCACGCAACTTATTATATAACGTGTTAAGCATATTTTTACTCCTGAACTTATTTAGACTCAAGACATTTCAGCTTTTCATTTTAATAAATTTGTTTAAAAGAGTTACTCTTTTACATGACGGGGCATTGGGTGTAGGCCAGGGACAAAAAAAATCTATATTTATTCCATTTTAAGTTCCTCCTGCTCAAAGGCGGAGGTAGCGGTCCTGCTGCTGGGTTGTTGCCCTCCTACGGCCTCCTCCATGTCTCCTGATGTACTGGCCTGTCTCCTGGTAGCACCTCCATGCTCTGGACACTACGCTGACAGACACAGCAAACCTTCTTGCCACAGCTCGCATTGATGTGCCATCCTGGATGAGCTGCACTACCTGAGCCACTTGTGTGGGTTGTAGACTCCGTCTCATGCTACCACATCAGCCAGGAAGCATAGGAACTGAGAAGTGGTCTGTGGTCACCACCTGCAGAATCACTCCTTTATTGGGGGTGTCTTGCTAATTGCCTATAATTTCCACCTTTTGTCTATTCCATTTGCACAACAGCATGTGAAATTTATTGTCAATCAGTGTTGCTTCCTAAGTGGACAGTTTGATTTCACAGAAGTGTGATTGACTTGGAGTTACATTGTGTTGTTTAAGTGTTCCCTTTATTTTTTGGAGCAGTGTATATATATTGTGTAGTGTATTTCAGCCTTAAGCAGCACTGTGTTGGCACGTGTGTAAAATCTTCAACTACATCAATCTCATGACCCGCTGCCCTGTTTTTCCAACTCTTAAACTAACCCTTTAAATCCTTTCAAATAATGCTATCAAATAAAGTGGCATACATAATGAGTCAAATAAGCACTTGGAAGTTTGGGGTGTGCATGCAACAGACATGCAGGACCAGCCCTTGCCTACATAACCACAACCTTTAGTTGCATTTTGTGACCCTTTGCTGTGACTTTTGGAGTACAGCTAAGAACGAGATTTACCATTGAACTACTATTCACTGTTCGTTTTACCCAAAATAATTTGTAATAATAATGTACGATTCTTTATTTTTGATGAAAGTAATGATGATGAGTGCGGTGCTGTTGCTTGTATGCATTGTATGTGTGTGCTTACTGTGACTGTCCCCCTGATATTGGCTACAACACTAGGCTAACGTCTCACAACGTTGCAGCCCAGACAGCAGTGCATGGCAAGCTGGGGTGAAGAACACTGTGTCCTGGTGTTTTTGCTGTTCGTGCTTGTATCAAGATGGTTATCAATATTAGTTATTATTTCTTGAGTTGGCTATTATCCTACTTGCAATAAAATCATGGGAGGGAAAAATCGCCCAGGTTAGCTACTGCCCGCGATACCGTGATACTGCTGCCCAGTGCAAGCACCTCACGTCGGCAAGCACCTCGATAAAACACTAGTCATTCGCTCCAACTTGTCTTCGTGCTCCCCAAGGGCAGTAACTTTAGCTAATTGTCACGTCACTGTAACATCCATATGAACACTAGTTATCTGTCATCACAGATGAATGGGTAAACAAATATACAGTGGTTAAAAGGGACACTAGCTATCTAACTAACCTAACTGGCGATAGCTATCGCCATAACAACGAAAAGCATCAAGTCGCGGTCTGGCTTCAAAAGATTAAGTCCAAAGTCTTGCTGTTGTTCAATGGTAAATCTCATCCGTAGCTGTACTTCATCTAGTCACAACCAGCTTTCTGTAGGTAAGAATTTTTTCCCCCAACTCTCCATATTGACCATTTTAGTACCGATTAACCCTGAAGTATCTATGGAGCACGGGAAGCCCATATTGCCATTCGAGGTGATTGTATAGGCCTTTATAGAGGCAACATCCTATGCTGCAAAGTATTTTAAGACATTAGGCCTACATTTACTGTTAGATTATTCTGTTACACGGTTAACTAGCAGGAAATTATATTTAAAGAGAAACTTTGGGATTTTCGCATTGAGGCCCCTTATCTACTTCCCCAGAGTCAGATGAACTCATGGATACCATGCATGCTAGAATATATCCATATACTTCGTCATTGCGCTAACTCTAGTTAGCATTTGCTCTCAAAACTACTTACTTCTAACTTCCTTCATACTGGACACACAGACATAAAAATGGTATCCACTAGTTCATCTGACTCTGGGTAGTAGATAAAAAGGCCCTCATTGCCAAAATCTCAAAGTATCCCTTTAATTATCTGGCTAAAGGGTTTTGAGCCTCCACTTCCTCAGAGTCAGATGGTAAATTAGCCCCAAATTAAATGTAATTTTAATGTTTTTTTTAAATTATTGTCTATTGAGCAAAATAATCTAATAACCATATTTAGACAGTAAAGTTATAGCAACAATAGCGTAATTGTCAACCCATAATGAATGCCAATCACTGGTTAGGTGTTGCACATCAAAATACCATTATCTTTCCTGGTTGGACATGTTAGATTTAAATGTAGGCCTATCTAAAACATGTCTTGAATCATACCATCTCAATAGCGCTTTGAAGGACTTTAAAACATCTGCCAAATGTGACTCAGCACCTGGATTCTGTCTTATGTAGCAAAGTTTTAAGTGGCTTTTTTTGCATGGGATAAAAGTAGAGACTCAGAGCAACAAAATTGTACTGCATTTTTGAGGAACAGTGGAAAAGTAATTCTGCTTTGAAAGTTGATAAAAATAAACTTGTAAATTCACTTTTGAGAAAATGGCCTTTTGAAATGTTTTGGTATCTAGTGAAGAGCTCTTCTTTGTCCACCCATCTCGTTTCGCTCTCGGAACGTTCAGAGTGCACACTTGACGCTCTGGACGATGATTTGTTTACCTCTGGACAACATGAAAACAGCCTAACCAGCTCTGCTGGCAACAATTTCATTACGCTTTTTTGCAGACGTTTAGTGACACCGGCCATATTCAACGGGTGTAGTACACTTTAGCTTAAGACCTCTAGCTAGCTTCCTAGCTAAGTAAACAACGTGTAAGATCACACATGTAACGTTAGCTAATGAGCCAGCCAGCTAACGTTAGCTAGTTAAACAACAATGAACATAGTGCCAATCATGTTGTTACTACCCTGCATGAATATGCTGGGAGCTAACCAACCAGGTTCCATGTTAGCTAGCTAACATTAGGCTCTAACCTGAAAAGCAAACGGCTCTGGGATACGAATAATGTCAGGTAGGGAGCCAGCCAGCTAACATTAGCTAGCTAGCTAATTGGACAATTTAGCTCGAAATGAAACCACTTTCTGTGAATCGTGTAATATCTTAAAATGTCAGAAACGTGTAATATCCGAAAATGTAGCTAGCTAACGCTAGACTATTTTACCTGTATACATCATCATACATGATGGACGCATCTCCCTGTCACAGATGCCATGCCACGGTTGCCCTTAGTTTGAAGATGTAATCCGGAGACAGGTGTTTTCTCCATCTCTTTAGCTATCATCATTTAATTCCACTGATTTCAAAACTCGATCCTCCAGAAAGTGGAGAACAACACTTATGCAGCTCCACTACACAATAAAAAAATGTTAAGCCGCGTTCGACAGGATTACCAACAGACCAGTTTAAATAGACAAAAGCCTTCTTTATGGCAGACCAATCCGAACTCCTCTCTTGGCATGTCCAGCCCACTCAATATCTTAGCCAATCATGGCTATTGGGAAGGTTGCTGACTTTTTCTGTGGCTTAATTTAAAAAAAAATATTCGTATTTACAGATGGCATACAAGTTTGTTATTAAGGCGCATGAAAGTTCACATGTTCGAGAAGGCATTTCTGCCCAAAAACGTTTTGACATTTTGATTTAAAAAAAGACGTTAAAACGGCTCTCCAGTGAAGTCATGACTTGAGACATACGCCTAGTTTCCTGAATCGGGTCACAAATGATAACATTTATTTGAGTTAATCGCTGGATTGGCTGGGATTAATCGCATATTCAGAATTTGCTGAAATCGAGCTGTAATTTAAGATGTTTATACAAAAAGCATTACAGGAATATTGACATCTTGTTTTTGTCCAAAGTAATATTAAGCAAAATCAGGTAAATTGATAAAGCACCATTTCTTTCATCTCAATACCAACTTGTTTTGACATGTAGATCATGTATTTTGGACGTTTTCAGACAATGCAATTAATCACAATCATTTAAATTATGAAAATGTTGGTGCCACCACAGGAAAAGGTTATTCTGGAGCCCTCCTATATTGTTTTTTATATTGATTTCCAGGCTGTTGAAATTGCAGAGGGTGACTTTTTAATGTTGACCCCGTAGTTACATGCATTTGAATTTGTATGCTCTACACACAGTATGATTGGAAATAATTTGTCTATGCGCCATTCCTTTAGTCAGAGTGCCAAAGAAAAATATCTGCATCGTTTGACAATTTAACAGACAAAGTTTTGTAACGCATTCATTTACCCCATGGTCACACAGGGTTCTTTGGTGGAAACCTGCCAGACTACCAGCGTGCGGAGGTGATGATGTTCATCATGGGCAAGGTGCCCGTGTATGGCACCCCCTGCCACACCCTGGACACTGTGAAGATTGGGTGAGTCACACTCATTACCTCCACGCTACAGGGTTTCCCATGGACATTAGGTTCATCTCGGGGGTTCTCCTTTCTGAGTCAGGGGTGACTGGTTGGGTACTAGGGTTTAATATTTTCCTGGTATTTTACAAATGCTTCATCTTAAGAACAAATCACTTTTCTTCCAGGTAACCTGGTATTTCCCGCCAAAATCGGAAGCATTATAAAGCATATAAATATGTCTGGATTTGATTAGAGCTTTGATCAGCATGAAAATTCTAACCTAATGCTGCCTGAGCCTCATGAGACATATATTAAATACATTTTATGACCCCTACATTAACGATATTTAATGAGACCAAGCCCAAAAATATCCCAAATGATGATGCCATTTTCCAATACATTTCTGATATAGGCTACTGCAAATTACGAACGACTGAAAAACATAAAAGTCACCCAGTTTCGATCCGGCCACGATAGGTTATTTTAATACAATAGATAACGCATCCAAAACAGAAAGACAACGGTTAGAAATAATCCCAAAGTTGTTTGTCTGAATGCCCGCTCTCACCTTCAGCATAAAAAATGCAGACCACGCTGCAATGCTATCTGTCGGGGCCAGTGGGGAATGCAGCTCTCTACTTTAGTTACACTTCCTAGCTAACTAACTTTCATGGGCAACGATGAGCCAGCTAGTTAACATTAGCCTACTACATATAGCTACATATTGAACTTCCATCCTCTCAGGCAAGGGGCACAGTGTATGAATTTATGGTTGGATAATAATCACCGTCATAATCATTGGCCAGTACGGAGAATTAAGGAAAACCACCAGTCCAAATCACTATCTCCATCTATGGCTAAGTTGGGAAAGGGACAACAATTCAACGAGATGCAACAATTCAAGTTTCTTTTCTAATTACGTTTAGCTTTTGATGTGATTGGTGTGAAGCCAAATCCAAACTGGCTTCACTCTACACTTTTTTTAGGTGCTCCAGGACTATCAACAGTTGAGCTCTCTTTTAGCTCAACGCTGATTGGCTATTATTTTATACTTTTTTATAGGGAGGCCAAATGCTCGCTGGCATCCCATGCATTCAATGGTACGGGCGGCAACAATGTCATACTCTTTTTGACCAGACAGCATCAGATAGATGGGCTACACATACAGAGACAGAGGGGCGCTGTTTCACTCGCTCAGCTGCTTTCTCCGGTGACATACATTCAGCCTCTTGCAAATTGAAGTACAATTATGAAACAAAGAGAGACAAAATATAAATTATTTCGTTTTTTTCTTTGTCAAATTTATACGGAAGCCTGGCTTCCCTTAGCACTGATGAATACACACCACTGCATGACACACTTTTATGAGTTACTGCTGCAGAGGCACAGGTACTGTGCTTATGAAGGTGCTTATAAACATCTGGGTCAACACACTTCCAGGATGCCATTGGAATTTTTCATATTTTTTAATTATTTTCCTAGTCATTTCTAGTAATAATATAAGGATGTAGATACGTTTTATTTTCATACTTGACTTTCCACACAGATGTACTATAGAGAATATACCTAGTTAGTAGAGTTATATGTTATACTATATATACAATTCCTTCAGAAAGTATTCAAACCCCTTGACTTATTCCACATTTTGATGTTTTACAGTCTGAATTCAAAATAGAATAAAAAAAATAATAATCTCAACCATTTATACAATACCCCATAATGACAGCGTTTTGAAATGTATTAAATAGAGAAATATCAAATTTACATAATTCACACCCCTGAGTCAATACTTTGTAGAAGCAAATTTTACAGCTGTGAGACTTTCTGGGTAAGCCTCCAAGAGCTTTCCACACCTGGATTGTGCCCATTATTATTTAAAAAATTCATCAAGCTCTGTCGAATTGGTTGTTGATCCTTATTAGACATCCATTTAAGGTCTTGCCATAGAATTTCAAGTAGATTTAAGTCAAATTGTAACTCGGCCACTTGGTAAGCAACTCCAGTGTAGATTTGGCCTTGTTTTAGGCTTTTGTCCTGCTGAAAGGTGAATTCATCTCACAGTATCTAGTGGAAAGCAGACTGAACCAGGTTTTCCTCTAGGATTTTGCCTATGCTTAGCTCCAATCTGCACATTTTTTATCCTGAAACTCACCAGTCCTTAACGATTACACATATACCCATAATATGATGCAGCCACCTCTATGATTTGAAAATATGGAGAGTGGTGCTCAGTAATGTGTTGTATTGGATTTGCCCCATTTTTGTATTTAGGACAAAAAGTTAATTTATTTGCCACATTTTTTACAATATTACTTTAGTGCCTTGTTGCAAACAGAATGCATGCTTTGGAATATTTGTTTTCTGTACAGGCTTCCTTCTTTTCACTCTGTCAATTAGGTTGGTATTGTGGAGTATCTACAATGTTGTTGATCCATCCTCAGTTTTCTCTTATCACAGCCATTAAACTCTGTAACTGTTTTAATGTCACCATTGGCCTCATGGTGAAATCCCAGAGCAGTTTCCTTCCTCTCCGGCAACTGAGTTAAGAAGGATGCCTGTATCTTTGTAGTGACTGGGTGTATTGATACAACATCCAAAGTGTAATTAATAACTTCACCATGGTCAAATGGATATTCAATATCTGCTTACATTTTTCTTTACCCACCTACCAATCGGTGCCCTTCTTTGCGAGGCATTGGAAAACCTCACTGGTCTTTGTGGTTCAATCTGTGTTTGAAATTCACTTACAGATAATTGTATGTTGTGGGATAGAGAAATGAGGTAGTCATTAATAAAACATGTTAAACACTATTATTGCACACAGAGTGAGTCCCCCCCACCATTTGCTAACAAACTGTTGTTGATATTCCACTCAGGCACCAGGGCACCAAGCGTATCCAGGCCATGCTGCTGAGCTCGCTCATCATGGTGAGTACTTCTATCGCCTGATCATTTATTCAATAGTACTGTCTAACGATAGCCATATCCGCCTATCGGGATCACAACAGACTGATCAAGAATAGTGTCAATCGAGAAGAATGGCAACGGATGAATCCATTAATTGAGTCTATTCTAATTCTGCCTAAAGGGAACTCAATGTTCTCTGTTGGTATATCTGAGTAGCGCCGAAGTAGATGGTTGCCGTTTTACGATCCCGTAATCAATTGTGCATGTTTTTTTGCGTTATTTTGTACTTAATGTTTCTGCCACCATGTCTTATGACTGAAAAGAGCTTCTAGATATCATGACAGTGATTACTCACCCCATACTGGAGAATTACTTTTTCTTCTACGAGTCGGACGGGAAGTATTTACTTCAGACGCCCAACAAGGCCCTCATCCCCGTCATATGCAGGAGAAAGAGACAGAGGTATCATGGATGAAGATCCAGGTGCCTTGTAAGGATCCGTCGCCGAGAGGGTAATCTACCTTTACCATCGGTCCTATTAGCCAACGTACAATCAATTGATAATGAAATAGACGAACTACGATCATGTATATCCTACAAACGGGACATTAAAAACTGTAATATCTTATGTTTCACCGAGTCGTGGCTGAACGACGTCATGAATAACATACAGCTGGCGGGTTTTAAGCTTTCTCGGCAGGATAGAACAGTGGTCTCTGGTAAGATAAGGCGTGATGGTCTATGTATATTTGTAAACAACAGCAGGTAGACAAAATCTAAGGAAGTCTTGAGGTTTTGCTCGCCTGAGGTAGATTATCTCATGATAAGCTGTAGACCACACTATTTAGCAAGAGAGTTTTCATCTGTATTTTTCGTGGCTGTCTACATACCACCACAAACCGATGCTGGCAATAAGACTGCACTCAGTTAGCTGTATACGGCCATAAGTAAACAGGAAAATGCTTCTAGTGGCCGGGGACTTAACTTCTCTGGGATATGTGGGACGGTAGCGTCCCACTTGGCCAAAAGCCAGAAAAAATGTAGAGCGCCATATTGAAATATATTACTATAAAAATCAATCTTTCATGAAATCACACATGAAAGATACCAAATTAACGCTACACATATTGTGAATCCAGCCAACATGTCTGATTTCAAAAAGGATTTACGGGGAAAGCATAAGATGCTATTATCTGATGATAGCACAACAGTAAACAAAGAGAGTGTAGCATATTTCAACCCTGCAGGCGCAACACAAAACACAGAAATAAAATATAAATCATGCCTTACCTTTGACGAGCTTCTTTTGTTGGCACTCCAATATGTCCCATAAACATCACAAATGGTCCTTTTGTTCGATTAATTTCGTCTATATATATCCAAAATGTCCATTTATTTGGCGAGTTTGATCCAGAAAAAACAGCTTCCAATTTGCGCAACGTCACTACAAAATATCTCAAAAGTTAACGGTAAACTTTGCAAAAACATTTCAAACTACTTTTGTAATACAACTTTAGGTATTTTTAAATGTTAATAATCGATCAAATTGAAGACGGGTCTATCTGTTTTCAATACAGGAGGACAACAAACTAACGCTACTTTTCTAGTCTTGCGCAACTCTCAAACAGTAGACATAGCGTTACTCTGATTCAAGATGGCCGTACTTCTTCATTGCACAAAGGAATAACCTCAACCAATTTCCAAAGACTGGTGACATCCAGTGGTAGCGGTAGGAACTGCAAACAAGTCCATTAGAAATCTAGTATCCCAATAAACTCATTGAACAGACAGTGACCTCAAAAAAAAAAAGATCTGAATGGTTAGTCCTCGGGGTTTTGCCTGCTACATAAGTTATGTTATACTCACAGACATGAGTCAAACAGTTTTAGAAACTTCAGAGTGTTTTCTATCCAAATCGACTAATAATATGCATATCTTATATTCTGGCGATGAGTAGAAGGAAGTTTAAATTGGGCACGCTATTTATCCAAAAGTGAAAATGCTGCCCCCTATCCCGAATAAGTTAATGCAGGAAACACAAATCTGTTTTACCTAATTTACCTAATTTCTACCAGCATGTTAAATGTGAAACCAGAGAGGGAAAAAACTCTAAACCAACTTTACTCCAGACGCGTACAAATCTCTCCCTCGCCCTCCATTTGGTAAATCTGACCATAATTCCATCCTCCTGATTCCTGCTTACAAACAAAAACTAAAGCAGGAAGCACCTGTGACTCGGTCAATAAGAAAGTGGTCAGATGAGGCAGATGCTAAGCTACAGGACTGTTTTGCTAGCACAGACTGGAATATGTTCCGGGATTCTTCTGATGGAGTTGAGGAGTACATCACATCAGTCACTGGCTTTATCAATAAGCGCATTGATGACGTCATCCCCACAGTGACCGTACGTACATATCCCAACCAGAAGCCATGGATTACATGGTAACATCCACACTGAGCTAAAGGCTAGAGCTGCCGCTTTCAAGGAGTGGGACTGTAACCCGGAAAGCTTATAAGAAATCCAGCTATGCCCTCCGACAAACCATCAAACAGGCACAGCGTCAATACAGGACTAAGATTGAATCATACTACACCGGCTCCGACGCTCGTCGGATGTGGCAGGGCTTGCAAACTATTCCAGACTACAAAGGGAAGCACAGCCGCGAGCTGCCCAGTGACAAAAGCCTACCAGACGAGCTAAATTACTTCTATGTTCGCTTCGAGGCAAGTAACACTGAAGCATGCATGAGAGCATCAGCTGTTCCGGACGACTGTGTGATCATGCTCTCCGTAGCCGATGTGAGTAAGGATCCGTCCCTTTTAAAAAATGTTGCTATTCATTGACTACAGCTCAGCATTCAACACCATAGTGCCCTCAAAGCTCAAAACAAATGTTCTTTGTCACATACACATGGTTAGCAGATGTTAATGCGAGTGTAGCGAAATGCTTGTTTCTAGTTCCGACAGTGCAGTAATATCTAACAAGTAATCGAACAATTCCCCAACAACTACCTAATATACAAATCTAAAGGGGTGAATGAGAATATGTACATGTAAGTATGAGCAACGGCCGAGCGGTATAGGCAAGGTGCAATAGATGGTATAAAATACAGTATATACATGTGATATGTAAACATTATTAAAGTGGCATTATTTAGAGTGCATTGTATAAAGTGCTAGTGATCCATTTATTAAAGTGGCCAGTGATTGGGTCTCAATGTAGGCAGCAGCCTTTCTGAGTTAGTGATTGCTGTTTAGCAGTCTGATTGCATTGGGATAGAAGCTGTTTTTCAGTCTCTCTGTCCCAGCTTTGATGCACCTGTACCCGGCAGTGGCTCGGGTGGTTGATGTCCTTGATGATCTTTTTGGCCTTCCTGTGACATTGGGTGCTGTAGGTGTCCTGGAGGGCAGGTATTTTGTCCCCGGTGATGCGTTGTGCAGACCGCACCACCTTCTGAATAGCCTTGCGGTTAAGTGTGGTGCAGTTGCCGTACCAGGCTGTCATACAGCCTGATAGGATGCTCTCGATTGTGCATCTGTAAAAGTTTGTCAGGGTTTTGGGTGACAAGCCAAATTTCTTCAGCCTCCTGAGGTTGAAGAGGCGCTGTTGCGCCTTCTTCACCACACTGTCTGTGTGGGTGGACCATTTCAGTTGGTCTGTGATATGTATGCCGAGGAACTTAAAACTTTTCTGCTTCTCCACTGCTGTCCCTTCGGCGTTGATAGGGGGGTTGCTGTTTCCTGAAGTCCACGATCATCTCCTTTGTTTTGTTGACGTTGAGTGAGAGGTTGTTTTCCTGACACCACACTCTGAGGGCCCTCACCTCCTCCCTGTAGGCTGTCTCGTCATTGTTGGTAATCAAGGCCCCTACTGTTGTGTCATCTGCAAACTTGATGATTGAGTTGGAGGAATTCTTTGACACGCAGTTGTGGGTGAACAGAGAGTACGGGAGGGGGCTGAGCATGCACCCCTTTGTGGGGCCCTAATGTTGAGCGTCAGCGAAGTGGAGATGATGTTTCCTACCTTCCACCTGGGGGCGGCCCGTCAAAGTCCAGGACTCAATTGCACAGGGCGGGATTGAGACCCAGGGCCTCCAGCTTGATGATACGCTTGAAGGGTACCATGGTGTTGAATGCTGAGCTGTTGTCAATGAACAGCATTCTTACATAGGTAATCCTTTTGTCCAGATGGGATAGGGCAGTGTGCAGTGTGATGGCGATTGCGTCGTCTGTGGACCTGTTGGGGCAGTGTGCAAACTGAAGTGGGTCTAGGGTGGCCGGTAAGGTGGTGGTGATATGATCCTTGACTAGCCTCTCAAAGCACTTCATGATGACAGAAGTGAGTGCTATGGAGCAGTAGTCATTTATTTCAGTTATCTTTGCCTTCTTGGGTACAGGAACAATGGTAGACATCTTGAAGCATGTGGGGACAACAGACTGGGATAGGGAGCGATTTAATATGTCTGTAAACACACCAGCCAGCTGGTCTACGCATGCTTTGAGGACGCATCTAGGGATGCCGTCTGTGCCAGCAGCTTTGCGGGTGTTAACGCGTTTAAATGGTTTACTCACATCAGCAACGGAGAAGGGGGGGGGCGGCGGCACTGTGTTATCTAAGTCTAACTAAGTCCTTGTTAGTGGGCCGTGATGGTGGCACTGTGTTATCCTCAAAGCGGGCAAAGAAGGTGTTTAGTTTGTCTTGAAGCGTCACGTCGGTGTCCGTGACGTGGCTGTATTTCTTTTTGTACTCCGTGATTTCCTGTAGACCCTGCCACATACGTCTCATGTCTGAGCTGTTGAATTGCGACTCCACCTTGTCCCTGTACTGGCATTTCACTTGTTTGATTGCCTTGCGGAGGGAATAGCTACACTGTTTATATTTATACATATTCCCAGACCTCTTTCCATGGTTAAATACGTTAGATCGCACTTTCAGTTTTGCATGAATGCCGCCATCCATCCAAGGTTTCTGGTTAGGGTAGGTTTTAATAGTCACAGTGGGTACAACATCTTCAATGCACTTCTTTATAAACGCTCTCACCGAGTCAGCGTATAGGTCGATGTTGTTCTCTGAGGCTGACTGGAACATATTCCAGTCCGTGTGATCAAAACAATCTTGAAGCGGGACTTCCGATTGGTCGGACCAGCGTTGAATGGTTCTCGTCACTGGTACGTCCTGTTTGAGTAGATGGCGTTGTGGTCGGATTTGCCGAAGGGAGGCCGGGGGAGGGCTTTGTATGCATTGCGGAAGTTAGAGTAGCAGTGATCGAGGGTATTGCGCATACGCGTAGAGCAATCAATAGGCTGGAAGAATTGTTCTCAAATTTGCTTTGTTAAAATCCCCAGCTACAATAAATGCACCCTCAGGATGTATGGTTCCCAGTTCGCATATAGTCCAGTGAAGTTCTTTGATGGCCGTCTTGGTGTCTGCTTGAGGGGGAATGTACTATAATGTGACTATAACTGACGAAAATGATCTTGGTAGGTAAAATGGCCGGCACATGATTGTAAGGAATTCTAGATCAGGTAAGCAAAAGGTCTTGAGTTCCAGTATGTTGTTATGATTACACCATGAGTCGTTAATCATAAAGCATACACCCCCGCCCTTCCTTTCCCAGAGAGGTGTTTATCTCTGTTGGCGAGATGCAAGGAGAAGCCCGGTGGCTGAACCGATTCCGACCATATATTCCGAGAGAGCCATGTTTCCGTGAAACAGAGAATGTTACGATCTCTGATGTCTCTCTGGAAAGCAACCCTTGCTCAAATTTTGTTTACCTTGTTGTCAAGAGACTGGACATTGGCTCGGGAGCGGTGTGCGATGTACACGTCTACAGAGCCTGGCCAGATGGCCACTTCATCTGCCCCTATTTCCGGCGTAGTTGTTTTGGATCACTTACTGGTATTAGTTCCATTGTCCTGGGTGGTGGTCCGAACAGAGGATCCGCTTCGGCAAAGTCGTATTCCTGGTCGTAATGTTGGTAAGTTGACGTTGCTCTTATATCCAATAGTTCTTCCCGGCTGTATGTAGTAAGACTTAAGATTTCCTGGGGTAACAATGTAAGAAATAATACATAAAAAAACGAAATACTGCATAGTTTCCTAAGAACTCGAAGCGAGGCGACCATCTCTGTCGGCGCCATGCTTAGCTCATCACTAAGCTAAGGACCCTGGGACTAAACACCTCCCTCTGCAACTGGTTCCTGACAGGCTGCCCCCAGGTGGTAAGGGTAGGTAACAACACATCCGCCCACGCTGATCCTCAACATGGGGGCCCCTCAGGGGTGCGTGCTCAGTCCCCTCGAGTACTCCCTGTTCCCTCTTGAATGCATGGCAACGCATGACTCCAACACCATCATCAAGTTTGCCTATGACACAACAGTGTCACAATAGGCCTGATCACCAACAACGATGAGACCGCCTATAGGGAGGTGGTCAGAGACCTGGCTGTGTGGTGCCAGCCAGGACAACATCCTCTCCCTCAATGTGATCAAGACAAAGGAGATGATTGTGGACTATCTCATCGATGGGGCTGCAGTGGAGCAGGTTGAGAACTTCAAGTTCTTTGGTGTCCATATCACCAACAAACTATCATGGTCCAAACACACTAAGACAGTCATGAAGAGGGCATGACAAAGCCTATTCCCCCTCAGGAGACTGAAAAGATTTGGCATGGGTCCTCAGATTCTCAAAAGGTTCACAGCTGCACCATTGAGAGCATCCTGACGGGTTGCATCACTGCCTTGTATGTCAACTGCTCGGCCTCTGACCGCAAGGCACTACAGCGGGTAGTGCATACGGCCCAGTACATCACTGTGGGTCAAGCTTCCCGCCATCCAGGCCCTAAAAATTGTCAGACTCCAGCCACAATAGTCATAGACTGTTCTTTCTGCTACTGCACGGCAAGCGGTACCGGAGCGCCATGTCTAGGTCCAAAAGGCTTCTTAACAGCTTCTACCCCCAAGCCATAAGGCTCCTGAACAGCTAATCAAAGGGCTACCCAGATCCCTCTTTTACGCTGCTGCTACTCTGTTTATTATCTATCTAATTATTGTTGTAACTCTATATTTTAACGTTTAACGTTGACATCATAAGATTTGTCATAAGCATGTATTCACAGTGTATTCGGAAAGTATTCAGACCCCTTGACTTTTTCCACATTTTGTTATGTTACAGCCTTATTCTCGGGCTCCCGAGTGGCGCAGCGGTCTAATGCACTGCGTACCAGTGTGAGAGGTGTCACTACAGTCCCTGGTTTGATTCCAGGCTGTATCACATCCAGCCATGATTGGCCCAGCGTCGGCTGGATTTGGCCCAGATAGGCCATCATTGTAAATAAGAATTTGTTCTTAACTGACTTGCCTAGTTAAATAAAGGTTAAATTCTAAAATAGATTTTTTTAAATAAACTCAGTTATCTACACACAATACACCATAATGACAAAGCGAAAACAGGTTTTTAGACATTTTTGCGAATTTATTAGAAATGAAAACAGAATCACTTTATTTACATACGTATTCAGACCTTTTGCTATGAGACTTGAAATTGAGCCCTGGTGCATCGTGTCCAGTGATCAGCCTGGATGTTTCTACAACTTGATTGGAGTCCACCTGTGGTAAATTAAATTGATTGGACATGATTTGGAAAGGCACACAGCTGTCTATATAAGGTCCCACAGTGCATGTCAGAGCAAAATCCAAAGCCATGAGATAGAAGGAATTGTCCGTAGAGCTCCGAGACAGGATTGTGTCGAGGTACAGATCTGGGGAAGTGTAGCAAAACATTTCGGCAGCATTGAAGGTTTCCAAGAACACAGTGGCCTCCATCATTCTTAAATGGAAGAAGTTTGGAACCACAAAGACTTTCCCAAGAGCTAGCCGCCTGGCCAAACTGAGCAATCGGGGAGAAGGGCCTTGGTCATGGAGGTGTCCAAGAACCCGATGGTCACTCTGACAGAGCTCCAGAGGGCCTTTGTGGTAGAGTGGCCAGACGGAAGACATTCCTCAGTAAAAGGCACACGACAGCCTGCTTGGAGTTTGCCCAAAGGCACCTAAAGACTCTCAGACCATGAGAAACAAGGTTCAATGGTCTGATGAAACCAAGATTGAACTCTTTGGCCTGAATGCTAAGCTTCACGTCTGGAGGAAACCTGGCACCATCCCTACGGTGAAGCATGGTGGTGGCAACATCATGCTATGGGGATGTTTTTCAGCGGCAGGGACTGGGAGATTAGTCAGGATCAAGGCAAAGATGAACTGAGAAAAGTACAGAGAGATCCTTGATGAAAACCTGCTCCAGAGCGCTCAGACTGGGACTAAGTTTCACCTTCCAACAGGACAACGACCCTAAGCACACAGCCATGAGAACGCAGAAGTGGCTTCGGGACATGTCTCTGAATGTCCTTGTGGCCCATCCAGAGCCTGTACTTGAACCCAATTGAACATCTCTGGAGAGACCTTAAAATAGCTGTGCAGCAACGCTCCCCATCCAACCTGACAGAGTTTGAGAGGATCAGCAGAGAAGAATGGGGAAAACTCCCCAAATACAGGTGTGACCAGTTTGTAGCGTCATACCCAAGATGACCCGATGCTGTAATCACTGCCATAGGTGTTTCAACAAAGTACTGAGTAAAGGGTCTGAATACTTATGTAAATGTGATATTTAAGTTTTTTTTATTTAATAAATTTGCACACAAAAAATAAATAAAAATGTTGCTTTGTCATTATGGCGTATTGTGTGTAGATTGATGAGGTGGGGGGGGGGGAACAATTTAATACATTTGAATAAGGCTGTAACGTAACAAAATGTGGAAAAAGTAAAGGGGTCTGAATACTTTCCGAAGGCACTGTAAGCATTATCATCTCTTAATGATCCTGACTAAACAGCTATTTTGAGTCAGTTAGGAATTTACTACATTGGAGAGAGACTGAATGTATTATAAGCCTTACTAATCTACATCATGTGAATATGCATAAACATTCCATATCAAGGAATGATAGTTCATGGAAGAATCGGTCCATGTTAATTATAGTCCTGTGGCTTAGTTGGTATGAGCGTGGCACTAGCAACGCCAAGGTCGTGGGTTCAATCCCAGCAGGGATCACATACACACCAATGTATGCACTACTGTAAGTTGCTTTGGGTAAAAGCATCTGCTAAATGGCAATTATATTCTACAGTATATGTAATATTATTTTAGACATATTGAAGTGTTATTCTCTAGAGATGGGCTCGGTTATTTGAATATCCAAACAGATGTTATTATTCGATCATTTGTATTCATAAAAAAAAATTATAGGCCTATTTTAACAATGAAAAGGCTTTGTAAAAATGTTTTTACTTTAACCGTTGAAAAACGATATTCCAAGTGTAAATACTGGAAAGTAAACACAAAGAAAGTGAGCAAAAAAACATTTATTTTAGATACAATAGCGAAATTCAAGGAGTTCGCAATTCATTGAGTTTATTCGATGGGGGTGCTCAGTCATCGGCCTCCCCCTTGCTTGCGGGACCAATAGAGGACAAAAAAGCAAATGCCTCCATCACACAGCAAGTGCTCAGGTTAAAAACATACGTTAAACACACGTATTTCTACTATCCGGATATCCGAATACATTTTATGATATTGTAACCCAATAGTACCTTGTAATAAGAATTAAGGATAAGTCACCATGTACTTCACCATGTACACGTTTTATTATTCTCATTGCAGTTTTAAATAAGTCAAAAATAAATATATATTCTTTGAGCTGTAGCATATAGTAATACTGTGAGAGTAAGTCCGTATGTATTGACTTATGTTTTCAGTAAAACAACGGCAACATCCGTACATCAAACCAACACAATTATGCAAATGCTATAACGCTCTATTTTTGGTGTACACCATAAAGCTCCTATGGTTGTGCACAAGCTAAAATAAATATAAACAACCTTGTATATTAATCAAATGTTTCCTTTTCAAATAGATGAGATGAGGAACAGTCCCACGTAAGTCCCTCACAAACAGTGATTTCGCTGGTGATTACAACAAACTGCTTCCTCCAGCTTCCGTGACATTGTTGGAAGGAAGACAAATGTTCAATGTGCCTATCATGGAAAATTATATTTCAGGCACATGCAATGTTCAAAAGCATAAATGCGATGCATTGGCTAAATATGCTTAATGCTGAATTAAGCTTAATATGAGGAGCTGCAAGGTGCATTTGTCTACTTGCATAGAGTAATTACAACATGATAAACAGCTAATGCATTCCAATGTAATTCTAAGACAATAGCTGTAAATCGTTCCACTGCTGAAAAGTGACCAAAACAATATACTGATGCCTGAAGCTGTCTTAGTGATACATCCCCTGTTATTGCATTCTAGTGATAAACCTAGTAAATCTGCATGTCGGTTACAATATTATTTGAATATTGAAATTATTTCAAATGCTCAGCCCTATTATACTCCCTATAAAGGAATGCTGAAGGGCGGAAAGCTTCATTCACTCTCATTCCCTGCAATGTTAATTAACTCCCTGTGTCTCTCCAGTGTGTGTGTGTGGCTCCCACCTTGTCAGGTTAGCTCGGTCTATATTCCCCGCTGTTCTGTTAAGCCTCTCTCTTGTTCAACTGACTGCTGTACGAGATGGCTATACGCAGGTGGAAAAAAGCCCCTAAGGCAGAGGAAACGTTCACACGGAGAAGACTTTACACACACACACACACACACACACACCACACACATACTGTATGTGCGCTCAGACACGTGTTACATATGCACATTCTCCTATATTTTTCCCATGACGCATATGTCACACACTTCTTTTCCCATGGGGCATCTGCACGATCGACCGGGGGCTAGGAGGGTGGCGTATTGCAAAGTCAATCTCCTCGCTCGCTTTTCTGCTGCTTTCCCGTGCAGCTGGAAGAGAGGGACATTTTTTTAAACATATTTCTAACCATGCAGCTGCAGATGGGTCCGAGGCAACTGGGATCAGCACATGTAACACAAACTGGACTCTGTCTGATTATGAGTCTAAGATGGGGGATGGGGGTGTTGGGGTGGGAGACTCATTTGTTATGTTTTCTTTCTCACTTCATCATGTACTGTACACACAAGGAATACAGATGTTTCTACTGGAGCATGTGCACAGTGCACACACACATTTTCTCTGTACATATGATGCCGGGACACTAGTCACCACACACACACACACAGGGAGGTAAAAAAAAAGTGGATTTTGACGCAGACAGGCCCACCAAAACCGGCACGCGGTTACTCCACCGCCCCCACCCCGCCGACGCACGCACGTACACACACCAGCCCCTAATACCACCACCTAGCTGCATCAAAGCTATTGTACAAAAATCAGTACTATTTTCAGAGTGCTACAAAACACACACACAAACTCTACAGAACACATACTGAATTGTCATGATTGAACAACATTCCATCTGAAGCATAAAACAAAACAGAGGAGGTATAATAGCTAGAATGCTCACGGAGACAGAACACTGTCTGTCTGCTTCTCAGGGAGGGCTGGCTGGTTTTAAAGAGGCAGTGCAGTTAAAAACATGTTTTCCAGTTTTTCGCAAGATGTTTCGACACTATGAGGTCAAAATAACACAATGAAATGGTGAAAATTATGACAGTCATTTTTGTGTAAAAATAAAAAGGCCTGACATTTTGTGTAAAAAACACATGGAATTTCAGCCTGTTCGGGTGGGATATAATTTTGGACCACCGCATAACGTCACCCGGAGATCTGATTATAATAAATAAATTAACATTAATCGTTTATTTACATATTCCCTTCTAGTTTTAGTGCTGGTCCCGCCCAAAAGCAAGAGAGATTGTGCAGAATGGCTGCCTTTGCACAGTATTCCCTCCAAACAATCACTTCGTCTGATTTGGATTCGATTTATTTTTCATAATCAACTGTCAGAAGTTGAGTCGAACCTCCGGCACAGCATACTTTGCATCGGACTACATTGCAAATCAGGCTAGGTACACGTGGATTTCCCAGCAGTTCCATCAAGCATCGCATTGATTTTCAAATCGGCAGCAGCATCAACCATTCATGAAGTAAGTGTCTAGATATTTATTTTTCTCTTATAAGTAAAGGACATGCTATTCATGGGTAGCATCATTCATCACAATATTGTTTTGAATGTTGTCTTGAGGACTGATGCACAAATGAACGTTATAGTAGCTACTCAATGGCATTCTCTGAGCCGCCATGTGCTGATGAAGATGACTGATGCTGATGACTTTTTGTCTAAAGTGCATTATAGTGACTTGGAAAAAATATGTCATTTACAAAAGTCCCAAATCATTAGTAGGAAAACCTTTTGTCATCAATATGATGGAGTATAAATGTAGCTTGCCACAAGATACTGACCCTACCGTTACGCTTGTTTACACTGAGCTACACCGTTGTGCCGGCGTGAAAATGGGTCGTAAAACGTACCTTTGCAGCGATGGGATATGCCAAAACGTACCTTTGCAGCGATGGGATATGCCACTGTACTCCGAATTGTAGCTTTATCCATACTGCTCCATCGAGAAGACTGCCTGCTGTGGCTACTGCTAGCTAGCATGAGGACGAAATGGACAGTTTTCTAGGAAAACTAGCAGTATTTCAATCTTCTCGATGGAGCAGTGTAGATAAAGGTAAAAGTTGGAGTACAGTTGCATATCCCATGCCTGCATTGAGGTACGCTTTCCAACCCGTATTTCGCACCGATTCCACGGTGTCTTTATGTAACCATGATTGCGTTCTAACCCCAGTGCAGCTCGGTGTAAAAAAGCGTAATGGTAGTGTAGGTATCTTCTGGCAACTTTAGCTAGCTACTTAGGATTGAAGGACTGGATTTTAGCTAGCGAACATTGGCATTGCTAGCTAGCTATTTTTTTATGAACTTTTCTACCTATGGCAATTGCCGTCACTCTAAAGTAAATTTGTTTACATGATAATGATGGCAACGTTATTTCCTACTAATTACTTGCCTACATTAGCTATGTCATCATATTTCCAGGCCACTATTATTTCACTTCAGATAATGTTAGCTAGATTGATAGCTACCAGTCTGTGAGCTAACTAATGGTAGCTAGCCTGTTGACTGTTGTTCAAGCTGCAGTCAGTCACCCAATGGACCAAGGTAGCCTACTTGATTTAGCTCGTGTCTTGTCATTTTTTTATGTTTGTTTTCTTTGGCAGTATGTCATTAGGTATTGGAGCTAAAACTAACTTGCTTGTAATTGGATTTGTAGCTACTAGCCTGCCAGCCAGAAGAGAGAGGGTAGCTTATTATTATTATTAGCGAGCACAATCTCTCATTAGGTGTATGTTTATCTGTGATATGATTGCTAAAAAATAGTTGAATGAATATATAACCCTTATGATAGATCATAGGACTTATGGAAGCTCAGGCTGGAGGTATAGCTGGTCAGACTTTGCTACAGGCATACAGTACCAGTCAAAAGATTGGACACACCTACTCATTCAAAGGTTTTTCTTTATTTTTACTATTTTCAAACTTTTGACTGGTACTGTACATGATTATATTATTTCAGTTATCGACTGTCAGATATTAAATTGTTACGTTTTCGCAGATGTGATAGTGAAAACCTTTGGATTGTACAATTTTACTTTTGTCACCTTGCCAACAGGTTGATAACTTGTAACTACACAATTCCCTTCCATTCATCCCTGTTCTTATGTGCTAAAGGGTAATCGCAGAGGAAGGCCTGCAGAATGAGGAGGACCATGAGATCATGGACATCTTGAATGAAAATGCCTTTGATGAGGAGCTACTTGGTGAAGACTAGAGAGCTCCAGAGTTCCTCTGTGGAGATGGGAGAACCTTCCAGAAGGACAACCATATCTGGTTGTCTCCCATCTCCACAGAGGAACTCTAGAGTTCTGTCAGTGACCATCGGGTTCTTGGTCACCTCCCTGACCAAGGCCCTTCTCCCCCGATTGCTCAGTTTGGCCGGGTGGACAGCTCTAGGAAGAGTCATGGTGGTTCCAAACTTCTTCTATTTAGGAATAATGGAGGCCACTGTGTTCTTGGGGACCTTCAATGCAGCAGACCTTTTTTGGTACCCTTTCGCAGATTTTTGCACTGTCAACTGCGGGACCTTATATAGACATGTGTGTGTGTTTCCAAATCATGTCCAATCAATTGAATTTGCCACAGGTGGACTCCTATCAAGTTGTAGAAACATTTCAAGGATGATCACTGGAAACAGGATGCACCTGAGCTCAATTTTGAGTCTCATAGCAAAGGGTCTGAATACTTATGTAAATAAGATTTTTATTTTTTTTATTTTTAATACATTTGCAAAAATTTCTACAAACCTGTTTTTTCTTTGTCATTATGGGGTATTGTGTGTAGATTGCTGAGGGGGAAAAAATATTTAATCAATTTTAGAATAAGACTAACGTAACAAAATGTGGAAAAAGTCCAAGGGTCTGAATACTTTCCAAAGGCACTGTGGAGCACTTTGGTAGTTTACAATAAAGAAAACTGAATTGCAGTATATCTGTTTATTATGTTATGTAAATAACTGAGAAGAGAATTCATAAAGAAGGACAACAACCTTTCATTGCAGTCTGGTTTCTTTATTTACTTTCAACAACAAAATTCAAGTGTTTACTCATTAGAATATTTTTTGTAAGTTATAATCTCCAGTATCATCACAGTCTTTCACAAAATGATGAAATAGACTTTGTGATGATGATGAAGAGTATACCATGGGCAATTGCGTCTGAGGCCTTACACAGCAAGTAATACCATGTATACTTAGTATTGCTTACTGTGTTTGGCCTCAGACGCAGAGGCCTATACTCAATCATGGTATTCTGCAATGAAGAGACAGCAGATAGGGTATAGGCCAGGATGGTCCACCATGCAAACAGGCTGTTCTGGTCGTGCATCTTCTGGTGACCTATTGAAAATAGTACAACAATGATATAACAAATTAAGATGCATTGTGTATGCCTTTTTGTTTTGATGACAAGGCAAAGTAGCCTACACCTACTTTGGCTCCCGAGTGGCACAGCGGTCTAAGGAACTGCATATCAGTGCAAGAGATGTCATTACAGACCCTGATTCGATTCCAGGCTGTATCACAACCGGCCGTGATTGGCCCAGCGTCGTCTGGTTTTGGCCATGGTAGGCCGTTATTGTAAATAAGAATTTGTTCTTAACTGAGTTGCCTGGTTAAATAAAGGTTAAATAAAACCTGTGGAAGTTCGTCACTTTAAGGTCCTACTCCAGCTCCAACTGACAAGTAGAATACCATGTGCCTTTGTTGTTGTGTTTTGAAGGGGTAAGGGAGCGGCTGGAAAAACACCTCTGAGGCCTAGAATAATAAAATGAACTATAAAGGCCCAATATTTTGTTAAAATACAAACAACACAGAAGCAGCCCTGTCATTTGATCAAATGAGTGAATAATATTAATAATAAATAATAATAGGAGACAGTACAGGTCCATCAAACCTGGGACCAAGAGACTGAAAAACTATCTCTGGGCCATCAGACAGTTAAATAGTCACCACTAGCCTTACGCCCAAAATCCTGCTCTTAACTTTAGTCACTGTTACTAGCAGGCTACAACAAGGTACTCAAACCTGCACCTTAGAGACTGCTGCCCTATGTACATAGTCATTGGACACTGGTCAATTTAATGTTTACATACTGTTTTACCCACTTCATAAACTCAGCAAAAAAAATTACTGTCAATTGCGTTTATTTTCCACAAACTTAACATGTAAATACTTGTATGAACATAACAAGATTCAACAACTGAGACATAAACTGAACAAGTTCCACAGACATGTGACTAATAGAAATGGAGTAATGTGTCCCTGAACAAAGGGGGGTCAAAATCAAAAGTAACAGTCAGTATCTGGTGTGGCCAACAGCTGCATTAAGTACTGCAGTGCATCTCCTCATGGACTGCACCAGATTTGCCAGGTCTTGCTGTGAGTTGTTACCCCCACTATTCCACCAAGGCACCTGCAATTCCCTGGACATTTTTGGGGGAATGTCCCTAGCCCTCACCCTCCGATCCAACAGGTCCCAGACGTGCTCAATGGGATTGAGATCCGTGCACTTCGCTGGCCATAGCAGAACACTGACATTCCTGTCTTGCAGGAAATCACACACAGAACGAGCAGTATGGCTGGTGGCATTGTCATGCCAGGATGAGCCTGCAGGAAGGGTACCACATGAGGAGGATGTTTTCCCTGTAACGCACAGCGTTGAGATTGCCTGCAATGGCAACAAGCTCAGTCCGATGATGCTGTGACACACCGCCCCAGGCCATGACGGACCCTCCACCTCCAAATCAATCCCTCTCCAGAGTACAGGCCTCGGTGTAACGCTCATTCCTTCGACGATAAATGTGAATCCGACCATCACACCTGGTGAGACAAAACCGCGACTTGTCAGTGAAGAGCACTTTTTACCAGTCCTGTCTGGTCCAGCGACGGTGGGTTTGTGCCTATAGGCGATGTTGTTGCCGGTGATGTCTGGTGAGGGCCTGCCTTACAACAGGCCTACAAGCCCTCAGTCCAGCCTTTCTCAGCCTATTGCGGACAGTCTGAGCACTGATGAAGGGATTGTGCGTTCCTGGTGTAACTTGGGCAGTTGCTGTTGTCATCCTGTACCTGTCCGCAGGTGTGATGTTCGGGTGTACCGATCCTGTGCAGGTGTTATTACACATGGTTTGCCACTGCGAGGACGATCAGCTGTCCGTCCTGTCTCCCTGTAACGCTGTCTTAGGCGTCTCACAGTACGGACATTGCAATTTATTGCCCTGGCCACATCTATAGTTCTCATGCCTCCTTGCAGCATAACTAAGGCACGTTCACGCAGACGAGCAGGGACCCTGAGCATCTTTCTTTTGGTGTTTTTCAGAGTCAGTAGAAAGGCCTGTTTAGTGTCATAAGTTTTTATAACTGACCTTAATTGCCTACCGTCTGTAAGCTGTTAGTCTCTTAACGACCGTTCCACGGGTGCATGTTCATTAATTGTTTATGGTTCATTGAACAACTATGGGAAACAGTGTTTAAACCCTTACAATGCCATTGAGGGTGAATGGGCTAGACTATAGATTTAAGTGCCTTTAAACAGGGTATTAAAGGCACACCGCTTTGAGTGTGCCTTTAAGTGTGTCAAGAACTACAACGCTGCTGGGTTTTTCATGCTCAACAGTTTCCCCTGTATGTCAAGAATGGTCCACCATTCCAAGGACATCCAGCCGACTTGACACAACTGTGGGAAGCATTGGAGTCAACATGGGCCAGCATCCCTGTGGAACGCTTTCTATACCTTGTAGAGTCCATGCCCCGACGAATTGAGGCTGTTCTGAGGGCAAAAGGGGGTGCAACTCAAGTTATTCCAATTACATATATTAATATTCCGGACTCTGACATTGGTCGTTCTAATATTTCTATATTTATTTTTATTTGGGGTATTTGCGTGTATTGTTCTGTATTGTCAGGTATTGCTGTACTGTTGGAGATAGGAACATAAGCATTTCGCTACACCCGCAATAACGTCTGCAAAATATGTGTACACAACCAATAAGATTTGATATTGAGGACAAGCTCAATTGCATAGTAAGAAATCTGATGAAAATATTTATCATATGATGTAGATCCCATTGAACAAAAGTTGAGGAATAGAGCTTGAAATGACTGATAAATGGGTTAACTGACAACGTCACGGAAACGATGTGTAAGCTTCAATGGGGCAAAAGGCAGTGTGTTGTTGTGATTCTGGATGGCCAGATAGCAACTATGACAAGAAGCAGCCATGTGGGGAATCATAGGTGGCTCATTTCAGCTAGTTCTATCTTGTTCTTTATACTATGTCTTGTTATCAAATCAAATTTTATTGGTCACATTCACATGGTTAGCAGATGTTAATGCGAGTGTAGCGAAATGCTTGTGCTTCTAGTTCTGACTATGCAGTAATATCTCACAAGTGATCTAACAAATTCACAACAACTCTCTTATACACAAATGTAAAGGGATGAATAGAATATGTACATATAAATAGATGGATGAGCGATGGCGTGCGCCATAGGCAAGATGCAGTAGATGGTATAGAATACAGTATATACATATGAGATGAGTATTGTAGGATATGTAAACGTTATTAAAGTGGCGTTATTTAAAGTGACTAGTGATAACTTTTAAGTCTATTTATTTAAGTGACCAGAGATTTGAGTCTGTATGTTGGCAGCAGCCTCTGAATGTTAGTGATGGCTGCTAAACCGGCTGATGGCCTTGAGATAGAAGCTGTTTTTCAGTCTCTCAGTCCCAGCTTTGGTGCACCTGTACTGACCATGCCTTCTGGATGGTAGCGGGGTGAACAGGCAGTGGCTCGGGTGGTTGTCGTCCTTGATGATCTTTTTGACCTTCCTGTGACATCGGGTGGTGTAGGTGTCCTGGAGGGCAGGTAGTTTGCCCCCGGTGATGCGTTGTGCAGACCGCACTACCCTCTAGAGAGTCTTGCGGTTGTGGGCGATGCACTTTCCGTACCAGGCGACGATACAGCCCGACAGGATGCTCTAGATTGTGCATCTGTAATAGTTTGTGAGTGTTTTAGATGACAAGCCAAATTTCTTCAGCCTCCTGAGGTTGAAGAGGCTCTTGCGCCTTCTTCACCACGCTGTCTGTGTGGTTGGACCATTTCAGTTTGTCCGTGATGTATACGCCAAGGAACTTTCCACCTTCTCCACTACTATCCCGTCGATGTGGATGGGGGGGGGGTGCGCCTTCTGCTGTTTTCTGTAGTCCATGACCATCTCCTTTGTTTTGTTGACATTGAGTGAGGTTATTTTCCTGACACTACACTCCGAGGGCCCTCACCTCCTCCCTGTAGGCCGTCCCGTCGTTGTTGATAATCAGGCCTACCACTGTAGTGTCGTCTGTAAACTTGATGATTGAGTTGGAAGCGTGCATGGCCACACAGTCATGGGTGAACAGGAAGTACTTCTAAGGACCTGAAGCGAGGCGACCATCTCTGTCAGCGCCATGTTTTGACTGATGGCACAATAATGCTAATATGGTTAGCTAGCTAATTACCAACAACTGTAACGATGGCTCCCCATTGCCTACCGCTTTGGCTGCACAGCCTTTGCTTGTGCTCACAATAGTCGGCTGCGGCATCCCCCTCTGCATGGGCTATATGCACATTGGCGTTAGCATTGGCACTGGCACTAGTAGCATCACTACCTAATACGTCGGTTAATTTCCTACATTTGGCTGCATCTGACCCAAGGGACTTTACTTTTTTGTCCCTTAACTTTTCAGCCCCACCTTTGCGTTTTTTACTGTGTTGATTTGGGATATTGCGTAAGCTGACTTCTATTGATAGCCACGAGACGTTGATGTAGCTATGTCACTGTCAGTGTCAGTGTGTATGTGAGGGAAGGGGCCTGGGCTAAGGACTGCAGCCGCTGCACAGAGGGAGGAATGGACCAACGTGTCGCTCAACTGCTCAGCCCCCACTATAATTTGGACCATTGAGCCGGCCCAGTCAAACAGCCTGGGCCGGGAGATGCACATTTTCCTGGTTATATTGCCATTCCGCTACTACACACACACACACACACACACACACACACACCAGTGTCCTCCCTTTTGTCACCTCATCATGTCGACCAGACAGAAGGGTCACAGTGCAGTGACATTTTGCTCAATCTGAAATCCGCTCGGATCAGGCCACTCGCATGCTCTGTTATTGAAAGAGAACCGTGTTGGCAGAGCTCAACCTCGCCAGTCTGTCGGTGGTGGCGATGCAATAAACACCTGCCACCTGTCAATTACGTGTGATTGATTGGAATGTGGAAATATGCTGGAGTGTACACTAACACCCTTCAACCATGAAATATACATATACCAAGACATTTATCCAGAAATGTATGTAAAATTGAAATGTATATCATGATATAGATGTACAGTATGTATCCTTTATCATAAATTGTACATTGTATGTTATTAACACATAATATATATAGACTGTGATCAAGCCTGACCTTTCCCCCTGACACCTTTGCTGTACCTCAGGTGACCTCTGGTTTCAAGTCCAAGACCATGGTGGCAGCGCTGCCCGCACCCTTCCTGGACCCACTCTTCTCCATTTCACTCATGGAGGACTGCGAGCTTCGCCAGTTGGTCCTTGAGATCCTGCTCAACATCATCGATCGCCACGACAACCGCGCCAAGCTGCGGGGCATCAGGTAACAGCTGGTGTCAAAATGCCCACTGCCGGTGTCGGGTGTTCCGCTGGGGTGCATGCTCCCCCCGATCGCTTTTAGTTGTTGTGTTTGAGGTTGTACGTTATCTTAATTGATGGTAGGCTGCTCTGGGTAAGAGCGTCTGCTAAATTAACAAAATGTAATGCACAGTGCCTATTGAAATTCTAAACAACCCTTGCACAGTCTTCATATTATGCTGCCTTAAAATGTAATCTAAAAATATAGTTTTTTTTCCTACAGATCTACACAACCTACTCTTTCAAAGTAAAAAAAAAAAAAAGTTTAACGTTTTCTAAAAAAATATATATACAATGAAGATGTATTGATTGCGTATGTCTTAAGACCCCAGAGTTATAACTTGGTGGAAACACCTTTGGCAGCCATTACAGCTGTGAATAATTTACAAATCGTAAAGCAACATAGATCAATTGTTTTGGTCAAAATTGCTCAAGCTCAGTAAAAGTAGTGGGTGATGTTGGCTTTCGCCGACTGGTCGAGCACCGGTGCACACTACCAAGTGCGCTATTTTTCAGATGTTGCCCAACCGGAGTTACACAGTAATAATGTCACTGCTATTAGCTTCAAGACATACATACTATGGAACGCCGTTTGGGTCTTTGCGTGTCAAAAAAGATACAGTAGCACTGTCAAAGCTGTACAAAAAAGTCTCCAAACACCGGCCATGAACGATGTGTTTACAGTACCACGTTGGTAATAAAGCATCATTTGTTCGACCGCAACTTCTGAGGTAGCTAGCTTTAGCTTGGGACCTAGTTAGCACCAATACAATCAGCCTGAAAACATAGAAACTGCAGTCATTTTCATTATTCTTAGCAATGATTTAGGAATCCTTGTGAGTAAATATTAGCTAGGTTGCCACTTGTTGTTCGCCTATTGAAATTGAATTTCAGTTCATGAAAATAAATAGCTAGCCAGCTACTTAACCCTGTTGCCCAAGGCTAACGTTATAAGCAGCCAGTAGCGTCATCTGGCTAGTGAGACTCGACCGGACCGGGTTATGTGTTGTGAAGCGAGTCACAATAAGGATTAGGCACAATAGTGGAATTTGTGGTTTGCCTTCAATATAAATTATGTAATTGACAGTAATACAAATAGTAGAATTATGCCATACTTTTATTTTGAAGGCTAACCGCAAAGTCCACTATTGTAGCTAATCCTTATTGTGGCTAGGTTCACATAGATGGGTTCGTCCACCATTAACCTGTCTCGCCCCCCCCCGTTCCGCTAGCGGAACTCCTCCCACATTCCACTGAAAAGGCAGAGCGCGAAATTCAAAAAATATTTTTTTTTAAATATTTAACTTTCACACATTAACAAGTCCAATACAGCTAATGAAAGATACACATCTTGTGAATCCAGCCAACATGTCCGATTTTTTAAATGTTTTACAGGGAAAACACAATATATATTTATGTTAGCTCACCAACAAATAGAAAAAAGCACAGACATTTTTCACAGCACAGGTAGCAAAATCAAAATCAACCAAACTAACCTAGAACAAACCAAAGAAACCAAGAAACAACTTAATCAGATGACAGTCTTATAACATGTTATACAATAAATCTATGTTTTGTTCGAAAAATGTGCATATTTCAGGTATAAATCATAGTTTACATTGCGGCTACAATCAGAAATTGCACCGAAAGCAGCCAGAATAATTACAGACACCAACGTGACATACCGAAATACTCATCATAAAACATTTCTGAAAAATACATGGTGTATAGCAAATTAAAGACAAAGATCTTGTGAATACAGCCAATATTTCAGATTTTCTAAGTGTTTTACAGCGAAAACACAATATAGCATTATATTAGCTTACTACAATAGCCTACCACACAACCGCATTCATTCATCAAGGCACGTTAGCGATAGCAATAGGCACGTTAGCGTTAGCGAATAAACCAGCAAAAGATATTAAATTTCACTAACCTTCATAAACCTTCCTCAGATGACAGTCCTGTAACATCAGGTTATACATACACTTATGTTTTGTTCGAAAATGTGCATATTTAGAGCTGAAATCCGTGGTTATACAACGTAGCATAACGTAGCATAACATGCTGACGTAGCATCTTTTTCCCAGAATGTGCAGATATTTCTATTAGACTCTCACCTATTCTGACCAAATAGCTATTCATAAACATTACAAAAAAACACATGTTGTATAGGAAACGATAGATCCATCAGTTCTTAATGCAATCGCAGTGTTAGAATTCTAAAAATATCTTCATTACGACATAAGACTTAGTTATGGTAAGGGGATAACCAAAACCTGAGCGCAAAGCTACTTGTACACAGTTCGACAGATATATGAAATAGCATCACAAAATGGTTCCTACTTTTGCTGATCTTCTATCAGAACGTTGTACAATGGGTCCTTTGTCCAGAACCGTCGTTGTTTTGGATTCAGAACGTTCTTTTTCCCTCTTTAATTAGCAAGCACACTGGCCATGCAGCGCTAAGCTCTCCAACGTCAACAAAGTCGAACAACGCAACACGCCGAACGTCCCGAATAAAGTTAAATAATCTAATGAAACTATATTGAAAAAACATACTTTAGGATGATATTGTAACATGTATCAAATAAATTCAAAGCCGGAGCTCATATTCGCCCATAACGACAGGTTTCCAGTAGGCAATAGCAGGTCCCCCCACGCGCCTTGCAGACAACAGAAAATGGGGGACACGTTGTTCCAAGAGGGCTCATTCAACGTCAGACAGAGATAATCAACTCCTTTTTCCTCTCACTTCCTCTTGACATCCAGGGGAAGGTGTATGACGTGCACGTATAGTCATACGTATCATGCCCATTTATAGGCAGCGACTTGAACACAGCATCGATTTCAGACTTTCCACTTCCTGGTCACAAAGTGTGCTGCCAAATGAGTTGTGTTTGACCCACAGACAAAATTCAAACGGTTTTAGAAACTAGAGAGTGTTTTCTATCCAATAGTAATAATAATATGCATATTGTACGAGCAAGAATTGAGTACGAGGCCGTTTAAATTTTGAACGATTTTCCCCAAAAGTGAAAACAGCACCCCCTATCCTCAACAGGTTTTAATCAAAGAAAAACTGTCTTTTAAATCAGGGTTATTTTAGATGACACCTAGCTATATAGTTAGCTAGCTAACTATAGCTACTGAATCAGACTGTCGTCTTGATATGTTTTTGGAGAAGAAAACACATCCAATTGCATCCATGAGCTAGCTAGCTTTTATGACCAGCATTGTAGGTGCGCGAGACAACTTTACCAGCATCGTACGTAGCATATGTATCGATGAATCGTTGTGACATGAAATACAAGTGATAGTGTTATCCATGTGTAATAACCTGTCTAGGACTGAAAAGGCAGCGCGGGAAATTCAAAAATATTTTTTGGAAATATTTAACTTTCACACATTAACAAGTCCAATACAGCAAATGAAAAATAAACATCTTGTGAATCCAGCCAACATGTCCGATTTTTTTAAATGTTTTACAGCGAAAACACCACATATATTTATGTTAGCTCACCACCAAATCCAAAAAAGCACAGACATTTCTTTCACAGCAAAGGTAGCTTTCACAAAACCCACAAATAGAGATAAAATGAATCACTAACCTTTGAACATCTTCATCAGATGAGTCATATAACATCATGTTACACAATACATTTATGTTTTGTTCGATAATGTGCATATATATATATATATATAAAATCTCCGTTTACATTGGCGCGTTACGTGCAGTAATGTTTTGATTCCAAAACATCCGGTGATTTTGCATAAATACTCATAATAAACATTGATAAAAGATGCAAGTGTTATTCACATAATTAAAGATAAACTTATCCTCTATGCAACCGCTGTGTCAGATTTCAAAATAAACTTTACGGAAAAAGATTAATCTGAGAACGGCGCTCGGAGCACAATCCAGCCAAAGAAATAGTCGCCATTTTGGCGTCAACAAAAGCTACAAAAACACTATAAATATGCACTTACCTTCGAATAACTTCATCAGAAGGCACTCCCAGGATTCCCAGATCGACAATAAATGACTGAAAAGTTCCATAAAGCCCATCATTTAGCCACTTGTTGTTAGCATGTTCAGCCCAGGAATCCATTTTCATGACGCACGAGCAATCCCTCCAGACAAAAACTCAAAAAGTTCCGTTACAGGTCGTAGAAACAGGTCAAATGATGTATGCAATCCATATTTAGTATGTGTTTTACATTAATCATCAATAAGGATCCGACCGGAGAATTTCATTGTCTGAAGAAAGAGCATTGGAACGAGAGCACTCTCTCTCGTGAGCGCGCCAAAAGAGACTGAAAGTTTCTGACGACCACTCAGTAAAATAGCTCCTATGAGCTCCTTTATAGTAGAATCATATAACTAAAATCTAAAGACGGTGACATCTAGTGGAAGCCCTAGGAAGTGTTTGCTCATCCATAACTAGAAGGGGTATCATTTGACACTGTTTTGAAAATCGAGTTCTCTTATACTTACAGACATAATTCAAACAGTTTTAGAAACTTCAGAGTGTTTTTTATACAATAGTAATAATAATATGCATGTATTACCTTCTGGGACAGAGTAGGAGGAAATTCCGTTTGGGCACGCAATTTATTCAAAGTCGAAATGCTGCCCCCTATCCCGATGAAGATAACTACGTAAAAAAATGTATGAACGCGTTAAATTATTATGTGACGTGCAGTCATATTCAGGTCCTGATTGGTCAACAAGCTTATTTGACAAGTAATATAGTGCCATCTACTGGTCATTGTTTTATTTTTGACACACAAAGACCCAAACTACGTTCCATAGCAAAGACTCAAACGGCGTTCCATAGAAATCCTGGTTGAGAATGAAATGACTGAACAAATGAACAACGAAACAGCACAGCAAGTGACAGAAATAGGTTTTGATTATGTTTTACTGGTAATGGGGACATACGTAAATGCCAACAAAATAACTTTTTGGTCAGTGTGTGTGTGTGTGTGTGTGTGTGTGTGTGTGTGTGTGTGTGTGTGTGTGTGTGTGTGTGTGTGTGTGTGTGTGTGTGTGTGTGTGTGTGTGTGTGTGTGTGTGTGTGTGTGTGTGTGTAACCTTTATTTAACTAGGCAAGTCAGTTAAGAACAAATAATTTTTTACAATGACCCTGGCCAAACCCGGACGACGCTGGGCCAATTGTGCTATGGGACTCCCAATCACAGCCGGATGTGATAGAGCCTGGATTCGAACCAGGGACTGTAGTGATGCCTCTTGCACTGAGATGCCGAGCCTTGGACCGCTGCGTCCATGTGGGTGTGATAACTATTTAACTGTACTAGAATGCTTAAAAGGCTGCTAAAATTTAGAATATTGGTTATCGGTATCGGGTTTTTTTGGCAAGAAAAATATCGGATATCGGTATTGGCCAAAAATGTCATATCAGTGCATCACTAATTATTTTCTTTCACCTTGAAAGTGTGGAGTTGGTTGTGAAAATCCGTAGGGGGAAAAATCATGTCCTTTTTAAGACTGCAAGGGGTGTGACATATCTTTCATTTTTGAATCTTTCTCTTTTTTGTTAGGATCATTCCTAATGTGGCGGCCTTGAAGATAAAGAGGGAGAAGATATCGAAACAAGACGTTGGGTTCATGAAAAAGGTGAATTAAAGAGTTGCACTTAAAAAAGTATACACTTCCAGTATTGCACATTGTACTACCTGTGTGTGATGCATTATGATTGCATAATGAAGGTATGCATTTGTAATGCTTGGTAGAATGAGTCGTTAGCTTGGGTGATAAAAATCCCTATCGTTTCATTCATGGACAGCGTTAAAAGGTAAAGCAGCACATTAGTAGCTCTGATGCGTTAATTGATTTTCACAGACAGTGTTACCATCAGTTTGTCTTCAAATAAATAACAAGCTGGGGCCAGTTGCAACACTCCATTACAGCTCCCCATAGAAAACCACTATGGATCACAAATGCTTCTGCCACAGCTCTTTACTGCAACAAGCTCTCACAGTCTCACTGCAGCACAATTAGACGTTCATCTACATTTATCCAAACTCAACATTTCAAAGTGTTTTTGTTGCTGCTGGTGCTGTATCGTTCCATTTCTCCAAAAGTCAATTTTAGAAGTTAATAAATGTAGGCACTCATTCCAAATGGTTAAGGTAAGGGTTAAGGTTTGTGATAGGGTTAAAGCATTACGTTTAGGCACTTATTCCAAATGGTTAAGGGTTAAGGTTTGTGATAGGGTTAGAACATTAAGTTTAGGCACTTCTTCCAAATGGATAAGGTAAGGGTTAAGGTTTGTGATAGGGTTAAAACATTAAGTTTAGGCACTTAACCATTTGGAATAAGGTAAGGGTTAAGGTTTGTGATAGGGTTAAAACATTAAGTTTAGGCAATTATTCCAAATGGTTAAGGTAAGGGTTAAGGTTTGTGATAGGGTTAAAACATTAAGTTTAGGCACTTATTCCAAATGGTTAAGGTAAGGGTTAAGGTTTGTGATAAAAAAACACATGTCCGTGACTGGAATCGAACACGCAACCTTCTGATCCAGAGTGATTGTAGTACAAAACCCAAGCCTACTTGATGGTAATAACTGTTGCCCCTAGTGGCTGTTTTTTTAAGGCATTTCCAGACGTCCTCAGGACAATTTCGGCATCAATCTTGAACGACCTGGCTGCTCTGTCCTCTGTTGGTGGTAGTCGTGCGTTATTGCAGTGTAATAAACAGACTCTATTCTACTTTACTTTGTTAGATTTATTTGATGGGGACAATGCACATTAATCAACATTTCTGTCTGTGCCAGATTTTGCAAACTGGCTAATTTTCAATACTCCATATCTCCCTGCCAATACCACATAAGCAATCAGATAAGCAACCCTAACATCATAGAGCGATGCAGGCTTTTGTTCCAGCCCAGCACTTACATGCCTGATTCAGCTTATTGAGGTCCCGATGAGGTCCCAATGTCTAGCTGATTTTAAGAGACGTGTGTTCGAAGAGTTTAGGTATGGCATCAGGGATGTAGTGGAGGGTAAGCGGTTTTGACTGGAGGTTGTTGTTTGTAGGGGTGCCAGGTAGGTTGTGAGAATATATAGATTTCTTCTTTTTGTTTGAGAGGGAATGAGTCCAGTCTAGTCCGTCAAGTCTACACCAATACAAAGGACACCTGTAAAAGTCGGTATGGGAATACACTTTTCATAAACCCTTCAAACATTGTAAATAACTTCAAAACAACTGTTATTTTGCATTGGTTGTATTCTCAACATTTCTATCGTGTTTTTTGCTCATCTTTAACAACGAATCCAATCATTTTAGACGCCACTGTATATGAGGAAAGTAAGCTGAACATAGTCTAGAGACAATGTCATCCACACAGAGCCCATAGCTCCGGCTCCCCTAGCTGCGATATGCTTCACAACATTTAGCATTTACCCTCGACTCTTGCAAGTCCCCCATAAAGAAACCATTGCCACCGAAATACATTGCAGCATTTAGCATCCATGCTATCGCTGCCACTGTCAAGGCTAATTAATGGAGCTCAATCCTCCTTTGTCAGAGGAACATAATAAGTAGCTAGATAGAGAGCTATGTCGCCAGCTGGGTCGTGTTGATTAGGGCGCAAGGTAGCAACATACAGCTAAATGTTTTTAAACAGAAAGGGAGTGTTTCTTATTGGATATGGTCAAATGTATGTAGTTTTGTCCTTTAGCTGTTCTTGTCAATTAATGTTCTGTATTATGTCATGATTTGTGTGGACCCCAGGAAGTGTACCTGCAGCTTTCGCAACAGCTAATGGAGATCCTAATAAAATACCAAATAGTACCTCACCTCTTCACCCAGTTTCGGACCGTTTTCTAACATTTCTTGCCTACTGAACACGACCCTGCTTAAGGCTATTAAGTGTCAGAGGCAGTCTTGTAGGTTGGTTATTTTTAGGTCATGGCTTCAAGTTATTTTCATGAGCCATCGAGTGTGTATTTGAATATCTGACTAAATGAATAAGGAACTACCCACCACCTCTTTCGTTAAAGATGGTCACACTGCTCGCTGACTCAGAAACAAGTTCATTTTTTAGATGCAATCATCTTTGGTTGGTTATTTTAGGTATTTGCTCCAGTGATGTTGTCCACTTTACTAAAGCTTGTGATGTGTTGAGTGATTGCGCAAATGTGGGTTCTTCGTTCACAGGGCTGCATCTCCCTCATTGCTCCACAGTCACATTTACCCGTCTCTGGCCTTATGGAAAGTCTGGCGCTATATTTTGCTCTGTCTGTTCTAGGAATGCAACGGCACTGTGGGCCCACGGTTCTGTATGTATAACGGTTTGTGGGCCACTGTAACGTTACGGTTTCGGTATCTTTATATTTAAGATTTTTTTTTAAACACATCACCCTTTAAACAATGAACTCTTTATTTTGCCTATAGACAAATAAAACTTTCCTTTCAGAAAAATGGCAGCCTGACTGACTAGGCCTGGTTTCTGTCTCTACTGTATGAAATCAAAGGGAGAAAAATCATTACAATTAAAAGTGCTTCTTCGTTTTGACAACATGTAGCTCTTCATCTCCCAATCCAGTACATAGTGAACCGCCACAGTGAGGTAGCTTTGAGTTGCTCTGGAGGTCCAACTATCAGTGGAGAGAGCTAGATAGGATGTCTGTGTCAATTCCTTTTCAATTTCTCTCCGTGATGTTTCAGAGTTTGGGAATTACTTTGCTGCTGAAATGTGTGCGGGAGGGGACATTGTAACGCGGTAAAAAAAAAAAATCATGTGACGAAATCCCAAGTCAGTAACCACGGAATAGGGCTGCAAATCTTTGGCTCTGAATACTCCCACTGCTTTCATTATTTCTTTGTTTCTGAATTTGTTGCAAATTGTTGTTGGAAGGCAGCAGCGAGAGATTGTTGTGTTTTTGCTAACGAGTGGGCTCCACTTGCAAGGGATACGGCCGGGTGATGGCGATGAAAATGACACATCATGCTAGAACTGTTTCCACTCGAGTAGCCGACAGTGGCAAAGCAATGCTTGCAGACTGTACTTTGTTTGTTTATGGTCTTCTTACCCTCATCATCGCATTGAACGCTGAATCCATAATGTTCCCACACAGTGGATTTGAAAGACGTCGGTGCCTCTTCAGATTTGCTTCTCTCGGTCTCGCTAGCGCTCGCCATTGTCACGTTGGCGCTCAGAGAATATTTGTTTTTAGTTTCCCCTCTCTTCATGGGGCCCCTCTTAGGGAGGTTTCCTACTGAGATGTCATTGCAAATCGTCCATTAGTTGTTGAAAGGGGAGGGGGTTGCGGTCACTACATTGAGACGTTGCTGTGGAGTAAAGTTTGTCAGCCCTCAGGAGCCCCCTAACGGCCACAAGGTGCGCGTCTGGTTCTGTGGATCTGAATGTACAACGTGCGTGAGGTCTTCAGCGCAATCAACACATTTTGGAAATTATAGGAAAATGACAGGCATACCGTGATTCCGCGGTTCGCGTGTGCGTATTGAACCGTGGGGGGGGCGTACCGAACGGTTCGATAACATACTGTGTACCGTTGCATCCTTAGTCTGTTCCATGGACATGGATTTTTCTTTCTTTCCCTCAGTCTCTATCTGTCGCTCGTTCACTCTCTCACTCGCTCTCTCTATCAGTTATCTAAAAACCTACTCTCTTTCATTGGTTTGACAGATTTAAAAAAATATCTTTCTCTGTTGCTGTCTCCTCAATGGTTCGAAATACTCAAATTCGTAAGAATTGTCATCACTTTTTCTTTCTTTCAGATGTTTAACACTAGAACCACCAAGATGGTCAATCTGACCGTTTTCAATAACTTAATTTCAGTAAATACTTTGAACCCACCTGTCCCTGACTTTTCCTAAATACTGTATGTGGTATGTTCCACTCCAGCAGTAGTTTGGAGATATCATAAATTACTAAAACTTTCAGAGCATTTCTACGTCAAGCACCGTGACGGTCGAAAAGACCATATGCATATTTAAAGGATTGTTCACTATTTTACAACTAAATCTAAATGTATGTAAATTACATGTTATAGAAGGGTCCAGACACTTTGGGGGGGGGGGGGGGGGGGTTTACTTGGATTTGCGAAACCTACCACATCCTCATTGCTTGTTCTACATTAGGGGGGCTACGGAAAAACATGAACAATGGCTCCAAAAACACCCAAATACGTCCTTTTAAAAACGGGAAATGATTTAGATTTTGTATACATGAAATTCTGTATTTCTGAACTTTAAACACAACGTTATATTCCATTTTATGCGACTCGAGCGGTTTCCCCTACCAGTTGTGCTGTGTGGGCTGCACGGAGAAGCAGCACAGCTGGTAGGGGAAATCGCATAAAATGGAATATAACGTTGCTTTTTGGTAAGCTCCATTCCCTTTGTCAATGCACGCTGCGCATTGACAGTGGGGAGAATGAGTATTTGATACACTGCCGATTTTGCAGGTTTTCCTACTTACAAAGCATGTAGAGGTCTGTAATTTTTTTATCATAGGTACACTTCAACTGTGAGAGAAGGAATCTAAAACAAAAATCCAGAAAATCACATTGTATGATTTTTAAGTAATTAATTTGCATTTTATTCTCCCCACTGTATATCTATTTTTATATTTGTGAAATTAGTTACAATGTAGTTTAGGTTTGGACGGGCCATTAGCTGGCCAGGCAACTGTTGTCTTACACATATAAATGTTTTCAAATGCACATATCAGAATGACCGTCATGACCATTCTAGTCATGAAATTCCGGCGCTTCGATTGTTCAATTCTGTGAAATGCATTTGTGTGTGCCGTATGTTGCCAAAGAAAAATGACTAAATATGAAGATATTGAGGGACTGGTAAATGACATGTCCAAATGACAAGAATATGAAGTTATTTCAATAAGTAGATTTGTTTATTTAAAATAATGAGTCTCTCTCTCTCTCCATCCATCCTTCCATCCACACACCCATCCATCCATCTACCCAATCATTCTTCTTTCCTTCTATCCATCTACACATTCATCCCTCCCTTCCTCTCCTCTCAGCATGGGCAGCAGCTGTACCGTCACATCTACCTGGGCTGTAAGGAAGAGGACAACGGTCACAAGAGCTTTGAGCTGCTCTTCACTACCCTGGCCGTGCTCACCATTGAGCTGGCCAATGAGGAGGTGGTGGTGGACCTCATCAGGCTGGCTCTTGCCCTGCAGGTAGGACGGAAGACACCGATAGCGTGGTGTAACTTCAGAGGTTTTTGGTGATTTGGGGCTGAATCCTAACTTTAGATTTTTTTACGTGTGCAATTTCATATCCGTGAGTGAGTTTTGGTTTGCAATTGTTGCCATGCAATGTGTATGTAGGTAATAGGTGTCCTGTGGAATCAGTCATTGTGTCACAGGACACATTTTAGTAGTCAATGTAATTTATTCATAATGATGGGAGGGAAAAAACTGTCAACACAACATTGCCTAAGCAACGATACCAGCTTTTAGTTGTTTTTGTAGGAATTCATATTTACAACAAGAAAGATAACGTTATAACGAGAAGATGTCGTTATTATGAGAAATAGCCTTTAGCATGTTGAAATGTTAGCACAGGCTACTTGGAAGACTTGGCTTCCTCTCATGCACTGGTTGACATTATGGCAGGCTTGCGTGAGTTGATCAACTTTAATTTTCTCCTCGGTTTGAAGTATTGGGAGATAGTAGTGTCATTGAGCAATATGCAGTTGAAGTCGGAAGTTTACATACACTTAGGTTGGAGTCATTAAAACTCGTTTTCAACCACTCCACAAATTTCTTGCTAACAAACTATAGTTTTGGCAAGTCGGTTTGGACATATGCTGTGTGCATGACACAAGTAATTTTTCCAACAATTGTTTACAGACAGATTATTTCACTTATAATTCACTGTATCACAATTCCAGTATGTCAGAAGTTTACATACACTAAATTGACTACCTTTAAACAGCTTGGAAAATTCCAGAAAATGATGTCATGGCTTTAGAAGCTTCTGATAGGCTAATTGACCTCATTTGAGTCAATTGGAGGTGTACCTGTGGATGCATTTCAAGGCCTACCTTCAAACTTAGTGCCTCTTTGCTTGACATCATGGGAAAATCAAAAGAAATCAGCCAAGACCTCAGAAAAAAATTGTGGACCTCCACAGTTCTTTGTTTCTGGGCATTTTGAGTTTGTAATCAAACCCACAAATGCTGATGCTCCAGATACTCATCTAGTCTTAAGAAGGCCAGTTGTATTGCTACTTTAATCAGCACAACAGTTTTCAGCTGTGCTAACAATTGCAAAAGGGTTTTCCAATGATCAATTAGCCTTTTAAAATGATAAACTTGGATATAGCAACGTCCGTATCCATAATCAAATGATTCAGCCAAGTCTCTGAGATAACCAGAACGTCTGGGCTTGTGTCGTACACTCAGACATCCAGAAAGTCCAGTTTACACATGTATACGTATCAGTCCAAGACCTCTGCGAGATTTGAAAACAGCAGGAGTATCCATGGTGACACTGGTCAATAGAACTGTATGAGCTCGCCACAATAGGCTTCCTGGTTGGATTCAAAATGTACAGAGATAATAGTAGAATTCAGGATAGCGTGCACAAGATTACTATTGACAATACTCCTATGCTTATGAGCACATGTAGCAAAATGATAGCTTGATACAAAGCTATTAATAGCATAGGTGGAGCTAACAACAGTGGGTGTCTTAGGGGAGCTAACGGAGCTATCAATTGAAATTAAATTAACAGGCACAGAATTACCATTTTCAATAGCCCTATCAACATGGGAAGCTGTGGCGAAATGATATCAGCTGCGATTGAATGGGAGTAAATACTTTTGAGGAGCTTGATTTGATCAGTCAATGCCTCAGATACAAATGCCAGAGATGTCCTCTCAGCATTGTTGCAGTGCAACAAGTTTGTGTTCAGTAGACACAAAATTGAAGAAAATACTCCAAAACAGACTGAAGCAGGAAGATACTATCTGATACTCAGGGTTGCGGAGTAACTGATTACACGTAATCAGTTACATGTAATCTTATTAGAAAAACAGTAACTGTAATTGGTTACGCTACCAGCAAAAATGTTCCAATCAGATTATAGATACTTTGTAAAAACTGGATTACTTCTTAGATTACTTTTAAATTCAGAAAGGATGTTTATAAAAAATGCATTGACCCCTTTCTGTTTTCTCAATGACATTCAATTCAGCATTGAAAAAACGTGTGCGTTTGTTTGTTCCACCTGAGTCTGAGCACAAGTCAAAGACCACTATGATGACACGCTAAATGTGTTTGATGGATCCTTTTTGTCTTCCTCTAATGCCTCTTAAGGGGAAAGTACTCCAAAAGTAACAGAACGTAATCAGATTGTTACTGAGTTTAGGTAATCCAAAAGCGAAGTTATGGATAAAAATTTGACAGGTAACTAGTAACTGTAACAGATTACATTTAAAAAGTAACCTATCCAACCCTGCTGATACTATCCAATAAGAAACGCTCATTTTCCTTTGCACTGATGTGCTGTAATGAACATGACCCAGAGTCAGGTCGTTGCAAACTCCCTTCATTGTGGATTGAATGTATATATTAGTTGAATGCCTGACTGAATTAACTGCAACTAGCATAGAATTCTATAAGATAGCTAGCTAGCATTAGGGCTGTTGTAATGTGCTCTATGCTACACTAAAGCCAAAGGCACATTTTCTCTTCTCTGGACAATCCATTTTTTTTATTTTCCTTTCTATCTGTTGCAAAAAAAATGCCCTTGTGTGGCATATTTCTAAAGCTTTTCATTGGTTGCAGGATATGTCCTTGGCTAATGAGGAGAACATGCCCATGGTCATCCGTTGTGGCATCATGGCACTGGTGGCGGCCTACCTGAACTTTCTTAGTCAGATGATCGCCAACCCAGCCTTCTGTCAACACGTCAACAAGGTAAATTACCTTGGAATTGAAGAGAGAGTTCAGGAAAAATGTATGAGTTGAGTTGTCTGTAGTAACAGCATCCACAATAATCTGTTTACATGTACTTCTCTCTCTCTCCCTCCCCCCTCCCTCAATCTCTTACTGTCTCTCCGTCCCACTCTACTCTTCTAGGTGATTGAGATGAGGAACCTGGAGGCCCCTTACCTCCTCCCTGAGCACATCTTCAGAGAGAAGTGTCCGTAAGTGTCGTCTGGTCGCCCACTGACTCCAGATATTTTCGCAGCTACCCTTCATGCACTGACCTCCTCTTCACCTTGCATTCAAATATTCATTGATCAGATTTGTTGAAATATTCTCTCATGCGATGGATGAGAAGCACAAAGTGAAATAATTTCAAATGCCCATCCCTAGTCAGTAGTGGTCAGTAGTACAGTGTGGTTGTGTTGTTGTGGTCAGTAGTTATGTGTTTGTGGTCAATATGTTAGGTCAGTAGTTGTCTTTTTGGTCAGTAGTAGTGGTAGGTAGTTGTGGTTATTTGCAGAAGTTGTGGTTCAGTAGTTGTGTGGTTGTGTTCAGTAATTGTGTTCAGTAGTTTTGTGTTTGGTCAGTAGATGTGTGGTTGTGGTCATTTAGTTCTGGTTTAGTAGTTGTCTGGTCAGTAGTTGTGTTCAGTAGTTGTGTGGTTTTACTCAGTGATTTTGGTCAGTACTTTTGGCTGGTAGTGGAGGTCAGTAGTTGTGAGGTTCTGTAGTGGGGGTCAGTAATACTGAACGCCCAACTGCAACCTCATGCTGTGACAGAAGTGGATTTGGATTGCTAAAATTGGACCCTGGCAACCATTTTGTCCCTTGTGATAAAACATTATTCAACAAGGGATGCCTGACAAGAGAAGCACAAGACAGCAGTTGCATTTAAATGAAATTATTATCAAACTCCTGCAAAGGACAACTCAAGTTTTTATTTAATAATATATTTAGCATAAACTCATGATTTTTAACCGAAAATGGTTCTAATTTCCATAGGTTTAAAGGGATACTTTGAGATTTTGGCATTGAAGCCCTTTATCTACCTCCCCAAAGTCAGATTAACTCATGGATACCATTTGTATGTCTCTGCATCCAGTATGGAGGAAGTTAAAGGTACTTTCGCAAGTTAATGCTAACTACCGTTAGCGGAATGCAAAAATATGTTTTAGATTTTTAAATTCTTCAAAGTAGCTACCCGTTGCACACTTTTGGCATTCTCTCAACCAGCTTCACGAGGTAGTCACCTGGAATGGTGTGCCTTGTTAAAAGTTAATTTGTCGAATTTCTTTCCTTCTTAATGCGTTAGAGCCAATCAGTTATGTTGTGACAAGGTAGGGGTGGTATACAGAAGATAGCCCTATTTGGTAAAATACCAAGTCTATATTATGGCAAGAACAGCTTGAATATGCAAAGACAAATGACAGTCCATCATTACCTTAAGACATGAAAGTCAGTCAATCCAGAAAATGTCAAGAACTTTGAAAGGTCAAGTGCAGTAGCAAAAACCATCAAGCGTTATGATGAAACTGGCTCTCATGAGGACCGCCACAGGAAAGGAAGACCCAGAGTTACCTCTGCTGGATAAGTTCATTAGAGTTAACTGCACCTCAGATTGGGAAGCATTTATTTGGGCTGCAGAGTTCAAGTAACAGACACATCTCAACATCTACTCTTCAGAGGAGACTGTGTGAATCAGGCCTTCGTGGTCTAATTGCTGCAAAGAAACCACTACTAAAGGACACCAATAAGAAAAAGAGACTTGCTTGGGCCAAGAAACACGAGCAATGGACATTAGACCGGTGGAAATTTGTTCTTTGGTTTGATGAGTCCAAATTTGAGATTTTTGGTTCCAACCGCCGTGTCTTTGTGAGACGCAGAGTAGGTGGACGGATGATCTCCGCATGTGTGGCTTCCACCGTGAAGCATGGAGGAGGTGGTGTGGGGGTGCATTGCTGGTGACACTGTCAGTGATTTATTTAGAATTCAAGGCACACTTTAACAAGCATGGCTACCACAGCATTCTGCAGCGATACGCCATCCCATCTGGTTTGGGCTTAGTGGGACTATCAAATCAAATGTATTTATATAGCCCTTACATCAGCTGATATCTTAAAGTGCTGTACAGAAACCCAGCCTAAAACCCCAAACAGCAAGCAATGCAGGTGTAGAAGCACGGTGGCTAGGAAAAACTCCCTAGAAAGGCCAAAACGCAGGAAGAAACCTAGAGAGGAACCAGGCTAGGCTATGAGGGGCGGCCAGTCCTCTTCTGGCTGTGCCAGGACAATGACCCAAAATACACCTCCAGGCTGTGTAACGGCTATTTGACCAAGGAGAGTGATGGAGTGCTTCATCAGATGACCTGGCCTCCACAATCACCCGACCTCAAACGAATTGAGATGGTTTGGGATGAGTTGGTCGGCAGAGTGAAGAAGAAGAAAAAAAGCAGCCACATGTGCTCAGCATATGTGGGAACTCCTTCATGACTGTTGGAAAAGCATTCCTCATGAAGCTGGTTGAGAGAATGCCAAGAGTGTGCAAAGCTGTCATCAAAGGGTCGCTACTTTGAAGAATCTAAAATCTAAAATATATTTAGATTTAGATTTGTTTAACACTTTTTTTTGGTTACTGCATGATTCCATATGTGTTATTTCATAGTTTTGATGTCTTCGCTATTATTCTACAATGTTGAAAATAGTTTTACAAAAAAATCCATTGAATGAGTCCAAACTTTTGACTGGTACTGTAAATATGGTATCCACAAGTTCATTTCACTCTGGGGAAGTAAATAAATGGCTTCATTGCCAAAGTCCTGTACCATACCTTTAACATATGGTGGTAATTGCCGAAGGATGAGGACACACAAAGAAACCCTAATCAAAAAATCCTATAGGATTCCAATTGAAAAATCCAATAGAAAATCCAATCAGATTTTGGAACCTTTCCTATAGGATTTTATCCTATTGATAGAATAGTATAGGAGTTCCAATAAGACTGGTTCCAAAATCTGATAAGATTTTTCAATTGGTCAAATTGCAAATTAACTTGCAGCCTTTAATCTTTCCTATATTGTGATGGTGTGCTGAAGAGGTTGGGAATCTCAGGGAATTGCCACTGGTGTGAGTAGGCACAGATCTGGAAACATGGCAAAGAGGCTGTTTCTGTGCCATATTTAGCTGTGAGATTGTCCAATAAAGCCGTGTTTATCCAATTATAGTGTCCATACAATGTGGTCTAAAATAAAATTGGATAGAATAATATCAACACTATGCCTTGACAGGTTATAATAAGTAGTCAGGGTGAATGAACGGGCTGCTGCACAGTCATTATGGGAGCTCTTTCTAGTGCGCCCGGTTAAATTCTGCATATGAGCTCTTTTTAACTTTATAAATGGTTAAACTAGTGAGAAATGTGTTCACTATCAGCCTAAATTGAAATATTAATGTGTACACTATCACCATAAATTGAAATGTTGATTTATTTTTACATGTTGATTATTATATTGCGCTAATTTCCAGTACGTAAACAGTATGCATTACTACATTACACAAGCTTGCGGTTTGACCACATCGAATTAGCTAGCTAGTCAGTTGACAGGCAATATGTGGCTAACAGTAGTTTCTTAGTTAGCATAAAATGAGTGCCTAAAATGTTGTACAATGACAAATATGACTAAAACATTGACAACTTTGTCAGGAAACATAAGGAAACAAATACTGTAGTCACAGTTGTTGCATTCATGCACAGTGAAGGATAAAACAGTTAGAATAATAATGTTAGAAAACCCGGAGATTCTCTGCACAGCCACAGGTGGCGCGTTAGCACGAGCTCGCAGCGTTTCTTAGCCTATCAGTGAAGTCATCAGTCACTTTTAAAGACAAAGGTTTTCTTACAGGTGAATAAAACATAAATTAATATAGAAGTGTAGTTTTCCGATCAATGAAAATTTCGTAATTAATGTTGTTTTATTATACTGGAACTAATGACAACAAACTATAATTTCACGGGTTGAATTAAGAAAAACGTTCTAATGAGATTCTGAGTGGGGAGACAAAATCCTACCAGTCTCATCAAAAACCTATAGGATCCAACAGGATAACTTTTGATTTCCATTAGGAAACAAAAGTAGTCCAATATGATTCCAATAGGATTCTGATAGAGGGGATACAAAATCCTAATGGATTGCAAGAATCATATAGGGTCCAGTAGGATTTACTTTTGATTTCCAATAGGAAAAAAAGGTAGTCCAATATGATTCCAATACGATTCTGATAGAGGGGATACAAAATCCTATAGGATTGTGTGAATCCTATAGGATTCTATTCGATTTTTTTGATTTTTTTCACTAGGGTAGCCCATCTCTGTACCCCACACATACATACAGTACAATTATCTGTACGGTCCCTCAATCAAGTAGTGAATTTCAAGCACAGATTCAACCACAAATACCAGAGAAGTTTTTCAATGCCTCGCAAAGAAGGGTAAATAAATAAAAAAGCAGTCGCTGAAAATCCCTTTGATAACTTCACCTTGCTCAATTTGGCTTTGGATGGTGTATCAATACTCCCAGTTTCTACAAAGATACAGGGGTCCTTCCTAACTCAGTTGCCAGAGAGTAAGGAAACTGCTCTGGGATTTTACCCTGAGGCCAATTGTGATTTTTAAGCAGTTAGAGTGTCATGATTGTGATAGGAGAAAACTGAGAATGGATCAACAACATTGTAGTTACTCCACAATACTAACCTAAATGACAGAGTGAAAAGAAGGAAGCCTGTACAGAATAAAAAACATTCCAAAGCATGCATCCTGTTTGCAACAAGGCACTAAAGTAATTCTGCCAGAAATGTGGCAAAGAAATTAATTTTAGGTTTTGGCAAATCCCACACAGCACATCACTGCATGTTTTCAAGCATGGTGGTGGCTGCATCATGTTATGGGTATGCTTGTCATTGGCAAGGACTATGGAGTTTTTTGTTGTTGATTTAAAATGAACTGAATAGAGCTAAGCACAGGGAAATTCCGCGAGGAAAACCTGGTTGTCTGCTTTCCAACATACACTGGGAGACTATTCACCTTTCAGCAGGACAATAACCTCAAACACAAGGCCAAATCTACCCTGGAGTTGCTTACCAAGAAGACATTGAATGTTCCTAAATGGCCCAGTTATAGTGTTGACTTAAATCGGCTTGACAATTTATGGCAAGACATGAAAATGGCTGTCCAACAATGATCAACAATCATCTTGACAGAGCTTGAAGAATTTTTTAAAGAGTAATGGTCAAATATTATATAATCCAGGTGTGCCAAGCTCTTAGAAATGTACCCCAAAAGACTCAAAGTTGTAATTGCCACCAAAGGTGCTTCTACAAAGTATTGACTCAGGGATGTGAATACTTACACTACTGTTCAAAAGTTTGGGGTCACTTAGAAATGTCCTTGTTTTTGAAAGAAAAACACATTTCTTGTCCATTAAAATAACATCAGAAATACAGTGTAGACATTGTTAATGTTGTAAATGACTATTGTAGCTGGAAACGGCAGATTTTTTTTATCGAGTATCTACATAGGCGTACAGAGGCCCATTATCAGCAACCATCACTCCTGTTCCAATAGCACGTTGTGTTAGCTAATCCAAGTTTATCATTTTTCACGGCTAATTGATCATTAGAAAAACCTTTTGCAATTATGTTAGCACAGCTGAAAACTTTTGTGCTGGTTAAAGAAGGAATAAAACTGGCCTTCTTTAGACTAGTTAAGTATCTAGAGCATCAGCATTTGTGGGTTCGATTACAGGCTCAAAATGGCTAGAAACAAAGAACTTTCTTCTGAAACTCGTCAGTCTATTCTTGTTCTGAGAAATGAAGGCTATTCCATGCAATAAATTGCCAAGAAACTGAAGATCTCGTACATGCTGTGTACTACTCCCTTCACAGAACAGCGCAAACTGGCTCTAACCAGAATAGAAAGAGGAATGGGAGGCCCCGGTGCACAACTGAGCAAAAGGACATTAGAGTGTCTAGTCCTCATCTGGCAGCTTCATTAAATAGTACCCACAAAACACCAGTCTCAACGTCAACAGTGAAGAGGCGACTCTGGGATGCTTGCCTTCTAGGCAGAGTTGCAAAGAAAAAGCCATATCTCAGACTGGCCAATAAAAATATAAGATTAAAATGGGCAAAAGAACACAGACACTGGACAGAGGAACTCTGCCTAGAAGGCCAGCATCCCGGAGTCGCCTTTTCAATGTTGACGTTGAGACTGGTGTTTTGCGGGTACTAAGGTTTTCTAATTAGCAATTAGCCTTTTAAAATTATAAACTTGGATTAGCTAACACTGATAATGGGACTCCATACGCCTATGTAGCTATTCCATAAAAAATCTGCCGTTTCCAGCTACAATAGTCATTTACAACATTACCGATGTCTACACTCTTTTTCTGATCAATTTTATGTTATTTTAATGGACAAAAAATTAGCTTTTCTTTCAAAAACAAGGACATTTCTAAATGACCCCAAACATTTGAACGGTAGTGTATGTAAATTTGATTGTTCTGTATTTCATTTTTAATTAATTTGCAAAAATTTCAAAAAACATGTTTTCACATGTCATTATGGGATTTTGTGTGTAGATGGGTGACAAAAACGATTTAGAATTCAGGCTGTAACACAACAAAATGTGGATTAAGTCAAGGGGTATGAATACTTTCTGAAGGCACTGTTTGCAAAGAGTGTATGGTAGGCTTTAATATAGCCTACCATTCATTGTGTTACTCATTAACCATTCTCTATGCCTCAAGTTACCACACTAGCACATAAATATATGGCTCTGTTTTTGTCATAGTAAATAAGAACGCTTTACCTGGAATTAGCATTAAGTTTAGCTCTCTCACTACGGTTTTCCTTTCTCTTCAGGCTTCCAAATTCTCTTGAGAAGGAAGATCGGAGCCTGTATTTCCAGACGGTTGACCTCGCGGAGTGCCTGGTCGGCCCAGGATACAACGCTGAGCGTCTCTCAATCCCCTACGTCCCCCAAGTGACAGGTAAGCAAAGTTTTGTAGATGGGAGAAAACACAAATGGGGAGTGCTGATTTTAGGTTCAGTTTAGCCTTTTAGATCACAATGAATAAGATTTACATGGACAGGGTGGGGGGACCTGATCCCAGATCACCATTCCTACTCCGAGAAGCTTGATACGTCCAGAACCTGAAAACACATTGGAAAAGAAAAGTATGTAGCAGCTTGCTGCCGAAACATTGGATATCAGATCAATCAGTTGCGTCGGAACTATAAAGTGGGAGGTGTGAGCACGTTTAGCACAATATCGTTTTCACGTTTGTTCATGTAGGACAGGGCTCTCCAACCCCAGTTATAACTAACCTGATTCAGCGTATCAATAAGCTGACTATTAGAATCAGGTACGCTAGATTAGGGTTGGAGCGAAAACCTATAGGACAGTAGCTCTCCAGGAACAAGGTTGGAGACCCCGGATGTACAGAAATATGTTTTAATTTATTTCAGTTGTTCATGTAGGTAGGGTGTCGTTATTTTTATACTCTTGATAAACATTGACTATAAATCATTTCATTTCTTACTTGTACAGTAAGAGTGTGGGTAAGTCTTAAATTGACTCAGAAAGCAACAGGGTAATTAGCTGTTTGTTTTGTTTCCTTCCCACTCCTATTTGACTCAGTCCTATACACGGTAGGGAAGATCCTCCACAGGTGCAGGCAGACATCGCAAGGTAACCAGACCAAGTAGAGGAGCTTAGTTTGACGCCCAATCCTCTGTAGTCATAGTGCCTGTGTCACTGCTCTCCCAACATGGTGCAACAGGCTCTGTTGGTGTCCATTTTGGCTCAACACTAATTGAATGCAGTGAATATTTGGGTTTCTCTTTAGTGTATTGTCAAGTGAGCCAGACACCGACCTTTTCAACACAAGTATAGTTTATAAGTGAATCTAAATTAGTGTATTATTTAAAGCCAACTGACCCATTGCACATCGATAGCACCAAGGTTGGAGGTCGTTGACCTATAGATTACCCTTTCACCTCAACTCCGGACCAGAGCCCCAATTCTCACATGTTCACCTTTGACCTCTCAAAGTGGGTAGAAGTAGCCTTGTAGATTCCAGAGCATTGTTGAATGACTTGTCAATTAGATATGTCTTTCAATTCATACTTCAAGTGTACTGTATGATATTAATGTTTGTAACTATGGCGCTTGCATTTGGATTTCTGTTATGGTGAGTACAATTTATAGGTGTATAGCAGTAAAGGGTTTTGTGAGTAATGTTGATACTAGTCATTTCTGCAGAATTTGCTGTGTAGCATAGATATGTCAAATGTGTTAGATATTTTATATAGGCTGCTTGTATTTGTCAGTACTTAGTACAGTAGTAGCATTGAACAAGTACTGTTTATAATTTTTGATTGTATGCAGTCACATGTACAGTGCTTTCAGAAGTTATTCACACCCCTTCACTTTTTCCACGTTTGTGACCGACCAGCTCATATCGGCCTTATGTAACAAATTATTATTGTTATTTTTTTAAATTGGATAAAAGTAGAGACTCAACTACAAAATAGTATATCATACACTGCATTTTTGAGGAACAATGGGAAAGTAATTCTGCTTTGAAAGTTGATAAACTTGTAAACTCCCTTTTGAGAAAATGGCCTTTGAATGTTTTGGTACCTAGTGGAAAGCTCTGCTTTGTCTACACCCATTCAGCATTGTTCACACCCTCTTAAGCCAGCCCCACCCATCTCTTTAAGGATTCACATGAGGTCATGTGCTAAACAGTGAGTAGTGTGGGTCTCTACAGAAGGTGTAAACGGTACAGCCAAATGGTTACTTGCATAGTAGCAATATCAGAAATAGATCCTGTCAATATAAATAAGATAATATACAGTATGTACAAGAACAATATCAGTGATAGATGAGGTAGTTATATGCATACAATCAGGGGTAAAGTGGCTGAGCAGCAGGATCAAATGTTTTTATTGTAGCAGCAACGTATGGCGTGTGTGTTAGGAGAGAGTCATTTGAATAGAGGCACTGCAGATAGTGCTGATGACTGGTCCGTCCCGAACCACACACGAACAAGGGAATCTATATTCGGAGAGCATGTTTCTGTCCTGCTCTTGACTTTGTTGCAGGGCATGTGATGTCCTCTTCGTCGCAAAACTCCCTGATCTTCTCAAAACGATACGTTTGTCTCGCTGTGTCCAGTCCAGGTGGTGCTTGTACAGGCAGATCATCTATGGGAGGAAGGATGTCAGTGTTGCGCAGCAGCTTGGTGTGGCCTGTGATCAGGAAGTGAAGGTCCATACTGTGGTGGAGCTTGTGCATGGTCCACCAGGCACAATACCAGAGAACAAATGTGTTCTTGTTTTGGCCACTGCAGTTATCACAATTCAGGTCCACACGTGTTTCCCCAACTCCGTAGTTGGTGAAGAAACGGTGCATGTACTTGATGACTGCGCTGCTGCCTTTGCTGGATGACGTGCCTTCATCAATCAAGTAGTTGACTTGTTGTGGTTTTCCTTCACAGCAGACACCAAACAAGCCACACTTGCGAGTTAAAAAGTAGATGGGACCTGGCTGCATAGGGTCAGAAGGATAGTGCACCTGCAAACAACAAAAGAACATTAAGATAAGAAAATGTAACATGAAACGTAATATCATTTTTTAATGCATCATTATCAGGTAAGTTTCACATACTTACAAATGTGCAGAGCAGCAGCACTGCATACAGAAACATCATCTTGGAAAGTGGAAGTTAAAATGATAACACATTGCCCGTCTATACGTACCTCTGGAAAATACAGAAATAATATGAGATCAATAAAAGTAGTGCCAATCACGTTGGTCAATTAAATAATCAAAACGTGTTTATGCTTTTACCTACCAAGTGTTGTCATCGATTCCTTGTGGAGACGCCACACTGCTGCTTTTGCCACATGGGACGGCAGTAGCTTTCCACCAAAGTGTTTGTCTCCTGGGTGGCATCCTGGTAATACTATTGCATTATCCTCTGCGTAGTTGTTGATGAAGTTCACCACTCGCTGCAAGCCCTCATGCTTCAGGTGTAACCTGTGCTTGCTTGGGCCAGATCTCTTTTTGATGGGAGGCATTAGACCATTCTCCTTGTATGACTGGTGGAGGAGAGTCAGGCGTGTTCTACTGATGCTGAAAGACAAATTCCAGATACAAATATTTTGGCATTATTATACAATAGATAGCCGTAATCACCGCCAGACACACCTGGCTAACTTGACTGGTCACGTAATCATCTGGCAAAGTGGAGTCTTTTGTTTAGACATGCGAGCTAAACAATGAACCATAATCCCAATCGATAGAGTACTAGCAATACAAACCAATTGTCATAGTTAACTAAAGTTAACCAAATAAAGTCATTAAAAAAAAGAAACGTCCTCTCATTGTCAACTGCGTTTATTTTCAGCAAACTTAACATGTGTAAATATTTGAATGAACATAACAACATTCAATAACTGACACATAAACTGAACAAGTTCCACAGATGACTGGGAACTAGAGAAGAAGAAAAAACAAGGTCGAATCATGACATCAGTGATCTTCAGGTCGGAGCTCTAGAAAGAGAACCGAGTTCCTGACTTTGGAATTCCGAGTGGGATGACCGTTCAAAACATATTTTCCTGGGGGCAGCAGGCAGGTAGCCTAGTGGTTAGAGCGTTGGACTAGTCACCGAAAGGTTGCAAGATCGAATCCCCGAGCTGACAAGGTAGAAATCTGTCGTTCTGCCCCTGAACAAGGCAGTTAACCCACTGTTCCTAGGCCGTCATTGAAAATAAGAATTTGTTCTTAACTGACTTAAATAAAGGTAAAACAATATATATTTTCCCAGTCGGCGCTCATTCTTTTTCCTGAGTTCCCAGTTCCCAATCTGAGATTTCCCAGTTCCGAGTTTCCAGTTGTTTTGAACGTGGCAGAAGTCATGCTGGATTGACAGCATGGCCAATGTATTCAACCTTTCTGGCCCATGGTGTTGCGTGTGAATGTTTATCCTTTTAAGCTTGGAAAAGAGACCCTTAAACACAGATCACACACCCTCTCCACCAAATAGCAGTGAGGGGAAGCAAAATAGATTGCTTTGCAACGCTTGCAGTTAGCCACTGTTATCTTCCAAACCACTCATTGTTGAATTTGCGATTTCCAACTTGTCGTGTCATGTTTATGTCCAATGAGCACCGATATGTTTTATCTATAATTTCTCTTCATATGACAAGGATTGTAAAGGATTTGCCAGTAGATTGTCGAGGGGATTCATGATGATGACTGCTTGTCTAGCTTGCTTGATACGATTTTGGAAGTAGGATGTTGACATGATCAGTCCAATCAAAGCTATGGTAGATATAATGTGATTTGAGGTCCTTTTATCAGTGGGCAATGATCTTGAGCCTTCTTGGATGGGCACTTCTAATGTAAATCTATGGCAGCACCCAAGGGGCTTGAACTTTCTAGCTCTCCGTGTAGATTTTGCGGTGATGTAGTGTCCCCATGAGTAACAGAACACTGAGCCAATCACGGCGCAACTAGAGAACATTACCAACCCCTACGCTCTGTATTTTCCGCTGGCTGCCCCTCCACCACAGAAAGCACTGAGCTAGGCTGCAACACCTGCATTTTGGAGCTGTCTTACTCAAGAAAGCCTGCCCTGAAAGACGGGTCGCCACTGACTATTCGACACCATCACGTAGATCCATGGTAGTCGCCATGTTAGTGTTTAGGTACCAAATTGCTTTAGTCAAGAGTATTCAGTGTGAATATGGTAATGCCAACACACACACAAACACACTGGACATTAACACACTGGACACACACACCGAGCTGTCATTAGCACCTTTCCACAAGTGGGTAGCTCATTAGTCATACCTGTTTAAAGTGTGTTTCAAGCTGTATGGGTCACATTGGTTTACACAGGTTTTTAACTACAATAATGAACACTTTTGTACAGTAGCCTACTACAGACCTTTTAAAAATGTATTTTATTTCACCTTTATTTAACCAGGTAGGCCAGTAGAGAACAAGTTCTCATTTATAACTGCGACCTGGCCAAGATAAAGCAAAGCAGTGCAACAAAAACAACAACAAAGAGTTACACATAGACAAAAACGGTCTGGCTTGGACAATGCTTGCTTGCTTGCTTGCTTACTTACTTACTTACTTACTTACTACCTCAGACGGGCACCACAACAAGTATATGATTCAAGTTAATTGAAGAGTTTGACACACCGTCTCCCAATACTATACTTAATGGTATATAACAAAGATATAACAAATGTACTGCGTTCAATCTTGATTTAGAAACCCATTCATCTGACATATTTGTTTTTTCTTTATTTTCTTCCTTTTGTATTTTTATTGAGACATGCAGGTGGGGGGGAAACAGATTAGGGTTGGAGTGGGGATTTAAACCCCCGTCTCCGGTGGGGTGAGAGGAGTGCATATGTGTCAAGCTGGGAGTTTTTCTGCTGCACTACAGGCTCTGCACTTCAGAGATGTTTAATGGCATTGAAATGCATTGTTGTATCGTACGTATGACACGGTTACAAAAAGAAAGGGAACTAGATAGCACCTGCACATGTGTGTTACAGTACTATTCTCGACTAACCCTATACTGTATACTTCAAACCGTAGTATGACAACCTCCACTGAAGTACTTATTTTATGATGCAGATGAAGACCGCTTCACCAGAAGAAAGAGTTTGGTTGACACCATTTCTCTTCAAGTGGATTTCCCTTCCGATAGCCTACCAGACAAGGTGCGTCTGGACATATGTATGCTATCCTGATACAGTGGAAATTATTTAAATAAATTATTTAAATTAAATTATTTAAATTAAATAATTTAATTAAATAATTTTAAAGGAAAAGGAGGTAAGCTCTGAGCGTGGCTCTATTATGTTTTTGCACGTCTGAATATAAACAAATTAAACACATGTACACTCCAGCAACATTGAACACCCAAGCAGTGGTCCTACCTTCGCTTTCTATCGCACACAAATGTACATGTCATGTCTTTTTTGGTTGTGATTTCTGAGATCGTTGCGGGGATAATAGGGGTATCCCGGTTTCACTTGGTATCAGGAAAAGTTGGTGTCTGTAATATATGGGATAAAGCCATATATTGTTAGTATTCTAATGATTATAAAACCATATGTACCTGATATAGTGTAAGTACAAGGAAGATTTCGCAATGCCCAGGGTTCTGTTGAGTTAAAGTACTCCACTTTCTTTCTTTGCAGTCTCCGCTGGCTGAGGAGATCACCTTCGAGACTCTGAAAAAGGCCATTGGTAAGGCATTGGAAACCCTGTAGCTATGAGCAGAACCCCTTCAACCGTATTAGTCTTTGTAAAGTCTGTCATAGCACACAGCATTTTAGCAAGCATAGTTAACAATCGACCCCCTTTCTTGATAAAGTGTTGATTGTATAACACAAAACTGATGATTTCGAATTCATGTTTACATATCTTGCATTACTCATCTCATCATATGTACATACTGTATTTTATACCATCTATAGCATCTTGCCTATGCCGCTCTGCCATTCGTATTCCATTCCTTTACTAAGATGTGTGTGTATTAGTTAGTTGTTGTGGAATTGTTAGATTACATGTTAGATATTACTGCATGGTCGGAACTAGAAGCACAAGCATTTCGCTACACTCGCAATAACATCTGCTAACCATGTGTATGTGAACAATAAAATGTTATTTGATTTCATTGACACAATAACCACTATGTTCCATTTTGAGCAACTGAGCTTAAAGGCCCAGTGCAATCGAAAACTTCATTTTGAAAAGACCGCCTGAAATTTCAGCCTGTTATGTCATTTTGGCCTGCCTGGTGACATCACCAGATTAGTTTGATTTTTATTGAAAACAATCACAGTAAGGTACTTTAATTATATAATTATTAACCAGAAAATATTTGATATTGATATAAAAACAGCTGCATTGGACCTTTAATGCGTCAAACTACAAAGATGTTACCAGATCATTTTTTTGTAAATACCAGGTTAAAACCAGCTGAAATAGGAGACAAAATGTGATTTGTGATTTCATCTCTCCAGAAACCACAGGGTTGGAGGAGCAGGAGAAGGAGAAGAGGCGCCAGGTCATGGAGAAGTTCCAGAAGGCTCCATTTGAGGAGATTGCCGCCCACTGCGAGTCCAAGGTAAACCAAAGATTACGTTGACCACAGTGCTGCCACACACACACACACACTGCTTACTCTCTGTTTCACATACATACACCCACACACCCGTAGATCTTTACATGACTCCCTTTTTGTTCTACAAGGCCTTACTTCATAAACTTCCATCTTATCTAACTTTGGTGTTGAAGTATAGACACCTGAGTTGCCTAACCCGTTCATTCTTGAGGTTCGTAAGGTCTCCACCGAGCTAGGTAAATCTGCTTTTAGTTTTAATGCACCGTATTGCTGATTTTTTTTTTTATACATTTCATCTTGATGTTCTGATGCCGTTCGGGCAATTTAAAGTTTTGATTGGGGACTTATTTGTGGAGGAATGTAACTCATTGTCTTGGTGATTTGTGATGTTTTATTTGTGCTTCCCATGACTGTATTTTGTATTTTAATGTGTATATGTTTGGGTATAATGTATATTTATGTTGTACAATGCATTCGGAAAGTTTTCAGTCCCCTTGACTTTTTCCACATTTTGTTACGTTACAGCCTTATTCTAAAACTGATTAAATCTCTTTTTTTCCCTCATCAATCTACACACAATACCCTATCATGACAAAGCGAAAACAGGTTTGAGACATTTTTGCTAATTTATTAATATTAAAAAACTGAAATACCTTATTTAGCTAAGTATTCAGACCCTTTGCTATGAGATTAGAAAAATTGAGCTCAGGTGTTTCCATGGATCATCCTTAAGATATTTCTATAACTTGATTGTAGAGCACCTGTGGTACATTCAATTGATTGGACATGATTTGGAAAGGCACACACCTGTCTAAATAAGGTCCCACAGTTTACAGTGCATGTCAGAGCAAAAACTAAACAATGAGGTTGAAGGGATTGTCTGTAGAGCTTCGAGACAGGATTGCGTCGAGGCACAGATCTGGGGAAAGGTACCAAAATAGCAAAATAGCATTGAAGGTCCCCGAGAACACAGTAGCCTCCATCATTCTTAAATGGAAGAAGCTTGGAACCACCAAGACTCTTCCAAGAGCTGACCGCCCAGCCAAACTGAGCAATTCAGAGAGAAGGTCCTTGGTCAGGGAGGTGACCAAGAACCCGATGGTCACTCTGACAGAGCTCTAAAGTTCCTCTGTGAAGATAGGAGAACCTTCCAGAAGGACAACCATCTCTGCAGCACTCCACCAATCAGGCTTTTATGGTTGAGTGGCCAGAAGGAAGGCACATGACAGCCCACTTGGAGTTTACCAAAAGGCCTCTAAAGGACTCTGACCATGAGAAACATGATTGAACTCTTTTGCCTGAATGCCAAGCGTCACATCTGGAGGAAACCTGGCACCATCCCAACGGTGAAGCATGGTGGTCGCAGCATCATGCTGAGGGGATGTTTTTTAGCGGCAGGGACTGGGAGACTAGTCAGGATCGAGGGAAAGCTGAATGGAGCAAGGTACAGAGAGATTCTGCTCCAGAGTGCTCAGGACCTCAGACTGGGGTGAAGGTTCACCTTCCAACCGGACAACGACCCTATGCACACAGCCAAGACAATGCAGGAGTGGCTTCGGGACAAGTTTCTGTATGTCCTTGAGTGGCCCAGCCAGATCTCGGACTTGAACCCGATCGAACATCTCTGGAGAGACCTGAAAATAGCTGTCCATCCAACCTGACAGAGCTTGAGAGGATCTGCAGAGAAGAATGAGAGAAACTCCAAGCTTGTAGTGACGTACCCAAGATGACTCAAGGCTGTAATCGCTGCCAAAGGTGCTTCAACAAAGTACTAAATGGTCTGAATACCTATGTAAATGTAATATTTCCGTTTTTTATTTTTAATACATTTGCAAAAATGTCTAAAAATGTGTTTTTGCTTTGTCAATTTGGGGTATTGTCTGTAGATTGATGAGGGAAAATAACATTTGAATCCATTTCAGAATAAGGCTGTAACATAACAAAATGTGGAAAAGGGCAAGGGGTCTGAATACTTTACGAATGGGGCACTTTTCAGGGCACTTTTCCCTGTTAAAATAAAGGTTCAATGAAAAATTATAATAAAACTTGCAAACAGAGGGCTTTTTTTAAAGCTAATTTCCTGCGATTCTATCATGGAGCTGAGAGAAGGAAATACATATTTCCTGAGATTCTATGCATTTTGCCATGGTTAATGCTGTGTTATTTTGCTCAACTATAATAACATTACTGCTCAATACCGCTAAATTAATTGCTTTTGGATTTTAAATTCTCCCTGACTGTCTAGCTTTTATTATTGGGACAGTGAAGAATGTTTTTTTTCTTTTGGCTCTATAATCAAAAGGTTAAAGTGTAGACGGTCAGCTTTAATTTGAGAGTATTTTCATCCATATCAGGTGAACTGTTACAGCAATACATAGTACATAGTCCCCCCATTTTAGGGGAGCTAAACTATTGGGACAAATTCACTTACAGTTGAAGTCGGAAGTTTACATACACCTTAGCCAAACACCTTTTAAACTCAGTTTTTTACAATTCCTGACATTTAATCCGAGTAAAAATGCCCTGTCTTTAGGTCAGTTAGGATCACCACTTTATTTTAAGAATGTGAAATGTCAGAATAATAGTAGAGGGATTTATTTCAGCTTTTATTTCTTTCATCACATTCCCAATGGGTCAGAAGTTTACATACACTCAATTAGTATTTGGTAGCATTGCCTTTAAATTGTTTAACTTGGGTCAAACGTTTTGGGTAGCCTTCCACAAGCTTCCCACAATAAGTTGGGTGAATTTTGGCACATTCCTCCTGTCAGAGCTGGTGTAACTGAGTCAGGTTTGTAGGCCTCCTTGCTCGCACATGCTTTTTCAGTTCTGCCCACACATTTTCTATAGGATCGAGGTCAGGGAGTTGTGATGGCCACTCCAATACCTTGACTTTGTTGTCCTTATGCCATTTGCCACAACTTTGGAAGTATGCTTGGGGACATTGTCCATTTGGAAGACCCATTTGCGACCAATCTTTAACTTCCTGACTGATGTCTTGAGATGCTTCAATATATCCATATAATTTCCTTCCTCATGATGCCATCCTATTTTGTGAAGTGCACCAGTCCCTCCTGCAGCAAAGCACCCCCACAATATGATGTTGCCACCCCCCGTGCTTCACAGTTGGGATGATGTTCTTGGGCTTGCAAGCCTGCCTCTTTTTCCTCCAAACATAACGATGGTCATTATGGCCAAACAGTTCTATTTTTGTTTCATCAGACCAGAGGACATTTCTCCAAAACTACAATCTTTGTCCCCATGTGCAGTTGCAAACCGTAGTCTGGCTTTTTTTATGGTGGTTTTGGAGCAGCGTTACCTTCAGGCATTTGGAAATTTCTCCCAAGGATGAACCAGACTTGTGGAGGTCTACATTTTTTTTTCTGAGGACTTGGCTGATATCTTTTGATTTTCCCATGATGTCAAGCAAAGAGGCACTGAGTTTGAAGGTAGGCCTTGAAATGCATCCACAGGTACACCTCCAATTGACTCAAATGATGTCAATTAGCCTATCAGAAGCTTCTAAAGCCATGACATCGTTTTCTGGAATTTTCCAAGCTGTTTAAAGGCACAGTCAACTTAGTGTATGTAAACCTCTGACCCACTGGAATTGTGATACAGTGAATTATAAGTGAAATAATCTGTCTGTAAACAATTGTTGGAAAATTACTTGTGTCATGCACAAAGCAGATGTCCTAACTGACTTGCCAAAACTATAGTTTGTTGGCAAGAAATTTGTGAGTGGTTAAAAAACGAGTTTTAATGACTCCGACCTAAGTGTATGTAAACTTCCGACTTCAACTGTATGTGTATTAAAGTAGTATAAAGTGAAGTATTTGTTCCCATATTCATTGCACGAAATGACTACATCAAGCCTGTTTACTCTACAAATTTTGGATGCATTTGCTTTTTGTTTTGGTTGCGTTTCAGATTATTTTGTGCCCAATAGAAATGAGTGGTAAATAATGTATTGTGTCATTTTGGAGTCACTTTTGTTGTAAATAAGAATATGATATGTTTCTAAACACGTCTACATTAATATACCATGATTACGGATAATCCTGAATTAATCGTGAATAGTGATGAGTGAGAAAGTTAGACGCAAAAATATCATACATGCTAACCTCTCACCATTACAATAACGGTATGTATTTGTGCGTCGAACTTTCTCTCTCATCATTATTCACGATTCATTCAGGATTATCCGTAACGATGGGACCAAAGAAAAGGAATATAAGCTATACGATTTGCAGGAAACTCACTCTACATGCTTAAATGAAGTTGCGTGGGAAAAGGAATGGGAAAAAGGAACTCAAAAGTTCAAAAATTAACAACATTTTTATTGTTGGGCCCTTTTGAATATGAAAGAAAGTTGGACCATTTTGAATATGAAAGTGGATGAAAAACAGATTTGGCTCATGAATCTATATGGTCAAAATCAGGATGATCCATATTTCTTTGAAATGTTTATACAAATTTATTGAACTAACAGGCAACAAGCAATGAAATCATTGTGTTGGGAGACTATAACACATTGTTAAGTACCTCAATGGACCATAAAGGAAATCACTCCACAAACTATCATCACTGTGCCCTTAAGGAGATCACCAATCAAATCAAATTGTATTTGTCACATACACGTGATTAGCAGATGTTATTGCGGGTGTAGCGAAATGCTTGTGCTTCTAGCTCCGACAATGCAGTACTATCTAACAAATTACACAACATATACCCGATACACACATCTAAGTAGGAATGAATTAAGACTATATACATATGGACGAAAAATGTCAGAGCGGAACGGACTAAGATACAGTAGAATGGTATAGAATACAGTATATACATATGAGATGAGTAATGCCAGATATGTAAACATTATTATGTGAATGAGATACTGTATAATAGTATAGAATACAGTATATACATATGAGATGAGTAATGCCAGATATGTAAACATTATTAAGTGAATGAGATACTGTATAATAGTATAGAAACAGTATATACATATGAGATGAGTAATGCCAGATATGTAAACATTATTAAGTGAATGAGATACTGTATAATAGTATAGAAACAGTATATACATATGAGATGAGTAATGCCAGATATGTAAACATTATTAAGTGAATGAGATACTGTATAATAGTATAGAAACAGTATATACATATGAGATGAGTAATGCCAGATATGTAAACATTATTAAGTGAATGAGATACTGTATAATAGTATAGAAACAGTATATACATATGAGATGAGTAATGCCAGATATGTAAACATTATTAAGTGAATGAGATACTGTATAATAGTATAGAAACAGTATATACATATGAGATGAGTAATGCCAGATATGTAAACATTATTAAGTGAATGAGATACTGTATAATAGTATAGAAACAGTATATACATATGAGATGAGTAATGCCAGATATGTAAACATTATTAAGTGAATGAGATACAGTAGAATAGTATTGAATACAGTATATACATATGAGATGAGTAATGACAGATATGTAAACATTAAGTGACTAAGATACCGTAGAACAGTATAGAATACAGTATATACATATGAGATGAGAAATGCAAGATATGTAAACATTATTAAAGTGACTAGTGTTCCATTCCTTAAGGTGGCCAGTGATGTCTAGTGTATGCCTATAGGCAGCAGCCTCTAATGTGCTAGTGATGGACACATTAGAAATAGTGGATATTCGGAGACTAAAAAACCATGACCTATTGAGATATACAGTATCATTCAAAAGTTTGGACACACCTACTCATTCCAGGGTTTTTCTTTATTTTTTACTATTTTCTACATTGTAGAATAATAGTGAAGACATCAAAACTATGAAATAATACATATGGAATCATGTAGTAACCAAAAAAGTGTTAAAGAAATCTAAATATATTTTAGATTTTAGATTCCTCAAGGTTGCCTTGATGACAGCTTTGCACACTCTTGGCATTCTCTCAACCAGCTTCATGAGGTAGTCACCTGGAATACATTTCTATTAACGGGTGCCTTGTTAAAAGTAAATTTGTGGAGTTTCTTTCCTTCTTAATGCGTTTGAGCCAATCAGTTGTGTCAGTTGTGACAAGGTAGGGGGGTATACAGAAGATAGCCCTATTTGGTAAAAGAACAAGTCCATATTATGGCAAGAAAAGCTCAAATAAGCAAAGAGAAATGACAGTCCATCATTACTTTAAGACATGAAGGTCAGTCATCCGGTAAAGTTCAAGAACTTTGAAAGTGTCTTTAAGTGCAGTCACAAAAACCATTAATCTTTTTTTGGAGAGGTTAATTACCACATCCTGCAGTAGCTCCGTGTACACGGCCTGTGTTCCTGGTCCCCTCTTTGAACGTTTGCCTCTCCTACGTCGTTTCTTTTCTTTCGTGGAGCCTTGTTGTGCTACTTTCGGGCCCCAAAAAAACAGTATGTGCGCGATGGTAGCTAGAGTCGCTGTCTGTAGGGAATTCACTCTCAGTGGATACCTCTGTCTGCGTTTTCCCTCGACTCCAACCCCATTTGATGCATGGAACAGATGTGGGTGGGGCAATGTCCACGTAAGGGTGCTAATTAAAAACGCTCCGACGAAGGCCGTGAGGTCGATACGTAACGCTTATTAAAGAACAGTGACACTATCAAGAGCAGTGTGCAGGTTTCTTATTTTTTTCTGATGTTTAAATATTCACAACAACAACAAAATGTTTCGCATGAGGACGAGTCGTCTCTCGTTGAATGACAACAGGCGCTTAATTGAATAATCTCTACTGTTGACCAGTCGCCGATAAGGGGGCATCGACTTCGGCTACCGACTTTGGCTTCGAGAAACAATTTTGTGTGCTCGAACAGCTGGGGGGGGGGAAACTTAAATGTCGTCATAATATATGCAGATGCCTTTAGGCAGCCCAAAAAACACGGCCCGCCCAAGGATTTCTATGGCAGAATAATCCATGAAACACGTACACAAGCACGCGCACACACACACACACACACACACACACGAACCTACAGTGTATAGTGACTTTGTAAGCTACACAGGTCCAGTTAAGTTTATCACAGACTGAAAGCGTAGCAAATTGAAACACTGAAATCACATCTGATCGAATTGTATAGAGACTCCTTTTTGATGAATATGTTTTAAGGATATTGAACTCCATCCTCACTGTGGTCGCTCTTTATCAACAGGCCAATATGTTACATGACAGACTGGCGCAAATCTTCGAGCTCACTATCCGGTAAGTGACCGTTGAGGTCAAAAGAAGTCCCTTTTAACGTCAGAATAATATTTTGCAACCGAGACCTTGTATTCAATTATTAAATGTATAATTGTATTGTCTAATCATTTCTGAGGCTGCCCTGAAGGTTTACCCACCTGCTTTCTGTCCATCTGGTCTGTTCTTCTCAGACTATAGAAACTGTGGTGTTGAATTGTGTTTGTAAGAACTATAACCTTCCCTCCTTTCTGCTCCCTTTTTGTCTTATTCCTCCATTTTGTCTCTCTCCCTTCGCTCTTTCTCTTTTCTCTTCCCTCCTATTTCTGTATCTCCCTCCCCTCTTTTTCCCTTTGCTATTCCATCCTCTCTTTTCTCCCCTTTCTCTCTCCCTTCCCGCTCTCTCTTTTCTACTCCCTCTGTTTTTCTCTCACTCTTTCCCCCAGGCCCCCTCCCAGCCCCTCTGGAGTGGTGTCTATCTCTGCGGGCCACGCTCAACACCAGTCTGTCCCTGTCTACGAAATGAAGTTCCCCGACCTGTGTGTCTACTAGATCAAAGACCACGCCTTGTACCCTAACCCTGACCACTAACCATACCCAGACCTGTGTGTCTACTGGAGCAAAGACAACCACATAGCCCTTACCCTAACCACTAACACAGTGTACCCTCAACCCTAACCACTAACCATACCCAGACCTGTGTGTCTACTGGAGCAAAGACAACCACATAGCCCTTACCCTAACCACTAACGCAGTGTACCCTCAACCCTAACCCATTTCCTAACCCCTTCAGATCTGCGTGTCTATTAAAGCAAAAAAAGTGGCAGGATAGAACCACTAAAACCCTATATCCTCAACCCTACCCCCTAAGTCTGCTCCTTAGCCCTATACCAGATATGTCAGCTACAGCAAAGACTAGCTGCGGCACTAAGCCCTAATACTGTGTTCCCTATTTCTTAACACTGCACATTGTTCCTGCCCCTCCTCAGACTAATGTGTCTATTACCAGATGAGATGGCTGTAGTTTCCAGGCACACAGGCTACACACACGTGAACGTGTGCGCACACACACATTCGTAGTTATAGTCTAATCAATTAGCTGTGGTGTGTTGGCTTATACACTTGGAAAGTGGAGATGTCATAGAATATCGAAAAGTGAACATTACTGGAGGCACCTTGTCGTTTCAAAGATACCACCGCGCTTGCTAGCAAAGAGATTTGTGGTGGCTAATTAACAGTAAATAAGTGAATTGTTTTGCCTCACCGTTAGCCAAGAGGCTTACTACCTAGCCAGCAAAACTTGTTTACAGTTAGTTAGCAATCGTTTCAAAACTATTTTGCTAGCAACATAGTGCTGCCGTGTTAATTATAACCGGTCTCACAAAATGTGTCTCCCGTTGTTTTACCATTGTGACGCGTATCCATGCATTTCTGTGCTGATTAGAGAAAAGTAATTTTAGCGGCCAGCCTGAAATTGGCTTTTGCAGACAGATAAGCCACAGTGCTGCAGAAAGCTAATACCTTTTTTTTTTTTTTTTTAAATGTCCCAATTGAATGAAAACCAATTCGTATATGTTAATCTGTGTGAAAGGACAAGGTGAATTTCAGGTAGAACATTGAGAGTCTTGGAAATGTGGAAATTATATTCTGGATTATTTGGGAATAGACATCTTGGTGGATTGAGCAGGGTTCTTTGTTGCAGGTCCATTATGGCAGTGTTTCAAAAATGTTTGGTATGAGACCAGGCTAGTAACGTGGTAGTAACCCCCCCCCCCCCCCCCACCTGTTATGTTATGGTCTTGACTTGTGGTTCCTTCCATAGGAATCCAGTCACCACTGTTCAAAACCCACTGGAGTCATGCCCTTCAGGACCTGTACTGAGGAATGGTATTGTTGACCAGCTAACGCTAATAGAAAAGCAAGCAGTCGGTTACTAAAGGCACCATGTCATTTAGTTGATATATTGATCGTTTAGGATGATATGGCAGCCATGTGCATTCACCTTTTTTGGTGTTAGTTGATGTGTTCAGGCAGTTGTACTGAACACTCCCTTCACCTCCGCGTATCTTTTTCATAGCACTTTCACAATATGGTACAAAAACATTTCGTTATTTTTATCACACCGTCTTGACAAGATTCGTGCGAAGGCTATTAAGTCGTCTTTTTCTTCTCAACCCTCTCACCGATGCCGAGCACAATACAAGTATTCTAACGCAATGGACTTTGGATAGTTGCATCTATTTTCTCGTAAGGCATTTTACATGAACAGTTAGAGATTTTTCATTATTGATGATCACATTTCAAATCTGTCGTTTCTCTTTCCAGTAATTTGATATGACGTGTTGGTTTGATATCACGATGCGTCGAATAACTATAGATACAGTATATACAATGTTATGCTTATTGCTATAGGCCAGATGTTTATGTGCAGTATAATTGGTATTGTTCACATGGGTTTCATAGCTTGCAGCTAGCTTCCTGTGGATATGTGTCATGATGATTTGTCTTGATTTAGTATTGATTGTTATTTAGAGTATGTGGGCAAATATAATCGAGAAGGTTCACCAATATCGTTTTCCAACTTACCTGGCAGGACAAGATCTGTCATAACTCTGTTGGCCATCTAGAATACCAAAACACTTTCATCTTTACCAAAGAATCCATTTGCCACGGCCCCCCACCCGTCCCCTCCCTCCCTCTAACGTCTTAATAACGATGTCACTCAACATTTTGTTTCCGAGGGAACCAAATATCTGTCTGTGTGCTGTTTGGCGCTCACCACTGGGCTGTTTAATAACCCAGGTTGTTATCTTACTTTACTATTGTTACATCCTGGCTTGGTGCGGGTGTCTCTCCTGTTTCCAGTGCTATGGGATGACGCAGACATGCTGTGTGAAACGCTGCGTTAGTCAAGGAAAAAAGGTCCTCGATTTGCTGTCGTCGGATTATAGCAGATTATTTTGGAAGGACCCATCTAAGCAAAGGACCATTCGGCGAAGGGGTGGGCATAGTTCAGTCCGACAGAGGTTAGTGTCAGGGACGGGGTCTGCAGTCCTCCCAAACAAGACACTCTAATAATGATTATGAGGCCATTTGAAAAGAGGCTTCAGCGATATGGGTGATGTTGAGATGGTTAATAGCGTGGGCTCAAGTTGAAGAACAGAGAGGCTAAAGTGATGTTGAGATGGTTAATAGCGTGGGCTCAAGTTGAAGAACAGAGAGGCTAAAGTGATGTTGAGATGGTTAATAGCGTGGGCTCAAGTTGAAGAACAGAGAGGCTAAAGTGATGTTGAGATGGTTAATAGCGTGGGCTCAAATTGAAGACTAGAGAGGCTAAAGTGATGTTTGTTCTCAGTGATGGCATCCTGTTGTGCCTTCTGTAACAGGATACTGCAGAACGTTGCTGTGGGCGGCTTTGTATGTTCAAGGTGGTTTCATGTTAAGCGGTAAAGTCTCGCTCAGCCAGGCTTTCAGTCTCTAGTAGACTGAGCCACTGAGAGACTTGAGTCCAGCTTGCGAGACTAGTGGATCAAAATTGGTTAGTATAGTGAGGAAAGACGGCGGGCGGTACGGTGTACGATTGTAAGTGGGAATCACTAAGGCTTCTGATAGCAGGGTTGGGGGAATCGCTAAGGTGGACACTAGCTTCATCCATTTTAATTGGCTGGTGGCGGAAAATGACCATTTGGGAAGTAGCCTCTTTGATTATATATATATATTTTTTTACGTGGTAGCTAACGTGGTACTTTATGACTCAGACCTAAGCCACTTGTGAAACAGATAAATAACACATTTAGCACAGATGATTGGCCCTCAAACATAGATTTTTCCAATTGTTTTTCAATCGCGACTGGGTTGTCGAGATTGCTGCCTTAGCTATATAACCTTCGGGAAACTCACCCAAGAGCAACATAAGTCAATAATGTTCGTTCATATCCATTGTAGAAAGGAACATTTTCATTCTGTCTGAGACTTTTTTCTCATTTTGACCTAATATGTAGAAATGCCCCTATTGATGCATATAATCTGAAGTCATATCAGAAATGTGTAATCTCATTCATGGCGAAGTGCAATATGTTTTCCTCTGTATGATTTATAGGATTGTTTTTCTTTTGCAACACGTACTGTCTTATCTTGAACTGTGGTGTCACTTCAGATAGCATATAGTACTATGAGTTTATCGAGAGGTTCATTATGAAATATCAAGTGTGTATGTGTAACCTGTGGAAGTTAAGACATGAGGAATGTAGACCATACAGCATCATTGACTGAGATTGAGTGCCAGTCTGTTTTTTTGCTGTCATTCCGAATTCCCTGTTACTCATTGGCTTGACAATGACTGCAATGGAGTAGACAAGAACACAAACAGGTCTGGGACTAGTCTATCATTTACTTTCTTTATGCTGAATTTGTCAATAGTCTACTATGGTATGTTTTTTTTTTTATAGATATACATCATACGAGTGGCATGTTGCCTGATAGAAAATGGGTTGGGAGCTATAGTTCTTCTGTTTGTTGTTCAAAATCAGCACTCCTCTTAACTTGAAACGGTGCAATGGGAGACCACTGTTTTGGCTAAACCAGCCTTTTCTTTAAGTCTGATGTATTTTTGGTGTTTTGAGACGCCCCCAGTGTGTGCTGGTTTTCCTTCCAACATATCTACGAAATCTTTTCCCGAAGGACATAATCCTGACAAAAGTTGGGTTAATGCCAGATACAATTCAATAAGCAGCTCGATGTAAGTCTTGTGTGGATAAGGAGATAAGTTTGCATGAAAACCAGCAACCACAGGGGGGGTCTGAAGACCTGGTTTGACAAAGGCTTCGCTGTGGTGAAGAGGCTGCAGGGATATTGAGTCCATTTTCTCTACTTATTACAATGACGAGATAGAGAATAGTGATTATAGACTGAAATTAACAGTATAACAATTAACAATCATTTGAGCGACTGGTCAGCAATGGCTACAATTAAGCATCATTCTTAAAGCCCCATGCAGTGTTTGTAATTTAACATCACTTTGTGTAATAAATAACTGTTTTTGTTGTTGTTGTGTATATATATATTGTTTATTTCCCTGAGACTCCTTGGGCCACTGAAATGCTCAGTCAGATTGTGTGGACGTTAGGAAACAAAATGATTACAACCTATGTCGCGATAATTGCGTTGTTTGCTCTGTAACCCATTTGTTCATATGCCACATGATATACAATAAGGCCGACACAACAAAAAGACAAGTCACAATGGCAGATAAATTCAACCACACATACGTTTGTTTCATCACAAAACCGGAGACAAACATCTGTCTGGTGAAGTCCACAAAGCAAATATTACATGTAAAAAAAAAAAAACACTTACATGACCTACAGCATGGTCCAGCAAGTTAATGTTTCTCACAGTTTACTAAACAATTTCTGATTTAGAACCACAGAGAGTTACCGTGTGTGTGTGCGCGCGCACATGTTAAAAAAACATGTTGACTAACCCTAGTTGTCGACTAGATGAACGCCAATTCCATCCTCCTCTTTCATGTTAGAAAAACGTGTCTATGACTGTGTCATACAGTAGCACACAATGTTAGTTTTGTTGTCATAGGCTACCTTGCTAAAATGCTTGCTAGCCTAACTTCATTGCATGGGCAAAAATGAACCAGCTAAGTTGGCTAGCTAGATAACATGAGCCTACTAGGCTACATCTAGCCTACATATTAAACTTAAATCGTCTCAGGCAAGTAGCACAGTATATTAATTTATGGTTAGATCAGAATCGGCGGTATAATCAATGGCCAGTACGGAGAATTAAGTCAGAACCACAAGTCCAAATCCCCATCTCCATCACTAGCTTAGGAAAGGGCCAGAACTATGAAAACTATGAAATAACACATATGGAATCAACCAGCTTCACCAGGGATGCTTTTCCAACAGTCTTGAAGGAGTTCCCACATATGCTGAGCACTTGTTGGCTGCTTTTCCTTCACTCTGCACTCCAACTCATCCCAAATCATCTCAATGAATGTTTGCTGCTGTTGCCGATTTCAAGATCCATGTGATGCTTGATGGAGCTGCTGCGAAATCCTAGCCTGATTTGCAATGTAGTCCGATGCCAAGTGTGCTGTGCAGGTGGTTCAACTGAACTTCTCTGACAGTTGACATGATTGTTCGGATGGAATACAGCCATACTGCACGAACTCTCTTGCTTTTGGTTGGGGCCAGCACCAAAACTAGTAGGGAATATGTAAATATTTGCATTGGACTATTTATAATCAGATCGCCAGGTGGCGTTATGCGGCGGGTCAAAATGACATCCCACCCGAACAGGCTGAAATTACAGGCTTTTTATTTCAAACAGCTCTTACACAAAAAGGGCATTATCATCATTTTCACAATTCTGTGTTATTTCGACCTCGTTTTCACTGCGCTGCTCCTTTAAAATATGAATATTGACATTGTTTGCACTTTTATAACTATATACCTTGTACTATGGTTGATATAGTATAGTTATTGTCGGATTTATGCTTTTTGTCATTATTATTGCAACAATGCATGATGGGTAATTTTCCCAGCTACATTTCTTGGCTACTTGTGGCGCGTTCTATTTTCTTGCAGATCAGAACAACTCCATGCATCGTTATAAATTGATTTGTGAAACGGATGAAGTGACCACATTGATACGGAATTAAGGCCATCGGTTCTCTTATGGTTGTGATGCAAAACTAAGTATTTTGTGGCTGTTTTACATTTACATTTACATTTAAGTCATTTAGCAGACGCTCTTATCCAGAGCGTTTTAGAGATACAATGGTCTGATGTCAATGCTAAAGGGGCACTGTAGTCAAAAATGAGATTTCCCTGTATTCTTTCATGATATTTCCACACTATGAGGTCAAAATGACTGAAATTGTGAAAATGATGATAATGCCCTTTTAGTGTAAGAGCTTTTTGGAGAGAGAACACCACCTGGATTTTCAGCCTGTTCAGGTGGGATGGAGTTTTTGGCACACAGCATGACATCACAATCTGATCTGATTATTCTGACCAATGACCAGTCATCTTTTATTTGCATATGTATCCTCCTACTTTGAAGGGGTAAGCGGCGTAGGCTCTAGACTAGAGTCTAGACGATCCTATCTGGCAGTCAGGGCTAAGTAAATATATGAGCATGCTCAGCCTGATTGTGTGGGCATTTCAATGGCAAAAGGAGGCTCAGTGAAATAAATGATAAATGATTGTGTGTTTATTTTCAAGAAATAAACACACACAGTGATTTATTAGACATACAGTGACGATTTAAAAAAATAAATCAAAGTTAAAAATACTTTGATAAAATTAGAAAGACTTGCATGGAGGCTGGTACGCTATCACAATTAAAGCATGTTAATTTAAATTCATGACCTTTGCAATGTAATTAAAAACCACTGAACTGCAAATAATAAAGCTTGGCTCATTTCAAACTACACATTGTTAAATATAACCACTATGACGACAGAGCTTCTTTTCAATAGTGAATTATTGTGCATAGAGATTATTAGAAGATAAATATACAAGATCAAAATAAAATGTTTATATAAAAGCTATGAATATGGTGTGTTTTGTTTCTGTCCTTCAACACTTTAAAGACATGCTCCAGAACTTTGGCTACTACGAAGTATTCTTTAAACTTCCTGCTTTGGGCTGTATGTGTCAATGTGTAGTTCATACATGCATAATCTATGAACAGAATTACTGCTTTACCTCCCTAGTTTAATATACTTTTTTTCTAAAAGATGTGCTGTGCCATTTTCTCTACATTTTCCCCCACGTGGACCAGACCCTAGCAATTCAAGTTATCCAATGAGCTTCAGCCCCTCGCCATTTGAGTGACAGCTAGCAAGATGCACACACAGCAGGGTGCTAGAGCAATGACATGGTGCCCATATCTGCACATATGTGATGTAGTACACGCTAGTGAGCACTACTTTCAGAACTACTGGGTAAAAAGTATACCAAATTCCCAGAGAAACTCTTTAATACCAGAGTACTATTACAACACAACGTGGACTACTTGAGTTTTGAGATGTGTTATAATGTATTATAAAGTGTCATAAGGCATTATAAATGCACTTATAAGGATTTATATGTGTGTGTGTGTTACCAAAGATTTGTTTCAATTCTATGCCTTATGGAAGGAATAGGGTTGACTCTCGCTCACAATTAAAATCGTAAAGCTTTATCTAAAGTTAGAAACATGGGGGGGAAAGTCACATCCTAATTATGCCACCCTATTCCCCATTTAGTGCACTACTTTTGACCACAGTCCATATGTAGGCAATTGCACCCGAAACGTGTGTGTGTGTGTATTATGGTACCGGTTAATTGGGACCTGCATATACCATATATGGGCTCAGGCTTGCTCTCTTTAGACAAACGGATTCATCTTGCATTAATGTCAATAGGTGACAAAAAGTTCAAGGTAAAGGACTATCTATGTATGTTGTACATGTTTCTCAGGTCAGGAATTTCCCCTTTGCACAAACATGCAGAATATTTATTTTTATTATACAGGTAGGTAAAAAAGCTATTTTTATACACTAAGGCCTCATTTTGATTCACTAACCTCAACATGACCTCATGAGTAATTAAAGAATAAACAGAAATAAAACATATCACTTTCTTGAATACCAGTCTACCAATACCAATACATTGTTTTTTGTATTCTAATGGGAGGGTCCTGATTTGTTATGGGGCTGCCTTAGCCCCCCTGTTATTCAAACCATGCCTACATTAATATCTACATTTCATGTGATGTGGGCATTAAGCTTTCTCTCTTGCCTGCAACCCATTGTTAGGTTCTGAACAAAACTAGTATGAACTCAAACGGACGACTAGAAAAGGCTCGGAACGATTTTATCCAACCTACTGGATGCTTCGGCTGCAAACGCAACATTCAAGTCACACAAGCATGTACTTATACCTTCCGACTAGGCGTAGTCCCCTCCTTGTATGTCTAAGATAAACAATCTGTCTCTGTTGCTAGGCACGAACTGAGTCTGTTTCTCTTACTGCTATTGTCATGGCCCGGCTTAAGTTTAGAACCTTCATGGGTGTGGAAGTGACTGTTGTTAAACGGTCGTCAGGGCGGACCCCTCTGGCCCCCTTACCAGAGGTTTCTTCTCTCTTCAACTGTTGGCTTTATCTCGAGTTGAGTTCCACGTTCCTCCGGGTCCTAGTTTCACAGCCGCTGGCCTGTCTTATCAGGAACTGAGACGAGACTGTTGCTCTTTACCTCCTTCCTTGGAAATATTCATATTCAAAATGAACATGTTTGAACAGACAAACTTTTTTTGTACTTCCAAATACAAAGTTCCTATGGATGGGATCTGACTCCTAAACTTGAAATATTGTTTAATCCTCAGGTATCCTATGGAAATGAGGAGTGCCATAGTCAGGTTTCTACATCTGAAGTTAATGGGTATCTGTAGGAGGAATGTATATGGTCGAGGCAATTAAGCTTGGAATGTGCTGAGTAAAGGTAAGCAATCACATGTTTGCAGTCACTGGTAAGGGTGGAGAGCTGTGGATTAGTGAGTAATGGGGCCCAGGTCAGGACAGGTCACATTAAGGGAGAAGGAACAGTTTATTACCCGGTTTATTAACTTCCTGCCTAGCAACAGAGATGTCATGTTTAGAGGAAAGGAGGAGACTTCACCCAAATTGGGGTATAAATACTGTTGCTGGTGGAAACATGTTTTTGTCTGTTCAGCTGTCTGACCCTTTAGGAGGAATAAACTTGGTTTGAGCGTTACTAGTCGTCCGTGAGTTTCTACTTGGGTCATTTAGATCCTAACACTATTCACCCTTCACTGACCCCTAACATATATACATTTATTATACAGGTAACGTAATCAGTAAGTTCTAATATAGCAACAGGAAGAGGTATATTTCAAGTTGGCACCCAACATCATGGTCCTGATCTGTTCCACACAGCACCGGTGGAAGAAACAACACCTGAGAGACAAATAGAGACAGATGAAAAGAGAGGGAGGGGGGAGTGAGAGAGAAATAGAGAGGAAGATATAGTGGATGGAAGAGTGGGGGAGAGAGAAGAATGGAAGAGTGAGGGAGGGACAAAGAAAGTCAGTGATGGAAGAGATGGGAAGAATACCTCATATTTTCCATTTTATGGTCGTGTCAATCTGATTTTTAACCTCCGCTTTCAGTTACAAAACCAGTTTTGATTTGTCCTGACTGAACGGTTGCTATTTGACTTATGACCTCATGTCTCATGACTGACCTGTCGAGCTGGTTCAGTGGTTGCCCTTTGCCCTCCTGGCCTCAGTAGCAGCCGTACATCTCGTACTCATGTGGACAGCAGTCAGTCAGACAGTGCAGCATCTGGCCCAGAGCAGGCATCTCCCGGCTGGCTCACCTGTCACTGCCTTACTGAGTGAATGAGTGACTGTATTCTACAGAGAGAGAGAGCAAAAGACGGGGAGAGAGACGGAGACAGAGCAGAGGATGGGGAGAGACTGGGTGACAGACGGGGAGAGAAAGGAGAAAACCCATTAAAACCACTGAGCAATCATTTGTTGTCATCCTACATCGATGCACTACTCATAAAACATATTTAGAACTTACACTACATGACCAAAAGTATGTGGACACCTGCTCGTCTCACATCTCATTCCAAAATCATGGGCATTGATATTGAGTTGGTCCCCCCTTTGCTGCTGTAACAGCCTCCACTCTTCTGGGATGTTGGAACATTGCTGTGGGGACTTGCTTCTATTCAGCCATGAGCATTTGTGAGGTCGGGCACTGCAGTCGGCGTTCCAATTAATCCCGAAGCTGTTCGATGGAGTTGAGATCAGGGCTCTGTGCAGGCCAGTCAAGTTCTTCCACACCGATCTTGACAAACCATTTCTGTATGGACCTTGCTTCGTGCACGGGAGCATTGTCATGCTGAAACAGGAAAGGGCCTTCCCCAAACAAAGTTGGAAGCACGGAATCGTCTAGAATGTCATTGTGTTCTGTAGCATTAAGTTTTCCCTTCACTGGAATTAAGGGGCCTACTGGTAACCATGAAAACAGCCCCAGTCCATTATTCCTCCTCCACCAAACTTTACATAGTTGGCACTATGCATTTGGGCAGGTAGCGTTCTCCTGTCATCCACCAAAGCCAGATTCGTCCGTCGGACTGCCAGATTGTGAAGCGGGATTCATCACTCCAGAGAACGCGTTTCCACTGCTCCAGAGTCCAATGGCGGCAAGCTTTACACCACTCCATCCGACGCTTGTCATTGCGCATGGTGATCTTAGGCTTGTGTGCGGCTGCTCGGCCATGGAAACCCATTTCATGAAGTTCCTGACGAACAGTTCTTGTGCTGACAGAGGCAGTTTGGAACTCGGTAGTGAGTGTTGCAACCAAGGACAAACAAGTTTTACGCGCTACGCTCTTCAGCACTCTGCGGCCGCATTCTTTGAGTTTGTGTAGTGTACCACTTCCCGGCTGAGCCATTGTTGCTCCTAAATGTTTCCACTTCACAATAACAGCACTTACAATTGACTGGGGCTGCTCTAGCAGGGCAGAAATTTGACAAACTGACTTGTTGGAAAGGTGGCATCCTATGACGGTGCCACATTGAAAGTCACTGAGCCCTTTAGGAAGGCCACTCTACTGACAATGTTTGTCTATGGAGATTGCATGACTGTGTGCTCAATATATATACCTGTCAGCAACGGATGTGGCTGAAATAGCAGAATCTACATAGTGTATATTATTCAGAGACAAAATATAGTCAAATACTGCCAAACCATAAAAAAATATGAAAATGTTGTGATATGATATTCACGCAGCCTAAGGGAGACTGATAAGCAAAATACAAGCTATGGTAATTCCAGATTATTCAAATAAAACTCTCATGTGGCGAACTAGGAGGAAAGGCCTTCTGATAAAGCAGCATCTGGTTTGAAACTAAATATGGACCTCCCACTTTGACTGTCAGGCTACAGCTGGAGAACCATGAGCCCAGAGACTCCAGGAGACCAGGCAAAGAACGACACCACCCTGCGCTCAGTGCACTTTCAAAAGTTAATCAGACTACCTGTTTTGCCATTTTTAAATCGAGTGTAATGTCCATCCATCCAGGACACGATGATTCACAAATCAAACGCACTCCTGAAAGCGCAGTGCGGTAAAAAAAGATTTGCACTTCGTTCTCACCTGTTACTAATGGTGTGCAGGGTAATAATAGCGCAGACCTGGGTTGAAATACTATTTGAAATCATTTCAAATACTTAACCTGTGCTTGAATGAGCTGTCGCAATGGAACAAATTGAAAAGTCCCAAAAGTGAAAACTTTGCCCACCTTGCTCTCCAGGCAGTCTAAAGCAAATGCTATTAGAAAGTATTTGAAAGATTTAAAATAGTATTTGAACCCAGGTCTTATATAGAATAGTGTTGGTTAATAAATCAGTAGTGCAGCAATACTATGTTGTCAGCTATGTTGTCAGAGGTAAACCACTAAAAATGAGCCCAGTAAGTAGGCTGAACGTTGACGTACAGTACCAGTCAAAAATGTGGACTGTTTTCCAGATTGTAAAATAATAGTGAAGACATCAAAAATATGAAATAACACATATGGAATCATGTAGTAACCAAAAAAGTAAAAAAAAAAATCAAAATAGATTTTAGATTCTTCAAAGTAGCCACCCTTTGTCTTGATGACAGCTTTGCACACTCTGGGCATTCTCTCAACCAGCTTCATCTTGGAATCCTTTTCCAACAGTCTTGGCTGCTTTTCCTTCACTCTGCAGTCCAAACCATCTCAGGTCATCTGATACAGCACTCCATCACTCTCCTTGGTCAAATAGCCCTTACATAGTCTGGAGGTGTGTTTGGTTATTGTCCTGTTGAAAAAACAAATGATAGCGCCACTAAGCGCAAATCAAATCAAACTGTATTTGTCACATGTGCCGAAAACAACAGCTGTAGACCTTACAGTGAAATGATGCTTACTTACAAGCCCTTAACCAACAATGCCGTTTTAAGAAAATCCCCCCAAAAAGTAAAAGATAAGAATAATAAATAATTAAAGAGCAGAAGTAAAATTACAATAGCGGGGCTATTTACAGGGGGTACCGGTACAGAGTCAATGTGCCGGGGCACCGGTGTCGAGGTAATTGAGGTATTATGTACATGTAGGTAGAGTTATTAAAGTGACTTATGCATACCGTAATTTCTGGACTATTAAGCGCACCTGAATATAAGCCGCACCCACTGAATTTTTAAATAATATGTATTTTGTACATAAATAAGCCGCACATGTCTATAAGCCGCAGGTGCCTACCGGTACATTGAAACAAATGAACTTTACACAGCCTTTAAATGAAACACGGCTTGTAACAAAAATAAAAAAATAGCAGTAAACAGTAGCCTACCAAGAAATTCATTGGTCACTATCTTCCTCCTGTGCACTGAAACCACTGAAGTCATCTCCTTCGGTGTCGGAGTTGAATAGCCTCAGAATTGCTTCATCCGATGTTGGATCGTTTTCATTGTCGCTCTCGTCACTTTCATCCGGAGGCAAATTCCCCGCTGAGCTCATGCTGCCCTCTTCAACACGCAGCAGTCCAGCCTTTCGAAACCCGTTGATGATAGTGGATCTTTTGACAATGCTCCACGCTGTCAGGACCCACTGGCAGACTTGACCATAAGTTGCTCTTCGCATGCGGCCCGTTTTAGTGAAGCATTTCTCCCCACTTGTCATCCAAGCCTCCCACTGAACACGGAGCGCCACCTTAAATGCACAATTTACACTGATGTCGAGTGGCTGCAAATACTTTGTTGTGCCCCCAGGAATCACAGCTGGAATTGAGTTTGTCCTCTTGATGGCTTCTTTCACAGAATCTGTTATATGGGCCCTCATGCTGTCCAACACGAGCAATGCCTTGTTCTTGTGAAAGAATCCTCCCGGTCGCTTGCCGTAACACTCCGTATGCCATTCATGCATTAGGCCTGGGTGACAAAATGACTACCGTAATCAGAATGATGGGAAGTTTGAGCGCGCTCGATTTACGTCACATTATGAAAGCGGGAAAGCGGGAAAGCGAAAGTCTTGTGAAAGCGGGAAAAATCCATAAATTAGCCGCGTCATTGTATAAGCCGCGAGGTTCAAAGCGTGGGAAAATAGTAGCGGCTTATAGTCCGGAAATTACGGTAGATAATAACAGAGAGTAGCAGCAGCGTAGAAGGGGGGGGGGGGGGGGGGCAATGCAAATAGTCTGGGAAGCCATTTGATTAGATGTACAGGAGTCTTATGGATTGGGGGTAGAAGCTGTTTAGAAGCCTCTTGGACCTAGACATGGCACTCCGGTACCGCTTGCCATGCAGTAGCAGAGAGAACAGTCTATGAGTAGGGTGGCTGGAGTCTTTGACAATTTTTAGGGCCTTCCTCTGACACCGCCTGGTGTAGAGGTCCTGGATGGCAGGAAGCTTGGCCCCAATGATGTACTGGGCCATACGCACTACCCTCTGTAGTGCCTTGCGGTCGGAGGCTGAGCATATGCCGTACCAGGCAGTGATGCAACCCGTCAGAATGCTCTCGATGGTGCAGTTTTAACCAGATGGGATGGCGTAAATGCTGTGGTAGCCATGCTAGTGAAGTGTGTCTTGAATTCTAAATACATCACTGACAGTGTCACCAGCAAAGCACCATCGCACCTCCTCTTGCTTGCTTCACGGTGGGAACAACACATGCGGAGATCCGTTCACCTACTCTGCGTCTCACAAAGACACAGCGGTTGGATCCAAAAATCTCAAATTTGGACTCATCAGACCAAAAGACAGATTTCCACTGGTCTAATGTCCATTAATCATGTTTATTGGCCCAAGCAAGTCTCTTCTTCATATTGGTATCCTTTAGTTGTTTCTTTGCAGCAATTTGACCATTAAGGCCTGATTTCACGCAGTCTCCTCTGAACAGTTGATGTTGAGATGTGTCTGTTACTTGAACTCTGTGAAGCATTTATTTGGGCTGCAATTTCTGAGGCTGGTAACTCTAATGAACGTATCCTCTGCAGCAGAGGTAACGTTGGGTCTTCCTTTCCTGGGGCTGTCCTCATGAGACCCAGTTGCATCAGAGTGCTTGGTGGTTTTTGCAACTGCACTTGAAGAAACGTTCAGTTCTTGAAATTTTCCAGATTAACTGACCTTCATGTCTTTTAAAGTAATGATGGACTTTCCTTTCTCTTTGCTTATTTGAGCTGTTCTTGCCATAATATGGACTTGGTCTTTTACCAAATAGGGCTATCTTCTGTATACCACCCCTCACAACACAACTGATTGGCTCAAACACATTTGATTTGATACTTGATTTGGGACTTGAGTGCAAAGACTTGAGACTTACTTGTGTCTTGTAAAACAATGACTTGGTCCCACCTCTGGTGGTTAGAGCGTTGGGCCAGTAACCGAAAGGTTGCTGGATCGAATCCCCGAGCTGACTAGGTAAAAATCTGTCGTTCTGCCCCTGAACAAGGCAATTTGGTCTGCCGACTTCCTTTTGGTCACACGTATTCTGAGAAATAGCCAAAGAACCAAAGACATTGCTTTAACTGTGAATGTACTTTGCTCTATTTTATTTGAGGAAAATATATGCAGTATACTTAAAATGAGTCATGTTTTGTAACTCAAACAAAAGCACACAGGTTGTGTGGGAGAGGGAGAGAGGGAGTGTGTGCACATGTTGTATTTTATTTTTCCTTGTCAGCCACCATCTCTCCTAACCATGACCTTTCCACCCAACTGTGAGTAAGCACAACTTCACATGTCCGTTGTGGGAAATGGATAACACAATCTGTAGGCCTAAATATCTCCAATCCTAAAATAAAATGGAGCATACATATAAAATAGACAAGTAATTACAATATATTTACATACTAATCAAAATCAAATGTGTGTGAGGGAGTGTATACGTTTTATTTCTTCTTGTTAAAAAAAAGTCTGGAACTCCTTCCAGGTCATCTCTCTCTTTCCATTCCTTGGCCTTGGTTGCCTGATTATTCCACCTGAATTTGACATACATTCATTGAGAACAATCATCAGTTTGGTCTGAGCGATGTGGATGGGTAGCCAGGGAATGGCCTTGGTACATAAAAAATACCTTTGCAAGACTGCCACTCCTGTACATACAGTGGGGAGAACAAGTATTTGATACACTGCCGATTTTGCCGATTTTCCTACTTACAAAGCATGTAGAGGTCTGTAATTTTTATCATAGGTACACTTCAACTGTGAGAGACGGAATCTAAAACAAAAATCCCGAAAATCACATTGTATGATTTTTAAGTAATTAATTCGCATTTTATTGCATGACATAAGTATTTGATACATCAGAAAAGCAGAACTTAATATTTGGTACAGAATCCTTTGTTTGCAATTACAGAGATCATACGTTTCCTGTAGTTCTTGACCAGGTTTGCACACACTGCAGCAGGGATTTTGGCCCACTCCTCCATACAGACCTTCTCCAGATCCTTCAGGTTTCGGGGCTGTCGCTGGGCAATACGGACTTTCAGCTCCCTCCAAAGATTTTCTATTGGGTTCAGGTCTGGAGACTGGCTAGGCCACTCCAGGACCTTGAGATACTTCTTACGGAGCCACTCCTTAGTTGCCCTGGCTGTGTGTTTCGGGTCGTTGTCATGCTGGAAGACCCAGCCACGACCCATCATCAATGCTCTTACTGAGGGAAGGAGGTTGTTGGCTAAGATCTCGCAATACATGGCCCCATCCACCCTCCCCTCAATACGGTGCAGTCGTCCTGTCCCCTTTGCAGAAAAGCATCCCCAAAGAATGATGTTTCCACCTCCATGCTTCACGGTTGGGATGGTGTTCTTGGGGTTGTACTCATCCTTCTTCTTCCTCCAAACAAGGCGAGTGGAGTTTAGACCAAAAAGCTCTATTTTTGAATCATCAGACCACATGACCTTCTCCCATTCCTCCTCTGGATCATCCAGATGGTCATTGGCAAACTTCAGACGGGCCTGGACATGCGCCTGCTTGAGCAGGGGGACCTTGTGTGCGCTGCAGGATTTTAATCCATGACGGCGTAGTGTGTTACTAATGGTTTTCTTTGAGACTGTGGTCCCAGCTCTCTTCAGGTCATTGACCAGGTCCTGCCGTGTAGTTCTGGGCTGATCCCTCACCTTCCTCATGATCATTGATGCCCCACGAGGTGAGATCTTGCATGGAGCCCCAGACCGAGGGTGATTGTCCATCATCTTGAACTTCTTCTATTTTCTTCTATTTTCTAATAATTGCGCCAACAGTTGTTGCCTTCTCACCAAGCTGCTTGCCTATTGTCCTGTAGCCCATCCCAGCCTTGTGCAGGTCTACAATTTTATCCCTGATGTCCTTACACAGCTCTCTGGTCTTGGCCATTGTGGAGAGGTTGGAGTCTGTTTGATTGAGTGTGTGGACAGGTGTCTTTTATACAGGTAACGAGTTCAAACAGGTGCAGTTAATACAGGTAATGAGTGGAGAACAGGAGGGCTTCTTAAAGAAAAACTAACAGGTCTGTGAGAGCCGGAATTCTTACTGGTTGGTAGGTGATCAAATACTTATGTCATGCAATAAAATGCAAATGAATTACTTAAAAATCATACAATGTGATTTTCTGGATTTTTGTTTTAGATTCTGTCTCTCACAGTTGAAGTGTACCTATGATAAAAATTACAGACCTCTACATGCTTTGTAAGTAGGAAAACCTGCAAAATCGGCAGTGTATCAAATACTTGTTCTCCCCACTGTATGTGAGGGCTGTTGGGGCCCTGTTTCAGCTCCAGATGACAAAACCTGCACACACTTCCAGAGGTGTGCAGGTCTGCCGACTTCCTTTTGGTCATTCATTTTAATCAGAGAAATATCCAATAAACCAAACTTTTGCTTTAAATGTGTGTGTACTTTATTGCACACAATCCTCAAATAAAATGAACAATGTATTTACATTGGGTCTAATGTGTGTGAGGGAGGCATGTTTTTCAACTCAGAAAAAAAGAACACAGAATTTTCTCAACCTGTACAAATTAAGTCAGTCTTATAATATTATCAATCACACTTCAATTTGATAGATATTTACAGTAATTATGTAGATATTGAGAATGGATATGTAGGAGTAGATATCTTCAAACCTAAAAGAAAATGGAGCAAACATTAAATAAACAAGTAATTACAATTTATTTACATTGTGGATAATGTGTGTGAGTTTGTGTGTGTGCATATTGTGTTTTATTTTTCCTTGTCAGCCCAGTGTATGCCCTTCTGAGTGAGGCTGTCAGGCAGTGGTGGAGTGCATGGCAGATCTGAAAGAGAGATGCGCAAAGTGACAGTAAATAAACAGCTCAACAACATGTCTGTGTGTACATCTGTTGGTGTGAGTGTGCATATGCAATATAATTCTGAATTACCGGTATCCATCTGGGAATCCTCAAAAGTGTCTCCCTTCACGGCCAGTGTAGTAGGAACTGGTGCAGCCGGTAAATGAAATACCACGGCAGAGGACTGCTGTGACTGCAGCTGAAAACCCGGTGGCAGATCTAAAAGAGAGAGGCACCATTTTCTTAACTGGCAATCATACAACTAAACAGACTGAATGAGTGTAAGGCCTAGATTCAATCAGATCAAGTGTTAACCGGTGATAGCTGACACCACATAGCTGATGTTTTGGCGGTGTCGGAGGTGTAACTGTGTTGGATCTGTCAAATCAGTAAGCAGCAGCTCTTGATCATTGTCACAAAACCACACCTGTTCTACTCTCGTCACTAGTTCAGAACGAGAAAGTGTAGTTTTATATAGAAATAACGACGCTCAAATTCAAAATCGTTCAACTAAATAATCGGGATTTCTCTCAGCCTAATTGAGGTGTAGATTACATCTCAAATTCCAGTGTTCTAACTTGTAAACAGGGCTGCGTGAGATTTCTGTTAATGCGATGTCCACTTCAGGTATAATGCCAGGAGCCGCTTGTGAATTTGACAGCTCTAACACCTCAGACACCGCCAAAACAACCGCTATGTGGATGTCGGCTAAAGCGGATGTGATTAAATAGATCCCAAAGTGAGGGAGAGTGTGCATATGTGTATACATGCATGTGATAATTACCTGTATCACCTTTCATGGCCGGTTTAGCAGTTGCAAGGCACACGACTCCAGCTGTGAAGACTGTGGTTGAGCTAAAAGAGAGAGGAACAATTTTCTTAAGTTAAAATAATTATACAACAAAACTGAGTGAGTGATTGAGTGTGTGTGTGTATACGTGTGTGTGATACTTACCTGTACCACATCACACTGCGTCAGGTCTACACGCCTCTGGAAGATCCAGCGTGCCTCTCCAGGCATTGAACAGCTTGGTGGAAACACGGTTACCTGTCACCCACCGAGCCTGGTTGGCAGATCTGAAAGATAGGCACAATATAATTTTGAATGAATCCTGGGTGTCCCCAGTCCACCTGGTCATGCTGCTGCTCCAGTTTCAAACGGTTCTGCCTTCGGCTGGGGAACCCTGACATGTTCACCGGACGTGCTACCTCGACCCGGACCTGCTGTTTTCGACTCTCTACCGCACCCGCTGTCTCGACCTCTGAATTGTCGGCTATGAAAAGCCATCTGACATTTACTTCTGAGGTACTGACCTGTTGCACCCACTGATTATTATTTGACCCCGCTGGTATTCTATGAACATTTGAACATCTTGAAGAACAATCTGGCCTTAAATGGCCATGTATTCTTAGAATCCTCACCTGGCACACCCAGAAGTTGACTGGCCACCCCTCAGAGCCTGGTTCCTCTCTAGGTTTCTTCCTAGGTTCCTGGTTCCTTTCTAGGGAGCTTTTCCTAGCCACCATGCTTCTACATCTGCATTGCTTGCTGTTTGGGGTTTTAGGCTGGGTTTCTGTATAGCACTTTGTGACATCTGCTGATGTAAAAGGGCTTTATAAATACATTTGATTGGACTTACTGTCTTTATTTTAACTAGGTAAGTCAGATAAGAACAAATTCTTATTTACAAGGATGGCCTACCCCGGCAAACCCGAGCCAATTTTGCACCGCCCTATGGGACTCCCAAACACGGCCGGATGTGATACAGCCTGGATTCGAACCAAGAACTGTAGTGACACCTCTTGCACTGAGATGCAGTGCCTTAGACCTCTACGCCACTCAGGAGCCCAATCTTACCTTGTCTCTAATGAAGACTGACATCACTCTACTTGTTCTTCTATAAGCATATTGACGAAGAGATGCGGTCTGGTGGACTATCATTATTAGCTAGCTGTTAGTTTCATGAGAAGGGAATTGACGGCACTCTGTTGTACTTGTAACATTGAAGACCTCACTGACCATCAATTCATTATGCAGCAACACTGGACAACAAAGCGAGACATGAGAAAAGAGTCTGGAATGAGTTCTAACTTCTCCGCATAAACTTAACAGGCAACTTCAGAATTTATTTGGCGACTGAGATGAGTAAAGGAAGCATCATTCAGTGGATGTACATAGAGTGTACAACACACCAGGAACACCTTCCTAATATTGAGTTGCACCCCCTTTTAAACTTAGAACAGTCTCAATTTGTCAGGCATGGACTATACAAGGTGTTGAAAGCATTTCACAAGGATGCTGGCCCATGTTGGCTCCAATGCTTCCCACAGTTGTGTCAAGTTGGCTGGACTTCCTTTGGGTGGTGGACCATTCTTGAAACACACAGGAAACTGTTGAGCATGGAAAAACCCTGCAGCGTTGCAGTTCTTGATCAACTCAAACCAGTGCGCCTGTCACCTACCATACCCGTTCAAAGGCACTTAAATATTTTGTCTTCACCATTCACCCTCTGAATAGCACACATACACAATCTATGTCTCAAGGCTTAAAAATCCTGTAGAAAAAGGGAAGCGCTGCTAAGGTACACAATAGTAGGTTTTGGTAGACAGCAGGTGCTCTTTGGTAAAATAGGTTAATTGGGCATCAAAAAGAAAGAGGCTCCTTCTCTAACTTGTCTCGTTCTATTCATCTACACCGATTTAAGTGGATTTCACAGGTGATGTCAATATAGGATCATAGCTTTCACCTGGTCAGTCCATGTCATGAAAGCACATGTGTTCCTAATGTTTTGTACATTGTTTATAATTGTCTTACTTCTGTCACAACCTGGCTCTTAGATGGTGACAAGCAAGGGAGTCCACACGTTGGCAGTTAAGGAGTAACAAAAATATTTATTAAACCACAAACAAAGTACAAAACCACAGAGGAAAACTAACCTGTGAAGTGTGAAAGGAACTTTTATCTCCTAGTTGATCCCAAACCCAGGTGCAACTTGTCACCTTAACGACCCAATCAGCTCCACCTGTTCCCAATCTGCAACTAAAAGCACAAACACAGAGAAAGAGTTAGGGAGAGTGAGGGGGGGTGTAACACTTAAATCTAGAATATTTGACCTAAATCAAGTTTAATAAAGGGAAATTCCACCACTTTTCAACTTCATATTAATTATCTCCAGCACCATACGAGTGTTTACATACGGTATGTGAAAACAGCACGCTTCCACATTCATCTTCAAGGAACGACAATACAAAGCAGGCACACCTGGAACGATTAGATTAGCATAACTCAGGAGGTGTTAAAAAAACAGGAAGCAGGAAATACCTGTTTGTTCTTCTATTGAACAGTATTGTCCAGCCAGGCCTGTCATGGCAGAGTTGTAGGGGCTTTTGAACCATGTACTCAATGGCAGCCCTGTCACATTCACAAAACTGCTGCTGGCATTAGAGGAATCTGTGCGAATCAAAGAACATTAGTTTGATGGATTACTTCTGATATTGTCATGACTGTCTTGTGAGGATCCAAATAGGTCAGATCAAGTTTGCAATGAATCACTTCAACCAGACCCTCAGAAGGAGAGAACTGGTGGGGGTTAACAACTCATGCCCTGTTGTAAATCAAGGACAGAACGTTCAGCATCTCCCTCTCTAGTGTTCACCGGAGGAATGTGCCTTTGTTTCACATACTTTTCCTGCTGAAACACGTTCTAAAGTGAAAACTGGATCAATATTTCTAACAGAGAAAGTGGGGAATGGTCAAAGGCGATCTAAAGAACACTAATGTAGTTTTGTTTGTTATTTTGTGATGACATTAATAATGGTATAAAGGAAATACTGAACTTGGAAAGTAAACCCACTACATGTACGAAGTTTCCATCCTATGTGTTGTGCATGAAATATGAAAAATGATGAACGTGTTTTTGTTAAGAGAGGGACATGAGGGGCAGTGGTCTAGGGCCACCAGAGTCTCTGGGTTCGCGCCCAGGCTCTGTCGCAGCCGGCCGCGACCGGGAGGTCCGTGGGGCGACGCACAATTGGCATAGCGTCGTCCGGGTTAGGGAGGGTTTGGCCGGTAGGGATATCCTTGTCTCATCGCGCTCCAGCGACTCCTGTGGCAGGCCGGGCGCAGTGCGCGCTAACCAAGGGGGCCAGGTACACGGTGTTTCCTCCGACACATTGGTGCGGCTGGCTTCCGGGTTGGAGGCGCGCTGTGTTAAGAAGCAGTGCGGCTTGGTTGGGTTGTGCTTCGGAGGATGCATGGCTTTCGACCTTCGTCTCTCCCGAGCCCGTACGGGAGTTGTAGCGATGAGACAAGATAGTAATTACTAGCGATTGGATACCACGAAAATTGGGAAGAAAATGGGATAAAAAAAATTAAAAAAATAAAAAAGAGAGGGACATGATTTTAGGAGCCATAAGAGATATTTTTACATGTCAGCCTGACGGAACTGGCCCTCTCGAACAAACTGCATAAATGATGGGTAACGAAATTAACAAACTCACCTCCCGGACAATCACTGGTACAGCTGATTCACTTTTTTTTTTACCACAGTTGGTGTTTCCCTTAGAGTAGGTGAAGTTCTTTGAGATGCTCACACGTTCCTATCTGCAGCTCTTAGCAGTCCCGGTCTGATATAATATATATATATATAACACTATCTAGAGAGTGGGAATAGAGAGTGGGAATAATATAATACGTGTTCTCAACCCAATAATAGAGTTGATTTGGCCAAGGATAATGTTTGTTCACTTCTTTGCTATGGTCACCGGCGGCCATTGCCTTCCATGTGAAGGGACCAGCCACTTTGACTAGAGCAGGCGTTTTCAGAGAACATCAAGACAACCACCCCTCTGTTGAGTGCCTAAGTCAAAACCTCTACAAGTACAATCAAGGATTGCTGATCACACCAAGTGAGCAAAGTTTTTTGAAAACGTCTTTTCAACGTCTTTTGCTCATAAGGAAAGTATGCCCGCATGTCCCAAGATGGTTCAGGGAGGCCTAATGCTAGTGAGTGACCTCCATATCGCCTATTATTTGTTTCATTAAATCTCCACCTAGCCGAACTCTATGCCTTGCGAATGAGCTTAATCTTTTGACTACCTAACTGCACTTAAGGTTTGTGTCCTCTTGGACTCTATCCTGCATGGGGTGGAGAATGCTCTACTGGGAGCACGTGTGTGGGTGCATACAGGGACAACACTGCAGCACAGCCTAAATCAGCACCTTCAGCATCTGCGGGGGAAAGTGGGCACCTGCCGATGATAATACACACTGGAACAAACGAAGTAGCTCAAGGGGATTCTCCTGCAGACATCATCAGGAGTATACAGGAACTGATTGCCAGAGTTATGGAACTATATGGACATGAAGTATGGTTTGCTCCATTCTGGCTCCTGGCCAGTAGGGTAAGGTAGTAGAATACCTGATTGGGTCGAGTAGAGCAAAGCAGTCCTGGAAGGCAATATATCCACTTTGATATAGACTAGATCTAGGCCTCATACAATTTCAAGGCACATTCATTTCTATCATTCCAAATATAAATTCCATAAATAGAGGTCTAGATATGTTTGACCATCTCAGACAGACCCTAAAAAGCAGTTACTTGGAGAGCCATGATTTTGGCACCAGTTGTCTACCACCAGCACTATTTTTGCTGTCTGGCTTATACTGTAGGAGCATTACACTTTGAAATCAAAGTTTGGTTTCATGTTAACATTACTCTACTTTTGAGGTCGGATTACATCTGAATAACTTTTCCTTTCTGAGTGAAATGTCCCTTTAACTTTCCAATTTCACCTTAGACTGAACCAACTGACAATTTCCTCCAGCAGGCCCCTTCCCGCCATGTCTCCTACCTGTCCAATGCATCCACAGGCTGTCCCTCCGCTGCGAATCTGCACGACCATCCATAATCGTCCATGTCATGCGGGCAGAGGCTGGTGGCGCACCGTAGTTTGAGTGCGAAGTTCAGCAGTGCAGGGAAATGATCAATGTAAAACGCAATCCCAGACAGCCTGAATGAGAGAAAAGACAAACATAAACCCCCTAAATCAAACAGAAACTGGCGTCTATCTGAGAGTGCGCGGGAAGGGAGTGGGTTAATTTCGCTTGTGGCCATCGATAAGTGAAGAGATTTAATCTTAGATAGGAAACTTTGGAATCCAAGGGGAGGCGTGCGGAGCAGAAAAGTATTTAGTTCACAGCTCGCTGGGGAGCCAACATGCACTCAACTCAGATTATGTCTTGTATTATGACACCAAATGTGATAACCAGTTGACCTCGAATGTCAGTAAGTACAGGAGTAAGCTTAATAGCTTTGAGATTGCTATTTTTTATTTTACTAGGCAAGTCAGTTAAGAACACATTCTTATTGACAATGACGACCGAGGAACAGTGGGTTAACTGCCTTGTTCAGGGGAAGAACGACAGATTTTTACCTTGTCAGCTCAGGGATTCAATCTCGCAACCTTACGGTTACTAACCCAACGCTCTAACCACTAGGCTACCTGCCGCCCCAAACAATTGTGGAGATGCCGGGGATTGAACCCGGAGCGTCATACAAGCAAAGCATTAAGCTTAATAGCTTTGAGATTGCTATTATGAAAAGCGCTATCAAAGTTACATTTATTATTATTTATCAGTGTCTGTGAAACCGTCCCTAAATGGAGAATCTCCACTGAGTATGCTTTTAAGTACAGCACTAGGTTTAATCTGTGTCCGGGAAACCAGCCTTCTGTGAAGACTGGACTCTACTGTATGTCTCTGGGACAAAGATTACAATCTTACCTATAAGGAGATCAGCTGCGTTTAGGTCCATCGTCTCTGGGATATGGAGAATATGGAGTTGTCGGTAATGACTGAGGAAAACATGCAGAAAGACACTTATGGCTGGCTCGTTCAGGTAATGTTTCATCTAGCAATTCATTTTTAACACCAAGACAATGACCTAGAATGTTTTTAGTCAGAAAAGAACCGGTTACACATGCAGTCAATTTCCTACAACTTTTATTGCATTTTAGTTATCTAACTCAAAATTTTGTCACCACAAAACAGTAGGTCTGGCCTCTGTTATTTCTATTGTTGAAATGATTGGATGTACGTTACTCACTGTTTGAAATGTAGATTAACAATCCACGTCAGAAACATGATTTATGCCTGGAATAATGAAAGAAAACATCTGTAAATTTGACAATTTTGCTTTGACTATTTGACTAGTGTTGGTCAATTTCTTCAACAGATGAGCAGGTCTATATAATTATCAAACTTATATATTGCTAGTAGAAAGGAAACAGACTCTTTATTTAAGTATTATGATTCTCCTTTAGTAATACAATTGCATGGCAGAAGTTGGTACAGAGTGCAGTATATTATAGTTCTCCCCAAGTCCTGCAAGGTGTCTAAGACATCCTGCCTCCCCATTGACATTTCATAAGTCGAAGCATCTTCTGCCAGGTGACGGTTTCCATCAGGCCTGCGGTGGCCTTGTGTTCTCAGAAAACCAGTCGTATTCTCAGAACTTCAGACAGTCACGGTGGGACCCAGACAGGAGGAGTATGAGCGTAGGCAGTTTCCGCCTTCTGATTGTGTCTGCAGGGCATATCACTCAAAACAGGTTTTAACACACACAGAGGTATCCTGAAGAGGAGACCTTACAGTTTATCATAACACAATTTATTAACCCTTTAAAAGGTATGAGGCCTTGGTTTAATCCCTTCACTAGATAGGATGTGGGTTATATTCACTTAAAGGTTGAATCTCAATTGTATTTCCTTGATTCCTTCGTCCTATCTCCTCGCCTCATGATTCTGTGAGGAATAATACAAAAAATAGATTCACCCATGCTTTATGGCATTCCTGCAACGTGTTCATTTTCCGGGACAGGACTCCCACTGGGCACAGACGTCAGTTCAACGCCTAGTTTTGATTTCCATTTGGTTGAGTTGTGAACTAACGTGAATTCAACGTGAAATCAACCAAAACATTCACCCCGTCATTGGATTTAGGCAAAAAGTTTGGTGAGAAAAAGACGAAATTCCCTCACGTTGATAACTTTTTGCAAGAGGTATTACACAACACAGTAAACACAGAGGGGCAACATACAATAGGCAATAGTAGTACTATGAAGAACAACAAGCAAACATGATGTACATGTTACACACTCACTTTGTGGACGCACACCATTCCAGGCAGGTTTATGGTACCCCCTAGACACTCAGGATCTGGTCGTGGGGGGTGGGGAGTGGAGTGTGCAGCTCAGGGTTGTGAGGTGCTGATAACAGTCACCTGCAGGGAATTCATAACAATTCTGCTCTAAAAACTCTGAGCTGCGACTCTCTTCTCTCTCTCCCACTCTCTCTCTAGGACTTCAAACAGATCAGCTCACCTGTCACTCTAACTTGGCATGGTGCGGAACAGAAAATATGAAATGCTTCACTAATGTTATTCATGCCCCAAGCGCATTTGTCCCCTGGAAAAGACAGCACTTGTGATTCTACAACAATGCATGGGAGATCATAGCGTCTAGTCTGATATGACTCATTTCTGGCACCACACCGCTAATTTTGGTGTGAAGGGAGCTTCTGTTTTGGGGGATGAGACAACGGCATGCACTTCTCCAATTTGCCCATGTCCATTTTCAGAGTGGCAGCAGGTGTCTTATACAAATAAATAACTATTCCTACTCAGACATTAGACTTCAGGGTGATTGTCTGTTGAATCGACTCATGATGTACAATCTAACTGGTATTAGTTGCTGTCCTAACATATATTTTTTTTCAAAAGGTGGGTGACTATGCCCCCCAAAAATGTACAAATCTGAAGCATACGTTTTCACAATGCATTCACCATACAGTGAAATAATCTTACCTTGAAATGGTCAGAGCTAGAGTCCAAGCACCTGATGGATCAACTCAAATGAGCTTCATTGGGCAGGAAGCATCTATATGATAAGCCTTGTAGGTCACGTGACAGCATCTTAATAAACACAATATCATTAAGGCCAACATGTACAAAGACCTACTACATGACCGAAAGGACCATACACCAAGGACGGGAATGTTCCCCCATACATAGACCTATCATTGTCACACAAGCTTCAGAGGCTCCTTGCTAAGGGTCTTCTCAGAGTTTTTAAGTGCATGGTATTGTTGGAAACAAGGTATTGTGTATCAACATGTACAAGGCCTAATCATAGTGCAGTTGCTGACCCATGTCCATTGAAAGTAGTCAGTCACCATGTGTTTATGATGGAAGAGCTCAGATATAGTGGAGCATTGTGTGGAACGGGTGCCAAACATGATCCATAGGAGAGATGCTGGAGCGTTACTATCTAATTGGATATTAAAAACCCATTTGTCAAACTCTAATTTAGTCCATTAGGGCTTATTCATACCTACCACAAAAAATAGCTTTTCTTCTGTTTTTTTTTTCAGGACCGATAAAGGGTAAATAGTTTAGTGATTTAGTTTTTTTAAACAATGTATCCAGTCAACGAAGCTAGAAATCGGCTTTTTAAAAAGCCAACTGTTAAGTCTGTTGAGACAATACAATGACTTGAGTAATGTCGAGACAATGATTGTGAATAGACCCTAGTGAAAACATTATGACCAGCTAGTGTGAAGATTTCTCATTTCTCTCGCGCTTTAGAAAAGATTGAGACACTTTGACTATGCCCTTACACTGTCTTAATTGACAATACATCCTTGAGCTAACAGATAAGATCCCTTTTGCTAACTTTCCCTGATAACAAACTATGAAGCAATACCCCGCAGTTAAATGACTTGACTTGGCAGATAATGGACATGATGGGATGATAGCGTCATATGAAATATAAACACCTCTACTGTAAATCAGTTCTGGCAACTTTTTCATTTCTCTTCAAGCACTACGGAATGTGGCAGAATTAAAGGCTTGGAAATAAATTCCATTCCAGTATTGGGTCAGTATTTCAGTCCCATTGATGCTAGTGGCTTTTTTTGTATTGAACTGGTCTTAAATGTTATAATTGTTCACGAAGGATGGGTTAAGTAACAGTGTGGTGACAACGGTTCAACTAATGATTATTTTATGTAAAAACTTGCGGAGATCATTGAGGACCATAAGAATAAATAACGGTCAGTCTTTGGAGAGCCCAATTCAGAAGACTCCTTCCAGCAGGAGTACTCTCAAAAGAGCAGGTGTTCAAACTTTGTTTCTACATTTGAATATAAAAATGTATTTTATCAAACAAAACTATGCTACATTTTTATCTCTGGGACCCTCAGGATGACAAATCAGAGCAAGATTACTGAATATAAATTCATTATTTACCTTCAGAGGTGAATGTATCTAACCGGTTGCCGTGATAAGTTTTTGTTGTTGTGCACTCGCCTCTACGGGATCGGTGTCCCTCCACCGAGACAGCTAAGCTAACGTGCGCTAATGTGATTACCATGATGTAAGTAACAAGACAATTTCCCAGGACATAGGAATGTCTTATATGGGCAGAAAGCTTGAATTATTGTTAATCTAACTGCACTGTCCAATTTACAGTAGCTATTACAGTGAAAGAATACCATGCTATTGTTTGAGGAAAGTCTATTAAAAAAATGTATGCTTCCGTTACTAAACCTAGTGCTTGTGACGTGGGTGGGTGCGTGCATAAATCAAATCCGTTTCCACGTTATGATCCCTAGACATCCGCCACATCGGCCGTTAGTACAGTCCCCATTTCAAATGGGGACCGCCTCTTACCCACTATGGTCAAACATCGTTGGATCTGATTCCTTTGACTTAAAGTTACCCTACCATATATTTTAGGCCTAGCCATTTTTGTAATGACATTTTCACAAAGTGGGAAAGCAGATACTGGCAAGGAACAACCCTCCAAAGTCATGGAAGAATAGCCTACAGAAAAGGGTTTTGCAAAACAAAAACAAAACAATTGTCCCTCCTGTCCCATCTCTCGCTATTGTAAAGCCAAAGTGACACCTGCAAAAACAAGAATATGAGTTATGAGAGATCACTGTTACATACGCTATTACGAACACTGTTTCCCCTATGGCTGACTAGGCTATGTTGGAGCTGGAAACTGATTTTGTCACCTTGACGAAAGTCTTTGTGTATGCTGTGTTCTAATTCTCTTAGGAATATTTCAGATGGCTTACACATGTATGCATTGGATGATTCTTTCACCGAGCAGGATCCCGCCTAGAAATATCTTTGCTTTTGGAATAACAGTAATTTGACATTTAAAAAACATATGAATGAGCTAGTTACGAAGCTGAGATTTAAAGTAGGCTTATTTTATAGAAATTGATTATGCCTCTTCCTAGACAGTATTTTCTGTCTACTCAACTCACCATCACATACTTTTAATGTGGGGCTATGTGGAGCAAATTACTCTGACAATGTATCGTATCTCACCACCACTAATGACATAGGTTTCCTTGATGCATGTCGCATCAGAGCTTCTCAAAGTTGACAGTGCGAACCTCATCTATGCTGTCCCATCCGACCTGTATCGATATTTGGTTTTAATGCACTGAATCCAGCTTCACACAGATATGAGCAGGCAAAGGGTGCCATGAGTTTTAAGGTGCTTTCAAGACAACGGGGAACTCTGAAAAGATGAGGTCAAATCATGATGTCAGAAAGTCGGGGCTCTAGAAAGAGGCCCGAGTTCCCGAGTTGGAATTCCGAGTTGGATAGCCATTCAAAAAAGAAAATCCCAGTTGGAGCTCGTTTTTCTCCCAGAGTTGTCTTGAACGCACTGAAGTCTGAGATTTCTGAGGTCCCAGTTCCCAGTTGTTTTGAACACAGCATTAATGCTCAGAGGGAGATATCTCAGAGTTATTTGATCTGCCCTTTTGCTGTCAGTTGCTTTCGGTGTATCAAACAATGCATCCATATGGCAGAGGGAGACTCATTCATAACTAGAGTGCAGAGGCTGGCCCGCCATCCTGCCATAGATGGAGCCCCATCTGTGCAAACCCACCATTTGATCCCATGGAATCTGTTTTTTGTCAATATAGCCACGCAGCACACTGAACATCCCCCGTATCATGCTCGGGTATCGTGATACAGAACAATATGTCCTTGTGAATAGCATCCCCCGACATGTAGAGCATCCTGACTGGTTGCATCACTGCCTGTTATGGCAACTGCTCGGCCTCCGACCGTAAGGCACTAACAGATGGTAATGCGTACGGCCCAGTACATCACTGGGGCTAAGCTGCCTGTCATCCAGGACCTCTACACCAGGCGGCGTCAGAGGAAGGCCCTAAAAATTGTCAAAGACTGCAGCCACCTTAGTCATAGACTGTTCTCTCTGCTACCACACGACAAGCGGTACCAGAGCGCCAACTCTAGGTCCAAAAGGATTCTTAACAGCTACTAACCCCAAGCCATAAGACTCTTAAACAGGTAATAAAATGGCTACCCGGACTATTTGCATTGTCTCCACCCCTTCCCCCATTTTTACATTGCTGCTACTCTCTGTTTATTATCCATGCATAGTCACTTTACCTCTACCTACCTACATGTACATAAACTCAGCAAAAAAAGAAACGTCCTCTTACTGTCAACTGAGTTTAGTTTCAGCAAACTTAACATGTGTAAATATTTGTATGAACATAACACGATTCAACAACTGAGACATAAACTGAACAAGTTCCACAGACATGTGACTAACAGAAATGGAATAATGTGTCCCTGAACAAAGGGGCGATCAAAATCAAAAGCAACAGTCTGTATCTAGTGTGGCCACCAGCTGCATTAAGTACTGCAGTGCCTCTCCTCCTCATGGACTGCACCAGATTTGACAGTTCTTGCTGTGAGATGTTATCCTACTCTTCTACCAAGGCACCTGCAAGTTCCCAAACATTTCTGGGGGGAATGGCCCTAGCCCTCACCCTCCGATACAACAGGTCCCAGACGTGCTCAATGGGATTGAGATCCGGGCTCTTCGCTGGCCATGGCAGAACACTGACATTCCTGTCTTGCAGGAAATCACGCACATAACGAGCAGTATGGCTGGTGGCATTGTCATGCTGGAGGGTCATGTCAGGATGAGCCTGCAGGAAGGGTACCACATGAGGGAGGAGGATGTCTTCCCTTTAACGCACAGCGTTGAGATTGCCTGCAATGACAACAAGCTCAGTCCGATGATGCTGTGACACACCACCGCAGACCATGACGGACCCTCCACCTCCAAATCAATCCGCTCCAGGTGTTGTTACACGTGGTCTGCCACTGACGTTGTTGCCGATGATGTCTGGTGAGGACCTGCCTTACAACAGGCCTACAATCCCTCAGTCCAGCCTCTCTCAGCCTATTGCAAACAGTCTGAGCACTGATGGAGGGATTGTGCATTCCTGGTGTAACTTGGGCAGTTGTTGTTGCCATCCTGTACCTGTCCCGCAGGTGTGAAGTTCGGATGTACCGATCCTGTGCAGGTGTTGTTACACGTGGTTTGCCACTGCGAGGACAATCAGCTGTCCGTCCTGTCTCCCTGTAGCGCTGTCTTAGGCGTCTCACAGTACGGACATTGCAATGTATTGCCCTGGCCACATCTGCAGTCCTCATGCCTCCTTGCAGCATGCCTAAGGCACGTTCATGCAGATGAGCAGGGACCCTGGGCATCTTTCTTTTGGTGTTTTCAGAGTCAGTAGAAAGGTCTCTTTAGTGTCCTAAGTTTTCATAACTGTGACCTTAATTGCCTACCGTCTGTAAGCTGTTAGTGTCAATTTAAAAATCTATTTATAGCCATTAATCTTAAATAATTAATAGATAAAAAATAAAATAAAACTTTCTGTTTGTCATAAATGGACAAGACTAATATGAGATGAAAGGCGAGCTCTGTGTGATATTCACAGCGGTGGGGGCAGATGTTTTGATCAAGAGAGACCTTTAGAAAATATGCACATTTTCTCTAAGACTAAACATACAAATATGTATTTTACAGTTATAAGGAAGGTGAAATCTTAGTTAGTGGTTTTATAATTTGATTATACTATATTTAGAAAGCATATAAGTTATTTCAACCCATATTCATACAGTTTTGTTGAGTAGGAAATACATCATAAAATATTTCATATTTTTATCATATTTGTACTGTGAACTTGAGCTTGTGCCCTCAAAAGTGACTACACCTCAGCAATGTATAACTATTTTGACCAGAAAGGTGAGATTGTAACCTTTCTTGGAGTATGCAGCATTACTAGTTATTGTTTATGATCCTCTCGTGGTAAAAAATGTATTTGGGGGATTATGTAGATTACATTTCAGATCAAGTAATACTGCAATAAATGTGGCAAAGAAATTAACTTATTGTCCTGAATACAAACACAACACATTTTTTTATTTCACCTTTATTTAACCAGGTAGGCCAGTTGAGAACAAGTTCTCATTTACAACTGTGACCTGGCCAAGATAAAGCAAAGCTGTGCGACACAAACAACAGAGTTACACATGGAATAAACAAACGTACAGTCAATAACACAATAGAAAAGTCTATATGCAGTGTGTGCAAATGTAGCAAGATTAGGGAGGTAAGGCAATAAATAGGCCATAGTGGCAAAATCATTTCAGTTTAGCAATTAAACACTGGAGTGACAGATGTGCAGAAGATGAATGTGCAAGTAGAGATACTGGGGTGCAAAGGAGCAAAAAATAAATAACAATATGGGGATGGGGTAGTTGGGTGGGCTATTTACAGATGGGCTGTGTACAGGTGCAATGATCGGTAAGCTGCTCTGACAGCTGATGCTTAAAGTTAGTGAGGGAGATATAAGACTCCAGCTTCAGTGATTTTTGCAATTTGTTCCAGTCATTGGCAGCAGAGAACTGGAAGGAAAGGCGGCCAAAGTAGGAGTTGGCTTTGGGGATGACCAGTGAAATATACCTACTGGAGTGCGTGCTATGGGTGGGTGACCAGTGGTGACCAGTGAGCTGAGATAAGGCGTGGCTTTACCTAGCAAAGACTTATAGATGACCTGGAGCCAGTGGGTTTTGGCGACGAATATGAAGCGATGGCCACCCAACAAGAGCATACAGGTCACAGTGGTGGGTAGTATATGGGGCTTTGGTGACAAAATGGATGGCACTGTGATAGACTACATCCAATTTGCTGAGTAGAGTGTTGTAAATGACATCGCCGAAGTCAAGGATCGGTAGGGTAGTCAGTTTTACGAGGGTATGTTTGGCAGCATGAGTGAAGGATGCTTTGTTGCGAAATAGGAAGCCGATTCTAGATTTCATTTTGGATTAGAGATGCTTAATGTGAGTCTGGAAGGAGAATTTACAGTCTAACCAGACACCTAGGTATTTGTAGTTGTCCACATATTCTAAGTCAGAACCGTCCAGAGTAGTGATGCTAGACGGGCGGGCGGGTGCGGGCAGTGATCGGTTGAAGAGCATGCATTTAGTTTTACTTGCATTTAAGAACATCACTGAGTCCCACTTTTCATATTTTCAAGCATGGTGGTGGCATCATGTGGGTATGCTTGTTATCGGCAAGGACTATGGAGTTTTTGTGGATAAAAAGAAACAGAATACAGCTTTCCAACAGACACTGGGAAAGGAATTCACCTTTCAGCAGCACAATAACCTAAAACACAAGGCCAAATATACACTGGAGTTGTTTACCAAGACGACATTGAATGTTCCTGAGTGGCCTAGTTACAGTTTTGACTTAAATCGTCTGGAAAATCTACGGCAAGACTTGAAAATAGCTGCTTACCAATGACCAACAACAATTTCACAGAGGTTGAATAAGTTAAGAATAATTGGCAAATATTGTATAATCCAGGTGTGCAAAGCTCTTAGACTTACCCAAATAGACTCACAACCGTAATAGTTCTACAAAGTATTGAATACTTATGCAAATGAGATATTTATTTTTCCTTTTCAATCAATTAGAAAAATGTATACAAACATGTTTTCACTGTCATTATGGGGTATTGTGTGTAGATATATATTTTTTACCTATCTAATACATTTTTATTTAACCCAATGAAACGTGGAATTAGTCAAGGGGTATGAATACTTTTTGAAGGCACTGTAAATCTAAATGTAGCCTGAAGAGTCCTTCCTATTGTACATCATATTGGACAGTGGCCTCGCCCATGCATACAGAAATGATGTGCCATTATGCATCAATTTGGACATATTCTGCAGTTTGTTGCTAGCGATTTGTCTGGAAAATGATCAAAGATTCACAGAATATAATAGAATAGAATACAATAAAATCGAAAAGGATTGCAATACATTCCAGGAGTCCGATTCTTATTTAGTATAGGCCTAAACAGTAGGCAAACCAAAGGGTCAAAAAGTGACATGCTGGGGGAACGACAGTGGTTTGGTTTTCCTCCAAATCATTGATTAGTGATAATTCAGTAACAGAGTCTTTCACTCATCGAAGGTTGATAGACAGATATACTAGCATGACATAATTTAAACTGAATTACAAATGTATTGGGGATGCATGGGATGCCCTACTGGTTGCAGCAGAAGAGCGCAGTGCATGACAAGTGTATGGCGAGGTATAATCTGTAGACCTATAAGTCACATTTTCAACCTGTATCTTTAGATCTAGCCAGATGGGACTTTTATAACATTTCCATAGGCAAGCCACTGTATAACACTGTATTATTTTCACATCTGATATAGAAACTGAATTATAAACTGGGTGGTTCAAGCCCTGAATGCTGATTGGCTGACAGCCATGGTATTTCAGACCGTATACCACGGCTATGACAAAACATTTATTTTTACTGCTCTAATTATGTTGGTAACCAGTTTATAGTAGCAATAAAGCACCTCAGGGGACGCGATGCGTCATGCCTAAGAACAGCCTTTAGCCATGGTATATAGGCCATATACGACAGCTACTTGGGCCTTATTGCTTAATTAGACTATTCACATAACCCAAAAAGTTGATAAAGCGCTCAGCAGCTTTCCCTCAATATTGCCACAGCACTGTCCAGAACGAACGGTGGGTGGTGGGATGGTCACCCAATACCACCTCCAACTCTGGATAAAATGGGCATTGGCTTCTCCCGTTCCCATTCCTTCTATTACAGTCCTTTCTGTACAATGTTTTCAAATCTGGTTTTGTGCTGGCATTGGACGTGGGAACGAGAGGCATGCTTTTTCTCTCATACACGACTATATTTCTTCATGCATATCTTTATTTCTTGATGGCATCCGACCACAGTTTCAGTAGGCACTTAGTTTCTTTTTTAATAATTTTTTTGTCGGTATTGTACCCCCTTTTTCTCCCCAATTCCGATCTTGTCTCATTGCTGCAACTCCCCAACGGGCTTGGGAGGCGAAGGTCGAGTCATGGGTCCGAAACATGACCCACCAAACCACGCTTCTTAACACCTGCCGCTTAACCCGGGAGCCAGCCGCACCAATGTTTTGGAGGAAACACTGATCAACTGACTACCGAGGTCAGCTTGCAGGCGCCTGCCTCGCCACAAGGAGTTGCTAGAGCGGGATGAGCCAAGTAAAGCCCCCTTGGCCAAACCCTCTCCTAACCCGGACGACACTGGGCCAATTATGCGCCGCCCTATGGGACTCCGATCACGGTCGGTTGTGATACAGCCCGGGGTTAAACCTGGGTCTGTAGTGATGCCACTAGCACTGCGTTGCAGTGCTTTAGACGGCTGCACCACTCGGGAGGCCCAGACACTTGGTTTCTAATGTAGCCATGATCTTAATTCTGGAGGAATTGTAGAGGTATCAGTTGTCCATAATTACTACCGCATTATTCTACCTTATTAGTTGAGGCTGTTAAAATTGGCCAAGTACTGTCATGAATTTTATTTTTTATTTTACCCCTTTTTCTACCCAATTTTGTGGTATCCAATTGGTAGTTACAGTCTTGTCGCATCGCTGCAACTTCCGGACTCGGGAGAGGCGAAGGTCGAGAGCCGTGCGTCCTCTGAAATACAACTCAGCCAAGCCGCACTGCTTCTTGACACAATGCCCGCTTAACCCGGAAACCAGCCGCACCAATGTGCCGGAGGAAACACGTGTCAGCGACTGTGTCAGCGTGCATTGTGCCCGGCCCGCCACTGGGGTTGCTAATGCACAATGGGACAAGAACATCCCTGTCGGCCAAACCCTCCCCTAACCTGGACGAAGCTGGGCCAATTGTGCACCACCCCATGGGTCTCCCGGTCGCGGCCAGCTGCGACAGAGCCTGGACTCAAACCATGATCTCTAGTGGCACAGCTAGCACTGCGATGCAGTGCCTTAGACCACTGTGCCACTCAGAAGGCCTGTTATGAATTCGTATAGCAAAACTTATCATGCACCTTTTTTCATAGAAAGACACTTGTTTTCAATTTCTATTTTCCTCCAAGAGGGGTTGAATATCTGGTTCACATTCAAATTCAATTAAATCTACCAGTTCCGACTTAGGAGGTACGTTTTGGTGTCCACCATTTTTTTTACCACAACATAAAGGAGATAAATTATTAGGTAGATTTGTCGGTCAAGATCTGAATGGAGATGGCAGTGGCACAACACAGGGCTCACTGCAATTAATCTCCGCTAAACGATTACAAGATGATTTTGCTAAGAAGCTCAATACTTTTCCTTACCACAAGAGCTACCGTAGAAACATAAATTGCAATCTGATTTTCCTACCAGTCCTTCATAAAAACCTAAATAGTTGATATCTAATAACATATGCTTTCAGCAAAAAAATCTCCACATTTACTGAATCTGGATGGGTAGACACATTAATAAAAAGTATATATTCATGGTAAATATAAAAAATATTGGTCATTTAAAAAAACGATGTGCGCTCAGATCTATTTCTACACATCCCCACAGATATTTCCATTCGATACTCGACAGACCTTGTAGCCATGGTTCCTGTAGATAGCCTCTGATCCATTCAAATGCTCCCTCAATAGGAAGCTCCTTTTCATTCTCACTTGTGTAAGGATTCCATTCCCCTCACATGAATCACAGAGGAGCTTATTTGATCTGATTATAATCAGTTAGCAGGTGCACCGACCTCCAATTACCATATAAATATAAAGCTACTTCCAGTCACAATAGGGCCCTATGAGAGCATGGGTACCTCACTTTACACCCCAGTTAAACCGAGTGAACAGACACTGAACATGCATGAAATAACTGTCGAGTGTCGAGTCAATCTCCTTTGGTTTCAATACGTAGGCCTCACATTACATTTACATTTGAGTCATTTAGCAGATGCTCTTATCAAGAGCGACTTACAGTTAGTGAAGACAGTAGTCTGCATTTCTCAGACATTACAATATCATTCCTATAAAATGCACACACCACAAATGAACCATGTCCCCAACTCCATTTGAGTAGACAAACATCTAATAAATAATTGAAAATAATACAAATAAATAAAAAGTAGATAGTTGTTTTCAGTCACCGTTCATTTCTGAGGGGTTGAAAAGGCCAACGTGCTGCCATTGAGTCTATCACAACCCCATAATGAATTTAGAAAATAATAATAATTAGAAATCCAATGATTAACAAGGGAATTCTAATGGCATTATGCCAAAAACTGCCATATCCAGTGTGATGAGGGTGTATATACACAGAGTACAAAACATTAGGAACACCTTACTAATATTGAGTTTTGCCCTCAGAACCAGAACAGCCTCAATTCTTCGAGGCATGGAGTCTACATGGTGTCGAAAGCGTTCCACAGAGATGTTGGCCTATGTTGACTCCAACGCTTCCCACAGTTGTGTCAAGTTGGCTGGACTTCCTTTGGGTGGTGGACCATTCTTGATACACATGGGAAACTGTTGAGAGTGGAAAAACCCAGCAGCATTGCAGTTCTTGACACACTCAAACCAGTGCGCCTGGCACCTGCCATAATACCCCGTTCAAAGGCACTTAAATGTTTTGTCTTGCCCGTTCACCCATAATGGCACACTTACACAATCCATGTCTCAATTGTCTCACGGCTTAAAAATCCATCTTTAACCTGCCTCCTCCCCTTCATCTATACTGATTGAAGTGGATTTCAAAAAGTGACATCAATAAGGGATCATAGCATTCACCTAGTCAGTCATGGAAAGAGCAAATGTTCCTAATGTTTTGTACACTCAGTGTAATTCTATCAGTGAACAAGCAGATGTTGCCATCTAGTGTCTGTTTCTGTCTCTAACATTTTACATTTGAGTAATTTAGCAGATGCTCTTATCCAGAGCGACTTACAAGTATGGGTAGCGACATACATGGAGTGTCTCTGAAAGTGGGTGTGTCAACAGAAGTGGGAGTATCAACAGCATAAGGCGTTACACCACCACTCTGTAATTGGTTAGATGGTTTTGATTGGTCAGTTCCCGAGTGTGAAACAAGACTGGGAGAGCTAAAAGATACCCTATTGTTGATACATTTATACTGTTCCATTTGAATGTTAACAAAACACACAAACACTTATAGCCTAAATATTTAAATAAAAGTTTATGATGGTCTACCAGTTTTTCATTTAATACCAATAAATCATTATTAGGCCTATAACTCATTATGACGTCTGTTCGGCTATCATCTGATGATGACAATAAAATAGTTTGTGAATCAGGCTCATTATAATGAAAAACTGTTTTAATTAATAGGAACGGGTGTGGCTGAAATAGCCGAATCCTAGGAGGTGAAGATCTCCCGCACACGGATTTCCTCCAGTGCCGCGTTGTTGGCCCCAATCCTTGTAACATCCTGCAGAGGAGCAGACCTCTCCTCTGGCACACGGCGGCGAGCTGCAGGTCCCCTCCTGGTCCTCATGTCCATCCTCATGAAGTTATGCAGGACACAGGTAGCCTTCACACACTACTGAATTCCCCAACGATGCAGTCCCAGATGGCCCTGGTCACCCAACTGTAGGCAATTGTTTTGAAGGAATCTCCAGTTGCAAGGTATCTGTAGGAATATGGAAGATAATGTAATTATTAGACTTTTACATCACCGGTCATTGTGGATTACTAAAGTATAATATCTCTTATAACAAATGATGATAACATTTGATAGATAAATGCATGTGCACACACGTGCATGTGTAGCATGTAGGATAGTAGGATAATAACAGTAGGATAATATCAAGGATAGCGTCACAAATTAATACATAATCAGCTGTGTAGTGCTAAGGCAAAAACTAAAATCTACTCCCCTTTGAGTCCCCAGAAAGAGGACTGAGAACCAGTCTTCATTGTGACCTCTTCATCTGCATACAGGCTTTCACAGCTCACTGAGGACAGACAACCTCACAAGAAACAGGTTCCGCTAGCGGAACCCCTCGACAACATTCCGCTGAAAAGGCAGCGCGCGAAATTCATTATTATTATTTTTTTTAAATATGTAACTTTCACAAATTCACAAGTGCAATACACCAAATAAAAGATACACTTCTTGTTAATCTACCCATCGTGTCCGATTTCAAAAAGGCTTTACAGCGAAAGCACAAAATATGATTATGTTAGGTCAGAGCCAAGTGACAAACACACACACAGCCATTTTCCAGCCAAAGAGGAGTCACAAAAAGCAGAAATATAGATAAAATTTATCACTAACCTTTGATGATCTTCATCAGATGACACTCATAGGACTTCATGTTACACAATACATGTATGTTTTGTTCGATAAAGTGAATATTTATATCCAAAAATCTCAGTATACATTGGCGCGTTACGTTCAGTAATGTTTTTCTTCCAAAACATCCGGTGATTTTGCAGAGAGCCACATCAATTTACAGAAATACTCAAAATAAACATTGATAAAATATACAAGTGTTATTCACAGAATTAGACATACACTTCTCCTTAATGCAACCGCTGTGTCAGATTTAAAAAAAACTTTACGGAAAAAGCAAACCATGCAATAATCTGAGTACGATGCTCAGACAACAGCAAAGCCAAACAGATTTCCGCCATGTTGGAGTCAACAGAAGTCAGAAATAGCATTATAAATATTAACTTACCGTTGATGATCTTCATCAGAATGCACTCCCAGGAATCCCAGTTCCACAATAAATGTTTGATTTGTTCGATAAAGTTCATAATTTATGTCCAAATAACTTCTTGTTGTTAGCGCGTTCAGCCCAGTAATCCAAACTCATGACGCACGAGCAGACGAAAAGTCAAAAAGTTCCGTTACAGTCCGTAGAAACATGTCAAACGATGTATAGAATCAATCTTTAGGATGTTTTTAACATACATCTTCAATAATGTTCCAACCGGAGAATTCCTTTGTCTTCAGAAATGCAATGGCACTCAAGCTCACGTGAACGTGCATGGTCAGCGCATGTTCAGCTCATGGCAGACCTTAATCAATCCCCTCTCATTCGCCCCCACTTCACAGTAGAAGCATCAGACAAGGTTCTAAAGACTGTTGACATCTAGTGGAAGCCTTAGGAAGTGCAACATGACCAATATCCCACTGTATCTTCAATAGGGAATGAGTTGAAAAACGACCAACCTCAGATTTCCCACTTCCTGGTTGGATTTTTCTCAGGTTTTCGCCTGCCATATGAGTTCTGTTATACTCAGACATCATTCAAACAGATTTAGAAACTTCAGAGTGTTTTCTATCCAATACTAATAATAATATGCATTTATTAGCAACTGGGACTGAGTAGCAGGCAGTTTACTCTGGGCACGCTTTTCATCCAACGTGAAAATGCTGCCCCCTAGCCCAAACAGTATTTTTAATAAAGTACTTTTGGGGGTATCTGCACTTTACTATTTATATTTTTGGCAACTTTCACTTATACTCCACAAAATTCCTAAAGAAAACAATGTACTTTTTACTCCATACATTTTCCCTATCCGGACCCAAAAGTACTAGTTACATTTTGAACGCTTAGCAGGACAGAATTTTTTTCTCCAATTCACACGCTTATCAAGAGAACATCCCTGGTCATCCGTACTGCTTCTGATCTGGCTGTAATAAAGTCTGTGTGAGCTGGTGTGGAGGAGTCAGTCGCAGGACAGCAGATATGAGTAAAAAACGTATTTACTCAAAATAGAAACAAATACAACGCAATAATGCGAGCCCACAATAACGGACCGTATAAAATACAAACAATTACTCAAACAAACAAACATGGGGGAACAGAGGTTTAAATAATGAACAAGTAATTGGGGAATTGAAACCAGGTGTGTAAGACAAAGACAAAACAAATGGAAAATGAAAAGTGGATCGGCGATGGCTAGAAGGCCGGTGACGTCGACCGCCGAACGCCGCCCGAACAAGGAGAGGGACCGACTTCGGCGGAAGTCGTGACACTGGCGGACTCACTAAACACAAATGCTTTGTTTGTAAATGTGTTGGACTGTGTCCATATAAAATAATAAAACGGTGCCGATTGGTTTGCTTAATATAAGGAACGTGAAATGATTTATACTTTTTATACCAAGTAGTATTTTATTGGGTGACTTTCACTTTTTCTTTAGTCATTTTCTATCTTTACTTTACTCAAGTATGACAATTGGGTACTTTTTCCCTGCTGAAAATTAGACAGCACTGAATATTATGTTACTATAATCTCTTTCCTCACTTCCTCACTAGGGACTGCAACATCAAGCAAGTACCTGCCCTATCCGGAATAGCCTACTCTCTCAATTTGACAGTGTGAGCTGCTATCCTTTCACCCTCTTCCATGGCTGTTAGCTAGCTAGCTACAAATGCATTTAGAGTTTGTTTTTACACTGATAAATACATCAAGATATCTAGCTAATATGGTATTGTTAGCTGGTGCTATTTTATTCAGTGGCTAGCTACAGTTGAAGTTTATATACATCTTAGCTTACCTTATAATCAAAAGGTTAAAAGTGTAGACTGTCAGCTTTAATTTGAGGGTATTTTCATCCATATCAGGTGAACTGTTTAGAAATTACAGCAATTTTGGTACATAGTCCCCCCATTATAGGGGAGCAAAAGTATTGGGACAAATTCCTGACATTTACTCCTAGTAGAAATGCCTTGTCTTAAGTCAGTTAGGATCACCACTTTATTTTAAGAATGTGAAATGGCAGAATAATAGTAGAGAGAATGATTTCTTTCAGCTTTTATTTCTTTCATCACATTCCCTGTGGGTCAGAAGTTTACATGCACTCAATTAGTATTTGGTAGCATTGCCTTGACATTGTTTAAATTGGGTCAAACGCTTTGGTAAGCCTTCTACAAGCTTCCCATAATAAGTTGTGTGAATTTTGGCCCATTCCTCCTGAGAGAGCTGGTGTAACTGAGTCAGGTTTGTAGGCCTCCTTGCTCGCACACGCTTTTTCAGTTCTGCCTACACATTTTCTATGGAATTGAGTTCAGGGCGTTGTGATGGCCACTCCAATACCTTGACTTTGTTGTCCTTAAGCCATTTTGCCACAACTTTGGAAGTATGCTTGGGGTCCTTGTACATTTGGAAGACCCATTTGCGACCAAGCTTTAACTTCCTGACTGATGTCTTGAGATGTTGCTTCAATATATCCACATAATTGTCAATCCTCATGATGCCATCTATTTTGTGAAGTGCACCAGTCCCTCCTGCAGCAAAGCAACTCCACAACATGATGCTGCCACCCCCGTGCTTCACGGTTGGGATGGTGTTCTTCGGCTTGCAGGCCTCCCCCTTTTTCCTCCAAACATAACGATGGTCATTATGGCCAAATAGTTCTATTTTTGTTTCATCAGACCAGAGAACATTTCTCCAAAACGTATGATCTTTGTCCCCATGTGCAGTTGCAAATCGTAGTCTGGCTTTTTTATGCCGGTTTTGGAGCAGTGGATTCTTCCTTGCTGAGCGGCCTTAGGTTATGTCGATATAGGACTCGTTTTAATGTGGATATAGATACTTTGGTACCCATTTCCTCCAGAATATTCACAAGGTCCTTTGCTGTTGTTCTGGGATTGTTTTCCACTTTTCGCACCAAAGTACATTCATCTCTAGGAGACAGAACACGTTATACCGCTCAGGAAGAAGACGTCTGCATTGTCCCATGGTGTTTATACTTGCGTACTATTGTTTGTACAGATGAACGTGGTACCTTCAGGCGTTTGGAAATTGCTCCCAAGGATGAACTAGACTTGTGGAGTTCTACAATTGTTTTTCTGAGGTCTTGGCTGATTTATTTGGATTTTCCCATGATGTCAAGCAAAGAGGCACTGAGTTTGAAGGTAGGCCTTGAAATACATCCACAGGTACACCTCCAATTGCCTCAAATGATGTCAATTAGCCTATCAGAAGCTTCTAAAGCCATGACATAATTTTCTGGAATTTTCCAAGCTGTTTAAAGGCACAGTCAACTTTGATGTATGTAAACTTCTGACCCACTGGAATTGTGATACAGGGAATTATAAGTGAAATAATCTGTCTGTAAACAATGGTTGGAAAAATGACTTTTGTCATGCACAATGTAGATGTCCTAACTGACTTGCCAAAACTATAGTTTGTTAACAAGACATTTGTGAGGTGGTTTAAAAACGAGTTTTAAAGACTCCGACCTAAGTGTTTGTAAACTTCCGACTTCAACTGTAACTAATAGCTTAGCTATACCTCATAGGAATGTCATTGATGTGTCTCCATGCACAAATTACAGTATTGTGATAATCAGATACCATGTGAGTCTAAATTATTCACCAGATTAATTCTCTCTCACACATATGACTCGAATCATTAGTGCTGTGACCTATGTCAACCCAGTAAACTCTGGGTGTTTTTCAATATGAATACTACCGTGTTCCCCACTCTCATGCTCCAAGTGTATTCTCCGTGGACGTTTTTTTAGTTCTTGTGAGGACGAGAGTGTGGAGAACACATAAAACATTACATTTGAGAAGCACTTGCACTCCCCCTACTGTATTACCTCACGCTGCATCTCCCCATTCACTGAACCTTGTTCCAGCCAAGACAACGGCAACAATCGAGACAAATACAAGATATACACAAAGCAAGCTTTTCACTTCCTAACTTTCAGCTAGTTGAATGTGAATCATAGTAATGTAGCTAACCAGATAGTATAACAGGCAAAAATGACAGAAAACTAATGCTATCCAAAGTAGATGCCCATTCTTCGTGGGTAACTAGCTAAAAAAATGTTGTGGTAGCTAGCCAGTTAGCTCTATTGACTTACTTGCGACTTACTTGCGACCTACGCACACAACAGTGGGTATTGTAGGTAGGTAACCATGCCATAATTATCACAGCATGTATTTATTAACGTATCGAGATAAAATATTGTAGTCAGGCAACATATGAGATGTGAATAGGAAACATTTAATTCCCCAAATCAGTGTATTTCTTTTGCTTCAGCTCAAATAATGGCCACCATTGATTTCAAGAAAATGTGGTTGCGTCATTTCTTTGCATACTTTCCGTTGAAGCTTGCATCGATGCATGCTTCAAAATATGTAGAAACGGAGTACGCATTTGTTAGGTTCAAAATAAACATAGTAAAAACTCACAGACGACTAGTAAAGCTTAAACCAAATGTATTCACCCACTGGGTCACATAGCTGCATAAGACCAAAAACATTTACACAAGCACTGGCATTTAAATTTTCCTCCTATGCTGAGTCTCCTCCTTATGCATCTGGACAGCCAATACATCGCTGTTGCTGAACAGGACTTTAGTGATGCATGTTCTTTCTCACTTCATCTGACCTGACCTAGGCCCAAATTCCTCACTCCTCCCTAACTCACGGCTGTCCTGTTGACTTGTACCAGGACTGTTGCCCTTCTCCTTTCCATAGGATACCTGATATCTAACAATAACATGTTCTGACAGTGTAAACAGTGTAAACCGCATACCCCTCTCTCCCTCAGTAACATGAATAAGGATATTTCAAGTTTAGAAGTCAGACCCCATCACATTAGAAAAGTGCCCTCCGTGCTCCTTTTCGCATACCTTGATTTGGACTCATACTCCGACCCTCCAGTGCTCCAATTTGTGTGCTCGGAGCACGGTAGTATGCATTTTGAGAAACACCCTGTGCATCTCTTTCTAACCTCAATACAGATGTGTATGTCTGGGTATCTCCTGTAGAAAATGGCCCTCATGTTAATCTCCAGGTGGTTTCCATCCACCCTTGAACCCATATGTTACATTTACATTACATTTAAGTCATTTAGCAGACGCTCTTATCCAGAGCGACTTACAAATTGGTGCATTCACCTTAAGATATCCAGTGGAACAACCACTTTACAATAGTGCATCTAACTCTTTTAAAGGGGGGGGAGGGGGGTTAGAAGGATTACTTTATCCTATCCTAGGTATTCCTTAAAGAGGTGGGGTTTCAGGTGTCTCCGGAAGGTGGTGATTGACTCCGCTGACCTGGCGTCGTGAGGGAGTTTGTTCCACCATTGGGGTGCCAGAGCAGCGAACAGTTTTGACTGGGCTGAGCGGGAACTGTACTTCCTCAGAGGTAGGGAGGCGAGCAGGCCAGAGGTGGATGAACGCAGTGCCCTTGTTTGGGTGTAGGGCCTGATCAGAGCCTGAAGGTACGGAGGTGCCGTTCCCCTCACAGCTCCGTAGGCACCATATGTTCTTATGGTGTCGTACTCCCATCGAATCACAGCATACTAATCTGTTGCTACACGTCACAGACAATACAATTAGTCTTGATTTCGATGGAAATCAAGGTTTGTACTGAATAACATCAGATGTGATCAAATAAAAGTTTGTCATATGCACAGGATTTAGGTCAAACGTTGTAGTGAAATGCTTACTCATGGGCTCTTCTCAACAGTGTAGTACACATCCACCATTACGAAAGATGTCAACGTCCGTTATGATAATGTAATAACAATGGTCCAGTGTTGTGTATACCTGTACGCTTAGGCTGGCTGAGTCCAGAGGATGGTGGTCTCGAGATTGGGCTGGGGAAGACACTGCAATTTATGATGCAGAGACATGTTGTAAGTTTGTGTGTGTAAACTTGTGTGTGACCTGACAAAAGCTAAAAGGTTCTCCTTGAAGTCTGATAGTCCTGTCCAGCTGGTCTGGAATCAGCTCAGGTATCTGCCACTATAAAAGGTATAACACAGAGACAGACACACAACTGGTAACTTAGCTTAGCTATACCTCCTTGGAATGTCACGACGTGTCGCCATGCATAAATTGCAGTATTGTGATAATCAGATTCCATGTGAGGCTAAGTTCTTCACGAGATTCTATTCTATTCCTATTTATTGCCTTACCTCCTCACGCCATTTGCACACACTGTATAGAGACTTTATTTTTCTCCTATTGTGTTATTGACTGTAAGCTTGTTTATTCCATGTGTAACTCTGTGTTGTTGTTTGTGTCGCACTGCTTTGCTTTATCTTGGCCAGGTCGCTGTTGTAAATGAGAACTTGTTCTCAACTAGCTCACCTGGTTAAATAAAGGTGAAATAAAAAAATTATAATAATTAATTCCCTCCCTCTCATACTAGCTAGCTACTCCTCTCTTTCTCATACACACAGATGGCTTCAACGTAACAAGCTTATGAAACATTCAATGGGTTAACATTAGCCCTTTTGTTTGCTACATAGCTAGCTACCTAGGTTAGCTAGAAAAGCGAAGTGGTCTGGTCAGCATCTAAAACAGCTAGCTAGCTAAACTAACTTAACTCCATGATTTACGATAGACTTGAGTTTAGATTGGCTAGCTAACATTAATGAGAGAGAGCTAGCTAGCCACAATGGCACCAAATTATATGCAATCTAGCTAGTTTAGTTAGCTGCTGTTAGCATATAGTTAGCTACAGTTAGCTCGGTATACCAAATAATTACAATGCTGAACCAACCAAAATAATTAAGCAAATTTTGCAGCATGCCATCACATCTGAACCTCTACCTTCCATTCTGTCCCCTGGACTAGACTAGCTAGTCATTCCACATAAGCTTCCACTCAACCTTCCATAGCAGTCTCCCTCCACAACAGTCTTTCAAAGAAGTTTACTCTGAAATTTCCACTTACAATCGTTCACTCTCCTCCCCTAGCAGTCTGCGCTTCCGAATCTCATTTACATGAGAGGTTTGAGTCTTCCAATAATCACTATTGCGACACTGCCTTATGAGTTGTTAGTGGAATATTACATGTTACAATTGACAACAGTGTGTGGGCACATCTGCTATATAAACAACAGTTTTTGTGACAAAACCTTCAGGTCGAGTTGAAATTGAGTTGGAAACCCATTTAACTTGCATTTTTCATTTGGTACATGGGAATTTAACCGCAAAGGTTATTTTTATGTGCACTATGTCATGGTCTTGGCATGTGCTCTGAAACGTTATACATGCTGTATTGCCAATTGTAACATGTGAGATGAAAATTGAAAAACTAAAGGGTGTGCAATATGTAGGCCCACTGAGAGTACATTCTGAACCTTGTTTGAGCTCAGTAGGTCACATGACCAAGGAGCTATTGAAATGAGAAAGTTAGAAAAATGTAAAATCACCTGAGATGAAAAGGGACAAACAAAAGGGTGTGCAATATAGAAGGGTAGTCAGTGGACATTCTGAACCTTGGTTGAGGTCAGTAGGTCACATGACCAAGGAGCTATTTAAATTCGAATGTAAAAAAAAAAAAAAAATGTACTTTTGTTTACGCTCCCTAACTAATTCAACTAGGAATACACGATGCTGCTCACATTTCCAAATGTTTATTAGCTTTGGAAAGCGACTCAATGTCCAAATCGTGAAGGCCTGTGCAATCTTTTACAACACCATGACACTTGAATATCCAACTTGAAACTGTTTTGACCTCGGTATTACCTGGCCTTTGCTTGCCCGCCCGTTGGCTCAATGGTCGCTCCTCTGATCGCGCTAAGTGCACGTGATCCTTTGCTCTGTGCGCTACAGTGCCTGCTGTTCAATATGCTTTGTGTTGTAGTCACGACAGACAGAGATATATATAGTTAAGCAAACTGTACTATGCATGTGGTCAACCCACACATCCGGTACATGAATAAAGTAAGTAACAATTGGTTTCCGTTTCCTGTATACCATCAATATGAGTAACATCAATATTGTTACACCTGGTGCTGTTATCCTCGAATAAACTATGATTGATAAGATATTAGTGTCAAATAACCGTGTGCGGTAGGATCAATGACATGGGCGTTGATATTGTTGATCAAGTGGTGAAAAAAAAAATTCAGTTGGACGAATCGACTTGTCAGTTTGCGTTGATTGCGTTTGTGAGATAGAAACATTTCGGAAATTAATGAGCACATTCTGTTCTGCAAGAAGCTAACGGGGAGATCTACAGGTGAGGATGCGTTTCACGTTATTGACAGCTTTTTCTCAGAGCACAATCTCGATTGGAAATCCTGTTTTCCTGTGTGCACGGATCATGCTGTATCAATGCCTGGGAGAGTGAAATGATGAAATGCCCACATAAAGAAGGTAAATCCCACTATCATTCACAGAGAGGCATTGGCTAGCAAGAGAATGAGTGCTGAGTTAGATGATGTTTTGAATGACGCAGTGAAAGTGATTCACTTTATCACTTTATCATGTCCAGGCTTCTGAATAACCGGTTGTTTGAACAGCTCTGTGATGACAGCGGGACTGAGCACAAGCAGCTACAGCTTCACACCGATGTCCGTTGGCAATCCAGAGGGAAAACGCTAGAGGCTTTTTGAGCTGCGTGCGGAAGTAAGTGATTTTCTGTCTGACTCACACCCCCTTGTGGCTGTGTTCGAGGACACAGACTGGAGATGCTGCCTTGCCAAACTTGCTGATGTGTTGAGCAAACTGAACAACCTGAATCGAACTCTGCAAGGTAGACACACACATTCTAAAGATGTATGAAAAAGTGTGTGGATTCATGAAGAAGATCAAATTCTGGGAGAGGAAATGTGGAAATGGGGATATAAGTTGTTTCTAGCAGCTTTACACCTACCTATCTACAGGTGAAGTTGACAGAGCTCCTATGGTGAAAGTGTTAGGGGTACAGTACATGGTATGTCATTTCTCTGTTCACAATCCTGACACACGGTTATACAATTGGTATTTGATGGCCAATGTGTGAATAAACATCTGTCAAATTAAGCACTTTGCTGTTCTACAAGTGACATCAGTCAGGGTCGTTGGGAAAAATAAAGTGCCACAATCACTACGAAGGTTTTGGGAAACCCAGCCCAGTTGCTATCGTGTATAAATGTTTTTACTTAAATCCCCTGATGCATGTGCGGCCATCAATTGATGTCATAGTGGTACAGGAATTACAAGACACTTCTCACAAATGTAATGCTTTACATATACCCAATAGACAAATTCACTTCTAAATTTTTTAAAAACATTTTTTGACACATTGTAACGGCCAGGTACAGAGAAATCTAATGTCATGGATCATGAAAATCAAGGTTATATATATATATATTTTTTTTTTTTCTTTTCTCCAGTATCTTATTTTGTATCAAGTCCCATCATTCATAGTCTCTCTTAACAACAAACAGAGCTTACCTCTGAATCCTCAGCCTGAATTCAGCCAGCGACAGTTTGTCACTTCAAACAAACACCCATGGCTTGTGGAACAAGCTTTTCTCCCCCACTGCAGGATGGCAAAGCCTGGCAGCAGACGAGACTGGCACTTCACTGAGCTCTACGTCGGCGGGCACAGGATAGGCAGACATAGTGAGAGAGCAGTCCTGTTGGGTTCCTAACAGTTGCCCTGTGAATAGCTGTAATAGGCTGCTGGTCAAATCAGAATCTAATTTCATCGGTCACATACACATGTTATTGCGGGTGTAGCGATGTTTCTCGCTCCAACAGTGCAGTAGTATCTAACAATTCACACAACCTAAAAGTAAAACAATTGAATTAAGGAATATATAAATATTAGGATGAGCAACGTTGGAGTGGTATAGACTAAAATACAGTAGAGTAGAATACAGTATATACATATGAAATGAATAAAGCAGTATATCAACATTATTAAAGTGACTAGTGTTCCATTATTAAAGTGGCCAGTGATTTCAAGTCTATATATATGGGGCAGCAGCCTCTAAGTTGCAGGGTTAAGTAACCGGGTGGAAGCCGCCTAGTGATGGCTATTTAACAGTCTGATGGCCTTGAGATAGACGCTGTATTTCAGTCTCTCGGTCCCAGCTTTGATGCACCTGTACTGACCTCGCCTTCTGGATGATAGCGGGGTGAACAGGCAGTGGCTCGGGTGGTTGTTGGCCTTGATGATCTTTTTGGCCTCCCTGTGACATCGGGTGCTGTAGGTGTCCTGGAGGGCAGGTAGTTTGCCCCCGGTGATGTGTTGGGCATACCGCACCACCCTCTGGAGAGTCCAGGTAGCCTACTATCTTGTAAAATCTTCTGGCATGCAGTACACAAACTATTTACTTAGGAAAAGCTGTGCAAATAGATAAACGTTTAACAGATGTTAAGGTACAGTGCTTTCTTGACCACTCATAAGCAATATTATTGAAGGAAACGATCAAAACTAATTGTTGAATCTCAGCATAGATATGTTAACACTCTGAAACGATCTATGTTTAAAGGAGGTGGATCAGTGACCTGAGCCAATGTATGGGCTTTAGCGGGCTAAGGTATTCTTCTGGCACACAGGAGATCTGGGTTTGAATGACATCTGTTACATTGTGCTTTGATTCAGCTGTCTATGAGGAGGATGAGGTCAAAGGGTGACGTGTAATGTTGGTTGGTGACCATCCTCGTGCAATGAGGGACTTTGTCTGAAGAGTTGCGCTGGCTTCCTGACTTAGCAGGAAAAATATACTTTCTCATTTTCTGACACTGATACCCAGTTGTTCATTTATTTTTATGGGAACTAAACAAGGCAGTTATTTCTCTGCAATTGTGTGTGGAAATCTATTGCTTGATATAAACTCCAAACGGACCCATTTTAAATGTCTCTTTATTAATAACTGGTGCAATTTGAAAAGACAAAGGGAAACATAATATCATGTAAGAATATAATTTGCATATTATATATTTAAATCATATATATATTTAAATATTTTAATCAAAATATTAAAAGTGGTCTAGTACAGAATAGAAATTACAAGTAATAAAAAAAAAAATGGAATGAGAAACCATGATACACAGCTCTGAAGGCCACTTGTGTAAGGTTAACATGTTCTGAAGAAATGAGAGAACGTTCCACTGTAGACATGTCTATGTACATTCAAATGTCCGTACATAAGAGTAGAAGCACTTTATGGCATGAGAACGAATCGAGAGGGCAGTAGTGCTATGATAAATGAAGGCCACTAGTGTAACGCAACACTGTCACAGCAACATAATGCCTGCTGACTAACAACTGGATCGGACTCCCTGTGCTTGTCCAATAAGAAGTCCCTCCCTGAGGGACTCCCTGTGCTTGTCCAATAAGAAATGAACGTTTGTGTTTTCTGTTGCAACATGAAAACGACCGTTGTGTCTTAATGAACATGACCCTACACTCATGTTGACCGACGTAAGAGTCGAATGACTTTCTCAAAGCATTCACGTCCATTGGGAGCATGTGTAGAACGTCCATCAGTCGTTATGTCACAGTTTTGCCAGGCCACATAACAGCTAGAGCGAGTTAGGTTTTTACCAAAAACTATATGAACGTACACTGAGAACTTGGAACTGGAAAAGGGCAAGGCACAAATAATTCACAGCGTTCATATGTCCATAAGTACAGGTTATACATCATGAGAAGTGGATTGCTTGGTATGCATTTAAAATGACCAAAAACTCCAAAAAGAGAACAAAACACGTATCACAGCAAGTACTACTGCTCTCTCGATTAATTCTTATGCCACGAAGTGCTCCTACTCTTCAATGAATGGACATTTGAATGTACATGTCCACAGTGTGATAAATATGCAGAAAAGAAATACATATTTTAGACACCTTTTGTAAAAGGCCAAAATTATTAACAAAGGGGGTAACTTATTGTTAAAGGGTTAACTTAATTTTATGTTTAAATCTCTCGTCATCCGTTACAGCATTAACTATATTCTGCGTTGTGTTTTACTGTTGGATAAGGTGCACATTTTGACATAAGGACCAGTTATAGTTTGTTAATCCAAATATCACTTCTGAGGAGGTATGGAGCAAGTATGGCCTTACGCCCAAACACAAAACAACCCCAAGCCCCTACACCCTGACCATTAAACACTTGTACAGATCTGTGAGGATTGGACTGGTGTGAGCAATATGGTGAACATTTCACTTCGACAAAAAGAGGCCAATGTGGAGCTCCACATGTGCATTTTGGGGATTGGGCTTCACAGCTATACTTATGCAATGTTCTATGTGTTCTATGGAAACACCAAGGTCAAATACTAGGCACCCAACGGAAAAAACCCCAGCTTGAAACAGGTAAGGGACTTAACTGAATGTGTCCAATAAGAAACAGTCGTTTCCATTGCAAAAATGTTCTGTTGCAAAACATTATGCGTGCACAGGGTTGGGTAGGTTACTTTCTAAATGTAACCCATTACAATTTGACAGGTAACTAGTAACATTTGGATTACCCAAACTCCGTAACGTTTTTACTTTCGGATTACTTTCCCCTTAGGAGGCATTCGACCATATCTATTGCTATTGCAGGATAAATCAATGTTAGAGTTTACATAGTTAACCATAAATGGATGTTGCATTTTACTTTATGCGTTGGTTATATAGGCTTCTTCTAACCCATTGCTTTCTACTTTAATACAGATTTAGGTTATGTCTTTACATAAAAAAAACTAAGTCTGTCAGATTTCCAATCCAAATCATTTAATACCCCTTTATTTTCAAGAATAAGACTTGGAAATATACAACGCATTTGAAAAAGTATGTATATGTATAAAAAAAATCCATCTGAAATACCTTTTAATACATACGTTTTCAGACCCTTTGCTATGAGACTTGAAATTGAGCTTGGGTGCATCCAGTTTCCATTTCTCATACTTGAGATGTTTCTACAACTTGATTGGAGTCCACCGGTGGTAAATTCAGTTGATTGGACATGATTTGACCAAACTGAGCAATCGGGGGAGAAGGGCCTTGGTCAGGGAGGTGACCAAGAACCCATGCTTCAGATTTCCCCTGTGGAGATGGGAGAACCTTCCAGAAGGACAACATTCTTTAGAGCACTCCACCAATCAGGCCTTTATGGGAGAGTGGCCAGACAGAAGCCACTCCTCAGTAATAGGCACATGACAGCCCGCTTGGAGTTTGCCATAAGGCACCTAAAGACTCTCAGACCATGATAAACTAGATTCTATGGTCTGATGAAACCATGATTGAACTCTTTGGCCTGAATGCCAAGCATCACGTCTGGAAGAAATCTGGTGCCATCCTACGGTGAAGCATGGTGGTGGCAGCATCATGCTGTTTTCAGTGGCAGGGACTGGGAGACTAGTCAGGATCGAGGGAATGATGAACGGAGCAAAGTACAGAGAGATCCTTGATGAAAACCTGCTCCAAAGCACTCAGGACCTCAGACTGGGGCGATGGTTCACCTTCCAACAGGACAATGACCGTAAGCACACAGCCAAGACAACGCAGGACACAGCCAAGACCAAGCAGGACACTCCCCATCCAACCTGACAGCGCTTGAGAGGATTTGCAGAGAAGTATGTGAGAAACTCCCAAAATACAGGTGTGTCAAGCTTGCAGCATCATACCCAAGACTCGAGGTTGTAATCACAGCCAAAGGCGCTACTGAATAAAGGTTCTGAATACTTATGTAAATGTGATATTTCCGTTTTTTATTTCTAATCAATTTGCAAAAATGTCAAAACTCTGCATTTTCATTATGGGATATTGTGTATAGATTGATGAGGGGATAAAAAACATTTAATCCATTTTAGAATTAAGGATGTAATGTAACAAAATGTGGAAAAAGTCAAGGGGTCTGAATACTTTCAGAATGCACTGAGCATAACGTCAAAACTAATTAAATATCAGCCTACTCTGTTTATGTTTTGTTGTCATGGAGGACTGAATGGGCTCGTGGCTTCAAGAGGAAAAATAAATGCTCATGGAATGGCATGCTTTGAGCACGACCTTAGTGTTATTTGCATGTGAAAAATGAAATGCCATATGTTGCATTTGCTATCAGAATAGGCTCATTGTTTACATTTATTTGTTGGTGACATTTTGATATCTCGATAATTTGCAGGTGTTAAGTCTATCAAAAGTGTGCGAATTTAGGCCTTATGGATAAAAAAAATATATTATTAGATTTGCCAATAAAAGCGTCTTCATAAATGAAACTTGTTTTTGACAGTATGGACCACAATACCACGGAGGAGTTTAGAATGGGTTAACTCCCTCAAACTGTTCTTCCATGCAGCTGTTGCAAGAGCGCACTTTTCACTGGCTGTCCAGGGGTCGCAAAAACAATGATTGATATGCAGCTTAAACTTCTTCATTTCATTTGGGTTAAAACACACGGCCATTTTGTGAACGGCCATCCCAAACAACCACAATCTAAGGCACAAACAGCGAAATGAGAGACTCACACTGCTGCTCTATGTAGATATCAATAATAAGTCATGTCCATATCACCCGTAGACATCCCTTGAACTGTAGCCTACAAAAGCCTATTCCTTCATTTTTCCCGCGATTCCATCAAACGCATGTGGTGTGTCATCATAGTAGTCTATGACACTGGGACGGCATTATGGGCGGGCCTTAGGTGGCCTGGCCCATCCTACCATACCTCCTTGCCCATCCAAATAAACATGGAAATATTGATTTATTTGACCGAATGCGCACTGAGAGAAAGACCATCAATATGTTAAAGAATCAGAGCGAGCGAAACAGCGCTACTCTGTCTCAATGTGTAGAGTATGTACACTACATGGACAAAAGTATGTGGACACCTTCAAAGTAGATTGGGCTATTTCAGCCACACCTGTTGCTATAAAATTGTGCACACATCCCAAAAATATCCATAGACAAACATTGGCAGTAGAATGGCCCGTAGAATGGCAGTAGAATGGCCCTGAGTTCCAAACTGCTTCTGGAAGCAACGTCAGCACAAGAATTGTTCGACGGGAGTTTCGTGAAATGGGTTTCATTTCCATGGCCGTACACCAGCCTAAGATCACAATGCGTAATGCCAAGCGTCAATTGGAGTGGTGTAAAGCTCGCTGTCATTGGATTCTAGAGCAGTGGACACACGTTCTCTGGAGTGATGAATCCTGCTTCACCATCTGGCAGTCCAACAGACAAATCTGGGTTTGGAGGATGCCAGGAGAACGCTACCTGCCCCAATGCATAGTGCCAACTGTAAAGTTTGGTGGAAGAGGAATAATGGCCTGTTTTTCATGGTTCGGGCTAGGCTCCTTAGTTCCAGTGCAGGGAAATCTTAACGCTACAGCATACAATGACATTCTAGCATTCCTCTTTCACCTAATTTCTATCAGCATGTTAAATGTGCAACCAGAGGAAAAGAAAACTCTAGACCACCTTTACTCCACACACAGAGATGTGTACAAAGCTCTCCCTTGCCTTCAATTTGGCAAATCTGACCATAACTCTATCCTCCTGATTCCTGCTTACCGGCAAAAACTAAAGCAGGAAGTACCAGTGACTCACTCAATAAGGAAGTGGTCAGATGACGCAGATGCTAAGCTACAGGACTGTTTTGCTAGCATAGACTGGAATATGTTCTGGGATTCTTCTGATGGCATTGAGGAGTACATCACATCAATAAGTGCAACGATGACGTCGCCCCCAATGTGACCATACGTACATACCCCAACCAGAAGCCATGGATTACAGGCAACACCCGCACTGAGCTAAAGGGTAGAGGTGCCGCTTTCAAGAAGTAGGACTTTAACCCGGGAGCTGATAAGAAATCCCGCTTTGCCCTCCGACAAACTATCAAACCGTCAATACAGGACTAAGATTGAATCGTACTACATCGGCTTCAACGCTCGTCGGATGTGGCAGGGCTTGCAAACTATTACGGACTAAAAAGGGAAGCACAGCCGCGAGCTGCCCAGTGACACGAGCCTACCATGAAGTGCTTTGAAAGGCTGGTCATGGCTCACAACACCATTATCCCAGAAACCCTAGACCCACTCCAATTTGCATACCGCTCCAACAGATTCACAGATGATGCAATCTCTATTGCACTCCACACTGCCCTTTCCCACCTGGACAAAAGGAACACCTACGTGACAATGCTATTCATTGACTACAGCTCAGCGTTCAACACCATAGTGCCTTCGAAGCTCATCACTAAGCTAAGGACCCTGGGACTAAACACCTCTCTCTGCAACTGGATCCTGGACTTCCTGACGGGCCACCCCCAGGTAGAAAGGGTAAGTAACAACACATCTGCCAATCTGATCCTTAACACGGGGGCCCCTCAGGGGTGCTTGCTCAGTCCCCTCCTGTACTTCCTGTTCACCCATGACTGCATGAACAAGGACGACTCCAACACCATCATTAAGTTTGCCGACGACAACAATGGTAGGCCTGATCACAGACAACGATGAGACAGCCTATAGGGAGGTCAGAGATCTGGCAGTGTGGTGCAAGGATAACAACCTATCGCTCAACGTAATCAAGACAAAGGACATGATTGTGGACTATAGGAAAAGGAGGACCGAGCACGCCCCCATCCTCATCGACGGGACTGTTGTGAAGCAGGTTGAGAGCTTCAAGTTCCTTGGTGTCCACATCACCAACAAACTATCATGGTCCAAACACACCAAGACAGTTGTGAAAAGGCCACGGCAATGCCTCAGGACACAAAATATTTGGCATGGGTCCTCAGATCCTCACAAAGTTCTACAGCTGCACCTTCGAGAGCATCCTGACTGGTTGCATCACCGTCTGGTATAGCAACTGCTCGTCCTCTGACCGCAAGGCACTACAGAGGGTAGTGTGTACGGCCCAGTACATCACTGGGGCCAAGCTTCCTGCCATCCAGGACATCTATACCAGGCGGTGTCAGAAGAAGGCCATAAAAATTGTCAAGAACTCCAGCCACCCTAGTCATACTGTTCTCTCTGCTACCGCACGGCAAGCGGCACTGGACTGCCAAGTCTAGGTCCATAAGGCTTCTTAACAGCTTCTAGCCCCAAGCCATAAGACTCCCGAACAGCTAATTAATTGGCTACCTGGACTATTTGCATTGTCCCCCATCTTTTCGCTGCTGCCTGTAAGTAAGCACTGTTGTATTTGGCGCATGTGACAAATACAATTTGATCTAATTTTGATTTGAAGACTATGGAGTGATATTAATACCAACAGAAATTGGTATTCAATCGTCTTGAATTTGACAAAGATGTGCTCACATCAGTTATTACATTTAATTTAGTTAGCTTGTCAGAAGTAACAGTTGCTAAAATATGATTTGTGAGAAATAGTTTGTGGAATTTATTGTAGATCCATTAAACCTCTCCTTGATTGTAAGCATACAAGCACTATTTGGTGAATGGGTGAATCCCAAAGCTGTTCCAGGACTTGCTGTGGTTACTCAAATCTGAATTGGATGAATGGTCTTTCTGCCGACGTAATGAACAAGATTCACAATGTAACTCAAAAAGATAATCCAATTCAGGAGCTGTTTCAATAACATTGTCTACAAACGTAGTAATTACATTTGCAAAATGGACACTCAAATTTTGCAAATAGTGAGGGATGTTTTTCCAGTGTTTTGTATCATATTGTACCAACAGCTGATGAAACTATCATTGTAAAAGTGTAAAATAAAATTGACAGTGTTATTCATGATAGTTGCTGGTTTAAAATACAATTCATACCGGGCCTTCTAATCAGCAGGTTTGCATGGACAGCAGTTTCGGCTTTCCATGGTTATCGAATAACACACAGTTCCAAACCTCTCTGCCAATAACAGCTAGTTTTCAGTTTTCCCCTCCCACTCAGAACACTCACAGACAGTCCTAGAAAAATTCTTGCTTGAATGAGTATATATAAAAAATTTAAAAAAACTGTTTGCCCATTTTAATGGACATATATTTCAGGAAGGTACTTACTTCTTTATTAGCCAGAAATGATTTGAAGGCACAATGCAGAGCTGGTACTGTACATCGTTAATCAATAAACTCATTCTTATTTGCTGTATTATCTGACAGACAGTGAAGTGTTATGCGATATTATAGGCGCCACTATAATATGGGATTGGTTTAAACTCCATGTTAAATAAAAATCTCCCTAAAGTTTTTCTAAGCCAATATTACACCAATGTTGAAACTTCGTAAATTAACCTGATCGGAGGTACACAACACTCCCCCGCCTCTCGTCATGATCCGTTCAGCCCTTACCGAAAACCACATACCGGATTTTTAACAGGGTCATTAGCATTAGGAAAAAAATATAATATTTATGGAGGAGTGTGGATAAAGGTAAAATTTGGAGTACAGTGGCAAGTCCCATCCTTGCATTGAGGTACATTTTCTGACGAATATCTCACGCAGGGTCCACAGTGTCTTAATGTAACCAAGATTGTGTTCCGACCCCAGGGCATCTCAGTGTAAACAAGCGTAATGGTAGGGTCGGTGTCTTCTGGCACGACCAGATTAGCTCAAGATCTTGGCGTCGGATAAGAACGAGAATACAGCGTCCATAAAGTGACCATTAGACCTGCCCCCTTTCGGACTGACTATGTTTGTGCAACAGTTCTGATTAAATGTATAATTTATCACTCTCACGTGTCAATAGAAAAACAAGGAGGTGCTAACTTTTTGTAGCATTTTTAACAATGCTAACATATTTTTCAACCCAATCTCAGTTCTATCTAAAACCGGGCACAGCAACTGGGTTACTCAGCAACTCAATAACACAGCTGGCCGGCTGTACCAAGCATAATAAGTGTTTGAGAACAAACCTAGGCAACTGTAGATATATTGGTATTCAAGCTGAGGTTAATCAATAAATGCATACAGATAATTGTCTAACATGAAAAAATGGGTTGGTTGTTATCAGTGAGCTGTTTCCAATTTGATAAGCCAATGAATGTGGTTTTGTAGCTGTAGATAGCTACCTATCTACTGTAATGTTATACCAGTCATACGAGAGCTAACGTTGGCTAGGTCGCTAACCAACAAGCAAGGAAAGCGAGCTAGCTATTTTTTTTTGCCAAGGAAGGTTTTTCATATAAGACTGACGTAATTTGTGTAAACTGCTGACCTACCCAGCATGCAATGAGGAATCGGCCCAGAAGCGGCCCTCTTCCGGGGGGCCGGAACTGATTGAATCGGCCCGGAATCGGGTGTCGGACAGAAGTACATCAGGCCGTTTCCGCCTACCGGAATTCAGCCGACTTTGCCGGCATCTTACCAGAATCCCCCCAGAAGCGGCCCGATGAAATTTTAAATAATACTATTATACGTTTTATCTATACAAATTATACCCATTGACAACTTTTTAAAATCATTTGATTCATCTATTTATTTTTTACCCCCTTTTCGTCATATCCAATTGTCTTGTCCCATCGCTGCAACTCCCGTACTGCCTCGGCAGAGGCGAAGGTCTAGAGCACCAATGTGTAGGAGGAAACACCGTACACCTGGTGACCGTGTCAGCATGAATGCGCCTGGCCCGCCACAGGAGTAGCTACAGCGCAATGGGACAAGGACATCCCGGCCGGCCAAACCCTCCCCTAACCCGGAGGACGCTGGGCAAATTGTGCGTCGCCTCATGGGTCTCCTTGTCACGGCCGGCACAGGTATCAAACCAGCATCTGTAGACCGCTGTGCTACTCGGGACCCCATCCACAAAGTTTTCAATTGCCTGGCACAAAGTATAAACATTTTTAAATACTACTTAAACAGGACTCTTAAATAATTTTATTTAAATGTTAATTTTATTTTTTGATCACAGAAACAATGAGGAAATATGGAAAAATAAATAAATAAGGAAATGTTAATTATATAAAGCAGCCTGTGTAATCCTTTGCCAGAAAGTAGCCACAATCGGCCAGAGCCCTAAGTAATACATTTGGTCCAGATAACTCACACCAGAAATCGGTCCGAGCTCAATCCCCGCATCCTAGCCATAAGTAATACTGCCGAAGACTCGGGCTACATGACGTTGGCCGAGTCTGACTCTCAGCCGGAATCGGCCCAGATCCACTGTGCTAGCTGAGTAGACACTTGTCTGTACTCAGAGCACAAACACATATGACCAAATAAGCTAGCGAACGTCCTTGGCTGCCATGATAGCCAGTTAGCTAGTTAACATTAGCCAACGCAAGCCTGTAAAGTTATTTAATGTTAGATAGCTAACATTAGCTTGCTTATCCAAAGTCCAGCTTGCTAGCTAACACCAGTCAGCTGAAAGCTAGCTAGCTAACAAATAGGCAAAGAAAGGTAGCTAGCTATATTTGGGCATGGAAGGTTTTTACACAAATTACTTCAGCCATTTGCAGACAACGGCTGACCTAGACACAGAAGCTAGCTAATGTTAGCTAGCTAACGTCCAAATGCCCCCCCCCCCTGGATTATAGAAATTTATAGGATGCATAACTCTGCAATGCTTTAGGCTAGAAACAAGCTGTAAAAGGCACAAGAAAGATGCGGCTCTAGTTTACTTGGGGATATCTTTGTTTAGTCTTTATGATTATATGACCTTCAAGTGTAAATTACTTAAAACAGTATTCTTTTACTTTTGTCATATTTTAGAATGTAAGATTGTCACAATCAATTCACCTCTCAGATAACTGCTGACAATTACTTTGGACTATCCATGCTAAATTCTACACATATGTTAATAGTTAGTTCCAAACTGATTTGAGCTATTAACCCATAAGAGTCTAAGCTGGGGGGGGGGGGGCTATATGCTATATGGAATTGTTTTAAGAAGGTCATACCAACAATCATTTTGCTATTTGAGTTAGAATTTTAAGACCCCTTGAAGTACAACAAAAATATATGCACAAATTATTTGCTAACATTTTATTTGGCCTATTAGCCCATACGAACGCATTGAATAACATTAACTATATGGAACAACAGATAGTCCCCCAAAAAGTATCTAAACAAGTGTAGTGTCTATCATATCTGAGAGATATGTGACTCGTTTCAGGAAACTAGGCGTATGTCGCGGGTCACTACTTCACAGGAGAGCCATTTGAACGTAAACGTTAAAAAAAAATCTAAATGCGTTTTTTAGCAGAAATGCCTTCTGAAACATGTGAACTTTCATGTGCCTTAACAACAAACTTGTATGCCATCTGTAAATACAAATACAATTGTTAAATTATGAGTCTTGTTGGTTAAGCCACAGAAAAAAACAGCAATCTTCCTGCTAGCCATGATTGGCTGAGATAATGAGTGGGCTGGAGAGGAGTTCAGATTGGTCTGCCATATAGAGGGCTTCTGTCTATTTGAGCTGGTCAGTCTGTGTTGGTAATCCTGTCGAACTCGGCTTTTAAAAAAATGTATCGTGTAGTGGAGCTGCATAAGTGTTTATCTCCACTTTCTGGAGGATCGAGTTTTGAAATCAGTGGAATTACAGTATGATAGCTAAAGAGATGGAGAAAACACCTGTCTCCGGATTACATCTTCAAAATAAGGGCAACCGTGGAATGGCATCCGTGACAGGGAGACGTGTCCATCATGCTTGATGATGTATACGGGTAAGATAGTCTAGCTAGCTATATTTTCAGATATTACACATTTCAAATTTTGACAGAAAGTGGTTTAATTTCAAGCTAAAATGTACTGTTAGCTAGCTAGCTGGCTGGCTCCCTAGCTAATGTTACGTGTATGATGTTATTATTCGTATCCCAGAGCTGTTTGCATGGCTAGTTAGAGCCTAATGTTAGCTAGCCTACATTGAACCTGGTTGGTTAGTTACCACTACCAGCAGATTCATGCAAGGCGTAGTAACGTCATGAGCTGGCACTATGTTCACTGTTGTTTAACTAGCTAACGTTAGCTGGCTGACTCGCTAGCTAATGTTACGTGTATGATATTATTTGTTTCCCAGAGCTGTTTGCATGGCTAGTTAGAGCCTAATGTTAGCTAGCCTACATTGAACCTGGTTGGTAGTAACGTCATGAGCTGGCACTATGTTCACTGTTGTTTAACTAGCTAACGTTAGCTGGCTGGCTCACTAGCCACCGTTACGTGACGTGTATGATCTTACACGTTGTTTACCTAGCTAGCTAACTACATGTCTTAAGCTAAAGTGTACTGTTAGCTAGCTAGCTAACTTTAGCTGGCTGGCTCCCTAGCTAACGTTACATGTACGATGTTATTATTCGTATCCCAGAGTTTGCTTGGCTAGTTAGAGCCTAATGTTAGCTAGCTAACATTGAACCTGGTTGGTTAGGTCCCAGCTGATTCATGCAGGGTAGTAACGACATGATTTGGCACTATGTTCATTGTTGTTTAACTAGCAAACATTAGATGGATGGCTTGCTAGCTAACGTTATGTGACGTGTATGGTCTTACACGTTGTTTACCTAGGTTCATTGTTTACCAACTAGCTAGCTACATGTCTTAACAAAAGTATACATTTCAGGTGCGTTCGTAAATTCAGTCTGAGTACGCCAGAGCGCTGAGTAAGTGAATTTACAAACGCGCAACACCAGTTGATTATGGCCGGTGTCAGTAAACGTCAGCAAAAAAGCATAATGAAATTATTGCCAGCAGAGCTGGTTAGGCTGTTTTCATGTTATCCAGAGGTAAACAAATCATCGGCCAGAGCGTCAAGTGTGCGTTCTGAACGCTCCGAGAGTGAAACGAGATGGTGGGGCTAAAGCTTAAGAGGGTGTGAACGATGCTGAATGGGTGTAGACAAAGAATAGCTCTTCACTAGGTACCAAAACATTCAAAGGCCATTTTCTCAAAAGTGAGTTTACAAGTTTATCAACTTTCAAAGCATTATTACTTTCTCATTGTTCCTCAAAAATGCAGTGTATTATATACCATGTTGTAGTCTTTACTCTTCTCCAATGTAATTATTTTTTTTTTTACATGTATTTAACCCCTTATTTTTGTCACTAAACAGTCTCCATATATACTTCCATTCATTTTTTCAACTGGTTCTGGAGGACCTTCAGACGAGTCTTGTGAGGCCTGTACGAACAACCAACATGTTCGTGCGAGTCTCACCATTACACAGAGGGGTCCTATTAGTGTGTAGCCCAAACTGTGCGGACGCTACAGACAGAAGTTGGCAGATCAGCTGTACCGACTTCAGACAAGTCCTAATCCGCTTGTGGGGGCTGTAGAGCAAAACGGAGAACACCATCATGTTCGTGAGAGTCTCTTCTTTCCATAGAGTGGTCATAATAGTTTGGACGCTAGAGACGATTTTGTGAGAAGACTGATTTTCTGGATGTTTCATGGTCTGACAAACACTGCTCTAGCTCTGTCACCTTTCACCACAAATGCGGAAGTGTTACATAGATATCTCTAGCTCAAACTGACAGATTTCTATGGGGATTTTTTAAATGCTAATTAGATTTCCGCAGGGGCGCAGACATCAACCTTAGGGCGTTAAAGGGCTACAGCCAGCAGAACAGGATTTAAACCAGCAGCCCTTGCAGTTATGCAAGCACATCACCTGTGGCATTAAGGCTGATCTTTTGGCAGAGGCCAAATTAAAGGTTACAATAGCACTGCCAATATTTTAAGTTGAATGTGGTACAAATCACCTTATAGTGGGAGCACCAATTCTTAGACTATGAATTACAGTAGGCTGTTTGAGAATGTTTGAATCCTAAGCAACCTGCATACACATTGTTTGAAGTACAATAGACCAACATAGCTACTGTAGTAGGTCAAAGCTGTTTGCTGAAAAACCTTGGTAGAGCATGGGTAGAGTAGGCATTGTGGTGCTCATGTGAATTTCCTTTCTCTTTCGGTGTCAGACCAATGTCTACTTCTCACTTAAAACATTGTTTAAAATTAACAATTATTTTAATTTTGTATTTATGTCTTTAATCTTTAATTCAATCAATTCAATCTGTATTGTAAAATATAAACATGTAGATAGATAAACCTTTGATTCTAACATTTGGCAAGTCTTAAAGACTTTGTGTGTATGCTGTATGTCTGGTTGAGAAGATGTCATACAACCAGATAAAGCCATTTTGTTTCATTCCAATACATTTTTGTTATCTGGTCAGATTACACTTCTCTGGTTGTTAAAAAGACGTTAGCAAAACTTCCTCAGAGTAGGGCATCATAAAAGACAGCATAATGACGTAATTGCAAAAAAAAATTCCCACTGGATTGACATCTACAAAGAAACTACATTTTCCCTTTTAAACCAAAAAGAAAATAAACCATTTTGGAAAAACACTAAAAACTTCAATGTTACATTTGTGAGGGGGACATTTTTTTCACTTTTGTTCATATTTCTTCAAGTGATTCACATCACTGTGATTTATTTGCCAATCTGCTCTCAGTAATAAAATAAGACATTACACAATTTTTTCACTTATCATTAAAGTTGACCTACATCATGCTACACTTGTCATTACACTCTGTGAAAATGTAATGATATTGTCACTGTTTTCTCATTTTACATACTATGTAGATTATATATTTATGGCATAGACGTATATGTCATATTATGGTATTATTCTAGCTGTTTTAAGATATTGTACTATTTATATAGTGTTTTGTCATAAGTCTAAGTACATACAATATTATGTATTTTTTAAATTATGGAATCAGAATTTATGATGCAATCTTGCTAGATAACCGTTTATTCTAATCTAGACGTGGCATGTGCAAATTCACTTTAAGCCTATCTGCCAAATGATCTGTAACGTATCATGCAAGATTTGGTTCTTACCATGCCTCATCACAGAACTTACTTGAGTTGTCCTGAATGTGCCATTACAAGTTTTTTAAGATGCAAAAACCTCTGTATGCCAAATAAATCTGTGGTGTGTCAAAGAGGAAGAGTTGTCTCTCATTTAAGGATAATAGTGAATTAATGACTATGATTTTATGTTTGAATGTATTTCTGACAGGAACTAAAACAACCTTTCAAAAACCGCACAGCACGAAAGAAGAAGGGGCATCCCTATATTGTCTATTGACAAAAAGGAAGCAGAAGTTGCCTTTTCTCTCTGGCTTGTCATTCTTTTCCCAACTCACACATTAGTAAGCAACACGTGTACTGTACTAAAGAATGAGACAGGACACTTTTTAAAATATCCAGGTCAACCGTCTGTAAATGGTGCATCATCATGCAAACCATGCAAAATGAAAAATTCAATGTATTTATATAAAAAAATAAGTATTACAAAAAAATGACAGTATTTATAAGTACCATTCAAAATTGTTTTCTTTTTCCTGAAACTTGAACATTACAGGGTCTACGACATAAAACTGCATGCGGTACATGCAGTGCGGTTTGCTATGCAGCGATAAAGGTTTGGGCGTATATATTTTTTTCATCTTAGCGTTATGTATGTTGTGATGAGTGCGCTGTTACTGTACAAAGTCTGTTAACTATTCGAACGGTGCCTTTTCTTTTCGTGTGTGTACGCAGTCTTGAGACCTTGGCTTTCTCTGAGCCACCGGGTCACACAATGAGTGTAGGGTGTAAACCAAATTGAGTCAGGTTTCAGAGTCAATTAAATCCGGATCGAATTGGGGTCTATGGGGACAAAGTCTATCCAAACTGACTTGGGTGTAGAGACATGGATTTCACCCAAAATAATTGACGTGTGCCGATTGAACTCGCACATGGCGTTGAGTTCAGTGATGTCCGTTTAAGCCAAAGACAACTGGCTTTTAGAGGCATGGGTTTAGGGCCTTAAGGTTGTCAATTTGACTCAAACTAAATAAGGTTGGTGAGGAGGTGTAAGATAAAGGAATAAAAATGAGGTGCGACTCAGGGCGGTGTGTTCCATACAGAATCAGGGAAGCCCTCTCCTGTGGATGACATGGGGAGTTGCCCCCCACCCCCGCTGGGCGTGAAGGGTTCCGTGTCTGTGTCCGTCTCCCCCTCTGCCAGGTAACGGCTGTCCCGCAACCTTCCCGACCCCCCTGCTGTCCCCAGCGTGGGGTCGTCCCGATCCTCGCGCTCCCCCGATATACTGAACCCGCTGGGTGAGCGATCCAGCTCCTCATGGTTCACAGAGAGCATGGATAGCGGCGAAGTGTCCGTTCTCTGCCCCATGGTCCTGCCCAGCCCCAGCGTGAGGTGCTCCGTGTAGGGACTTTGTGGCCCATGCCCTCCATCCCGTCCAGCCACCTGGGTGTCCAGGAGTGAGCTGATGGGGAGTACGTTGGGCCGCTCTGTGTAGGTAGGGATCGGGGCTAGGTGGTGGCCAGGTGGGGCTTGATGGTCAGAGGGGATGTAGCCACCCCCAGGCAGCCCCAGTCCCCCAACTCCTTCCGCCCCTCCAGCTGCAGCACTGGGCTCCCTGCGGTAGCTGTAGTAAGGCGTCACTTTGCTCACAGGCACCTGGTAGGACATTTTGGGGCATGTCTCGGTGTAGTTGAAGAAGACCCGGCGGATCTCAGTGTAGCCACAGCCCTCCTTGCCGTCAGAGCCTGTGTTGCCTGTCACATGGTCAAGGGGCTCCGTGGTCATGTGGGCGGCGCCGGCCGAGTCCACCTGAAGGTGCTCAGTGTGCTGGATGTGCATGTCCACCAGAAAGTCCAGCTTCTTCTCCATGTCCTCCACCTGAGACCACACAACAGTTACTCACCTACATACTGGCACTACTACAATCCTACACTCTAAAGAAAAAAGGGTTCTACTGAGGGATAGGGTTCTACAAAGGTCCATTTTCATCTGAAGACCCCTTTCTTGGAAACGAGGGTTCCTTGTAAGGCAAAGGGTTCTACCTCGAATCTTTTTCATTCTAAGAACTATTTTTGGAAGAAGGGGTTCTTTGATGATTCTTTGGAAGGATAGAAGGGTTCTACATATACATCTTTTTTTTCTCTTTTAAATAGTGCCTGAGCATCAGGAGGTTGAGTAATCTGATATGTTTACAAAGATAGGTGTGAGAATGTTTTAAAAACTATACCTATATGGGACTTTTTGTGGATGCTTCTAGTATTCCCTTAATCATTTTACCTATACAGTACTGACATAGTTGATATCTTTGCCATGATTTATGTCTTTCAAATTAGTATTTTATTGTGCAGAGAGTAGAGGAATTGAAGGGAGTATGAGTCAACCAGCAGTGTATTGTATGGTACACAGCAAATTGGACAATTTGACATTGTGTTGATTTTTCCATCTAACATTTCTAGTGTTGATTCAGAAGTTTAATTAATTTAACACAGTGGTGTAAAATATTCCCAGTGTTGGTGTTAGAGATTCTCCGGTACTTTTGTATACTTTTTAGCCAGTAGTTTTGAAAGTAGCGCTCACGAGCCAAAAGTGGCCCCCAAAAATTGCATACATCACATATGTGCCATTGCCTTCTCTTTCGCTCTGCTGTCTGTGCATCTTGCTAGCTGTCACTCAAATGGCAAGTGGCTGAACCTCATTGGCTGGAACTCTAATTGCTATGAGGCTGGCCCACGTGGGGGGGGGGGAATTTAAGGGAAAATGGTGCTGTACAGCTTCCAGTAAACAGTCCCTTTTAAAATAGGGATAGCTCATGCTCATAGATCACGCATGTATGAACTACACATTGACACATCCAGCGAAAAGCGTGAGGTTTAAAAAATACTTACTAGTCGCCAAAGTTCCAGAGCATGTCTTTAATAGCCACAGTTGAGTGTGATAGTATAATTTTTACTCTTTGCAGAGTAAACCTCTCAAACAATCGCCCATCACTATCGTATTGCTCTATTGTAGGTTGATTTTCAAAATCTGTGTTTTTGCATGTACATTGAGTGGTTGAATAATCTTATGCTACAATAAATACAAAAATACTCTAAACTAATCGAATCTCTTAATAGTTGGACTTACTGCACCCCGCTACTGAGATGGTTGTTCCAGTTTAGATGAGTTAGGTAGTCTCATTACTCAGTTATTCTGAATGCAGGTTGCGAGTGATTAAAAGTTCCAATTGTTGGATATCCTCACTCAGGCTGGATTCTAATAGGAATAACATATCACTTCGCAAGCCAGCATAATGTGACTTGCAGGTCTGATATGGCCTGTAAACCAGGAGTTTCCTCACACAACTGTGTTAGGGTACAACAGGGCAATCAAAGAAAGGCCTCATGATATGTTATAGATTGTCACAATGAGTTTAATTGTAAAGGCTAATAAGGCTGTTGGAACCCTACATGGAGGGTTCAAGGAAGAACCCTTTAAAGATGAAAGGGTTCTCGCGAAGGACCCTTCATAGGGTTCTAGGAAAAACCTTTAGATGATAAAAGGGTTATTGGTAGAACCCTTCATAGAGGATTCTATGTAGAACAATTTACCTAGGGTTATTTGAAGAACCCTCTGCAAAGGGTTCTAAATAGCACCAAAAAGGGGGTGGATGTGGAAAACCAAAATGTTCCATATGCACAAAAATCTTATTTCTCTCATTGTGTGCACACATTTGTTTACATCCCTGTTAATTAGCATTTCTCTTTTGCTAAAATAATCCATCCACCTGACAGGTGTGGCATATCAAGAACCTTGTGCTGGGGACAAAAGGCCACTAAAATGTGCAGTTTTGTCACATGCCACAGATGTCTCAAGTTTTGAGAAAGCGTACATTTGGCATGCCGACTGCAGGAATGTCCACCAGAGCTGTTGCCAGAGAATTTAATATTATTTTCTCTATTTCTCTACCATCAGTTTCATCAGCTGTCCGGATGGCTAAGACCAGCCATCCGGAGTATTTCAGTCTGCAATAAAGCCCTTTTGTGGGGTAAAACTCATTTTGATTGGCTGGGCCTGGCTCCCCAGTGAGTGAGCCTGGCTCCCCAGTGGATGGGCCTACTCCCTCCCAGGTCCAGCCATGGCTGCGCCCCTGCCAATCATGTAAAATACATAGATTCGGGCCTAATTAATTTATTTGATTTGTTTTTTATTCTATTCAAAAACATTTTTTATCTTTACATGTTTTATTTAATTTCAAAACATTTGTATTATATTTATTTCATTTTAATTTTTTTTTTAAACTTTAGTTATTTCAGTAAATATTTTCTTAACTCTATTTTCTTAAAACTGCATTGTTTTAGTAAGTAAACATTTCACGGTAAGGTTGTATTCGGTGCATGTGACAAATAACATTTGATTTGATTTCCTTATATGAACTATACGTTTTTTTAAAAATGAAATTTTTGCATGTTGTGTTTAGATTTTTGTTCCGTATAAATGGATTATTGTCTACCTGCCTCTCAATTTCCCTACCTATCTGCAATCCAATGTCCCAAAAATCTACATTTCCTAACCTTCTCCTTCCATTAATTTGGAATTGTGTTACATGAGACCACTTTTGAAGTCTGAAAACATCTGACAAACTTTGATTTTGGAGTGTATTGTCCCCTTACATGTTGTTTTAAAATTCTTGCAAGAATGTTTCAGATGAACTGCATGTTCACTCATTAGATGGATCTCCAATTGAAAGTGTTCCCCAATATAAATAATTAGGCATTTGGATTAATATGGAATTGACGTTAAAAAACCCCATAGATGAGCTGGTTAAGAAGCTAAGATTTAAAGTTGGCTTTTTCTACAGAGACAGATCCTTTCTCTAAGCAGTAGGAAGCAGATTATTCAGTCAACCTTTTTATCTGTTCCTGATTATGATGATATTATTTATCAAAGTGCAGCTGCTACTACTCTTAAACCCTTGGATGCCATCTACCATCGTGCCCTTTGTTTTGTTACAGGCGACAGTTTTGATACTCATCACTCCTGTATCAAAAGGTTGGCTGGACTTCGCTAAAGACCTGTAGATTTCTACATTACCCCCTTTTGTATTTACAAGGTCCTACTTCATAAACTTCCGTCTTACCTAAACTGTGCTGTTGAAGTATAGACACCCGAGTTGCCTAACCCGTTCACAGGATTGGTTAACTCTTGAGGTTCCTAGGGTCTCCACCGAGCTAGGTAAATCTGCTTTTAGTTTAAAGCCCCCTATTGCTAGAACAATATTCTAAATACATTTAATCAACGTTCTGGTGCCGTTCGGGGCAGTTTAGAGTATTGATCGGGGACTTATTTGTGGAGGAATGCAACTGTTTTTGCAGGTGATTTATGATGTTTTACTTGTGTTTCCCATGACAGTGTTTTTAAGAAAAAATGCATATGCATATTTTGGGTATAATATGTGTTGTATTGTGCAGGGCACTGAAAGAGAGACATGGGCCTCAGGAGCACAACTGGAGAAAAAGGTTTGAACATGGACTGATAAGGCATTTCCTGTACCTGTCTCTCCACTCTGACAAATCTACCCATCATGCTTTGGTCTTGGTCAGCATCTGGAATGGATGCTTTGGCTAGATAGGACTCGTGCCTGCAACACATTTAGGGATTAACACAGTTTGATCAGAGCAATGCAGTACAAGACGCCAGCGCCACACATTGGTATAAATAATGCAAGATTGTATGATGGTGGGGCAATGTTTTGACAGAAAATGACTTTTGCAGTCAGACCTTGGTGACTGTTGAGTTGGAAAGCCAAATGGGTTCTGTTTGTTCTGGCTCTTCTTATGTTTCGGGGTCAGAGGGGCACCAGGGGCGAGGATCATGTCTATTCTGAAAAAAAACAAAAAACAAGAACAGATAACATTAGTATGAACAGATATTGTGATATGGTTTCAACACAAAGAATCATGGGCTCAAATGTTCTCCGCATAAATAGCACAAATGCTAATAAGTGCAACGAAAGGATTAGTTAAACTTCCCTTTTTTACACAGAAGTTCATGGCGGAAAGTCAGTTTAGATGTATATGCTTGAGGTTGAGAGGCCTCACCTTTGGGATACAGGTCAGAGAATTAATTGAAATGCAGTTCTTGAATTTGAAATAATGTCGGTCATTTTGGTGAGGAATTGTGAATTGATTTTTATTAATTTCCTATTTTGTCAGGATTAAAATGAAATTGAAGAAAAACATACCACAGCATCTCACAATTACACAGCATGCACTGAATTGGTGCCCAAAATGTACATGTTTACTTAAAACATGTACATTTTCACCACCTTGGAACTCATGAACATTATAAACATCAAATTGTATTTGTCAAATGCGCCGTACACAACGGGTGTAGACCTTACTGTGAAATGCTTAGTTACAAGCCCTTAACCAACAACGCAGTTCAAGAAATAGAGTTATGGACATATTTACTAAATAAACTAAAGTTTAAAAAAAATAACAACAATAACGAGGCTATGTACAGGGGGTACCGGTACCGAGTCAATGTGCGGGGGTACAGGTTAGTCGAGGTAATTTGTACATGTAGGTAGGGGTAAAGTGACTATGCAAAGATATTAAACAGCAAGTAGCAGCAGTGGAAAAAACAAAGGGGGGGGGGCCATCAATGTAAATAATCCGGGTGGCCATTTGATTAATTGTTCAGCAGTCTTTTGGTCGAAGACGTGGCGCTCCGGTACCGCTTGCCGTGAGGTAGCAGAGAGCACAGTCTATGACTTGGGTGACTGGAGTCTTTGACAATTTTTGGGGGCTTCCTGTAATGTAGACGCTGGGAGACGAGAAGCATGTGCAGGTGGTAAGTTTAATATAACAAGTAACAAACTCAGCAAAACAAAGAAACTGCCATTTTTCAGGACCCTGTCTTTCAAAGATAATTCGTAAATTCAAATCCAAATCCATTCGTAATCCAAAATAACATCACAGATCTTCATTGTAAAGGGTTTAAACTCTGTTTCCCATGCTTGTTCAATGAACTATAAACAACTAATGAACATGCACCTGTGGAACGGTCGTTAAGACACTAACAGCTTACAGACGGTAGGCAATTAAGGTCACAGTTATGAAAACTTAGGACACTAAAGAGACCTTTCTACTGACTCTGAAAAACACCAAAAGAAAGAAGCCCAGGTTCCCTGCTTATCTGCGTGAACGTGCCTTAGACATGCTGCAAGGAGGCATGAGGACTGCAGATGTGGCCAGTGCAATAAATTGCAATGTCCGTACTGTGAGAGGCCTAAGACAGCACTACAGGGAGACAGGACAGACAGCTGTTCGTCCTCGCAGTGGCAGACCACGTGTAACAACACCTGCACAGGATTGGTACATCTGAACATCACACCTGCGGGACAGGTACAGGATGGCAACAACAACTGCCCGAGTTACACCAGGAATACACAATCCCTCCATCAGTGCTCAGACTGTCCGCAATAGGCTGGGAGAGGCTGGACTGAGGGCTTGTAGGCCTGTTGTAAGGCAGGTCCTCACCAGACATCACCGGCAACAACGTCGCCTATGGGCACAAACCCACCGTCACTGGACCAGACAGGACTGGCAAAAAGTGCTCTTCACTGACGGGTCACGATTTTGTCTCACCAGGGGTGATGGTCGGATTCGCATTTATCGTTGAAGGAATGAGCGTTACACCAAGGCCTGTACTCTGGAGCGGGATCGATTTGGAGGTGAAGGGTCCGTCATGGTCTGGGGCGGTGTGTCACAGCATCATCGGACTGAGCTTGTTGTCATTGTAGGCAATGTCAACGCTGTGCGTTACAGGGAACATCCTCCTCCCTCATGTGGTACCCTTCCTGCAGGCTCATCCTGACATGACCCTCCAGCATGACAATGCCACCAGCCATACTGCTCGTTCTGTGCGTGATTTCCTGCAAGACAGGAATGTCAGTGTTCTGCTATGGCCAGCGAAGAGCATGGATCTCAATCCCATTGAGCACGTCTGGGACCTGTTGGATCGGAGGGTGAGGGCTAGGGACATTCCCCCCAAAATGTCCAGGGAATTGCAGGTGCCTTGGTGGAAGAGTGGGGTAACATCTCACAGCATGAACTGGCAAATATGGTGCAGTCCATGAGGAGGAGAGGCACTGCAGTACTTAATGCAGCTGGTGGCCACACCAGATACGGACTGTTACTTTTGATTTTGACCCCCCCTTTGTTCAGGGACACATAATTACATTTCTGTTAGTCACATGTCTGTGGAACTTGTTCAGTTTATGTCTCAGTTGTTGAATCTTGTTATGTTCATACATTTACACATGTTAAGTTTGCTGAAAATAAATACAGTTGACAGTGAGAGAACGTTTCTTTTTTTGCTGAGTTTAGAACGATACAAAGTAGACATAGCGTCTAGTCATCAACAACAGAAACAATACTGCTTGGGGAAAGAACCTAAGGGAGTGCCAGATAAATGGGAGGTAATGGAGTCCAGGTGTGCCAAATGATGAAGCGCAGGTGCGAGTAATGATGAATGCCAGGTGCATGTAATGATGGTTCCCAAGACTGGTTGTTAGTAAACCGGTGACGTCGAACACCAGAGGGGAGGAGCGGGAGTAGACGTGACAGTACCCCCCCAATGCGCACCTCCAGCCGCAGGACGACGCCGGCCAGAGGGACAGCCCGAAGACGAGGAGCGGGCCGGTCCGGGCAGCAAAGATGGAAATCACAGATAATTTTGGGATCCAGAATGTCCTCAGCCGGAACCCCACAACGCTCCTCTGGACCATACCCCTATCAGTCCACCAGGTACTGTCACGCCTACAATTTTTTGAGGATCTGGGGTCCCATGCCAAATCTTTTCAGTTTCCTGAGGGGGGAAAATGTGTTGTCGTGCCCTCTTCACGACTGTCTTGGTGTGTTTGGACCATGATCGTTTGTTGGTGATGTGGACACCAAGGAACTTGAAACTCTCAACCCGCTCCACTACAGCCCGTCGATGTTAATGGGGGCCTGTTCGGCCCGCCTTTTCCTATAGTCCACAATCTTCTTTGTCTTGCTCACATTGCGGGAGAGGTTGTTGTCCTTGCACCACACTGCCAAGTCTTTGACCTCCTCCCTACATGCTGTCTCATCGTTGTCTGTGATCAGGTCACTGTCGTGTCGTCAGAAAACTTAATGACGGTGTTGGAGTCGTGTTTGGCCATGCAGTCGTGGGTGAACAGGGAGTACAGGAGGGTTCTAGGGTTTCCGGGATGATGGTGTTGATGTGAGTGATGACCAGCCTTCAAAGCACTTCATGGCTACCGACGTGAGTGGTAACCATTTAGGCAATTTACCTTCGCTTTCTTGGGCACCACAGGGACTATGGTGGTCTGCTTGAAACTAGTAGGTATTACAGACTCGGTCAGGGAGAGTTTGAAAATATCAGTGAAGACACTAGCCAGTTGGTCCGCGCGTGCTTTGAGTACACGCCCTGGGAATCCGTCCGGATTAGTTTTTTATTTATTAGTATTTTTTTACCCCCTTTTTCTCCCCATTTTGTGGTATCCAATTGGTAGTTACAGTCTTGTCTCATCGCTGCAACTCCCGTTAGGACTCGGGAGAGGCGAAGGTCGAGAGCCATGTGTCCTCCGAAACACAACCCAACCAAGCCGCACTGCTTTTTGACACAATACCCACTTAATCCGGAAGCCAGCCGCACCAATGTGTCGGAGGAAACACCGTATACCTGGCGACCGTGTCAGCGTGCACTGCGCCCGGCCCGCCACAGGAGTCGCTAGTGATGTGACAGGTGCCGTTAATACAGGTAATGAGTGGAGAACAGGAGGGCTTCTTAAAGAAAAACTAACAGGTCTGTGAGAGCCGGAATTCTTACTGATTGGTAGGTGATCAAATACTTATGTCATGCAATAAAATGCAAATTCATTACTTGAAAATCATAACGTGATTTTCAGGATTTTTGTTTTAGATTCCGTCTCTCACAGTTGAAGTGTACCTATGATAAAAAATTACAGACCTCTACATGCTTTGTAAGTAGGAAAACCTGCAGTGTATCAAATACTTATTCTCCCCACTGTATATACTGTATTCTATTCTATTGTATCTTAGTCTATGCTGCTCTGACATTGCTCCTCCATATATTTATATATTTATATATTCTTAATTCCATTACTTTACTTAGATTTGTGTGTATTGGGTATATGCTGTGAAACTTTTAGATATTACTTGTTAGATATTACTGCACTGTCAGAGCTAGAAACACAAGCATTTCGCTACACCCGCGATAACATCTGCTAAACACGTGCATGTGACCAATAAAATTTGATATGTACAAAATAAGTTACAAACCATACGAAAAAACAAACAAAATAGCACAGTTGGTTAGGAGCCCGTAAAACGGCAGCCATTCCCTCCGGCGCCATTATATCATTATATCACTTTGAATAAGATTCTAACTTTGAACAACTCTCATATACCCATTGTTTTTGTCAAAATTGCTCCAGCTCAGTACATTTGGTTGGGAGTCATTGATGGACAGCAATATTCAAACCTCGTTTCTCATTTTAAAGCAGATTTAAGTCAGGACTGAGACTGGACCATTCAGGAACACTCAACACCTTTTGGAAAGCCATTCTGGTGTGTCTTTGGGATTAACATTTGATGACATCAAATGTAAATCGCTCTTTAGATTTCAATTTAAAACAGCAAACTGTGAAGAATGTGCAAGGGGTGTGTAGACTTTCACTAGGCACTGTAAATCAAATGCTTTGGGTAATACAATTTACAGTGCTGTTCAATGTCAACTCAAAATGTAACCCCAACTCTGCTTACCTTGTCTGGAGGTATTTGATTCTACAGAGCATGTCTAGGTGGCCGGCAGAGTACTGCTCGATCACATCCTTGACATCATAAGGTCTCAAAGTCTCCTTAAACTTCTTCTTGTTCAAGAGGAACTTCATAATCCTGTAGAATAGAGTATAACTGAATTACTTCATTTTTCCAGAGGGAACTTCATTCATCCTGTGAGACAGTGTCCACATTGGGTTAAGTGCAGCTTGTCTTTTGACAAATCAGAACAAGTAAAAAAGTACCATAAATACCATACAAATTGGATGAAGTGAATTACCTCCTCAAATGTTTTAAGGCAATTAGAACCAGAAATTGTGAGGAAAGCAAATCATTAATAATTAACTAAGTCCAATCAGAACATGTGAAATGGTTAACAATATTTTATAAGGACACCTGTAAATCAAAATCAAAGTCAGGCCTCAAAAACCACAATACAGAACAAAAAAACTAATTCTAACCTGCTTTGTAATAGAGAGCCGGGACAAAAGTAACATGGGGTGAAAGTAACGGCCATTTTCTCAGATAAAACAGAAGCTAAAATGACATAGTGAAGTCAGCACGTTCCTAACGTGGAGGACGACCTCCTTGCAAAAAGACAGCCCAATCAGACCATGTTTTGCTGAGTTATCAACAAAAAGTGATTTTGAGAGATTTTTCATTTTTAAAAATTAACCCGGAAGTGTTTTTCGGTTGTAGAGTCGTGTTTAGTTGTTTAAGATTCCAAACATGTCAACTAGTGACTAAATGACAGCATAGGTTTCAAGTATCATGCTATTTGGATGTTAGCCTAGGAGAAGTTACAGGAGAGATGGGTGGGACGAAAGTAACACACGATAACCTGGAATAAAATAAAATAAACGTTTACGCACAGGTCATTGTCTCCTCTAGTTCATATTCCTTTTATAAATGTTAGCAAAAATATCAACAAGTGACTGAATGTTTGAAAATTATATGACATTCGAATTATGCCTTAATCAATTGACTTGATGGATCATCTTCTCACGAGCTTTTATCGAGAGGTTAGTGGCTAGAAATATATATTTATGATTCTGGGGGTCAATTACCTTATGCTAAGACATGGAAATGTGATAAGCATGATGAGTTTGCTGTTCGTGAAGAGAATTAAGATGTTTATTCTTTCAAGACACGAGCAGCGCGCATGACAAGGACAGCTGGAGCACAGATGATTGGTTGGGCTAAGCATTAATAGTCACTGAAAATGGTGCACTTCTCACCTGCTGTTATTTCAGTCCCAAGGCTGTGTTAATCCCGCCCCGCCGGCAGGTACAAAAGTATTGCTGCGGTAGTTATGTTCTCGGTCAATTTAATTTAAACTCAATGACCCTAGAAATTAAATTACAGTTGCTAATGTTAGTGGACACACAGTTGAAGTCGGAAGTTTACATACACTTAGGTTGGAGTCATTAAAACTCGTTTTTCAACCACTCCACAAATGTCTTGTTAACAAACTATAGTTTTTGCAAGTCGGTTAGGACATCTACTTTGTGCATGACACAAGTAATTTTTCCAACAATTGTTTACAGACAGATTATTTCACTTATAATTCACTGTATCACAATTCCAGTGGGTCAGAAGAATACATATACTAAATTGACTGCGCCTTTAATCAGCTTGGAAAATTCCTGAAAATTAAGTCATGGCTTTAGAAGCTTCTGATAGGCTAATTGACATAATTTGAGTCAATTGGAGTTGTATCTGTGGATGTATTTCAAGGGCTACAGTCATGGCCAAAAGTTTTGAGAATGACACAAATATTAATTTTCCACATAGTTTGCTGCCTCAGTTTGTATGATGGCAATTTGCATATACTCCAGAATGTTATGAAGAGTGATCAGATGAATTGCAATTAATTGCAAAAGCCCTCTTTGCCATGCAAATGAACTGAATCCCCCAAAAACATTTCCACTGCATTTCAGCCCTGCCACAAAAGGACCAGCTGACATCATGTCAGTGATTCTCTCATTAACACAGTTGTGAGTGTTGACGAGGACAAGGCTGGAGATCACTCTGTCATGCTGACTGAGTTCGAATAACAGACTGGAAGCTTCAAAAGGAGGGTGATGCTTTGAATCATTGTTCTTCCTCTGTTAACATGGTTACCTTCAAGGAACCACGTGCAGTCATCATTTCTTTGCACAAAAAGGGCTTCACAGGCAAGAATATTGCTGCCAGTAAGATTGCATCTAAATCAACCATTTATCGGATCATCAAGAACTTCGAGGAGAGCGGTTCAAATGTTGTGAAGAAGGCTTCAGGGCGCCCAAGAAAGTCCAGCAAGCGCCAGGACCGTCTCCTAAAGTTGATTCAGCTGCGGGACCGGGGCACCACCAGTACAGAGCTTGCTCAGGAATGGCAGCAGGCAGGTGTGAGTGCATCTGCACGCACAGTGAGGCGAAGACTTTTGAGGGATGGCCTGGTGTCAAGAAGGGCAGCAAAGAAGCGACTTCTCTCCAGGAAAAACATCAGGGACAGACTAATATTCTGCAAAAGGTACAGGGATTAGACTGCTGAGGACTGGGGTAAAGTCATTTTCTCTGATGAATCCCCTTTCCGATTGTTTGGGGCATCCGGAAAAAAGCTTGTCCAGAGAAGACAAGGTGAACGCTATCATCAGTCCTGTGTCATGCCAACTGTAAAGCATCCTGAGACCATTCATATGTGGGGTTGCTTCTCAGCCAAGGGAGTGGGTTCACTCACAATTAGACCTAAGAACAGAGCCATGAATAAAGAATGGTACCAACACATCCTCCGAGAGCAACTTCTCCCAACCATCCAGGAACAGTTTGGTGACGAGCAATGCCTTTTCCAGCATGATGGAGCACCTTGCCATAAGGCTAACGTGATAACTAAGTGGCTCGAGGAACAAAACATCGATATTTTGGGTCCATGGCCAGGAAACTCCCCAGACATTAATCCTATTGAGAACTTGTGGTCAATCCTCAAGAGGCGGGTGGACAAACAAAACCCCACAAATTCTGACAAACTCCAAGCATTGATTATGCAAGAATGGGCTGCCATCAGTCAGGATGTGGCCCAGAAGTTAATTGACAGCAGACCAGGGTGGATTGCAGAGGTCTTGAAAAAGAAAGGTCAACACTGCAAATATTGACTCTTTGCATCAACTTCATGTAATTGCCAATAAAAGCCTTTGACACTCATGAAGTGCTTGTAATTACACTTCAGTATTCCATCGTAACACCTGCCAAAAATATCTAAAGACACTGAAGCAGCAAACTTTGTGAAAATATATATTTGTGTCATTCTCAAAATGTTTGGCCATGACTGTACCTTCAAACTCAGTGCCTCTTTGCTTGACATCATGGGAAAATCAAAAGAAATCAGCCAAGACCTCAGAAAAACATTGTAGACCTCCACAAGTCTGGTTCTACCTTGGGAGCAATTTCCAAATGGCTGAAGGTACCACGTTCATCTGTACAAACAATAGTATGCAAGTATAAACACCATGGGACCACGCAGCCATCATACCACTCAGGAAGGAGACGCGTTCTGTCTCCTAGAGATGAACGTATTTTGGTGTGAAAAGTGCAAATCAATCCCAGAACAACAGCAAAGGACCTTGTGAAGATGCTGGAGGAAACAGGTACAAAAGTTTCTATATCCACAGTAAAACAAGTCCTATATTGAAATAACCTGAAACGCCGCTCAGCAAGGACGAAGCCACTGCTCCAAAACCGTCATAAAAAAAGCCAGACTACGGTTTGCAACTGCACATGGGGACAAAGATTGTACTTTTTTTGAGAAATGTCCTCTGGTCTGATGAAACAAAAATACGACTGTTTGCCCATAATGACCATCGTTATGTTTGGAGGAAAAAGGGGGAGGCTTGCAAGCCGAAGAACACCATCCCAACCGTGAAGGACGGGGGTGGCAGCATCATGTTGTGGGGGTGCTTTGCTGCAGGAGGGCCTGGTGCACTTCACAAAATAGATGGCTTCATGAGGATGGACAATTATGTGGATATATTGAAGCAACATCTCAAGACATCAGTCAGGAAGTTTAAGCTTGGTTGCAAATGGCTCTTCCAAATGGACAATGACCTCAAACATATTCAAAAGTGGTGGCAAAATGGCTTAAGGACAACAAAGTCAAGGTATTGGAGTGGCCATCACAAAGCCATGACCTCAATCCCATAGAAAATTTGTGGGCAGAACTGAAAAAGCATGTGCGAGCAAGGAGGCCTCCAAACCTGACTCAGTTACACCAGCTCTGTCAGGAGGAATGGGCCAAAATTCACCCAACTTATTGTGGGAAGCTTGTGGAAGGCTGCCCGAAATGTTTGACCCAAGTTAAACAATTTAAAGGCAATGCTACCAAATATTAATTGAGTGTATGTAAACTTCTGACCCACTGTGAATGTGATGAAAGAAATAAAAGCTGAAATAAATCATTCTATCTACTATTATTCTGACATTTCACATTCTTAAAATAAAGTGGTGATCCTAACTGACCTAAGACAGGGAATTTTTACTAGGATTAAATGTCAGGAATTGTGAAAAAACTGAGTTTAAATGTATTTGGCTAAATTGTATGTAAACTTCCAACTTCAACTGTATATACGTTGTTGGTCATAAAATATGGTCTCTCTAGCTCTATCGATCTCCGAGTAATTTGGAAAGCAATCCAGTTTCTGGAGCAATTCAGTTTCTAGTGACTTGAATTCAACATTTACATTACATTTAAGTCATTTAGCAGACGCTCTTATCCAGAGCGACTTACAAATTGGTGAAGGATTTCTTTATCCTATCCTAGGTATTCCTTAAAGAGGTGGTGTTTCAGGTGTTTCCTTAAGGTGGTGATTGACTCCGCTGACCTGGCGTCGTGGGGGAGTTTGTTCCACCATTGGGGTGCCAGAGCAGCGAACAGTTTTGACTGGGCTGAGCGGGAGCTGTACTTCCTCAGAGGTAGGGAGGCGAGCAGGCCAGAGGTGGATGAACGCAGTGCCCTTGTTTGGGTGTAGGGCCTGATCAGAGCCTGAAGGTACGGAGGTGCCGTTCCCCTCACAGCTCCGTAGGCAAGCACCATGGTCTTGTAGCGGATGCGAGCTTCAACTGGAAGCCAGTGGAGAGAGCGGAGGAGCGGGGTGACGTGAGAGAACTTGGGAAGGTTGAACACCAGACGGGCTGCGGCGTTCTGGATGAGTTGTAGGGGTTTAATGGCACAGGCAGGGAGCCCAGCCAACAGCGAGTTGCAGTAATCCAGACGGGAGATGACAAGTGCCTGGATTAGGACCTGCGCCGCTTCCTGTGTGAGGCAGGGTCGTACTCTGCGAATGTTGTAGATCATGAACCTACAGGAACGGGTCACTGCCTTGATGTTAGTTGAGAACGACAGGGTGTTGTCCAGGATCACGCCAAGGTTCTTAGCACTCTGGGAGGAGGACACAATGGAGTTGTCAACCGTGATGGCGAGATCATGGAACGGGCAGTCCTTCCCCGGGAGGAAGAGCAGCTCCGTCTTGCCGAGGTTCAGCTTGAGGTGGTGATCCGTCATCCACACTGATATGTCTGCCAGACATGCAGAGATGCGATTCGCCACCTGGTTATCAGAAGGGGGAAAGGAGAAGATTAATTGTGTGTCGTCTGCATAGCAATGATAGGAGAGACCATGTGAGGATATGACAGAGCCAAGTGACTTGGTGTATAGCGAGAATAGGAGAGGGCCTAGAACAGAGCCCTGGGGGACACCAGTGGTGAGAGCACGTGGTGCGGAGACAGATTCTCGCCACGCCACCTGGTAGGAGCGACCTGTCAGGTAGGACGCAATCCAAGCGTGGGCCGCGCCGGAGATGCCCAACTCGGAGAGGAGGATCTGATGGTTCACAGTATCAAAGGCAGCCGATAGGTCTAGAAGGATGAGAGCAGAGGAGAGAGAGTTAGCTTTAGCAGTGCGGAGCGCCTCCGTGACACAGAGAAGAGCAGTCTCAGTTGAATGACTAGTCTTGAAACCTGACTGATTTGGATCAAGAAGGTCATTCTGAGAGAGATAGCAGGAGAGCTGGCCAAGGACGGCACGTTCAAGAGTCTTGGAGAGAAAAGAAAGAAGGGATACTGGTCTGTAGTTGTTGACATCGGAGGGATCGAGTGTAGGTTTTTTCAGAAGGGGTGCAACTCTCGCTCTCTTGAAGGCGGAAGGGACGTAGCCAGCGGTCAAGGATGAGTTGATGAGGGAGGTGAGGTAAGGGAGAAGGTCTCCGGAAATGGTCTGGAGAAGAGAGGAGGGGATAGGGTCAAGCGGGCAGGTTGTTGGGCGGCCGGCCGTCACAAGACGCGAGATTTCATCTTGAGAGAGAGGGGAGAAAGAGGTCAAAGCACAGGGTAGGGCAGTGTAAGCAGAACCAGCGGTGTCGTTTGACTTAGCAAACGAGGATCGGATGTCGTCGACCTTCTTTTCAAAATGGTTGACGAAGTCATCCGCAGAGAGGGAGGAGGGGGGGGGGGGGGGGAGGAGGATTCAGGAGGGAGGAGAAGGTGGCAAAGAGCTTCCTAGGGTTAGAGGCAGATGCTTGGAATTTAGAGTGGTAGAAAGTGGCTTTAGCAGCAGAGACAGAAGAGGAGAATGTAGAGAGGAGGGAGTGAAAGGATGCCAGGTCCGCAGGGAGGCGAGTTTTCCTCCATTTCCGCTCGGCTGCCCGGAGCCCTGTTCTGTGAGCTCGCAATGAGTCGTCGAGCCACGGAGCTGGAGGGGAGGACCGAGCCGGCCTGGAGGATAGGGGACATAGAGAGTTAAAGGATGCAGAAAGGGAGGAGAGGAGGGTTGAGAAGGCAGAATCAGGAGATAGGTTGGAGAAGGTTTGAGCAGAGGGAAGAGATGATAGGATGGAAGAGGAGAGAGTAGCGGGGGAGAGAGAGCGAAGGTTGGGACGGCGCGATACCATCCGAGTAGGGGCAGTGTGGGAAGTGTTGGATGAGAGCGAGAGGGAAAAGGATACAAGGTAGTGGTCGGAGACTTGGAGGGGAGTTGCAATGAGATTAGTGGAAGAACAGCATCTAGTAAAGATGAGGTCAAGCGTATTGCCTGCCTTGTGAGTAGGGGGGGAAGGTGAGAGGGTGAGGTCAAAAGAGGAGAGGAGTGGAAAGAAGGAGGCAGAGAGGAATGAGTCAAAGGTAGACGTGGGGAGGTTAAAGTCACCCAGAACTGTGAGAGGTGAGCCATCCTCAGGAAAGGAACTTATCAAGGCGTCAAGCTCATTGATGAACTCTCCAAGGGAACCTGGGGGGCGATAAATGATAAGGATGTTAAGCTTGAAAGGGCTGGTAACTGTGACAGCATGGAATTCAAAGGAGGCGATAGACAGATGGGTCAGGGGAGAAAGAGAGAATGTCCACTTGGGAGAGATGAGGATCCCAGTGCCACCACCCCGCTGACCAGAAGCTCTCGGGGTGTGCGAGAACACGTGGGCAGACGAGGAGAGAGCAGTAGGAGTAGCAGTGTTATCTGTGGTAATCCATGTTTCCGTCAGTGCCAAGAAGTCGAGGGACTGGAGGGAAGCATAGGCTGAGATGAACTCTGCCTTGTTGGCCGCAGATCGGCAGTTCCAGAGGCTGCCGGAGACCTGGAACTCCACGTGGGTCGTGCGCGCTGGGACCACCAGGTTAGAGTGGCGGCGACCACGCGGTGTGAAGCGTTTGTATGGTCTGTGCAGAGAGGAGAGAAGAGGGATAGACAGACACATAGTTGACAGGCTACAGAAGAGGCTACGCTAATGCAAAGGAGATTGGAATGACAAGTGGACTACACGTCTCGAATGTTCAGAAAGTTAAGCTTACGTTGCAAAAAATCTTATTGACTAAAATGATACAGTGCTGCTGGCTGGTGAAGTAGGCTAGCTAGCAGTGGCTGCGTTGTTGACTTAGTTTGAAAGTGTAGCTGGCTAGGTAGCCTCGGTAACTGGCTAGGTAACCTTGACAAATTACTCTAAACTACACAATTATCTTGGATACAAAGACAGCAAAGACAACTATGTAGCTAGCTAACACTAAACTAATCAAGTCGTTCCGTTGTAATGTAATAGTTTCTACAGTGCTGCTATTCGGTAGACGGTAGACGTTGGCTAGCTGGCTAGCTAGCTGCTGGCTAGCTAGCAGTGTTGCCTACGTTAGAAGGACGAAAATAGCTGGCTAGCTAACCTCGGTAATTACGATAATTACTCTAAACAACACAATTATCTTGGATACAAAGACAGCAAAGACAACTATGTAGCTAGCTAACACTACACTAATCAAGTCGAGTCGAGTCGTTCTAATCAAGTTCTAACGCCTAATCAAGTCGTTCCGTCAACACCTTTCCCATAGTTTTATGGTGCACACGCTCACTTAAAAAAAAAATGAAACCCAACAGAACTTGCCATCCCATTAAAAACCCTATTCACCCACAGATAATGGTGTGGAAGGAAACAGACCAGTGGTGGCATGTCCATTAGGACACCCGGGGCGCTTAAGCTCTTGTGATTGGTATTTTTTTATTTTTATAAAGTGAATAATTTGACACTTTACTATACAAGCACATGTCACTGTCATGTTTGTTATGGGGAAGGGATGTAACATTAAAACTAAAGAGAAACAGGTTATGATGCACTTTCCAGCACGGATGCAGAGTTATTACCTACACAATACAGTCACTGTTACCAGGTAACAAACATATGCTGGCTGGGGTGTCAGGAAAGGATTGGGGAAGAAACAACATGGTAACTACTAATGGTAATAACTAACTAATTACCTAGTGAATACATAGTTATTACCATCTGATTACCCGGTTATTACCGAGCTGGAATGTAGAGGTAAAACGATGGGGCCAGGATTAAAACAAACTCATGATGATCTCATGAATTCAGTCCTTGTATCCATAGCTCTGTCTATGAATATAATAGAGGTTACACTTCTCAGGTCCCATCCCTCAGTTCATAGAGAGCCAAGTGGTTGGATCTAAAGTATGTAATATGCATGTAAATTCTATCTCTTCCATAGATTTTTAGCTAGCTGTGGCTAAATTTAGCTCAAGTTGTAGTGGCTGTTAATAATCATGGATTACAGTTTCTCCTGGCCATAAATTACTTTCAGGGTGTCGAACCATCTAACATTATATTGTTGAATACGGAACTTCCCCTTTAAACTTCTATTACCTGACTGCCCTGATGACCAGCTTTAGCGTGGGGATCATCTCCTCCAGGAGGATGTCTGCAGGAAAGCCCCTCTCCTCAGGGTCCTGCAGGGCTCCAGCATCTGTGGGAACAACGACTGTCCCTACTTACAAACTACATGTTATAAAGGCTTTATATAGAATATATCACATCTTCATGAGACCTACATAGATGTTTCACTAATCTTCTATAAGCCTATGTTACACCTTACCCAGTTCCTTGGGTAAAACAAAATAGGTCATAACTCCCAGATTACCATATACGGCAACGAGATGGTCACAGTTGTGTTGATAGACAGCAAGGTTGGTGTCATTTTAATGTCAATTCAGGAAGTAAACTTAAATTACAATTGAGGAAATGTGGATTGGAATTGGCTGAATTTGGCAGTGTTGTTATACCATCAGAGCTCTGACGCATGGTGTAGGCCTTCATCCGGAAGGCTGTGCGAAACCGCTCCCGGTTACTGAAGCCGCCAGGTTTGGGGTCCTTGGAAGGACTCTCTTCAATGTCCGGGTTCCCCGGCATCAGCACCCTGCCCCTCACTACTGTCGACTGTCGTGCATTAGGCATGCGACAACGCTCCAGCAAACTCAGCTTTTGACTGAGACGAGAGAGAGGGGAGAGGAAAGTATTTTTCCTATGAGTGACTTGAATTTATTAAATTACATAGATGATAATAACAGTAATGACAATATGGTAATAAACACTGAAACAAGGCAGACAATCAAGCTACTGTGAATCAATTTCTCCAAAATAGAGGTCAATTCAGGATCTTCTCTGTGGACACGCATGACGATACCACTGCCTCGACAGAAAACCCGATAATTTGGTTTCTATTTTGTTTGGGCTGTCTGCCTTGGACTGGGGACGGATTCACAGTCTGCTGCCTCAACGTAACAGTGCTTCAGTACTGAGGTATAAACGAAGACTCAAAGACCACAGTAGGAGAAACACATTGAACGGGTCAGTAAGAAACAAGAGATCACCTCTCCTTTTTGCTTATTGACCGTTAGTTGTGGATCGGGGCACTTTTGTTTCTCATATGACCGAAAACTGATTTGATATCCACCTGATCTTTTAAATTACATGGAAACACTATCTCTCCTCCATCTCGCTCTTCCCCTCACTCTCTTGTCTGTCTCTCTCCCCCTCCCTGTCTCAGACTTGGCAGAGGTGCCCGGGCTGGCCTTTGGGGTGGCTGCCAGGGAGCATTTAGGGGCAGTAATTCAATCCTGAGTGGTGAACATGGATTAGCAGCGCGGGGGGCGGCAAGCCAGGAGCAGAACGCATCCTCTTCTAGTCTTGTAATGAGTGCCTATCGAGACAAAAAAAATAATCTAAAAGCATTGGATTGGTGGAGGCCTGGGATACAGTGAATTTCTACCATATAATTTCCTTTTGAAGTGAACAAGTGCACAATTTGGGAGGAAGCAGAGGTAATTGGGATATAGCCAATGTTTAGAAAAGTGGTTGTTGTCAAAATAACATCCCATTAAATGTAGGGTAATGAATATCCATGAATGAAAAGGACTACTGAAAGGTGGTAGTACAGCAGGAACATAAGAGGGCCTTGGGCCTTCTTGTCTTTCCAAGGACAGTGTATTTCAACTCTCCTCCTCAAGTAGCCCCACACAGCACAAGTAAACCGGATTCAACTTCTCAACTAATCATCAAGGCCTTGATTGATGATTATGTGGGGCTAAAACACTCAAGGAGTTGAGAAACACTGGCATAGGACATGCTACAGTGAACGTCAACCTGGGACCGATTATACTTGGTTCTAACATGCACCTTTGAACTGATCTTGACCACATTCTGATTGTGTTCACATTTTTAAGCCCTGTTTATAACTGGTGCTAACATGCACCCTTTGTCCTCATCTTGTCTACATTCTGATTTTTTTTTACAGGTTAGACAATTTTTTGTTGTTGTTGTTATTCTTATTTTTTTAACCCTCATTTAACTAGGCAAGTCAGTTAAGAACAAATTCTAATTTACAATGACGGCCTACCCCGGCCAAACCCGGACGACGCTGGGCCAATTGTGCGCCGTCCTACGGGACTCCCAATCACAGCCGATCTCCCGGACCACCTCCAAAGGTAGGCATTGTGTCTGGATATTAATCAAGTTTAAACAGATCTGGATGGTCAAACCACTTAAATAATCCTTATAACAGCTTCTAAAATCATTGACAGGTAGCACCATTGACTTATGCCATCATTAATTGTCTTAAAATAAATACATCATATTATTTTGAAAGAAGATCAGTCTAATCATTTTCACATTTTAATACAATGTGTCGACCCGAAAACCTTTAAAAGACACATTGTAATCAGATCTTCCTGACCACCTCCGTAGGTATTCAGGGATGCATTGTCTTGATATCTTACAGGTGTAGACGGATCTGTACAGTGCAACCATTTAAATCATAATTATCTTGTCCTCCAAAATCATTGACAGGGGACACTACTGACTTATGGCTAGGGCTGTTGCGGTGACCATATTACCGCCACACCGGCGGTCACGAGTCATGAAGGCAGTCAAATTCCATGTGAGTAATGACGGTTTAGTCACGGTAATCAGGCTTCTCTAAGCTCTGATGCTGCTGATGGTTTTAGTAGCATTCCAAACTTGCTAACTGCCTGGTACTCAGCACTTTTGTCCCTCTAATCACTCTGACATCAATGCAAATGTAATCGAAAATCTAATCAAACACTTCATGAGAGACCATGAGCTCATGTTGCACAACATTTCTATAGGCTATGCAATTGCGCGAGAAAACAGTGACGGCCTCTATTAAAAAGAAGAGGTTCCCATCAGCTTTCTATAGGCTTGGCCTACTTGATATATTCTTATATATATCATATATATAGATATATCATTCTTAAGTGATACCACCCTGCATACCACTGCTGGCTTGCTTCTGAAGCTAAGCAGGGTTGGTCCTGGTCAGTCCCTGGATGGGAGACTAGGTGCTGCTGGAAGTGGTGTTGGAGGGCCAGTAGGAGGCACTCTTTCCTCTGGTCTAAACAAAGATCCCAATGCCCCAGGGCAGTGATTGGGGACACTGCTCTGTGTAGGGTGCCGTCTTTCGGATGGGACGTTAAAACGGGTGTCCTGACTCTCTGAGGTCATTAAAGATCCCATGGCACTTATCGTAAGAGTAGGGGTGTTAACCCCGGTGTCCTGGCTAAATTCCCAATCTGGCCCTCAACCATCAAGGTCACCTAATAATCCCCAGTTTACAATTGGCTCATTCATCCCCCTCCTCTCCCCTGTAACTATTCCCCAGGTCGTTGCTGCAAATGAGAACGTGTTCTCAGTCAACTTACCTGGTAAAATAACGGTAAAATAATAATAATAAAAATAAAAAGTGATAAGCTAATATTGTCACCCATCAGACTATTCTTGATTTAATCTTGTCTTTACATATACTAAATAATATATGTGTGAAATTTGTTTTGATTTAGAATGGACCATTATCATGCATCGGTCTTGAAACAGGGGCAGGGGGAAAAAATACATGTCATGTATGCACTTAAATAGTGAATGGAGGATGCTTTTCCCATGGTACATTTTCATGCCAGCCAGGTAGGCTATACTCCTGTTGTAAAGAGAAGCAATGTACTTAACTTCTCTAGGGTAGGGAGCAGCATTCTGAATTTTGGATGAAATGCATGCCCAAATTAAACTGCCTGCTTCTCGGACCCAGAATATATGATATGCATATAACTGGTAGATTTGGATAGAAAACACTCTAAAGTTTCCAAAACTGTTAAAATAGTGTCTGTGAGTATAACAGAACTGATTTGGCAGGCGAAAACCTGAGAAAAATCCATTCACAGGAAGTCATTTTTTTTGTAGGTTTTGTAAACAAGAAAGGCACTCTCTCGGTCTTGCGCATGAAAAAGCTATGTGACACTTTAGGGTCCACTCATTCAGACTGCTCTTACTTCCTCATTTTTCAGAATACAAGTCTGAAACAATTTCTAAAGACTGTTGACATCTAGTGGAAGGCATAGGAACTGCAATTTGAGTCCTAAGTCAATGGATACTGTAATGGCATTGAATAGAAAACTACAAAACCAAAAGGCTTTCGCCTGCCAAATCAGTTATGTTATACTCACAGACACTATTTTAACAGTTTTGGAAACTTTAGAGTGTTTTCTATCCAAATCTACATGCATATCATATGCATACAGTGAGGGAAAAAAGTATTTGATCCCCTGCTGATTTTGTACGTTTACCCACTGACAAAGAATTGATCAGTCTATACTTTTAATGGTAGATTTATTTGAACAGTGAGAGACAGAATAACCACAAAAATATCCAGAAAAACGCATGTCAAAAATGTTATAAATTGATTTGCATTTTAATGAGGGAAATACGTATTTGACCCCCTCTCAATCAGAAAGATTTCTGGCTCCCAGGTGTCTTTCATACAGGTAACGAGCTGAGATTAGGAGCACACTGTTAAAGGGAGTGCTCCTAATCTCAGTTTGTTACCTGTATAAAAGACACCTGTCCACAGAAGCAATCAATCAATCAGATTCCAAACTCTCCACCATGGCCAAGACCAAAGAGCTCTCCAAGGATGTCAGGGACAAGATTGTAGATCTACACAAGGCTGGAATGGGCTACAAGACCATTGCCAAGCAGCTTGGTGAGAAGGTGACAACAGTTGGTGCGATTATTCGCAAATGGAAGAAACACAAAATAACTGTCAAACTCCCTCGGCCTGGGACTCCATGCAAGATCTCACCTCGTGGAGTTGCAATGATCATGAGAACGGTGAGGAATCAGCCCAGAACTACACAGGAGGATCTTGTCAATGATCTCAAGGCAGCTGGGACCATAGTCACCAAGAAAACAATTGGTAACACACTACGCCGTGAAGGACTGAAATCCTGCAGCGTCCGCAAGGTCCCCCTGCTCAAGAAAGCACATATACATGCCCGTCTGAAGTTTGCCAATGAACATCTGAATGATTCAGAGGACAACTGGGTGAACGTGTTGTGGTCAGATGAGACCAAAATGGAGTTCTTTGGCATCAACTCAACTTGCCGTGTTTGGAGGAGGAGGAATGCTGCCTATGACCCCAAGAAACCATCCTCACCGTCAAACATGGAGGTGGAAACATTATGCTTTGGGGGTGTTTTTCTGCTAAGGGGACAGGACAACTTCACCGCATCAAAGGGACGATGGACAGGGCCATGTACCGTCAAATCTTGGGTGAAAACCTCCTTCCCTCAGCCAGGGTATTGAAAATGTGTCGTGGATGGGTATTCCAGCACGACAATGACCCAAAACACACGGCCAAGGCAACAAAGGAGTGGCTCAAGAAAAAGCACATTAAGGTCCTGGAGTGGCCTAGCCAGTCTCCAGACCTTAATCCCATAGAAAATCTGTGGAGGGAGCTGAAGGTTCGAGTTGCCAAATGTCAGCCTCGAAACCTTAATGACTTGAAGAAGATCTGCAAAGAGGAGTGGGACAAAATCCCTCCTGAGATGTGTGCAAACCTGGTGGCCAACTACAAGAAACATCTGACCTCTGTGATTGCCAACAAGGGTTTTGCCACCACGTACTAAGTCATGTTTTGCAGAGGGGGTCAAATACTTATTTCCCTCATTAAAATGCAAATCAATTTATAACATTTTTGACATGCGTTTTTCTGGATATTTTTGTTGATATTCTGTCTCTCACTGTTCAAATAAACCTACCATTAAAATTACAGACTGATCATTTCTTTGTCAGTGGGCAAACGTACAAAATCAGCAGGGGATCAAATACTTTTTTCCCTCACTGTATCATATCTTCTGGGCCCGAGATGCAGGCAGTTTAATTTGGGCATGCTTTTCATCCAAAATTCCAAATGCTGCCCCCTACCCTAGAGAAGTTAAAGAAGAAGACGTGTGTGAGAGAAAGTCATAGAACACATATTTATAATGGCCATTAGCCACTACTTAGTTGGCAGATTCATATGAGTTGTGAATTAATCGAGGAAGTTATTTGAAGAAGGGGTATTCTGGGACCCTCGTTAGTCTTATGAGCTAATGAAAATGCCATGAGAGATTGTTATACTAGTGACTTTCCATGTTCGTGACTATACATGATCTATCAGTAGAAGAGATCAGTCATTGGTGACCTACCTTGCTATGCCCTCCAAATTATCCTTCCTTTGGACACAGAAAGAAAATACAGTAAATGAACGCAGTTTTAAGAACTTAAAATGCATGCCACCACTTAATATAACATGACATGGACACTAAGGACAGTAGTTGTGCACAACCTCCAACATCTCAATCTCTATCTTCGTCCCGTACCAGAGAATACCAGTGAAAAACAGGACTAGGCCTATAGATAAATAAGTAAAACTGTATGAAAATATTTAGACACTATGTTTACATTTCAGATCATGTAGGATCACGTTACAAGAGGACGCTGAGGTAGAGTCTTAGCAATAAAACTATATTAATAATGCTGTTAGGCTCTATGAGGCAGTAAACACGAGATTAGATGCTTATTCAGTCATCAAATAGCTATTATGACAACTGTTATTTCTAATGACAATATTATTTAAGTCCTATAACACATTTCACTTAATGTATATTTTGACCAAGAAAACAAAATCAGTGAGGAAATAGACAGACAGACAGACAGTTAAAAAAGGACCAAATGACATCTGTGTTACCTCACAGATTGTTATCCTGTTTGGTTGCAGGAATCCAGTTTTCCATGGAAACCAATGTCTCCAACTCAGGGTAATGTAAATCATGCAAACTAAAAAACAAAACAAATAAAGTTGAACAAATCATATAGTGAGGATACAAATGCACAAATTAATTGATAAATCATTAAGAAACTCGCACTGTACATGTTGGATTGACAACATGAATGCAACACTTGATCAAACAAAAACACATTGTAGCCTGCCATAGAAAAAATGGTTGAGAGTTTCACATACATATGTAGGATCTTAATTTGATCACCCTGTTACAGGAGAACTTTCCTGTATGCAGGAAATGTAAAACTTGTCGTGTATTTGAGGCTTAAAAAGGTTTGTTTGTAATTTCCACTTTGAAATGCCAGACTTGATTTTCTAAATATATCAACCCCTACAAAAATTCACATAAAAATGCAAATGTACTGTTGCTGCAGGATTATTTTCCTGCTGTAGCAAACTGGCTCAAATTAAGATCCTACATATGTATCAGAAATGTACGCAGGTACTTGCCTGAAACAGGGTAATGAGATGACCGTTTCGTAGAATCTCCATGTGGAAATAAGGTCCTCTCTGATTGGATTGGTGGCATAGTATCGCCAGGCAGACTGCACACGAAAGAAAACAATACACATTTTTTAAGGAAAGTCACCTTACAGTTTTTTCCATGTTTGTGTGTGTACCAGTTGCCAATTTTTTTATTTTATTTTTAAATCATCACTGTATGTCTAATATACAGTACCAGTCAAAAGTTGACACACACCTACACATTCCAGAGTTTTTCTGTATTTTTATTATTTTCTACATTGTAGTACTCGCATATGGAATCATGTAGGAACCAAAAAAGTGTAAAACAAAGAAAAATATATTTAAAATGTTAGATTCTTCAAAGTAGCCACCCTTTGCCTTGTTAAGAAAAACCCTCGAATGAGTAGGTGTCCAAACTTTTGACTGGTACTGTATATATATATTTTTTTAACCCAACTAGGAAAGTCAGTTAAGAACTAATTCTTATTTACAATGACAGCCTACTGTGGACAAACTCTCCCCTAACCCGGACGACACTGGGCCAATTGTGCGCCGCCCTATGGGACTCCCGATCACGGCCGGTTGTGATACAGCCCGGGATCGAACCCGGATCTGTAGTGATGCTTCTAGCACTGCAATGAAGTGCCTTAGAATGCTGTGCCACTCGGTTCACTATGTGTGTTTATTTCATGAATATAACTCCAAATATATTTTTATAATTTATTTCCCTGAGCCTCCTTCTGCCATTGAAATGCTCGGGCTGATCGTGTGGGCGTGTTAATAAAATACTTACATACACAGCCCTGATTGTGTAAATGAGTGGTCACCAACCTTTTCTGAGTCAAGATCCCTTTCTGAGTCAAAATGTAAGCCGAGATCTACCGCTCAGATTCTTTTTTAAACATGACATATAAAACGTAAGCCTATGCAACATTAACCAATTAAAAACAGTTCTGGAGCAATGAGGTTTGTGCAGTAGGCTATAGGCCTAATACATTATCACTGCATATTGTCTATGCTTGAATTGCCATGCCAATGTTATTCGTCTCAGACCATTCTGAAATTATTTTAAACAATTTTAGGTATATGACCACACTGGTAATAGATCATTTGTTGTATAACTTGTGGGGCACAGTTAAGTGACCATAATAATTTGCTTATTTATTTTACTGGACTGACGGTCTGCATCTGATGGTCTCTCACCCGACTCACCATCCCTTCGCTGAGAAGAAGGGACAGTTTTCCATCTGATGGCGAAACTCAAGTCGCACTGCATTATTTCTGCCTCACGCACAAATTCATGTTGCTACTCCGATGACCAGAGGAAGTGAACTATTCCTCGATATTAAAAAAGACACGCGCCACAAATAATAACAACGCAAGCTGATCGAAACACATACTCATTCATTGCAGCTGCAGTGCTGGTTGTAGCGTGAGAGGAAGTAGGTAGAACGCACATTTTATGGCTTATAGAACTGTTGAACAAAGTGTTGACAGTGCTAAATAACAACTTAAACATGAACTTACTCGTAAAGATGGCGCCGAATAACATGGCTGACGTTCTACATTCTCCCAACCAATTGTGCTATTTTTTTATTTTTTTTGCGTGCCTTTTTTTTATTTTTTATTTTTTTACTTATTGTGTACAAAATGTTGCTGCTACCGTCTCTTATGACCAAAAATAACTTCTGGACATCAGAAAAGTGATTACTCACTGCGGACTGAAAGAAACTGGTAAGACTATCTTTTACCAAGTGGACATTAAATATCTTATGTTTCACCGTGTTGTGGCTGACCGACGACATGGATAATATAGAGCTGGCTGGGTTTTCCGTGCATTGGCAGGACAGAGCAGCTACGTCTGGGAAGACGAGGGGCGGGGGTGTGTGTCTATTTGTCAATAACAGCTGGTGCGCGATGTCTAATATTAAAGACGTCTCGAGGTATTGCTCGCCTGAGGTAGTGCGGTCTACAGCTTATCATGAGGTACTCTATCTACCAAGAGAGTTCGCATCTGTATTATTCGTAGCCGTCTATTTATCACCACAAAACGAAGATGGCACTAAGACCGCTCTCAAACAACTCTATAAGGCCAAAAGCAAAGAAGAAAATGCTCACCCAGAAGCGGTGCTCCTAGTGGCCGGGGACTTCAATGCAGGCAAACTTAAATCCGTTTCACCTCATTTCTACCAGCATGTCACGTGTAACCAGAGGGATAAAAAATTCTAGACCAACTTTACTCCACACACAGAGACGCATACAAAGCTCTCCATTTGGCAAATCTGACAATAATTCTATCCTCCTGATTCCTGCTTACAAGCAAAAACTAAAGCAGGAAGTACCAGTGACTTGCTCAATACGGAAGTGGTCAGATGACGCGGATGCTACACTACAGGACTGTTTTGCTAGCACAGACTGGAATATGTTCTGGGACTCATCAAATGGCATTGAGGAATACACTACCTCAGTCATCGGCTTCATCAATAAGTGCATCGATGACGTCGTCAGACAGTACGTACATATCCAAACCAGAAGCCATGGATTACAGGCAACATCCGCATCAAGCTAAAGGCTAGAGCTGTCGCTTACAAGGAGCGGGAGACTAATCCGGACGCTTATAAGAAATCCCGCTATGCCCTCAGACGCACCATCAAACAGGCAAAGTGTCATTACAGGATTAAGATTGAATCCTACTACACCGGCCCTGACACTCGTCGGATGTGGCAGGGCTTGAAAACTATTACTAAACTATTACTACAAAGGGAAACTCAGACGTGAGATGCCCAGTGACGTGAGCCTACCAGATGAGCTAAATGCCTTGTATGCTCGCTTCGAGGCAAGCAACAATGAAGCATGCACTAGAGCACCAGCTATTCTGGATGACTGTGTGATAACGCTCTTGGTAGCCGATATTCACAAAGCCGCTGGGCCAGAATGATTACCAGGACGTGTACTCAAAGCATGCGCGGGCCAAATGTCAAGTGTCTTCACTGACATTTACAACCTCTCCCTGACCGAGTCTGTAATACCTACATGTTTCAAGCAGAGCACCATAGTCCCTTGTGCCCAAGGAAGCGAAGGTAACCTGCCAAAATTATTACCGCCCCGTGGCACTCACGTCGGTAGTCCTGAAGTGCTTTGAAAGGCTGGTCATGGCTCACATCAACAGCATCCTCCCGGACACCGTAGATCCACTCCAATTCGCATACCATCCCAACAGATCCACAGATGACGCAATCTCAATCGCACTCCACACTGCCCTTTCCCACCTGGACAAAAGGAACACTGATGTGAGAATGCTGTTCATTGACTACAGCTCAGCGTTCAACACCATAGTGCCCACGAAGCTCATCACTAAGCTAAGGACCCTGGGACTAAACACCTCCCTCTGCAACTGGATCCTGGACTTCCTGACGGGCCGCTCCCAGATGGTAAGAGTAGGCAACAAAACGTCTGCCACGCTGATCCTTAACACTGGGGCCCCTCAAGGGTGTGTGCTTAGTCCCCATCCCGTATTCTCTGTTCACACACGACTGCGTGGCCAAACACGACTCCAACACCATCATTACGTTTTCTGACGACACAACAGTGGTAGGCCTGATCACCGACAACGATGCGACGGCCTATAGGGAGGTGGTCAGAGAACTGGCAGTGTGGTGCCAGGACAACAACCTCTCCCTCAATGTGAGCAAGACAAAGGAGCTGATCGTGGATTTCAGGAACAGGCGGGCCGTACAGGCCCGCATTAACATTGACGGGGCTGTAGTGGAGCGGGTCCAAACAAACTATCATGGTCCAAACATACCAAGACAGTGGTGAAGAGGGCACAACAAAACCTTTTCCCGCTCAGGAGACGGAAAAGATTTGGCATGGATCCCCAGATCCTCAAAAGGTTCTACAGCTGCACCATCGAGAGCATCCAGACCGGTTGCATCACCGCCTGGTATGGCAACTGTGCGGGCATCTGACCGTAAGCCGCTACAGAGTGTAGTGCGAACCAAGCTTCCTGCCATCCAGGACCTATATAATAGTGTCAGAGGAAAGCCCATAAAATTGTCAGAGACTCCATTCACCCAAGTTATAGACTGTTTTCTCTGCTACCGAACAGCAAGAAGTACCGGAGCGCCAAGTCTAGGACCAAAAGGATCCTCAACAGCTTCTATCCCCAAACCATAAGACTGCTTAACAATTCATAAAATCGCCACCGGACAATTTACATTGTAAATTGGTACCGGTGGCCCCTGTATACAGCCTCATTATTGTTATTCTTATTGTGTTACTTTTATTATAACTTTTTATTTTAGTCTACTTGGTCAATATTTTCTTCTTTTTGAACTGCACTGTTGGGTAAGGGCTTGTAAGTAAGCATTTCACTGTAACGTCTACTTTTGTTGTATTCGGCACGTGACAAATAACATTTGATTTGAAAAACAGCAGCTCTTTGCTGTATTCATTGAGTCTCTCTAGTCATGTATTTTTAGGTATTTTTTATTGTACTTCTTCTTGATACACTACTCGCTTATCCCAGAAGCCAGTCGCAACAATGTGTCAGAGGAAACACAGTCCAGCTAGCGACCGAAGTCAGCTTGCAGGCCCCTGGCCTGCCAAAAGGAGTCGCTAGAACGCGATGGAACAAGAAAATCTCGGCCAGCCAAACCCTCCCCTAACCCGGACGATGCTGGGAAAATTGTATGGGTCTCCCGGTCACGGCCGGCTGTGACACAGCCTGGGATCAAACCCGGGCTGCAGTGACGCCTCAAGCACTGCGATGCAATGCCTGAGACCGTTGCGCCTCTCAGGAGGCCATCTATGATTTTAAAAGTTTGGAAATCTCACAGTATCAACTTTGCTGTGTGTTCGAGGCTTCTTTTAACAGTCTACGGCTCGAGGAAACTGTGCCGACAAGGTGATCTGAGCTATCTGATTGGCCAGCGGTAGGCCTATGGATGCACTTGCTTTGCTCTCTGGGCCTGCCGGGTAGGCGGAGTTCTACCTTTAGACACATTCAATGGTTCAAAATGGGAACACTTTACCTTCCCGGCGCTAGGGCTGCTGAATCAAGCGCACCTACTATCAAAAGCATAATTTTTTTTTAAATTAGGGACGCAAGGCTTTACCATTGTTTTTTTTTACATAAATGTTTGATGATCGACTAGGAATGCCTTGGAGATCGACCAGTAAATCACGATCGACCGGTTGGTGACCACTGGTCTAGACTCTCGAGCCTACCCCGCTTAAGGCTTCAGCATGTTTCGGTTCGGCTGGTCAACCGAACGAGTGTGCTTGCATACTCCCTTAAAAGACTTTGGCTTGAAAAACTTGAAAAAGCAGCAATAGTAGTGTTTGTCCATCTTGAGACGCTGTAGCCAGTATTCACTACTTCAAAGTAGTCCGAATTAATCTAAGATAACTCAAGAAATCTGTCATTCAATTTCCCCGAGGAGATGTTAGTCGTGCAATTTTACATCTAACCAAGATGTGTGGTGCAGTATTTCTCAAGTAAAAATGTTTTCGTGAAAACTAGTCATTTTATTGAAGAATCCCTATAGTTGACCAATGACTGACGAAGGGGCGTAGACTTTGGCTCTGAACTTCGGCTTGCCTCAAGAATTTTTTTGGTTTGCACGAACAGCCGAAAAAAACTTTGCAGAAGACCAAAACGAACAAAAAAGTCACAAAATGTTGTCATGATATATGCACAAACTGTTCTGTACTGTTTTAGATGGGAAGCATGTGGACGCCTTTATGCATCCTCCTTTTGGAAGGGGTATTCAAATAAAAGATGACTGGCCATTGGTCAGGATAATCAGATAAGATTTTTTTTTAAATTACAAACAGCTCTTACACAAAAAGAGCGTTATCATTTTCACAATTTCAGAGTTTTCTTTTGACCTCGTAGTGTGGAAATATAATTAAAATCACATTTTTGACTGCACCTTTAAGGAGATCACTAGTCAGTACTTTTGTCTATATAATACCACCACTATGCCGATGCAGTGGGAATAAATGTCAGAGGCCCCACAGGGTTCAGTCCTTGATCCGCTGTCATTTTCCTTGAATGCGATATGCCAGATCTATCCTGTTTTCTCAAGTCTTCCCAGCAAGCACATTTGGTGCCTTAGAATTTGTGGAAACAGGTGTTTTTGGTTTCAGATTGGTTCTGTGAACAAAACCCTCAGGAAAACTGAAAGCTTTTGTTCTCAGAATGTATAAAAAAACAAAACATTCCAGACAGTTTTGTGAACATTTGTTTTTAGGTTGAAGGTGGGTTCTGTGAACATTTAATTTACGAATGTATAGGTCTGAGAACGGAAAATATAGGAGATTAAATAACATTCTGAGAACATTCTTTAAATGTTGTGAAAGTTGTATTATTGTTATTATTAAACGTTTTCTTAGCACTCCGAGAACGAAATTTAAAGGTCATTCTGAGATTTTTGAATAACAATTTGTTTGAACTTTCGCTGAATGTTGCATTAAGGTTTTTAATAACACTGCTGGCTTATTTTGGATAATTGCTTTTAACTCCAAGCACAGATTGACATAGACATACAGAGTAGGGCCGGTAGGTGGCAGGATGTGTTAACCACACAGGTAGGATAATCATTTATGTGCCTAGGGAGGCAACCACAAGTGCACACTCAGAATGTGCCCCAGTTTGACCTATACTGTCATCCAGTGGTTTTAGGGGTGGTAATCTCTTTACTCAATCAAAGTTATAGGGATTTAGGTTGTGCCAGTAAAATATACCCCTTGATAATAAAAAATGTCCCTTTTCTCTCATGGAGTTTCATTCAGATATTGTATGCCATTACCATTCAGGGATTTGTGTATGTGAGAGAGGCATTCCACCCTTACTATTACTGTAGTCTCACCTGAATAAGCCCAGCGGCTGGATGCCTACGCTTCTCAAAGTGCTTCTGTCTGTGCTGCTCCTGGACCTTCAAAGCCAAGCCTGAGCCCAAGATGCCCTATGGGGGAGACGGGCAGCTTTCATCAACTATCGTTCCCATTGTGGAAAAGACAGCGTCGAAAAAAGGTCCAATGCAACCGTTTTCATCTCAATATATCATATCATTTCTGGGTAACAATTAAGTACCTTACTGTGAATGTCTTCAACAAAAATTGCTTCTTAGTAAAGAGCAATTTCTCAAGCAAGAATTGAAACTGAAATAACTAGCTGTTATTGGCAGAGAGGTTTATAACTCATTTCTAATTAGCCGCCTGGTGATTCCCAAGCAGGCCAAAATTCCATTCCTCCACACCAGGCAAAAATGTAATGCAGTCTTTTCAAACTGCTATTACACAAAAAGGTATTATCATCATTTTCACAATTTCACAGTATTATTCCAATTTCAGCGTGAAAATATATATCATACACGGGAAATCATGTTTTTGACTGCACTGGGCCTTTAATCAACTGGCCTTTGCGAAGCCACTGAGTTTACCAAGTTTACACATCGCCTAAGGAACATACACTTTATATCAAATACTGTATGTATCCATTAAGGAAACAGACCTTATTCATCAATAAAATATTACTTCTTAATGTTGATGATTCAGTCACCTAATCCTTGACGAATGACAAGTGTGTAAATAAGTGGTCTTACTATACAGTACATAACTAATAATTCATTTAACATTCGAGCAAATTGACACTGGCGTGGTATAGAATTTACATCTTCATGTACAATTGCAAAACAAATGCATGTGTAAAATATGTGATAATTCATACATTTCACAATAATGCAATCATGGACTAAACCCTATCCAAGAGTTTTTACTTACTGCAGGCAAAGCGAAGAAGGACACTCCAATGAGAGCAAAAGTGCCAGCTAACAGTCTCCCAGCCCACGTCTTTGGGGTTTTGTCCCCATAACCAATGGTGGTCAATGTGATCTACGTACAGGGGAGAGAGACGTGATCTTCATACACGGCGCCATGGAAACTGAAGAAATGTACAACATGGTTGGTAATGTGAATGTTGCCGTATTTGTAAAGATGCAGGTAGGATCTTGATTTCAAAGTTAAACGTTGACAAGCGTGACATTGCCAGCTGGTATTATAGCTATCCATATGTACTGCAGATGCTTCCAGCTCTCAGACATTAAAGATAAATGGGGCAATAGTGTACAAAAACATTACATAAACATTGCTACGGCATGATTGATTGAGTTTGGCTCAACTTAGGTCTCTACATCCCACCTTGCACATAACTTTCTAAGAGCTTGTGAGAGAGTGGTTGTCCTATGGTGATTTTGCATACAACCTTCCGACAACTTTATGGGAAAGTTGAAGGATAGTTGCTTGGCTTTGCAACATTCTCAGCATCTTTAATGAACTTTCTTCGTATTTCATTACTGAAAATGTAACGTTTCCTCAAAATGGTGTGGCATTGGGAATGTTCTGAAAGAGTTCAGAGATCATTCCCAATATCACATGTTTTAGAACACTCCCAGAATATAATCAAAAATGTTTTTAAACAGAACCTTGTGGGAACCTCCAGGAAGCGTTATGTTGAAGTACTGAAATTCTCCCAAAATGTTTTTTCCCGAAAGTTCTCTCAACTATTTGAGAACATTCCTAACACCGCACCATTTTTGAGAATGTTCCCAGAATAACGCCCCAAAATGACATTAACTAGAACCATTAGGTAACCTGGAGGAAACGTTATGCTGGAGTAATGAAATTCTCCCAAAATGGAGGCTGTTTCCTAAAGTTCTCTGAACTATTTGAGAACATTCCCAATATCACACCATTTTGAGATTGTTCTTAGAATATTACCTACAATGAAATTAAATGTAACCACGTGGGAATTTATAGGAAGCATTCTGTTAAAGTAATGAAATGTAACAATAAAATCATGTTTTTTTTCAAGTTCCTTAAATGTGCTAAGAATGTTCCAAAGCCAAGCAACTATCCTGCAACATTGTATGAAAATAATAACCGTAGTAGTGGTGCGTGGGTCAGCTGTTCGTTCACAAGCACCCGCCCACAATTGCTAATAACCCATCCGCAACCGCCCGACTATATGTGTGGGATAAAGCGAAAATCTGAGGCCTGCACCAGACCCTAACTCGCTAACATAGAAAATGCGTTGTAGGCTACAGTCAGAGACAGCAGAATAATTTTTTGACAGGGTTGCAGGATTTTCTTTTTGCCTGGTTTATATGTTTCTGCTTATAATTTCCAACTATTTGTTAGTCAACTTCTCTACAATTAAATACATGCAACTTCTCTTCTGTCATTATACACTGAGTGTACAAAACATTAGGAACACCTGCTATTCCATGATATAGACTGACCAGGTAAATCCAGGTGAAAACTATGATTGATGTCACCTGGTAAATTCACTTGAATCAGTGTAGATGAAGGGGACGAGACAGGTTAAAGAAGGATGTTAAGCCTTGAGACAATTGAGACATGGATTGTGGATGTGTGCCATTCAGAGAGTGAATGGGAAAGACAAAGTATTTAATTGCCTTTGAACAGGGTATGGTAGTAGGTGACAGGAGCCCCGGTTTGAGTTTATCAAGAACTGCAACGCTGCTGGGTTTTTCACGCTCAACAGTTTCCTCTGTGTATCAAGAATGGTCCACCACCCAAAGGACATCCAGCCAACTTGACAACTGTGGGAAGCATTGGAGTCAACATGGGCTAGCGTACATGTGTAAGGCTGTTCTGAGGTCAAAAGGGGGTGCGACTCAACATAAGGAAGGTGTTCCTAATGTTTTGTACACTCAGTTTCCCAAACTTGGTCCTGCCCCCCACATTCTCTCAAGATGCTGAAAGAAATACATCATATTTCTCCACTCCTGTGCCCATGTCAAAATGTACATTTGGTGTATCATTTTACTGTAAGAAATGCTTAATTCTGCAGGAGTTAATATTAAGGCTATGTGAGCTGTTATAGACCTACAGCCAGTGTCCAGATTTCAGATTCTATTTAACCCATCTGAACAGCAGGCTACAGCTCCCTTGATGTGCCATAAGCCTTTTTGAAGTCCCCGTCTTGTGACTGTGGAATTTGTATAGCACCTCACAATCATCACACATAATATAGCCGACACTGCTATCGTCCTCTTTTACCATTTCACCAAATCTTTCCCAAAAATGTATTTTCTGACCCTCTCTTTCCTTTATTTTCAACTCTCCATTTCACAGCTTTTCTCTAATTGAATTAAATTCGACATTGTCCTTTTCGCTTCTGTGAATAACGTTCACTTTTTAATGCCTATCCTAAAAGCATTTGGCGATTGGCGTGTAGCCCTTTTTTGGAAGGGCGTACAGTTAGGCCCTAAAACTTATTACGCACTAATGCCAGGTAGTCTAAAATAATGAAAGAAAAACGTAAATGTAGACTATACTGTAGATATAAATTGCACAAGAATGAAACATTTATTGATTTTTTTTAAGGTATTGTTTTCTCTTTATCCCACCTGCCCTTCATCCACACAATATTTCATGATCCTAAACCTGCCCGCGGGGACTGCGGGTTATGAGTCAACCCGCGCATCACTAAACATAGGGCAACCGCGCTCTCTAGGAAACATATGGTTCTTAGAACTTTTTGTGCAAACTGGGAATATACCAGTTGGCTGAGATTCTCTTTTAAAACATAGACCTGGGAAGGTACCAACTACAGGTTTTTCTATAAATACATACCAGGCCCCACCACAGTCTCTTTTAAAACAAAGACCTGGGCAGGTACCAACTACGGGTCTTTCTACAAATACATACCAGGCCCCACCACAGAGCGTCGGCATACGTGTCAAAGTCCTGGGGTTCGGGCTTAATGGTGGGGCTATCAGTATCCGACACCTCCATGGTGACATCATCCTTCTCCACCAGGTACACCAGGAAGGAGGCCAGAATGAGGGACAGGAAGCCAATGTACCAAGCGGTGATAAGCTCCTAAAAGCAAGTCACACAGAAACATACAGTAAGGGTTCTGATGTATATTTAGGGACGTGAAACACTCTGAACCTTGCAGATTGAAATACAGTAACAGTCAAAAGTTTGGACGAACCTACTCATTCAAGGGTTTTTCTTTATTTTTACTATTTTCTAAATTGTAGAATAATAGTGAAGACATCAAAACTATGAAATAACACATATGGAATCATGTAGTAACCCCCCAAAATAATCCTTAGCAATCTACACACAATACCCCATGAAGACAAAGCAAAAACAGGTTGACATTTTTGCAAATGTATAAAATAAAAAAAAACGAAAACCGAATATACTTATTTAGATAAGTATTCTTTGCTATGAGACTCAAAATGTTTTGCTCAGGTGCATCCTGTTTCCATTGAGATGTTTCTACAACTTGATTGGAGTCCACCTGTGGTAAATTCAATTGATTGGACATGATTTGGAAAGGCACACACCTGTCTATATAAGGTCCCACAGTTGACAGTGCATGTCAGAGCAAAAACCAAGCCATGAGGTTGAAAGAATTGTCCGTAGAGCTCCGAGACAGGATTGTGTCGAGGCACAGATCTGGGGAAGGGTACCAAAATATTTCTGCAGCATTGAAGGTCCCTAAGAACACAGTGGCTCCATCATTCTTAAATGGAACCACCAAGACTCGTGGAACCACCAAGACTCTTGGAACCACCAAGACTCGTCCTAGACCTGGTCACCCGGCCAAACTGAGCAATCGGGGGAGAAGGGCCTTGGTCAGGGAGGTGACCAAGAAACTGATGGTCATTCTGACAGAGCTCTAGAGTTACTTTGTGGAGATGGGAGAACCTTCCAGAAGAACAACCATCTCTGCAGCAGTCCAACAATCAGGTCTTTATGGTAGTGTGGCCAGACGGAAGCCTCTGCTCACTAAAAGGCACTTGACAGCCCGCTTAGCGTTTGCCAAAAGGCACCTAAAGATTCTCAGACCATGAGAAACAAGATTCTCTAGTCTGATGAAACCAAGATTGAACTCTTTGGCCTGAATGCCAGCGTCACGTCTGGAGGAAACCTGGTACCATCCCTACGGTGAAGCATGGTGGTGGCAGAATCATGCTGTGGGGATGTTTTTCAGCAGCAGGGACTGTGAGACTAGTCAGTGTCGAGGGAAAGATGAACGGAGCAAAGTACAGAGATATCCTTGATGAAAACCTGCTCCAGAGCGCTCAGGACCTCAGACCGAGGCGAAGGTTCACCTTCCAACAGGACAACGACCCTAAGCACACAGCCAAGACAACGCAGGAGTGGCTTCGGGACAAGTCTCTAAATGTCCTTGAGTGGCAAGGCCAGAGCCGAGACCTGATCAAACATCTCTGGAGAGACCTGAAAATAGCTGTGCAGCAACGCTCCCCATCCAACCTGACAGAGCATGAGAGGATCTGCAGAGAAGAATGGGAGAAACTCCCCAAATACATATGTTCCAAGCTTGTAGCGCCATACCCAAGAAGACAAGGCTGTGATCACTGCCAAAGGTGCTTCAACAAAGTCCTAAGTAAAGGGTCTGAATACTTTTGTAAATGTAATATTTCAGTTTTTTTATTAGTAATAAATTAGCAAACATAAAAAATAAAAAAACTATTTTGCTTTGTCATTATGGGGTATTGTGTGTAGATTGATGAGGGGAAAAAACTATTGAATCAATTTTAGAATAAGGCTGTAACCTAACAAATAGTGGAAAAAGTCAAGAGGTCTGAATACTTTCTGAAGGCACTGTAGATGGAGTTGGATCAGGGCACTTTGTGTGATGGAATTATGAGGACTCTGTACATTACATCTCCAACTCCGGTACTGGAGAGCTACTGGGTGTGCAGGCTTTTGTTCAGCTTTTTTTCTGCTTTTAAGTAATGAGGACTCCATCTGACATAAGTTCAAATACTATTTCAAATGATTAAAAATACTTGATCTGCACTTCATTGAGCTTGCCTGTTGCAATGGAACCAATACAAAAGTCCCAAAAGTGGAAACCCCACCCCATCTGACCGTCAAAGCAAGCTACGGCCAACACTCAATAAAGTATTTGAAAGATTTCAAACAGTATTTGAACCCAGGTGTGAACTCTATACATCAGTAGCTGGAGTAAGGGTATATAAGGACACTGTACCTTACTGTGTGTGTAGATGGAGTATTTTGAAAACATATACTTAATTGTTTGAAACCTGAACATTTTAATACATATTATGAGGCATGTCTTACCTTGCTTGAAAGTAACCTATTCGATCTCCTCTCTTTCTAAATTCCTAAAGGATATTTTCATCTCCGTCACGTGAAACCGCACGCATTTGCAATGCACTTTTGACAATGGTGTTTTCCCACTAATTGCATTACGGGACATACGTAGCCTACTGCCTTGTGCACATTGCTGCGCTCATAATGTGAAGAAATAATAGCTTAGAAACATTTTAAGTTAAACGTTTTGATCGGTTGCATCAGACTCAATGCTTTACAAAATGATGTTGCCTAGGCCTACCAGTTCTATTCATTTGGAATCGTCCCACAACTGTCCCAGAGTCTGTTTGGAATAGGCTATTTATTTCTTCACAAGCTGACCAATAGAATAGGTAGCCTAAACTTTTCTACTATAGTAGATTGACATAGTTTAGTGATTTCGCTGTTCGTTACTCGTCTTGTTGGCTGAGGAAAAGTACACGTGGACAGTTATTGGACTTGCACGTTCTGTTATTATCAATTACCATATTCTAAATATGATTTCTGTCATTCTGAGCACCGTGGGTGGATGCCCTAACCAGGTTACACACCCAATGTATATGGGTCTGGTATATAAAAACGCTGCCTGTCAAATATCCGGCGCCACATTTTCCTAAAGGAAACCCTGCTCTGTGGGAGTAGATGGAGTAAGTGTTTATGGACACCATACCTTACTGTGGGAGTAGATGGAGTAAGTGTTTATGGACACCATACCTTACCATGGGAGTAGATGGAGTAAGTGTTTATGGACACCATACCTTACAGTGGGAGTAGATGGAGTATGTGTTTATGGACACCATACCTTACTGTGGGAGTAATGGAGTAAGTGTTTATGGACACCATACCTTACTGTGTGCGTAGATGGTGTAAGTGTTTATGGACACCATACCTTACTGTGTGCGTAGATGGTGTAAGTGTTTATGGACACCATACCTTACTGTGTGCGTCGATGGAGTAAGTGTTAATGGACACCATACCTTGCTGTGTGCGTAGATGGAGTAAGTGTTTATGGACACCATACCTTGCTGTGTGCGTAGATGGCGGAGCCCAGTAGTTTCCAGGTGCCTCCACGGCGGTCCATGCGGAGCATGCGCAGAATCTGCAGGAAGCGCAGACTGCGCAGGGACGTGGCAAGCACGTTGCCTTGGTTACGCACTACAACCACCGGAACTGAGGCAATCAGCACAAAAATATCTACCAGAGAGAAAATGAAAAGACAAAACATCCAAAATTAGATTAAATTCATAAACCAATTGTCAATTTGTATAACACAGGGACGGTTTCCCAGACACAGATTAAGCCTAGTGGAGAATCTCCATTGAACATGCTTTTTAGTCTAGAACGCTTAATCTGTGTCTGGGAAACCAGCCCATAGTTGTATATTTAACTGATAAGTCTACGATATAAAGAATTCTGTGTGAGAGGATGATTGTGTTCTGAAAAGTTCTGGGTCGTATTCATTAGGGTTCATTAGGGAAACCAGCCCGTAGATGTATATTTAGCTGATAAGTCTACAATATCACATAGATATAAAGAATGCTGTGTGAGTGGATGATTGTGTTTTGAAAAGTCATGGGTCATGTTCATTAGGGCACGCAACAGCAGAAAATGTTGTAAAACCTTTGCATTTGAGCATTGGTTATTGGACAAGTCCAGGTAGTCCCAGCCAGGTAGTCCCTGTTGCAGTCCATTTTTCTTCCCTTTGGTGCCTAATGAACACAACTCTGGATGAGGTGCCGACAGGTTGCTCTGGGTTAGTCCTTATTTGACAGGGAATATACGTATTTACTATTTGAAGACGTGGCTGTGTAGTAGTATATTTTAGTAATTAGCTAAAGGGCTTACTGCACTATACGTTGGGTTCAGTCTTGTACAATTATGACCAAATAAAAATCTTGATATCAAACCTGGCCAGATTGTACAATTTGCTTGTCAACTTCAGCAGTGTATTTGATCTGCGTATGTGCCTCCCTCTAATCTTACAGTATATGCGAGTAAAGTGAGTTTGTCAAAACTGAAAGCAGCCATCTTAGAAACCGTTTTCAAATCCAAACTTTATACGTCCGAACTTGGCTTATTCGCTGTGGTAGAACGTTTATTGATTGGCGATTTTGTGCATGTATCTAAATCCCATCAGGTAGCCTGATTTCAGATGTGTCACGTAAACGAGATTATTAGGGAAATTGTTATTTTTGCAAGGCATGTAAATGTTGAAATCAAACTATTATGTTCATCTGACTGTGCATACTCAGTGCCAGCCGTGTTCCTACTGGTCAGTCACAGGGATCGGTTCGTAACACCAGCCACACTACATGATAATGGCTCAATATTTCTGACACTGCCAGAACTTTGTCGGAGCCTACAACTGCACGTAGTGGTGCTTAATTGGCGGACCTAAACCCTGTCACACTGAACGAGCCAAGATATCTGACAATCGTTCACGGCCTAAGAATTTGCCCACGAGGATTTTTTTTGTCTGTGACGGCAAAATCGTAGCATAAGACGGCTAGAATTGTACAGTCCATGCGGGCCTTAAGGGATTTTGTAACAGTATTTTAAATTTTTGAGTATATAGGCATTTTGTACTTAACATTTTCAGATATGGCCCTGACTAATAATGAATAATAAATAATAGTAGTAAATAGTCATTATAATTACGTGCACTGCAAATAATCAAAGACTAAAAATGAAACATGCTAAATCTGTTTCTTTAGCTGAAGAGACTTCTGCGTTCCTAATATGGCTGTGTACTGGTAAAACCAAAAGTATTCTGTACTTCCTCCATCTTACCTAAAATACATAATGGCTTGCGGGCGAATTTGAGCCGCCCCCTCCATCCTTTGTATCTGGAGCAACAGCCTGCCGACCATATTCTCAACCCAAACTCTGTTCCGAAGACAAATATGGTGGATGTTTCCTGAGAAAGTCAAACAAGACAAATAGAATACCTTCAGTAAAGATTTCACATCAAATGTTGCTATTATTATGCATTAAATTCATTAGTACATATTGTTGCAATTGGACCCAATATTAATATGTGATGTATTTATGATGTATGTATTTCAATATTGAACTTTTGTGCATTTATTTACAAGATAAATCTTCAAACTTACCAATATAACAAGCCAATGGCCGGAGGCCTTTTCGTGTTCTTTGAAAGTTGTTAGTATGGCCAATATCAAACATCCCAGCACAATCAAAAATCTGCAAAGACAGAAAACTAGAACAGTTCACAATAGCTTCAGGAGATTGTATGGCCAGCAATTTGACACCAAAGGTAGCCCATATGCTGTAATAACAAAGTATGCTTCATTAGTGAATAGAATTGTATTTTTTTTTAACAATAATTGTCTACAGTGAACTCAATTTGAGACTGTATTTCATCCGACCTTTTTGCCATTTTGTAATCACAAAGCCATGCCACTAGGGGGACTTAAGTACTTTCTAATGTGTGGGTTTATAGAAATCTCTGCTTTATATATCCCCTAAATAAACAAAATTCATAGAGTGGAGAGGTTCCTGGAACCTCAAAAACACCACATTTGACAAGAAAATGTTTTAAACAATTGTAAACAGACTTAGCATCTCATTAACTGACTGTCGTCTTTAGAGAACTGGAGCACATGTTCAAATGATATACACAACTGAGGTTCACACAGAAGATACTCATCAACATTCCCTTACAAACATTTGTAGATATTAATTAGTCGGTCCTGTAGGTATGCTGACATGAAACCGGATTGGTCCATTTCACTTCTCTCTCTTTTTTTGTTGAAATCGTAAAGTGAAACAATACAATTCAGTTTGGATCTAACCTCTCACTGATGGCTCAGTGAGGGGTTAGAAGTTGTCACTCCCGGATGCCTGCTAACAGGATATGGTCTATAGAGTACAGGACATGTGCCAAACAGAGCCATCAATCAGGTAAGTGTCTGAGCCCCTAATGGCACCCTATTGCCTATGTAGTGCACTACTTTTGGCCAGGGCTCCCACAAGCAAATAGGGTGCCATTTGGGACGCAGACACTGTGTACAGTTCTAGCTACCTACAGTCAGGAAGTGTTGCTACGGTAGCCCCCAGTGTTTCTCTATCAATTACCAGGGGAACCAATTCAGGCGGTGCACATTCAAGCCCAGCACTAAAACACCTGTTTCAACTGATCAACTGGTTCTAGCCCAGTACTAACAAGCCCAGCACTAAAACACCTGTTTCAACTGATCAACTGGTTCTAGCCCAGTACTAACAAGCCCAGTACAAACACACCAGTTACAACTGATCAACTGGTTCTAGCCCAGTACTAACAAGCCCAGTACGAACACACCAGTTACAACTGATCAACTGGTTCTAGCCCAGTACTAACAAGCCCAGTACGAACACACCTGTTACAACTGATCAACTAGTTCTAGCCCAGTACTAACAAGCCCAGTACGAACACACCTGTTACAACTGATCAACTGGTTCTAGCCCAGAACTAACAAGCCCAGTACGAACACACCAGTTACAACTGATCAACTGGTTCTAGCCCAGAACTAACAAGCCCAGTACAAACACACCTGATCAACTAGTTCTAGCCCAGTACTAACAAGCCCGGTACTAACAAGCCCAGTACGAACACACCTGTTACAACTGATCAACTGGTTCTAGCCCAGAACTAACAAGCCCAGTACGAACACACCAGTTACAACTGATCAACTGGTTCTAGCCCAGTACTAACAAGCCCAGTACGAACACACCTGTTACAACTGATCAACTGGTTCTAGCCCAGAACTAACAAGCCCAGTACGAACACACCTGTTACATTTACATTACATTTACATTTAAGTCATTTAGCAGACGCTCTTATCCAGAGCGACTTACAAATTGGTGCATTCACCTTATGATATCCAGTGGAACAACCACTTTACAATAGTGCATCTAACTCTTTTAAGGGGGGGGGGGGGTTAGAAGGATTACTTTATCCTATCCTAGGTATTCCTTAAAGAGGTGGGGTTTCAGGTGTCTCCGGAAGGTGGTGATTGACTCCGCTGACCTGGCGTCGTGAGGGAGTTTGTTCCACCATTGGGGTGCCAGAGCAGCGAACAGTTTTGACTGGGCTGAGCGGGAACTGTACTTCCTCAGAGGTAGGGAGGCGAGCAGGCCAGAGGTGGATGAACGCAGTGCCCTTGTTTGGGTGTAGGGCCTGATCAGAGCCTGAAGGTACGGAGGTGCCGTTCCCCTCACAGCTCCGTAGGCAAGCACCATGGTCTTGTAGCGGATGCGAGCTTCAACTGGAAGCCAGTGGAGAGAGCGGAGGAGCGGGGTGACGTGAGAGAACTTGGGAAAGTTGAACACCAGACGGGCTGCGGCGTTCTGGATGAGTTGTAGGGGTTTAATGGCACAGGCAGGGAGCCCAGCCAACAGCGAGTTGCAGTAATCCAGACGGGAGATGACAAGTGCCTGGATTAGGACCTGCGCCGCTTCCTGCGTGAGGCAGGGTCGTACTCTGCGAATGTTGTAGAGCATGAACCTACAGGAACGGGTCACCGCCTTGATGTTAGTTGAGAACGACAGGGTGTTGTCCAGGATCACGCCAAGGTTCTTAGCACTCTGGGAGGAGGACACAATGGAGTTGTCAACCGTGATGGCGAGATCATGGAACGGGCAGTCCTTCCCCGGGAGGAAGAGCAGCTCCGTCTTGCCGAGGTTCAGCTTGAGGTGGTGATCCGTCATCCACACTGATATGTCTGCCAGACATGCAGAGATGCGATTCACCACCTGGTTATCAGAGGGGGGAAAGGAGAAGATTAATTGTGTGTCGTCTGCATAGCAATGATAGGAGAGACCATGTGAGGATATGACAGAGCCAAGTGACTTGGTGTATAGCGAGAATAGGAGAGGGCCTAGAACAGAGCCCTGGGGGACACCAGTGGTGAGAGCACGTGGTGCGGAGACAGATTCTCGCCACGCCACCTGGTAGGAGCGACCTGTCAGGTAGGACGCAATCCAAGCGTGGGCCGCGCCGGAGATGCCCAGCTCGGAGAGGGTGGAGAGGAGGATCTGATGGTTCACAGTATCAAAGGCAGCCGATAGGTCTAGAAGGATGAGAGCAGAGGAGAGAGAGTTAGCTTTAGCAGTGCGGAGCGCCTCCGTGACACAGAGAAGAGCAGTCTCAGTTGAATGACTAGTCTTGAAACCTGACTGATTTGGATCAAGAAGGTCATTCTGAGAGAGATAGCAGGAGAGCTGGCCAAGGACGGCACGTTCAAGAGTTTTGGAGAGAAAAGAAAGAAGGGATACTGGTCTGTAGTTGTTGACATCGGAGGGATCGAGTGTAGGTTTTTTCAGAAGGGGTGCAACTCTCGCTCTCTTGAAGACGGAAGGGACGTAGCCAGCGGTCAAGGATGAGTTGATGAGCGAGGTGAGGTAAGGGAGAAGGTCTCCGGAAATGGTCTGGAGAAGAGAGGAGGGGATAGGGTCAAGCGGGCAGGTTGTTGGGCGGCCGGCCGTCACAAGACGCGAGATTTCATCTGGAGAGAGAGGGGAGAAAGAGGTCAAAGCACAGGGTAGGGCAGTGTGAGCAGAACCAGCGGTGTCGTTTGACTTAGCAAACGAGGATCGGATGTCGTCGACCTTCTTTTCAAAATGGTTGACGAAGTCATCAGCAGAGAGGGAGGAGGGGGAGGAGGGGGAGGAGGATTCAGGAGGGAGGAGAAGGTGGCAAAGAGCTTCCTAGGGTTAGAGGCAGATGCTTGGAATTTAGAGTGGTAGAAATTGGCTTTAGCAGCAGAGACAGAAGAGGAGAATGTAGAGAGGAGGGAGTGAAAGGATGCCAGGTCCGCAGGGAAGCGAGTTTTCCTCCATTTCCGCTCGGCTGCCCGGAGCCCTGTTCTGTGAGCTCGCAATGAGTCGTCGAGCCACGGAGCAGGAGGGGAGGACCGAGCCGGCCTGGAGGATAGGGGACATAGAGAGTCAAAGGATGCAGAAAGGGAGGAGAGGAGGGTTGAGGAGGCAGAATCAGGAGATAGGTTGGAGAAGGTTTGAGCAGAGGGAAGAGATGATAGGATGGAAGAGGAGAGAGTAGCGGGGGAGAGAGAGCGAAGGTTGGGACGGCGCGATACCATCCGAGTAGGGGCAGTGTGGGAAGTGTTGGATGAGAGCGAGAGGGAAAAGGATACAAGGTAGTGGTCGGAGACTTGGAGGGGAGTTGCAATGAGATTAATGGAAGAACAGCATCTAGTAAAGATGAGGTCAAGCGTATTGCCTGCCTTGTGAGTAGGGGGGGAAGGTGAGAGGGTGAGGTCAAAAGAGGAGAGGAGTGGAAAGAAGGAGGCAGAGAGGAATGAGTCAAAGGTAGACGTGGGGAGGTTAAAGTCACCCAGAACTGTGAGAGGTGAGCCATCCTCAGGAAAGGAACTTATCAGGGCGTCAAGCTCATTGATGAACTCTCCAAGGGAACCTGGAGGGCGATAAATGATAAGGATGTTAAGCTTGAAAGGGCTGGTAACTGTGACAGCATGGAATTCAAAGGAGGCGATAGACAGATGGGTCAGGGGAGAAAGAGAGAATGTCCACTTGGGAGAGATGAGGATCCCAGTGCCACCACCCCGCTGACCAGAAGCTCTCGGGGTGTGCGAGAACACGTGGGCAGACGAGGAGAGAGCAGTAGGAGTAGCAGTGTTATCAGTGGTAATCCATGTTTCCGTCAGTGCCAAGAAGTCGAGGGACTGGAGGGAAGCATAGGCTGAGATGAACTCTGCCTTGTTGGCCGCAGATCGGCAGTTCCAGAGGCTGCCTGAGACCTGGAACTCCACGTGGGTCGTGCGCGCTGGGACCACCAGGTTAGAGTAGCAGCGGCCACGCGGTGTGAAGCGTTTGTATGGTCTGTGCAGAGAGGAGAGAACAGGGATAGACAGACACATAGTTGACAGGCTACAGAAGAGGCTACGCTAATGCAAAGGAGATTGGAATGACAAGTGGACTACACGTCTCGAATGTTCAGAAAGTTAAGCTTACGTTGCAAAAAATCTTATTGACTAAAATGATATAGTACTGCTGGCTGGTGAAATAGGCTAGCTAGCAGTGGCTGCGTTGTTGACTTTGTTTGAAAGTGTAGCTGGTTAGGTAACCTCTAACTGGCTAGGTAACCTCGACAATTACTCTAGACTACACAATTATCTTGGATACAAAGACGGCTATGTAGCCAGCTAAGATCAAACAAATCAAACTGTTGTACTGTAATGAAATGAAATGTAATACTACCTGTAATACTACCTGTGGAGCAAAGCGGAATGCAACTACTCGCTCCAAACCAAACCGGAAGTGCGTATCGTAGAGGGAGAGGCAATAGAAGTGTTGTTTCTTGTATTATTGTCTTTTGTGTCTTTAGAGGACTGCTTCACCTTAATGTCCCCTTTCCCTTTTCTTCTGTCCTTATTTTGTCCCACTTTGTCCCTTCTTTGTCCCTTCTTCTCTTCTGCCAACTAGACACTCCTTGTTAGCTAGCTAGCTTCTTTCAGGAATGTCCCTAGCAACTGCCTAGCAACAGGTAAACAACTTAGCTAGCTAAGAAAACGGTATAATTTTATGAAAAATTGTTACTTTTTCAAAAGCCTTTCTTCTTTGTTTGCTGCTTGTTTGGTCTCCTATTCAGTTTGCAGTTTTCTTTTGATTTTTTTCGATGTACTTTACTCTAAAAAAACATTTAAATTTCAATATTTGTAGGAGCTCATCTTTTCAGCTGCTGCTGCTTAATTCGGAACTCCTTACAACTGATCAACTAGTTCTAGCCCAGTACTAACAAGCCCAGTACGAACACACCTGTTACAACTGATCAACTAGTTCTAGCCCAGTACTAACAAGCCCAGTACAAACACACCTCATCAACTAGTTCTAGCCCAGTACTAACAAGCCCGGTACTAACAAGCCCAGTACAAACACACCTGTTTCAACTAGTTCTAGCCCAGTACTAACAAGCCCAGTACAAACACACCTGATCAACTAGTTCTAGCCCAGTACTAACAAGCCCAGTACAAACACACCTGATCAACTAGTTCTAGCCCAGTACTAACAAGCCCGGTACTAACAAGCCCAGTACGAACACACCAGTTACAACTGATCAACTGGTTCTAGCCCAGTACTAACAAGCCCAGTACGAACACACCTGTTACAACTGATCAACTAGTTCTAGCCCAGAACTAACAAGCCCAGTACAAACACACCTGATCAACTAGTTCTAGCCCAGTACTAACAAGCCCGGTACTAACAAGCCCAGTACGAACACACCAGTTACAACTGATCAACTGGTTCTAGCCCAGTACTAACAAGCCCAGTACGAACACACCTGTTACAACTGATCAACTGGTTCTAGCCCAGAACTAACAAGCCCAGTACGAACACACCAGTTACAACTGATCAACTGGTTCTAGCCCAGTACTAACAAGCCCAGTACGAACACACCTGTTACAACTGATCAACTGGTTCTAGCCCAGAACTAACAAGCCCAGTACGAACACACCTGTTACAACTGATCAACTAGTTCTAGCCCAGTACTAACAAGCCCAGTACGAACACACCTGTTACAACTGATCAACTAGTTCTAGCCCAGTACTAACAAGCCCAGTACAAACACACCTGATCAACTAGTTCTAGCCCAGTACTAACAAGCCCGGTACTAACAAGCCCAGTACAAACACACCTGTTTCAACTAGTTCTAGCCCAGTACTAACAAGCCCAGTACAAACACACCTGATCAACTAGTTCTAGCCCAGTACTAACAAGCCCAGTACAAACACACCTGATCAACTAGTTCTAGCCCAGTACTAACAAGCCCGGTACTAACAAGCCCAGTACAAACACACCTGTTTCAACTAGTTCTAGCCCAGTACTAACAAGCCCAGTACAAACACACCTGATCAACTAGTTCTAGCCCAGTACTAACAAGCCCAGTACTAACAAGCCCAGTACAAACACACCTGTTTCAACTAGTTCTAGCCCAGTACTAACAAGCCCAGTACAAACACACCTGATCAACTAGTTCTAGCCCAGTACTAACAAGCCCAGTACTAACAAGCCCAGTACAAACACACCTGTTTCAACTAGTTCTAGCCCAGTACTAACAAGCCCGGTACTAACAAGCCCAGTACAAACACACCTGATTCAACTAGTTCTAGCCCAGTACTAACAAGCCCAGTACAAACACACCTGATCAACTAGTTCTAGCCCAGTACTAACAAGCCCAGTACAAACACACCTGTTTCAACTAGTTATAGCCCAGTACTAACACACCTGTTTCAACTAATCAACTAGTTCTAGCCCAGTACTAACACACCCGTTTCAACTGATCAACTAGTTCTAGCCCAGTACTAACACACCCGTTTCAACTGATCAACTAGTTCTAGCCCAGTACTAACACACCCGTTTCAACTGATCAACTAGTTCTAGCCCAGTACTAACACACCTGTTTCAACTGATCAACTAGTTCTAGCCCAGTACTAACACACCTGTTTCAACTGATCAACTAGTTCTAACAAGCCCAGTACTAACACACCTGTTACAACTGATCGAGTTCTAGCCCAGTACTAACACACCTCGATTCAACTAAATTAATAATCACCAAACCCAAGGTTAGTTAAATCAGTTGTGAGATAGTGCTGGGGAGGGGCCAGCTGAGTATAAGCCTGTATCATCTGCATATAAATGGATGAGAGAGCTTCCTACTGCCTGAGCTATGTTGTTGATGTAAATTGAGACGAGCGCGTGGCCTAGGATCGAGCCTTGGGGTACACCCTTGGTGACAGGCAGTGCCTAAGACAGCCGATGTTCTGACTTTATACACTGCACTCTTCGAGAAAAGTAGTTAGCAAACCAGGCCAAAGACTCCTCAGAGACACCAATACTCCTTAGCCGGCCCACAAGACTGCCCTATCCCATCTGGACAAGAGGAATACCTATGTAAGAATACTGTTCATTGACTATAGCTCAGCATTCAACACCATAGTTACCTCCAAGCTCATCATTAAGCTAGAGGCCCTGGGTCTCAACCCCACCCTGTGCAATTGGGTCCTGGACTTCCTGGCGGGCCTCCGCCAGGTGATGAAGGTAGGAAACAAAATCTCCACTTCGCTGATCCTCAACACTGGGGCCCCACAAGGGTGCATGCTAAGTCCCCACCTGTACTCCCATGACTGCGTGGCCATGTACACCTCTAACTCCATCATCAAGTTTGCAGACGACAACAGTAGTAGGCTTGATTACCAACAACGAAGAGACAGCCTACAGGGAGGAGTTGAGGGCACTCGGAGTGTGGTGTCAGGTTGGCAAAACAAAGGAGATGATCATGGACTTCAGGAAACAGCAGAGGGAGCACTCCCCTATCCACATCGACAGTGGAGAAGGATGAAAGTTTTAAAGTTTCTCGGCGTACACATCACGGACAAACTGAAATGGTCCAGCCACACAGACAGTGTGGTGAAGGCGGCGCAACAGCGCCTCTTCAACCTCAGGAGGCTGAAGAAATTTGGCTTGTCATCTAAAACTTTTACAGATGCACAATCGAGAGCATCCTGTTGGGCATCCTGTGCAGTCTGCACAATGCATCACCGGGGGCAAATTACCCGGGACACCTACAGCACCCGATGTCACAGGAAGGCCAAAAAGATCATCAAGGACAACAACCACCCAAGCCACTGCCTGTTCACCCCGCTACCATCCAAAAGGCGAGGTCAGTACAGGTGCATCAAAGCTGGGACCGAGAGACTGAAAAACAGCTTCTATCTCAAGGCCATCAGACTGTTAAACATCCATCATTAACATTCAAGTCTGCCTACATACAGACTTGAAATCATTGGCCACTTTAATAAATGGTTCACTAGTCACGTTAATAATGTTTACATATCTTGCATTACTCATCTCATTTGCATCTACTGTATTTTATACCATTTCGCCTATGCTGCTCTGTCATTGCTCATCCATATACTTATATGTATATATTCGTATTCCATTCCTTTACTTAGACTTGTGTGTATTAGGTAGTTGTTGTGGAATTGTTAGATATTGCTGCACTGTCGGAACTAGAAGCACAAGCATTTCGCTACATCCGCAATAACATCAGCTAACCACGTGTATGTGACCAATACAATTTCATTTGATTTGACAAGCCAGGGCAGACGGTGAACAGATTGCCAGGTGGAATCCAAGCAGCAGGCAACGGCAGTAGGTCTCACACCCTAAATGACCTAACGTAAAGTCCACTTGCGTGACAGAAGACTGAGTCAATCACGGCGCAACGCTCCATATTTTCTGCTGGCTTTCCCCACCACCACAGAAAGCACTGAGCTAGACTTAAACACCTGCATTTTGGAGCTGCCTCACACAAGAAACCAAAAAAAGAGACCATGTTTGTATGCGGCTTTATTAATTCAATGATATATATTCATTTGACATTGTTTGCAAACTGATATGTGACACGTATTAATTGCAAAATAACATGCAAGCCCACCTGCCCTAAATGACAGGTCGCCATTGTGCAGAACATGGAACATCTGAAAGGACTGGATAGATATGAGCAATATAACAATAGCTCATCCAAGACTATTTTAGGTTGTTTATTTATATGTAGTGTACTGTACTGGCAAGAACCAGCATGACGGCTCCCTTCCTGGCATGAGACAGAAGTAAAAACATTTTTTTTCACTTATTCTTATTATATTCCGCCTTCTGCACTAGAATTTCCTAGACGGCTCTGAGTCATGTGTGACCTTAGTTCACCAGACTATACTCATTTTAATTTAATTCACTGTGCAGTTAACAAGCTGTAAAATGGCTGTGATATCATCCTTGTTTCAGCTATTGCTTTACTGCAAAGCATATTTTCTCTTTCACTTAACTCAGTCATTTAATTTAAGATAACAATGCAACAAAATGGTACATGTAAATGGGAGTTGTTGGGAGAGTAAGACTTGATAATGTACAGTACCCGTCAAAAGTTTGGACACACCTAATGATTCAAGTGTTTTTCATTATTTTTACTGTTTTCTACATTGTAGAATAATATTGAAGACATCAATATTAAGAAATAACACATATGGAATCATGTAGTAACCAAAAAAGTGTTAAACAAATCAAAATATATTTTTGATTATTCAAAGTAGCCATCCCTTGAAGACACCTTTGCACACTCTTGGCATTCTCTCAACCAGCTTCACCTGGAATGCTTTTCCAACAGTCTTGAAGGAGTTCCCGCATATGCTGAGCACTTGTTGGCTGCTTTTCCTTCAACTCATCCCAAACCATCTCAATTGGGTTGAGGTTGGGTGATTGTGGGGGCCAGGTCATATGATGCAGCAATCCGTCACTCTCCTTATTGGTCAAATTGACCTTACACTACCTGGAGGTGTGTTGGGTCATTGTCCCGTTGAAAAACAAATGATAGTCTCACTAAGCACAAACCAGATGGGATGGCATATCGCTGTGGTAGCCATGCTGGTTAAGTGTGTCTTGAATTCTAAATCAATCAATCACCAGCAAATAACGCCCACACCATCACACCTCCTCCTCCATGCTTCAGGGTGGGAAACACACATGCAGAGATTCCCGTTCACCTATTCTGCATCTCACAAAGAATCAGTGGTTGAAGTCCATTGCTCGTGTTTCTTGGCCCAAGCAAGTCTCTTCTTCTTATTGGTGTCCTTTAGTAGTGGTTTCTTTGCAGGAATTCAATCATGAAGGCCTGAATCACAAAGTCTCCTCTGAACAAATCAAATCAAACTTTGTCACATGCGCCAAGAACAACTAGTGCAGACCTTACCGTGAAATGCTTACTGACAAGCCCTTAATAACCTCTTGAAGCTAGGGGCCATATTTTTTTATTTTTTTTTTAAATAACGTTCCCAAGGTAAACTGACTATTTCTCAGGTCCAGATCGTAGAATATGCATATAATTTACAGATTAGGATAGAAAACACTCCAAAGTTTCCAAAACTGTCAAAATATTGTCTGTGAGTATAACAAAACTGATTCTGCAGGCGAAAACCTGAGAAAATCTAACCCGGAAGTGTTTAAAAAAAAAAAATTAATTTATTTTTTATTTATTTTTTTAAATCTGTGTTTCCTGGCCCGTCTTTCTTCCATTTAAAGGGGTATCAACCAGATTCCTTTTCCAATGGCTTTCTCAGGCTGTGACCAGGCTTTAGACATAGTTTCAGGCTTTTATTTTGAAAAATTAGCGAGATTCTTCAAAACTAGTCAGGTGTCCTCTAATTAGTTCCTGCGTGCGAGAGGGGTAGCTCTCCATTTTCTTTTTCTCTCTTATTGAATAGGTTACGGTCGAAATATTATCGATTATGTTTGTTAAAAACAACCTGAGGAAAACATTTGACATGTTTCTACGAACATTACGATACTTTTTGGAATTTTCGGCGAACGGAACGAGGCTTTGGTTTTCTGAACATAACGCGCAACCCAAATGGCATTTTTTTGTTATAAAAGTAATATCTATCGAACAAAAATAACATTTGTTGTGTAACTGGGGGTCTCGTGAGTGCAAATATCCGAAGATTATCAAAGGTAAGCGATTAATTTGATTGCTTTTCTGACTTTCGTGATCATGCTAATTTGGGGCTAGCTGTTGTAGCATTGATTGATACACTCACAAAAGCTTGGATTGCTTTCGCTGCAAAGCATATTTTCAAAATCTGACACGATAGGTGGATTAACAACAAGCTAAACTGTGTTTTGGTATATTTCACTTGTGATTGCATGATTATAAATACTTTTAGTAATATTTTAGTTTAGGAAAATGATCCCGCTAAAGGGATCCGTAGCGCAGAGAAGTTAACCAACAGTGCAGTTCATGAACAATTAAGAAAATATTTACCAAATAAACTACAGTAAAAAAATATAAAAAGTAACAATAAAATAACAATAACGAGGTTTTATGCAGGGGGTACCGACACCGAGTCAGTGTGTGGAGGTACAGGTTAGTTGAGGTAATTCAGTCTTATGGCTTGGGGGTAGAAGCTGTTGAGGAGCCTTTTGGTCCTAGACTTGGCGCTCCGGTACTGGTTGCCGTGCGGTAGCAGACAAAAACTGTCTATGACTTGGGTGACTGGAGTCTCTGATGATTTTATGGGCTTTCAGCTGACACCGCCTATTATATATGTCCTAGATGGCAGGAAGCTTGGCCCCAGTACGCACTACCCTCTGTAGTGCCTTACGGTCAGATGCCGAACAGTTTCCATACCAGGCGGTAATGCAACCGGTCAGGATGATCTCGATGGTGCAGCTGTAGAACTTTTTGAGGATCTGGGGACCCATGCCAAATCCTTTCAGTCTCCTGAGGGAGAAAAGGTTTTGTTGTGCCCTCTTTACGACTGTCTTGGTGTGTTTGGACCATGATAGTTCCTTGGTGATGTGGACACCAACGAACTTGAAACTCTCGACCTGCTCCACAACAGCCCTGCCGATGTTAAGGGGGGCCTGTTTGGCCCGCCTTTTCCTGTAGTCCACGATCAGCTCATCTCCTTCAGCACCACACTGCCAGTTCTCTGACCTCCTCCCTATAGGCTGTCTCATCGTTGTCGGTGAGCAGGCCTACCACTGTTGTGTCGTCAGCAAACGTAATGATGGTGTTGGAGTCGTGTTTGCCCAACCAGTCGTGGGTGAACAGGGAGTACAGGAGGGGACTAAGTTCACACCCCTGAGGGGCACCAGTGCTAAGGATCAAGATGGCAGGTGTGTTGTTGCCTACTCTTACCACCTGGGGGCGGCCCGTCAGGAAGTCCAAGATCCATTTGCAGAAGGAGGTGTTTAGTCCCAGGGTCCTTAGCTTCGTGGGCACTACGGTGTTCAACGCTGAGCTGTAGTCAATGAATAGCATTCTCACATAGGTGTTCCTTTTGTTCAGGTGAGAAAAGGGCAGTGTGGAGTGCGATTGAGATTACGTCATCTGTGGATCTGTTGGGGCGGTATGCGAATTGGAGTGGGTCTAGGGTATCCGGGAGGATGCTTATGATGTGAGCCATGACCAGCCTTTCAAAGCACTTCATGGCTACCAACGTGAGTGCTACGGGGCGGTAATCATTTAGGCAGGTTACCTTTGCTTTCTTGGGCACAGGAACTACGGTGGTCTGCTTGAAACATGTAGGTATTACAGACTCGGTCAGGGAGAGATTGAAAATGTCAGTGAAGACACTTGCCAGTTGGTCCGCGCATGCTTTGCGTACATGTCCTGTACTGGCCCAGCGGATTTGTGAATGTTGACCTGTTTAAAGGTCTTGCTCACATCGGCTACCGAGAGCGTTATCACCCAGTCACCCAGAACAGCTGGTGCTCTTATGCATGCGTCAGTGATGCTTGCCTCGAGCATAAAAGACATTTAGCTCATCTGGTAGGCTCGCGTTAATGAGCAGCTCGCCTCTGGGTTTCCCTTTGTAGTCTGTAATATTTTTCAAGCCCTGCCACATCTGACGTGCGTCAGAGCCGGTGTAGTAGGATTCAATCTTAATCCTGTATTGACGCTTTGCTTGTTTGATGGTTCGTCTGAGGGCACAGCGCGATTTCTTATAAGCGTCCGGATTAGTGTCCCGCTCCTTGAAAGCGGCAGCTCTAGCCTTTAGCTCGATGTAGATTTTGCCTGTAATCCATGGCTTCTGGTAGGGGTATGTACGTACAATCACTGTGGGGACAACGTAGTCAATGCACTTATTAATGAAGCCGATGACTGAGATGGTATACTCATCAATGGCATCCTATGAAACACATTCCAGTCTCTGCTAGCAAAACAGTCCTGAAGCGTAGCATCCGCGTCATCTAAACACTTCCGTATTGCGCGAGTCACTGGTACTTCCTGCTTTAGTTTTTACTTGTAAGCAGGAATCATGAGGATAGAATTATGGTCAGATTTGCCAAATGGAGGGCGGGGGAGAGCTTTGTATGCATCTCTGTGTGTGGAGTAAAGGTAGTCTAGAGTATTTTTTCCTCTGGTTGCACATGTGACATGCTGGTAGAAATTAGGTAAAACTGATTTAAGTTTGCCTACATTAAAAGTCCCCGGCCAGTAGGATCACCGCTTCTGGATGAGCATTTTCTTGTTTGCTTATGGCCTAATACAGCTCGTTGAGTGAGGTCTTAGTGCCAGCATCAGTTTGTGGTGGTAAATAGACGGCTATGAATAATATAGATGAGAACTCTCTTGATAGATAGTGCGGTCTACAGCTTATAAGGTACTCTACCTCAAGACTTCTTCTAGACATCGCACAACAGGTGTTGTTGACAAAAAGACACACACCCCCACCCCTTGTCTTACCAGACGTAGCTTCTTCTCTGTTCTGCCGGTGCATGGAAAATCCCACCAGCTCTAAATTATCCATGTCGTCCTTCAGCCACTACTCATGAAACACAAGATATTACAGTTTTTAATGTCCCATTGGTAGGGTTATCGTAGGTCATAAATGTTATTTTCCAATGAATGCATGTTAGCCAGTAGAACGGGTGGCAGTGGGAGTTTAATCGATCACCTACGAATTCTCAGAAGGCAGCCCAACCTGCGCCCCAATTTTCCTGTTCCCGGGAAAGCAGTATATCCTTCTCGGCGGACTCGTTAAAGGTAAAAGCTTCTTCCAGTTCGTGGTAAGTAATCGCTGTTCTGATGTCCAGAAGATATTTTTGGTCAAAAGAGACAGTAGCAGCAACATTATGTACAAAATAAGTATAAATATAAGTTACAAACAACGCAAAAAAACTAACAAAATAGCACAGTTGTTTAGGAGCATGTAAAATGTCAGCCATCCTCTTCGGCGCCATCTTAACAGTTGATGTTGAGATGTGTCGTTACTTGAACTCTGTGAAGCATTTATTTGGGCTGCAATTTCTGAGGCTGGTAACTAATGAACTTATCCTCTGCAGCAGAGTAAACTCTGGGTTTTCCTTTTCTGTGGCGGTCCTCATGAGAGCCAGTTTCGTCATAGCGCTTGGTGGTTTTTGCGACTGCACTTGAAGAAACGTTCAAAGTTCTTGACATTTTCCAGATTGACTGACCTTCATGTCTTAAAGTAATGATGGATTGTCGTTTCTTTTTGCTTATTTGAGCTGCCATAATATGGACTTGGTCTTTTAACAGATAGGGGTGGTATACAGAAGATAGCCCTACCTTGTTACAACACAACTGATTGGCTCAAACGCATTAAGAAGGAAAGAAATTCCACAAATGAACTTTTAACACGGCACACCTGTTAATTTAAATGCATTCCAGGTGACTACCTCATGAAGCTGGTTGAGAGAATGCCAAGAGTGTGCAAAGTTGTCTTCAAAGTAGCAAAGGGTGGCTACTTTGAAGAATCTCACATATAAAGTATATTTTGATTTGCTTAACAGTTTTTTGGTTACTACATGTTTCCATATGTGTTATTTCATAGTTTTTGATGTCTTCACTACTTTTCTACAATGTAGAACATTTTTTAAATAAAGAAAAACCCTTCAATGAGTAGGTGTGTCCAAACTTTTGACTGGTACTGTATATTCATATGTATAAATGCAATTATTTTAAAACACAATCTCAATGTTTAATCAACGGTTTGTTCATTTATAATAAATAGGTTTATCTTAGGTTTAAAATTAATAACGTGATATGACCAGTGATACTGTTCTATTATATGACCAGTGCATCTATATTTCTATCCACACAATGCAGTGTTTCCCCTAAATTCTTAATTTTTTTGTAAATTTCTGCCTAGACACGGTTTTAAGATCAGTGACAAGTTACAACAAGTTACATATCTTCCTCAGATTCTCATCAGATCGTCCGAGAAACCGCCAAGGTAACTAGCTTGCTGGCTTGTAAATCCTGGAAGTGTAGTCAACCCTATTCATATATACAGTGCATTCGGGAAAGTATTCAGACCCCTTGACTTTTTCCACATTTTGTTACATTACAGCCTTCTTCTGCAATGGATGAAATAGTTTCCCCCCCTCATCAATCTACACACAATAGCCCATAATGACAAAGCAAAAACAGTTTTTTATAAATGTTTGCACAAATATTACATTTACATAAGTATTCAGACCCTTTGCTATGAGACTCAAAATTGTGCTCAGGTGCATCCTGTTTCCATTGATCACTCTTGAGATGTAGATTGAAGAAAAATATTGAATACATTTTAGAATAAGGCTGTAACGTAACAAAATGTGGAAAAAGGGAAGGGGTCTGAATACTTTCCGAATGCACAGTACATGTAATAATTGTTAGCCAAGATACAGTAACGGTATGCTATCTAAATCATTTGTTGGGTTAATATAGAATTGGCTGGTGATGTCACTGAGATCATGAGATCAAATTAAACTGTCCTCGATTTTCAGATGACTTTCAAAGGAATAACATTTCATTTTTCATGCATTTTGGAGTAGAATGTCCTTTAAAAAAAGGTCACCAGAAGTTACCTTTTCACAATTGTTCAACAAAAAACAAAAAATTCCAGGAGGGGCATGCCCCTGGACCCGCCCAGGAAGACCCCACCTCTGACTCCGCTGCTCAAAGAAATCCTAGGGGAAACACTGCTCAATGCAATACCCTGAATGTAAAAAAGAACAATCATGGTCCAAATAAGCATTGAATCACCAACTGCATGAGCATACCGACTGCCAATTAACAGTTACCTAATGCCACTGTCCAAGATTCTCGAGTAGTGTTTTTGCTAAGTTATTTTATGGACCATATTCCCTGGGCGTACCCCCATTCATCCCAATAGAGCCTGGAGAGTGCACATGCAATGCAGATTCAATATGACTTTAAGAGGGTCCTGAAATAAGACAGCATGTACAGGCTCATCAGGAGCATGGTCCCATATTGGCAATTAGCTCAGGGTAGGGCAGAGTTTATGAAGGGTGAAATGGTGGAAGGTTTACAGGAAACTCGGAGTTAAGTGCTAACCTAACTATGAGGGCTGTGAAGGGGAAGAGAGCAGGGGCCCTGTGTATTTATCAAGTGTCTCAGAGGAGGAGTGCTGGTTCAGGATCGGTTGAGCTTTTTAGACAACAATGACAGGGCCGTGAGATTTTGCTTTGTGAATTTCATTTCCCCCTGGCACAACCCCTGTTATAAAGCAAATATCCTGCAATTCTACATATTTTGACATGGCTTAGGCATATGACCAAGGTGGAAAACTTTTTTTTAAAATCAGGATGCTTTGCACATTAAATGAACAATTCGACGACTTTGTTACTTTGAGATTATTTGGGGATTACATTTAAAAGTAAACATTTTATATTAATGCTCGATGGCAGTGGGTAACCAAATAATAGATGGTGGTCTCCTTGTCGTTAGACTGTTTCAAGGTAAGGACACAAACAGTTTGTAAGTTGGTTGAACTCCTGCTTGCTCTCCTGGAGTGCTGGGTGATGGAAAATGTTCCTGTTACAACAATTCATTTCTCAAAATCGCATAACCTTCAAGAAAAAATCAAATGAATATCAATATTCAGGTGGTTTATGCCTACTAGTTGAAGATCCTTGCCATCATCTTAGTCTACATAGACCAAATAGCTCTACTCTGCGAAGTGCAAGAGGTGTGAATGCACTGACTTCAGCAGAGGCTGTATCACTGGAAACGCTGTAGCGCCAATGCAGACATCAGATTGACCATGCAGCTGGCAGTCATACTTCTTGCGCTTCACGGAGCAGCGTAGAGCTTTTGTGACGGAAGTGAGTTTGGGTTTATAAAAAGGCCTCCCGCCCTCACCTACCGTCAAACAATCACGTCAATGGGGAGCTATACGGAGCCCTCCGTACTGTTACAGAATGTGAGAGACGCACGGCGATGCAGTTCAGAGCTCAATTTGGCCTCTGGAGGCTCTGCAATTGCTTCATAATCATCCATACAGCGCCTCTGACCACAATTTCGGATCAAGCATAATTTGTCTCTTATGCTAAGCTAACTGTTAAGCGCTGCAGGGCTGGGAAGTGTAAGTGTAGCCTTATATGCTAAGCTATGTATGGGGCAAACTCAATTAAACCCATAGTGTCAATCAAACCCACAGGGAATGGTTTAATTCAACTTGAAAGTAGTTGTTTTTCTCACCCACTTAGCCTAATCCACTTATTTGGTTTTGAGACTTGATGGAATGGTTAAAACTAGGGATGTGACAAATGGACAATTTCGCTTAACGTTTAAACAGCCATTTTGTATATGTCAATTACAGTTTAAATGCAGAATAATGGTCCTATTTCTTCTGCTTGACCGCTAGGGCTGGGCAATGAAGTTATATGTACCGCAACCCTTTACAGACAGGACGCAGCTACAGTAACATGTCAATGGCGACAATTGATAAACTTTTCAGACAATTAAAAAGTGCCGCATCAGGTCTGTACCTGTAAGATTTTCTGTATTTTTTCCCTGACAACAATAAATGCAGCTGATTGATGTGCTTCTGTGTTGTGTTTTATGGTATGCTAGATGTGTTATATTTCTACTAAATGTCTTGGTATGTCATGGTTTTGAACACACTTTAAAGTACTTTTTAAAAAATACTTTAAAGTAAAGCCCCCTCGGCCAAACCCTCCCCTACCCGGACGACGCTGGGCCAATTGTGCCCCCCCCCTATAGAACTCCCGATCACAGCCGGCTGTAATACAGACTGGGATCGAAACCGGGTCTGTAGTGACGCCTCTAGCACTGCAATGCCTTAGATTACTGCGCCACTCTGGAGGCCCCTTAAAGTACTTTTTTAGGAGAGAGTGGTCTGTGCGCAGGCAAGCAGGCTACACGCATCACAAAAGCTAACTTTGAGGGTTGTGAAACAGGACATGAAAACAGATGCTAAGCTAGCAAGGAGAGCGACTTACAGTAGGATACACACTGAGCCTGCTAAAGAATACATTTTGCCTTCACAAGACTTTGTAGAAGTAATAAATCTGCAAAAGTAACGTCTATTAACTGCGATGTGGGACCTTCAGTCTGCAGTTTTCAGTATATTGTTGACATGCCTTTTATGATACTTGAGCAGTGCACTTTAGACAGCTCTGATCCAAAATGGAGTCCTCACAAAGGGATGCCTTTGAGAGTTTCCTCCTGCCTAATTCTCTAATGCTCAGCACTTTCCCCCAGTTTCCAGAAACTAAATCATTCATGGGCCTGTTGTGTTGCCATTAGGCTGCGTAGACACCTCTGATAAGTTCTGAAGCACAAAACCATAACAGCATTTCAATGGCAGCCCAAACAGAGCGTGAGTAATTTGCTTGACTGACTCAGAGTGGTTATGTGTTCGGAGTCATACACAATGCAAACTTTTTGCACCCAGAACCAAAATCTTGCGGGCAGCTACTTGACTGGATTCTGAAGGCTGAGGTGTTCAAATCTGAACTGGGGGAAGTGGACGGAAACAGCAAAACATCCTCCAATCACCAACTTCCCCTTCTGAAAAGTCCACCTGTGTTTACAATCTTTTGCAGTGAAAATCCCCACCTCCATTTCAAAACACCACCCCCACAAATGAATAATTTGTCAAAAGAATCAGAAATGCTATACCAGAACATGCAGTGTGCAGATTCCCCTTTTCACCTTTTATGTATCCCCAAACCAAGCTAACGGGAACCTGTAAGGACAAGTCAGGCAAAGGACAGTGTTTATTCATTGCAGACCTGGTTATGTCAATGTTAGGTCAATAGAGTACAGTAAATACGGATCTATCAAGTAAAGATGAATGGGGTTTAACCACAAGCAGGGTTTTAGACTTGATGTGGTCGCACCAATTTTTGCACACATCATTTAAATGTTATCTTTAATTTGCGGTCTGAGCAAGTAGCCAATAGCCTATAATGACCTACCCTCCGTATGCAAAAAATAAAATGTCAACTTGACAATATCATATTTACATTGATTGATTGTTTGGAGAGAAACAAATCTATCCTATGCTCAATCGCAAAAAGGGTGTTATTGTTAGCGATTTTGAACTGTCGCTTTACAGTTGTAGGTGCCTATAAAATGTGTTTTATCTTTAGGTAAATTCCGGTATTTTCCTGGTTTTATTTTTCCTTTTTTTTCTCTTCAGGTTTTCACTCTCTCTCCGTTCGGCCACACAAGCTCACCGAACGGGACCGCCGAGTGCTGAAGCGTGTAGCACGTAATAATAGTCTGTCCTCGGTTGCAACACTTACTACCAAGTTAAAAACTGCTTCTGGAAGCAACATCAGCAGATTAACTGTTCGTCGGGAGCTTCATGAAATGGGTTTCCATGGCCCGAACAGCCACACGCAAACCTAAAATTACCATGTTCAATGTCAAGCGTTGGCTGGAGTGGTGTAAAGCTCGCCACCATTGGACTCTGGAGCAGTGGAAACGTGTTCTCTGGAGTGATGAATCACACTTCACCATCTGGCAGTCCAACTGACAAATATGAGTTTAGCGGATGCCAGGAGAACTTTACCTGCCCCAATGCATAGTGCCAACTGTAAAGTCTGGTGGAGGACGAACAATGGTCAGGGGCTGTTTTTATGGTTTGGGCTAGACCCCTTAGATCCAGTGAAGGGAAATCTTAATGCTACAGCATACAATGACATTCCAGACGATTCTATGTTTCCAACTTTGTGGCAACATTTTTAGGAAGGCCCTTTCCTGTTTCAGCATGACAATGCGAGGTCCATGCAGAAATGGTTTGTCGAGATCGGTGTGGAAGAACTTGACTGGCCTGCACAGAGCCCTGACCTCAACCCATCAAACACCTTTGGGATGAATTGGAACGCCGACTGTGAGCCAGGCGTAATCGCCAAACATCAGTGCCCGACCTCACTAATGCTCGTGGCTGAATGGAAGCAAGTCCCCGCAGCAATGTTCCAACATCTAGTGGAAAGCCTTCCCAGAAAAGTGGAGGCTGTTATAGCAGTAAAGAGGGGACCAACTCCATATTATTGCCCATGATTTTGGAATGAGGGGGTGGGCTGGGTACAATAGAGATAAGACAGCATTCCTGAGTGGAGATCCTAGTATGCAGTGTCGTCAGAGTTCAATCTGTACAGATACAAGTAACCATATGTATGGCATCAGAGTTATCCTCAGTGAACAAATTTCAAATAGAATAATACTATAGCATGTTTGGTATCTATCACACATTCACTCGGGCTCCCGAGCATAGTGATCGTTACAAACTGTGGACTTCAACACAAAAGCAATAGCTTTTTAAATATCCATTATGTGGAGGAAAAAAAGGGGAAATGATATCATTATTGATTAGAGAAATGTGGCTATAAGACTGATTATCATGTGATAAGCTGTTGATGACCTACAGTAGCACTCATACTCACAGTGTAAGGTTGCTATAACACACACAACACACAGTTAATTACACACAGTTTCTAAACTGATCAACTCAGGTTAACTGACTATCAATGTACAGTACATTTCTGGAGGATGACAGCAGAGTTGGCTACGTCAAAGGTCAACTTTGCATCCTGTGCTAATCTGTTGCTCTCACTTTGGTGAGGCATTTACATATCACTGCAATGTGGAAGCACCTTTTTCTGCCAGTCTCCCTTGCGGTGATCATGCCTCTGGGTATTCTTAACCAATTTACGGGGAAGAATCAATAAAAGGCTGCCGAATATGCAGTCCTGACAGTTCATTTGCTCTGTATTACCCACATAAAAAATACTATAGTACTGTATACTATGGTATAAATACTACAGTATTTCAATGTATAGTTTTTGCGGCCTTTACTGTAGTATTCACTGTAATGTTTTAGCTTAGTCCGCTAAAACATAAGTGAATACTTTAGTATTTACTGTAGTATAATGTAGTATTTACAGCATAAATACTGTAGTAAAATAAAACTGTAGTATATACTATAGTAATTAATGTAGTGTTTTTGCTGATACTGAAGTATTTCCTGTAGTTTTTTTTGTAGAATGTACTATACTGTAGTATTTCCTGTAGTGTTTTTGCAGACTGTACAATACTGTAGTATTTACTATAGTGTTTTTGTTTTATTATCATTGACATAGAAGTGGAGGCTTTCTAAATACACTAAATACAAAAAATACTAAATTTTCCATAACCTGTAGGTAGGTCGCTAGGTAGGACTGGGGTCTGAACACATAGTTCAGAGCTTCTATTCTTTTCTATAACTTGTAGGTAACAGAATATACTGTATGGTCTATACATTTAGGTTTCTCATCTATGGGGGAGGGGAATAGGCAGGGTACATGCACATTAAATGTTTTACTGTAGTGAACTGTTTTTGCGGACATTCAACAGTATATTACAACATTCATTAGTAAGTACTACACATGATCGATGGATACTACAGTGTGTAGTATAGCATTCTACAGTTTACTACAGTTTACTATAGAATTCTATAATAAGTACTGCAGTATTCTATAGTAAACTATAGTATGCAAACATCAAGAGGACACCGCGGTTGCTGTAGTCAATTCTTGAATAGCTTTTCTTACTTTGAGATGAAAAGGAGTAGTCTTTTGTAGTTGGGAATAGTAATCTCCAGGTGTCCAGTAAATTATTTGTAGAGATGAAACTATCTTCTGGTGACCTATTGAAAACAGTACAACAACGTAACCGAAAAAAGTGTTAAACAAATCAAAATATGGTCTTGTGGTCCCGTCTTCTATTGTGTGGTTTCCTGATGGTCCCGTTTTCTATCGTGTGGTTTCCTGATGGTCCCGTTTTCTAGTGTGTGGTTTCCTGATGGTCCCGTTTTCTATTGTGTGGTTTCCTGATGGTCCCGTCTTCTATCGTGTGGTTTCCTGATGGTCCCGTTTTCTATCGTGTGGTTTCCTGATGGTCCCGTCTTCTATCGTGTGGTTTCCTGATGGTCCCGTCTTCTATCGTGTGGTTTCCTGATGGTCCCGTTTTCTAGTGTGTGGTTTCCTGATGGTCCCGTTTTCTATCGTGTGGTTTCCTGATGGTCCCGTCTTCTATCGTGTGGTTTCCTGATGGTCCCGTCTTCTATCGTGTGGTTTCCTGATGGTCCCGTTTTCTATCGTGTGGTTTCCTGATGGTCCCGTTTTCTATCGTGTGGTTTCCTGATGGTCTTGTTTTCTATCGTGTGGTTTCCTGATGTTCCTGTTTTCTATTGTGTGGTTTCCTGATGGTCCCGTTTTCTATTGTGTGGTTTCCTGATGGTCCCGTCTTCTATTGTGTGGTTTCCTGATGGTCCCGTTTTCTAGTGTGTGGTTTCCTGATGGTCCCGTCTTCTATTGTGTGGTTTCCTGATGGTCCCGTTTTCTAGTGTGTGGTTTCCTGATGGTCCCGTCTTCTATCGTGTGGTTTCCTGATGTTCCTGTTTTCTATCGTGTGGTTTCCTGATGGTCCTGTTTTCTATTGTGTGGTTTCCTGATGGTCCCGTCTTCTATTGTGTGGTTTCCTGATGGTCCCGTCTTCTATTGTGTGGTTTCCTGATGGTCCCGTCTTCTATTGTGTGGTTTCCTGATGGTCCTGTTTTCTATTGTGTGGTTTCCTGATGGTCCCGTCTTCTATTGTGTGGTTTCCTGATGTTCCTGTTTTCTATTGTGTGGTTTCCTGGTGGTTCCTGATGGTCCCGTCTTCTATTGTGTGGTTTCCTGATGGTCCTGTTTTCTATTGTGTGGTTTCCTGATGGTCCTGTTTTCTATTGTGTGGTTTCCTGATGGTCCCGTCTTCTATTGTGTGGTTTCCTGATGGTCCTGTTTTCTATTGTGTGGTTTCCTGATGGTCCCGTCTTCTATTGTGTGGTTTCCTGATGGTCCCGTTTTCTAGTGTGTGGTTTCCTGATGGTCCTGTTTTCTATTGTGTGGTTTCCTGATGGTCCCGTCTTCTATTGTGTGGTTTCCTGATGTTCCTGTTTTCTATTGTGTGGTTTCCTGGTGGTTCCTGATGGTCCCGTCTTCTATTGTGTGGTTTCCTGATGGTCCTGTTTTCTATTGTGTGGTTTCCTGATGGTCCTGTTTTCTATTGTGTGGTTTCCTGATGGTCCCGTCTTCTATTGTGTGGTTTCCTGATGGTCCTGTTTTCTATTGTGTGGTTTCCTGATGTTCCTGTTTTCTATTGTGTGGTTTCCTGATGTTCCTGTTTTCTATTGTGTGGTTTCCTGATGTTCCTGTTTTCTATTGTGTGGTTTCCTGATGTTCCTGTTTTCTATTGTGTGGTTTCCTGATGTTCCTGTTTTCTATTGTGTGGTTTCCTGATGGTCCTGTTTTCTATTGTGTGGTTTCCTGATGGTCTTGTCTTCTATTGTGTGGTTTCCTGATGGTCCTGTTTTCTATTGTGTGATTTCCTGATGGTCCTGTTTTCTATTGTGTGGTTTCCTGATGGTCCTGTTTTCTATTGTGTGGTTTCCTGATGGTCCTGTTTTCTATTGTGTGGTTTCCTGATGGTCCTGTTTTCTATTGTGTGGTTTCCTGATGGTCTTGTCTTCTATTGTGTGGTTTCCTGATGGTCCTGTTTTCTATTGTGTGGTTTCCTGATGGTCTTGTCTTCTATTGTGTGGTTTCCTGATGGTCTTGTCTTCTATTGTGTGGTTTCCTGATGGTCCTGTTTTCTATTGTGTGGTTTCCTGATGGTCCTGTTTTCTATTGTGTGGTTTCCTGATGGTCCTGTTTTCTATTGTGTGGTTTCCTGATGTTCCTGTTTTCTATTGTGTGGTTTCCTGATGGTCCTGTTTTCTATTGTGTGGTTTCCTGATGGTCCCGTCTTCTATTGTGTGGTTTCCTGATGGTCCCGTCTTCTATTGTGTGGTTTCCTGATGGTCCCGTTTTCTAGTGTGTGGTTTCCTGATGGTCCCGTCTTCTATTGTGTGGTTTCCTGATGGTCCCGTTTTCTAGTGTGTGGTTTCCTGATGGTCCCGTCTTCTATCGTGTGGTTTCCTGATGTTCCTGTTTTCTATCGTGTGGTTTCCTGATGGTCCTGTTTTCTATTGTGTGGTTTCCTGATGGTCCCGTCTTCTATTGTGTGGTTTCCTGATGGTCCCGTCTTCTATTGTGTGGTTTCCTGATGGTCCCGTCTTCTATTGTGTGGTTTCCTGATGGTCCCGTTTTCTAGTGTGTGGTTTCCTGATGGTCCCGTTTTCTAGTGTGTGGTTTCCTGATGGTCCCGTCTTCTATTGTGTGGTTTCCTGATGGTCCTGTTTTCTATTGTGTGGTTTCCTGATGGTCCTGTTTTCTATTGTGTGGTTTCCTGATGGTCCCGTCTTCTATTGTGTGGTTTCCTGATGGTCCTGTTTTCTATTGTGTGGTTTCCTGATGGTCCTGTTTTCTATTGTGTGGTTTCCTGATGGTCCTGTTTTCTATTGTGTGGTTTCCTGATGGTCCTGTTTTCTATTGTGTGGTTTCCTGATGGTCCTGTTTTCTAGTGTGTGGTTTCCTGATGTTCCTGTTTTCTATTGTGTGGTTTCCTGATGGTCCCGTTTTCTATTGTGTGGTTTCCTGATGGTCTTGTCTTCTATTGTGTGGTTTCCTGATGTTCCTGTTTTCTATTGTGTGGTTTCCTGATGGTCCTGTTTTCTATTGTGTGGTTTCCTGATGTTCCTGTTTTCTATTGTGTGGTTTCCTGATGGTCCTGTTTTCTAGTGTGTGGTTTCCTGATGTTCCTGTTTTCTATTGTGTGGTTTCCTGATGGTCCTGTTTTCTATTGTGTGGTTTCCTGATGGTCCTGTTTTCTATTGTGTGGTTTCCTGATGGTCTTGTCTTCTATTGTGTGGTTTCCTGATGGTCCTGTTTTCTATTGTGTGGTTTCCTGATGTTCCTGTTTTCTATTGTGTGGTTTCCTGATGGTCCTGTTTTCTAGTGTGTGGTTTCCTGATGTTCCTGTTTTCTATTGTGTGGTTTCCTGATGGTCCCGTTTTCTATTGTGTGGTTTCCTGATGGTCTTGTCTTCTATTGTGTGGTTTCCTGATGGTCCCGTTTTCTATTGTGTGGTTTCCTGATGGTCTTGTCTTCTATTGTGTGGTTTCCTGATGGTCTTGTCTTCTATTGTGTGGTTTCCTGATGGTCCCGTTTTCTATTGTGTGGTTTCCTGATGGTCCTGTTTTCTATTGTGTGGTTTCCTGATGTTCCTGTTTTCTATTGTGTGGTTTCCTGATGGTCCTGTTTTCTAGTGTGTGGTTTCCTGATGTTCCTGTTTTCTATTGTGTGGTTTCCTGATGGTCCCGTTTTCTATTGTGTGGTTTCCTGATGGTCTTGTCTTCTATTGTGTGGTTTCCTGATGGTCCTGCTTTCTTGCGACAACAATTTCAAGCAGTGTTTATTCTACTCTCCTTTTGATCTAATTTGCTTCTCTAATTAGCTATTTTAAGTTGTGTCATTTCTCCAGTAGAGAACAGTAGACTACATAACCACCTCAGTAAAATGTTTCATCAACAATTAATTTTCTTTAAATACAGTCTTGAAACAAATCCATTATAGCATACTCTGGAGATGATGGGCATCTGCAAGTAATTAAGTTCTGAATTAATTACATTTCCAATGCTACTTTTATGAACTTATTTCATGCTTCTTAGAAAAATGATAATATCAAAAGTGGTGAAACTTTCATATTCACTACTTGTTAGTACAGGTGATACGACTGCCATGATGCAGTATGATGATGAGAGCAAATATATGCTGGGATTCAATGAAAGACATGCACACCAACACACTGCACTTTTAAAGGGAATTCCCCGGGCGTTCCGAGATCTCATTCATGGTACATGTGGTAGATGTAGGCTCAACCCAGTCAAATGAATGGCTAACTCTTGAAATTATTTCTGTCACTACAGATTTAGGTAAAACAGCTTTTAGTTTCTTCACACCTTACTTATGGAACAATCTTCAGAAGATCCTACAGTTGGATGCATTAGTCCATTTCGGGCAATTCAGATTGTTAGTCGAGGACCTCTTCAATGAGGAATATGGTTGTGTTTTTTGTATTCTTCTTTGTGTGTTTCCTATGCTCCTGCCTTGATTGTGTAATTGCTATGTCTTGCCATGCAGGGCTCCCTTGGAAAAGAGACCTTGGTCTCAATGGGCCAAGAAATGGCTAGGATGAGTAAAGTGATACGATTAAAATGTAGACTCAGCGAAATGACGTTGCCACGAGCAGCACCACAGATATTGAGATGAGTGAGATGCAAGTCTTCGCTCTCATACAGTATCAGCGCATGTGCACGGGTTCGCCTCCCGCTGTTCACAGCGTAGTAGTCAGGGCACCAAAACAGCTGAGAAGTTAAGTCTCGTGCTTCAGCGCTCTTAGTTGTTGCCGAAATTGACCCACTATGCTGTATACTTTCTGCATATAATCGCTGTCTACCGAAATGAAATAAATACAGCTAATCTTCAAACATAAAATCGTAATTTTAGATGCCAATTAACCTGTGTGACATAACAATCTGAAGTAATAAAGTTATGACTGACAAAAGCAGAGGTATGTGGAAAGTGAACTTTAAAAGCACTTGTGGTATAGGAACTTTAGATCAACCAAAAGAATTAACCCCAATCTCTCAAACTCGGAGACACAAATACATTTGACGAGAGGAAAACACTCCTGGCATATATAATACATTTAAAAGAGATGAAGCTAGGAAACGGAGATCTGCCCTATGAACAACAACATGAATTCTGTCTACCCTGCAGACTGGAGTTTTACAAATGGGGAGATAAACTACAGCATTTTCAGTGTTTCAAGACCACTAAAACATAAACCAAAACTGTAAGGGATGCCAATGTAACAGCATAGCGTCTGTCTCTTTCTGCCCTAAGGTGGGAGAAAATCAGGGACCCTCTGCAACCTCTCACCACCCAAAAAAGTCCATGCAGTATCACTGACCCAGAAACGCCTTTGCGACAGGCAATGCCCTCACTTGGCCTCTACTAGCGCTAAGTAGCTAGTGATTTACTAAGGAAAATAAGATAAGTAGTCAACAACAAGACATTGTTTATTATAGTCACAAAAGTAACTACGCTATGTAGTTCCCGAAATGTAACTTTTCTATTCAGTCAATGACAAGAGGATTAACCGATCATGTTAACGGAATTTAAATTAGCCTACATTGGTTCCCCCTTTAAAAGGTGCATCAAAGAACTGTCAATCGTATCAATGGATGGAATCAGTGAATTAATAGTTGCAGCAACCATTACATTGTCTGACAAGCTGCATAACAAATGAGTCCTAATTAGACAAAATAACAATTCTCGTTCGAACGACTTAGTATCTTGTTGAAATTACTTACTAAGTTGTTCAAACTCGATACTAAGTCGTTGTCACGTTCTGACCTTAGTTCCTTTTTTATGTCTTTATTTTAGTTTGGTCAGGGTGTGAGTTGGGGTGGGCATTCTATGTTGTTTTTCTATGTTTTGTTCTGTTGTTGTATTTCTGTGTTTGGCCTGGTATGGTTCTCAATCAGAGGCAGCTGTCGATCGTTGTCTCAGAATCATACTTAGCTAGCCTGTTTTCCCCATTTTGGTTGTGGGTGTTCTTTTTTTATTTTTTGTGTAGTGTTCAGTTTTCAATTAAATTATGACGAACACTTACGACGCTGCCTTTTGGTCCTCTTCTCCTTCACCAGACGAGAATCGTTACAGTCGTTCAAACTTGATACTAAGTCATTCAGATGAGATAATTCAAATAATCAAATGTCCTATAATTTTTGGGGCCTTCAGGGCTTCCGTAGTAACACTTAACAAAAATATTTAAAAAAAAATATGCATTTCTGCTTGGACATGCTAGCGACTGGAACGAGCTGCAACAAACACTCAAACTGGACAGTTCTCTCTCTCTCTCTGATGTTCATAAATACCTAAAACTCTTTACCCCACTCGGCCAAAATGAAGGATGAGAATCTCTTTGTTACCACAGAGAAAGACTTTGCAGTACGGTAACATCAAAAGGTGGAATAACTGAACAGTATTTCTGTATTCCAAGCAGTCGGAGTGGTCCACGGACACTTAAGGAACAGTCATGTCGAGTTTGTTTCATTTGGTGACCTCATGAAGGACAGGAGACACACATTACCGTTTCTTCGTTCGTATACATTCCTCAATTATTGGGTTTTGCCTCTGAATGTTGTATAAAATAAATGATTGAGAATAGGAACACTTCTGAAAAGAAGAAACGTGACGTTAGCCTTCTAAATGAGAGTATGGGTTTTCATATAAAGTTTGAAACTAGTCAGTGGCCACACCCCCGTGAGCACAGACATTATAGCCAAACGTGATGGAACCGCCCTCCTAGGCGAGTGCTTATTAACGACTCCCGACAAAATGCATTTTAGAGCCGTCGCTACATGTTGGAATGGTTGGCAACTCTACCAAAGGACAAGACCAGAGAACGTGGAGATCATTCCTATGTTGAAATGGTGAAGAAATCGACAAACTAAGGACTAAGGACCAATTATTCAGGCTGCAGCTGTTTAAATACTTTAGTCTGTCAAACGCATCCATCCGAAGAACATTTCCTTATGGTACTCTGAAGTACCCATTATAACAAGCTACAACATGCCTTGGTCTCTGGTGGACAAACCAGAGGCTTTCTGTCGACTGACTATCCAGCAGACGGACAAGCGATCACAGAGAGGGACAGCAAAGGCATACACTCGTAAATATGTACATTTAAATTTATTTTCGAATGAGCGGTTGTTCATGTTGAAAGTATTAGCAATTTCTATGAGCATAGTTATCAGCTCTGAGTTTCCCGCTCTTGAGCTATCCCCCACCCCTTTCCTTTGTCTACCAAGCCGTCATATCGGTTTCGTCCACTAGGGACTTATTTGTATCATGTTAGTAACCAATGTATGACCTATTGTGTGTGTGTTTGTCATTATGTGATTGATTAAGATAGTTAGTAAATAAATAAATAAATACGCCTATTTGTATATCGCTGATTCATGATCTATGCTAGGGTTCGTGCAGATATCCAAGGGTTTGCTACATTCAGAATATGACTGATGAGGTAATAATATATTAATAAGTGACTAATCGATAAGATATGAAATATCTCAGGAGTTAATTTGGGAAATAAAGACTCTAAACATTTTCCCGTGGTGCTCTGACTTCCTAGTTAACTAAAGTTACATGATTAGTTGAATCACGTAAGGAATAATTACACAGAGAATTGATTTGATAAATATAAGTCTTCACATTTAATGATAGTCAGCAGTGTTGCTGCCTTGCTATGTTGTTGTCTTAGGTCTCTCTTTATGTAGTGTTGTGTTGACTCTCTTGTCGTGATGTGTGTTTTGTCCTATTTATCCCAGCCCCCATAGGAGGCCGTTTGCCTTTTGGTAGGCCGTCATTGTAAATAAGAATTTGTTTTTAACTGACTTACCTAGTTAAATAAAAGTTCAATAAATAAATAAAATAAAAGATTTATCAACTTATTCATTGAATACCATCTCAGTAGTCTATTACACTTCTTAATAAAGCATTGTGACATGATTATTACTCAAATGTATTCTATTGTATAACGCTGCACTTTCTTTGGGGGGGGGGGGGTGGTGTCACCGAATCATGAGCTGGTGCCGCCAACTGGAAAAGTTAGTGGCATCAGTGCCACCAGTGGAAAATGTTAGTCTGGAGCCCTGTTTTCGCAAGGATTGCAATAATTAATCAATTATTACATTTGTTCTGTTAATCGAATATTCTTATTCTGGATGTTGCTAATGTACATGTATTCTCTAAGAAACAAATCTATGAGTAACTCTGATGAGACGCAGAAAATACAAAAACTAAAAAGTCCTTTACTTAGACTATTTAGCAGCTAATGGAAACACGATTTCCTTAGCAATGCAAATGCTAACCTGATGTTTATTTCAGTACCGCAGGTTACAACTTCCTGAGAGATGCTAATGCTAAAGTTTGTTTATTTCAGTAGCGCCGGGTCTTGGCTTGACTTCAGAGTGGTACAGCAGGCGAGTACTTGTGAGATGACAGTCAGATCTGACACAACATCTGTTTCATAGACAAGTTCCCCTTGCCTGCCCCTCAACACTTGTTCACTGTTTACATAAGCGGATCAAGTTGCAAGCTTCTGTATCTAAAAACAGACCAACAAGGTCTGTATAATGCAGAGAAGCTAAGTGAACTATATACAAAGCTATATTATCGTGGTAGGAACAGATCAAGCTACTGTATGTACCCAAGCTTATGATTGGCTCAATGATCACTCACACATTTTAGACATGTTATGCTGATTATGGCATGTGTCTTTATTCATAGTCTAAACTAACAACCAAGGTACTTTTTGAGGGGACCAGGAATGGAAAAGGCTTCATGTGTTTCTCTCCACCTACTGTATGTGTTTCTGCAACACACATCCTCGAGATGGTAAGTTATTTGTTTGTGGTGTTGATAGTGAATTTAGGAGCGGCAGGACTTTCATGGCAGAGACGTAACACTCACATGAAACAATCACGTCAACATTCACAAGGCCGCAGGGCCAGACGGACTACCAGGACGTGTACTGCGAGCACGCGCTGACTAACTGGCAAGTGTCTTCACTGACATTTTCAACCTCTTCCTGTCCGAGTCTGTAATACCAACATGTTTCAAGCAGACCATCATAGTCCCTGTGCCCAAGAACACTAAGGTAACCTGCCGAAACGTAGTACTCACGTCTGTAGCCATGAAGAGCCTTGAAAGGCTGGTCATGGTTCACATCAACACCATCATCCCAGAAACCCTAGACCCACCTCAATTTGCATACCGCCCCAACAGATCCACAGATGATGCCATCTCCATTGCACTCCACACTGCCCTTTCCCAACTGGACAAAAGGAACACCTATGTGAGAATGCTATTCATTGACTACAGCTCAGCGTTCAACACCATAATGCCCTCAAAGCTCATCAAAAGCTAAGGACTCCGGGACTAAACACCTCCCTTTGCGACTGGATCCTGGACTTCCTGACGGGCCGTCCCCAGGTGGTAAGGGTAGGTAACAACACATCCCCCACGATGATCCTCAACACAGGGACCCCTCAGGCGTGCTCAGTTCCCTCCTGTACTCACTATTCACTCATGACTGCACGGCCAGGCACGACTCCAACACCATCATTAAGTTTGCCGATGACACAACAGTGGTAGGCCTGACCACCAACAACGACGAGACAGCCTATAGGGAGGTCAGAGACCTGGCTGTGTGGTGCCAGTACAACAACCTCTCCCTCAACGTGATCAAGACATAGGACATGATTGTGGACTACAGGAAAAAGAGGACCGAGCACGCCCCCATCCTCATCGAAGGGGCTGCAGTGGAGCAGGTTGAGAGATTCAAGTTCTTTGGTGTCCACATCACCAACAAACTAACATGGTCCAAGCACACCAAGACAGTCGTGTCTGACACCGCCTGGTATGGCAACTGCTCGGCCTCCGACCGCAAGGCACTACAGAGGGTAGTGCGAATGGCCCAGTACATCACTGGGGCCAAGATTCCTGCCATCCAGGATCTCTATACCAGGCGGTGTCAGAGGAAGGCCTTAAAAATTGTGAAAGACTCCAGTCACCCTAGTCATAGACTGTTCTCTCTGCTTCCGCATGGCAAGCAGTAGCGGAGCGCCAAGTCTAGGTCCAAGAGGCTTCTAAACAGCTTCTACCCCAAGTCATAAGACTCCTGAACATCTAGTCAAATGGATACCCAGACTATTTGCAGTGGCCCCCCACCCCCCCACCCCCTCTTGACACCACTGCAACTCTCTGTTGTCATCTATGCATAGTCACTTTAATAACTACCTACATGTACATACTACCTCAAATAACCAGTGCCCCCGCACATTGACTCTATCGGTACACCCCTGTATATAGTCTCGCTATTGTTATTTTACTGCTGCTCTTTAATTTCTTGTTACTTTTCTCTTATTCTTACCTGTTTTTTTTTTTTTAACTGCGTTGTTGGTTAGGGGCTCGTAAGTAAGCATTTCACTGTAAGGTGTATTCGGCACGTGACTAATAACATGTGATTTGATAAATCAGATTCGATACGTAATTATATGGCTTCCACACTCCGTGGATCTCCAAGACCAAGACTGTCACAACATGGCGGTGGGGCCTGAGCAGTGCTACTCCAGTGCCCCTGAACTAAGTGGCGTATCTCCTGACTCACTTCTAACTGAAATGCTGTGACGCATCTGTAGCTCAGAGACGCCCACACATGCTGCTGTCACATATCTCTTCATTGAGAACAATGCGTTACACGTAAACGCAGGGGTGGGCTGTTGTTTTTTTGACTGATGTGCAGCATTCTTTGGGAACAAGGCACCACCACGCTTGGCATTTCAGTTTCTATGGAAACGGGAACACTGCAGGCTAAAATAGCGTTAGCCCATTATCGCTTTCCCAGCACTGTAAAATTGAAGTGCGAACCTGCTTGGTAAGCGGGTAGTAACATAATAATTCTTAACATTCCGCAACATGGAGCCTGATCTGGGTTACATGTTATTGTGTGGTCCGTTATTTACTTGGTATTTACTTAGAAATAAGGTTTAAAGGGTACCACAGTACATTATAATGCCACTATTGGTGTGATTTGGTACAAGGTAGTCTTTTTTCCCCACTTAAAAAAACAACAACATTTTAGTCATTTAGCAAACACTCCTATACCGAGCAACTTACAGGAGCAATTACTGTTAAGTGCCCTGCTCAAGGGCACAGGCAGATTTTTCACCTAGTCGGCTCAAGGATTCGAACCAGTGACCCTTTGGTTACTGGCTCAGAGCGAGTGTGTCGGAGATAGTGTACATGTGTGTGTGAAGAGGTGGGGCTTTAGGAGGGACTGAAGGATGATGGTGATGGACTCAAGAGTCACAAATAGCTGGAGGGAGGGAGTTCCGGAGCCTTGGAACAACCCTGGAGAAGTCCCTGTCGCCAACGCTGTCGACCTTGGACTTGGGAACGGCAAGGTGGCCTGCTGTGAATGAAAGGGGTGAGCGTGTGGGTTGGAAGGGTAGAAGAATGTTTTGAGATAGTACTATGTTCAGGGCTCTAAATACATTTTTTACATTGGTAGCACTGGTGGTCCCAACTTTAAAAAAGTTAGGAACATAAATTTAGGAGCACCAAAAATTACGTTATTTATTTTTTCTTGATTGAGATACAGCCTATATTGCGCCTATATGAATTCTAGCTACAAACACGCAACACTGTAAAGACATATATTTATTATAAAACCTACATAAAATGTTGATATGAATACCTGTCATTGAAATAACATTGTGTAAAAGCCCTATTTTCCTATTAAGATCAGTTACATTGAAAATTGTACACTGTCTCTTTAAAAATGTCAGGTTTGTGATGACAACATGCAACATATCTGTCATTCGTTCATTGCTAAGATCATTGATCTCCTGAAGAAGCTATCCCTTTTCCTTTCTTTATGTGCCCCCAAATGTTTAGATCTACTGGTTGAGTTAACAGGTTGTTCGCTAGCTAGCCAATAAGGTAACATGACTGAACAAAATGTAAACAAATGGTTAACAAAGTAGGAGTCGCTTTAGAACTTCCCACAACATAGTTTATGAATATAAGATTCGTCCCAGCGTTCCGAGTTTGGGAAACCCTGTTTGGGAAACCCTGAGCTATAGGAAGATAAGTGTTGTGCCAGTAATATGAGGCACATCTTTTGACATGGTTGGGCAAGACGTTTTCGTTGCGGTAATGGTGCTATCGAATCTGCACTCACTTTTTTCTGTAGGGCACTTGGAAAAAAACAGAACAGAGCAGCCTTTTCATGACAACCATTATTATCTGGGAGATAATCAAATTATATCAAATCAAATTGTATTGGTTCACATTCACATATTTAGCAGATGTTCTTGCGGGTGTAGCGAAATGCTTATGTTCCTAGTTCCAAAAGTGCAGTAGTATCTAACAATTCACAACAATACACACACATCTAAAAGTAAAACAATGGAATTAATACATATATAAATGTTAGGACGAGCAATGTCGGAGTCCGGAGTGTGTGTGTATATACAGCGCCTTCGGGAAGTATTCAGACCCCTTGAATTTTTCCACATTTTGTTACGTTACAGCCGTATTCTAAAATCGATTAAAGAAAACAATGTCCTCATCAATCTACACACAATACCCCATAATGACAAATCAAAAACAGGTTGTTAGAAATGTTTGCCTTTTTTTAATTATACTGAAATACCTTATTTACATAAGTATTCAGACCATTTGCTATGAGACTCGAAATTGAGCTCAGGTGCATCCTGTTTCCACTGATCATCCTTGAGATGTTTCTACAATTTGATCAGAGTCCTGATTGGACATGATTTGGAAAGGCACACACCTGTCTATATTGACAGTGGATGTCAGAGCAAAAACCAAGCCATGAGGTCGAAGGAATTGTCTAAAGAGCTCCGAGACAGGTAAGTGTCGAGGCACATATCTGGGGAAGGGTACCAAAAAATGTCTGCAGCATTGAAGGTCCCTAAGAACACAGTGGCCTCCATCATTCTAAAGTGGGATTAGTTTGTAACCACCAAGACTCTTCCTAGAGCTGGATGCCCAGCCAAACTGAGCAATCGGGGGAGAAGGGACAAGAACCTAATGGTCACTCTGACAGAGCTCCGGAGTTCCTCTGTGGAGATGGGAGAACCTTCCAGAAGGAGAACCATCTCTGCAGCACTCCACCAATCAGGCCTTTATGGTAGAGAGGCCAGACGGAAGCCACTCCTCAGTAAAAGGCACTTGACAGCCCGCTTGGAGTTTGCCAAGAGGCACCTAAAGTACTCTGACCATGAGAAACAAGATTATCTGGTCTGATGAAACCAAGATTGAACTCTTTGGCCTGAATGCCAAGCGTCACGCCTGGAGGAAACCTGGCGCCATCCCTACAGTGAAGCACAGTGGTGGCAGCATCATGCTGTGGGGATGTTATTCAGCGACAGGGACTAGAAGACTAGTCAGGATCGAGGGAAAGATTAACAGAGCAAAGTACAGAGAGATCCGTGATGAAAACCTGCTCCAGAGCGCTCAGGACCTCAGACTGATGTGAATGTTCACCTTCCAACAGGATAACGACCCTAAGCACACAGCCAAGACAACACAGGGGTGGCTTCAGGATAAGTCTCTGAATGTCCTTGAGTGGCCCAGCCAGAGCCCGGACTTAAACCCGATCGAAAATATCTGGAGACACTGTGTAGCGACGCTCCACATCCAACCTGACAGAGCATGAGAGGGTCTGCAGAGAAGAAGGGGAGAAACTCCCCAAATACAGGTGTGCCAAGCTTGTAGCGTTATACCCAAGAAGACTCAAGGCTGTAATTGCTGCCAAAGGTGCTTGAACAAAGTACTGACTAAAGGGTGTGAATACTTATATAAATGTAATATTTGCATTTTTTTATTTCTAATAAATTTGCACTGTTTTTGCTTTGTCATTATGGGATAGTGTGTAGATTGATGAGGGGGAAAAAAACAATTTAATCAATTTCAGAATAAGGCTGTAACGTAACAAAATGTGGATGAAGTCAAGAGGTCTGAAAACTTTCCGAATGCACTGTACATCTTGTATGAGCCGTTGAATTCTGACTCCAACTTGTCTCTATACTGACATTTTGCCTGTTTGATTGCCTTACGGAAGGCATAACTGCACTGTTTGTATTCAACCATTGTCCCAGTCACCTTTACCTATTCACTGTCTTCTTGGTAAGCAACTCCACTGTAGATTTGGCCTTGTGTTTTCGGTTATTGTCCTGCTGAAAGGTGAATTCCATTAAACACCAACTGGTGAAATCCCTAACCTTCCTCTCCAGCAGGACGCCTGTATCTTTGTAGTGACTGGGTGTATTGATACACCATCCAAAGGGTAATTAATAACTTCACCATGCTCAAAGGGTTTTACCCAAACCTCCCAGGTCTTTGTGGTTGAATCTGTGTTTGAAATTCACTGCTCGACTGATGAAGCTTAGATATAATTGTATGTGTGGGGTACAGAGATGAGGTAGTCGTTCACAAATCATGTTAAACACTATCATTGCACACAGAGTGAGTACATGCAATGTGACTTGTCAAGGCTTGCCATAACAAAGGTGTTGAAAACTCGAGACATTTCAGCTTTTTCAATTTTCTTTGAGTCATTAAAAAAAATGACAAATGTGTAAAATGTGTGCATATAGCGATTGGAAATAAACTCCTATATAAAAAGAGAAAAAAATATGCTCTATTCGGGTGTGATGCCTGGCCTTTGCCTATGCATATACTATTCAGGCTAACTATAATTATGTGGTGCTAAAGTACTATGGCTTCTGCTGACATGTTAAGAACATTCCAGAAGAAAACAAATGTGATTGATTTTGAGCAAGAAATCAGACTTGGTTTAATACTCTATCACATCCACAACGGAGAGTAAAAATGGAAATGACAAGCTTTTCAAAATGATACTTTTTGTGTTCAGCCTTTCCTTTGAAATGACTATTCGTGTTTTAATTTAATATCCAGAAGCTCTTTTCGGGTCATAAGAGACGGTGGCAAAAACATGATGTACAAAGTAAGTTTACAAATAACGCGCGAAAAATGCGGCTACAGAGCCAGTACTCTTCTTTCTTCAGACAAGCACAGGGCAGATAGCATGTAGGGTGTTGTGTGGGTAAGCGGTTTCCTGATGTCAACATTGTGAACAGAGTGCCCCATAGTGGAGGTGGGGTTATAGTATGGGCAGGCATAAGCTACGGACAACAAACACAATTGCATTTTATCAAATGGCAATTTAAAATGCACAGAGATACCGTGACGAGATCCTGAGGCCCATTGCCGTGCCATTCATCCGCCGCCATCACCTTATGTTTCAGCACGATAATGCACGGCCTCATGATGCAAAGATCTGTACACAATTCCTGGAAGCTGAAAATGTCCCAGGTCATCCATGGCCTGCTTACTCAGACATGTCACCCATTGAGCATGTTTGGGATGCTCTGGATCAACGTGTACGACAGAGTGCTCCAGTTCCTGCCAATATCCAGCAACTTCTCACAGCCATTGAGGAGGAGTGGGACAACATTCCACAGGCCACAATCAACAGCCTGATCAACTCTATGCGAAGGAGATTTGTCGCTCCGCATGAGGCAAATGGTCACACCAGATAGGGGAGTAAATCAGAAAACCAGTCACTAAATCTGTTTTCCAAGTCATGTGAAATCCATAGATTAGGGCCTAATGCATTTATTTACATTGACTTATTTCCTTATATGAACTGTAACTCACAAACATCATTGGAATTGTTTCAAGTTGTGTTTATATTTTTGTTCGCTGTATATACAGTGCCTTCCAAAAGTAGTCATACCCCTTGACTTATTCCACATTTTGTTGCTTACAGACACATTTAAAAATGTATTACATCATTTTTTTATCATCTACACACAATGACCCATAATGAAAAGGTGAATACAAGTTTTTTGACATTTTTGCAAATATATTGAAATGTATATACATGTTCACATACCTGAATCAATACTTTATAGAAGCACCTTTGGCAGCGATTACAGCTGTGAGTCTTTCTGGGTAAGTTTCTAAGAGCTTTGCACCCCTGGATTGTGCAACAATTGCTAATTAGTATTTTCAGAATTCTTCAAGCTCTGTCAAATTGGTTGTTGATCATTGCTAGACAACCATTTTCAGGTCTTACCATATATTTTCAAGTAGATTGAAGTCAAAACTGACTCCCCCACTCAGGAACATTCACCGTTTTCCTGGTAAGCAACTCCAGTGTAAATTTGGCCTTGTGTTTTAGGTTAATGTCCTGCTGAAAGGTGAATTCCTCTCCCAGTGCCTAGTGGAAAGCAGACTGAACAAGGTTCTCCTCCAGGATTTTGCCTGTGCTAAGCTCCATTCCGTAGTTTTTTTTGTTGTTTTTTTAATTCTGAAAAACACCCCAGTCCTTAATAATTACAAGCATTCCCATAAAATGATGCAGCCACCACTATGCTTGGAAATATGGATAGTGGTACTCATGTATGTGTTATATTGGATTTGCCCCAAACATTGTACACTTTGTATTCAGAACCAAAAGTTAATAGCTTTGCCACATTTTTTGTAGTATTACTTTAACGCCTTGCTGCAAACAAGATGCATGTTTTTGAAAATGTTTATTCTGTATTGTGGAGTAACTATTGTGGAATAACTACTGTACAATGTTGTTGATCCTGCCTTAGTGTTTAATGGCTGTGATAGGATAAAACAAACTGTTTTAAAGTCACCTTTGGCCTCATGGTGAAACTCCTGAGCGGTTTCCTTCCTCTCAGAGTTAGGAAGGACACCTGTATTTTTGTATTGACTGGGAATATTGATACACCATCCAAATATTAATTCATAACTTCACCATGCTCAATATCTGCTTTTTTTTGCCATCTACCAATACGTGCCCTTTTTGTGAGGCAGTGGAAAACCTCCCAGGTCTTTGTGGTTCAATCTGTGTTTTTTTAATTCACTGCTCAACTGAGGGACTTAACAGATAATTGTATGTGTGGGGTAGAGAGATGAGGTAGTCATTAAAAAATCATGTTAAACACTTATTGGAAACAGAGCGAGTCCATACAACTCATTATGTGACCTGGGATCGGTGTCCCTCCATCGGGACAGTTGAGCTAACGTGCACTAATATGATTAGCATGAGGTTGTAAGTAACAAGAAAATGTCCCAGGACACAGAAATGTCTTATATGGGCAGAAAGCTTAAATTCTTGTTAATCTAATTTAAATGCTATTACATTGAATAAATACCATGCTATTGTTTGAGGAGAGTGCACAACAACAAACATATTTTATTCATGGCAACTAGTTTGATACATTCACCTCTTGAGGTAAATAATGTACTTACATTCAGCAATCTTGCTCTGATTTGTCATCCAGATGGTCCCAGAGATAAAATGTAGCATCGTTTTGTTTGATTCTAAAGTTCTAAAAAGTTTCAACCCCTGCTGTTTCTGGGTATGTCATTTTTGGCGAAAATTTAAAAGAAGGGTCCGATCCTGAAGAGGTTTTAAGCACATTTTTTACTCCCGATCTTATTTCAGCTTGCCATAACAAACGGGTTGAATACTTGACTCAAGACATTTCAGATATTCATTTTTTATTAATTTGTAAAACTTTCTAAAAACATAATTCCACTTAGACATTATTGGGTATTGTGTGTACCCAACCCTACTTTATACTTTTATCTCTCTCTCTCTCAGACCCGCAACCTCTTCATCCTCTAATCTAAACCTTCTCTCTAAATGTCTCTCTTTACCCTCTCTTCCACTTTTTTTTCCACCCTGTGCTTCTGTCTCTGACCTTGCCACTCTGTTCTGGTTCCTACCTAGCTCTCCTTTATTCCATAACTTCTAACCCAGTGCCTCTGTGTTCATCTCTACTCCCAATGGCTCTGCCCCTGCCAACTCTGGAGTCAAAATGTGCCTACCGGTTCACTCTTTGCGCTCCCCTTCCTGTATCAAGGTACTGCTCTCGCATTTTCCCCAAGTATTGTCCCTGTAAAGAGCTTTCCGTCCTTGAGGTTGCATACAAATGGGTTGTATATTTGTTCATCCAACTTTGTCTTGTGCTACTATTTGCCAAATTGACAATACAGTATTCATGTATGTGTGTGTGAGCATGTGTGGGGGGGTCAGAGATATGGGTCTTAAAAGTATTGATTTTCCTTGAAAAACATAGATGCATGTGTGTGGATACAAAACTACCACCCTAACAATACGACATTCGATGACTCTTCCCCGGCAACAGATCACCAAAAAGTATATGTGCAACCTAATCAATATTCGCTTCATGGAAATTGGATAGGAAAAAACTTACAACAAAAAAACCTGAACGTCCCACATCAAAATTCTACCAAAAACTTTTGGAACCAAAAGGCACCCTCTTCTGGGGCCAAATCAGCATATTGGAACATCAGAGACCACTGCTGTTCTGAGATCAGTAATTACCCCAAGGTCATCCAACTCAGTCTCATTATCCACTTGGCACAAACGGCAGTGTGAGGGCGATTGGAATGCTTCCGGGAGAGCCTTGAACTGCTGCCATTGAGGTCGTTGGTGAGGCTACAAACTCACACACCCATATAAAGTGTACACATGACGGCAGGAGGTTAGAGAGGAGGGCCAGTAATCGGAAAGTTGCCGGTTCAAAACCCATGGGTGGCTGCTGGCCTGCCTGCTGCGGACCCCTGACTTGATTCTCTCTCTCTGACCTGCTGTTTCGACCTCAAATCTCAGAATGCCTGGTTATGAAAAGCCAACTGACATTGACTCCTGAGGTGTTGAACTGTTGAACCCTCAATAGCCAGCACGGATATTCTTTTTTGACCCTGGTCCTCGATGAACGTTTGAACGTCTGGAGTTACGATCTGGCCTTAATGCCATATGTATTCCTAACCCTTTAACTGACACACCAAGAAATAAATATCCCAACCAATAGTTTTTACAACTCTATGTGCATTTAGCCATAAATGAATCCTTTTCATTTGTATGACTTAAAATTTGATAGATAACATCAACCAGCCGGTTCAGTTGCCCAATATGGGTAAACTCATTTTCGGTTGGAATCTGCACAGACTTTAAAGTTCAAAAATATGATTCATTAATTAACATTATGTCTAGTTTTTATTTATTTATTTCACCTTTATTTAACCAGGTAGGCTAGTTGAGAACAAGTTCTCATTTGCAACTGCGACCTGGCCAAGATAAAGCATAGCAATTCGACACAATACAACAGAGTTACACATTAAATAAACAAACATACAGTCAATAATACAGTAGAACCAGGAAAACAAAAAGTCTATATACAGTGAGTGCAAATGAGGTAAGATAAGGGAGTTAAGGCAAAAAATAGGCCATGGTGGCGAAGTAATTACAATATAGCAATTAAACACTGGAATGGTAGATGTGCAGAAGATGAATGTGCAAGTAGAGATACTGGGGTGCAAAGGAGCAAGATAAATAAATAAATACAGTATGGGGATGAGGTAGGTAGATAGATGGGCTGTTTACAGATGGGCTATGTACAGGTGCAGTGATCTGTGAGCTGCTCTGATAGCTTTAGCTTAAAGCTAGTGAGGGAGATATGAGTCTCCAGCTTCAGAGATTTTTGAAATTCGTTCCAGTCATTGGCAGCAGAGAACTGGAAGGAAAGATGACGAAAGGAGGAATTGGCTTTGGGGGTGACCAGTGAGATATACCTGCTGGAGCGCGTGCTATGAGTGGGTGCTGCTATGGTGACCAGTGAGCTGAGATAAGGCAGGGCTTTACCTAGCAGAGACTTGTAGATAACCTGTAGGCAACGAGTATGAAGCGAGGGCCAACCAACGAGAGCGTACAGGTCGCAATGGTGGGTAGTGTATGGGGCTTTAGTGACAAAACAGATGGCACTGTGATAGACTGCATCCAATTTATTGAGTAGAGTGTTTGAGGCTATTTTGTAAATGACGTCGCCGAAGTCAAGGATCGGTAGGATAGTCAGTTTTACGAGGGTATGTTTGGCAGCATGAGTTAAGGATGCTTTGTTGCGATATAGGAAGCCGATTCTAGATTTAGTTTTGGATTGGAGATGCTTAATGTGAGTCTGGAAGGAGAGTTTACATTCTAGTCAGACACCTAGGTATTTGTAGTTGCCCACGTATTCTAAGTCAGAGCCGTCCAGAATAGTGATGCTTGACGGGCGAGCAGGTGCGGGCAGTGATCGGTTGAAGAGCATGCATTTAGTTTTACTTGCGTTTAAGAGCAGTTGGAGGCCACGGAAGGAGAATTGTATGGCATTGAAGCTCGTCTGGAGGTTAGTTAACACAGTGTCCAAAGAGGGGCCAGAAGTATACAGAATGGTGTCGTCTGCGTAGAAGTGGATCAGAGAATCACCAGCAGCAAGAGCGACATCATTGATGTATACAGAGAAGAGAGTCGGCCCGAGGATTGAACACGGTGGCACCCCCATAGAGACTGCCAGAGGTCCAGACAACAGGCCCTCCGATTTGACACACTGAACTCTATTAGAGAAGTAGTTGGTAAACCAGGCGAGGCAATCATTTGAGAAACCAAGGCTGTCGAGTCTGCCAATAAGAATATGGTGATTGACAGAGTTGAAAGCCTTGGCCAGGTCGATGAATACGGCTGCACAGTAATGTCTCTTATCAATGGCGGTTATGATGTCGTTTAGGACCTTGAGCGTGGCTGAGGTGCACCCATGACCAGCTCTGAAACCAGATTGCATAGTGGAGAAGGTACGGTGGGATTCGAAATGGTCGGTAATCTGTTTGTTAACTTGGCTTTCGAAGACCGTAGAAAGACAGGGTAGGATAGATATAGGTCTGTAGCAGTTTGGGTCTAGAGTGTCACCCCCTTTGAAGAGGGGGATGACCGCGGCAGCTTTCCAATCTTTGGGAATCTCAGACGATATGAAAGAGAGGTTGAACAGGCTAGTAATAGGGGTTGCAACAATTTCAGCAGATAATTTTAGAAAGAGAGGGACCAGATTGTCTAGCCCAGCTGATTTGTAGGGGTCCAGATTTTGCAGCTCTTTCAGAAATCAGCTATCTGGATTTGGGTGAAGGAGAAATGGTGGGGGCTTTTGCGGGTTGCTGTGCAGGGTGCCGGGCAGTTGACCGGGGTAGGGGTAGCCAGGTGGAAAGCATGGCCAGCCATAGAGAAATGCTTATTGAAATTCTTGATTATAGTGGATTTATCGGTAGTGACAGTGTTTCCTAGCCTCAGAGCAGTGGGCAGCTGGGAGGAGGTGCTCTTATTCTCCATGGACTTTACAGTGTCCCAGAACTTTTTTGTGTTAGTACTACAGGATGCACATTTCTGTTTGAAAAAGCTAGCCTTAGCTTTCCTAACTACCTGTGTATATTTGTTCCTAACTTCCCTGAAAAGTTGCATATCACGGGGGCTATTCGATGCTAATGCAGAACGCCACAGGATGTTTTTGTGCTGGTCAAGGGCAGACAGGTCTGGAGTGAACCAAGGACTATATCTATTCCTAGTTCTACATTTTTTGAATGGGGCATGCTTATTTAAGATGGTGAGGAAGGCACTTTTAAAGAATAGTCATCTACTGACGGGATGAGGTCAATGTCATTCCAGGATACCCCGGCCAAGTCGATTAGAAAGGCTACGTTTAATGAGGGCTGATAGAAATGTATCATATATTATTCATATGATGTGTCAAATATATGTAAATTCATGTGTTAACTGTTTATCTGCTCATAATATAGTTTAACATATTGAAGATAACCTGTAGACAGGAAATTATGATATGAACATGAAAATATGTTTCAATTTGCACAGACAAAAAAATCCCATAACAATAGTTCCCCATTGTCCATAATTTAATTTAAAAGCTCTGCTACCTGGCCGAGCCTGATGGGCCCCGATGGAATACATCGGGTTAGGGCCGGGTCGGGCCTGTTTTTTCACCAATAACTAGTTTAAAGGGTAGGGCATCACTAAATTGATCATTAACATTTTGGAGATGAACCATTTGCTCATGTTCTGCTGCACAGTACAGTCATATCTGACTCAGATAATAACATGGTGTCAGAAGTGCTTAAACCTCGTCAAATATAAAAGACAGGAGAGATTTCCAAAAAAAGTATATTGTTCCTTGAGTTTTGTCAGAGTTTAGAGTAACCAAAAGTTGCTAACAGCTAACTGCTCTCTCGTGTCTCTTCAATCGTAGAGCAGAGCCAGATAGTTTTTTTGATCTGGGAAACTCCATTGGAATCGTATTAACGCCAATTGTGTAGGTTGCTCATGCTATGTCAAAATGGGTAACACAGTGCATTCTGGGCGATTCTGGGACAAGGAGAGCTCTCCTATAAGGAGTGAATGGGAGTCAATTTGGCACTAGCTCAAAAACCCAATATTAGCATGAATGTTATGAACAACAAGTACAACATTACAAATCTTTTCAGAGATGTGAGCTAATTAATTTTTACATCTGTAATAATTGGAATTGTGACATTACATACTTGAGGAAAATAGCCACGTTTCGACTCATACCCTGACTTTAAGAAGGGATTTAGTGACGATTATCTTAGGAACCGCGTGAAGCAGCATGAGAACGTGAACGCGATTGGTCGACAGTCTGCTGGGTGGGGCTTTATACGCTCCTCTATTCATTGCCCAATAGGATTCCTATCTCCTCTTTTCGCTAATATCTCTGGCAGAGCAGCCAAAACCGGGCCATTGCTATGGATACACAGACTCAGAGCTGCCATGAGCAGAGTGCATGCAGAGCACACTAGCTGCGCGCAGGGAGCGATCAAGTGACAGAGAGCTAATGGATTTACTAACAGGAGGAAGTTGTTTCTGATTTTGGGCCATAAATTTGGCAGAAGCAATCGGGCCTGGGTAGTGTAGGGCCTGAACGTTATGGGCATGGATAGAGCTCGGGCTTAAATTAAGGCCCGCGCGGGGCTCTACTTTGACTAAATAGCATTCCTTTAAAAAATGGGCAACTCAACGGCCTGGTAGAGCATATTTTATAAGAATTCCTAAAATTCTAAAACATTTTTATAATTATTTCATATTTCCAAAATAACGTTTCAAAGGTCAACAACATTTTACAGTCTTGCAATTTCCAATTCTATAATTAGTACTGAAAATGTGTGATTAATGAGTTTTTGTTTTGCTAACGTTCACTTCCCAGTTTAACCATCTTTGAATGTGTGTTTAAAAAAAGTCAGATAATGAAAAACACATGATCATTTTACTAAATAGCATTGGTTAAGATGATCAAATATGCCAAACAACGTTAATGTTTAATTTAATTTAAAATTGGTTGTCAAAATTACCTCAACCGCCTTTTCTTCTAACGGGTTAAATATCCACCCGGGATAGCCAGAAGAGGACCCCTCTAAGCCTGGTTCCACTCTAAGCCTGGTTCCACTCCATTTCTTCCTATGTTCCTGCCATTGTACTTCTGCATCTGCATTGCTTGCTCTCTGGGGTTTTAGGCTGTAAAGGATTTGTGACAACTGCTGATGTAAAAAGGCCAATGTGAAATACATTTGATTCATTGGCTGACGGCTGGCGTCAGAAGCTCAAGTGACACCTGCTGCCATTGTGCACTTGAGCAAGGCACTGAATCCCTAACCTGCTCCAGTGACGCTGCTCTGCAGGTGGTCCTGTGCTGCTTCCAACCTTTTGGAGTGCAAGTAAAACAGTGTGACACACGCACTCAAATTAATTCGGAGGTGTGATATTCAGAGCTATTTGGAATGTTATGGTTAGTTTGCCTACAGCGCGTGTGTCATTGTGGGAGGAAAATGTCACTCATATTCTTCAAAATAAAATGGGGTATATCTAATTATCTAAAATGATTTAACATTTGTCCTAATGGCAATTCCTCGATAGGAAACCTCAAACAGGATTGTATAGTGTCAAGTCAATTGCAGTGGTGGCTTATCTGTGTGTTTGAGTTGTCGTCTAGGTGTTATTACTCTACCAGCAGAGGCTGGATGCTTTGTGCTTTCACTCTATTTTGGTTATTGAGCATTTTTAGGTGCGGTTGCCTAGCAACTGAGATTTTCTGTTGCACATGGCTGTGTCATGGTACTGTAACAAACAATCACACACACACACTGTACACACTCAGTCTAGCTCATAATGCGTACATACACAGACATTCTTTCTAAATATAGGTGCTCGACAGTGCTCTTTTATGGAGTCTTGGTCCCAGAGAAAACATCATTTTATAGTAATGCCACTATGCGTATAGTGTCCACTCTAAAGACATCGGCCCCAGTATATTTTTACTGTCCTATTCTACAATATGAGCCTATCGCTCTTACACAAATACAGATAAATATATATTGATTTAGTTCTGGCATGACCCAGCAAGCACATAACATTCCGAGAACCATATGTTTCTTAGAGCTTGGTGAGGGCGTGGTTGTCCTATGGTTATTTTGCATACAACCTTCCCACAATGTTCTGGGTATGGTGCAGGATAGTTGCTTGGCTTCAGAACATTCTCAGTACATTTAAGGAACTTCACAAAATAACATTATTTTCTTGCCATTTCATTACTTTAACAGAACGTTTCCTAAAAGTTCAAACATGGTTACATTTAATTACATTTTTGGTATTGTTCTAGGGACATTCTCCAACTGGTTTGACATTGAGAATGTTCTCAAATAGTTCAGGGAACCTTAAAGAAACCATGTTCTTCTGTGGGAATTTCAGTACTTCAGCACGACGTTTTCTGCAGGTTGAAACAACGTTCTAAGAATGTATAGATTCCTTTCGTATACATTCCGTTCTCAGCGTCAACAACTCTATCCTCCATCTTGTTAAGTGTGTTCAGGTGTGTTGGCCGTTCACACTAATTAGCAAAACCTGATCTTAACAAGTGCTTGTTTCCTTTGAAATGGGGTCTGTTTGAATAGACTAAAATGAACAACTTAGAATGAGTAAAAACGAATTCCACGGATAGAGAACAGATGCCATAATAAAAAAGACATGTGTTTTCATGATTAATGCCTCAGCAAATGGATTTCCATGTGTCCTAGCTGTGCTTGGAGTACAAAACAGTGAACCCAAACTAAGCTAGCAGTGTTATTAAGTCTTTTTGAAACATTTAGTGAAAGTTAAGGAAGTTATTCAAAAACCTCAAAATAACCTTTACATTCCTTTCAAAACATTCAAAACATTTAGAGAATGTTCTCAGGACGTTATTTAATTACCTTCAAATAACCTATAATTTCCGTTCTCAGAACGTTAATAAAACCTCAGAGGAAAACTTTCAGGGAACCACAGTAAAAATGTTCTCAGGACCTCCCTGCAACCTAAAAATGTACGTTCCCTGAATTATGGAAATGTTCACTTCCATTCTCAGAATGTTACATTTTTTTCCGTTTTACCGGTCAGTTTTTTCTGTTTTACCGGTTTGTTCCCAGAACCAATAGGAAACCAAAAAATGTACGTTCCCACAACTTCCAAAGAACCGAATGTGCTAGCTGGGGAATACTGTACTGGCAATTTGCAGCCGAATACAAAGTAGGCCGCATATACACACAGAGCATTTGGGTTCAACACACCTAGTGCATATAAAAAAATATATACACTTCAAACACAGAGAGAGCACACCAAGTGTTACTCCCAGCACCCCCATGTGTGGGAGAGAGGGGAAGCAAGAGAAGCGGGACTCTCTGCATGGAGGCATTACCATGGCAACACACCACGGTCCAGATGCCGGTGGGAGCTCAGGGGAGGCGTGCTTTCAAGCGGTGAAAGGGGTTAAAGTGCGAGTGGAACTTGAGGTATCGGAGACAAATACTTTTTCCTACACTCTCACTGTCTCCTTTGTAGGCAACTGTCTCTACTTTGTTAATTTTCCATAAGAAGATTCAATGTGTCTGGTCTATTTGTTGTGATATTTTATTCAAAGAGACCGACTGCTAACCAAAAGAGAAGAAGACCGACTGCTAACCAACTTACACTCTCACTGTCTCTACTTTGACAGTGTACTTTCCATTTCCATCTTTATTTTCCATTTACAGATACACTGTCACAGCTTCAGTCTCTAGACCATCTTTGGTCCCGCTTTAAATGACGTGCCGCGCTTATGAGAGATATTTAGACGGGTTGATGGACCGCCAAGATGATTTGGAGTAGTCCAACCTGAGACTACCTCAACAGGTATTTCTCTTCTGTTCCCATGTTGGAGACCAGGGATTTCAGTCTGTTACAATAGGGCCAACATTTTGTGGCTGATCTTTCAACGGTTGAATGTGTGTGTTTGTGTAATGAGGAACATGTAACTTGGTTCCAGAAGGAAGTCCATTTCAATTAACTTTCATCAAGGTAAGTGTTTCTGGGTGTAACGTCGTCCCCAGGTTATTGCATACACAGCACATACAATATAAGCCTGGGATATCAACCATTCCAAATTGGCCTTAACTTCTCTAGGGTAGGGGGCAGCATTCGGAATTTTGGATGAAAAGCATGCCCAAATTAAACTGCCTGCTACTCGGGCCCAGAAGATATGATATGCATATAACTGGTAGATTTGGATAGAAAACACTCTGAAGTTTCCAAAACGGTTAAAATTGTGTCTGTGAGTATAACATAACTGATTTGGCAGGCGAAAACTACAAAACCAAAAGGTTTTCTATTCAATGCCATTACAGTATCCATTGACTTAGGACTCAAATTGCAGTTTCTATGCCTTCCACTAGATGTCAACAGTCTTTAGAAATTGTTTCAGGCTTGTATTCTGAAAAATTAGGAAGTAAGAGCAGTCTGAATGAGTGGACCCTCCCGTGTCACAGAGCAATTTTTCATGTGCGAGACCGAGAGAGTGCCTTTCTTGTTTATCTTATAAATTGACGACGTTATTGTCCGGTTGAAATATTATCGCTTATTTAGGCTAAAAACAACCTGAGGATTGTATATAAACATCGTTTGACATGTTTCTATGAACTTTACAGATACAATTTGGATTTTTTTGTCTTCCTGTTTTGACTGCGTTTGAACCTATGGATTACTGAAGAAAACACGCGAACAAAACGGAGGTTTTTGGATATAAAGAGACTTTATCGAACAAAAGGAACATTTATTGAGTAAATGAATGTCTGCTGAGTGCAACCATATTGTTGTGTACCACTTGTGTAACTGTTCTACTTGGCTGGTTACTGTTTGTAATGATTTGTCTAGTGGGCTATGTTCTCAAATAATCGTAAGGTATGCTTCGCCGTAAAGCATTTTTTAAATCTGACACCGGGGTTGGATTCACAAGAAGTTAATCTTTAAACCTATGTCAAATATGTTTTGTTTTCTGAATTTTTATAATGAGTATTTCTGTATTTGAATTTGGCGCCCAGCAGTTTCACTGGCTGTTGAAGAGGTGGGACGCTAATGTCTCACGTACCCAAGAGAGGTTAATGGGAGTGACCATAGAATTGTGTGTGTGACCTTACTGAGTAAAATGTGTGTCAGGGTCACTAGATAACAGTAAAAAAGGCTAAACCCTGCCCATTTCTACAATTTATCTTCTTAAAATTTTATTTTAAACCTAACCCTAACTAATGAAGGCCAAGTTTGATGCGTTGGTCCACATTTGGGCAGAAGTGTCTGGGAACAAGATTAGGTGTAATGTAACTCACTTTTCACTTAAGAGCGTATTGCAATCCTTCGACCCAACATGTCACCCTTTATAAAGCACGTTTATATCATATTCAACATAGTGGGTTATGTCACATTTGACATTGGTGATTATGCCACATTTATGAACCCTTTATAAAGCATGACATACGGTTATAGAAACGTTACAACATGTATTTACTGCTTATGAAAGCATTATGAAGGCTTTGCGAAGCCTTTATAAGCTAAAAGTCATTTAAAAGAGGGACCCTATTGCGTTGTGATATTTGCAGAGTCATGCCTGCGTTCTACAACGAAAGAGACCAACTGTTGTGAGTGTCTGGGTTCATAATACACCACGATTAATCTGTTCAAAAGAGCTCGTTTCCTCGCCAATTAGTTTTGATGATTCAAGCATTCCTTATATAAGGCACCATGATGCTGCCAGTTACCACTGCTAATGTTGTAACAATAAATTTAAAAAAAGAGCTATAGTCACAGCAAAGTTTGCAAAAAGAGGGAGTAACCTTGCCGACGCTTGGCAGAAGCGGTTGCACAGTTTCAATGAGAGTTTGAAAGGGGGGGGGGGGTGTTCTCAAGCGGAAGGACTGCAGTGTGAGATGCTTCGCTGCTCGCTCAGCATGCTAGTTCGAGTTATACGAACATTCAGCTCAGAGCCAAAGATGCTCCTACAACAAAAATGTGTGCGCGCGCGTCGAGGTGGGTTCATCTCTCAGCTAATTTACAGCCTGTCACATTGTATCGGGTGTAAATGCGCAACGAGAAAACACTTGCTTAGGCCACGATGCTGAAGACACAAGGCAACAACAAAAACATCTGTCTGAATAACTGCAGTCCTTACCATCTGCACATGGTAATGTGAGAAGACCAGTGGCAATGGGGGGGGGAGAAGGAGAGAATAATAATGACAGTAGAGTGGGGGTCAAAATGATGCACTAGGAGTGCTGGTGTCAGGACCAGTTGAAGAGAGGACGGGGTGAGAGAAAGGTAGGGGGAGCAAACGAGCTGGTGACAGAAAAAGGGGATAGGAGGGAGTAGGAGAGGACAGAAAGAGAAATGAGCCTTTGACTGCTGGTGGCAGAACAAAGAGAAAAATAAGCAGATACAGAAAGAATGTGGCTCTTAAGAGTGGTGGTATAAACCATTGGAGGCAATGAGAGAGAGAGAGAGAGAGAAATGTACAGAAACATTATACAAAGCTACTGTAAGAAAAAGAGACTCAGAGGGATACAGAGGCCCACGTTGAAGAGCGACACTGAACAAGTCGCATGAAAAGACAATAAGACAGGATGAAAAAAGAGAGATAGGAAAAATGGCCTTTCGAGTGCTGGCACTGAGAAGAGAGAGAGAGCAAGAGGAGAAAGAGCAAAAAAAAATACAAACAATGAGAAATGTGCAGATGGATAGAGTCAGAGAGAAGGGATGAATAGAGCGACAGAGAGAATGAGAGAAAGAGATGGAGGGAGTGAGCGTTGCTCATACAGTAGAGACAGACTCAGAGGTGAAGGCTCTGCTCAATTACTCACCAACCTGTTTGCTGGGAAATGTCAGAAATTCTGCACATGCTCAGATCACCACAGCCCCACACTCTCAATGCCACTGAAGCGAGGCAAGCGTGGCTACCTAATGTCTGTGAAGGCAAATTGTCTCCACCCCCCTCCAGGTGTCGGCCATCTTCCCCATTATCCCGTGTATTTATACCGGTGTTCTCTGTCTGTTGCCAGTTCCTTTTGTTCGTGAAACCTCCCAGCGTTTGTTCCCCTGCTCGTCTGTTTGTTGCTCCTGTTTTCTAGTCCTTCCCGGTTTTGACCGTTCTGCCTGCCCTGAGCCTGCCTGCCGTTCTATACCTTGCCCCACCTCACTGGATTATTGACCCCTGCCTGCCCTGACCCAGAGACTGCCTGCCGTTCTGGGCCCTTGGCACCCTCTCTGGATTATTGACCCCTGCCTGCCTTTGACCTGTCGTTTGCCTGCCCCTGTATTAGAAATAAACTGTTTCTTCAACACTGTCTGCATCTGGGTCACACCTGAAATGTGATACTTGTTCAGTCAAAGGCTCTTTCTCCATTCATCCTTCCTTGATTCATTGTATCCTCTCTCCTCAGCTTCTTCTAAAAAGACACTGGAAAATAATGTCCTTAGCAAGGACCTTGGACCATCTCCTCCAATACGGTTGAAAAGGAGGCGAGTAGATAGGATGCGAGGAATCATGGTAATATGAATTGAGATGACTGAAGACAGCTCGGTTGCTCTTTCAGTGTGTCTATCGACAATCAGAAGTGGCTTCTCTTCCTCGTCTCCTTTCCACCATCTGTGCCCTGGGGTGTTCGTTTCAGCTTTCCTTCCCCCCCAAATCCTATCCTTAACCATTACTGTGGACATTCTAAACTAACCCAAAATCAGCGTCTAGGGGCAACTTCACCCTACTCCACCATCTGCACTGATGTGAAAGAACTGGACATTTATCTGCACGACTCACAACTTTGTTGGTTTGGGGTTGTTTTCCGCCCACCTTGTCTGCAGTTTGTCTCGTTGCCACAGAGGACAGAGAGAACTTTGCACCTTAAGGCCCACATAGACTGTAGGATTTTAGCTATCTTAAGCCACGATTTTCCCGTCCCAGACAAAATATCCCCGTCGTGGGCCAATTCTTAGGTCGTAAACGATTGTCGGATGTCATAGAACATGCAGTGTGACATGGTTTAGGTCCACTATGTAGGGTTGTAGGCTCCGGGGGGAAAAAATCTGTCAGTGTCACAATTGTTTTGCCTTTATTGTGTAGTGTGGCAGAAGTTACGAACGGATCCCAGTGACTAACCAATAGGAACACGGCTGTCAGTGAAGCAATGCATTTTTTACGCCCATGCTTGATACACCCAGTTGACCTAGCCTACGTCGCAGTTGACAGCCTACGTTGGCTGACGTAGCCTTGCGAGCCAATCGCAGAATGGGATGACAAACATGAAGCAAAATTGTACAATCTGGCAAGGTTGATCAAGATTTTAAATTCGGTCACATCGCACAGTGACATGTAATAATCGTAAAAGACTGAATCCAACATACAACGTGGGAGGACCTTTAAAGGGATAGTTCACAAACCCAAATCAGATTTGTCCAATGTTTTTAGATCTCCAAGGCAACTTAGCCCCTAGATTCCGATCTTGGGTCAGTTCAGCATTTTCCCCAGTAATGGTTAAAGTTAGGATTGGTGAGGGCGAACTGATCCTAGATACAGTTGAAGTCGGAAGTTTACATACACATTAGCCAAATACATTTAAATGCAGTTTTTCACAATTCCTGACATTTAATCCAAGTAAAAATTCCCTGTTTTAGGATCACCACTTTATTTTAAGAATGTGAAATGTCAGAATAATAGTAGAGAGAATGATTTATTTCAGCTTTTATTTCTTTCATCACATTCCCAGTGGGTCAGAAATGTACATACACTCAATTAGTATTTCGTAGCATTGCCTTTAAATTGTTTAACTTGGGTCAAACGTCTTGGGTAGCCTTCCACAAGCTTCCCACAATAAATTGGTTGAATTTTTCCCCATTCCTCCTGACAGAGCTGGTGTAACGGAGTCAGGTTTGTAGGCCTCCTTGCTCGCACACGCTTTTTCAGTTCTGCCCATTATAGGATTGAGGTCAGGGCTTAAACATCTGCCAAATATGTGTACACGACCAATAGAATTTGATTTGGATGGATGGATGGATAGATGGATAGATAGGATTTCCCAGGACTGTACCATTAGGCCTACGCCATGAACGAGGACGTGACGGGCCAAGACTGAAATCCCATCACTTGTTAAGTGCATGTGCAATGTTAAAAATCCACACTGTTGCTTGTAGTATCATAAGACTTTAGTAAGCTAGCATCACATCTACCACAACTGAAATGTCCTCTGAAAAAGTGTGTATTGTGACTGTTCTTTTCAGAGACAGTGACAGTACTTATCCTTTGAAACCGTGCATGTAAACTGCCCCTTAGATTTTTATGCTTTCATTGTTTCAAACTGTCGAGTCAGCAATCCCCTCTTCCCTCGCTCTCTCTCTGGTCTCAAGCTGTGTCCTCTCTCGCCCTTCAACCGCTATACGTGGACACGCATCTTTCAGAGCGATTTGGCCTTAATATGTGTTAAATCTTACCAGATATAGCTCCCTGCCACTGCTGATCCAGTTACAATCCCTATTTCAATTCTAATATGACACCTTCTGTGTCACAAAGCTGGTGTCAGCACAAGGTATTTCCCTATGATCCATTACCTCAACTCTCTTCAAGGGAGCCCAAGGTTGAACAACAAAAGTAAAAGTAAAATAAGGTGGTTTGGGGGGATTGAGTGAATCTCAGGAGGAACATCTGCACATGTAACATATTTTTTACTAAATGTCCTGCAAGGTAATTATAGTAAAAACAAAAAGGAATAGTAAAAAAACTATTTCGTAAACTGAAATAAAATAATTAACAAAACTGTTTGAAAAAACTAAAACTATACTGAAACTTTTACCTTTGACACCAAAACAAACTAAAAACAAAAATGATCATGAGTTATATTCATAAAAAATAGATATCTAAACTTTGGGCAAAAATCAAATAGGGTTTAAGCTTTTTCCTTTCTTTAAAAAGAGTTTTCGAGTTTCAGAATCTGGCAGGTAAATGCTGCCAGTTGATGATGTTTTAAATAGCCCTAGCTTGTGCATCGCTATCACTAGCTACACTATATATACAAAAGTATGTGGACACTCAGTTACTTTCAATGTGGCACCGTCACAGGATGCCACCTTTCCAACAAGTCAGTTCGTCAAATTTCTGACGAACTAGAGCTGCCTCAGTCAACTTTAAGTGCTGTTATTGTGAAGTGGAAACATCTAGGAGCAACAACGGCTCAGCCGGAAAGTGGTAGGCCACACAAGCTCACAGAACGGGACTGCCGAGCACTGAAGCGTGTAAAAATAGTCTGTCCTCGGTTGCAACACTCACTACCGTGTTGCAACCTGCATCTGGAAGCAATGTCAGCAAATTAACTGTTAGTCGGGAGCTTCATGAAATGGGTTTCCATGGCCGAGCAGCCGCACACAAGCCTAAGATCACCATACACAATGCCAAGTGTCGGCTGGTGTAAAGCTTGCCACCAGTGGACTCTGGTGCAGTGGAAACACGTTCTCTGGAGTGATGAATTCCACTTCACCGTCTGGCAGTCCAACAGAGAAATCTTGGTCTGGCGGTTGCCAGGAGAACGCTACCTCCCCGAATGCATAGTGCCAACTGTAAAGTTTGGTGGAGGAGGAATAATGGTCTGGGGCTGTTTTTCATGGTTTGGGCTAGGCCTCTTAGTTCCAGTGTAGGGAAATCTTAAAGCTACAGCATACAATGACATTCTAGACGATTCTGGGCTTCAAATTTTGTGGCAACAGTTTGAGGAAGACCTTTTCCTGTTTCAGCATGACAATACCCCCGTGCACAAAGCGAGGTCCATATAGAAATGGTTTGTTGATATCGATGTGGAAAAACTTGACTGGCATGCACAGAGCCCTGACCTCAACTCCATTGGATGTCGATTAAGGCAGTCAGAGGGGTTGGCTTAAATGCGGAAGACACATTTCTGTTGAAGGCATTCAGTTGTACAACTGACCAGGTATCCCCCCTTTCCCATTTAACACCTTTGGGATGAATTGGAACACCGACTGCGAGCTACAGTAGGCCTAATCGACCAACCTCACTCACTGCTCGTGGCTAAATGCAAGCTAATCCCCGCTGCAATGTTCCAACATCTAGCGGAAAGCCTTCCCGGAAGAGTGGAGGCTGTAATAGCAGCAAAGGGGAGACCAACTCCATATTAATACCCATGATTATGGAATAGTTTTGGTCATGTAGTGTATCAGTTGCGAACAGTGAAGAATTCTGCTAGGTAGCTAGCTAAAAGGGGAAGGTTAACCACCAGTGGTCGGTTGAGAGAGTCTCCTTCCACCATATTTCTTGCACCAGTCTAGGCGCTAATCATCAAGGCAAAGTGTGGCTATTTGAAGAAGCTCAAACATAAAATATATTTTGATTTGTTTAACACTTTTTTGGTGACTACATGATTCCATATGTGTTATTTAATAGTTCTGATGTCTTCACTATTATTCTACAATGTAGAAAATAGTAAAAGAAAAGAAAAAACATTGGAAAAAAAGACATTGGATAAAAGTAGAGACTCAGAGCAAGAAATGTGGATATCATTCACTGCAGTTAAGGAACAATGGGAAAGTAATTCTGCTTTGAAAGTTGATAAACTTGTAGCCCCACTTTTGAGAAAATGGTCCATGAATGTTTTTCACACACCTACTGGAGCTCTTCGTCTACAACAATTCAGCATCGTTCACACCCTCTTAAGCTTAGCCCCACCCATCTCTTTAAGGATTCACGTGAGGCCATGTGGTAAAAACGTCAAATAAAATCTCTTTATTTGTCACATGCGCATGATACAGAAGGTGTAAATGATACAGTGAAATGGTTACTTGCATAGTAGCAATATCAAAAACAGAAAGTGTCTTGATACAAATATTTTATCATTATTAGATGACGCTTACCCGACACACTCATATAAATTGATGGATCATCTGAAGGAAATGCTATAACCACCCCCCAGCCACATCTAGCTAAGTGGATGGGCCACTATTGTCTAGACATAAACACCCCCAGACACACCTGGCTAATTTGACCTCCGGGCGAAGTGGAGTCTATTGTTTACACATGTAGCTAGCTAGGTAGCTAAACAATGAACCCGCATAATCTTATCTCATACGGTGGTGTATGTTTCATGATTAATTATTCATGGTGTGATTGTGATAATGTACAGAAACTCAAGACCTTTTGGTCACCCAACCTAGAATACCTCACAATCAATTGCCGACTGTATTACCTCCCAAGAGAATTATCTTCGGTTATAGTCACAGCCGTGTATATTCCCACTCAAGCCGATACCACTGGACTTTGTGCAAACTAGAAACCACATATTCTGGCCTCCCGGGTGGCGCAGTGGTCTAGAGCACTGCATCGCAGTGCTATGCTGCGCCACCAGAGTCTGGGTTCGCGCCCAGGCTCTGTCGCAGCCGGCCGCGACCGGGAGGTCCGTGGGGCGACGCACAATTGGCTTAGCGTCGTCCGGGTTAGGGAGGGTTTGGCCGGTAGGGATATCCTTGTCTCATCGCGCTCCAGCGACTCCTGTGGCGGGCCGGGCGCAGTGCGCGCTAACCGAGGGGGGCGGGTGCACGGTGTTTCCTCCGACACATTGGTGCGGCTGGCTTCCGGGTTGGAGGCGCGCTGTGTTAAGAAGCAGTGCGGCTTGGTTGGGTTGTGCTTCGGAGGACGCATGACTTTCGACCTTCGTCTCTCCCGAGCCCGTACGGGAGTTGTAGCGATGAGACAAGATAGTAATTACTAGCGATTGGATACCACGAAAATTGGGGAGAAAAGGGGGTAAAAAAAAATAATAATAATAATAATAAAAAAAAAAAAGAAACCACATATTCTGAGGCCGCATTTATTGTAGCTGGGGATTTTAACAAAGCAAATTTGAGGAAAACGCTACCGAAGTTCTATCAACACATTAACTGAAGTACTCTCACTGGAAATACACTCGACCACTGCTCCTACCCCTTCCGGGATGCCTACAAGGCGCTCCCCCACCCTCCCTTCGGCAAATCAGATCACAACTCCATTTTGCTCCTCCCTTCCTATAAGCAGAAACTCAAACAGGAAGTACCCGTGCTAAGGTCTATTCAACGCTGGCCAATCGGAATCCATGCTTCAAGACTGTTTTGATTACGTGGACTGGGAAATGCTCCGGGTAGCCTCTGAGAATAACATTGACGTATACACGGGCACGGTGACTGAGTTCATCAGGAAGTCTATAGGGGATGATGTTCCCAATGTGAATATTGAAACCTACCCAAACCAGAAACCGTATATACACACTAATGTTCAAAAGTTCGGGGTGACTTAGAAATGTCCTTGTTTATTAAAGAAAAGCACATTTTTTGTCTATTAAAATAACATCAAATTGATCAGAAATACAGTGCAGATATTGCTAATGTTGTAAATGACTATTGTAGCAGGAAACGGCAGATTTTTTATGGAGTATCTACAAAGGCCCATTATCAGCAACCATCACTCCTGTGTTCCAATGGCACATTGTGTTAGCTAATCCAAGTTTATCATTTTAAAAAGGCTAATTGATCATTAGAAAACCCTTCTGCAATTATGTTAGCAGAACTGAAAATGGTTGTGCTTATTAAAGAAGCAATAAAACTGTCCTTTAGACTAGTTGAGTATCTGGAGCATCAGCATTTGTGGGTTCGATTACAGGCTCAAAATGTCCAGAAACAATATATATATATTTTTACAACTAATTAAAGAGCAGCAGTAAATAAATAACGGTATCAAGGCTATTTACAGGGGGTACCGGTACAGTCAATGTGCCATCTCCAAAGCATACTAGAAATTGTCCTGTTTTGCCAATGGTTTATGAAATGAAAAAAACTTTCCAACACCAGCCATATCATGATAATTCATGAACGTTTATACGCCTTTATGACAGCTTTATGTAGCCTTTTTAGATAGGAGGAGTCAAGTCAAGTCAAGTGTTAACTAATCATACAGAGAAGCAGCAAAATTCATATGATTTATATGTTTAAGGTAATGTTAAGATAATGACTAAACATATTCCACTCTGAAACCATATAATTGTATGAAATTTCTTAGAATCATAAAACTATAATCTGATGATGTGTGTAGTTTTAGTCAGAATTAGAACAAGGACCTTTTGTTCCTTTTTAGTCTGTAAGCAGGTTGAAAATGGGAAACAAATGATAAGAGGAGCCATCGACAGACGAGTTGTACTACTGTGTTCCTTACAGGACATTCTGTCTCCACCCGTGGAGGGGTTAGGCTGGCAGAAAATTATGAATTATGAAAAAATATGAAAAATTATGAAACATGTTGCAGATTAAACAATGTATCTGTGTAGTGGAAAAACACCGACTTGTCTGAGCAAGGCATAGCTTAAGATTTGAACATGTATGTGTGTGCCTAAGAAAATACCGAGAACAATTAAACTGTGTTTGACTCGACCTGGCTACAACTCTGAGAAACTTATGATAGGACAGGGAGTACTTCTCAAGGTTTCCCTAATCTCGGGGGAATGGAACTGTCGGCTGGGTAGTGATACACAGGGGTGAGAACTCTGGAGAAGGATACAACTCACCTACTGTTCGTGTGTATGTATGTGCGTAGGATATCTACTGTTTGTGTGAAAGTATGTGCGTAAGTAAGGAGCAAGGTATAAAATGGATGTCTTTGTATAATGGACTTCAGAGTGCTCTCGTGAATAAACGTTTTGACTATTGTAAGCTGGGAAATCGGTCCGTTTCATTTCAACCAGAACCTTACAAACTCTGGGTTGCAGACTGAGTAGATTAATTGAAGTTTATGAACATTGATAACAAAATTCTCATAACATTTTACGACCACGGAAATCCCTCTGTGATTAAATTGAAGTGTTGACATAAATAATGCCTTGGTGAAGCGATTCATTGCTCCAGCCCAATTAGAAAGCCATGGAAGGGTATGGTGGATACTTGTGTCTGCCAACAGAAAAAGTATAGTGTCTGCCAACAGAAAAAGTATATTGTCAGAGTGCCAAGAGGATGGGACAAAGATCCCTACATATGCAAGACAAAACTGCTGATGCATAACGGAACTGCTCTCTTTCGCTGTCAATCTCTAGCTCTTTCTCTCTGACAGTCAATTTTCTATTGGTGATTGTTAGTTCTCAAAGATTATCTTATTTTTAAAACAATCTACATATTTTATATCTGGTTTTAGTCATTTAAGTTTACACTGACAATGTTTTACCATTATAAATAAATATCATATTTCTTGGCGTGGCAGCAATGATTTAGCAGCCCACTGCTAAATGAATATAGGGGAAACACTGTAGCACATTGAATCAGTTTAAAGGGATACTACAAGATTTCGGGAATTTAGTTATGAGTCATGCTCGTAATATGCTAACAAAGCATCTGCCAGACGTTATGTCAAGTGTCACCCAATTCTCCTTTGTGTCTACATCCTCCACGACCCTGACAATATGAGTTACATTAGTGGAGCACAGCCACTGACCTATCAGTTCTGAATGTGTTGCTGTGCCCAAGGCCATGGAGAGGGGTTTCCACTTACACTGGCCAGATCTCCTTTCCTCTCTCTGGGTGTAAGAGAATCCTCCTCAGGGTGCTTCCCCCTCAAGCCTGCTACTATATTGATCTCAGTCTCCTTTAAGAGGGCTGCGGGAGACAAGATTGGAGGAGGAAGGAGAATACCAAACTGCACCCATACAGCCCACCTGTAATTAGCCCATCCAACTACCTCATCCCCATACTGTTATCCATTTTATTTATTTTGCTCCTTTGCACCCCAGTATCTCTACTTGTACACTCAACTTCTGCACATCTATCACTCCAGTGTTTAATTGCTATATTGTAATTATTTCGCCACTATGGCCTATTTATTGCCTTACCTCCGTTATCCTTCCTCATTTGCACACACTGTACATAGACTTTTTCTATTGTATTATTGACTGTATGTTTGTTTATTCCATGTGTAACTCTGTGTTGTTGTTTGTGTTGCACTGCTTTGCTTATTTTTTTAAATACACTTACAAATGGCGAGACCAGAGGAAGGCCTCAAGCTAGAGGTGTGTGTGGCAGGAGATGGGTTGGGGGGTGTGGTGTGTGTGTGTGACTGATTTGGTGAGAGTGGGTTTATTCTAAATATGAAATTAAGTCCATCTAGGGCTGTTACGGTGACTGCATTACCGCCACAACGGCGGTCACGAGTCATGACGGCAGTCAAATTCCATGTGACCGTTTAGACACCGTAAATAGGATTCTCCAAGCTCTGATACTGCTGCTGGTCATTAGCAGCCTACCCAACTTGCTAACTGCCTGGTACTCAGCACTCTATTGTCCCTCTAATCACTGACTTCAAAGCAAATGTACTCAAAAATCTAATCAAACACTTCATGAGAGACCATGAGCTCATGTTGCACAACATTTCTGAAGGCTATGTAATTGCGTGAGAAAACAGTGTTTGGATGGCATCTATTAAAAAGAGCAGCGTCGCATCAGCTTTCTATAGGCTAGGCCTACTATATGTATTTCTTAAGTTTCCTAATATTAAGCACATTGCTTCTCGTTACAAACAGGAGTTTAACTTCTTATGGCTGGGGGCAGTATTGAGTAGCTTGGATGAATAAGGTGCCCAGAGGTGCCCAGAGTAAACGGCCTGCTACTCAGTCCCAGTTGCTAATATATGCATAGTATTAGTAGATTTGGATAGAAAACACTCTGAAGTTTCTAAAACTGTTTGACTGATGTCTGTGAGTATAACATAACTCATTTGTCAGGAAAAAACCTGATAACAAATCCAACCAGGAAGTGGGAAATCTGAGGTTGGTCGTTTTTCAACTCATTCCCTATTGAAGATACAGTGGGATATTGGTCATGTTGCACTTCCTAAGGCTTCCACTAGATGTCAACAGTCTTCATAAACTTTTTTGAGGCTTCTACTGTGAAGTGGGCCCGAATGAGAGGGGATTGAGTAAGGTCTACCATGACCTGAACATGCGCTGACCATGCGCATTCATGTGAGAGCGAGCTCTGTTCCATCGCACTTCTGAAGACAAAGGAATTCTCCGGTTGGAAGATTATTGAAGATTACGTTAAAAACATCCTTAAAATTCGATTAAATACTTTGTTTGTCATGTTTTTAAGGACTGTAACACTCCTTCGTCCGTACTTTCGCTAGACTTGCCTGCGCATCCTGAGTTTGGAAAGTGTACTGAACGCTAGAACAAAAAGGAGGAATTTGGACAGAAATGGACATTATCGAAAGAAAAAAAAACATTTATTGTGGAACTGGGATTCCTGTGAGTGCATTCTGATGAAGATCATCAAAGGTAAGTGAATGTTTATAATGTTATTTCTGACTTGGCGGAGAAATGTTGTTTATATCTGAGCGCCGCCTCAGATTATTGCATGGTGTGCTTTTTCCGGAAAGTTTTTTTGAAATCTGATACAGCGGTTGCATTAAGAACAAGTGTATCTTTAATTCTATGTAAAACATGTATCTTTCATCAAAGTTTATGATGAGTATTCCTGTTATTTGATGTGGCTCTCTGCAATTTCTCCGGATATTTTGGAAACATTTCTGAACATGGCGCCAATGTAAACTGAGTTTTTTTAAATATAAATATGCACATTATCGAACAAAACATACATGTATTGTGTAACATGATGTCCTATGAGTGTCATCTGATGAAGATCATCAAAGGTTAGTGATTAATTTTATCTCTATTTCTGCGACTCCTATCTTTGGCTGGGAAAATGGCTGTGTGTTTCTTGGACTTGGCGGTGATCTAACATAATCATATGTTGTGTTTTCGCTGTAAAAATTATTATTATTATATATTTTTTTTTAATCGGACACGATGGGTAGATTAACAAGATGTTTCTTTCATTTGCTGTATTGGACTTGTTAATGTGTGAAAGTTACATATTTCAAAAAAAAAAATCTGAATTTCCTTGAGACAATTGTATGTGCCATTCAGATGGTTAACTTCTTGACGCATTTATCAACAACAACCGCTAAACTGCAGAGCGCCAAATTCAAAAATAATACTAAAAATATTTATAATCATGAAATCACAAGTGAAATATACCAAAACACAGCTTAGCTTGTTGTTAATCCACCTATCGTGTCAGATTTTGAAAATATGCTTTACAGCGAAAGCAATCCAAGCGTTTGTGAGTTTATCAATCACTAGACAAAAAAGTAAGAACAGCTAGCCACAAATTAGCTTGGTCACGAAAGTCAGAAAAGCAATAAAATTAATCGCTTACCTTTGATAATCTTCGGATGTTTGAACTCACGTGACTCCCAGTTACACAATAAATGTTATTTTTGTTCGATAAAGATACATTTTATAACCAAAAACCGCCATTTGGTTTGCGCGTTATGTTCAGAAAACCACAAGCTCGTTCCGGTACTGAAGGGCAGACGTAAATTCCAAAAAGTATCCGTAATGTTCGTAGAAACATGTCAAAGGTTTTTTATAATCAATCCTCAGGTTGTTTTTAACATACATAATCGATCATATTTCAACCGGACGGTAAACTGTTCAATACTACAGAGAAAGAAAATGTCGAGCCACATCTCTCCTGCGCAGGAACTAATCAAAGGACACCCAACGCGTTTTGATAAATCTTGCTCATTTTCAAAATAAAAGCTTGAAACTATGTCTAAAGCCTGGTCACAGCCTGAGGAAGCCATTGGAAAAGGAATATGGTTGATACCCCTTTAAATGGAGGGGCAAGCAATGGAACAGGGATAATTGTAATTATTTTTTAAATGCACTTCCGGGTTGGAGTTCCTCAGGTTTTCGCCTGCAAAATCAGTTCTGTTATACTCACAGACAATATTTTGACAGTTTTGGAAACTTTAGAGTGTTTTCTATCCTAATCTGTCAATTATATGCATATTATAATATCTGAGCCTGAGAAATAGTCCGTTTACCTTGGGAACGTTATTTTACAAACATAAAAATTCTGCCCCCTAGCTGAAAGAAGTTAAATGAGCAAGACCAAATATTTAAGTGCCTTAGAACAGGGTATGATTGTGGGTGCCAGGTACACTGGTTTGTGTCAAGAACTGAAACGCTGCTGGGTTTTTCATGCTCAACAGTTTCCTGTTGGAGGAGGGTCACTTCTTTTTTGTTTATTTTTTCCTCTTTACATACTATATTTATTGTTACTTTTTGGCTCTGTCGCTTTGTCATTTTTGGGGTAGTGTGTGTAGATTGATGAGGGAAAAAAACGTTTTAAATAACTAACGTAACAAAATGTGGGAAAGGTCAAGGGGTCTGAATATTTTCCGAATGTACTGCATGTATCGAATCGTCTTGAAAGGGAAAGATGCACATCCCTAATATTTAGGCAAGTAAGCTTGCTAATTCCTTGATCCTGCTTTGTAGTACACCCCTCTGTCCTGCACTGGTCAAGCCTCTGAACACCTCAACTCATGCCTCAAACCATCACTGCTGTGATCCCTTCCCAGCACTAAGTAGCCTTCTCATTCCCATTCCCCATAATATATGTCACTATAAATGTCTTTATTGAAATGTTTTGGTTAAAATGACTTGTCTTTGGTGCTTTTTTAACACGCTTTGACGTCTGCGTCCTTTACCGTGGGTCTCCCGCCCTCCTATATTTTTCAAGTCACCAGCCTCCACTGGTATAGGTAATTCCATGTGAAGAAAGGATGTAGCTCAAACATTTACTCCAACTTGCTCTAGCGCACACTTTTTGGGCTCTATGCACCTTCGCACTCTCACTTTTGTAAAAAATAACAATCGTTTTGAGTCTGAATAATTTTGGGGCCAGTATGCATCATCCAGCACCCCCTTTTTTTAAATAAACATCTGTTATATGCCATGATGAAAACCAAGTAAGGAAATGCCCTGCTTGGTAATTGCAGTCTTTCCTTTTCCAGTAAAAGGAAATACTTCCATATTAGCAAGGCATTATACAGTCATCTCTACTCTGAGAGCATAGGCATTGGGAGCTGTCTGCCAATGAGTGCACCAGTTTGTCTGCATGCCAAGGATCACTATACTGATCCAGGATAGAACTGCTGATGCACAACGTCTCTCCCTTCCTCTCTCTCTCTCTCTCTCACACACACACCATCTATCTGTATTTGTCCATCCTGTTCCTCTAACTCTCTCATTTAAGTGTATGCACCTCTTATCTCTCGTAACACGAGTCTGTGGAGCAAGAGTGGGTTTCAAATAAAATACTATTGTGTTTGTCACATGCTTCTTAAACAACAGAGAAATGCTTACTTCACGGGCCCTCCCCAACAACGCCGAGAGAAAAATAGAAAAATATTAACACGAGGAATAAATACACAATGAGTAGAGAACGATAACTTTGCTATATACACGAGGTACCAGTACTGAGCCGATACGCAGTGCTGTGAGTTTATTAAGGTAGGTATGTACATATAGCTAGTAGGGGTAAAGTGACTAGGAAACAGAATAGATAATAAAACAGTAGCAGCAGTGTTGGCGATGAGTCAAAAGAGTTGATGCAAAAAGGGTCAATGCAGATATTAACGGAAGCATAGAGAACCGTCTATGGCATGGGTGGCTGGAATCTGACCATTTTTAGGGCCTTCCTCTGACACCCTCCTGGTATAGAGGTCCTGGATGGCAGGGAGCTTGGCGCCAGTGACATACTGGGCCGTGCGCACTACCCTCTGTAGCGCTTTACAGGGCACCAAAAAAATAAACCAAGCATCACACAGTTCTGCTCCCTAAATTCCCTTTCCCGTCTCACTCACTCAATTGCGTTCTGTCTGTCTGTCTGCTCGCTCCACACGCACGTGCGCGCTGTGTGCGCATAAAGAAATGGATGCTTAGAAAAAGGTATCTAACTGATGGGATAGGGTAAGGCAAAAGGTTAACAGTGTGGCTAGGGTTAAGAGTAAGGTTTAAAATCTGATTTTAAGAAGCAAAATTGTAGAAGCAAGCATGGTTTATGACTTTGTGGTGGTGGTAACTAACGTTAGTGACAACCCGACTTTGCGAACTGCTGGTGGCACTTAGCCTAGGCTAACCAATTCTATCAGCCCTCTAAAAATAGACAGTTCGACACTGAAAATATGCAAAAACATTAGTTTGATAAAGACAAAGTGCGTATTTTCATCAGAGTCATTAAGCCTAGGCCTACTCACCAGACAGATGTCCTGGCCATAATTCATCGCATGCAGTGTTCAATGTAGAATTGTTCATCCATGTAGAAAATTCCAAGGAACAAGCATAATAAACTCAATCGAACATCTGTATATCGAAAAGAAGACCGATTTTGGTTTGTAACCCTACAAAATGGTGTCTTTCAACTTGCCAAATTGAGCCCCGTTTCAAATAATTACTGAAAACAACTGTTCCAGCCACAGTACTTTGTTCTATTTTATTCTGTTATATTACATCATGTTTTATACTATAAAATAGGTGTTCACTGTGGTAAGGGCTCGGGAAATAAGATCGTCTTGTCTGCTAAACTAACAAAACAAGTCTATGCCATTGCACAGCCATAGGCTTCATTAAGCAATCACCACACTGCTGAGGTTACATTTTTTACATTTTAGTCATTTAGCAGACTCTCTTATCCAGAGCGACTTGGTGCATAGTGCATAGATTTTCATAACGATCCCCCGTGGTAATCGAACCCACAACCCTGGAGTTGCACGCACCATGCTCTACCAACTGAGCAACAAACTACTTCATAATATAACCAGTTGATGTTACAGTTTCAATAAATGGCACTTTCTTTTATTGACTCATTTATTTACTACATGACCCAATATGCATTGGGGCACGTAGCGGTCTGGCATCTGCCAAACCCAGATTCGTCAGTCGGACTGCCAGATGGTGAAGCGTGATTCATCACTCCAGAGAATGGGTTTCCACTGCTCCAGAGTCCAATGGCGGCAAGGTTTACACCACTTCATGGTCGAATTGCTGCAAAGAATCCACTACTAAAGGACACCAATCAGAAGAAGAAACTTGCTTGGGCCTAGAAACACGAGCAATGGACATTCGACCGATGGAAATCTGTCATTTGGTCTGATGAGTCCAAATTTGAGATTTTTGGTTCCAACCGCAGTGTCTTTGTGAGACGCAGAGTAGGTGAACAGATGATCTCCGCATATGTGGTTCCCACTGTGAAGCATGGAGGAGGAGGTGTGATGGTGCTTTGCTGGTGACAGTCTGTGATTTATTTAGGTCAAGGCACACTTAACCAGCATGGCTACCACAGCATTCTGCAGCGATATGCCATCCCATCTGGTTTGCGCTTAGTGTGACTATCATTTGTTTTTCAACAGGACAATGACCCAACACACATCCAGGCTGTGTAAGTGCTATTTGTCCAAGAAGGAAAGTGATGGAGTGCTGCATCAGATGACATGGCCTCCACATTCACCCGACCTCAACCAAATTGAAGAAACTCAAATATATTTTGATTTGTTTAATACTTTTTTGGTTACTACATGATTCCATGTGTTATTTCATAGTTTTATTCAACAACGTAGAAAATAGTAAAAATAAAGAAAAACCCTTAAATGAGTAGGTATGTCCAATTTAGCAATTAGGATTCGTCATCTGTAAAGGTTGTGATAAATTAGCCATTGTTTCTCACTTTTAGCATATAGATAAATGCGCACATATTATTTTTCAGTGTTTTGTTCTAAAAAAATAAGGGTACTCAGAAGAAAAAAAATCAGGCGAGTACTTGAACAGTCAAAAAAGGTCACATGCTTGTCCAGTCTCAGCATTGACTCCTGTCAAAATAAAAGTTTAATCAAATTTTAGAAACACACGTGCGCGAACACACACACATACACACTCCTACCACAATTGCGAAGTGCAAAGACTTCAGCCAATGACCACAAACACACGCTAAACGTACCATGGAGCGCACACACAAATTCCTCTTGACCCTACCACACACACGCACACACTCCTGATGCTACCACATAGGACCCTAACAGATGCAGTCCTGAGCCTAACACACATATATAAATGTGACCCTGCAATGGACCACACATATAGTTCTCACCTAGACACAAACGAGCAGTGCTTGACTTGCACTGGAATAGGTGCAGGTACTGTTTATACTGAGGTGCAGGAGCTCCACAATACTTTTGAGCTAATATTCTATAAGAGGAACAGGAGCACAAGCAGTAGAAAATTTGAGGTGCCGGTACTCCGCTCCGGTGAGCTCCTGTCCAAGTCAAGCACTGCAAATGATCTCCCTCGCCCTCCATTTGGCAAATCTGACCATAATTCTATCCTCCTGATTCCAGATTACAAGCAAAAATTTAAGCAGGAAGCACCAGTGACTAGATCAATAAAGTGGTCAGATGAAGCAGATGCTCAGCTACAGGACTGTTTTGCTAGCACAGACTGGAATATGTTCCGGGATTCTTCCGATGGCATTGAGGAGTACACCACCTCAGTCATCGGCTTCATCAATAAGTGCATAGACGAAATCGCACCCACAGTGACCGTACGTACATATCCCAACCAGAAGCCATGGATTTCAGGAAACATCTGCACTGAGCTAAAGGCTAGAGCTGCCGCTTTCAAGGAGCGGGATACTAATCCGGACGCTTATAAAAAAAATCCTGCTGTGTCCTCAGACGAACCATCAAACAAGCAAAGCGTCAATACAGGATTAAGATTGGATCCTACTAAACTGTCTGACGCTCGTCGGATGTGGCAGAGCTTGAAAACTATTACGGACTGCAAAGGGAAACCCAGCCGTGAGCTGCCCAGTGACGCGAGCCAACCAGATGAACTAAATGCCTTTTATTCTCGCTTCGAGGCAAGCAACACTGAAGCATGCATGAGAGCACCAGCTGTTCTGGACGACTGTATGATAACACTCTCAGTAGACGATGTGAGCAAGACCTTAACACAGGTCAACATTCACAAAGCCGCAGGGCCAGATGGATTACCAGGACGTGTACTCAAAGCATGCGCGGACCAACTGGCAAGTGTCTTCACTGACATTTTCAACCTCTCCCTGACAGTCTGTAATACCTATATGTTTCAAGCAGAACACCATAGTCCCTGTGCCCAAGGAAGCGAAGATAACCTGCCTAAATGATTACCACCCCGTAGCACTCACGTCGGTAGCCATGAAGTGCTTTGATCAGCTGGTCAAGGCTCACATCAATAAGATCCTCTCAGATACCCTAGACCCACTCCAATTTGCACACCGCCCCAACAGATCACGCAATCTCAATCGCACTCCACACTGCCCTTTCCCACCTGGACAAAAGGAACACCTATGTGAGAATGCTGTTCATTGACTACAGCTCAGCATTCAACACCATAGTGCCCTCAAAGCTCATCAATAAGCTAAGGACCCTGGGACTAAACACCTCCCTCTGCAACTGGATCCTGGACTTTCTGACGGGCCACCCCCAGGTGGTAAGGGTAGGCAACAACACGTCTGCTACGCTGATCCTCAATGCCAGGTATGGTAACTGCTCAGCATCTGACCGTAAGGCGCTACAGAGGGTAGTGCGTTCGGCCCAGTACATCACTGGGGCCAAGCTTCCTGGCATCCAGGACCTCTATAAAAGGTGGTGTCAGAGGAAAGCCCCCAAAAATTGTCAAAGACTCCATTCACCCAAGTCATAGATTGTTTTCTCTGCTACCACACGGCAATCGGTACCAGAGCGCCAAGTCTAGGACCAAAAGGCTCCTTAACAGCTTCTACCCCCAAGCCATAAGACTGCTGAACAATTAATCGAATGGCCACCAGACTATTTACATTGACACCCCCCCCCCCCATTTGTTTTTTATACTGCTGCTACTCGCTGTTTATTATCTATGCATAGCCACTTCACCCCTACATACATGTACAAATTACCTCAACTAACCTGTACCCCCGCACACCGACTCGGTGTATAGCCTTGTTATTGTTATTTTATTGTGTTACTTTTTATTATCCTTTACTTTATTTGGTAAATATTTTCTTAACTCTTCTTGAACTGCACTGTTGGTTAAGGGCTTGTAAGTACGCATTTCACAGTAAGGTTGTATTCGGCAGAGGTGACAAATAAAGTTTGATTTGACAGACAGGTGAGACAGACAGACGTGTGCAATCCGTTACTGAGCTACAGCATTAGGCTAAGATCAAGAATGGTCATGAGAGTCAATTCCCTAGACCAGGGATGGGCAACTGGTGGAACCCGGACCCCCTTTTGGACCAATTTCACACAAATTGGCTACTCAGTCTGGGTCTCATCTTACTGTTGAGAGTTAGAATAATAGAATACACAAGGTGCAATTTCCAAAATGTGGTTGTGCATCAGCAGTCACTCAGTTAGCCGATGTCAACTAAATGTTTAGCAGCCAGCCATCTAAAATTGTAGTAAGCATGGTCGAATTACCGACCAGGGTGGAGCCCATTGAGCATCTGTAAGCATTTGACTCCATTTTAGTGCAAAATGTGTAGAATTGCATGAAATTAGCTGTAAAACTGCTAATGTTTCTCTCCGCTCCATAGCAAAATGTTTAGAATCGCAGCAAACTTGCTTTAAAACAGAAAAATGTTCACTATGCCCCATGGCAAAATGTGCAGAATTTAACTTTTAAACGTTTTTTTTTTTAAGTATCTTCGCTTTCACGAGGGGGTCCACTAAAATGTTTTGCTCACAAGGTGGGGGCATGGACTGATGTGGATACGCAGATTCATGATGAGTTCCAATTCTTTGTGGCCCCCACCCCATCAAAGTTGCCCATCCCTGCCCTAGACTATTGGTCATCATTTCATTTGAGATTCATTTGCTTTTGGGGCATCCATCCCCTTTAGGTGGTATTTCGTTGTCCTCTGGTGTAACAAATGTCTTTCATTGCCTTAAAAACTACCACTTCTCCAATTCATCTAAATTAAAGGATTACCAGACTTACATACACACAGTTACTCATCTGTGAAGAGATTTGTGACATGGAAAAACACATGAAAGCAAAACCATACATTTTGTTCAATTACAAAAGGACTGGCTTTAAAAAAATAATAATAATAATAATTGTGAGCGCTAAGTCTTGGAAATGGTGGACTACTTATACTCAAATTACTTGGGCGAGACTGATAAGTGAGACACTTGAGATGTGTGCTCTGAGCATATAATGCTGTCTACCTCAATTTTTTATCTTAGGCCAATCATTTTGACATAAACGGTTTGGATATTACAATTAATCAAATTTACTTGACATTGGATTAGTTTCCAAGGTGTGAACCAGGTGTGCTTTTTTTCTTTCTATCCACTTTTCTGCCAGACTTTTCTCAACAAATGTTTCAAATTGAAATACTGTAGAACAAAGGGAACAAGTTACGTATGTGCTTGAGAAAAACAGATATTTTGGTTACTTACACAAACGCGTGGTACAGTAGCGCCCATCCTCTCGGTCTCTCCAGGGCATCGTAAATAAGGGTTTGAATTCTCCGCTTCCTGATGTTATTCCGCTTAACGGGTCGCGTGTACCCCAGGGGCGTCTTGGCCAACAGTCCGAAACCCTGTGTGCTCCTTTTGAAATCTTCCCGACCCGGAGCCACCAGCAAGAGAGCTCCATCTTTGTCCACCCCAGCCTCTTGGTCCAAGTCCACGGGCAGGACTGATGTCTTTTTGTCCCTCTGCTCCTCTGAACCGTTAGCAACATTTCTGGACCTGATCCCCATGTTCACTCGTGATCCTTGGCGCCGGGTTTATGGAGATCTGGTATGAGCCGCATGTCATGATCTGAAGGGATAAATCAAGATGACTTCAGCAGAGGGTCATTTAAGGATCTGGTCCCTTTCATAAAGGGGGGTGCTCCTCAGTCTGACTGGAGAGAACATAAAGGGTGTGTGTGTATATATATATATATGTGTGTGTGTGTGTGGGGGGGGGGGGGGGGGGGGGGGGCTATATAGCTACTTTGCACACTTGACAATGCATGAGTGAATACTCTTTGCAATAGCTTATTCAATTGGGTGTTGTATTTGCAGACAACGCTATCAATTAGGAAGCGTGCCAGCGTAGGTTATTAATGCCTAGCGATAAAACAATAATGTAGCTATGAATGGAAACATTCGACCACATTAAGAAGATTCGAGCAACAATTGCATGGCATGTTATTTCATAACCCTTAACAGACTGTCAACAGTAAATAGCCTACTACACCTTGTATTTCCATCGCTAAAATGTGAAAAGAACTGATAGAAAAACATAGGCTAGGCGAGCTCGCAACACTGGCTAAATTATCCATGAGGGACGAGACGTCCACAGGGAGTTGACCCGTAGCCTACCCGTGCTCCAAAGCCGACTGCTCCCGACAAAGCATGATTTATGTCGAGGCTTCCTCCTTCCAGCCTACACCTGCCGCTCCCGATAAAACCAACGCTGTGATGAGAGGTGGGGTATGGATGAGATGTCTTGCGTGATGGAGGAGAAAGGAGTCGATACGGAAATTGAAGCCCAACGATACCAGGGAAAGATTCCTTTTTCTTCCAGTGGCGAGAACAAGTTGCCTGGCTACCCAGACTACATGCTACGCCACGCCCACGGACGTGAGTTTCTTCAAGTATAGAGAACGACAGAGCAGCGGTAGAATTTTGTGTGAGACGTCAGGCTAGCCAGAACCTACGTCGAAAATGTACGTCTTCGACCTAGGCTATAGCACAGGAGACTTCTGGAGCAGGTGATGCATTGCTGACATCGCATCTCCGAACGCTTTTGCACGTCCGCACAATTATGTAAATATTACATGATTATCAAATTAGATTCGGCTCTGCCTATTTATTACTTTTATATTCTGTTAATTGTTCGTGATAAGCAAAGCAAATTGTAATTAGGAATTTGATAGGATCTTGAAGAAATACAAAAAAATATATGGACGTCAGTGGGCGCAAATAAGATTTGCAACACCCACTGGGCATACATTGGTTTTCAAGGCAATCACTGTAGGTGTAATCAACGTGGAAAATACATTGGATTTGAAAAAAGTACTGTTTTCTTCTCATTTCAACCAGCATTGTAAAAATTGCAATTAGGGTAAATTTTCCATTTAAATACATTGACTACATCTGACTAACAGGTTGTTACATCAATCTAATTTCAACATAATCATCATAACTATGTACACATTGAAATTCCACATAGAAACATTGAAGATATTTTTAATCCTATTCATGTATTGGGTGATTGAAATGAAGTGGAATTCTATATTTGATTAGACATTTTAGTAGAGGTAGTCTATGCAAACGACTATGGAAGCTGATCAATGTCTAAATGTTTTGACATGATAGTTCAGCTGAATCAACATAGCTTATTTTTAAAGCTAAGCAGGGCACATAGTCTTACATGCTGACCAGACCGCACCGACTTGCGCACGTTGATTTTGCCCACCCACACCAGACACGATCAGGACATGTAGGTTGAAATATTAGTTTCTAGTCATCTCTCCTCCTTCTTTAAGGCTTATTATTATTATTTTGGACTTTATATGGTGGTTGGCAACCAACTTTAGGTGTATTGCCACAACCGGCGAGTGTGGACCTAAGTTCATCTTTCAATCACCCACGTGGTTAAATGCTCCTAAAAACCAATGAGGAGATGGGAGAGGCCAAACTTGGAGCGCGTTGAGCGTCACAAATAGAACCAATTTCTATTTTAGCGCCTGGCCACACCGATGCTCGTGAGCAGTGTGGGTGCAATGATTGAATAACATGTGTACATTTATTTTGCAATGCGCAAGCGACGTGTCCGGTCTTGGCAGCATGTAACATGGTAGGCTGGTTATTACTGAAGTACATTACCAGTCATATACCAGTAGGTGTCACTGTTCAGTTAGAAAGTGTTGGACTGGGGCTTCACATTGTATTTGAATTTGTCACATGCTTTGTAAACAAAAGGTATAGACTAACAGTGAAATGCTTACTTAATAGAACAATTACAACACAAGGAATAAATACATAATGAGTGAAGATAACTTGGCTATATACACAGGGTACCAGTACTGAGTCGATGTGCAGGGGTATGAGGTAATTGAGGTAGATATATAGTGTATGTGGACACCCTTTTCAAATTAGTGGATTCAACTATTTCAGCCACACCTGTTGCTGACAGGTGTATAAAATCGAGCACTCAGCCATGCAATCTCAATAGACAAACATTGGCAGTAGAATGGCCTTACTGAAGAGCTCAGTGACTTTCAATGTGGCACCGTCATAGGATGCCACCTTTCCAACAAGTCAGTTAGTCAAAATTATACCCTGCTAGAGCTGGCCCAGTCAGCTTTAAGAACTGTTATTGTGAAGCAGAAATGTATCGGATCAACAATGTCTCAGCCGCAAAGTGGTAGGCTACACAAGCTCACAGAACGGGACCGGCAGGCGCTGAAGCCGTAAAGATCATCTGTCCTCGGTTGTAACACTCACTACCAAGTTCCAAACTGCCTCTGTTCGTTGGGAGCTTCATGAAATGGGTTTCCATGGCCGAGTAGCCGCACACAAGCCTAAAATCAACATACGCACCAAGCATCGGCTCGACTGGTGTAAAGCTCGCTGCCATTGGACTCTTGAGCAGTGGAAACGCATTCTTTTTTGTATTCTTTTTTATTTAACCTTTATTTAACCAGGCAAGTCAGTTAAGAACTAATTCTTATTTACAATGACGGTCTACCCCGGCTAAACCCTCCCCTAACCCGGACGACGCTGGGCCAATTGTGCGCCGCCCTATGGGACTCCGGATCAAGGTCGGTTGTGATACAGCCCGGGATCGAACCCGGGTCTGTAGTTGGCACTTAGGCTGCTGCACTTAGACTGCAGCGCTACTCCGTCCCCCCAAAACGCGTTCTCTGGAATGAACCATCTGATGGACAAATCTCGGTTTGGCGGTAGCCAGGAGAACGCTACCTGCCCTAATGCAAAGTACCAACTGTAAAGTTTGGTGGAGGAGGAATAATGGTCTGGAGCTGTTTTTCATGGTTTGGGTTAGGCACCTTAGGTCCAGTGAAGGGAAATCGTAACGCTACAGCATACAATGACATTCTATACAATTTTGTGCTTCCAACTTTGTCGCAACAGTTTGGGGAAGGCCCTTTCTTCTTTCAGCATGACAATGCCCCCATGCACAAAGCGATATTCATACAGAAATGGTTTGTCGAGATTGGCGTGGAATAACTTGACTGGCCTGCAGAGAGCCCTGACCTCAACCCCATCAAACACCTTTAGAATGAATTGGAACGCCGACTGCGAGCCAGGCCTAATTGCCCAAAATCAGTGCCCGACCTCACTAATGCTCTTGTGGCTGAATGGATGCAAGTCCCCTCCAGCAATGTTCCAACATCTATTGGAAAGCCTTCCCAGAATAGTAGAGTCTGTTAAAGCAGCAAAGGGGGGACCAACTCCATATTAATGCCAATGATTTTGGAATGATGTGTTCGACAAGCAGGTGTCCACATACTTTCGGCCATGTAGTGTATGTACATATAGGTAGGGGTAAAATAACTAGGCAAAAGTATAAATAATAAACAGTAAGGGAGGGAACTTTATTTATAATATGGGTTATATGGAGATAATCATACCGCTCTAAAATGAAAATGGATGGCTCTCCGTATATATTTTTACCTAAACCCTTCCTAAATGCTTGAAAAAAAACAACTAACCCTCCCCTAAACCCAAAATAATAATTAAAACAAAGTGGATAGCAGAGAACATGACTACCGTTTAAACTCACTTCTTGAACAGACCAGAGCCTTAGATATGCAGTTTTAGAAACTGGTCTTTGGTCTGTTAGCATTACATGGCAATGCAGGAATTTTGACAGAGCACAGGGCTGCGGGCCAGAAGGTTGTGGGTTCATGGACATGAGTAGGGGTGGAAAGATCTCCTTTATTGTAAAACCATTATATGAGTCTATCATTTTATAAAAATGTCATACAATTCTACATTTATTTTGCATATTAGCAGAGTATTTTATAATACTACACAAATTACCAAAATTCCAGGCTAAGGAAGGACAGAGAGATAGGCCAATGTGTTCATCTTCTCCAATGCCAAATCAGTCTGTCTTGTTTGCAACAAAACTGGCCCTGTTTGCAAATAATTAAATCTAAGATGTCATTAGGAATCTGAGCATGGTACTTTCAAAAGTTAGGCCCTACCTTTCCACCCCAGACAGAGTAGGCCTACCGACACAGAAAAATGTAAGCTTTAACTGCTGGCTACTCTTCTGTTAACCCAACGAGAGAAGGTCACGTGTTTACCTAAAAGCTGTCTGGTTTTAAACATATGATATTGTACAGAAAGTTAATAGCTTAATCAAGTGATAGTGACAGAATTAGATTACTTCCCAAGCAAAGTAATTTTTTTGTCTAGTAAACAATGATATTCCCATAGATATCGGAGTCACATCTTTCTCTGGTAATTTACAGCTCGTTTCTAGCCTGAAGCATCGCCGACCAAAGCACTGTTATAGATCACTTTATATGGTCAGTTCTGTTTTATTTTCTTCAAAATCTTAAGCTAAGAAGAAACAGGCCTGTGCTTTTTGCCATTATCTTTAATAAAAAGTAGGCGTTCACTATTTAAAGAGTGCATGGTGAGTGGAGGAATGGATAGACAAGTTCTTTTATTTCATTTTTTTATTTCACCTTTATTTAACCAGGTAGGCTAGTTGAGAACAAGTTCTAATTTGCAACTGCGACCTGGCCAAGATAAAGCAAAGCAGTGTGACACAGACAACAACACAGAGTTACACATGGAGTAAACAATAAACAAGCCAATAACACAATAAACACGTCAATGACACAGTAGAAAATAATAAGTATTTATACAGTGTGTGCAAAATGCATGAGGAGGTAGGCAATAAATAGGCCATAGGAGCGTCTATGGATAGCTAAGTCTATGGATAGTGTGGGGGCTGAATCAGAATTAGTTAGGTAACATAGATAAATAAGATGTTTTATTTACATAATATGCTTATGTGAGATACTTGTCATTAGAATGTCTCCTTTTGGACTATACTGTTGGCAGTTGCACTTTTCCCTTCTCAGCTAGGGAAAAGTCACTTGGGGCCCAGAGAGGGGAGAGGTCAGGCTTGTCTTTTGCATGTCTGGTAATATGCAGAATACCAGAAAGGGAGAAGTCAGAATGGAACATTGTCTTCATATGTGAATGCATCTGTTAAACCATGTGAAGGGATGGTGTGATTAAGGAGGAACCAATTATCTCTTGGCTCCACAATGTCTGTGTGCAAGTCACTCCCCTCAGTGAGATTGTCCAGGAGTGGGGTGTTCTTGAGATGGGAGTATCTAAAGTTGACAATTGATATATGCCATTGGATGAGTTGGTGTTTTTGTACTATGAAGTACCAGGAACGAGATTAGAACCTCGTCTTAGAGACCAAACTGAACGATAATTTATAGCTAATGCTATCTGGCTATGGGATACTCCTTTCTCAAGTAAAAGGCCCTTTGTGATGTTCCTGAGATCTGTGGTTCGTCATGTGAGTTGAGAGGGGTGTATCTTGGCTATAAAAGATACTGGTATTCTTTTGTAGGCACTCTCAGAATTCATTATTGACACTGAATTGATCTGAGAGTCAAAGGGCGATTTTAAAGCTCACATACACTTAAAGATGAAATTTAAGTATAACTCTGACTGGTGTGTGGTTTATAACTCTCCTCATTTAGTAATACAGGAAATTACCACGGCAATAGCAGTCTACACTATTATAATTAGTGGTGACTCAAGAAACCCTGGAGATCCTCAAAGAACCCCTGGAATTCCTCAGGGAACCATTGCTAGTCAATGGTTCATGTTTGCACCTTCAGTTAGTTGAGGGGTTCTTGGAGGAACCTTTAATGGTTCAATGTAGCAGCAGGTTCCTGGAAGAACCCTGGAGTGGAGGTGCGCTTTGTAGGGGCTTGACTTTAAAGCTCAATCTTTTTTGGGCCACTCGTTAGAGTAAATGTCATTCCTGTTAATCTGTTCTGTTGTATTGTCATCACATGTTAAAGTTGAACACTGACAGTTTTCTAGCTACAATGAGGCTAATAGAGGTGTCTTAGCTCCTCAAGAGCCTATGCATATCCCAAATTTGGAATAGTTACTACTTTATATACTCAGCAATGTTAATGTTATTAATATTATATTAGAATGATGCAATCTGGATAAATATTCAAGGAAACAAACAAAATTGCAACGTACAAACCTTTCATGATGAACAGGAATTACATTTACGCTGACATGTGGCCAAAAAAACTGGTGATGTCTTGTGAGGACCTGCCTTACAACAGGCCTACAAGCCCTCAGTCCAGCCTCTCTCAGCCTATTGCGGACAGTTGAGCACTGATGGAGGGATTGTGCGTTCCTGGTGTAACTCGGGCAGTTGTTGTTGCTGCCATCCTGTACCTGTCCCGCAGGCGTGATGTTCGGATGTACAGATCCTGTGCAGGTGTTGTTACACGTGGTCTGCCACTGCGAGGATGATCAGCTGCCCGTCCTGTCTCCCGGTAGCGCTGTCTTAGGCGTCTCACAGTATGGACATTATATTTTTTTGCCCTGGCCACATCTGCAGTCCTCATGCCTCCTTGCAGCATGCCTAAGGCACGTTCACGCAGATGAGCAGGGACCCTGGGCGTCTTTCTTTTGGTGTTTTTCAGGGTCAGTAGAAAGGCCTCTTTAGTGTCCTAAGTTTTCGTAACTGTGACCTTAATTGCCTACCGTCTGTAAGCTGTAGGCAGTGGGGATTTGGGTGCAGAGTTCAACACAGGTTCTGCTTGTCGAAAGCCGCAATAGCCCCGTGTGACACTTCCTCAATCAAGACATTTGACACCTCTTGTTCTGTCTTCGTGAAAGGAAAGAGTTTACTTTTTCTTTTACTCACCACTCAGCTTCTAAAACTGTAGAAACAGAATGGGTTCAACTGGAGTTCAGACTGAGAAGGCACACGATTAGAGGCATTTATTCTTAGAGACATTGATTCAGCCATAGCCTATATAGACATTCAGTATTTCTATTAACACCAATATTTGAATGCTCTAATCCAGCATATTTCATGTGGTAGGAGATACACTCTCTCCAGCTGCATAGAGAATGTGAAAAATTGGTCGATGTGCCCTTGAGCAAGGCACTTAACCATACTTTTCTCCAGGGGCGCCGTACTACTATGGCCGACCCTGTAAATCAACACATTTCACTGCCCCTAGGTGCATTGAAAAAAATGTATAAGTTTAAGTCCACCTGAGCGAGTCTGACCACAAGTCAGAGACCACTATGACACATCAAATGTGTTTGATTGATCCTTTTTTTTGTGTAAAGCGACATGTTAGCAGGCGATGCAGCTTCATGGAAGAGACTGTCTACATGCAAAGCAAATGCAGATGAACTGAAAATGCACAGTAAGTCCATAATAATTTAGCATAACGCGTATTCAATCATAAATCAAAAACAGATCATGGCCATTGTAGGCTATATTGGCTCTACAATAACAGCACACATTTCTTTTCTGGCGTGTAGGCTACAATGTTGCACATTTGTGCTGCAACAGTTGGCTACACGCAAAAAAAATATGGGTTCAACAAGGATTCTTCTAAGATCCTCATAGTTCTTCGAAGAACATTAGAGTTCTTGGCACTGAAAAATGGCCCCAAAAGGTTCTTCCAAGAGCTCCATAAGAGGTTGGGTTTATCAAGGAACCTCCTTAGGTTCCTGCAAGAACCCCCAAGAACTAACTGCCCAACTGAAAAATGTGGATTTGAATTTGAGAAAACAGCAGGTGCAGGCACTTAATGGATTTTTTTAAAGATCTCCTCAATTTAAGGTAAGGTTTCTCCCTTGTATAATCTAAATTGATATTGTTTTATGATGAAACCACCTATCTTTTCATATTTGTGCAAATTACTGTTCTTTCTAAAATATAAAATGGACACAATTCAATGGATGTCCATCAACAAAGAGGTAAGAATATGTAGAAGGCAATTGCTGCATTGGGCGCAGATGACTGAACTGCCCACCTATTTGTGTGTTTCTGTGTCTGCAGGTGTTCTTTTTTTTTACCCCCTTTTTCTCGTGGTATCCAATTGTTAGTAGTTTCTCGTGGTATCCAATTGTTAGTAGTTACTGTCTTGTCTCATCGCTGCAACTCCCGTACGGACTCGGGAGAGGTGAAGGTCGAGAGCCACGCGTCCTCCGAAACACAACCCAACCAAGCCACACTGCTTCTTAACACAACGCGCATCCAACCCGGAAGCCAGCCACACCAATATGTCAGAGGAAATACCGTACACCTAGCGACCTGCTCAGCGTGCACTGCGCCCGGCCCACCACAGGAGTCGCTAGTGCACGATGAGACAAGGATATCCCTTTGTCTCTAGTATTATCTGAGATTTTCTGTGCAACTGTTTTGTCGAATTTGCCTATGACTTGTAAAAGTTCAAGGACGTTTCCCTGGTTGATAGCCATGTCGTTTTCTATATCTCCTCTCTGTGAAAGTCCCTGGTATGCAGTGTAACGCAATGACTCCACAACTGCTCTCATACACTCTCTGTTCTCTCTGACTATTTTCAAATGTTCATCACTTAGAGCACTGCATATTGTTGAGCCAGACTCTTTCTGAATAGTCCACTCATTCCACGATGTCATTGCATATTTATGCTCCAAACTAGCATTGAAGTAATGATCCTGCTGTCCAACTTTTGTGGCTAGATAGCGCCGAAGAAGAGGGCGCCTTGGTTCTTCAACAGGTGACTGGCTTAAATTAGAGGGAGCGGTGGCTGTGCTAACATTGCAGCTAACGGTGGCTAGCAGCTAGCAGCGATGAACTGCTCTGGTGCTCCCTCACGTTGTGGCTCTCGAGTTTCTCTCTCCGACTCATTTTTCTTATCTCCCTCTTCTTTCCCCCCCCGGAGACAGGGTCTGGATTTTAAATTTCTACCCGCACTTTTTTCTTGGTCAGAAAACGGTCCAATGGGGCGAGATGGGTGACTAGCTAGCTAGAAGTTAGCTCACATAACGTAGCCTAACGTGCGCGAGCATACACACCAGACCTCTCACTCAACATCAACAAAACAAAGGAGATGATCGTGGACTTCAGGAAACAGCAGAGGGAGCACCCCCCTATCCACATCGATGGGACAGTAGTGGAGAAGGTAGAAAGTTTGAAATTCCTCAGCGTACACATCACGGACAAACGGAAATGGTCCACCCACACAGACAGTGTGATGAAGAAGGCGCAACAGCGCCTCTTCAACCTCCGGAGGCTAAAGAAATTTGGCTTGTCACCTAAAACCCTAACAAACTTTTACAGATGCACAATTGAGAGCATCCTGTCGGACTGTATCACCGCCTGGTATGGCAACTGCTCTGCCCACAACCACAAGGCTCTCCAGAGGGTGGTGCGGTCTGCACAATGCATCAGCGTGGGCAAACTACCTGCCCTCCATGACACCTACAGCACCCGATGTCACAGGAAGGCCAAAAAGATCATCAAGGACAACAACCACCCGAGCCACTGCCTGTTCATCCCGCTATCATCCAGAAGGCGAGGTCAGTACAGGTGCATCAAAGCGGAGACCGAGAGACTGAAAAACACCTTCTATCTCAAGGCCATACAGCCACTAACACAGAGAGGCTGCTGCCTTCCATATAGACTTCAAATCATTGGCCACTTTAATAAATGGATCAGCAGTCACTTTAATAATGCCACTTTAATAATGTTTACATACCCTGCATTACTCATCTCATCTTGCCTATGCCGCTCTGCCATTCTTATTCCATTCCTTTACTTAGATTTGTGTATATGAGGTAGTTGTTGTGGAATTGTTAGATTACATGTTAGATATTGCTGCACTGTCGGAACTAGAAGCACAAGCATTTCGCTACACTCGCAATAACATCTTCTAACCATGTGTATGTGGCCAATATAATTTGATTTGTTTTGATTCCCAGAAGGCATGGATTATTGAGCCATTGTTAGTTTTACAATTAAGACACGACACTGCCATTTGTGCTGTAGAATTTGTGAATTTTGTCTCTTGTGTAATACAATTCTATACATCAGTTTATAGTGGATTAAGCGTACATTTTCATTAACTGTAATTTTGTTAGTTAAGTTCCAACATTCCTTCCATCTTGTGCCTATATCAGTTCTTAAGTCTTGGTTCCAATAGTTTATATTTTTCTAAAAGAATCTCAGTTGGATAGGCTCTCTGCAAGGTTTTGTATATCTTACCTATCATTTGAATGTATTTTTCTGACTCAAATAGGATTCCCTCAAGATTGCTCTGATATCCAAAAGATTTCAAATCGAAAATTCTTGACAAGAAACTTTTACGTTGCATGTATTGAAAAATATCTACATTGGTCAGTCCAAAATGTCTATTTCATTCGGTCATGGAAATAAATGTATTGACTGTTACCATGTCATTTACGGTTTCTATATCTTTAGTTTTCCATTTGGACCAATTTATCGGTGAATTCTGAAAAGCTATCCAAGGATCGTTTAATACGGTTGTGTCACAACATCCGCCGAAGTCGGCTCCTCTCCTTGTTCGGGCGGCATTCGGCGGTCGACGTCACCGGCTTTCTAGCCATCGCCGCTCCATTTTTCATGTATCCATTTGTTTTGTCTTTTTCCCTACACACCTGGTTTTCATTCCCCAATCAATCTACATGTATTTATTCCTCTGTTCCCCATCATGTCTTTGTGGAAGATTGTTTGTGTTACGTGTGAATTGTTGACGCACCAGACTGGCTGGTTTTTTCCGTGTTATTTTCACAAATGTTTATTGTTAAACATAATTATTGTGACTGTTTTGCGCGTTTTGCACTTCTGCCTAAATAAAGTGTGCGCATGTTCACAAATCTCTGCTCTCCTGCACCTGACTTTTCTACCAGTACGCACACACCTGACAGAATCTTCCACCGACCATGGAGTCAGCAGGAGCATGTACCCCGGGTCAGAGGAGTCGAGGAGCGCGTCCAGGAACACGCGGCAATACTACGTCATCTCGGTGCCATGATGGACCGCGTTGTCCAGACCATGGACCACTGGAAGAGACAGGAAGACTCTCTAGCGCCTCGACCAGCGCAACCAGGGTTACCTCTACCCGTCCCGTCCGGATCCAGCTCCAGTGGGATGCGTCTCTCCCTTCCCAGGGAGTATGATGGGACGGCCGCACAGTGCCAGGGGTTCCTTTTACAACTGGACCTATACCTGGCCACCGTTCACCCAGCTCCCTCAGGAAGGGAGAGAGTATCCGCCCTCGTCTCATGCCTTTCGTGGAGAGCTCTGGAGTGGGCAAACGCCGTGTGGGGAGAGGAAGACGCGGCATTGGACCACTTCGAGGAGTTCACCCGCCGCTTCCGAGCCGTGTTTGATCATCCGCCCGAAGGAAGAGCGGCGGGGGAACGACTCTTCCATTTGAGGCAGGGGACGAGGAGCACACAGGATTTCGCGCTGGAGTTCCGGACCTTGGCAGCCGGAGCAGGATGGAACGACAGGGCCCTCATCGATCACTATCGATGCAGCCTGCGTGAGGACCTCCGACTGGAGATGGCCTGCAGGGATGCCACCATCACCTTTGACCAACTGGTGGATCTGTACATCCGGTTGAATAACCTGCTGGTCATCCGTGGACGTCCTGAAGGGGCTCTGTCGGTTCCATCTCCCAGCACTCCCGCTCCGGTGCCCATGGAGTTGGGAGGGGCTGCGCGTAGGGAGGCTGGAGGAGGGGCTTTCACGTGCACCATCTGTGGCCGCAGAGGGCACACTGCCGGTCGGTGCCGGGTTGGTCCCTCTGGGAGTCGAGGCAGCAGGCAGGGCACTCTGGCGTCACCCCAGGTGAGTATGCACCACTCTCATCCAGAGTCCTCTGTTGTCCACCTGTTTGTACATGTTTGTTTCCCTGAGTTCTCCCCGCATTCCCAGCATAAGGCGCTTGTCGATTCAGGCGCAGCTGGGAATTTTATCGACAGAGCATTAGCTCTTAGTTTAGGGATCCCCATTCTTCTTGTGGATATACCTTTCCCGGTTCACGCTCTGGATAGTCGACCATTAGGGTCCGGGCTAATCAGGGAAGCTACCATCTCCCTGGCCATGGAGACGCAGGGGGGTCACAAGGAGAGAATCAGTCTCTTTCTCATTGGGTCTCCTGCGCTTCCCGTGGTACTAGGCCTTCACTGGTTGGCTCGTCATAACCCCACCATTTCCTGGCAACAGAGGGCTCTCACAGGGTGGTCGCGAGAGTGGAGAGGCCCTGTTTACTGTGGAGGCCCTGTTTACACACGTCTTCCGGCACTACGGGGTGCCTGAGGATATAGTGTCTGATCGAGGTCCCCAGTTCACTTCGAGAGTCTGGAGGGCGTTCATGGAACGTTTGGGGTCTCGATCAGCCTCACCTCGGGTTTCCACACATCAAAAAGTTCTACAGCTGCACAATCGAGAGCATCCTGACTGGTTGCATCACCGCTTGGTATGGCAACTGCTTGGCATCCAGGACCTCTATACCAGGTGGCGTCAGAGGAAGGCCATAAAAATAGTCATAGACTCCAGCCTCCCAAGTCATAGACTGTTCTCTCTGCGACCACGCGGTAAGCTGTACCGGACCGCCTAGTCTGGGATCAAAAGGCTCCAACATCTTCGCGCACAAATCCCGTTATCGGGATCAAACTTGACAACATCCGGTGAAGCTGGAGCACGTCAAATTCAAATGACAAAATCGTAATATTAAACATTCATGAACTTACAAGTGTCCTATATCATTTAAAAGCTTAACTTCTTGTTAATACAGCCACGTTGTCAGATTTCAAAAAGGCTTTACGGCAAAAGCATACCATGCGATTATCTGAGGACAGTGCCCCACACACAAAAGCATTAAAAACATTTTCCAAACCAGCACAGGCGTCACAAAAGTCAGAAATAGCGATAAAATAAATCACTTACCTTTGAGGATCTTCCTCTGTTGCAATCCCAAGAGTCCCAGCTACACATAAAATTGTTGTTTTGTTCGATAAAGTCCTTCATTATATCCCAAAAAAGTCAGTTTATTTGGCGTGTTTGATTCAGTAATCCACCCATTCCACTAGTTCAACATGCATACAAAGGAATCCCAAAAGTTACCAATAAACTTTGTCCAAACAAGTCAAACAACGTTTCTAATCAATCCTCAGGTACCCTAATATGTAAATAAACTATACAATTTAAGGCGGAGAATAGTGTGTTCATTACCGGAGATAAATAATGAAGTGCGCACCATCATCCACGAGTGCCACAAGACTACAGTCCACTTTGGAAAAACTACGAATTCCAGCTCATTTTTCAAAAAACAAGCCTGAAACCCTTTCTAAAGACTGTTGTCATAGGAACTGCAATCTGGGAGGTATTCCTTTGAATCTCCCATAAACAAGGATTTCAATGGGTGGTCACCTCAAAAAGAAATCATTCTGAGTGGATTTTCCTCGGGTTTACGCCTGCCATATCAGTTCTGTTATACTCACAGACATTATTCTAGCAGTTTTAGAAACTTGAGCGTTTTTTCTATATGCATATCCTAGCTTCTGGGCTTGAGTAACAGGCAGTTTACTTTAGGCATGTCAGTCACCCGAATTTCCGAACACTGGCACCAGCCCTTAAGAAGTTTTAACTGCTTCTACTCCCAAGCCATAAGACTGCTGAAAAGTTAATCAAATGGCGTCCCGGACTATTTGCATTGACCCCCCTATTATATTTTTTCTTATTTCTTGCACAGGCTCAATGTACACTCATCACACACTCACACATACTACACTGACACTCCAACACACACACACGCAGGCACGGACAAAAAACACATACATGCCTGTTGACACCACACTCAGAGATTCACATTCCTTCACACTCTTTGCTCTCTGTTTATTATCTATGCATAGTCACTTTACCCCTACCTACATGTACTGTACATATTACCTCAATTACCTTGACTAAGCTGTAATCCTGAAAATTGACTCGGTACCTATACCCCTTATATATAGCCTCGTTATTGTTATTTTATTGCGATACTATTTTTCCTTTCAGTTTATTTAGCGAAGTTCTTACCTACTTTTTTAAAACTACATTTTAGCAAATGTTTACTTTTTTTAAACTGCATTGTTGGTTAAAGGCTTGTATTAAGCATTTCACAGTAAGGTCTACACCTGTATTCGGTGTATAAACAAATACAATTTGATTTGATTATCCTGCTGAAAGGTGAATTCATCTCCCAGTGTCTGGTGGAAAGCATACTGAATCAGGTTTTCCTCTAGGATTTTGCCTGTGATTAGCTCCATTCAGGTTATTTTTTATCCTTGAAAAACTCACCAGGCCTTAACGATTACAAGCATACCCATAACATGATGCAGTCACTACTATGCTTGGAAATATGGAGAATAGTACTCAGTAATGTGTTGTGTTAGACTTGAAATGTATTCGGGACAAAAAGTGAATTGCTTTGCCAAATTTTGTTGCAGTTGCAATATTTGTGAAGAGGCGAATCTGGGGTGCTGGCCTTCTATGCAGAGTTATAGAAGAAATTATCAGACTGGCCAATAAAAATAAAAGATTAAGATGGGCAAAAGAACACAGACACTGGGCAGAAGAACTTGGCCTAGAAGGCCAGCATCCCGGAGTCGCCGCTTCACTGTTGACTTTGAGACTGGTGTTTTGCAGGTACTTTAATGAAGCTGCCAGTTGAGGACTTTTACATTTTTTAAAATAAATTTTACCTTTATTTAACTAGGCAAGTCAGTTAAGAACAAATTCTTATTTTCAATGACGGCCTAGGAACAGTGGGTTAACTGCCTGTTCAGGGGCAGCACGACAGATTTGTACCTTTTCAGCTCGGGGATTTGAACTTGCAACCTTTCGGTTACTAGTCCAACGCTCTAACCACTAGGATACCCTGCCGCCCCAGACTTGAGGCGTCTGTTTCTCAAACTAGACACTCTAATGTACTTGTCCTCTTGCTCAGTTGTGCAACGGGGCCTCCCACTCCTCTTTCTATTCTGGTTAGAGACAGTTTGCGCTGTTCTGTGAAGGGAGTAGTACACAGCATTGTACGAGATCTTCAGTTTTCTCACATGGAATAGCCTTAATTTCTCAGAACAAGAATAGACTGACGACTTTCAGAAGAAAGTTATTTGTTTCTGGCCATTTTGAGCCTGTAATTGAACCCACAAATGCTCATTTACAAATTCTACATTCTTATATCATTCTTTCCTTTGGTTGTGTTATACAATCGATATGAAATATGTTTTAAAATGCTTGTAGCCAAATAAACCCCATGGAATTCCCAAGCCAGTCCAAGTCCATACTATGCCTCTCTTTGAGTGAACGATTGAACTCTGGAGAGGAGCGCTCTCACAGTTTGTCCACCTCACGTAAAATATAGTTCACTATGAGCACTTCATGGGTAGTCATTGAAGTCTGTTATGAAGGTGCACGACACAAACGGACTGGCCGTAGGGCAGTACAGCTTTTCGGGCGAATGTCAGGTGGGCTGTTCCATCTTTAGCCCAGTGGATCAGGTTGCTAGACAGATGAGTGACAGAGGGATATGTTGCGATGGACCAGTGGTTTATATTTGAGTAATAGTAAGTACATTTTCTACTGCAGCTCTTATACAATAACATCTCTAACAGGCTTCTAAAGTAGAATTAAGATAAGTACCGGCACCTTTTTCATTCCACTTCATGCTATGGAGAAGGGTGTAACATGGCTCAGGTTTCTATGGACAGGGGTGTAACACAGGTCAGGTTGCTATGGATAATGGACTGATAAGGGACTGGTTGCTATGGAGTATACAGAATAAATGGGTCGGGATGGCAGGTTGCTATGACAGCCCAAGTCTCAGACAGTGCAGCAAAAGGGCCAGGGCAGAGCGGAGGAGTGGCAGAATGGGAAGGATAAGAATGGAAAATATATCTATGTATCCATTTGCACAGAATGTTCTATTTCTATTGCTACATATTTTACTAATAGTATACTGTATAGTAACATATATAATATTGCTACAGTTCCAGTTAAAAGTTTGGACACACTCAATAATTTTTCTTTATTTTACTATTTTCTACAATGTAGAAAATAGTAAAAATAAATAAAAACCCTTGGTGTCCAAACTTTTAACTGGAACTGTAGATACCAAACATGGATACTATAGTATTATTCTATCACATTCAATAGGCAGTCCTCTGAATACTGTAACACTGAAAATCTCAGAGGGGGGAAGGGCTGACTGGTACTTTGGCATTGTCCTCCATCTTCCAACTCCAGGTGTCAGACAGCACATAAACTAGAGCCGAGCCTACATGTGTGTGTGTGTATGGCATGTCAGGTTGGGTACCATATTCACTGAGGATAACTCTGATGCTATCTATAGGGATGTATTATCTCTGTGGTTACATTTATCTGTATAGGTTGAACTCCAAATTACTAAATACAACAATGTTTTATGGTCCTCTCAGGAATTAAGTCGTATTTACACTGGTCTCATCCCCCACACAAGCAATTAAATGCTGTGACACCCTGTTTAGATTGGGCCTTGTGGTCAGGTTACACTGTAAACTTGGTGTTGCTTGATTGGTCAAAGGGGGTATGTTTTGGGTTAAAAGGTTACACCTTCAGATGTTATAAATGGAATTAAATACCTATGTTCTCTCTCTTATCCTGCTTCAATCTATAGCTAAAGGACTCCTGGTATCTCCAGGAGTGATAAGTATACTTCTTTTGTCTTTATCTGTTGTTGTCTAGTACTGTCTTTTTGCTAGCTAGGGCCATCTACTTTAACTTCTTTGGGAAAGGGGGTCAGTATTGAGTAGCTTGGATGAATAAGGTGCCCAGAGTAAACTGCTTGTTACCCAGGCCCAGAAGCTATGATATGCATAAAAGTAGTAGATTTGCATAGAAAACACTCTAAAGTTTCCAAAACTGTTAAAATAATGTCTGTGAGTATAACAGAACTCATATGGCAGGCAAAAACCTGAGACAAATCCAACCAGGAAGTGAATTTGGCGCCCTGCAATTTCACTGGCTGTTGGCGAGGTGGGACGTGTTCCGAACGATCCCAGAGAGGTTAAGTGCCGCATGTCTTCCCAGGAGCCTACTTGGAGTGTGAACGGCTGACTGCTCGTAATTTGCAGATAGTTGTTGACACATGAACCAGGATCAAGGAGGAGAACAACTTGTGACTTGTTTTGGTAATCACTGGCTGTATTAGAGTGGGAGTGGTTTCACCTCTCCTAGGCAATCAGCAATTAGTATAGGGAGGTGTGCTCTCCACCTCTGTTAGGCAATTAGCAATTAGTGTTAGTTCTTGAATCTCCACTCGTTTCTTAGTCGCAGCTGTAAGCGGTGGTCTTGTTAGTTGGCGGTTTTGTCGCAAAACAAAACTAAACAGACGGCACAGTTGTTCGAGGATACTCTCTCACTTGAGTATCTTACCTAGTTATTTACAGATTCTCATTTTGCAGGTTTGTCAACTATGTCTGTGTTTTCTCTACCTGTTCGCACCTCTCCCTGTACACTTTACAGATGCTCCCCACCCCATGGCTGCAACCCTTCCAATTTAGTGTACCCTGCGCGCACAACCCATGTGGAATTCCATGTCTCTGGCAGCGTTTGAATTTGCCGACCTGCGGTCAAGAACGCCTAGTTCATCTCAGCCTATGCTGTCCTTCAGTCCCTTTACTTTTTGGCCCTGGCGGAGACATGAATCACCCCAGAGAACACCGCTACTCCAGCTGCTCTTTCTTCATCTGACTGTTTTCTCTCATAGTCTGAAAGCATCTGTTTGTCATGGTGGCACAGGTCTACTCAATCTCCATTTAGGAGAAGTTTCTCTTCTCCCTCATTTGAATTCCCTGCTGTCACTGTCACTTGTACACTCATGCTTAACATTGTCATCTATCGCCCACCAAGTGTCCCGGAGAGTTTCTCAATGAGCTTGACACCTTGATAAGCTCATTTCCTGATGATGGCTTTTTGTACTTGGCGACTTCAACCTCCAAACATCTGCCTTTGATTAATTTATTTCCAAATCTCTTAACCCCTCCTTGACTCTTAATCTCACCATTTCCCAATCCCCTTCAAATCACAAGGGAGGCAATATGCTTGACATCTTTATCTCATCTCCAGGTCTCTGATCACTACTTCGTTTCCTTTCCTGTCTCCCTTTCCTCCAACCCTAACCACTCAGCCCCTACCCAGATGGTCATGTGCCGTCGCAATATTCTCTCCTCTTCTATCCTATCATATCTCCCTTCTGCTAAATCCTTCTCTCTCCTGATTCTGCCTCTTCAACCCTACTCTCTTCCCTTTCCGCATCCTATTGGGGCAGCAGGTAGCCTAGTGCTTAGAGTGTTGTGCCAGTAACCGAATCCCCGAGCTGGCAAGGTAAACATCTGTCGTTCTGCCCCTGAACAAGGCAGTTAACCCACTGTTCCCTGCTTGGCTGTAATTGTAAATAATAATTTGTTCTTAACAGACTTGCCTAGTTAAATAAAATAAATAAATAAAATCCTATGACTTGCACTGTCCCCTCTCCTCCCAGCCAGCTCAATCTTCCCCTCCTGCTCCGTGAATGAGTGACTCATTGCGAGCTTACAGAACGGGGCTGCAGGCAGCTGAGCAAAAATGGAGGAAAACTAAACATATGGAGGACCTATCATCGTTTCACTCCCTCCTCTCTACCTTCTCTTTCTCTGTATCTGTTGCTAAATCCACTTTCTACCACCCTAAATTTCAAGCTTCTGCCTCTAACCCTAGGAAACTATTTTCCACCTTCTCCTCCATCTCTGTGGACAACTTTGTCAACCAATATGAAAAAAAGGTTGACGACATCAACTACTCATTCACTCAGCCTATTGAGTCCACTGGTCTCAGTCACACGGAACCTCCCTACGGCTTGACCTCTCTCTCCAGATGACATTCTGCAACTAGTGAGGTCTGGCCGCCCGGCAACCTGCCCTCTCGACCCCATTCCCTTCTCTAGACCATCTCTGGAGACCTTCTCACTTCCCTCATCAACTCATCCCTGACCAATGGCTGCGTGTCCTCTGACTTCAAAATGGCCAGACTTGCTACAATAAATGTGGCCTCAGGATTTGTGGTTTCCAGTGCAGTTCCTTGAGGGGGAATATACATGTCTGACTATAACCTAAAATAATTATCTTGGTAGGTAATACAGTCGGCATTTGATTGTGAGGTATTCTAGGTCGGGTGAAGAAAAGGACTTGATTTTCTGTTCATCACAATCACACCATGAGTAGTTAATCATGAAGCATACACCCCCAACTTATTCCCGGAGAGTTCTTTAGTCCTGTCTGTGTCGTACTGAGAACGCAGATGGCTGTATGGACAGGGAAAGTATATCCGGAGAGAGCCTTATTTTCTGTGTCATGGAGGCTATCCACACTGCCAAGCAGACTCTTTCTACTCTGTTATCATCCTCCTAGATTTGCTGCTTTTGACACCGTGAACCATCATATCCTACTCTCCACCCTTTCAGGGCTGGGCATCTCAGGCTATGCACACTCTTGGATTGCATCCTACCTGGCAGGCCGCTCCTACCAGGTGACGTGGAGAGGATCTATGTCTGTTCCATGTACTCACACTACTGGTGTCCCCCAGGGCTCGGTTCAAGGCCCTCTTCTCACTATACACCAAGTCACTCGGCTTTGTCATATCCTCACATGGTCTCTCCTATCATTGCAATGCAGATGACCCTCAACTAGTTTACTTCCCCCCCCCCTTCTGACACCCAGGTGGTGACACGTATCGCTCTGTGCCTGGCAGATATCTCAACTTGGATGTCGGCCCACCACCTCAAGCTCAACAAGTCGGAACTGCTCTTCCTCCTGGGGAAGGCCTGCCCGCTCAAAGATCTTTCCATCACTGTTGACGACTCCAGTGTCTCCCTCCCAGAGTGCAAAGAATCTTGGCATGACCCTGGACAACCCCCTGTCGTTCTCTGCAAACATCAAAGCTTGCTGTTTGCTGGGCTCCATGCTTGTGCCTTCAAACCCCTGTAACTTATCCAGAACGCAGAAGCCGCCTGGTTTTCAACCTTCCCAAGCTCTCATGTCACCCGCTCCTCCACACACTCCACTGGCTTCCAGTTTAAGCTCGCATCCACTTCAAGACCATGGTGCTTACCTACTGAACAGCAAGAGGAACTGCCCCTCCCTACTTCAGGGTATGCTCAAACCCTACACCTCAACCCAAGCACTCTGTTATGTCACTTTAGGTCTCTTGGCACTCCCACCTCTACGGGAGGGCAGATCCCGCTCAGGCCAGTACAAGCTGAATACAAACAGTGTAGCTATACCACCCAAGGCAATCAAACGAGCTAAGAGTCAGTATAGAGACAAAGTAGAGTCGCAATTCAAGGGCTCAAACACGAGACGTATGTGGCAGGGTCTACAGTCCATCACGGATTACAAAAAGAAAACTAGCCCTGTCGCAGACACCGACATCCTGCTTCCAGACAAACTAAACAACTTCTTTGCTCGCTTTGAGGACAATACAATGCCACTGACACGGCCCGCTACCAAAACTTGTGGGCTCTCCTTCACCCTGGCCAACGTAAGTAAAACATTTTAAATGTGTTAACCCTCGCAAGGCTGCTGACCCAGACGGCATTCCTAGCCGCGTCCTCAGAGCATGTGCAGACCAGCTGGCTGGTGTGTTTACGGACATAATCAATCCCTATCCAAGTCTGCTGTTCCCACATGCTTCAAGAGGGCCACCATTGTTCCTGTCCCAAGAAAGTAATTTAGCTCAGTTACCTTAGTTATCGCCCCGTAGCACTCCTGTCATCATGAAGTGCTTTGAGAGACTAGTCAAAATTCATATCACCTCCACCCTACCTGATACCCTAGACCCACTCCAATTTGCCTACCACCCCAATAGGTCCACAGACGACGCAATCACACTGCACACTGCCCTAACCCATCTGGACAAGAGGAATACCTATGTAAGAATGCTGTTCATTGACTACAGCTCAGCATTTAACGCCATAGTTACCTCCGAACTCGTCATTACCCCGCCCTGTGCATCTGGGTCCTGGACTTTCTGATGGGCCCGCCCCCAGGCGGTGAGGATAGGAAACAACATCTCCACCCCGCTGATCCTCAACACTGGGGCCACACAAGGGTGCATGCTCAGCCCCCTCCTGTACTCCCTGTTCACCCATGGAGGCGTGCATGGCCACGCAGTCAACTCAATCATCAAGTTTGCAGACAACACTACAGTGGTAGGCTTGATTACCAACAACGACGACCTAATAGTTAATAATTGGATGTAATAAATGTATCACTAGTCACTTTAAACAATGCCACTTTATATAATGTTTACATGCCCTACATTACTCATCTCATATGTATATACTGTACTCTATACCATCTACTGCATCTTGCCTATGCCGCCCAGCCATCGCTTATCCATATATTTATATTATGTACATATTCTTATTCATCCCTTTACACTTGTGTGTGTGTGTGTGTATAAGATAATTGTTGTGAAATTGTTAGATATTACCTCACTGTCAGAACTAGAAGCACAAGCATTTTGCTAACCATGTGTATGTGACCATTAACATTTGTTTTGAAGCTCTTCTCTGTCCTGTGGTGTCGGCTTCCCCCTGAAGCTAGGACAGCAGCCCTTGCTCATCTTCTGAAAACATCTGCAACCCTACCTCTTCAAACAGTATTTAAAATAATCCTCCTCACCCCCCACCAAAAAAACCAACCCTACAGTTACTCGTCCACCTCTCTCTGAGGCTACTGCCACCAAAATAGAAAAGACAGGGCAGGTGCCAGGCCCATACAACCTCAACCAAACGTTTTCTGTAGTAGATCAGACCTGCACAACTGTCAGGAGGAAGTTTGGACCATTCCCCTTTGCAAAACTGTTTCAGTTCCACAATATTTTTTGGGATGTCGAAGTTATGCAACAGCATTTCAATCGGGTTGAGGTCAGGACTGACTGGGCCACTCCAGAAGGCCTATTTTCTTCTGTTGAAGCCATTCTGTTGATGATTTACTTCTGTATTTTGGGTTGTTTTTCTGTTGCGTCACTTAACTTCTGTTAAGCTTCAATTGGCGGACACAGCCTTACATTCTCCTGCAAATTGTCTTGATAAACTTGAATTCATTTTTTCTGTTGACGATAGCAAGCTGTCCAGGCCCTGAGGCAGCAAAGCAACCCCAAACCATGATGCTCCCTCAACCTGGCACGACTGCTCCTGCTCTTCCCCTGCATTACGCACTCCTGCCACCATCATTTACGCACATCTGCCTTCCCTCGTCACGCGCTTCAGCGATATTGGACTCACTAAATCACCTGTTTACCTCCCCTATATTTGTCAGTTCCCCGCTGCTGCATTGTTTGTCGTCTGTCTTTGTGTTTCCCAGTTCTGACGCTGTTCCTGTCCTGTTGCATGTCCTTTCCTAATTAATGTCAACTCCTCGTACCTACTTCTCTTCTCCAGCGTCATTCCTTACACCACCATAGTTTACAGTTGGGATGCGGTTTTGATGCTGGTGTGCTGTGCCTTTTTTCTCTCCACACATAGTGTTGTGTGTTCCTTCCAAACAACAGAACTTTAGTTTCATCTGTCCACAGAATATATTGCCAGTAGCGCTGTGGAACATCCAGGGGCTCTTTTGCGAACTTCAGACATGCAGCAATGTTTTTTTTTTGGACAGCAGTGGCTTCTTCCATGGTGTCCTCCCATGAACACCATTCTTGTTTAGTGTTTTACGTATTGTAGACTCGTCAGAGATGTTAGCATCTTACAGAAATCTCTGGAAGTCTTTAGCCAACACTCTAGGATTCTTCTTAAACTCATTGAGCATTCTGCGCTGTGCTCTTGCAGTCATCTTTGCAGGATGGCCAGTCCTAGGGAGAGTAGCAACAGTGCTGAAATTTTCTCCATTTATAGACATTTTGTTTTACCTTGGACTGACTTTTAGAGATACTTTTGTAACCCTTTCCAGCTTTATGCAAGGCAACAGATCGTAATCTTAGGACTGCTGAGATCTCTTTTGTTCGAGGCATGGTTCACATCAGGCAATGCTTCTTGTGAATAGCACTCAAAAGCTCTAACCAACATCTCCAATCTCGTCTCAATGATTATACTCCAGGTTAGCTGACTCCTGAATCCAATTAGCTTTTGGAGAAGTCATTAGCCTAGGGGGTCCACATACTTTTTCTAACATAATGATGTATTCAGTATAGAGAAATACAATTTGTGTTATTAGCATACTGTGTTCGTCTATGTAAAATTTATGCAGACATCCAGGTAACTCCAAAGGGTTCACATACTTTTTCTTGCCACTGTAGATGAATAACATCCAAAACTTGACAGGTTTCATTAAAAGGAGGATGTGAAAGGGAGACAAGGTTCTGAGAATTTACTCCAAGGCCAGTTATGTGCTTTACACTGTAGGCCATCTTCTCTGTTGACAGCTTAAAGAGCACAGGCTGTAACTTGTGTCTGTATGTTTGTCCAGGTCAAGGAACATTGTGTTCACACACAAGCACGCTTGCACACACACACTTGAGCCCCAGAGAATAGGGCAATTATCCTGCTGTTAAACAATGGAAGTGCTAATGAATTTACCTGCAAAAAAGCAGAGAACCATTCACACAGACCAGGTGCCTGTATTTTGGTTACAGGGACTGTGAAAATGCAGGAATCATGACTAGGTGTTTTGTATGAAAGGGGTATTTAATTGCCCTGAATGCCCTCTTGAGTACAATGGATGCTGCACTAAAGTGTTGCAGAGAGGAAAGACACCCTCCATTTCGAACAATGATAAACAGGCATTGTTAAATTTTTCTGTGAACCTTTTCCTTAGTATTTACTCAGTAATCCAATAGCCACTATATTATTGACAAAGGACAGAAATAATTATGTGCATCTAATTAGGTAAATATGATATATTCATATTTTAATATGAATATCATATGGTTAATAGTTCTGGAAAAGTACTATGAAATAAAACAGACAGCTTGTATTCCCATAATTACAACACCTTCCGATTCAATAAATGAAAAATGTAGGCTACAGAGAAGTAGACTACTTGTTAATCAGTAGCATACAATAACCCTTCGAGAGGTAATAACCTAACTATGCTCCCTCATCTTCTAGCTATTAAACCATCAACCATAATAGCAATATTGTGATATAGAAGGGTAATTAATAAGATGCCTTTTTGTACTTGTCAGCTGGCTCCACTCAGCGGTAGTGTTTTCCTTCATTAATCTTTTATCTGGAGCCAGCGCTGCAGAGTGGTCACTTGCTGGCACGCACTTTGGCATTGTTGTCATGAGTCTTGTCCTGGACACACAACCTAGCGATTTCCCCTTAGATAGGCCAGCTGCAAAGTCAAAATTGGCTATAATGTAACAATTAATGAAAACAAATTAGCTTTATTGTCTTCATTTAAGGTTACGGTTAGGCATTCGGGTTAGCAATGTGGTTAAGATGATCTAAGGTTTCTAAAATCCGATGTGCCAGTTAGTGACCATTCTGCAAAGCTGCCTCCAGAAGAAGATTGATTTACAGGATAAATGTAAATGTGTGAAATCTTCTATCTGCCCATGGATCAACTATCACACACACACACACACACACACACACACACACACACACACACACACACACACACACACACACACACACACACACACACACACACACACACACACACACACACACACACACACACACACACACACACACACACACACACACACACACACACACACACACACACAGCCATGGGGGTCCTCCAAACAGGATTTACTAAGAATAACATTAATAGTTCTAAGAATAGATTGATTCTGGCTCGATGCACAAACTATTTATACTTAATCATCGGCGGTGGTTGGATTTGACTAATCATTTGGATGAAAACTGTCACACCTGTCTGTGTGCTTGTCTCCACCCCCCTCCAGGTGTCACCCATTGTCCACAGGTGTCGCCCATTATTACCTGTGTTCTCTGTCTGTTGCCAGTTTGTTTTGTTTCGTCAAGCCTACAAGAAGTTTCCCCGTGCTCCTGTTTTATCTCTTTCTTGTCTTCTAGCTTTCCAAGTTTTTGACCATTCTGCCTGCCTTGACCCTGAGCCTGCCAGTCGTTCTGTACCTTGTTATACCACCCTGGATTACTGACCTCTGCCTGCCCTGAAAATGAGCCTGCCTGCAATTCTGTACTTTTCGGACTCTGCTCTGGACCTGTCGTTTGCCTGCCACTTTTTTGTAATAAACTTTTGTTACTTTGAAACTGTCTGCATCTGGGTCATCTCCTGAGCCTTGATAGTACGAACTGGCAATGACAGACCCAGCAGACTTGGACCAGCTCCGCAACGCCGTCTCCTCCCAAGGAGCCATGCCAAGTTGCCTCGTGGTCTTATGAAAGGGTTCCAGACCTTGGCCGAATGCTATGACCGCACATTGAACAATTTGCTGGAGCAATTCCGTGGGTTGTCTGTCAGACAGCCTACCACGACGGTAACCTCCCAGCCCCACACGAAGAGTTGCCTGTATTACATTTTTGTTACTTCGAAACTGTCCCCATCCGGGTCTTCTCCTGGTCCTTGACAGAACTGTATGTACAACCCTGTAATTGAAAAGGCAATCATTTGACTTACCATGTCCACAGTACTATAGGCCCTCTCTCCCATTCACAATTCTGATGAAAAAGCGTTCGTAAAAGTGACAGGAGCACTACACGAGCATGAGTGAAGCCATTATCCACATCATACCGAATACTCCTATTGTTTTTGAAAAAATATTTTAGCACTCTGAATAAAGCCAACTTATCATATCCTATATTCTGTATCAGCAAAAAAAAATCATGTTTTACTTTACTCGCAGATTTTTAGCATAGCCCCATTTACACTCCTGGTTTACCCCTACCATTAGAATCCTTGAAACACATCACTTATTAGCAATTCACTTTTCATATAGTTACATAAAATCAAGATAAACCTTTACCATCATAGTGGACATTGAACGTCTATAACCACACTGGCTAAAACTCTGTTGTTGGTAGCTATAGCTAGCCACAAGCTAACCTGAGTGCTATTATTAGCAGCAGTAAATCCAGTTATAATGGCTAAAAGAAACATTGGCTACCATGATATCCTGCAAGTTATATCGGCCAATAAAGATCAGGCAGTTCAGCAAAAATAAAGACATACCTTGAAATAAACAATGACATTTATCTGATTGGTATTTCATAATTTATTTCTGCAAAACATGCAGTATTCTGATGATGTGTTTGTTGTAGCTTGCTTGCTAGCTAGCTCATTCCATCCCCAAACACCATGTTAGATCCGTGGGCTAGTTTGTTTTGCATGGCCCGGTGCACTTAGATAGCTGGCTCTTAGTTTATCATCTACTAGAAACATAACATGACAACTCTTTGGGCACTTTAGTACTACCTACTTACCCGATTCACCGAAGCCACCTGCAGTAGTAACACCGGTGGTGTCAGTGGACTTGGAGGCTATATTGACTGTGGGCACAGAACTGTTTTTTACTGTTGGTAACCATTGTAATTGCTTGGGACAAAGTGATCCCTGCATATGACTGAAGCGCCAGGTGTTCCCCTAACCCAGTCTGCCGGCCGTATCCTCATGAAGCGGTCCAGCTTTCTTCACATCTTCTCACATTTCGCCCAAACATGCATGCCGGTAAACACCAGGCCCCTCTCTTCTTGACATCAAAGCCGCAATGTATTGTGGGTATATAAGTTTTTTCACAAATGTAATTCAATTTGCGAAAATCAAAGTGTAAACCATTTTTCTATACTCTTTTGCATGAATACCATTTATATGGAATATCATCAATCTACGTTGTTAGGAAATATAGAGGCCCATTGGTCTCTTAAAAGAGTGTTGTAAATGTATGTCTAGTCCACCACAACCCTCACCAAGCAACCCAGTGTCACGACTTTTCATCAAATATTAATACAGCGAAGGGTTTCCGGTGGCCTTTTGGCAGAGATGCACGTGTAGTTCTGAGTACCATCTCAAAAGTTCTAAATCCGTCAAATTCATGACAACTGGCCTCTGAACCTTCAAAATACTTAGTAACATGGACCCACGCAACCGAGGACACTCAACTAAGGCACAGGAAAGCCTAAAAGCATCCCAAACAAAGAAAAACACTGAGCTAACAAACCTAACTAAAAAATAGAAAAGAGTAGAGGGCTTAGAGAGCTGCCCTGCGCTACACCACACTTTACATGTTTGACATTAGAGAAGCTTCCGTTAAAGAAAACCCTTTGAGTTCTATTAGATAGATAGATCTGAATCCACGATATGGCAGAGGTTGGAAAGCCATTTTTTCAACAACAGGTTATGGTCAATAATATCAAAGGCTGCACTAAAATCTAGCACTACCGCTCCCACAATCTTCTTATTATCAATTTCTTTCAACCAATCAGTAATTTTTGTCAGTGCAGTACATGTTGAGTGCCCTTCTCTAGAAGCATGCTGAAAGTCTGTTGTTTACAGAAAAGTAGCAATATATTTGGTCAAACACCATTTTTTCCAACAGTTTACTAAGAGCTGGCAGCAAGTTTATAGGTCTGCTGTTAGAACCAGTAAAGGCCGCTTTACCACTCTTGGGTAGATGAATTACTTTGGCTTCCCTCCAGGCCTGAGGACAAAAACTTTCCTCTAGGCTCAGTTTAAAAAAATATGACAGGAGTGGCTATAGAGTCAGCTACCATCCTCAGTAGTTTTCTATCTAAGTTGTCAATGCCAGGAGGTTTGTCATTATTGATCGATAACAATAATTATTCCACCTCTCCTACACTAACATAAAAAAATTCTAACTTGCAATGCTTTTCTTTCATTATTAGTTTTTTAATGCATGAATACAATTGCTCACTGTTCACTGTTGGCATTTCCTGCCTAAGTTCGCCTCCTTTGCCAATGAAATAATAATTAAAATAATTGGCAACATCAAATGGTTTTGTGATGAATAAGCCATCTGATTAGATGAAAGATGGAGTGGAATTTGTCTTTCTGCTCATAATTTCACTTAAAGTACTCAAGTTTGTTTTCCATCATTCTTTATATCATTGATCTTGGCTTCATAATACAGTTTCTTCCTCTTTTTGTTGAGTTTAGTCACATCATTTCTCAATTTGCAGAAAGTCAGATGTGTAGCCAGACTTATTAGCCACTCCTTTTGCCCCATCTCTTTCAACCATACAGTTTTTCAATTCCTCATCAACCCAAGGAGCCTTAACAGTTCTAACAATCAGTTTCTTCTCAGGTGCATGTTTATCAATAATTGGAAGAAGCAATTTCATAAATTCATTAAGTGCAGCGTCTGGATGCTCCTCATTAATCACATCAGACCAACAAATATTTTTAACATCATCCACATAAGATTCACAGCAAAATCTTTTGTATGATCTCTAATACACTATTTTAGGCCCAGCTGTTGGAACTTTGGCTTTCCTGGATATAGCCACTATATTGTGATCACTGAATCCAATGGGTATGAATACAGCTTTAGAACAAAGTTCAACAGTATTAGTAAAAATGTGATCGATACATGTGGATGATCTTGTTCCTGTAGTGTTTGTAAACACCCTGGTAGGTTGATTAATAACCTGAACCAGATTACAGGCACTGGTTACAGTAAGAAGCTTGATGAAAACCAGTCAATATTCAGGTACACAAGAAAGTAGACCTCTCTGTTTACATCACATACACAATCAAGCATTTCACACATATTATTTAGATTCTGACTGTTAGCACTTGGTGGCCTATAGCAACACCCCAAAAGAAAAGGCTTTAGATGTGCCAAGTGAACCTGCAACCACAACACTTCAATAACAGTTGACATAAGATCTTCTCTAAGCATTACAGGGATATGGCTCTGAATATATACAGCAACACCTCCCTATTAAGCATTTATGTCTCTTCTATAGATGTAATATCCTTGTATTATTACTGCTGTATCATCAAATGAATTATCTAAGTGAGTCTCAGAAATGGCTAATATATGAATGTTATCTGATGTTAGCAAGTTATTGATTTCATTAACCTTGTTTCTAAGGCTACTTATATTAATATGGGCTATTTCCAGCCCTTTCCTGGGTAGCTTATCAGATATAGACATAATACTGAAAAGAGCAAACAAAGCAAGATAAGAAAAATGTACATTCAGCAGTCCATTAATCAATTGGTGTGTGTGTGCTGCGGGGTTGAAGCTATGAACCCATAGGCCTGGCTCTCTCATCCCTTCCAGGCTTCTGGGAGGGAGGGTGGACAATGAGCCTGTCATAGCGGATGTAAGCAATGTCGTGACGCGCTCTGGCAGCTTTCATGGCTGGGATCAGTTCTTTCCTCTTTTGGCGCACAACTTCAGGATAGTCCTCGTTGAGGAAGGTATACGTTCCTCTCAAGTTCTTGGCTCTTTCCAGAACAGCTACCTTGTCCTTGAACCTCAGGAACTTGACCACTATCGGCCTGTCACCTGGGCCGGTGGTGGGTTTTCCAGTCCTGTGAGCACGCTCCACCTCAATCTTCCTGTGGTCCATCTTCAATTTCTCAGATCATTTCCCTCACTTTGTCCTCAGACTCCATCCAGGTATCATGTGGAGATTCTGCAATTCATTCTACAACCAATCTGTCATTGTTATCATGGATTCACACACAGAATTGATGTCCTCTCTCAATGACTTACAGATTGCTGTCATCTTGCCATTCTCCTGTTTCAACTCATCGAGCTGACCCTGGGAGAAATGCAAACTGTTCTTCAGGTCCTGGACCTCTCTGGTCAGGTCGTCCATTATTTTATTAGTAGAATCCATAAGTATTTGGACAAAACACTTGAAGCTATTTTGTTGTTGTTGTAACAACTGCTTGTAGGACTCTTTTTGTTTGTTTAAAAGATCCTTCAGGTGTGATAGAGAGACACCGCTGTCCTCAACGGTACTCCTGCCGGCTTTGATCTTAGTCATGGTAGCTAGCAGTGTAGGTGAGCTGTTACTCCTCACAGTTCCAGACAGGGCAGGTCACAGGGAAGATTGAAAACAACAAACAGCAGGGATCTAGACAGCCACAAACCCGGGATAATCCGCGGTCCCAGTCACAATGGCTAACCGCGTTGCGGGCTGCGTTCAAGAAAACCCCGCTATCTTAATATGGGAGGGCCAAGCACAGGAAGTAGCTCTTTCAGTAGTTTAGTTGGAATAGGGTCCAGTATGCAGCTTGACGGTTCAGAGGCCATGACTCTTTTCATGAATGTGTGAAGAGATACAGGATTTAAAAACTTGAGTGTCTCTGTTGATCCTGAAGTGAAAGCTATCCTTCCTTGTTGAATGCTGCTTTTTAGTTAGCTTTGCGACAGTATAAAAAAGTGGATTGTTCTTATTCTCTTCAATTAGGTTGGAAAAATAGGATGATCGAGCAGCAGTGAGGGCTCTTTGATATTGCACGGTACTGTCTTTCCAAGCTAGTCGGAAGACTTCCAGTTTGGTGGAAGCTTACAATACTTTTAGTTTTTAGGGATGCGACTGCATCTAGGGCATTACGCAAGGTAAAATGTATATCCTCAGTTAGGTGATTAACTGATTTTTGTACTCTGATGTCCTTGGGTTGGTAGAGGGAGTCTGGAAGGGCATCTAGGAATCTTTGGGTTGTCCGAGAATTTATATCGCGGCTTTTGATGATCCTTGTTAGGGGTCTGAGCAGATTATTTATTGCGATTGCAAACGTAATAAAATGATGGTCCGATAGTTCAGGATTATGAGGAAAACCATTTAGATCCACAATATTTTTTCCACGGGCCAAAACTAGATCCAGGGTATGACTGTGGCAATGAGTAGGTCCAAAGACATGTTGGACAAAACCCACTGAGTCAATAATGGCTCCAAAAGCCTTCTGTGGACTTTTCCATCACCATCTGCCATGACTACAAGGTCCGATAGGAATTCAGGGAACTCCGTGAAGAAGCTCATCACTCCCCCTAACTGAGAGGGCGCCAGAGAATATTACTCGATCCCGACACATCTTTCTAGCTGATTTACACGCTGAAGCTATGTTGCGCTTGGTGACCTCTGACTGTTCATCCTAACTTCGTTGGTGCCTATGTGGATAACAATATCCCTATACTCTCTACACTTGCCAGTTTTAGCCTTAGCCAGCACCATCTTCAGATTAGCCTTTACGTCGGTAGCCCTGCCCCGTGGTAAAACAGTGTATGATCGCGGTTTGATTATTTTTAAGTCTAATATTGCGGGTAATGGAGTTGCCAATGACTAGGGTTCTCAATTTGTCAGAGCTAATGGTGCGAGGCTTCGGCGGCTCAGACCCAGGCAACAGCTCTGGTGGACATTCCTGCAGTCAGCATGCCAATTGCACGTTCCCTCAAAACTTGAGAATTCCATGGCATTGTGTTGTGTGACAAAACTCCACATTTTAGAGTGGTCTTTTATTGTCCCCAGCACAAGGTGCACTTGTGTAATGATCATGCTATTTAATCAGCTTCTTGATATGCCATACCTGTCAGGTGGATGGATTATCTTGGCAAAGGAGAAATGCTCACTAACAGGGATGTAAACAAATGTGTGCATTTTTTGAGAGTTAACCGTTTTGTGCCTATGGAACATTTCAGGGATTTCTTTTTTCAGCTCATGAAACATTTTACATGTTGCATTTATTTTTTTTCATTATATGAAATTGTACCAAAACTTCCTTTTTCCATCACAGCTGTCATGATTTTATTTATGGGGTATGACTTTACTCGCACAAAAACGGTGTAAGGAAACATGGTAAGTGATATAGTTTAAATTGTGATGGTGTGTAAAAAATGTATTTGGATTCAACCTAATTTTAATATTCTGTCATAAAGAGCACATGTTGAAGTTCATACAAAACCCATTTTCCCATCTCAATATACAGTGGGGCAAAAAAGTATTTAGTCAGCCACCAATTGTGCAAGTTCTCCCACTTTAAAAGATGAGAGAGGCCTGTAATTCATCATAGGTACACTTCAACTATGACAGACAAAATGAGAAAAAAGAATCCAGAAAATCACATTGTAGGATTTTTAATGAATTTATTTGCAAATTATGGTGGAAAATAAGTATTTGGTCACCTACAAACAAGCAAGATTTCTGGCTCTCACAGACCTGTAACTCCTTCTTTAAGAGGCTCCTCTGTCCTCCACTCGTTACCTGTATTAATGGCACCTGTTTGAACTTGTTATCAGTATAAAAGACACCTGTCCACAACCTCAAACAGTCACACTCCAAACTCCACTATGGCCGAGACCAAAGAGCTGTCAAAGGACACCAGAAACAAAATTGTAGACCTGCAACCATCACTTGCTTCTCCTGGTGCGTACTGGAGCTCTTGAGCATCGAGCCTGCCCAACCTTACCTGGTTGAATACTCCCCTTAGCCCGGCCAGTGCGGCGAGGTGGAATAACCCGCACTGGGCTGTGCTGGCGAACGGGGGACACCATGCGTAAGGCTGGTGCCATGTACACCGGCCCAAGGAGACGCACTGGAGACCTGATGCGTTGAGCCGGCTTCATGGCACCTGGCTCGATGCCCACTCTAGCCCGGCCGATACGAGGAGCTGGGATGTACCGCACCGGGCTATGCACATGTACAGGAGACACCGTGCGCTCTTCCGTATAACACGGTGTCTGCCCGTACTCTCGCTCTCCACGGTAAGCACGGTAAGTTGGCGCAGGTCTCCTACCTGACTTTGCCAAACCCCCCGTGTGCCCCCCCCCAAGAAATTTTTGGGGCTGCCTCTCTGGCTTCCAGCCACGCTTCCGTGCTGCCTCCTCATACCACCGCCTCTCGGCTTTAGCTGCCTCCAGCTCTTCACGAGGGCGGCGATATTCTCCAGCTTGAACCTAGGGTCCCTTACCGTCCAGAATTTCCTCCCATGCTCCAGCAGCGGCACCCAGACCCGGCGTCACCTTCCAACACAAAAACTAAAAAACACTCCCTGATACTCCCCTTTGGTGAAGCGTTATTCTGTAATGTGTGTGCTGGGAAGCAAGTTCAGGGAGTGAAGAATTTCATAAATAAACTAAACATAATGCAAAACAAATAATGCACAGACATGAAACAGAAACATCTGGAGAAGGAACCAAAGGAAGTGACATATATAGGGAAGGTAATCAGGCAGGTGATGGAGTCCAGGTGAGTCTGATGAGGCGCTGGTGCGCGTAACGATGGTGACAGGTGTGCGTAATAATGAGCAGCCTGGTGACCTAGAGCGCTGGAGAGGGAGTGTACGTGACATTTAAGGATAGGAAGAATAGAGCGACCATGTATCACACTTGCATTTAATGAGAATGGCCGATCCATAACTCATATTTATTTATATATCGTATCACTCGCTTTTGATAAATATGACAGATCTATAACTCATATTTCTATCTGAATTATGTCAGGTCGTGCAAAACATAATTCAGCTTTAATTGAAAAGTACAAAAATGGATGTACCAATTGAAGTAAAAGAAAAGGGGGACTTTATTGGGGTTACAGAGGAACAAAATAAATCCCCCGAAAGTCTTTATTTAGTTTGGACAGCATTCACTGTGAAGAAAAATGTCCTTTGGTAGGCAACTGAGGGAGGATTCACATGAAACAATACTATAGTACAGTGCATTCGGAAAGTATTCCGACCCCTTGACTTGTTCCACATGTTGTTACGTTACAGCCTTATTCTAAAATTGATTAAAAAAAAAAATTCTCCTCACCAATCTACACACAATACCCCATTATGACAAAGCAAAAACAGGTTTTTATAAATTTTTACTCAGTACTTTGTTGAAGCACCTTTGGCAGCGATTACAGCTGCCAAAGATGTGACACTACAAGCTTGGCACACCTGTATTTGGGGAGTTTCTCCCATTCTTGTCTGCAGATCCTCCCAAGCTCTGTCAGGTTGGATGAGGAGAGTTGCTGCACAGCTATTTCCAGGTCTCTCCAGAGATGTTCGATCAGGTTGAAGTCTGGGCTCTGGCTGGGCCACTCAAGGACATTCAGAGACTTGTCCCGAAGCCACTCCTGCATTGTCTTGGCTGTGTGCTTAGTGTTGTTGTACTCCTGGAAGGTGAACATTCGCCCCAGTCCGAGGCCCTGAATGCTATGGAGCAGGTTTTCATCAAGGATCTCTCTGTACTTTGCTCCATTCATCTTTCCCTCGATCCTGACTAGTCTCCCATTCCCTGCCGCTGAAAAACATCCCTACAGCATGATGCTGCCACCACCATGCTTCCCGGGAGGGATGGTGCCAGGTTTCCTCCAGACGTGACGCTTGGAGTTCAATCTTGATTTCATCAGACCAGAGAAGCTTGTTTCTCATGGTCTGAGAGTCCTTTAGGTGCCTTTTGGCTAACTCTAAGCGGGCTGTCATGTGCATTTTAGATGCTTCCGTCTAACCACTCTACCAGAAAGGCCTGATTGGTGGAGTGCAGCAGAGATGGTTGTCCTTCTGGAAGGTTCTCCCATCTCCAGAGAAATTCTGAAACTCTGACAGAGTGACCATCGGGTTCTTGGTCACCTCCCTGACCAAGGCCCTTATCCCTCGATTGCTCAGTTTGGCCAGGCGGCCAGCTCTAGTCTTGGTGGTTCCAATCTTCTTCCATTAAAGAATGATAGAGGTCACTGTGTTCTTGGGGACCTTCAATGCGGCATAATTTTTTTGGTTTGGTACCCTTCTCCAGACCTGTTCCTCGACACAATCCTGTCTTGGAGCTCTACGGACAATTCCTTTGACCTCATGGCTTGTTTTTGCTCTGACATGAACTGTCAACGGTGGGATCTTTATATTGACAGATGTGTGCCTTTCCAAATAGAGCCCAATCAATTTAATTTACCACAGGTGGACTCAAATCAAATTGTAGAAACAAGGATGATCAATGGATACAGGATGCACCTGATCTCAATTTCAAGTCTCATAGCAAAGGGCTTGAATACTTATGTTAATAAGGTATTTCTGTTTTTATATTTTATAAATTTGAAAACATTTCTAATAACCCTGTTTGCTTTGTCATTATGGGGTATTGGGTGCAGATTGATGAGTTACATTTTTTTATCCATTTTAGAAAAAGGCTTAAAAATGTAAAAAAAAAAAGGAAAACGTGAAGGGGTCTGAATACTTTTCCAAATGCACTGTATACTATAGTATACTATGGTATAAATAATATACTATTTACTGTTGTGTTTTTCTGACTTTACTGTAGTATACTATAGTATTTTCAGTTAACTATAGTATAAAAACTATAGTATATAATATAGTAATTAATGTCATGTTTTTGTAGATTGTAGTATACTGTAGTATTTACTGTAGTGTTTTTTAGGACTGTACTATTTACTGAAGTGTTTTTGTTTTATCTTTAACATACTGTAGAAGTAGAGGCTTTCTCCTTTAGAAAACCTACTAGAGAAATAATAAAAACACATTTTCCATAACCTGTAACCTGTAGGTAAGACGACTCTAAACAGCACTTCTACTCTTTTCTACAACCTGTCTGGAACACAATACTTGGTATGTAGGTTTCTTACTCATGGGTGGCACAAATTGCGATATGGGGGACGGGAATGGGCAGGGTATATACAAATAAAAAAATGTAGTATTTACTATAGTGTTTTTTGTATGCAGATAATACTGTAGTATTTAATAAAGTATTTTCCAGTATACTACACTATTCTATAATAAGTACTACAAATAAATCGAGAGATACTACAGTGTGTATTAAACTATATTCTTTTTTTATGTGGGGAACATCACCAATGTAAACAGGAAAGGATATAAGTCAGTTCAAATAAAAATGGACCACAGAGCAACTAAACACACGTTCAGGAGGGTTTCTTGTACTCCCATCATAACTTAATACACAATGATATACTGTACTGACATCTATGAGCATCTCTGACTTGCACAACATTCAAACAGATCTGCTGGATAGACATATCTTGCATTTACTGTATTAAATATATTTTTTACATTGATGTCAGATGATATGAAGATGTATGTGTTCACAAATTTGTCCGACCGATTTTTGATTTTCACTCTCACATCAAAGGGGGAACGTCTGGGTCGTCCACAAAGTTATCATAAAAGGTGGTCTGCTCTCCAGCCCTGTTCTCTCGTGGGACAATGTTGGCCAAGTCGACCCCCGAGTGTTTACTGGGATCCACCTCCAACCTCTGCCGGCTGTTACCTTTCCTACAAAATGGAACAAATACCAAGTTAACCAACCCATATGGAAAGGATTTATACAAATTGTATGTCACTTATAAGATTATAAATATTAAATAAATAAATACATATTTCCTTCCTTCCAAATGTGTACATCAAATACTTTCATTATACTGCTGCTCTTGACTGGTACCAGGGAACCAAATGTAATAGTCAGGGAAGTGCTAAATAATGCATGTGTGTTATTTATAAAGTATGCACAGTTTATAATACTACACATAATGCATATTACAAACACAAAGACTACATTACACACACAGAAATACTCCACGGCAGGACACACATCACTTTATGGTGGACGGCAGATAGCCTCAAGTTATTTGTATTTATTAAGGTTCAGTTATAAGGCAGTTATAAGGCAGTTATATACAATTACAAATATTACATGACATTACATTTCATAACACGTTTCACAACACATTAAGTGTGTTTTCCCTGAGACCACTACCCTACTACCACATATCTACAATACAAAATCCATGTGTACATGTGTGTGGAGTGTGTGTGTTAGCATGTGTATTTGTATGCGTGTGTCTGTGCCTGTGTGTGTGTTTCTTCACAGTCTCCGCTGTTCCATAAGGTGTATTTTTATCTGTTTTTTTTAAATCTGTTTTTTTTTGGATCAGTTACCTGATGTGGAATAGAGTTCCATGTAGTCATGGGTCTATGTAGTACTGTGTGCCTCCCATAGTCTGTTCTGGACTTGGGGATTGTGAAGAGACCTCTGGTGGCATGTTTTGTGGGGTATGAATGGGTGTCTGAGCTGGGTGCTAGTAGTTTAAACAGACACCTCGGTGCATTCAGCATGTCACTACTTCTTACAAAAACAAGTAGTGATGAAGTCAATCTCTCTCTCCTCTACTTTGAGCCATGAGAGATTGACATGCATACATTTAAGGGCCACCCCTACTGCCCTGCCATGTTCTGAGCAAATTGCTATTTTCCTTAATCCTTCTTTGTGGCACCTGACCAAATGACTGGACATTAGTCCAAGTGCGATAAAACTAGACCTGCCTTGTTGATAATGTTGCTAAGAAGGCAGAGGACGGCTTTATTATGGAAAGACTTCTCCCCATGTTAGCTACTGTTGCATCAACATGTTTTGACCATGACAGTTTAAAATCCAGGGCTTATCTTAGTTCAAAACTCCTAATCCCCAAAATGGGAGAACTAAACAATATTTCTACTTTTGAGAATGTGTGAATGGTCCGTGGACACTTAAGTGACAGTCATGTTGAGTGTGTTTCATTTGGTGATCTCATGAAAGACAGGAAACATACGTGATTAAATATGAAACTGCTTGTGAAAAGATATCATGTGATGTTAACCTTCTAAATGAGAGTATGGATTTTCATATAAAGATTACCTAGTCAGTGGCCACGCCCATGTGAGCATAGACATTACGTTGGGGTCATATAACCCCCTTTTTTACTCCAGAGTATAAAACCACCCATTACGAAATGTACATTTCATACCAAAGAGACCCACGGTAAGCCAGACATCTCGAATGGTTAAAAAGTCAGAGAATGATGGGACAGGAGTCCCCACATTGGAATTGCAACAATTCTATAGGCCACAGAGACCCTACGGCTGTAGTTTTGGCTATATGGCTGGAAATGGTTAAACTCTGAGACTAATCGATCACTACAGAATAAGAGCAAATTCTAGCCGACACAAATTACTAGTCTGCAGCTAGAAATTACGTAAACCTAGAACAAGAATACCGACAACTGCCGAAGCATCTATTCTATTAGAACATTTCTGAATGGTACTCTGAAGTACAACCACGAAAGACATCATGACTTCTGGGAAAGTTAACCAGAGACTCTGATTCCTGAACTCTACAGGAAGATCGAGGATTCCACAGAGAAGACAACAACGACATACGGGTGTAAATATATAAATTGCAATTATTCTAGAATGAGCGGCCGTTCATGTGCAAAGGATTAGCATTTCAATGATTATAATTATCCACAGTGTGTAGTGAATCCATTTAGCCTTTCCCGCTTTCTCAGTCCCCACCCCTTTTCTTTTGTCTACCAAGCCATCATATCGGCTTAGCCCACTAGGGACTTTTCTATCATTGTTAGTTTCACGTTCCTGACCTGTTTTCCTTTGTTTTTGTATTTATTTAGTTGGTCAGGGCGTGAGTTGGGTGGGGTTGTCTATGTGTGTTTTTCTATGTTGGGGTTTTGTGTTCGGCCTGGTATGATTCTCAATCAGAGACAGCTGTCAATCGTTGTCCCTGATTGAGAATCATACTTAGGCAGCCTGGGTTTGCAGCGAAGGCAGAGAGGCGCTGGTATGAGGAGGCAGCGCGGCGACGCGGCTGGAAGCCCGAGAGGCTCACCCAAAAATGTCTTGGGGGGAGGGGGCTAAAGGGGAGTGTGGCGAAGCCGGGTAGGATACCTGAGCCAACTCCCCGGGCTTACCGTGGAGTGAGAGGGCGTCGTACTGGTCAGACACCGTGTTATGCGGTGGAGCGCACGGTGTCCCCAGTACGCGTGCTTAGCCCAGTGCGGGCTATTCCACCTTGCCGCACTGGTAGGGCTAGGTTGGTCATCGAGCCGGGTGCCATGAAGCCGGCCCAATATATCTGGCCTCCAGTACGTCTCCTCGGGCCGGCGTACATGGCACCAGCCTTGCAGAGGGTGTCCCCGGTTCGCCAGCATAGCCCAGTGCGGGCTATTCCACCTCGCCGCACTGGCAGGGCTACGGGGACCATTCAACCTGGTAAGGTCGGGGAGGCTCGGTGCTCAAGAGCGCGTGTCCTCCTTCACGGTCCGGTATATCCGGCGCCACCTTCCCACCCCAGCCCAGTACCATCAGTGCCGACACCACGCACCAGGCTTCCAGTGCGTTGCCAGAGCCCTGTTCCTCCTCCACGCACTCTCCCTGTGGTGTGTGTCTTCAGCTCAGTGCCTCCAGTTCCGGCACCACGCACCAGGCCTACTGTGCGCCTCAGCAGCTCAGAGTCGGCCGTCTGCCCAACGCCGCCTGCCCTGCTTGCCTGCTCAGCGCAGCCTGAGTCTGAACTGCCTGCCTTCCCAGCGCTGTCTGAACTGCCTGCCTTCCCAGCGCTGTCTGAACTGCCTGCCTTCCCAGCGCTGTCTGAACTGCCTGCCTTCCCAGCGCTGTCTGAACTGCCTGCCTTCCCAGCGCTGTCTGAACTGCCTGCCTGCCCAGCGTGGTCTGAACTGTCTGCCTGCCCAGCGCTGCCCGTCTGTCCCGAGCCTTCAGAGCCGTCCAGCCAGGACCAGCCAGAGCCGTCCAGCCAGGACCAGCCAGAGCCGTCCAGCCAGGATCCGCCAGAGCCTTCCGCCAGCCAGGATCCGCCAGAGCCTTCCGCCAGCCAGGATCCGCCAGAGCCTTCCGCCAGCCAGGATCCGCCAGAGCCTTCCGCCAGCCAGGATCCGCCAGAGCCAGCCAGCCAGGATCCGCCAGAGCCAGCCAGCCAGGATCCGCCCCTCAGTCCGGTGCTGCCCCTCAGTCCGGTGCTGCTCTTCAGTCAGGTGCTACCCCTCAGTCTGTTACTGCTCTTTGGTATAGTGGGATTGACATGGAGGGTGGACATTGGGAGGAGGCCACGGAAGCGGGGGTTGACTATGGTGGGGACCACGACCAGCGCCAGAGCCGCCACCGTGGACAGACGCCCACCCAGACCCTCCCCTAGACTTTGTGCTGGTGCGCCCGGAGTTCGCACCTTAAGGGGGGGGTTCTGTCACGTTCCTGACCTGTTTTCCTTTGTTTTTGTATTTATTTAGTTGGTCAGGGCGTGAGTTGGGTGGGGTTGTCTATGTGTGTTTTTCTATGTTGGGGTTTTGTGTTCGGCCTGGTATGATTCTCAATCAGAGACAGCTGTCAATCGTTGTCCCTGATTGAGAATCATACTTAGGCAGCCTGGGTTTCACTTGTGTTTTGTGGGTGTTTGTTCCTGTGTCAGCGTTTGGGCCACACAGGACTGTTTCGGGTTAGTCACGTTTGCTGTTTTTTTTGTATTTTGAAGTGTTTTGTTGTTTTTTCATTAAATAATGAACACTTACCACTCTGCTTCTTGGTCCGATCCATGCTCCTCCTCGTCTGAGGAGGAGAACGACTACGTCAGCCGTTACAGTTAGTAACCAACATCTACTGTTTGTTTTATGTATTTCTGTGATTAGTTAGTTAGTAAAATAAATAATTAAGCCAATTTGTATATTGTTGATTCATTATGGAAACTAGGGTTCGTGCAGATAACCAATAATTTTACGACGTTTGGAATGAGACTAATGAGGTAACAAATGAATCATTCATTAATAGAAGACTAATTGATCAGATGTTAAAATATCTGAAGAGTTATATTCGGAAAATTACAACTTTGTAATCTCAACATTTTCTGTGGTGCCCCGACTAGTTAATTAATGTTTACATGATTAGTTTAATCACGTAATAATTAAACCGAGAGAAATTATTTTATATAAATAAGTCTTCACATTTAATGATAGTCCAGACACAACACTCTTTATCCACACTATAGCAGGCGTGTAAGGCCATAGCACATATATGTTTTTCCAGCAGCAGACTATGATCAATGATGTCAAAAGCCGCACTGAAGTTTAACAAAACAGCTCCAACAATCTTTTTATCATCAATTTCTCTCAGCCAATCATTAGTCATTTATCTAAGTGGCGTGCATGTTGAATGTTCTTCCCTATAAGCGTGCTGAAAGTCTGGTCAAACAATTTCCCCCAAAAAATGTACTAAGGATTGGTAACAGGCTGATTGGTCACCTATTTGAGCCAGTAAAGGGGGCTTTACTATTCTTGGGTAGCGGAATGACTTTTTCTTCCCTCCAGGCCTGAGGGCACACACTTTCTTGTAGGCTTTGATTGAAGATATGGCAAATAGGAGTGGCAATAAAGTCCGCTATTATCCTCAGTAATTTTCCATCCAAGTTGTCTGGCCCAGGTGGCTTGTAATTTTTGATAGACAACAATAATAATAATGACCTCTTATACACTATATTAGGCCCAGCTTTTGGAACTTTGGTTTTCCTAGATATGGCTACTATATTATGATCACTACATCCGATGGATTTGGATACTGCTTTCAAGCACATTTCTGCAGCATTAGTAAAGATGTAATCAATACAATTTCATTCCTGTGCTGTTTGTAACTACCCTGGTAGGTTGACTGATAACCTGAACCAGGTTCCAGGCACTGGTTACAGTTTGAAGCTTTTTCTTGATTGGGCAGCTTGATGAAAGCCAGACAATAATTAGGTCCCCCAGAAAATATACCTCACTGTTGATTTCACACATTATCCAGATACTGACTGTTAGCACTTGGTGGTCTATAGCAGCTTCCCACCAAATACACCATGACAGCGCAATACACAAGGGGTGGAACAGTGGCAAAGGTACCCACAGGACAAACAGAATAATATTAGTCTGAGGAGAGATTAAATAGCATTAATACAACAAAAATAATTCTAAACACACCTTTAGTTTACAAAGTTAAACAGATGTATTTTTTCTTCATAATAAGCAGGAGTAATATTCTTAGATCAGAATGACAGCAAACTGTACTTCTATCCATGTCACTAAAGACTAACAGAAACAAAAGACAAAATTAACTGGAATGGCTTATCTTTTCTCCCCAACCCACCAAGAGGTAACATGTTAGATATACACATTTACTTTCAAAGCATACACACGAAACACACCATAGTAGCAATAAAAACAAAATATAAAGTGAGGTACACTTGCGACATGTACTGAGAGTAATATTGCTTGTACCCACCAATTTTCAACAGTATTTAACATGAGATCCTCTCTAAGCTTTCCAGGAATGTGGCTCTAAATATAGACTGCAACACTGCCCCCATTGACATTTCTGTATTTTCTGTAGATGTTATAACCATGTTTTGCTACCACTGTATCATTAAAGATATTATCTAAGTGAGTTTCAGAGTCAGAATATGAATGTAATTTGTTACTAGCAAGTTATTGATTTCATGAACCTTGTTTCTTAAGCTTCTCAGTTGTAGACATGACAATGTTATTTATGTGTGAGCTGCACACATCAGACTTCCTACTAGGGCACACCGCCTCAGTGCTAATACTATAACTGCCAACGTTGGAGGCGGCCTATGGTAGAGAAATGATCATTAAATTCTCTGGCAACAGCTCTGGTGGACAATCCTGCAGTCAGCATGCCAATTGCACGCTCCCTCAAAACTGGAGACATCTGTGGCATTGTGTCGTGTGACAAAACTTCACATTTTAAAGTGGCCTTCTATTGTTCCTAGCACAAGGTGCACCTATGTAATGACCCTGCTGTTTAATCAACTTCTTGATATGGCACACCTGTCAGGTGGATGAATTATCCTGGCGAAGGAGAAATGCTCATAAATAATACCTATAATGATACAGTTATACTATGTGAGTTTCAGAGTCAGAATACGAATGTAATTTGTTACTAGCAAGTTATTGATTTCATGAACCTTGCTTCTTAAGCTTATCAGTTGTAAACATGACAATGTTATTTATGTTTGAGCTGATAGTGCAGGGTAGAGCTGCACACATCGGACTTCCTACTAGGGCACACCGCCTCAGTGCTAATAGTATAACTCTGGTTCATAGGCACATGATTACTGTATACAATAACTGTAGGATTGACAGAGGCATTCAGGGGAGTTAGGTAACTTACATTGTGACTGCCAACGCCCTTGGGATAATGTACATTTGCTGCAGCATTACAACAACTCGGCGACACAATGGTAGGGATTATCTGAGCTGGGCTTGGGTCTTTGAAAATTCATTGTCTCGATGCAGCCTTGAAATGCATGAACATTAACAATGTCTACTCTGTATTTCTGATCAATTTGATGTCATTTTAATGGACAAAAACATTGCTTTTCTTTCAAAAACAAGGACATTTCTAAGTGACCCCAAACTTTTGAATGGTGGTGTATTATTTTCCCCTAACCCTCCCATCCCTCCCTCCCCTAATTGGAGTAAACTAATGGACAACAACACTTAGGCTTCTACTTCCAGCTTATACATACAAAATACATTTGACAGACACCGTATATTTTACAATAGTTACCTTTTGTTTGTTTTTAGTCCCATCCTTCAGCTCCACTCAACCCCTCCTTCTATTTGCCATTCATTTTTCAACTGTGCTGTGATGTTTCACAAAAGTTCTGAACTTTTCTATTCTCATAGATTCTGCATATTGTAAATGAAAGATAAACACGTTTGTTAAGAGTGTAAGAGTATTATTATATTATTGATCGATAGATTTTTTAAATCACCCAGCTGTGCTATTTGCAGAGTTAGCTCCATGTGTCAATTCTTCAGCCATTCCTGAACCTGCGACCAACAACAAGCTACATACGGACAGTACCAAAACAAATTATCTCATTATTCTGTCTCTTCGCAGCAAAATTTGCAGAACTGGGATGGTTTATCCTCCATATATATAACATTATATTGGTTGCAATAATTTTGTATAAGTTTTGAATCAAGCATCGTTTTGTGAATCCGTTCATAAACCATGTGCCATGGAATTGGTACATCCAAAACCTCTTCCCCACTATTTTGGAATCTATATGGCACAGCTGTGATTTTTTGGTCAATAAATAAAAAACTGATATACTTTGTATTTATAACAATTTTCTTTAGCCAATTTTGGTCTTTAATGCATTTACAAAGATTATACTGTTTTGAATAATTTTTACCCCAAATGTTGTTTTTTAATCAATTAGTATTTTTGAGTTTAACCATACTATTTGTTGCAATATTTATTTTGTCTAATCTGGTGGAATAAACTAAAATTGCAACCAACTTTGTTTTAGAAATAGCGATATTATGGAGATTTTCTAAATAAATTACCAAAAGTGAGAGATTGTAATCTGAATAAGGGAAAACGGACATTCTTGAACATGGGGTGAGACATTCATACGAATCTGTTTGAGAACCAGTTCGCATTTAGAATGTTAGAATGGCGCCGAATCATCTTACCATAATTCTATCCTCCTGACTCCTGCTTACAGGTTAAAACTATAGCAGGAAGTACCAGTGACTCGCTCAAAACGGAAGTGGTCAGATGATGCAGATGCTAAGCTACAGGACTGTTTTGCTAGCGCAGAGTGGAATATGTTTCGGGATTCATCCGATGGCATTGAGGAGTATACTACATCAGTCACCGGCTTCATCAATAAGTGCATCGATGACATCGTCCCCACAGTGACCGTATGTACATACCCCAACCAGAAGCCAGGGACTCTAACCCTGACGCTTATAAGAAATCCTGCTATGCCCTCCGACGACCATCAAACAGGCAAAGCGTCAATACAGGACTAAGATTGAATGCTACTACAGCAGTTCTGATGCTCGTCGGATCCGACTCCAACACCATCATTAAGTTTGCCGACGACACAACGGTGGTAGGCCTGATCTCCAACAATGAGACAGCCTATAAGGAAGAGGTCAGAGACCTGGTAGTGTGGTGCAAGGACAACAACCTCTCCCTCAACGTGATCAAGACAAATTTGATGATCGTGGACTACAGGAAAAGGAGGGCCGAGCACACCCCCATTCACATCAACAGGGCTGTAGTGCAGCAGGTCGAGAGCTTCAAGTTCCTTGGTGTTCAAATCACCAACAAACTATCATGGTCCAAACACATCAAGACAGTCGTGGAAGAGGGCACAGATCCTTAAAAAGTTCTACAGCTGCACCATCAAGAGCTGAGTTTTGCCTGCATTACCGCCTAGTATGGCAACTGTTCGGCATCCAACTGCATACAGTCCAGTACATCACTGGGGCCAAGTTACCTGCCATCCAGGACCTCTATACCAGGTGGTGTCAGAAGAAATCCCTAAAAATTGTCAAAGACTCCAGCCACCCTAGTGATAGACTGTTCTCTTTGCTACCGCACGGCAAGCAATACCGGAGTGCCAAGTCAGCGATCAAAAGGCTCCAGCTTCTAACAGCTTCTACCCCCCCAAGCCATAAGACTGCTAAACAGTTAATCAAATGGCTACCTGGACTATTTGCACTAACCCCCCTTTTTTTACGCTGCTGATACTTACTGTTTATTATCTATGCATATTCACTTTACCCCTACTTACATGTGCATATTACCTCAAATAACTCCACTAACCTGTACCCACGCACATTGACTAAGTACCGGTACCGGTATTTTATTGTGTAATTTTTTTGTAAGCATTTCACCCGTTTTATTCGGCGCATGTGACAAATAAATTTTGATTTAAGCATATGTCGGAAGCCTTTAGTGAGAGTTCTAATGCTTTAATATTTATACATTTCTACCCTCCGAATTCATATTCATTATATGAATAGGGGCTCCCGAGTGGCACAGCATCTCAATGCTAGAGGCGTCACTACACACCCTGGTTTGATCCCAGGCTGTATCACTACCGCCCTCGGGAGTCCCATAGGGCGGCTCACAATTGGCCCAGCGTCGTCTGGGTGAGGGGAGGGTTTGGCCGGGGTACTTTGTGTACTTTGTTCTTAACTAACTTTCCTAGTTAAATAATGGTTAAATAAATAAAGACATTTATAAAGTGCAATATATATTTTTTTTGCTAATATAATTTTAAAAACTAGTCGCTAGGTGTAGGCAAGCCCATAAGCAAATAGGTAAACTGGGATATAACTAAAGTTCATCAGGGTGATTTTTCCACAAATAGACAGGTATTTCCCTGCTAGCTACATTTTCAGATATTGCACGTTTCCAATTTTGTCAGAAAGTCGTTTTCATTTCAAGTTAAAGTGTACTGTTAGCTGGCTGTCTAGCTAGCTAACGTTACATGTATGAGCTCTGTAGTAATATTATTTGTATCTCAGAGCCATTTGCATTGCTAGTCATAGCCTAATGTTAGCTAGCTAACATTGAACATGGAGATTCATGCAGGGTAGTAACGTTGAGTTGGGATTATGGGGGCGGGGCTTACATTTACTTCCTGGAATGTCAAGGGTTTAAACAAACCAATTAAGAGAGGCAAGGTCCTAGCCCACTTGAAAGCACTATCGTCTGATATTATATTTTTGCAAGAAACCCATCTGAAAAACAATTCTCATAGCAGACTTAAACGTAAGTGGGTGGGTCAAGTGCATATTTCTAAATTCTTCGCCAAAACGAGAGGCACAGCGATTCTGGTACGTAAAGGAATTTCCTTTCTACATTAAACCACTATGGTGGATAAAGAGGGTCGTTCTGTGATTGTAATAGGAGAGATCCATTCTACTTATGTAACTCTACTGAATATCTATGGGCCAAACATTGATAACCCCACATTTTTCAAAAGAGTCCTTGCCTTGATTCCAGATTTCTCCCATACTAACCTGGTCATTGGGGGAACCTTAATTGTGTGCTAGACCAATATTTGGATAGATCCTCTACCCGGCGTACCGCTACCGAATACCGGATTTACTACTTTTTGGTTGATGCGAAATTACTCCCTTATACCTGTAATGTGAGGTATCATGATATTATAATTTCTGACCACAGTCCACTCACCTTCTCCCTGAGATTGGGTGACATCGTATCAAACGAGAGGGTCTGGAGGTTGAATCCTCAACTCCTCACAGAACCAACATTCTGTAAACATCCTTAAGACCAAATTAAATTTTTCTTTGATAACAATGACAACACAGAGACTTCCCCAGCATTATTGTGGGAAACACTGAAGGCTTATTTGAGAGGCTGTATCATCTCCTTTCAGGCTGCCAGGAGTAGGCAAAACAGAGAAAAAATTGTAGAATTGGAAGGACAAATTAATTTACTGGATAGGGAGAATGCTAGTCATCCATCTATGGAGAAACATTAAAAAAATGACCACTTTGAAACTTGAATATAATCAGATTCTCTCAGCTAAAATTGCTAAATCTTTTCTCCCTGCCAAGCAAAAATATTTTGAATTTGGTGACAAACCACACAAATTACTTGCCAGACAACTTAAAAAAACAGAGTGACCGAATGATTCACAAAGTTAAATCTGCAACTGGGGTATTTCCTCTCTTCCCCCAAGGACATCAATGACAGATTCCGTCAGTTTTATGAGACTCAATATACATCTAAAGCAGATCCTAACCCCTTAATTATGTAAAACTTTTTGGAGGACTGTAATCTCCCTGCCCTGAACCAGGAAGATTCCAACTTCCTGAATAAGGAAAAATCTCTTGGAGAAAATCGAGAAACAATTACATCTTTAAAGAGTGGCAAGACCCTGGGCCCAGATGGATTCCCTGGTGGATTCTATAAAACATTCAGCAACATGCTCCCTACCTGCACAAAATGTTGGTTTAGGCCAATGAGGATGGAGCTCTCCCACCTACTTTGGATGAGGTGTTTATTACAGTTATTCATAAAAAGGGTAAAGATCCGTAAGAGGTAGGGTCATACAGACCAATATCTCTCCTACATATAAACCAAAAAGTTTTAGCAAAAACTCTGGCTAATAGGCTTAGCACTTTAGTGGGCAAATTGGTCCATTCGGACCGGCTTTATCCCTAACAGAAATTCATTCTTCAATCTCAGGTGCCTCTTCAACATAATGTATTCTCAGAGGTTACCCAACATGGACCTTGCCGTTCTATCTCTGGAAGCTGAAAAGGCCTTTGACCAAGTTGAGTGGTCCTATCTATTCAAGGTCCTTCAGAAATTTAATATTTGAGATGGATTCACAAAATGGATCCAGCTTTTATATAGGAACCCATGTGCAAGAATACTGACTAACCAATCATTGTCGCCATGATTTAACCATTATAGAGGGACAAGGCAAGGTTGTGCGTTGTCGCCTCTGCTTTTTGCTCTAATCATTGAACCTCTCGCTCAGGCAATCAGATCTCATGCAGCAATACACAGCTATAACACTAAAGATACTCTAAATAAGATTTCCCTATATGCAGATGACATTCTCCTCTATGTAACAGAACCCCAATCTAGTATTCCAGATATTCTTGATTGGATTAATTTGCTTGGTACCTTCTCTAGATTCAGAATAAATTGGAACAAGAGCGAATTATGCCCATACGGTTGCAAAACACCTCTTGGTTAGAACATCTTCCATTTAAGTTATCTTAAGAAAAATTGACCAATCTAGGAATTGTAGTTACCAAACAATACCCCTCACTATTTAAAGAAAATTTCCCCCTTCTGATGAAAAAACTCAAGGCAAACTCAAGAACTCTCCCAATTTCATTGCTCAGAAGAATTAATGCCATTAAAATGGTCTTCCTCCCACAACTGCTTTACCTATTCCAGAACATCCCAGTACTCATACCTAAGTCATTTCAGTTTGATTACTTGCAGTAGAGGAGCAGTACTGGATAATGGCGGACGGAAGACAGGGTGGTGCGGAATTCTCATACGAATGCTGTTATTTTATCTAAAACATCAGGTGTACGCCGACCCCAGCTAAGTAATTCATGCAAAGAGTTAAAGCGCAATTATGTGTTTTATCTCCAGTACTTTGCCATGATTGTCAGTTATGTAGCTGCTCTACTGATAATCTCAGTGCGTTCTTGCTGGGATGACACAAATCTAATGCCGGAGAATATCAACACCAAACACATTGGTTCACTGTTCCACGGGAGCGGACAGTACACAGCATACCATAATGTTCTGAATAATGGCCAAGTCTACCTCGCTCCCTATTCCACTGAACCGCTTAGGTGTAACAAACACAAGTCCAACATTTATCGGAAACTGTTAAACTACCTGTTCACTACCCTCCTGCTCTCCGGGGATGTGCAACTCAATCCTGGGCCTAACATCACCGAGCCAGCGATACTCACCGGAGTGGAAAGCAGTGGATGGCCTCGTCCACTGATCGTCGCCGCTGTGGAAGTGGGTGAGTGCTATGGTCCCATGGTTTCTCTCGACTCACCCGGCTCCAGGATAGATTTTGACTCTTCAAACATACCCAAGTCGCTATATGCGATCCCTGACTCTGCTTCTGGTACGCAAGCTGTTTTAATTAGTTCCCCGCATCCAGTGCAGGCGGGAGGGATTGTTAATTGTGCTACCGAACTGCCCCTAATCAAAATTAAACAAAACATCCTAAACCCAGCCGTCAGAAAACACAGAAAATGTAACTTTTTTCAATGTGTCAATCACTCTCGAGTCAATCTGGTACCCACGAGCTAAGCCCAAGGGACTACTAGGGGGGCACTTGAACATTCGTAGTGTCATTCCAAAAAGTGATCAAATTCAACATCTACTCAAAGACTCCAACCTTGACTTCCTCTGCCTCTCAGAGACATGGCTCCATAAAAACTCTCCATATGCTGCTTTGATTGTGCCTGGCTATAATGTTTTCAGGAGAGACAGGATTGAAGGAAGAGGAGGGGGTGTGATGATTTACATTAAAGAAAATATCCGATGTAAACAAATTGAGTGGTCATGTGATAATGAACTAGAATGTATTGGCCTGAACGTTACACTGTCTCCCCAAATGTATTTTACCCTTATTGGAATGTATAGACCACCTTCCACCAAAAGTGTGTTTTTTGATCAGTTTAATAACATGCTTAGGGAATGTGATTTTGGGAAAGAGGTCATCTTAATGGGAGATTTTAATATTAATTATGAAGACAAGTCTGGTAGGAAAACACTCAAACGGATCACTAATACCTTTGACCTTACACAGCTAGTTAAAGGGCCAACCAGGGTGACTTGTTGCTCTAAAACACAGATTGATTTGGTGTTCAGTAATAAACCAGAGAGTGACTAAATCATTCAATATGGTTACTGGGCTATCTGATCATAATCTGACACTTATAGCCAGAAAGCTGTCTAAGAGCAGGTTTAACCTCTCTACTGGTAGAAAGCCGGATCAACTTAGAGTGAATTAAACTATTTTGAAAACGCAATTAAGGGAATTAACTGGAATGATCTCTTGTCCTATACAGACGTGGAAGCTGATAGTCAGGTTTTTCTATCCACAATCCAGACTACAATAAATGGTTTCCTAAAGAAAATCAAATCCAAACCTGGCCAAAAGAGCACTCTTCCTTGGCTAAATGGAGAAATCTGGAAATTGATGAAAGAACGAGATTATGCCCTAAAAATAGCCCTAAAATCCAATTTAGAGCATGACAGACGTAGGTTTACCATGTTGAGAAATAAGGTGATGAAAGAAATCAGACAGGCCAAGGCAAACTTTTTTATTAACATAATTGGTGAAGCAAAGGGAAATTCTAAATTGATCTGGGAGAATCTAAAAAAGTTAACAGGGAAAGACCATAGTAACACTGCAAAAAGACTAGAAATCATGGTGAATAACAATCTAACACAGGATGCAGTCGAAATAGCAATAGCCTTCAATTCCTACTTTATTGAGTCTGTCAGGGTACTGACACAGAACCCCTCCACTCGTTTCTTGGGCTCAGTGCTAGTGAATGACGCTCAACCTGTCTTCATCATAAGGGAGGTTTCTGAGTCAAAGGTGAACAAGGTGATTAGCTCACTAAAGAACTCTAAAGCCAAAGATGTGTTTGGGCTGGACTCTACCTTTCTTAAAAACTGCAGAGTCACTCATTGGCCCCAATACTAAGGTCACCAACACATCTATTGGTCTGTGGGTGTTTCCAAGGGTATGGAAGTTGGCCATAACAACGGCCATCTTAAATCGGGCGACCCTGCTGACGTGAGTAACTACAGGCCCATTAGTATACTACCTGTGGTGTCAAAGGCAATGAGCTGTCGCCCACTCTTAGCTATGATGTGGGCGTGCCCCAAGGGTCAATACTGGGGCCCCTCCTGTTCAGCCTGTACATTAATGATCTGCCTTCTGTCTGTACTGGGTCTGAAGTTCAAATGTATGCAGATGATACAGTGATATATGTGCATGCAAAGAGCAAACAACAAGCTGCACAAGAACTCACTACTGTAATGGTCCAGGTTACAAAGTGGCTCAGTGACTCGTGTTTGCATCTCAATGTGAAAAAAACTGTTTGCATGTTCTTCACAAAGAGGGCAACAGATGCTACTGAGCCAGATGTCTATGTGTCAGGGGAGAAGCTCCAGGTAGTATCCGATTTTAAGTACCTTTGCATCATACTTGATTCCAACCTCTCTTTTAAAAAGCATGTGAAAAAGGTAATTCAAATTCAACCTAGCTAATTTCCGATTTATACGAAATTGTTTGACTACAGAGATAGCAAAACTGTACTTCAAATCTATGATACTCCCCCACTTAACATACTGCTTGACTAGTTGGGCCCAAGCTTGCTGTACAACATTAAAAACTATTCAGTCTGTCTACAAACAGGCTCTCAAAGTGCTTGATAGGAAGCCCAATAGCCATCATCACTGTTACATCCTCAGAAAGCATGAGCTCCAGAGTTGGGAAAATCTTGTGCAATACACCGACGCATGTCTTGTTTTTTCAAGATCTTAAATGGCCTGGCTCCCCCTCCACTCAGTATTGGCAGCAGATCCACAAGGTCTGCCATGAGAGGTGACTGTATAGTTCCCTTAAGGAAAAGCACCTTCAGTAAATCCGCTTTCTCTGTGAGAGCTTCCCATGTCTGGAATACACTGCCATCAGACACACATAACTGCACCACATGTCACACTTTCACAAAATGCATGAAGACATGGCTAAAGGTCAATCAGATTTGTGAACATAATCCCTAGCTGTTTATTGCCGCTTTCCATGTTGTCTGTTGTCTGTAGCTTGTGAGGTGTGGAAACACTTTGTTGCTTTTATGAATTTTGTCTTGCTGCTTTTTGTTCTATGTTGCTCTGTCTGTATGCTATGTCTTGCTTGTCCTATGTTGCTCTGTCTGTATGCTATGTCTTGCTTGTCCTATGTTGCTCTGTCTGTATGCTATGTCTTGCTTGTCCTATGTTGCTCTGTCTGTATGCTATGTCTTGCTTGTCCTATGTTGCTCTGCGTGTGCTCACTGCTTAATGACTGTCTATATTGTAATTGTTTTTAATAACCTGCCCAGGGACTGCGGGTTGAAAATTAGCCAGCTGGCTAAAACCGGCACTTTTACTGAAACGTTGATTAATGTGCACTGTCCCTGTAAAAAATCAAATAAAATCAATAAACAACTGGACTCAATTATCAATCCTTTCATCTGGGATTATAAAACACACAGGGTAGGTAAAAAAACTCCTCTGTAAATCCAAGATGGAAGGAGGATTGTCTCTCCCAAATGTTATATTTTACTATTGGGCCGCTAACCTCCGGGCTGTTACGTTTTGACTGGATGATGCACTTCCGTCATCCAGTTGGCGTAGTATGGAGCGTGAGGATTGCCACCCCTTCTCTATTGGCGCTGTGATTTTGTCGCCCATCTCATTTCGATCTCGGAGCACACACTTGACGCTCTGGCCGATGATTTGTTCACCTAAATCAACCATTTATCGGATCATCATCACGAACTTCAAGGAGAGAGGTTCAAATGTTGTGAAGAAGGCTTCAGGGCGCCCAAGAAAGTCCAGCAAGCGCCAGGACCGTCTCCTAAAGTTGATTCAGCGGCGGGATCGGGGCACCACCAGTACAGAGCTTGATCAGGAATGGCAGCAGGCAGGTGTGAGTGCATCTGCACGCACAGTGAGGCGAAGACTTTTGGAGGATGGCCTGGTGTCAAGAAGGGCAGCAAAGAAGCCACTTCTCTCCAGGAAAAACATCAGGGACAGACTGATATGCTGCAAAAGGTACAGGGATTGGACTGCTGAGGACTGGGGTAAAGTCATTTTCTCTGATGAATCCCCTTTCCGATTGTTTGGGGCATCCGGAAAAAAGCTTGTCCGGAGAAGACAAGGTGAGCGCTACCATCAGTCCTGTGTCATGCCAACAGTAAAGCATCCTGAGACCATTCATGTGTGGGGTTGCTTCTCAGCCAAGGGAGTGGGCTCACTCACAATTTTGCCTAAGAACACAGCCATAAATAAAGAATGGTACCAACACATCCTCCGAGAGCAACTTCTCCCAACCATCCAGGAACAGTTTGGTGACGAACAATGTCTTTTCCAGCATGATGGAGCACCTTGCCATAAGGCAAAAGTGATAACTAAGTGGCTCGGGGAACAAAACATCGATATTTTGGGTCCATGGCCAGAAAACTCCCCAGACCTTAATCCCATTGAGAGCTTGTGGTCAATCCTCAAGAGGCGTGTGGACAAACAAAAACCCACAAATTCTGACAAACTCCAAGCATTGATTATGCAAGAATGGGCTGCCATCAGTCAGGATGTGGCCCAGAAGTTAATTGACAGCATGCCAGGGCGGATTGCAGAGGTCTTGAAAAAGAAGGGTCAACACTGCAAATATTGAGTCTTTGCATCAACTTCATGTAATTGTCTTATGAAATGAAATGCTTGTAATTATACTTCAGTATTCCAACATCGTCAGGATAGTTAAGCCTCCATATATGCACTAGTTCCAATGTATACATAATATGTGATTTTCTTGAGTGCACAAGGGTGATAGTTTGTAGTGTGATTTTCTTTATGGTCCATTGAGGTATTTAAAACTGTATTATAATCCCCCACCATAATATTATTGTATTGTATTGCTTACATCTTGTATTGCTTGTAGGCTTGACAAATTATTATATATATTTTTTCAAAGAAGCATGGCTCATCATTATTTGGAGATTATTGAGCCAAATCTGTTTATGGTCCAATAACATATTTAAAATAATCCATCTACCTTGAGGATCTGTTTGAACAATTTGCACATTAGGATCAACATTATTGTTTCTTTGCCCATGGGAGAAGTATATTTCGCCCCCTCCAGTGCTTTCTCCACAGAACTTGTTGAATGATTTTCCTGTAAACAATTTAGATTATATTCCTTCTCTTTTAGCCAGGTAAATACTGATCGTGTTTTCTTATCATCTGATAAACTATTACAATTATAACTGCCTATACTTATATCACCGTAATGAGATAGTTTAAATTCTATTTATCATAATATATGTTTGTAAACTTATCATAAAAAAGTACCATAATGATTGAGTATCAATATACTGTAGCTGTACCATGCAATTCGAACTGCTACTGAGTAAACCTCCAATTGTTCTCCACTATTCCACCCGCTAAAACCTCCCCCCATTATAAGTCGGGTTGTCGTCCTAGTGACTGGCAGACCACCCTTGTCCACCTGGATCTTAGGGTCTTTGAGAGATTGGGACCCATCCTAAAAAGAGCACACGGTGCCACCCACAGAACAGAAACAGATTAACTGCCAAAGCATTTCCAACGCCCTCACCTCGATGTTTCTTTGTCATGCCTCGTAGCCAGCTCTGTTTGTGCTTTAGTCAACGTCTCTATCATTTATAGCCATGCTAAACATTCCAGAATAATAAACAAGATAACCAACAGCATTTATATACTGAACAAAAATATAAACGTAACATGTTTACGTCAACATATTTACATCCCTGTTAGTGAGCATTTCTCCTTTGCCAAGATAATCCATCCACCTGACAAGTGTGGCATAACAAGAAGCTGATTAATCAGCATGCTCATTAAACAGGTGCACCTTGTGCTGGGGCCAATAAAAGGTCACTGTAAAATGTGCAGTTTTGTCACACAACAAAATGCCACAGATGTCTCAATGAATGAATTAATAGATTAATAGAATGGAATTAGAATGGTGACGTCCTTTGAAAGGAAAGGAAGTGTTGGCTGTGCACTTGACCAGGCATTCCACATTTAACCCCACCCACATTTGAACAACAAAATATAAAGTTGAAAACAGACCATTTTCACATTCCTGATTGTTTTCCCGAGTTAAAACTGAGCATACGATCAAAACGTACATGGACCGCAATCTTACCTCAGGAATCTTGATTAAATATCGTCCTTTGAAGGAGGCTAATCATCTTGACCACCGTAACAACATAGACACCAAAATTTTCTGTCAATCCTCGAGATGAAATTAATTCCTGCACTTTGGCTGTTAAATCACGTGCAAAATCACAAAACTTCTATCACTTGACTGTCATTCAGAAAACCCTTTCCTGAATCAGATGATGTTTTGTAATAATGTCCCCATGTAAATAAACAGCTAGACATCAAACTATAATGCATAATTATTGAAGAACCCTGTTAATGACCGTATCAATTTTTGTTTTATGAATCATATTAAAGTTACTCTTTCTGTTTGTAGCATTGGATTTTGCAATCACATAAGTGGAGGTTCCTCAGAGGAGGAAAAGGAGGACCATCCTCCTCAGTGAATTTCATAAAAAAATCTATTAACATAATATATTCATGTCACCAAATAATTGATTAAAACACACTGTTTTCTAATGAAGGTCTACAGTAGCCTCAACAGCAATTTGTAGGGTAGCACCACGGTGTAGCCGGAGGACAGCTAGCTTCCGTCCTCCTCTGGGTATGTTGACTTCAATACAAAACCTAGGAGACTCATGGTTCTCACTCATTTCCATAGACTTACACAGTAATTGTGATAACTTCCAGGGGTCCTCCTCCAACCTATCAGAGCTCTTGCAGTATGAACTGACATGTTGTCCACCCAATCAAAAGATCAGAGAATGAATCTAGTACTGAAAGCATTCTGACTAGTCTCCCAGTCCCTGCCGCTGAAAAACCTCCCCACAGCATGATGCTGCCACCACCATGCTTCACCGTAGGGATACATCCAGGTTTCCTCCAGATGTGACGCCTAAAACACTCACAAACTTTTACAGATGCACAATCGAGAGCATCCTGTCGGGCTGTATCACTGCATGGTACAGCAACTGCTCCGCCCACAAACGTAAGGCTCTCCAGAGGGTAGTGAGGTCTGCACAACGCATCACCGGGGGCAAACTACCTGCCCTCCAGGACACCTATACCACCCGGTGTCACAGGAAATCCAAAAAGATCATCAAGGACAACAACCAACCGAGCCACTGCCTGTTCACCCCGCTATCATCCAGAAGGCGAGGTCAGTACAGGTGCATCAAAGCTGGGACCGAGAGACTGAAAAACAGCTTCTATCTCAAGGCCATCAGACTGTTAAACAGCCATCACTAACATTGAGTGGCTGCTGTCAACATACTGACTCAAATCTCTAGCCACTTTAATAATAAAAAATGGATGTAATAAACGTATCACTAGTCACTTTAAACAATGCCACTTTATATAATGTTTACATGCCCTACATTACTCATCTCATATGTATATACTGTACTCTATACCATCTACTGCATCTTGCCTATGCCGCACAGCCATCGCTCATTTTATTAATTCCTTTACACTTGTGTGTATAAGGTAGTTGTTGTGAAATTGTTAGATTACTTGTTAGATATTATTGCACGGTCGGAACTAGAAGCACTGTAACAGTCCTGACCTGTTTTATGTTGTTTTTTATGTGTTTATGGTCAGGGCATGTGTTTTGGGTGGGCAGTCTATGTTATCTGTTTCTATGTTGGTTTTGGGTTACCTGGTATGGCTCTTGATTAGAGGCAGGTGGTTTGCATTTTCCTCTAATTAAGAGTCATATTTAGGTAGGGCGTTCTCACTGTTTGTTTGTGGGTGATTGTCTCCTGTGTCGTCGTTTGTATGTACCATATGGGACTGTTTGGCTGTTCGTTTATTTCGATGTCGTCCGTTTCCTGTACGTAAGTTTATGTTTAGTTATGTAAGTTTATGTTCAGGTTTCGTTCAACGTCGTTTTGTTATTTTGTAGTTTTTGTTTCGTGGCTGTCAAATATATAATAAAGATGGCATATTTCCCTGAACCCGCATTTTGGTCAGAAGATCCTTCTCTCCTCACCTCATCCGAGGATGAGGAGAGCGACAGCCGTTACAGAATCACCCACCAACAAAATGTGACCAAGCGGTATGGGAATGCTCGACGGAGCAACAAGGATTTCTGGACTTGGGAGGAGATCCTGTCTGGTAGAGGACCCTGGGCGCAAACTGGAGAATATCGCTGCTCTCGTGAGAAGAGTGAGGCAGCCACAGCCCAGGAGCGGTGGTTTAAGGAGGCAGCTAGGAGACGTGGATGGAAGCCGGAGATTCAAGCTCGTAACCGGAATTATGAGGGGACACGTCTTGCACGGAAGCCCGAAAAGCCCGTGAGTAACTCCCAAAAATTTCTTGGGGGGGGGCTAAAGGGTAGTGGGTCAAGGGCAGGTAGGAGACCTGCGCCCACTTCCCAGGCTTACCGTGGAGAGCGGGAGTACGGGCAGGCGCCGTGTTACGCAGTAGAGCGCACGGTGTCTCCTGTACGAGTGCATAGCCCAGTGCGGGTTATTCCACCTCCCCGCACTGGTAGGGCTAGATTGAGTATTGAGCCAGGTGTCATGAGGCCGGCTCAACGCGTCTGGTCTCCAGTGCGTCTCCTCGGGCCGGCATACATGGCACCTGCCTTACGCATGGTTTCCCCGGTTCGCCTACATAGCCCGGTGCGGGTTATTCCACCTCCCCGCACTGGTCGGGCAACCGGGAGTATTCAACCAGGTAAGGTTGGGCAAGCTCAATGCTCAAGAGAGCCAGTACGCCTGCACGGTCCGGTATTTCCGGCGCCACCTCCCCGCCCCAGCCTAGTACCTACAGTGCCTACATTACGCACTAGGCTACCAGTGCATTTCCAGAGCCCTGTTCCTCCTCCACGCACTCTCCCTATAGTGCGTGTATCCAGTTCAGTGCCTCCAGTTCCGGCCCCACGCACTAAGCCACCTGTGCGTCTCCTAAGTCCTGTACACACTGTCACTTCTCCCCGTACTAGTCCTGAGGTGCGTGCCCTCAGCCAGGTGCCACCAGTGCCGGTACCACGCACCAGGTATAGAGTACGCTTTGAGAGTTCAGTGTGCCCTGTCCCTGCTCCACGCACTAGTAGGAAGGTGCTTATCATTAGCCCGGTGCCTCCAGTTCCGGCACCACGCACCAGGTCTACAGTGCGCCGTATCCGGCCAGAGCCATCCGTCTCCCCAGCGCCATCTGAGCCATCCGTCTCCCCAGCGCCATCTGAGCCATCCGTCTCCCCAGCGCCATCTGAGCCATCCGTCTCCCCAGCGCCATCTGAGCCATCCGTCTCCCCAGCGCCATCTGAGCCATCCGTCTGCCAGGAGCCTGCAAAGCCGCCCGTCTGCCATGAGCCTGCAAAGCCGCCCGTCTGCCATGAGCCTACAGAGCCGTCAGCCAGACAGGAGCCGCTAGAGCCGTCAGCCAGACAGGAGCCGCTAGAGCCGCCTACCAGACAGGATCTGCCAGAGCCGCCAACCAGACAGGATCTGCCAGAGCCGCCAACCAGACAGGATCTGCCAGAGCCGCCAATCAGACAGGATCTGCCAGAGCCGCCAGCGAGCCATGAGCAGCCAGAGCCGTCAGAGAGCCATGAGCAGCCAGAGCCGTCAGTGAGCCATGAGCAGCCAGAGCCGTCAGTGAGCCATGAGCAGCCAGAGCCGTTAGAGAGCCATGAGCAGCCAGAGCCGTCAGTGAGCCATGAGCAGCCAGAGCCGTTAGAGAGCCATGAGCAGCCAGAGCCGTCAGAGCGCCATGAGCGTCGAGAGCCGTCAGCCTGCCATGAGCGTCGAGAGCCGTCAGCCTGCCATGAGCGTCGAGAGCCGTCAGCCTGCCATGAGCGTCGAGAGCCGTCAGCCTGCCATGAGCGTAGAGAGCCGTCAGTCTGCCATGAGCGTCGAGAGCCGTCAGCCTGCATGGACCTGCCAGAGCCGTCCAAACAGGACCTGCCAGAGTCCTTCAGCCGGGATCTGCCCCTTGTCCCGGTGTTGCCCCTTGTCCCGGTGCTGCCCCTGGTCCCGGTGCTGCCCCTTGTCCCGGTGCTGCCCCTTGTCCCGGTGCTGCCCCTTGTCCCGGTGCTGCCCCTTGTCCCGGTGCTGCCCCTTATTCCGGTGCTGCCCCTTATTCCGGTGCTGGTCCTTATCCTGGTGCTGCCCCTTGTTCTGGTGCTGCCCCTTGTCCCGGTGCTACCCCTTGTCCCGGTGCTGCCCCTTGTCCCGGTGCTAGCTGTTTATTTAGGGGAGGGTAGTGTTAGGGTGGTCAGTAGAAGGGGTAGACAGAAGAGGGGAGTGACTATGGTGGTATGGGGACAGCGTCCTGAGCCGGAACCACCACCGTGGTCAACTGCCCACCCGGACCCTCCCCTGGACTTTGTGCTTGTGCGCCCGGCGTGCGCATCTTGAGGGGGGGGTACTGTAACAGTCCTGACCTGTTTTATGTTGTTTTTTATGTGTTTATGGTCAGGGCATGTGTTTTGGGTGGGCAGTCTATGTTATCTGTTTCTATGTTGGTTTTGGGTTACCTGGTATGGCTCTTGATTAGAGGCAGGTGGTTTGCATTTTCCTCTAATTAAGAGTCATATTTAGGTAGGGCGTTCTCACTGTTTGTTTGTGGGTGATTGTCTCCTGTGTCGTCGTTTGTATGTACCATATGGGACTGTTTGGCTGTTCGTTTATTTCGATGTCGTCCGTTTCCTGTACGTAAGTTTATGTTTAGTTATGTAAGTTTATGTTCAGGTTTCGTTCAACGTCGTTTTGTTATTTTGTAGTTTTTGTTTCGTGGCTGTCAAATATATAATAAAGATGGCATATTTCCCTGAACCCGCATTTTGGTCAGAAGATCCTTCTCTCCTCACCTCATCCGAGGATGAGGAGAGCGACAGCCGTTACAAGCACAAGCATTTCGCTTTCGAAATCTTCTAGCCTGGAATCCAAAATCTGCCCCCACCCTCTCCCCATTTACACTTAATATTCCTTTAACACCCCCCCCCCCCCCCCCCCCCACCCCATAAATCTAATTAAATGCCAGGGCGGGCAGCATTTTGATTGGCCAGCTCATTACCGCAATAACAATGAAGACAGGACTTGACCTTTTCCCCCTCTGACAAAATTAAGCTGCTTTAAAGAAAGCCCCACCACATTCACTTACAACACATCATTTACCAATGTAGCAAGGGGGTGGCAGTTAGGGTGGCCAATGCCAGTGGGATGCAGAGAAATTAATGGGGACTGATTTACCAGGAAGAGCGAGGTAATTATAATTTAATCTCGCTGTGCAGCCGATGACATAAACGCCCCGGTGCTACGGTGGAGGAGGGGCCCCGTCACCACTTCATTACACCTCGCATTTCACAACTCAATTAATTGGCGGGCGAATGAAGCCAGTGGATAACAAAACCGAACCGTGAGTTTCTAATTGCTTCAGCACTCTCTGATATGAATGGCTGGTTTGCAGGTGCAGGAAAAGCACCAGGGTCACAATGTTCGCTCAGGGAGAAGAAGAAATCTGTGGCTTGAATGAGGACTTCGGAAGGTATCAATCTCTGCTTCGGTGACTGGCCGGCAAAATTGCATTGTCATCAAAATGGGGCTTGGTAATAGCATCACAAAGTTCTGGTTAGCCTCAGTACCTGCCAGGAATCTATACCGAATTGGATTTGAAGTAGATGTGGTTGCATGTGGGCCTGTTTGCGTGCTCTCAAACTCTTAAAATAATAAAATCAAATGACATCTAGATAAAAGAAGCCGAGAACAGAGAGGATCAAATGGAGTTACACCTGCATCAAAAAGGTGGTTGCGTTGCTCTTCCTCACTTTTAGTTTTCCTTAACTGACAGCTTACTTATTGGAAGAGTGTGAGCTAATCCATAGTAAATGAATTATGAGGGATCAAGGAAAGATTAATGACACCTGTGAGCCTCTGGTCTAAGTTTAGCCAACACTTGTCTTCGTAACGCACAGGTAAACCCAGATGTCAGCCCTTTCCTGTGGGAGACGGATGGCGCCATTAGTTTGAGAGTGGTCTAATAATGCACTCCTAGTTAGGGAGAGTTCAAAATGGCTTCCTGTAATGGGCTGTGTAATAGGTGAACGCCGACACTCATATAATGAGCAAGTCTGAAGAATCGTCCACAGTGGAACACGGCCACTGCTGTTTACCCTTATAATCAGAATGAGGAAGTATTGTAATGTTATGATGTCCGCTGACTAAGACTAATGGTTTGAGAAACGCACGTTATTGGCAAAGCAATTAGATTCAACTTTCAACTGCTTGGGTCGTGATGTATATGGGGTTAGGAGTTGGAGGAAAAGTAAACACTGCGAAAGAAACCAATCAAATGCACAGCACTTCAAGGTACTAAAAATGATGAAAATGTATGCACTAATTACTGTAGTCGCTCTGGATAAGACACTAAAATGTAAAATGTAAGCTCAGGGGTCACATTTCAATAAATTACCTTTATAGTTCTTTACCTCTATAATTCTAAATGGCCAACTGATCAAAATGGTATCTTCTTATAAGTACCTAGGCATCTGGTTAGATGAAATGCTCAAGTTTAAACAGCACTGTGAAAATTTGACTAAGAAACTGAAGTTGAAATTTGACTTCTATTTTAGGAACAAATCTTATATTTCTATGTCAGTTAGGATCTTGTGCAAGAGGCATTTTTATCCGTATTGGATTGTGGTGACATTTTAATTACATGCGATCCTCCGCCAGTAACCTTAAGGTGCTGGATGCTGTGTATCACGGATCACTTAGGTTCATAACTAATGCAAGACCACTCACCCATCACTGTGCACTATACAACATGGTGAAGTGACCCTCCTTTCATACTAGAAGACTTAAAGGCTAGGTAGCATAAACGTAACCACATGTAACATATGGATTTGCATAAAAACACACATCAAAAGTCACAATGCAAAGTTACACCTCACTTTTCAATTTTTCTAGTTATTACATAAAACTGATCAGAATTCGGAAGAATGCCAAAGTCATGCCAGAAAAACATTTGTGGGGTGTGACGTAATATGGAGGACCTAGCAAGCCAGCCTATTCCCTATAATGTAAACTCCAACAGAAATAACTTAAAATGTAGAACTGCAAATTAAACAAAATCGTTTGAACTCATGACTACTGGTTTTAATACAATATTTAGCCAACTTACAAGCAAATACTTTATGAATTTATTGTTACAAATCAGCTTGCAAGGTTGCTAGCCAACTAGCGTGCTAACGTTAGCTTCAGTCCTTGCTTGCAACACTCACTGCCGAGGAAAACGCTACCTGCCTGAATGCATGTGCCAACTGTAAAGTTGGATGAATAATGGTCTGGGGCTGTTTTTCATGGTTCGGGCTAGGCCCCTTAGTTCAAGTGAAGAGAAATCTTAACGCTACAGCATACAATGACATTCTAGAAGATTCTGCGCTTCCAACTTCGTGGCAACAGTTTGGGGAAGGACCTTTCCTGTATCAAAATGATAATGCCCCGTGCTAAAAAGCGAAGCACGTAGTGTATAAAGTAGAGAGAGCGCAGACTCACCGATTGACGGCTGAGTTAGCTACCAAAGTCAAAGAAGAGCCTTTAGAGGAAGAGGCCAATTCACCGGCCGAGGGAGAGTCAGATAATCCACATTGAATTTACCCGGTTTATCTCCATCACTGCTGACACTTGTAATGACCCAGCAGGTCGGTAGGAAGTAAAGGTTGCAGGCTTGACATTCACGCTCGACACATCACCTGATTTCAGTCGGAGTGTCATTCTGAATCCTGCCTTCCACTTGTTATTCTAAGCCATCGAAGTCTTCTGGGCTGCGCACAATCCCATACTGCAAACCACACACTTCAACCCGGAAAAAACAGTCCCACTTCAAAGCTAGAGTCTTGTTTTTGGGCCACAAATGAGTCGTAACCCTGTTCTTGTGGGTATTACTGCACTAGCGACGAACGACCGAAAACTACGACAACATTCACTCACTCGCTCGCCTACCACTAACAAACACACAAAGCTTTTTGCATTAATTTATATGGTTTCTCATTCGTGGATGTACATAGCTCACCAGTGCCCACAAGTGGTTTGGAATGTAATTACATGCTAGCATGGCTACTAGCGAATGTTAGTCGGTTGGAACTAGCTAGGTAGCATATTTCGTTGAGATATAGTGCATTGTGGATAGGGCTCTGGTGGTCATAAAATTGGGTCAGCTGGTTATTGGTTATTGTCATGCAAAAGACTGCCGGTCTCACGTTAAACGTTAATTAACATAAACACATTTAGCATCTCCAGGCCTCCATGCATTCAAGCAACATATAAAGAAAATGTATTTCAGAAGAACAGAATATGAATTGACCTACTGTACGTTATCTGGCGATGCTCCATGCCATAGGATGTAGGTTTGCTCATTTAACAGACAATATGTTTATAAGTCCTGTGCCATTATTTAATATTATATGATTTTATAGTAAGAAGAATATAATTGAACTTGGCTAAATCAAATAGAAAGGATATTCTTCCCATTCCGGAGCGAGTGCGCACATGAAGTGGCTATGCTGAGCGTAAAAGTGATCATTTGAAACAGGTACTATAGTTATTTGGCAACTTTAGTTGTGAATGACACAAACCTTAGAAATCAAATACAGTATGGGCTGCATGATGCGACTATAGGCTATTGATTTGAACAGGTTGCAGAAAAAGCTTGCGCTCTGTTCCTTGCCTCAGGCTGCACACTCTGTTCACCCATCAAGTGATCATATTTTCACCCATAGGACTATTCTCGATTTAATCTCGTCTGCACTAATATGTACAATTTGTTTCGATTCCGAATGGCACATTATCAAACGGGCAGGAACAGGGGCAGGGGAAAAAATAATATGCAATCTGTATGCACTCGAATAGCAAGCGAATGGAGGCCAATTTACCCGCCTGTTTGTTTTTCACTAAGTAGGCTATTCCAGTTATTTCACCCCACACATCAACCGCTGTTTAAAGAGCATGCAGCTGCTAGCTGCATGACAGGTGATATTCCACACAAACTCTGTATGCCATGGGCTCTCCAATCCTATTCCTGAAGCTACCCAGTGCTTCATTTGGGAAACTAAGTCAAATCTGTTCGGGAGCATTAATTGTAACCATGTTTTCACAACGAAAACACATTTAATGAAACTGTTCACAGCCCCGCACTATGTGAGCTCGAAAAAGGAATGAAGGAGAGAGGGTAGGAGATGGAAACGCAAGGTGGTGTGATACTGTAGCTAAAGGTAATGTGTCAGCTTATTAATTATGAAAATATAAAAATTCCCTATTACAAGGCTATTCAAAATCCAAAACAAATTCACTGTAATTGTAGACTACCTCTGTAAGCCGCCCTGCACAATCACTGAACCAACAACATCGCCTAGGCCTATATGTTCTCCCCATACTCATGTATAGAAAGTTTGGAACGTAGCATAAGGTAACCCATCCATCTAGTATGCATAATAATACAGTCCACACTCAAAGGCGATTACTATAAATTGTTTAATTTTGGAGTATACTGTAGGCTATACCAATTATCTTAAATCATATATATATATTTTTTTTATGTCATTCTGCCATGCATAACATGCGGTAGGCTATGTATTGTATAATGACACAATCATTATTTTAAATAAAATATTTTTGTTCTTGTCTTGGGCTCATATATACAGTAGGCCTATGCATATTCATAAGCTCTAATATGCATGCATGTTTTAAATGAATCATCACCTTAGAAAGCACTGTCCATTTCATTGTGTCAGGCTTTGAAAATACATGTTCTCCACTCAGTTTCAACCTGTTGTTCAACTTCTTTCTTCAAAATGATCAATCACAGTGAGGTGAGTTTTAAAGGCACATACTGTTTTGATTATAATTTTTGATTGCGTTTGCATTGATGTCAGAGTGGTTAGAAGGACAATAGAGCCCTGAAAACCAGGCCATTAGCGACCTGACGATCATTAGCGAGTTGGGTGATACCAACGCATGTCCAGTGCATAAGGGAATATTACTTGTTAGTCAACGGTCTTGCGTAATTCTACTGCGGTTAGGGCTGTTATGGTGACCATATTACCGACACACCTGTGGTCACGAGTCATGATGGCAGTCAATTAGGCTTTTCCAAGCTCTGATGCTGCTGACGGTCATTAGCAGCCTACCAAACTTGCTAACTGCCTGGTACTCAGCATTCTATTGTCCCTCTAATCACTCTGACATCAATGTAAATGGCATATCTAATCAAACAATTCATATGAGCTCATGTTGTGCAATATTTCTATCGGCTATGTAATTGCGTGAGAAAACAGAGTGATGGCCTCTATTAAAAAGAAGAGGTTCCCATCAGCTTTCTATAGGCTAGGCCTCCTTTATTTATTTCTCAACTTTCCTAATAGTAAGCACATTGCTTTTCTTTACACCAAGAGTATAGCCTAACTGGCTGGCATGAAAATGAACCACGGGAAAAGCGTCCTCCATTTGCTATTTAGGTGCATACACGACATGCATTTTTTCCCCCCTGCCTGTGTTGAGACAGGTGCATGCATTCATACACAATCAAACTTGTTTTGATGGAAACTGCTGCTCGTCGCTTTTTAAGGTAACATCCCCACATAACTACCTTTTCCATTGCTGAATATTACCTTTAATGTGAATTAGAATCTTGCCTTGCCCTGCTTAGTGATACCAAAGCTATTGCAACACAATCATGGCCCTCAGTTCCTCTCGCGCTGACTGCCTCCTTTGCTGCCGCAACCTCAGTGTGGGTCAAATGTCAGATCTAATCAGGTCCATGGAATTAGCCCGCACTCCCGTGGCTTCTGATGGGACCAGCTGAAGGACAAGGACTGGGGAACCAGTTGTAAAATGGAAATGTGGCAGTTAGCCAGTTAAAGAGGCAGCACACCTCAAGGCAAGGTGAGGAAGCCAAACTAGTCGTCGACTGGAGATCAGCCAAGGACACTTGACATTTTTGGTTTCAACCAATTATGTATATAAACCCTGAATTGTTGATGCTATGTATTGGCCATTGTGAGGCTTTAAAGCCATTGGTCGGCCATACATTACATGTATTTAAGTATTTTTGTTGTTGTAGTGGGGACAGTAACATTAGTAGGAGGTTAAAAAGGTTTGGTATGGGCCCTGAAATCCTCAAAAAGTTCTACAGCTGTACCATTGAGAGCATCTTGACTGGCTGCATCACTGCTTGGTATGGCAGTAGAACCGCCCTCAATCATATGGCGCTACAGAGGCTGGTGCGGACAGCCCAGTACATCACTGGGGCCGAGCTCCCTGCCATCCAGGACCTCTATACCAGGCGGTGTGAAAGGAAGGCCCGGGAAATCGTTAAAGACTCCAGCCACCCAAGCCATAGACTGTTCTCTTTACTTCCGCACGACAAGTGGAACTGGTGCATCAAGTCTGACACCAACAGCCTCCTGAACAGCTTCTATCCCGAAGCCATAAGACTGCTAAATAGCTAACAAAATGGCTACACAAACTATCTGAGTTGACCTTTGTATTTTATTTTTGCACTGTCAGACACTCCAACACACACACAAACACTCACTTCATAATTTGCTGATACACACATAATATGCACATACATTTATATACTGACTTTACACACACCCATTTACATACAATCATCATATACGCTGCTGCTACTCTGTTTATCATATATCCTGATGACTAGTCACCTTACCCCTATACATATCTACTTCTATCCCTTCAGTATCCCTGCACATTGCAAATATGCTACTGGAACTGACTGACCCTGTATATAGTATGCTTATTTACTTTCTCGTGTTCTTCTTATTTCTTATTTTAATTTCTCGTGTTTTTGTTCTACCTTACATTTTTTTAAATTCAAAAATTGATTACTGCATTGTTGGGATAAAAGCTTGCAAGAAAGGCATTTCACTGTAAAAAAAAAAACTTGAATTTCACACTACAGGGCCCCGCAAAGCCAAGCTGTATTGCACTGGCCCGGAAAAGCATCCATCATAGCTGCTGGAACCGTGCTGGGTTCAAATACCATCTTAAATCAAATTTAGCTACTCTGATGTAGCTTATCTGTTACAATGGAACCATTAGAAAAGTCCAAGAAGTGCAAACACCACCCAAACACTTTAAAACATTTCAAATAGTATTTGTACCCGGGTCTGGACAGCTCCTGTGTCAGTTTTCCGAACCCGTATTCAAACTTCAACCCTTTTGGAGTTGAGAAATAAAACTGGCCTTGGACCAGAGCTTAGGGGCAATTTCGAACCACTCTGTATAAAGTGTATAAAGTATAAAGCGTACCCTTATGACAGGCTAACCTGGTCAAGGTAACCTGTGCCTGTAGGAAATGCACTCATTAATATGGAGCCCAGGGCTCTGTTAAAAAGGTACTGCACTATATAGGGAATATGGTGCCATTTGGAACGTAGCCCAACTTTCATCTTAACAGTGGCTCAGGCGAAGCATTGTGGGTGTTTAATATACAGCTAGCTGGCATCACCAAGGGAGACTATGGCACCTTATTCCTTATATAACTACTTTGGACCAGAATCCAATGGGCTCTGGTCAAAAGTAGTGCACCATAAAGGGAATAGGGTGCCATTTAGGACAGTCAATGTGGAAGATTGAGAGCCATAACACGAGCAGATGTGTGCATTCTAAATGCGGGGTGAAGACAGTGGTCATGAAAAGTATGCTTACTTTTAGCATAGCCTTGCTGGATGCATTGTTTGGTGCTTATTCTATACCAGAGTAGTGGGCATTTGAGTCAATGCTTTGGCAAGGTCAATCTTTACATCAGCTACTTCACATCCAATGAATTAACCCTGTAAATTCTTCTTCTTTTGCTCTCACTTTGCATACAGTATTTACACAAAAAGCCACCTACACTTACTAATCAGAAAATTATGTTTTAATACATATGCCATTTAACAGACACTTTTATACAAAGCAACCTACCAGTAGTAGGTGGCAAGCCCCATGCTCTACCTACTGAGCTACACAGGACCATAGTGTACACTGTTACAAGTTTGTACAATGGTACTTATTAATTACCCTGGCATAATGTCACCTTTAAAGGGTAACAACTGGCATTAACACAAAGGAAGATCCTCTCAATAAATGGGAGTGATTACCTTGTCTTCTCTTCAGGTGTGTTGCTGCTTTGAGAAACTTTGGGAGGACGAGGGGTTGTCAGTATGATTTCACCCTGAGCCTACAAAAATATGTATTTCCATCAGAACATATCATAGATGCAGAAATCGTGCTTGGCTTCTGCAAATAAGGGCAGAGTTTCCCAAAAACATGAAGACCCTCTTCAGCATTAAGGTCATTGTTCATTCATTGCTTACCAATGGACTTAAAATTTGTAAGTCGCTCTGGATAAGAGCGTCTGCTAAATGACTTAAATGTAAATGTAAAATGTAAAATTATTTTAGTGCTAAAGATGATCTTTGGGATACTCACCTCTTATTTGCAGAAGATCCTTTGCTAATTCCATTGATACTGGTGAAAGATTACATTGTGATCTGTCCTCTAGCTTTGTATGGTGCAAGTTAACTATATTATATATTAGGCTCTATCTGGCCTCCCGAGTGGCACAGCGGTCTAATGCACTGCATCGCAGTGCATGATGCGTCACTACAGACCCTGGATCAATCCCAGGCTGTGTCGTAGCAGACCGCAAAACGGGAGACCCATGAGGCAGCGCACAATTGGCCCAGCGTCGTCCGGGCTGGGATGTCCTTGTCCCATCGTGCTCTAGCGACTCCTTGTGGCGGGCCGGGCGCATGCACGCTGACTACGGTCGCCAGCTGTACGGTGTTTCCTCCGACACATTGGTGCGGCTGGCTTCAGGGTTCAGCAAGCAGTGTGTCAAGAGTGGGTCGTGTTTCGGAGGAAGCATGGCATTTGACATTCGTCTCTCCAGAGTCCGTCCGGGAGTTGCAGTGATGGGACAAGACTGTAACTACCAATTGGATATCACGAAATTGGGGAGAAAAAGGGGTAAACAACATAAGATCAATCATAGAATCATTTTTTTTTTTTTATCTTCCTTAAAAAGGTCCTCATATAGCTGTCTGAACTGCTTCAGATGCACCAATTCATTCAATTTCAGTGAATTCTGTGGACAATTCCACAAGCAAAGTGCAAAACTGCTAAAGGCAGATTTACCCAACTCTGTCCAGATCAAAAGGATCGCTAGTATCTCTGTAGGTTACCAGAGAAGTGAGGTACGTTGGTAGTTTACATAAGAGGGCTTTAGACAAAAAGAATGCAATGCATCGATCTGCCGAGACTTCAAAGAGGGCCAGTCTACTTAATCATACAGAGTACAGTGATGTGTGCTGAACCCATCACCCGTAATGAAGCATAATGCAATATGATATACAGCATCCAGTGGCTTCAATACAATGGCAGCTGCATTCATAAATGTTATCGCCACAGTCTAAAATCAGAATAAATGGCGACAATGATTTGTGTCGGGATTTCTTATAAGCTTCCGGATTAGTGTCCACTCCTTGAAAGGGGCAGTTCTAGCCTTTAGCTCAGCGCGGATGCTGCCTGTAATACATGGCTTGGAATATGTACAGCACCAGTTAAACGTTTGGACACACCTACTCATTCAAGGGTTTTTCTTTATTTTTATTATTTTCTACATTGTAGAATAATAGTGAAGACATCAACACTATGAAATAACACATATGGAATCATGTAGTAACCAAAAAAGTGTTCAACAAATCAAAATATATTTGAGATTTGAGATTCTTCAAATTAGCCACCCTTTGCCTTGACAGCTTTGCACACTCTTGGCATTTCAATTAACAGGGGTGCCTTGTTAAATGTTAATTTGTAGAATTTCTTTCCTTCATAATGCATTTGAGTCAGTCAGTTGTGTTGTGACAAGGTAGGTCTCAAGACTTCCTTAATATTATTGATCGCGCATCAGCTGTTGTTAAGAAAGACACACACTACCCTTCTGTCCTGCCGATGCAAAGAAACACCAGCTAGATGTACAGTGCATTCAGAAAGTATTCAGACCCTTTGACCTTTTCCACATTTTGTTACGTTACAGCCTTATTCTAAAATGGAATAAATAGTTCCCCCCCTCGTCAATCTACACACAATACCCAATAATGACAAAGCAAAAACAGTTGTTTTTTTGCAAATAAAAAAAACTAAACTGAAATATCACATTTACATAAGTATTTAGACACTTTACTCAATACCTACTTGAAGCACCTTTGGCAGCGATTACAGCCTCAAGTCTTCTTGGGTATGATGCTACAAGCTTCACACACCTGTATTTGGGAAGTTTTTCCCATTCTTCTCTGCAGATCCTCTCAAAGTCTGTCAGGTTGGACGGGGAGTGTCGCTGCGTAGATATTTTGAGGTCTCTCCAGAGATGTTCGATCGGGGTCAAGTCCGAGCTCTGGTTGGGCCACTCAAGGACATTCAGAGACTTGTCCCGAAGCCACTCCTGTGTTGCCTTGGCTGTGTGCTTATGGTCGTTGTCCTGTTGGAAGGTGAACCTTCGACCCAGTCTGAGCTCCTGAGCGGTTTTTCATCAAGGATCTCTCAGTACTTTGCTCTGTTCATCTTTCGATCCTGACGAGTCTCCCAGTCCCTGCCGCTGAAAAACATCCCTAAAGCATGATGCTGCCACCACCATGCTTCCCCGTAGGGATGGTGCTAGGTTTCCTCCAGACATGACACTTAGCATTCAGGCCAAAGAGTTCAATCTTGGTTTTATCAGACAAGAGAATCTTGTTTCTCATGGTCTGAGAGTCCTTTAGGTGCATTTTGGCAAACTCTAAGAGCGGCTGTCATGTGCATTTTACTGGGGAGTGGCTTCCGTCTGTCCACTCTACCATAATTGATTGGTGGAGTGCTGCAGAGATGGTTGTCCTTAATGAAGGTTCTCCCATCTCCACAGAGGAACTCTAGAGCTCTGTCAGAGTGCCCATCGGGTTCATGGTCACCTCCCTGACCAAGGCCCTTCTCCCCGAATTGCTCAACTAGTAAGAGTCTTGTTGCTTCCAAACTTCTTCCATTTAAGAATGATGGAGGTCACTGTGTTCTTGGGGACCTTCAATGCTGCAGAAATGTTTTGGTACCCTTTCCTAGATCTTTGCCTCCACACAATCCTGTCTCGGAACTATACGGACAATTCCTTGGACCTAATGGCTTGGTTTTTGTTCTGACATGCACTGTCAACTGTGGAACCTTATATAGACAGGTGTGTGCCTTTCCAAATCATGTCCAATCAATTGAATTTACCACAGGTGGACTCCAATCAAGTTGTAGAAACATTTCAAGGATGATCAATGGAAACAGGGATGCACCTGAGCTCAATTTCGAGTCTCATAGCAAAGGGTCTGAATACTTATGTAAATAAGGTATTTCTGTTTTTTATTTGTAATACATTTGCAAAAAAAATCTAAAAACCTGTTTTCGCTTTGTCATTATGAGGGGAAAACAATTATGTAATCCACTATAGAATAAGGCTGTGGAAAAAGTCAAGGGGTCTGAACACTTTCCAAATGCACTGTACATGATAGTTGGAAAACGAGCTCATTCACAAAAATGTATCCGGACGCTGGTGTATGTTTCAAACTAACCACGACACACGAGAGTGATGGATCTCTATCAGTGAAGGGTATCCATCTTTGTATCAATATGCACTCTCATTTAACTCCTGCACATATTCATGCATAAAACATGAATTGAAGTAAATGTACCTAAGGAATTTAAAAGTCTCCATGTGGATGCATCGGGTTCAAATTGAGGTCAACGCCACTTCACATTTTAGGTGTAAGTGATTAAAATGCTGGGTAAATAATACACAATGACATGCTGTTTCCAAAGAGATTACTTCATCGGTATACTGTATCTCTTAAATATATTATAGTATCATGCACTGATACGAGGAATACAGAACATACTTTGGGCATTGTGAGGACCAGAATACGTTTGACTACATACTTTAGGCATTGTGAGGAGCAGGATAGGTGTGACTACATACCTTTGGTTTTGTGAGTAACAGGGTAGGTTTGACTACATACCTTTGGCATTGAGAGGACCAGGATAGGTGTGACTCCATTTATTTATTTTTTACCCTTATTCTACCAGGTAAATTGAGTGAGAACACATTCTTATTTACAGCAACGACATGGGGAATAGTTACAGGGGAGAGGAGGGGGAAGGAATGAGCCAATTGTAAACTGGGGATGATTAGGTGGCCATGATGGTATCAAGGCCAGATTGGGAATTTAGCCAGGACACCGAGGTTAACACCCCTACTCTTACAATGAGTGTCATGGGATCTTTAGTGACCACAGAGTCAGGACACTCGTTTAATGTCCCATCCGAAAGACAGCACCCTACTGTACATACTGTACCTTTAGCTTTGTGAGGACCAGGATAGGTTTTTACTACATACCCTTGGCATTGTGAGGACCAGGATAGGTTTGACTACATACAGTACCTTTGGCATTGTGAGGACCAAGTGGCCGGTGATTTGGGACCTCTTCGCTGTCGAGCTGTCAGGCCTCACTTCTGCAGGCAGCACCAGCTGAAAAATCTGTGGTGTAAATTATTCACAAGTTTAATTACTAAGATTAATGCCCTGTTCCTACACCGACAAAGTTACAGTATGTCAAATGACTTTAATCATTAGTGGGGCTTTTTATAGATAGAGTTACGGGAAGAGTTGGAAAAGTTTGCTGAATATCTCACTGTGCAACACTTGAATTCATCAATCACTCCGAATTCCACCAAAACTAGACCACATAGAAAAAAAACATCTAACTTCAAACTAGAGTCCCTGTAACTGTCAGAGAGTAACAGGTCGTCGAACTGTAAAGTGGACTCGATATACACACCCCGAATGACTCTTCAGATACATTTCCTCCGATCCTTAAATGAGTTCATTTTAATAAAGGATTTTAAAGGCCTCCGTCATTCCGTGTCTTCGGATAAATCACCTGGGGTCCAATCAGACCAACAATACTTGGCATAAAACATTGATCCATAAATAGGCTAACAGCTTGAAGTGCACCTGAGCTGGAGAGCAAGAACCCCAAACTCAGGAAAACTGCCAACGTTTCATCACCCTCATTTGTATCCTCCAAGATTTAAAAAAAATCGCACAAAAACTAAATTACAGTCCTGGAATTTATTGATCACCAAACAGCTGTTTAATCAGGCTTAAAGTTCACTCTGGCCTGGTTGCGTCAGATAGCCTGACTGCACCTCTCCGAATGTGCTGTTAGGAATTATGACCATGACCGGACACAAAGATAAACATTCACTCCTTGTGATGGCACACTACTCCCCCTAATGGAAATTAGATGTCAGTCCGATGGATGGCAAAAAATGGCAGTTCGCTAACTAACGTTGGATGGATGACGTTTCTAAAAACTTAAAGTTCATGGGCAGAAAATGACCTCACGCTGAGGTGCGATAACTTACTTTCATCTTAAAGGTGCACTACTTAATCTCTACTTCCGCCCACGGTGAGGCACGTAAAATGTAAAAAGGAGGGTATTGTGGAAATGTAACGGCCACCGAGTTACACTGTGGCTGTTTTAGTGGCGGTTACCACAATATTCAAATAACTCAGTGGCATTTACATTTGCCAAAACCGACCCATTTGTTTACAAATCAGAATCTTTAGGACCTCACTGCACCTTTAAAAGTTTGCAGTGCTCTAACAGAGACTATCAGATACTGGGTCATACGAAACGAGTGCCTTTTGCATCCCTTTGATATTTGAAGTAGAAATTGTACACCAATATTGAATATTAAAAGCCTGTTATATTAAATCAAGTGCCCTGTATTATAGAGACGTCATGGACAATTCAATAAATCAGATGTTTTATATGAATAAAGGCTTGATAAAGTGGAAAAATTCAGCATTTTGACATGTCCGTCCATGCACCCTCTATGACTCCTAGGAAGATTTTAATTCACTTAATCCCAACATTTCTCCAAGTTTCACCATCATTGTAAAGCCCTAGTTATTTTTTTGCATTGATCAATTTATTTCTGAAGATTATTATTTATTTCATGTGATTCATTTACATCTGTCCCTCATTTTAGGGTCAACCCTGTTACATGAACCGAACTCTCATTATTGATATGGTGAAACTACTAAGTTGTAAAAAATAAATAAAAAATAATAATAATTATTATTCAAAAGAAATTGAACATCTAATAGTCAAAACAAAGTGTAAAAGCAGGTGAGGTGGTTCGGATCTTTTTGGACATTTTCTGGTGTTTTGTTGTGGAAAACTGAGCGGCTCGAGCCTAACATGTCAACCTTGTTACCCATAAATAAATAGACAAGCTAGAAATGTTTAACAATTTCAATTTTTTTGTGATGCTTGCATTCAATTACCAATTACCTCCCTGTTGCACAAAACATTTATTATGAAGTTAAACATGTGCTCTTTCTGATAGAATGTTAATTATTGTTAACGTAAAGATGTGCTCTCTCTGATAGAATGTTAATTAGATGAAATCAAAGGTTTTTGGGTGGAACGACCCTACCGACCGTAGTTGAACAAATGTTTGGAGACCCAATATCTTCTGAACGCATCGACTGCGGTTCCTTTCATCATCATGTTAGTGGCATGTTTAACATTTTGATGAATTACATTTTGATGAATTAACTAATCACGCATTTGTGATTTAGTGTGATTGTGTCGTACAAGCATGAGGTAACGAGAGACCAGAATGACACTGGAGGGACTTCACACTTGTTTTTCACACTTCTAGAACTAAGGGAGTGAGGGGAAAAAGCCTGTTGCATCTCACCAATGTACCGCCTGCGAAAAATACTGCCAGGCTGCCATAACTCAGAGTGTAATCGCAGCACTGGAACGGCTGCCTGCAGTCTGCCTGGCGACTTTCCCACTGTTACCCAATGCAGCGTTTAGGAGGAACTAGCTGTTGGAATCGTAGGCGCCCATCAACACTCTTTGTAAAAAGAGCGACTTCTTCCCTGCATATTTCCGCGTGCTTCCGCTAAAAGAGCGTGCGTTGTTATGCCACATGTGTAAACATATGACATGACGATGCGCTAAGCAACACAGAGTCTGTGGAACGGCAAATGAAGAACAACAGCCTATGTTATAGCGGCAAAGAAAATAAAAGAGGAATAGCCTTGACATACACAGATTGGCGAGGAAGAAAGGAACATTTTAGAAAGTATTAAGGTCAGTTGAACTACGATACTAAATCCTTATCTGTGACATAAATTTGTCATTTGAAAAGTGTATCAATAGTCATGTTAGATGGGCCACAGGTCGGTCGAGCAGTAGTGCTGCCACCTTCCGGACACATATTGCCCGTGGAGACCAATGTTCGATCCCCCAGTTTCACCTCTTCACCATTCATCCCTCTCAATGGTCTCCCCATATCAAATCTTATCTATAGGCCCTTTCACTTGATTTATGCAAGCCACAGTGCTTGCTGGGTTCGCTCTCACACCGTTCATGTGAATGTGCCTTACGCCTGTACAACAATGAAATATGAAAGGACACCAGAATTCCGTTCTCCTAAACACATATCTTCATGATAAACAGAAGTTAGCTAGCTGATTAAAACTCAGACTTTGCAACATATAATATCCAACATGTGAGGGAGTACCTTTCCTTTGACAGTCACTCGGGCGTACGTTGGTTGAACATCAACATCCATCAGGGAAGTGTCCATATGCCTGCATACAAAAGGAATTCCATTTTGACACGGGGATACTGTATATAAGGTACGTCTATTTGGACATGAGAAATGTTCATGTTTTGTTTTAAACAATTATACCAACCTGTAGACTTCCAGATCCAAGACAATGGTGTTATTGTCCCCATCTTCTGTTAGTTTGAAATCCAGCCTACGGATCATATTGTTATTAGATAGACCATTGATGTATAACTTACCAAAGTGACTTTTGTGTGGGCCAAGTCACGAACATCTCTTTGAAACAAATGCCACTACACCATGTTATCTGATCTGCATTGGTCTCAATGCTTAGACCAAATGTTACTGTACATGCTACTGACCCATCAGTGTGGAACTCATATCACTCATCATGAAGACTCAAGTACATATACAAACTCCAGAGCACTCTGATCCAGTAAGGAAACAATTACACATCTTTATTAACTTGCTATATCCTTATCTCAGCATCCCAACTCCAAATCTCGCCTGAGTGCTGGTCTCCGACCAGCTTTGAACTTGGTTTTAGGGGGAGAGGTTGAGATGTTAGGCCTAGTGTGAGTGGCGGAACCAAGGCGGATCCTCTTTGGCAGCAGACCAAAGTCCACAAACCCTCCCCTCTGAATGCCTCGAAGTCTATGGGTCAAATAAACCCTTCCCCTTCCAAAATGTTAAAGATGCCAGGTGTAGGTGCACCCACACAAATTGTGATTAAGTGTTAAGACCAGAGACATACACAGCGGCCAGTTTATTAGGTACACCCATCTAGTACTGGGTTGGACCCCCCTTTGCCCCCAGAACAGCCTGAATTCTCGGGGGTATGGAAACGTTGCTCAATTGGTGTTGCAGGAAAACTTTCCCCCATACCATTACACCACCACCACCAGCCTGTACCGTTGACATCAGGTAGGAAGGGGGTTTTAGCTGATAGGAGAGGAACCCGGTGTGGTTGTTTGCTGCAATAGCCCATCCGTGACAAGGACCGACGAGTTTGTGTTCCAAGATGCCGTTCTGCACACCACTGTTGTACTGTAATGTTATTTGCCTGTTTGTGGCCCGCCCGTTAGCTTGCCATTCTCCTTGGATCTCTCATCAGGACTGCTGCTGACTGGATGTTTTTTGTTTGACGCACAATTCTCGATAAACACTAGACACTGTCATGCCTGAAAAGCCCAGGAGGCTGGCCATTCTGAGATACTGGAACCCGCGAGCCTGGCACCGACGATCATACCACACTCGAAGTCGCTTAGGTCACTCGTTTTGCCCATTCTAACTTTCAATAAAACAGTAACTGAATGCCTTGATGTCTGTCTGCCTGCTTTATTTGGCAAGCCACGGCCACATGACTCACTGTCTGTAGGAGCAAACAATTTTTGTGAATAATATACATGGATCTGAATAATATACATGGATCTACCACCCACATCACCATAAACTACACTGCCCATCTCACAACATCATACCATAGCTAAATGTAAAAAGACAAGTTAGAAATAAAATCAGCTATGTTTTAGAACCTTGACCTCTTGCATCCCCCATCCGCCACCCCCATCCACCTAGATACACTCAAAGCTAATGGAAGCCACCAGCGCATTCTGTGAAAGACAGACGGCCCAAATGATCAACAACGACGGCCGAGCTAATGTACCAATCACCGCCAACCAGCAGTTTTCGACTGGTTAATGACCAAGCAGTTCCTCGTCGGAGGTGGTCAAGAGTTACACAAAGCAATCGAGGTACTCAAATAAAAACGCATTTTCTGAGATTTTATAAGGTATAGTGTAAGGAAACTGAGGAGGGTAGACCCTGTGACCCTTTTCTTGAACATGATGGATCTACTGATGGGGTATGTTAGACTTTTTAGGGGTGGCGCTGCTCTCATGTGGCAGAGTCAATTACATTATATTACAGAGCATGCTCAGCTACAGCTGGACAGAATGCTCCTTTGTCCTTAATGCCTATTATGGTCACAAACACCATTGCAGTGTCCCCTTGGGGTGACAGAGGTTGAGACTCGGGTCCAATGTGTGAGGTGGAATACAGAGCGGATGATAACCGGCCTTCATCGATGGCCTTGGTCTGTACAATAGTGGTAGGCTGTAGTTAGTCCTGCTTAGTCACGGTCAATGGAGATCCCAATACTCCAGTCACTGGTCTAATGAGATCCCAATCCCCAGGGCAGTGAAGGGGCCATTGCCCTGCATGGGGTGCCGTCGTTTGGACGGGATGTTAAAAAGAGCAGGGGTGTTAACCCGTGTCCTGTTAACGTAAGAGCAGGGGTGTTAACTCCGGTGTCCTGGACAAATTCCCAGCCTGGCCCCATTCAATAATGTAGGGCAGGATTCAATACGATCGCGGGTTATAAGCATTGCAGCTTTTAAAGGCAATTTCTAATTGAGCAGACATATCAAGCATTTACTGTAAATGCGATCTTCACGAAGGGGGAAACATTGCCTTTAAAATATGTAATTCCGATAACCGCCAATCAAATTGAATCGCAGCCCTAATCATCCCCATGATTCCCAATTGGCATACAGTGCCTTGCAAAAGTATTCATCCCTCTTGGCATTTTTCCTATTTTGTTGCATTACAACCTGTAATTTAAATATATTTTTATTTGGATTTCATGTAATGGACATACACCTGTTCTGAAAGGCCCCAGAGTCTGCAACACCACTAAGCAAGGGGCATCACCAAGCAAGCGGCACCATGAAGACCAAGGAGCTCTCTAAACAGATCAGGGACAAAGTTGTGGAGAAGTACAGATCAGGGTTGGGTTATAAAAAAATATCAGAAACTTTGAACGTCAGACTCAAGTCCAACTCATGTGACTCGAGTCCACAACTCTGCTAACTTGATTATAAAGGCAACAATGTCAACACTGACCTGAACAGGAGAACCATTTATTTATGACTGTCACCTGTCAGTGCGTGTTGGCTATGTCTGCTGTGTTTGACTTTGGTTGCAGTAGTAGCAGCTAGAGAGGCTTCCTCTCACTCCACTGGCTCCCAGAGCGAGGCACGATGAAGGTAATTTAAGTGGGTGGGATTTAGTGCAAAGACACACCTTTCCCCAAGGCCAGCCCAGCGGCTATGGCTGAGCCAAATCCCCATGTTTTCGTTCAAACTACATTTTTTCTCTCTTTCAACACAAGCAGTGAGGCGCCTTCTGTTGGGAAAAGCAACTGTGGATCCAGGTATTAACGCCAGCCGAAAATAGAGCCCTTTGTGTGTTAATGCATCTGTGCGTGTATGTGAGAATGTGTGCGTGAGTGTGAGAGAGAAAACCACAGTGTGGGTGTGTGTGTACTATATCCCCCTGCCATTCCCCACATACGTACTTGGGTTCATTGACATTCATCACCCGTCCATGGGGTGTGATCAGAGTCCTCGGGGCCTTGGGCGTCTTCACAGTCTTCCTGCAGGGAGAAGCAAAGCAAGAACCAGGGTGGGAGGGAGCTCTCTGGGCTGACTGAATGCAAATGACACTTTCAGAGTTATGGAGCCGTCGAGATGAAGGTGAGACCCAATATCCGAGAACTAGGAATGGGACATTTATGAAATGAGTTGTGGTGACAGATGTTTTAAAAAGCATTACTGGCGAACACACTCTACGCAGACACGCACAGTACAGATGGAAGGCAAGCAAACTCTGCAGTGGCCAACATTTGGCATGGTTGTAAACTGGCTTTCTGCTGGTAGTGATGTCAAATCACAACCAGGTAAAGACGTCTTATTTCCATGGCCGAGACGGCATTGAAACATCTTGCAAATTTGTCATATTTTGCTGTGGTGTGTCTGAGTAAAAAAACAAGAAACATCAACCTTTTACCAGGTCATTTCAGAGGTCATCCAGTTCTGCCCGCTGGACCCAGCTGTAACTGATAATATCACTGATGAAATTACCTGCTACCCTATACTGTGGCAGATCTGTTTGCTTAACCAATCATTGCATGAACGGAATATACACCGTGACAAAACCCTAGGTAGAAAAGCAACACCCCTGGCTCTATTAGACAAACATCAGTGTGTAGACACACACACACACACACACACACACACACACACACACACACACACACACACACACACACACACACACACACACACACACACACACACACACACACACACACACAAAAACCCATACAAAAACCCATTAGGCTAGCCCAGCAGCGGATTATTCATGAGAGTTGCTGGTCAAGGAGAGCTAGCTCTGGTCCTTTAGCACCCTGCGGGGAGTTGACTGTTAGGGGCATTACTGCAGTATATCACCGTGCAGAATCAGCCGGGGACATCCCCTCAATCATCTGCCCTCTCGGGTTCTCAAACTGACAACTCAGGTCTTCATCAGAACACCGGGTTTGTGGATGACCCAGGGTCACAATTTTTTTTTTTTCGGGAGAAATGTTGGGGCGTGGAGAGAGAGAGAGAGAGAGAGAGAGAGAGAGAGAGAGAGAGAGAGAGAGAGAGAGAGAGAGAGAGAGAGAGAGAGAGAGAGAGAGTGAAGAACAAACACCACTGTAAATACAACCCATATTTATGTTTATTTATTTTAACTTGTGTGCTTTAACCATTTGTACATTGTTACAACACTGCATATATATAATATGACATTTGTAATGTCTTTATTGTTTTGAAACTTCTGTATGTGTAATGTTTACTGTTCATTTTTATTGTTTATTTGACTTTTGTATATTACCTACCTCACTTGCTTTGGCAATGTTAACACATGTTTCCCATGCCAATAAAGCCCCTTGAATTGAATTGAATTGAATTGAGAGAGAGAGAGAGAACAGAAAGGGGGAAGGAGGAGAGTGTACAGTTGGAAAGATTCAAAGACGTAACTATGAAAGACACACAAAGAGCACTTTGTCAAGACTGCAGTGGAGGGGCTCTAACTCAAAATGCCCTTTATCGTTACATTCCACCACCATATTTCTCTTTCTTTCTCCCTTTTCTGTCTTCCTGTTTTTCACAGCGTGCTGACTTCTCAAAGTTAAGGGATGAGGTGCTGTTCTCCCCGCTATAAAACTTTGGGCCAGAGAATCAGTCAAACAGCTGAGTCAGTAGCACATCGGTGTTGACAGCTCCACTGGCAGGTTATGTGAGCACAATGTGTTCAGACAGCTACTTAGCGAAGCGCCTTTGCATTCAGCCATGCACACACCGAACACTACACTGAGAGACTGCTTTTACAGAGATCCATTTACAGAGATCCATGCTTTTACTACAAGCAGGCATGACTACTGTAATGCTCTCCTGTCTGGTCTACCAATGAAAGTCATTGGTCAACTGCAAAACATGCAAAATGCTGCAGCACAGATACTGACCAAGACCAGACGGAGAGCTCACATTACATCGGTTTTAAAAGTCTGCCTGTGAGTTTTAGAATTCATTTTATGATTATTCTATTGGTTTTTAAATCAATCCACGATTGATGTCGGACATGCTTTTAAGTGATGTACCCAGTAGGTCTCTCAGGTCCTCTGGCACTGGCCTTTTAACTATCCCAAAGCCTAGAACCAAGAGGCAGCCTTTAGTTATGCCCCCAGCCTTTGGGATAGCCTGCCAGAGATCCTGAGGGGGGCTGAAACTTTAGACATATTTAAAAGAGATCATAAAACATTTTTTTTTGCTTTGCTTTTCCTTAGGGTGTTATGAGTTGTTCCGTTTGTGTCATTTTCTTATGTTTGTTGTGTAGTAAATATTTCAGCTTTTATTTTCAGTTTTTTTTATGACTTTTCCCCCCAAAAAATAATATTGTGTTGCATTCCATGTCTGAAATGTGCTGTATAAATAAAGCTTTATTATTGGTCATTGGTGTGCCCGAGCATTAGCAACGAGGTCTTAATCCTGACTTGAAAACGTATGGCCAGTTTTGCCAGCTGGGAAGTCAGGTCCTTTTGCATGGCAACCCATTCCCTACATAGTGCACTACTTTTGACCAGAGCCCTATGGACCATATCCTGGTCTAAAGTAGTGGACTGGGGTAGGAATGGGGTGCAATTTGGGATGCACACCCATAATCCCCCTATTGTCCTGTCAGTGTATTGACATGACTACGTGGATCAAGTCAGTGCACCGTGACAACTGTGTATAAGGATATGGTAAAAACGGTAATGTTGTATTATCCTGATTGTATGCCTGGACAACAATTCGTCTGAGTTTCCCTGATAGGCCTACATATTTGGACGTTGATCAGTGTGTCATGTTTTCATGGTAAGCGTCAGCATACTATGACGCATTGGAAAATGTACAAAGCCAGGGTGGGTTAAACACCAGATAAGAGGTTGGGACAGTAATTGCAGCACAAGATCTTTACCCCCCCACCACTTGATAGGGACTTCCTCTTTTCAAGGCACGGTTGTTACCGTTACCTCAGATATCCAACGCTTAATACACAAACACAAAGTATAGGAACTTTCTCTCCCCTTTTCCTGTTCAAGGTAAATCAAGCAACTTGACTCTCTTGCATGAGAGAAATCAATTAACAAAACAACATTGAATGAAATAAACATCCTGCACTCATTCAATAAACTAAGCATGCTGACGTAGTCCCAGGGCTCTGAATAAAAACAAATTAATTGGTAGCACTGGTGCTCCCAATTTACCGTAAAAAAAAAGGTTAGGAGCACAATATAAAATGTAGAAGTACCAGAATAAATCATTGTTGTAATTGATTAAGATACAGCCTATATGAATTCTAGCTACATTTGAAGCACAGGTTGCGCTTCAGACTAATATGTAACCCTGTAAAGACATTTGTTTATTATAAAAAGCTAAAATGTTGATACAAAAAAAGGTGATTGAAATTAAAGTCATTTGTGGTTTCTACAGTGTGTAAAAGTACTACCTATTGATACATTACATTTAACATTTTACACTGTCTCTTTAAGATTGAAGTTTCACAGTGATTACATGCAATATATAATTTATTCATTGCTATGATCATTGACCTTCTGAAGAAGCTATCCCTTTTCTTTTTGTGCCCCCAAATGTTTGGATATACTGGTAAAGTAACCAAAACTAGCTAATGAGGTAACATGACTGAACAAGGTGCAAACAAAATGTCAGACAGGGATTTTGGAAAGGCCCGTGACACCAATACACAATATAAAAAATAAAAATAAATAATGTACATGTGCAGTGAAAAAGTATTTGGCCCCTTTCTGATTTTCTCTATTTTTACATATTTTTGAAAGTGAATGTTATCAGATCTCGTAAGAACCTCATACCAACTGTCAAGCATGGTGGTGGTAGTGTGATGGTTTGGGAATGCTTTGCTGCCTTAGGACTTGAATTATGCTCTGTATCAGAGAATTCTACAGGAGAATGCCAGGCCATGTCTTGTAAGCTGAAGCGCAGCAAGACAAATTATCCAAAACACACAATCAAGTGTAAATGAAAATAGCTAAAAAGCAACAAATTTGAAGTTTTGGAATGGCCTAGTCAAAGTCCAGACCTAATCCCAATTGAGATGTTGTGGCAGGACTTGCGCAGTTCATGCTTGAAAACCCACAAATGTTGCTGAGTTACAGCAGTTCTGCATGGAAGACTGGGCCAAAATTCCTCCACAGCGACACTGATCAACAACTACAGGAAGTTTTTGAACATTTTATTTAACCAGGAAAGTCAATTAAGAACAAATTCTTATTTAAAATGACGCCCTACCGGGAAACAATGGGTTAACTACCTTGTTCAGGGGCAGAACGACAGATTTCTACCTTGTCAGCTCAGGGATTCGATCCAGCAACCTATCGGTTACTGGTCCAATGCTCTAACCACTAGGCTACCTGCCGTGTTTGGTTGGAGTCACTGCAGCTAAAGGTGGCACAACCAGTTATTGAGTGTAAGGGGGCAATTACTTTTTCACACAGGGCTGTCATGACGTATCATTAATGTGACGACTGCTATTCATCGAATTATTAACTGTGTTTATAATTACGTGATTAAATTAAATCAGCCAACCACTAACTCAGTAACCTGGGGCACCATGGGAAAAGTTTGTTTAATGAGTTACCGTTTCCCAAATTAACTCAAAGAATATCAGAATATCGATTTCATAGCAGTCGCTAATTAATTAATTTCCTAATCAGTCTCATCCTGAACGTCACATAATTCGTAAATCTGCACAAACCCGGGTCTCACTAAATCATTCCGTACCACACCAATTCAGTTCATTATTTATTTACTAACAAGCTAAATGATATGAGATACAAACACAGTTTAAGCTATTGATTAGAACGTCATTCAATGAAACAGGTCCCTAGCGGACCAACACAATATGACATGTGTTGAGAGCGAGAGAGGCACACGTGGATACATTTGTAAACTATGCTTAGTTTAGCCCTAACACCTTGCCTCGATCTGCCGCTCTTATGGGTCAGAATTATAATGAATGTAATTACTTGTTGAAGGTCTCCATTGAGTATCTCTTCGTGGACCGAGTTAAGCTTACTGGGCGGTTCGGCGAGGACTGTTCCTTCGATGGAGGTCTCCTTTGTTATCGGGTGTAAGTCTCTGATTTTCCACACGATGTCAGTGTCCTTTCTCTTAGTGGTCCGTTCCCTTGCACTTGTTCTGTGAGAGTGGACTTCGATGCTCCCAGCATGGGTAGGAGGGCCGTGTAGACAGCCGATGATTTGAAGAGAATAGCTGGTTGGTCCTTCTTGAATTCACCTTCGTAGATCTAGTGCTCAATCGTAGCCTTGATTGTTAAGAGTATCTTTTGTCCTCTTACTCGTGTTGCGTTTGTGGGGTTGCGACTATCTTACATCACTCTGCAGCTGTGGTCCGTTTTAGTCTGATATGTAAATTCTTAACTCACATGTTTTATACCCCCGGGTCACAAAGGGGCGTTTCCGTCTTTATGGTAAGTTCTCTGGGGCGTATCTAGTTACGAGGCAAGTTATCACAATGTACTATGATCTCGTTAGACAACTAAAATCATAGTTTGTTGTTACAAAAACATTATTTTTGATCTGGATATTTTCTACACAACGCACAGCATGTAAACATGTACATATTATGAAAACTCTTCAAGTTACAATGTTTTCGTTATAACATCGTCATTTAACTTTTAATAACATAACAAAAAAACGACATTCATTTTCATATTCCATCTATCATCGTAAGCACCATTTTGGCTGATGAAATATAAATGTCCCAAAGTCCATTTATTGCATGTTACCGTTCTGAGGTAGATTCTCCATAGGCCCACCTTCCAATCCTCCACACTGAGAGGACAAAGGATTCGTCTGCTGCCTTAAGATTTACAATGTCCGTGAGGTGTCATAACCCCCCCCCCCCCAATCAATCCCTCTCCCCCTCTGTGGGAGTGAGAGATGTCTCTGTAGGCCTGTGATCCACGGTAAGATGACCAGTCATGACGGGGGCATTGGGTGTTGCATAACTTTATGAAATAAATGAAATAAGTATGTAATTGTTGTGTTATTTGTTCACTCAAGTTCCCTTTATCTAATATTAGGTATAGGTTGAAGATCTGATAACATTCAGTATAAACATTTTGAAAGGGGCAAATACTTTTTCATGGTATATACTGTAAATATATTATTTTGTGTTATTGTTATTATTAATACTTTTTTGGGGGCGCACAGCATAATATTTAGAAGCATATGTGACCAAAATGGTCACACTGCAGAGCCCTGCATACCTATATCTTGATCTTTTAAAATCTACAAAATTAACATATGATACAAGAAAATGTCATGATTCCAAACATCATCAACTATCAAGCCTCATCAGCAAAAGCGTATCATACCTGCAACTCAACAAGTCCTGACAAAGTAAACATGTATGCTATCTATGGTCTTCCCTCAGCCCTTTCAGATAGTGATTGAGTCCAATCTTTTAAATACCTTTACTGTAATTAAATGAGTACATGTGAAACTTCAATTAATAGCCTGGGCTTTTATTTACTTTAAATCACTGAACACAACTGCTGCTTATTAGAGACAGGCTTCTGTTTGAGCCAGGCATCTATTTCCTTAACGCACACAGCCTTTGCTCAATAAAATGTTGAAAAGACTACCACACTGTTTATAATAAAATATTGAAAAAAACTACCAGACTGTTTATACCAGTATAAACATTATAATATCAAATCCATCACAGATCAGACTAGGCTGCCTATCATACACCCCGCTTCAGCACCTTGGAGAGCGGTACAAGTAGCTTGAATTTGATATTGTGTTTTCCTTTTGGTGGTGCCATGGCTGGCAACTGTCAGGTTTTGGCCAAGACTGTTCGGGTTTTGGTCACTAGATGTCCCCATTGCACCTTTTTTTGTACCTTTTGTTTTTCTTGCTCTAATTATTGTTTGCACCTGTAGGTCATTCCCTTGTTAGTATTTAAACCCTGTGTGTTCCTCAGTTCCTTGCTCAGTGTTTGTAAGTTAGCACCCAGACCCAGCCCCAGCCCAAGCCTTGTTCTATATAGATATTTCTCTTGTTGGAATTTCCAGAGGTTCTCTGGTTTAGTTCTTGTGTATTATTTGAGTAGTCTTTTGAGGTTTGTTTTTCCCTGCTGTTTTTTTACCACTTTGTGGAGTTTCTTTTGTATTTTGGAGGATTTCCATTTTTGTGCCTCTTGGCTTTATTTTTGGACATTGTGGATTTAGTTTCTTTGCCTGAAGATTTTGTTCTGTAATTAAACCACCATCTCTAGTACTGCTGTGTCTGCCTCATCTTCTGGGTTCTGACGATTATTAGTGACTGTTTCTCGCACCGGGTCCTGACAGAAACACTGAGCCATTATAATGAACCCAGAGGCAGCCAGTACCCAGGATATTTTTTCTATGCTGTCCCACCACGAGGGGACTGTCCAACGCCACGAAGCTGCTCTGGTTCAACAAGAGGCCTTAATGGCTAGACATTCTCAACTTCTGTCAGAGATGCTGACTTCCATAAAGCAGATTTCGGATCGACTTTCCCCGGCAACCGCTTCTGCTCCAGTTCATCCGATTCAAGTGCCCCTGGCAGTTAACCCCCTGGCTGAACCTCGTCTGCCGCCTCCCCAACGGTTCTCAGGGGATCCGAGTGTTTGTAAGGGGTTTTTCACCCAATGTTCTCTCTCCTTTGAGCTGCAACCATCGTCGTTTCCCACCGACCGGTCCAAGATAGCATATATCATCACCCTGCTGTCGGAAAAAGCCCTAGCCTGGGCTACTGCTGTGTGGGATGCCCAAAGTCCCTGCTGTGCCAGCTACTCTACCTTTGCTGAAGAATTCAAGCGAGTGTTTCAAGGTCCTACCAACGGCCCTGACTCAGCCAAACAGCTCCTGACTCTCCGCCAAGGTCGGCGCAGCGTGACGGACTATGCCATCCAGTTCCGCACTGTGGCAGCAGAAAGTGGCTGGAACGACGAGGCGCTCACAGTGTGTTTTTTGAAGGGTCTTTCTGACACCATCCAAGATGAACTGGCCACTCGGGAACCACCGGACAACCTCGAGTCCCTTATCAAGTTGGCTTCACGCATAGACCAGCGTCTGAGAGAGAGAGAACTCAACCGTAGACCGCTCACCCTAGCTCCTATCGGTTCCAGCTCCGAGTCTCCACCTTTATCCTCGCTGGCTCCACCAGAACCCATGCAGGTTGGACGCATCTCCCAGGCTGAGAGAGACCGCCGGATGAGGGAGCGATGCTGTCTATATTGCGGCAAACCGGGCCATTTCCGCTCCACGTGTCCCGGGCTCCAGGGAAACGCACTCTCCCGTGCAGGCCTGGGAGGACTGTAACGGGAAACATAACCTCCTCCCATCCATCCAACTCCCGCCTGCTCATTCCAGTTACCCTTTCCTGGGACGACCACGAGTTTTCTCTTCAAGCCTTGGTAGACTCTGGAGCCGCAGGTAACTTCATGGATGGGGTCTGGGCGAAGGAGAATGGCGTTCCTTCTGAACCTCTAAGTGACCCCATAAGGGTTACTACGTTGGATAGAAGCCCTTTGGGATCTGGACTTGTCACTCGTGCCACTACCCCCTTGCGACTTTCAGTTTCCCAACACCAGGAAGTGATGAACTTTCATCTGATCTCCTGTTCCGAGTTCCCTCTCGTCCTTGGTTATCCCTGGCTTCACAGCCATAACCCTCACATCGACTGGTCTGTGGGCACTATCAAGCAGTGGGGTCCTACGTGCCAAGCCACTTGTATCTTCCCGAGTTCCCAGAGTTCCCCTTCCGAGTCTCTAGAATCCATCGACCTGTCCCGAGTTCCCGAGTGTTACCATGACCTCAAACTGGTATTTAGCAAACAGAGGGCCACCAAACTACCACCCCATAGACCTTACGATTGCACCATCGACCTGTTGCCGGGGACCTGCCCTCCCAGGGGTCGGATCTTTTCCCTTTCTCTTCCCGAACGAGCTGCTATGGATACCTACATCAAGGACGCTCTGGCAGCAGGCCTCATGCGTCCATCTACCTCGCCGGCGGGAGCAGGGTTTTTCTTTGTGGCCAAGAAAGACGGTGGATTACGACCTTGCATCGACTACCGGGGACTCAATGCCATAACCGTCCGTAACCGCTACCCGCTACCCCTTATGGCCACAGCCTTTGAGCTGCTCCAGGAAGCAGTTGTCTTCACTAAGCTTGACCTGCGGAACGCATACCATCTTGTGCGGATCAAACCCGGGGACGAGTGGAAGACCGCTTTCAACACGCCTACTGGTCACTACGAATACTCGGTGATGCCCTTCGGCCTGACCAACGCTCCGGCTGTGTTCCAAGCGCTCATAAACGATGTGCTTAGGGATATGCTTAACATCTTTGTGTTTGTTTACTTGGATGACATCCTCATCTTTTCGAGCTCCCTTCAAGAACACACTAAGCATGTCAGACAAGTGCTCAAACGCCTCCTAGACAGCCATTTGTACGTTAAGCCGGAAAAGTGTGAATTCCATTCCTCTCGAGTACAATTCCTGGGATTTATAGTGGAACCCGGTCGAGTCCAGATGGATCCCAAGAAGGTAGGGGCGGTAGCGGATTGGCCCACCCCCAAGTCCGTTAAGGAAGTTCAGCGTTTCCTGGGCTTCACCAACTTTTACCGCAAGTTCATCAAGAACTTCAGCTCGGTGGCAGCCCCTCTCTCAGCTGTAACCAAGGGTGGCAACACAAGGTTTCTATGGGGAAGAGAAGCTGAGACGGCCTTCCAAGGACTCAAGCAGCGCATCCTCTCTGCTCCCATCCTGACACTACCAACGGCGGATGAACCTTTTGTGGTGGAGGTAGACGCATCAGAGGTTGGGGTTGGAGCTGTCCTGTCTCAGAGGGGTGAAGACAAGAAGCTTCATCCTTGCGCCTTCTTCTCTCACCGGCTTACCCCGGCCGAGAGGAATTACGATGTGGGGGATCGTGAACTCCTAGCGGTTAAGATGGCATTGAAGGAATGGAGACACTGGCTCGAGGGGGCTTCTCAACCGTTTCAAGTGCTTACGGACCACAAAAATCTGGAGTATATCCAGCAGGCGAAGCGGTTGAACTCCAGACAAGCTCGATGGTCTCTTTTCTTCAGCCGATTTCAGTTTATCCTCACCTATAGACCCGGGTCGAAGAATCTCAAACCGGACGCCTTGTCACGAATCTACTCTCCTGCCATTCGAGAAGATACTGACATGACTGTCCTTCCGGCCGCTAAGATCGTGGCTCCGATCTCGTGGCAAGTGGAGGATACCGTGAAACAAGCTCAAGCCATCGAACCGGGCCCTGGAGGAGGTCCTGCTAATCGGTTGTTTGTTCCCAAGGCAGCAAGGTCCCAAGTCCTTCTGTGGGGGCACTCCTCTCGCCTCACCTGTCACCCGGGCGTAGGTCGCACCTTGGAGTTCATCCAGCGTAAGTTCTGGTGGCCCACCATAAAAGAAGACGTTGCCACTTTCGTCAAGGCCTGTTCCGTGTGCTGCCAGGGCAAATCTTCTCACCTCCGCCCTCAAGGACTCCTTCACCCTCTATCTATTCCCCACCGACCCTGGTCCCATATCTCGTTGGACTTTATTACTGGCCTTCCTCCGTCCCATGGTAATACTACGATCCTAGTCATCATCGACAGGTTTTCTAAGGCGGCCAGGTTTGTTCCCTTGATCAAATTACCTTCTGCCAAGGAAACAGCTGAGTTGGTGATTAACCATGTGTTCCGAGTCTTTGGGATTCCGCAAGATATGGTTTCCGACAGAGGTCCCCAGTTCGCCTCAAGGTTTTGGAAGGCCTTCTGCCAACTCATAGGGGCCACGGCCAGTTTATCTTCAGGGTACCATCCGGAGTCCAATGGCCAAACTGAGAGGATGAATCAGGAGCTGGAAACCACCCTCAGATGCATGGTTTCCAACAACCCGTCCACATGGTCATCCTTCATTGTTTGGGCCGAGTACGCGCACAACACCTTGTGCTCCTCCTCCACTGGTATATCCCCGCATGAGTGTCAGTTTGGCTATGCGCCTCTATTGTTCCCGGACCAGGAGGCAGAAGTCAGAGTGCCTTCAGCCTCGAGGTTCATCAGACGCTGTCGGCTTACGTGGAAGAAGGCACGTCTTAATCTTCTGCGTTCCTCTCAGCAGTACCAACGACAAGCCAACAGACGTCGCCGTCCCGGTCCTACCCTGTACCCCGGCCAGAGAGTATGGCTCTCAACTAAGAACTAACCACTACGGGTGGAGTCTCGCAAGCTGTCCCAGAGGTTCATCGGTCCCTTTAAGATTGCCAGGAGAGTCAATCCCGTTACTTCAATCCAACATTTCACATTTCTTTATTAAAACCTGTTGTTTTTTCTCCCCTTATCCCGGCAGGCAGACCTCCCCCTCCGCCCCGTGTCATCGGTGGCCAGTCGGCTTATACCGTCCACCGGATACTGGATTCCCGCCGGGTGCAGCGGTCCTGGCAGTATCTGGTGGACTGGGAAGGCTACGGTCCCGAGGAGCGCTCCTGGGTTCCTGCCAAGGACATACTGGACCCTGACCTCATTCGTCAGTTCAGGACCCTCCACCCTGAGAAGGCTGTTAGGAACGTCAGGAGCCGTTCCTAGGAGGGGGATTCTGTCAGGTTTTGGCCAAGACTGTTCGGGTTTTGGTCACTAGATGTCCCCATTGCACCTTTTTTTGTACCTTTTGTTTTTCTTGCTCTAATTATTGTTTGCACCTGTAGGTCATTCCCTTGTTAGTATTTAAACCCTGTGTGTTCCTCAGTTCCTTGCTCAGTGTTTGTAAGTTAGCACCCAGCCCCAGCCCAAGCCTTGTTCTATATAGATATTTCTCTTGTTGGAATTTCCAGAGGTTCTCTGGTTTAGTTCTTGTGTATTATTTGAGTAGTCTTTTGAGGTTTGTTTTTCCCTGCTGTTTTTTTACCACTTTGTGGAGTTTCTTTTGTATTTTGGAGGATTTCCATTTTTGTGCCTCTTGGCTTTATTTTTGGACATTGTGGATTTAGTTTCTTTGCCTGAAGATTTTGTTCTGTAATTAAACCACCATCTCTAGTACTGCTGTGTCTGCCTCATCTTCTGGGTTCTGACGATTATTAGTGACTGTTTCTCGCACCGGGTCCTGACAGCAACGATGACAGATAAAAAAAAATACATTAAAGCACGTGTCCATGGTAACCTCGTAAACAATGCATTGACACTCACCGTTTATTTGAAACATGCGTTTATTTGCTGAAATGTGTGCCAATGCGCGGCTATCAAAAAAGGGACAGGTGACTACTTGAGAACGTGTTTAATTTAACTTTTAAGGTAACTAAACAAATATCTTGACTCTGACCTATTAAATAAAGCTCTAGGCTGACTGTAGGCCTGACTCTCTGTTGTGTGTTTTGGGCCTGTGGTTGTGGTTGTGGCAGCAGCCTGTGGCAAAGTTAGAGGCTGCATCTCAAATGATCCCAAATGGCACCTTATTTCCTATATGGTGAACTACTTTTGAACAGAGCCCTATAGGCCCTGGTCAAAAGTAGTGCACTATAAAGGAAATAAGGTGCCATTTGGGACACAGTCAAAGCGTTTAAAATATGCTGTAATAACATTGGAGAGAGAGAGAGAGAGAGAGAGAGAGAGACCGAGAGAGAGAGAGCAGCAGGGAGCAACACACACACCCAATTAAAACCACAGCAAATGGGTCACCTGTAGGGTGAGTGGGCCACCATTAATTAACAACATGGCGGGCAAATTAATTAAGCTTGATTTAACCTGTACACGAGAAACAGGAAGGGATGAGGGATTATTATGATGCTACCTCTGTGTGAAGTGTCTGAATAACACACGCAGTAGGTCAGGGTCATCAACTAGACTCAGCCGCGGGCCATTTTTTTTCTTGTGCGAATGGTCAGGGGGCCGAAAAACACACACTACACAACCAAAAGTATGTGGACACCTGCTCATCGAACATCTCATTCCAAAATCATAGGCATTAATATGGAGTTGGTCCCCCCTTTGCTGCTATAACAGCCTCCACTCTTCTGGGAAAGCTTTCCACTAGATGTTGGAACATTGCTGTGGGGACTTGCTTCCATTCAGCCACAAAAGCATTAGTGAGGTCGGGCACGGATGTTGGGCGATTAGGCCTTGCTCGCAGTCGGCGTTCCAATTCATCCCAAAGGGCTCTGTGCAGGCAGATCAAGTTCTTCCACACTGATCTCAACAATCCATTTCTTGATGGACCTCACTTTGTGCACGGGGGCATTGTCAGGGTGAAACAGGAAAGGGCCTAACCCCAAACTGTTGCTACAATGTTGGAAGCACAGAATGGTTTGGAATGTCACTGTATCCTGCAGCATTAAGATTTCCCTTCACTGGATCTAAGGGGTCTAGCCCAAACCATGAAAAACAGCCCCAGACCATTATTCCTCTCCCACCAAAATTTACAGTTGGCACTTTGCATTCACGCAGGTAGCGTTCACCTGGCATCCGCCTAACCAAGATTTGTCCGTCGGACTGCCAGACGGTGAAGCATGATTCGTCACTCCAGAGATCGAGTTTCCATCGTTAGAGTCCAATGGCGGTGAGCTTTACACCAATTCAGCCGACGCTTGGCATTGTGCATGGTGATCTTAGGCTTGTGAGAGGCTGCTCGGTCATGGAAACCCGTTTCAACAGTTCTTGTACTGACATTGCTTCCAGAGGCAGTTCGGAACTCGGTAGTGAGTGTTGCAACCGAGGACAGACAATTTTTACTCGCTTCAGCACTCGGTGGTCCCATTCTGTGAGCTTGTGAGGCCTACCACTTTATGGCTGACGTTTCCACTTCACAATAATAGCACTTACAGTTGACTGGGTCAGCTCTAGCAGGGCAGAAATTTGACAAACTGAATTGTTGGAAAGGTGGCACGTTGAAAGCTGAGCTCTTCAGTAAGGCCATTCTACTGCCAATGTTTGTCTATGGAGAGTGCATGGATGTGTGATAAATTTTATACACCTATCAGAAACGGGTGTGGCTGAAATAGCCGAATCCAGTAATTTGAAGGGTCCACATACACACACAAACATATATAAATATACATGTGTGTGTGCATATATATATACAGTTGAAGTCGGAAGTTTACATACACCTTAGCCAAACACATTTAAACTCAGTTTTTCACAATTCCTGACATTTAATCATAGTAAAAATTCCCTGTCTTAGGTCAGTTAGGATCACCGCTTTATTTTAAGAATGTGAAATGTCAGAATAATTGTAGAGAGAATTATTTATTTCAGCTTTTCTTTCTTTCATCACATTCTCAGTGGGTCAGAAGTTTACATACACTCAAATAGTATTTGGTAGCATTGCCTTTAAATTGTTTATCTTGGGTCCAACTTTACGGATAGCCTTCCACAAGCTTCCCACAATGAGTGGGACACGCTTTTTCAGTTCTGACCACAACTTTTCTATGGGATTGAGGTCAGGGCTTTGTGATGGCCACTCCAATACCTTGACTTTGTTGTCCTTAAGCCATTTTGCCACAACTTTGGAAGTATGCTTGGGGTCATTGTCCATTTGGAAGACCCATTTGTGACCAAGCTTTAACTTCCTGACTGATATCTTCAGATATTGCGTCAACATATACACATCATTTTTATACCTCATGATGCCATCTATTTTGTGAAGTGCACCAGAGTCTACTGCAGCAAAGCACCCCCACAACATGATGCTGCCACCCCTGTGCTTCACGGTTGGGACGGTGTTCTTCGGCTTATAAACCTCCCCCTTTTTCCTCCAAACATAACGATGGTCATTATGGCCAAACAGTTCTATTTTTGTTTCATCAGACCAGAGGACATTTCTCCAAAAAGTACAATCTTTGTCCCCATGTGCAGTTGCAAACTGTAATCTGGCTTTTTTATGGCGGTTTTGGAGCAGTGGCTTCTTCCTTGCTTAGCAGCCTTTCAGGTTATGTCGATATAGGACTCGTTTTACTGTGGATATAGAGACTTTTGTACCGGTTTCCTCCAGCATCTTCACAAGGTCCTTTGCTGTTGTTCTGGGATTGATTTGCACTTATCAGACCAAAGCACTTCATTTCTAGGAGACAGAATGCATCTCCTTCCTGAGAGGTATGACGGATGCGTGGTCCCATGGTGTTTATACTTGCGTACTATTGTTTGTACAGATGAACGTGGTACCTTCAGGCGTTTGGAAATTGCTCCCAAGGATGAACCAGACTTGTGGAGGTCTCCATTTTTTCCCCCTGAGGTCTTGGCTAATTTATTTTGATTTTCGCATGATGTCAAGCAAAGAGGCACTGAGTTTGAAGGTTGAAACCTTGAAATACATCCACAGGTACACCTCCAATTGGCTCAAATGATGTCAATTATCCTATCAGTAGCTTCTAAAGCCATGATATATTTTTCTGGAATTTTCCAAGCTGTTTAAAAGGCACAGTCAACTTAGTGTATGTAAACTTCTGACCCACTGGAATTGTGATACAGTGAATTATAAGTGAAATAATCTGTCTGTAAACAATTGTTGGAAAAATTACTTGTGTCATGCACAAAACAGATGTCCTAACCGACTTGACAAAACTATAGTTTGTTAACAAGAAATTTGTGGAGTGGTTGAAAAGCGAGTTTTAATGACTCCAACCTAAATGTATGTAAACTTCCTACTTCAACTGTACATTGATCATCTCAGCAAGGTTTTACCTGTGGTTGTGGAACTGGGTGGAAGTGCAACTAAAATGTAGTTTATATAAAACATCCGCATTTGAAATGTCTTTTTTTCTCATCATTTTATTAACGTAAGAATAAAGATGTTGATGAAGACATACTGTAACACTTTAGAGTACCAGACGAAGAAATGTAACACTTTAGATTACTTAAGCATCGAATACAATGCAAGTTGAGGGATTTTCACAACAGTAGCCGGGCTATAAAAAGTACATTGTCCTGCTAATAGGAAACATTTGCATGATGGGCTACACCTGCTGCAGTTGTGAAGACACAGCAGCTTGTTTACATCTAGTTTACATTCTTTATTGTAACCAATGTCAGACATAATTTGTATCTTCCTTCTATTAGGCTGTTAAGTCTCATAGCCTACCTCCGGCAGTTAAGGTATTTTATATAGGTCTAGGCTCCGAAGAAATAGACTCCAATTAAGCCCTCTTGTTGTTTGTAAAGTCAAATTAAAATGAAGATTATTGTTGAAATGAATTGCTCGACTGGTGTAGGTTCTCTCCATCTGTTGGCGTGTAACACTTGCATAACAAGTTTGCTATATTTTCAGCACCAGCCACTGTTCCCCTCCTATTGATTGCGCTGCGGTTGCCGCCAGTTGATTTTTAAATGTAACCTTTATTTAATGAGCTAGCTAGCTAGGCTAATTGAGGCTGTAGTGCATACACTTTCTCATCCTAACAACTCCATTCAGAATATTGAGTAGCAGCCTACCTGTTGGCTCTTAATAAGGTCCTTGGCGTCACCCCATTTCGTACATAATGCACTACTTTGGACCAGAGTCTATACCAAAATAGTGCACTATGTATGAAATAGTGTGCTATTTAGTCTACATTCATCAGATCACTTGAAACTGCTACCCCCCACCCTCCAATTGGGCAAAAACTGGTTGAATAAACATTGTTTCTACGTCATTTCGACCCCAAAAAAATCTATGTGCTGACATTGAATAAACGTGGAAAACTGATTGGATTTGCAAAAAGTCATCACGTAAGGACATTGTCTTTTTTTCACCCAACTTTTAACCTAAATCCAATGACATGGTGACAAGAGTGTGGAAAGCTGTCATCAAGGCAAAGGGTGGCTACTTTGAAGAATCTCAAATAATATAGATTTAGATTTGTTTAACACTTTTTTGGTTACTACATGACTCCATGTGTGTTATTTCATAGTCTACAATGTAGAAAAACCATGGAATGAGTAGGTGTGTCCAAACTTTTGACTGGTACTGTATTTGACCCAGATCAAATTACTCCGAATACTCGGCCTGATTTGCAAGAGACAACACTGGAATCGGGACAAGTATTTTATACAGACGGCTCTAGCTACCTGACTATAGAATGGAAGAGAGTAACGGGGTTTGCTGTGTGTAAATGACAGGGGTGTAGTAAAGGCTGGCCCACTGCCAGCCTCTGTTTCAGCCCAGGGGGCGGAGTTACATGCATTAGCCGAGGCCCGTAAGTTGTCGGCCGAGGCCCGTAAGGGGAGAATGTTACAATATACCCTGATTCTCGATATGCATTTGGGGTAGTTCATGATTTCGGCACATTGTGGTCACAACGGGCATGTTAACGGTGACAGAAACACCAATAAAAAAAAGGAACATGAGGTAGAGGCATTATTAGAAGCGTGTCAGCTACCCAGTAAATTAGCAGTGGTGAAATGTGAAGCTCACACTTGTCATACAGATGAAATAAACATAGGGAATCGCCGAGCAGACAAAACGGCTAAGAGAAGGTGTTAAGGAACCGCATGTAAATATTGTAAATCCCAAGGCTGGGATTCTAAGTCTAAAAGATTTACAGCAGCAAACTAACAAGAAAGAAATGTGGGAGTGGTTAGATCATGAGTGCCAAGTAGACACTGACGGGTTGTGGTATAATACGACCACTGGAAGACCAGTAGCGCCAAGCTGGATACATATTACTCTTTCTGAAATGTATCATGGACCAACACATCAATCGGCTGTGAACATGTACTCCCAGTTCAAGACGATGTGGTGGGGAGAGGGCGTGTTAGAAACATTTCGGGACTGGGTTAAAAGATGTGTGATATGTGCTCAACATAATATTGCACCTACAATGCCTACTCCTGCCCGACAGCAACCCCTGCTGGACCATTTACATCATTACAGATAGACTTTATAGGGCCACCCCCTCGAAGCAGGGGGAAGACCCATGCATTACAGATATACTTTATAGGGCCACCCCCTCGAAGCAGGGGGAAGACCCATGCATTGCAGATAGACTTTATAGGGCCTCTCCCTGGAAGCAGGGGGGAAGACCCATGCATTGGTGGTGGTGGACAGATTCTCCAGATGGACAGAAGTACTTGCAACTCCCTCAGTTTCAGCGAACTTTGCAGCACAAATTGTGTTAAGGAAAGTGATACAGAGATGGGGCGTATTCCGGACACTAGACTTTGTTAAGGAAAGTGATACAGAGATGGGGCTTATTCCGGACACTAGACTTTGTTAAGGAAAGTGATACAGAGATGGGGCTTATTCCGGACACTAGACTCGGATCAAGGGAAACATTTCACATCCAAAGTGCTACAGGCACTTTGGGAATCGCACAAGCCTTTCATTGTCCATATAGGCCGGAAACAGCGGGGATAAAGGAGCGTCAGAACCGTTCCATTAAGGAGAAATTGGCCAAGACGTTGAGCATCGGGTTTCGAATTTACCCGTGGTACTGATGTCAATAAGGGTGTCAACTAACGCCACCATAGGACTCACACCACATGAACAGGCAACTGGGAGACCGATGAGAGAACCAGGAGCTGTTATTCACACGTCACAAATTAGTGATCTGGAAAATAATGAGAGAGTCCATGTTGTCCTATTGTCAGAAAACGACCCATGCATGGCAGTGTGTATATTCCCAGGTGAAAGCAGCACATGAGAAGCAGGTGCCAGGAGATAACCGAGAGCACGGGCTGAATCCTGGAGCGCAAAATGTTACGTGCCGTCATTATGCCATGTACCTATGTTATATAGGTATCCACGTCAGCTTTGACATCGGTTTTGCAGATCGGCGTTAAACTAGACATCGGGTCGATACAGATGTTGGCATTTTTAGCTAATGTCGGCTGATTCCGATATGTTCACCGATATATCGTGCATCCCCTATTCAGACCCCTTCCCTTTTTCCATACTTTGTTAAGTTACGGCCTTATTGTAAAATATTTTTTTAATCCATCTACACACAATACCCCAAAATGACAAAGCAAAAACAGGTTTTGAGAAATGTTTGCAAATGTATTAAAATAAAAACAGAAACGCCTTATTTACATAAGTATTCAGACCCTTTGCTATGAGACCAAGATAAAGGTCTGATAAAACCAAGATTTAACTCTTTGGCCTGAATGCTAAGCGACATGTAAGAAGAAAACCTGGCACCATCCCTACAGTGAAGCAGGGTGGTGGCAGCATCATGCTGTGGGATGTTATTCAGCGGCAGGGACTGGGAAACTAGTCCGGGTTGAAGGAAAGATGAACAGAGCAAAGTACAGAGAGATCCTTGATGAAAACCTGCTCCAGAGCGCTCAGGACCTCAGACTGGGGCGAAGGTTCACCTTCCAACAGGACAACAACCCTAAGCACACAGCCAAAGCAATGCAGGATTGGGTACGGGACAAGTCTCTGAATGTCCTTGAGTGGCCCAGCCAGAGCCCGGAGAATGGGACAAACTTCTCAAATACAGGTGTGCCAAGCTTGTAGTGTCATACACAAGAAGACTAGAGGTTGTAATCGCTGCCAAAGGTGCTTCAACAAAGTACTGAGTAAAGGGTCTGAAAAATTAGATAAATGTAATATTTCAGTTTTGTATTTTTTTTTAAATAATTTTGCAAACATTTCTAAAAACCTGTTTTTGCTTTGTCATTATTGGGTATTGTGTGTAGATTGATAAAAATAAAAACTATTTCCGAATGCACTGCATATGATAGATGGACGGACAGAGACAGACAGATCGATAGAAAGTGGGGACCTATAACATATTGGATTATTAGTAAATGAGTGTACCCAGCAATCAACAAACGTCCCCACAACTTCAGAGAATGTTCCGTTAAGAGTCTCATTAGGTGTTTAGGAGAATATTCCATCAACGTCCCGCCAAACATTCACATTACAAGGTTGCCATGTTCTCAGAATATAAGATATTAATGTTCTAGACACGCTTCATGGGACGTTGCAGGAACATTTCTGTTTATCAGTTGTGAGGATGACTCCTGATGAAAGACGACAAAGAAAATGTAAAATCAATACACATCGGACCTTATCACTGCTGCCGAGCCCATCAAGGCCCTGATTAGTGAACCACTGATCCATTCACAACTCTTTGTCTGTTGGCAAAGTTAAGGAGACACACAAACAGCACTTTCAACTGACATATTATTACTCAATCTGGGATTTGAACTCACAACCTCTTGGTTCACAGTACTCTGATCTTCCTGCTATGCCACCATGTCCTTGGCAGGTATCAGTTTATCTTAATATACTCTCATCATTGATCTTAGTTACTTATTTCAGTAATTTAAGGGCTTTCTGTATTGTTGTCTAATGTTGGTGGGGCACGTTAACCTGTTTTAATGATACTCCTGAATCACTATGATCAATAAACATTTTCTTGAGGGTACTTTTAACAGAGCTGAGATTTACTTCAAAGTGCATTCCCACTAGGGAGAGTTCTCTTTGAGATGCTCACCTATAGCCTCTAGGATGAATAAATAATGATATTTTATTACGTAGTGGAAATATGTTCATAATTCATGCTCAAGGGAAATCCTACAGATTCCCATCTTTCAATGATAAACTCATTTTAATTCGATCAGATAGGTGTGTTGTAGCGCTGCATTCACATGCTAGTTGGAACTGGGAAACTGGGAAACGTACGACTTGTTAATTCGTTGAACGCGGCACATGTATAACTACAACCAGTTATCAAGTCAAACATTTCTGAGTTTCCTAGTTCCGGCTAGCAGGTGAACGTGGCATAACTGTAACATATATTGCGAAGAATGTGAGAGTAGGGTGACTCCCCTAGCGGGTCTCGAACCCAGGCAGGCCAACATCACCAATGACAAAAGCTCTCGCCACTGTCCCAATAAGGGATATCTCTAGGGCAGCGTTTCCCAAACTCGGCCCTCAGGACCCCAAGGGGTGCACATGTTGGTTTTTGCTAACACTACATAGCTGTTTCAAATGATCAAAGCTTGATGATTAGTTGACTCAGCTGCGTAGTGCTAGCGAAAAAATTAAAAAAACTCATTGGGGTCCAGAGGACCGTGTTTGGGAAACCCTGCTCTAGGTCATGTGCTTATTGAGCCAGTATAGTTAGGGCCTATCCAGAAGCAAACTCTAACCCCTCCTCCCTAGGCACTTGTGTAGATCTGAAACAACTTTATAGGTGTAAGGCTGTAAGCAATAGGGGGAATGCACTTCGAAGTAAATCTGAGCTCTGTTAAAAGTACACTCAACAAAAATATGTATTGATCATTGTGATTCAGGAGTATGATTAAAACAGGTTACTGTGCCCCACTAACATTAGACAACTGTACAGAAATCCCTCAAATTTGGTGTAACCCCTGGTGAATAATAATTACTGTATAAATGAACATGCACAATGTAATAATGTATTTCAAAATGTGTAAAATATTTCAGTTGAAAGCACTGTGTGTGAGAGTATCCCAAACCTTGGCAACAGACAAAAAGCTACCAGTGGTTCACCAATCAGGGCCTTGATTGGCTCAGCAACAGTAACCAGGTGTGATGTGAAATTCATATTTTTTGTGGGGGAGAACGACTCTTTGGGACTGTCGACATCCTGACTGACAACTGATACAGACACATTTTCCTGCAACGTTCTCATGAAACGTGTCTAGAACATTAATATCTTATATTCTGAGAACATGGCAAACCGTGTTCTGTGTATGTTTGGCCGGACGTTGATGGAATATTCTCCTAACCCTCAGAAAACTGGACACGTGCTACAAACCCATAAAACGCATCTAGAACATTCATGTTGTATATTCTGAGGTCATTGTAACCACATTCTAGATAAGTTCTGCTTAATATGAAGGGAATGCTCTCCTGACTTTAACAGCAAAACATGCTAAGGTTTTTGATAATATAGATAGGGGAACATTCTAACTAAGGGAAAACTATACAATCAAACAGTAGGGGAGCATTACGAGTAACAATACAAAAACATTCGTTCTCCCTAGAATTGTTAGCTGTTTACTTACCTTTCTTTTGCCTTTTTCTTCTCGCCAAGGTGGCGGTGAGCCTCCAGGCGTGACTCTGGAGTATAGGCACAAGGTTTCTCCCAAAACTCCCTCTCCTGGTCTTCTGAAGAAAGGCAACTTGTCTTCTCTTTCTCCTCTCTCCCTTGGATCTCCTTGTTTTCTTCAGGCACAGGTCTATAGATCAATAAACCAAACTCTTCAGAGTTATTAAGAACATTTAAATAAACGGAGTGATTGATAGTGAACTGAAATACAGTATCGGGCCAACTGAATTGAATAACTTCAGATGAGGTTAGGGTTACTCCACAGATACACCAGTTATCCTTGCTGTTCTACATGAAATAACATCAAGGTGGAAAGCTTGAACATACATGGTGTTGTTGATGTCAGTGTACCAGCGACCATCAAAGCCAGGATTCTTCGCTTTAGCAGAGGAGCGGCTTTCCCTTTTCGGCCCCCGCTGCTCCTCTCCTCCCTCTCTCTGGGCCTCCTCTTTCTCACCCGCTCTCTTCCGCAGGTAATCCTGCTCCTGCTGCCGTATCCGCCTCCTTACCTCATCTAGGCCTTGTCTGGCTCGGATCCTTTCCGACCTGCCAATCTCTTTCCCATCCAGATACTGCAAAGAAATATATATATAATCTCCAGGCGAGCAAGTGCATGCTAGACTAGTGATTTTGTGTGTGTGTGTGTGTGTGTTTTTGCGCATATCTTTTAAGAAAATGCATGGACACTACTGTGAGTTGCTTTGGATAAAAGTATCTGTTAAAGGCATACACCGAGTGTACAAAACATTAAGGACACCTGCTTTTTCCATGACAGACTTACCAGATGAATCCAGGTTTCAATGTTAAATGCACAAGTACAGTGAAATGCCTTTCTTGCAAATGCTAACCCCAACAACGCAGTAATCAATAACAATATAATAAAAAAATGTTTTAAGGTAGAACAAAAACACACAAGATATAAAAATAAGAAGATGAACAGGATAAAGTAAGTAAGCATACTATATACTGGGTCAGTTCAAGTACCATATTTACAATGTGCAGGGATACTATGATGTCACTTGCTAAATCCACTTCAATCAGTGTAGATGAAGGGGAAGAGACAGGTTAAAACATTTTTAAGCCTTGAGACAACTGAGACATTGATGTGCATGTGTGTCATTCAAAGGGTGAATGGGCAAGACAAAAGATTTAAGTGCCTTTGAACGGGGTATGGTAGTAGGTGCCAGAACTGCAACGCTCATAGGTTTTTCCACTTCAACATTTTCCCGTGCATATCAAGAATGGCCATTCAGCCAACTTGACAACTGTGGGAAACATTGGAGTGAACATGGGCCAGCATCCCTGTGTAACGCTTTCAACACCTTGTAGAGTCCACATCCCAACAAATTGAGGCTATTCTGAGGGCAAAAGGGGGGGTAACTCAATATTAGGAAGGTGTTCCTAATGTTTAGTGTACTCAGTGTATATTTGAAGCCCAGATAGCACATTCTGGGAAAGAAGCCATAAGTTTCCTGACTTGTAAAACGGAACGTTTTTTTTAAGAGAAAGAAAGTGAACATTTCGCCTATTCTGGAAATGTTACTTTTTAGGTTGTTGGGAGGTTCTGAGAACATTTTAAGATGGTTACCTGAAAATTGTCCTGAGAGTTTTTATTAACGTTCTAAGTACGGAAATTATAGGTTATTTGAAGGTAATTAAATAAAGTACTGAGAACTTGTTTCAATAAGAGTTTTAATAACACTGCTAGCTTAGTTAGGATTAATTGTTTTGAACTCCAAGCATAGATAGGACATGTGGAAATGTATTTGCTTAGGCATTAATAATGCAAGCATCTATTTTTTTATTGTGGCACGGCGTCAGTGAGATTTGAACTTATGATCTTAATTTCACTGTACTTGGGCACGTGACATTAAAACTTGACATTTCTGTTTTATATCCCTCCTGATACCTTCAGTTGGGGCAGTGAAGCCACAACGTATTGCCTGTAGCCCTCAAACTCAGTGCAGGGGTTCCCCACCAGGAAAAGCTCTTGGAGATGGAGGTTGTGCTTCAATGACTCCACACTGCTCAACCGGCCCACAAAGTTCACTGTCAGGTCCAGCTTCTGGAGACTCTCACATCCTGTTGTAACGGTTGAGGAGGCAAGAATAGTATGAGTAAAGAGGTATTTGTATGAGTAAAGAGCAATTCCATTCTCTAAAGCCAGAATGGAATTGCTATTTTTAGAGTCAAAGCACAGGTGGATCTGTTTTATGTAAATTTAAACTATGGTTGAGGAGAAATGCTATAAAAAACAGACTTTTGGTCATTTCCTTAGCCTACATTAATACAAACAGATAGGACAATGTTGTAAAATAGTAGAAGTGGCTATGTGCACAAAATACTAACCTTCCAGGTTTTCAATCAGTTCAACGTTGTTCAAAGCAAGGTTTAGATACTCCAACTTTTTCAATCTATATACATTTTCTATGGAGAGCAAATAAATACATATTTCAAAATATTGAAATTGCATTGACGGTCAATGAAATACAAATACACTGCTCAAAAAAATTAAGGGAACACTTAAACAACACAATGTAACTCCAAGTCAATCACACTTCTGTGAAATCAAACTGTCCACTTAGGAAGCAACACTGATTGACAATAAATTTCACATGCTGTTGTGCAAATGGAATAGACAAAAGGTGGAAATTATAGGCAATTAGCAAGACACCCCCAATAAAGGAGTGGTTCTGCAGGTGGTGACCACAGACCACTTCTCAGTTCCTATGCTTCCTGGCTGATGTTTTGGTCACTTTTGAATGCTGGCGGTGCTTTCACTCTAGTGGTAGCATGAGACGGAGTCTACAACCCACACAAGTGGCTCAGGTAGTGCAGCTCATCCAGGATGGCTGCAGCTGTGGCAAGAAGGTTTGCTGTGTCTGTCAGCGTAGTGTCCAGAGCATGGAGGCGCTACCAGGAGACAAGCCAGTACATCAGGAGACGTGGAGGAGGCCTGCTGGAGGTCATTTTGCAGGGCTCTGGCAGTGCTCCTCCTTGCACAAAGGCGGAGGTAGCGGTCCTGCTGCTGGGTTGTTTCCCTCCTACGGCCTCCTCCACGTCTCCTGATGTACTGGCTTGTCTCCTGGTAGCGCCTCCATGCTCTGGACACTACGCTGACAGACACAGCAAACCTTCTTGCCACAGCTCGCATTGATGTGCCATCCTGGATGAGCTGCACTACCTGAGCCACTTGTGTGGTTTGTAGACTCCGTCTCATGTTACCACTAGAGTGAAAGCACCGCCAGCATTCAAAAGTGACCAAAACATCAGCCAGGAAGCATAGGAACTGAGAAGTGGTCTGTGGTCACTACCTGCAGAACCACACCTTTATTGGGGGTGTCTTGCTAATTGCCTATAATTTCCACCTTTTGTCTATTCCATTTGCACAACAGCATGTGAAATTTATTGTCAATCAGTGTTGCTTCCTAAGTGGACAGTTTGATTTCACAGAAGTGTGATTGACTTGGAGTTACATTGTGTTGTTTAAGTGTTCCCTTTATTTTTTTGAGCAGTGTATAAAATATAGGGCAGTTAGATTAGGCCCAAATTAAATTAAACAATGTAAAGTTAATTGAATTGCAATTATATAAAAAAGAGGAAGGGTAAAGAAATTAGAATCACCTATTCTGGGAATGAGATTGTTTTGAAGATACAGAATTTTGAGGTCCCTGCACCATTTATCAATGTGTTCTATTTTCTCAATATCTTGTTGATGCAAAGACACCTCCTCTAACGAAAGGATCTCGCAGTTGTTATGCTCTGCCCGACGTCGTACCAGGTCTTCTGTGACTGTAGATTATGGAAAAAGGGTGAAGCAAATGGTATAACTACATTACTGTAGTAGGCCAAAGTAGAAACAACAAGTGACACGATGATGCTAGCTAGGCTACCTATCTAGCTAGCTAGCTTATTCGGTTGCCTGTATCACTGAAGTTGACAAGTTAAGTAGCTAACTTAGCTAGTTGAAGAATACAAAATAAGACAGCACCATAGTGTCATTCCATTTTGTCTAATAACGACTCGCTAGCCATATTTCTTGCGTGCATTGATGACAAAATTGTTAAAATATCGGGATTAGCCAACCAACTTTCTACTTACTCAGGACCATCTTTCTTCTCTTCTGTTTGGCAGGCGTTGCTACTAGAAACCAACACTGTTTGGAAAATGTCAGTGGGTGCGCTCGGTTTGCACAGCCAGGGGATTCCTTTAAATTGGCCCGCGGTCAGCTCCCTTCGTAGTCCGAATGCAGTAGGGTCCAGGGGGCGTTCGCTGACAAGTGGGCGGTCCATGACAAGGGTTAATTCCCAGACAAAGCCCCTTCTTTCTTCTCATTGGCACCTCGCTAGCTGTCGTGTCTTTGCCGCTTTCTTCTTTAACTACACACTATGCATCCATTACAGACCATTCTCACAAGTGTTTGACTTTGCTTGTCACGCTTGTAGTCCTAAAAAACGGAAATTGAGTGACTTCTGGTTCGTTCAGCCATTGCTATGGATGAATGGGGTTTTGGGATTAACATCGAAAATAAAGTCTGAGGTTAACACAGGTTTAAGATAATTTATACGTTTTGTTCTATGAGATAATATCAGTCAGTTAACACAACCCTTATGAATTATCAAGCCTTTTATGTGCTTTAAAAAAATTACATAAATGGTAAAAAATTCACATAAAGTGACATTAGCTGATTAATATTATCTCATAGAACAAAACGTATAAGAGCAACTAAGCCTGTGTTTACCACAGACCTTATTAAAAAAGATAGTGCCTACAAAAAGACGCCATTACTATTTCTCTCTATTAGGTAATTAACAAAAATCAGCGGGAGCTTGAGTACATGAATGTCACTAGTTACCACAACCGCAAAGTCATAATACATTTTTTTTGGTGCGGGGGTCCAAAATAGGGGAGGATTGTCAAACCTTTCTTTTTTTTGCTTTGGGGAGGGTTGTATGGTTTTTTATTGGGCACAGGGGAGGGTAGTGTGTTTTTTCCTTTACTTGCTTCTGATATTACCCTATTAAAGATTAGAAAAGTTTGTGAAGGTTTGGTATGGTGGGGCTATTATTAAGCTTTACCTACTGCAGGCCTATGATATGAAGGCAGTGCGCCCCAGTGCTCCCACTGACTCCGACAGTTGAACTAGAGGTGAGGAAGTCTGTTTCAGGACTACCAGAGTTACTGCTATAATCTAACAATATAATGCTTATCTTTAAACAAAATATTCTGATTGAACATTTACGAATTAGCCTCCTTCTGTATGTCTATATCGGTATACTAGCCTTCTGACATAAATAAATGCATGTCTGTGTCGTAGCATTTTTATTTAATTTATTTCACCTTTATTTAACCAGGTAGGCTAGTTGAGAACAAGTTCTCATTTACAACTGCGACCTGGCCAAGATAAAGCATAGCAATTCGGCACATACAACAACACAGTTACACATGGAATAAACAAACATACAGTCAATGATACAGTAGAACAAAAGAAAACAAAAAGTCTATATACAGTGAGTGCAAATGAGGTAAGATAAGGGAGTTAAGGCAATAAATAGGCCATGGTGGCGAAGTAATTACAATATAGCAATTAAACACTGGAATGGTAGATGTGCAGAAAATGAATGTGCAAGTAGAGATACTGGAGTGCAAAGGAGCAAGATAAATAAATAAATACAATATGGAGATGAGGTAGGTAGATAGACGGGCTGTTTACAGATGGGCTATGTACAGGTGTAGTGATCTGACAGCTGGTGCTTAAAGCTAGTGAGGGAGATATGAGTCTCCAGCTTCAGAGATTTTTGCAGTTCGTTCCAGTCATTGGCAGCAGAGAACTGTAAGGAAAGACGACCAAAGGAGGAATTGGCTTTGGGGGTGACCTGTGAGATAAGCCTGCTGGAGTGCGTGCTACGAGTGGGTGCTGCTATGGTGACCAGTGAGCTGACAGAAGGCGGGGCTTTACCTAGCAGAGACATGTAGATAACCTGTAGCCAGTGGGTTTGGCGACGAGTATGAAGCAAGGGCCAACCAACGAGAGCGTACAGGTCACAATGGTGGGTAGTGTATGGGGCTTTGGTGACAAAATGGATGGCACTGTGATAGACTGCATCTAGTTTGTTGAGTAGAGTGTTGGAGGCTATTTTATAGATGACATCACCGAAGTCGAGGATCGGTAGGATGGTCAGTTTTACGAGGGTATGTTTGGCAGCATGAGTGAAGGAGGCTTTGTTGCGATATAGGAAGCCAATTCTAGATTTAGTTTTGGATTGGAGATGCTTAATGTGAGTCTGGAAGGAGAGTTTACAGTCTAACCAGACACCTAGGTATTTGTAGTTGTCCAAGTCAGAACCGTCCAGAGTAGTGATGCTGGGCGGGCGATTAGCATGTGAATAGCATGCATTTAGTTTTACTTGCGTTTAAGAGCAGTTGGAGGCCACGGAAGGAGAGTTGTATGGCATTGAAGCTCGTCTGGAGGTTAGTTAACACAGTGTTCAAAGAGGGGCCAGAAGTATACAGAATGGTGTTGTCTGCATAGAGGTGTATCAGAGAATCACCAGCAGCAAGAGTGACATCATTGATGTATACAGAGAAGAGAGTCGGCCCGAGGATTGAACCCTGTGGCACCCCCATAGAGACTGCCAGAGGTCCGGACAACAGGCCCTCCGATTTGACACACTGAACTCTATCAGAGAAGGAGTTGGTAAACCAGGCGAGGCAATCATTTGAGAAACCAAGGCTGTCGAGTCTGCCAATAAGAATGTGGTGATTGACAGAGTCGAAAGTATTGGCCAGGTCGATGAATACGGCTGCACAGTAATGTCTCTTATCGATGACGGTTATGATGTCATTTAGGATCTTGAGCTTGGCTGAGGTGCACCCATGATCCGCTCTGAAACCAGATTGCATAGCGGAGAAGGTACGGTGGGATTCTAAATGGTCGGTAATCTGTTTGTTAACTTGGCTTTCGAAGACCTTAGAAAGACAGGGTAGGATAGATATAGGTCTGTAGCAGTTTGGGTCTAGAGTGTCACCCCCTTTGAAGAGGGGGATGACCGCGGCAGCTTTCCAGTCTTTTGGAATCTCAGACGATACGAAAGAGAGGTTGAACAGGCTAGTAATAGGGGTTGCAACAATTTCGGCAGATAATTTTAGAAAGAGAGGGTCCAGATTGTCTAGCCCGGCTGATTTGTAGGGGTCCAGATTTTGCAGCTCTTTCAGAACATCAGCTATCTGGATTTGGGTGAAGGAGAAATGGTGGGGGCTTTGGTGGGTTGCTGTGGAGGGTGCCGTGCAGTTGACCGGGGTAGGGGTAGCCAGGTGGAAAGCATGGCCAGCCGTAGAGAAATGCATATTGAAATTCTCAATTATAGTGGATTTTTCGGTGGTGACAGTGTTTCCTAGCCTCAGAGCAGTGGGCAGCTGGGAGGAGGTGCTCTTATTCTCCATGGACTTTAGTGTCCCAGAACTTTTTTGAGTTAGTACTACAGGATGCAAATTTCTGTTTGAAAAAGCTAGCCTTAGCTTTCCTAACTCAAAGCAAATCAAATCAAATGTATTTATATAGCCCTTCGTACATCAGCTGATATCTCAAAGTGCTGTACAGAAACCCAGCCTAAAACCCCAAACAGCAAGCAATGCAGGTGTAGAAGCACGGTGGGTAGGAAAAACTCCCTAGAAAGGTCAAAACCTAGGAAGAAACCTATAGAGGAACCAGGCTATGAGGGGTGGCCAGTCCTCTTCTGCCTGTGCCGGGTGGAGATTATAACAGAACATGGCCAAGATGTTCAAATGGTCATAAATGACCAGCATGGTCAAATAATAATAATCACAGTAGTTATCGAGGGTGCAGCAAGTCAGCATCTCAGGAGTAAATGTCAGTTGGCTTTTCATAGCCGATCATTAAGAGTATCTCTACCGCTCCTGCGGTCTCTAGAGAGTTGAAAACAGCAGGTCTGGGACAGGTAGCACGTCCGGTGAACAGGTCAGGGTTCCATAGCCGCAGGCAGAACAGTTGAAACTGGAGCAGCAACACGGCCAGGTGGACTGGGGACATCAAGGAGTCATCATGCCAGGTAGTCCTGAGACATGGTCCTAGGGCTCAGGTCCTCCGAGAGAGAGAAAGAAAGAGAGAAAGAGAGAATTAGAGAGAGCATACTTAAATTCACACAGGATAAGAGGAGAAGTACTCCAGATATAACAAACTGACCCTAGCCCCCCGACACATAAACAACTGCAGCATAAATACTGGAGGCTGAGACAGGAGGGGTCAGGAGACACTGTGGCCCCATCCGATGATACCCCCAGACAGTGCCAAACAGGAAGGATATAACCCCACCCACTTTGCCAAAGCACAGCCCCCACACCACTAGAGGGATACCTTCAACCACCAACTTACCATCCTGAGACAAGGCCGAGTATAGCCCACAAAGATCTCCGCCACGGCACAACCCAAGGGGGGGCGCCAACCCAGACAGGAAGATCACGTCAGTGACTCAACCCACTCAAATGACGCACCCCTCCTAGGGACGGCATGAAAGAGCACCAGTAAGCCAGTGACTCAGCCCCTGTAATAGGGTTAGAGGCAGAGAATCCCAGTGGAGAGAGGGGAACTGGCCAGGCAGAGACAGCAAGGGCGGTTCGTTGCTCCAGAGCCTTTCTGTTCACCTTCACACTCCTGGGCCAGACTACACTCAATCATATGACCCACTGAAGAGATGAGTCTTCAGTAAAGACTTAAAAGTTGAGACCGAGTCTGCGTCTCTCACATGGGTAGGCAGACCATTCCATAAAAATGGAGATCTATAGGAGAAAGTCCTGCCTCCAGCTGTTTGCTTAGAAATTCTAGGGACAATTAGGAGGCCTGCGTCTTGTGACCGTAGCGTACATGTAGGTATGTACGGCAGGACCAAATCGGAAAGATAGGTAGGAGCAAGCCCATGTAATGCTTTGTAGGTTAGCAGTAAAGCCCTTGCCTTAACAGGAAGCCAGTGTAGGGAGGCTAGCACTGGAGTAATATGATCACATTTTTTGGTTCTAGTCAGGATTCTAGCAGCCGTATTTAACACTAACGGAAGTTTATTTTGTGCTTTTTCGGGTAGCCGGAAAGTAGAGCATTGCAGTAGTCTAACTTAGAAGTAACAAAAGCATGGATTAATTTTTCTGCATAATTTTTGGACAGAAAGTTTCTGATTTTTGCAATGTTACGTAGATGTAAAAAAAGCTGTCCTTGAAACAGTCTTGATATGTTCGTCAAGAGAGATCAGGGTCCAGAGTAACGCCGAGGTCCTTCACAGTTTTATTTGAGACGACTTTACAACCATCAAGATTAATTGTCAGATTCAACAGAAGATCTTTGTTTCTTGGGACCTAGAACAAGCATCTCTGTTTTGTCCGAGTTTAAAAGTAGAACGTTTTCAGCCATCCACTTCCTTATGTCTGAAACACAGGCTTCTAGCAAGGGCAATTTTGGGGATTCACCATGTTTCATTGAAATGTACAGCTGTGTGTCTTCCGCATAGCAGTGAAAGTTAACATTATGTTTTTCGAATGACATCCCCAAGAGGTAAAATATATAGTGAAAACAATAGTGGTCCTAAAACGGAGCCTTGAGGATCACCGAAATGTACAGTTGATTTGTCAGAGGACAAACCATTCACAGAGACAAACTGATATCTTTCCGACAGATAAGATCTAATCCAGGCCAGAACTTGTCCGTGTAGACCAATTTGGGTTTCCAATCTCTCCAAAAGAATGTGGTGATGGATGGTATCAAAAGGTCTAGGAGCACGAGGACAGATGCAGAGCCTCGGTCTGACGCCATTAAAAGGTCATTCACCACCTTCACAAGTGCAGTCTCAGTGCTATGATGGGGTCTAAAACCAGACTGAAGCATTTTGTATACATTGTTTGTCTTCAGGAAGGCAGTGAGTTGCTGCGCAACAGCTTTTTATAACATTTTTGAGAGGAATGGAAGATTCGACATAGGCCGATAGTTTTTTATATTTTCTGGGTCAAGGTTGGGCTTTTTCAAGAGAGGCTTTATTACTGCCACTTTTAGTGAGTTTGGTACACATCCGGTGGATAGAGAGCCGTTTATTATGTTCAACATAGGAAGGACAAGCACAGGAAGCAGCTCCTTCAGTAGTTTAGTTGGAATAGGGTCCAGTATGCAGCTTGAAGGTTTAGATTCCATGATTATTTTCATCATTGTGTCAAGAGATATAGTACTACAACACTTGAGTGTCTCTCTTGATCCTAGGTCCTGGCAGAGTTATGCAGACTCAGGACAGCTGAGCTTTGGAGGAATACGCAGATTTAAAGAGGAGTCCGTAATTTGCTTTCTAATGATCATGATCTTTTCCTCAAAGAAGTTCATGAATTTATTACTGCTGAAGTGAAAGCCATCCTCACTTGGGGAATGCTGCTTTTTAGTTAGCTTTGCGACAGTATCAAAAATACATTTCGGATTGTTCTTATTTTCCTCAATTAAGTTGGAAAAATAGGATGATCGAGCAGCAGTGAGGGCTCTTCGATACTGCACGGTACTGTCTTTCCAAGCTAGTCGGAAGACTTTCAGTTTGGTGTGGCGCCATTTCCGTTCCAATTTTCTGGAAGCTTGCTTCAGAGCTCGGGTATTTTCTGTATACCAGGGAGCTAGTTTCTTATGACAAATGTTTTTAGTTTTTTGGGGTGCAACTGCATCTAGGGTATTGCGCAAGGTTAAATTGAGTTCCTCAGTCAGGTGGTTAACTGATATTTGTCCTCTGACGTCCTTGGGTAGGCAGAGGGAGTCTGGAAGGGCATCAAGGAATCTTTGTGTTGTCTGAGAATTTATTGCACGACTTTTGATGCTCCTTGGTTGGGGTCTGAGCAGATTATTTGTTGCGATTGCAAACGTAATAAAATGGTGGTCCGATAGTCCAGGATTATGAGGAAAAACATTAAGATCTACAACATTTATTCCATGTGACAAAACTAGGTCCAGAGTATGACTGTGGCAGTGAGTAGGTCCAGAGAAATGTTGGACAAAACCCACTGAGTCGATGATGGCTCCGAAAGCCTTTTGGAGTGGGTCTGTGGACTTTTCCATGTGAATATTAAAATCACCAAAAATTAGAATATTATCTGCTATGACTACAAGGTCCGATAGGAATTCAGGGAACTCAGTGAGGAACGCTGTATATGGCCCAGGAGGCCTGTAAACAGTAGCTATAAAAAGTGATTGAGTAGGCTGCATAGATTTCATGACTAGAAGCTCAAATGACAAAAACGTATTTATTTTTTTGTAAATTGAAATGTGCTATCGTAAATGTTAGCAACACCTCCGCCTTTGCGGGATGCACGGGGGATATGGTCACTAGTGTAACCAGGAGGTGAGGCCTCATTTAACACAGTAAATTCATCAGGCTTAAGCCATGTTTCAGTCAGGCCAATCACATCAAGATTATGATCAGTGATTAGTTCATTGACTATAACTGCCTTTGAAGTGAGGGATCTAACATTAAGTAGCCCTATTTTGAGATGTGAGGTATCACGATCTCTTTCAATAATGGCAGGAATGGAGGATGTCTTTATCCTAGTGAGATTGCTAAGGCGAACACCGCCATGTTTAGTTTTGCCCAACCTAGGTCGAGGCACAGACACGGTCTCAATGGGGATAGCTGACCTGACTACACTGACTGTGCTAGTGGCAGACTCCACTAAGCTGGCAGGCTGGCTAACAGCCTGCTGCCTGGCCTGCACCCTATTTCATGGCTTTAAGTGTCTATATCACCGCCATCTAGTGGCGGCAATAAATTAATTACACACAAGATTTAGTTCAGGACTCCAGCACTGCAGGTGGCGGTACATCACAGATATTAGGTTTAATCTTTTTCATAACACAAAAGAAAATTGACTGCTTTAAATGGAGATAGCCTCAATGGCGCTGCCCATGCTATCACAGATGCCATCATTGCAAAATTGTGTCCTCTATCTAACTCTATGGTGGAGATTGTCTATGACTCTGGGATAGATTGGTGGAGACTGACTATGACTCCGGGCTTGTTTAATGGAGAATGACTCTAAAGGAGAAAACTCAGCAGATTGATATGTTGGTCTGCACAGTAAGGGGCTGTTGGTTCGCCGTTCGCTTGCTGTCGGCGCGGTGTGTTATAGCGACTGACGGGTCATTTTTGCTTGCTTCTACATGTGGAATCGGTTTGCAAATTATGGTCGGCCGTATGTACAAGAGGTGCCCCGGCCGGCAGACGGTCGACAATCCTACCAGTCTGTCTGTGACCTAATAGATTGGTGCAGAATGATTGACTGATAGATTGGTGCAGCATGATTGACTAATAGATTGGTGCAGAATGATTGGTGCAGAACCCCCCCCCCCCCTAAAGTGTCTCCTGACACTTCAGAGAATCTATCTCCAGTTACCGACCACACCAAAATCAGGTAAAATAAACCAAAATACCAAACAGTGGAATCTAAAGTAGCCTACCCCATGGTTCTGGTCTATGTGCCTCTTCTGAGCCCAAAATTAAGAAAATATTTTCAAAATTTCTAGGACGCAAACCTGAGTTTGTGTTTTACGGTATTATAATATAGATTACTTAGGAGGCTATTGCAAACAAGGCTTATATCTAAATGAGGTACAGATCAAAAACCAACTACAGTGAGTTCCCTGACCACTATTATCCATGCTACGGCAATTCAGTCACAAAAGTGTGGATGTCTTTGGGTAGAAAGGAACTTTTGAATGCCTAGCTAAAAATGTTTAGCAGCCACTGAACGCAAGGGGACAAAATACTAGCCTACAGTAAAAACACTCTCAGAGGGAAATTAAACGACTGAATCACCCTTTAATCATTGCAGAATAGAACTGTCCCTTTGTGTTGATAGACAATAATAAGATAAGTCATATTTGCTCTTGTTACACAGGACAGGGCTTTAGCGGTCATATTTTAAATACAAAAGGCCCCATGAGTTGGTAAGACTTCGCTATCCACTACAATCTATAGAAAACCTACAGAAGCTTCAGACATCTTTAAATACTTGTGCATCATCGGCAATGGAGAGAGTTCATAATACAGAATGGGTGTGTGGGGGGGATTAACAACTGGACACCACCATACGGTATGTATCATGGAGTTACATCCTGAGATCGAAATTTAAAAAAGAATACGACAACAGACATGATATAAAAACAAGAAACAACTGTTGTCCAGTCAACCCCCCCCTCCCCTCCATTTCAGTTAACATCACTTATACAGAAATTGACCATGTTTTCTTACATCAACAACATTATAATATAAATGTTTTATAATGGTACCGAACCATCACTCGCACACCAGGAAACTATTTAAAACTCCCTTTTTCATTCTCAACTTTGATAGAAATCTGTGGTTAATATATCATATTTGTTATTTTATCGTTTATTATTGGGAACCATAAACTGTTCCCCAACTGGTGTACAGCCAAAATAAATCAAGTTAAAAGGTCACAACACAAAGACCTACCTCAGCATCATTACTTATTCTACATTATTTATCTTGTACATTCAAAGTAAAACAACTGTTTTCCAAGCGGTTGAAGTTATACAGGACAGTAAAAATGTGTGTTTCCTCATAACAGCTCATAAAAGTAGGGGACGGCAGCACAGAAAAGTTTGGCGAACATATGGAGTTAAATGAGCAACATTTGCTTTGGTACAAGTTAGCATCTTTACCATGCTTCACTGGCTTGGTAGCAATCAGATGAAACATAAATGGGGTGTTGTTTAGGTACTCTCCAAACCTCATAAACCATGTACGGTTAAAGGGGGGGTGTCAACAGGCTGCCAAAAACGATTGAAAAACTGCCCCGGTAAAACAAGGGAACTCCCTTGTACTATCCCCCAGCGTGTCCTTCAAGAGTCCTTCAGCATCCGTGGCTCACTCATCTTCCTCCACGATATCGTCCATTCGTCGCCGGGGCCGCACATCATTCATTGGGGCTGAGTCTTCTTCCCCGTCCCCCACCTCTTCAACTTCCGTGTCTTTCTTTTTTTTCTAGATGGAGGAAAAATGTGTTTTATCACCTCTGAGTGCCAAACACTCAGAACAAAATTTTAAAAAAATTATTTCACCTTTATTTTATGTGATAACTGATAATGATGAGTTTCTTTCTTACTTGGTTCTCTTAGGAGAGTTTACAACTGGATAATTGTAACAATAACTTGTCTTATAGCGATCAAGCCACATACAGTATAACATATTTTGGCTCTGTTAAATAATAGTAATATTTCCCATGCCATTGCCTTTTCCAGGTTTGATGACTAATACACAACTATCTTTATTATCGTTATGAAACATCTGCATTTAGGGTCTATGTGGAGTCCTGAATCAGGTTGGGTTCCCACGGTTTACTGCAAGTGAATCGCAAAAGTATCCATTTGCTGGTAAGTTTATGCAGAAATCTACTATAAAAATGTAAGATTTTTTTTAGAAATGAGCCCCTGATCCAGATTCATTCATGGTGCAACATTAGCGGATCATGGGCTCATTTCTAAAAAGTTCTTACGTTTGTATAGTAGATTTCTGCATACGATCTTTTCTTAAAATATGTGAAAATGTGGTTTAAGTATTGTAAACACCCATAAAGTGTTCGTCACAAATAAGCATGTTTCATTTATAAATCCCACATTTTCAGGCACGATCTATATAAATGGCATATTTTTATAAATCAGATTGTTGCTATGGATATCGTTGAACACACAATTTACTATCAAATATGTGCTTACGAATGTGTTATAAATTAGGCCCCAGATTGCCATGTGGTTTATGCTGTGCACCTTACCTGTTTTCGATAGACATAGCAGGCAGCTATTGCCACCATTATCGTCTCTCCAAGGAATCCGGCAAGGAGAGACCCAACTCCCAGACTGGCTCCATGCACCCTGAAATACAAATCTTACAATGTAAGCCAAGGACATGTACGTCCGCAGCTTCATGCTGCTACAACATGCTAGCTACGGGACCAAAACAGAGGAAAAGTTTAGCCTCACGCTTCAACACTCCTGGTTGCTGTGGAAATTGGCCCACCACTACTGTTAACTTGGTGGATCTTCTACGCAGTGGTGGAAAAAGTACCCAACTGTCATACTTGAGTAAAAGTAAAGATACCCTAATAGAAAATGACTCAAGTAAAAGTAAAAGTCACCCAGTAAAATTCTACTTGAGTAAAATGCTAAAAGTATTTGGTTTAAAATGTACTTAAGTATCAAAAGTATAAGTATAAATCATTTCAAATTTCTTATATTAAGAAAACCAGGCGGCACCATTTTCTTGTTTTTAAAAAAATTACGGAAAGCCAGGGGTATACTCCAACATTCAGATATAATTTACAAACTAATCATGTGTTTAGTGACTCCGACAGGTCAGAGGCAGTAGGGATGACCGGGGATGTTCAGTTGATAAGTGCGTGAATTTGACTATTTTCCTGTCCTGCTAAACATTCAAAATGTAACATGTACTTTTGTTTGTCAAGGAAAATGTAAGGAGCAAAAAGTACAATATTTTCATAAGGAATGTAGTGAAAGTAAAAGTAAAAATTGTCAAAAATATAAATAGTAAAGTACAGATACTACAAAAAACGACATAAATAGTACTTTAAAGTAATTTTACACCACTGCATCTACATCATCTCACACACACTCTTTTCATACACCTTCAGTTAGCCAGCATGAGGCTACTTCGCAATTCTTGTGTATTACTATATTATTACTATATGTATTACTGAAAATAAACGAAATGCTCGAATGACGCATCCCGGTAAAGACCGTAAGATAACCTCATGTAAGCAAAGTTATACTGTATTTTTTCCACAAAATAGTTAACTAACTTATGGTCACTTTCAATGCAGCAGTTATTTTGTACTGACCCACACTTTGTCCCAAATGGCACCATATTGCCTATATACTGCACTAGTTTTGACTAGAGCTCTATGGGCCTTGGTAAAGATTACTGTGCCATTTGGGATGTTGTCCCACTGGTTCACAAAGTTATGAGGTCCACTGAAGAGCAACTGAAGCGGGACAAGAAGTAGATTGGTGACTTTATAGACTAGCGCTTAGTTCACACACGGATGTACAATGCATTTCTCCACAACCTTCCCACGTGTCTGCACAAAAGCACTTCACGTCCAAGAGGTGGCGCCAATGATTGCAATGGTGCCTCGGATTGGTGTAGGGTGAAGTCACCCCTAAACCCTGATCTTGGGTCAGTTTAGCATTTCCCCCAGTAATTGTTATTAAGGTGAGGATTCAAGGTCGAGGAAGCTGTAAAATAAAATTGGTTCTGCAATGTTGAAAAATCCGATAACAAGGTGTAGAGACTAAAAGTTATTTTCAATTTCCAGAAGAAATTGTGAATTATTTAAGAAAAGCGCAAGGGTGCCAATTTCTTAGGCCACAAATGTATGTCATTCAGCAGATACTTTTATCCAAACAGACTTACAGTCATGCATGCATACAATTTTTATATGGGTGACCCCAGTGGTAAGCAAATCCACGACCGTGGCGTTGCAAGCGCCATGCTATAACAACTGAGCCACAAAGAAGCACAAAAAAAAACAAGCTCAATGAAAGAATCTCCATCAAACCTTTTTTTTATATATATTTTTTTTAACTTCTGGCCTAGGCTTAGTCGGTGTCTGATAAACTGTCCCAAAAAGTTAACATTTTAAAAAGTGAGTAGTGAAGTGAACACTTCTCCAAATAAAAGAATGAGCGGTGGTAAAATGGACAGATTTGAAACTAGTAACTGACGAAGTGAACACTTGCCCCATGCATGGGAGTAAGATAAAACATAATCAGAGGTGAAGTGGCCAAATGGGGGCCTAGTGAATGATAAGTTGAACACTTGTTCTGAGATATTGAGTCCACACTCACAGCATTGAGGTTTTCACATCATTCTAATGACACTAGCTCCATGCTCAAGAGATTGGCAAGTAGTGAGGTGAACACTTGTGAGACCCGTGAAAGCAGAAGTGTTTACTTCACTTACCCCATGTAAGGGAGAACAATGAGACTGGTGATCAGTACGATGATGCGCAGGACAGAGCTGGGAGCAAGGACGAAGGTCTTCTTCAAAGTCATGAGCCAGCCTGTCAGGTGAGCCCGGATGGTCACTGTCATGGTAAAATAAATACATGCTTTTTTTCGTGTATAAATGAGTTGTTCTTTACATCGGTAAGCAGGACGTTTCCCTCCTGTGTAGGATGAGTCTACCTTTAATGTTAGGGTCGACAACAACAAAAATGACATTCCTGTTGACATTACGTTAGTGATAAATTCAAACATTCCACTTCCACTGATTCCCTACTTGGATCTTACCTGGAACAGGGAAGAAGGAGAAGATTAGCAGTGGAGGGACGCAGAGCTCTGCGAAGGCATGGTCCACACCAATGATGTCTACTAGGATCCTCTCCGAGATGTGAGGCGTCCAGAACACCAAAAAGCATAGCTGGACAGCCAAAACCAAACACAGGGTTAACACTGTCTGAAGCCACAGGGGGTTAGGATTAGGGTTAAATTACTCTAGCCTAAACACTGATCAATGGTCAGTTGCATGGTTTTGTTGTGAAGGTAAGGTTAGGATTTGGGGAGGGAAAGGTGCTCGCTAGCGACACATGAATGGACTGTGTTGCATTTGTACAGTGCATTTGGAAAGTATTCAGACCCCTTGACTTTTTCCACATTTTGTTATGTTACAAACTTATTCTAAAATTGTTTAAATAGTGTTTTTCCCCTCATCAATCTACACAAAATGCCCCATAATGACAAAGTAAAAACAGGTTTTTAGAAATGTTTGCAAATGTATTAAAAACAAAAAAACTGAAATGTTTTGGTACCCTTCCCCAGATTGTGGTCTGACATGCACTGTCAACTGTGGGACCTTATATAGACAGGTGTGTGCCTTTCTAAATCATGTCCAATCAATTGAATTTACCACAGGTGAACTCCAATCAAGTTGTAGAAACATTTCAAGGATGATCAATGGAAACAGGATGCACCTGAGTTCAATTTCGAGTCTCATAGCAAAGGGCCTGAATACTTATGTAAATAAGGTATTTCTGTTTTTATTTTTTAATACATTTTCAACATTTTGTAAAAACCTGTTTTCGCTTTGTCATTATGGCATATTGTGTGTAGATTGATGAGGGAAAAAAGTTATTTAATCAATTTTAGAATAAGGCTGTAATGTAATAAAATGTGGAAAAGGGGAAGGGGTCTGAATACTAGCATCGTGCACATACCTTATCTAGGGCAAAGGTTTGTTTGAGGCACCTTGTCATTACCTTGACCACAGAGAATGAGGATGGTACAAACTGATCTGGAAAGACAGCCCTCCATTACTTAGACCACAACGCCTAAATGGGGCAAAGCCTAATATGGAGTCAGCAGTTCATCCCTCTGACCACACTTTGTTTACAAAAGCGCTCTTTATACTTGGTTCTAACTTGCTTCCTTTGTCATGATCATGTCCACATTCTGATTGTGCCCACATTTTTAGACAGGTGGCGACAATCAAAAAGACACATTGTGATCAGATCATCCTGCCCAGGTCCGGAGGTAGTTAGACACACATTGTGTCTGGACACCTTACAAGTGTAGACAGATCTGGACAGAGAAAACCATTTAAATCATCATTACTCCACCCTGTAAAATCATTGACAGGTGGAACCATTGTCTGATTTCATCAATATGTGTCTTGCAATTTAAAAATAATCATATTATATTGAAAGAAAAGCTGTGAAATAATTTGCATTTTTGGTCACCTGTTAGTGTGTGTAAATGTCAGTTTGTACACTGCAAATGAAAATGTTCCTTGAATGTTTATGCATATTACATATTCTAATATAATACTAACATTGCTTTTTTTTATAATTCTAACATTGCGTCCTCCGGGAACACGATCCTGCCAAGCCTCACTGCTTCTTGCCACACTGCTCGCTTAACCCGGAAGCCAACCGCACCAATGTGTCGGAGGAAACACCATACACCTGGCGACTGTGTCAGCATGCATGCGCCAGGCCCGCCACAGGAGTCGCTAGAGCGCGACGGGACTAGGACAAACCTTCCCCTAACCTGGACGACGCTGGGCTGGGCCAATTGTATGCCACCTCATGTGTATCCCAGTCGCGCCCGGCTGCGACACAGCCCGGTATCGAACTCGGATCTGTAATGATCGCCTTAGACCGCTGCGCCACCGGGAGGCAAGTCACCACTAATTCTAAGAGTGTAGACAGCACTGACCTGGGCTGGAAAATACACACCATTATAATTGCAAAAAAATGTCTCTACCTGTGTGGGCCACAGACACGAGTCGAGACTTGTCGAGGCTCTCCTTAAAACAAGAGGCCGGAAAGTAGGGGGCTTTGGGGAACTAGATTGTTTGATATGTCAACAACCTAGGTACAACATGAGATCCTTTTGTTTCTTTTTTTACTTTAAACAATAATATGCATGAAACCAACATTGATGACGATCTCACAAACAACAGAGATGTAATGCTAAAACCACTGGATGACAAATAGCAGTCCTATAGCAGTACCTGCAGAAGAAACACAGCGGAACCTGGAAATACCATCCAACACAAAACGATGTGAGTAATGTTCAGTCTGAACCTACTTTCTGAAGCCAAAAAGTAAAAGACAATAACTCCCTCTGTAATTTTGTTATATAAAGCTTAATAAATAAGGCTACTAAGCTACCAAGCTGCTAGGAAAGAATCTGACTGAAATTAGCACTGAAGTGAAAGGTGTGAAAACTCTTGAGCCTAACAATGGCAGGAGAGTATCACAGCCCCCCCCCCCCCCCACCCAAATGCAGAGGCCTTTGAAGCCCCCTCCATCTGCGCAGAGAAGATGTCCTCCTCAGAATCCCCAAAATACAACAGCCACAGGACAACTTTGTTTGGACGTCGTAAAGGACCATTCGCCGACACTGAAAAGATATAGCTAGCTAACAACATCCTTTTCAACGTGGAAAAGACGGCCAGAGACTTGCTAGCTACGTTAGCTAGCTAGCTGGGATTTTCTACAAGGAATCTGCCTCCTGAAAAAGTTAGCTAGACGGTACACTGTCCTTCTCTCAGCACATATCAAAGCTGCAGGCTAAGGTTCAATCTAGACTATCGTAAATCGCTCCTCTTTCACCACAGCTGCCAAACTAACCCTGATTCAGATGATCATCCTACCCATGCTAGATTACGGAGACGGTATTTATAGATAGGCAGTTAAGGGTGCTCTTGAGCAGCTAGATGTTCTTTACCATTCGGCCATCAGTTTATCCCTGATGTCCTTACCCAGCTCTCTGGTCTTGGCCATTGTGGAGAGGTTGGAGTCTGTTTGATTGAGTGTGTGGACAGGTGTCTTTTATACAGGTAACGAGTTCAAACAGGTGCAGTTAATACAGGTAATGAGTGGAGAACAGGAGGGCTTCTTAAAGAAAAACGAACAGGTCTGTGAGAGCCGGAATTCTTACTGGTTGGTAGGTGATCACATACAGTGGGGAGAACAAGTATTTGATACACTGCCGATTTTGCAGGTTTTCCTACTTACAAAGCATGTAGAGGTCTGTAATTTTTATCATAGGTACACTTCAACTGTGAGAGACGGAATCTAAAACAAAAATCCCGAAAATCGCATTGTATGATTTTTAAGTAATTAATTAGCATTTTATTGCATGACATAAGTATTTGATACATCAGAAAAGCAGAACTTAATATTTGGTACTGAATCCTTTGTTTGCAATTACAGAGATCATACGTTTCCTGTAGTTCTTGACCAGGTTTGCACACACTGCAGCAGGGATTTTGGCCCACTCCTCCATACAGACCTTCTCCAGATCCTTCAGGTTTCGGGGCTGTCGCTGGGCAATACGGACTTTCAGCTCCCTCCAAAGATTTTCTATTGGGTTCAGGTCTGGAGACTGGCTAGGCCACTCCAGGACCTTGAGATACTTCTTACGGAGCCACTCCTTAGTTGCCCTGGCTGTGTGTTTCGGGTCGTTGTCATGCTGGAAGACCCAGCCACGACCCATCATCAATGCTCTTACTGAGGGAAGGAGGTTGTTGGCTAAGATCTCGCAATACATGGCCCCATCCATCCTCCCCTCAATACGGTGCAGTCGTACTGTCCCCTTTGCAGAAAAGCATCCCCAAAGAATGATGTTTCCACCTCCATGCTTCACGGTTGGGATGGTGTTCTTGGGGTTGTACTCATCCTTCTTCTTCCTCCAAACACGGGGAGTGGAGTTTAGACCAAAAAGCTCTATTTTTGAATCATCAGACCACATGACCTTCTCCCATTCCTCCTCTGGATCATCCAGATGGTCATTGGCAAACTTCAGACGGGCCTGGACATGCGCCTGCTTGAGCAGGGGGACCTTGTGTGCGCTGCAGGATTTTAATCCATGACGGCGTAGTGTGTTACTAATGGTTTTCTTTGAGACTGTGGTCCCAGCTCTCTTCAGGTCATTGACCAGGTCCTGCCGTGTAGTTCTGGGCTGATCCCTCACCTTCCTCATGATCATTGATGCCCCACGAGGTGAGATCTTGCATGGAGCCCCAGACCGAGGGTGATTGACCATCATCTTGAACTTCTTCTATTTTCTTCTATTTTCTAATAATTGCGCCAACAGTTGTTGCCTTCTCACCAAGCTGCTTGCCTATTGTCCTGTAGCCCATCCCAGCCTTGTGCAGGTCTACAATTTTTATCCTTGATGTCCTTACACAGCTCTCTGGTCTTGGCCATTGTGGAGAGGTTGGAGTCTGTTTGATTGAGTGTGTGGACAGGTGTCTTTTATACAGGTAACGAGTTCAAACAGGTGCAGTTAATACAGGTAATGAGTGGAGAACAGGAGGGCTTCTTAAAGAAAAACTAACAGGTCTGTGAGAGCCGGAATTCTTACTGGTTGGTAGGTGATCAAATACTTATGTCATGCAATAAAATGCAAATGAATTACTTAAAAATCATACAATGTGATTTTCTGGATTTTTGTTTTAGATTCCGTCTCTCACAGTTGAAGTGTACCTATGATAAAAATTACAGACCTCTACATGCTTTGTAAGTAGGAAAACCTGCAAAATTGGCAGTGTATCAAATACTTGTTCTCCCCACTGTACATATGTCATTCAATAAAATGCAAATTAATTACTTAAAAATCATACAATGTGATTTTCTGGATTTTTGTTTTAGATTCCGTCTCTCACAGTTGAAGTGTACCTATGATAAAAATTACAGACCTCTACATGCTTTGTAAGTAGGAAAACCTGCAAAATTGGCAGTGTATCAAATACTTGTTCTCCCCACTGTATATGGATGTGTAGTTTGATGTGTATATTAACGTGTATATTCATGTCTATATGGATGTGTAGTTTGATGTGTATATTAATGTGTATATTTACGTCTATATGGATGTGTAGTTTGATGTGTATATTAACGTGTATATTCATATCTATATGGATGTGTAGTTTGATGTGTAAATTAACGTGTATATTTACGTCTATATGGATGTGTAGTTTGATGTGTATATTAACGTGTATATTTACGTCTATATGGATGTGTAGTTTGATGTGTATATTAATGTGTATATTCACGTCTATATGGATGTGTAGTATGATGTGTATATTAACATGTATATTCACATCTATATGGATGTGTAGTTTGATGTGTATATTAATGTGTATATTCACGTCTATATGGATGTGTAGTTTGATGTGTATATTCACGTCTATATGGATGTGTAGTTTGATGTGTATATTAACGTGTATATTCACGTCTATATGGATGTGTAGTTTGATGTGTATATTCACGTCTATATGGATGTGTAGTTTGATGTGTATATTAACGTGTATATTCACGTCTATATGGATGTGTAGTTTGATGTGTATAGTAACGTGTATATTCACATCTATAGGGATGTGTAGTTTGATGTGTATATTCACGTCTGTATGGATGTGTAGTTTGATGTGTATATTAACGTGTATATTCACGTCTATATGGATGTGTAGTTTGATGTGTATATTCACGTCTCTATGGATGTGTAGTTTGATGTGTATATTAACGTGTATATTCACGTCTATATGGATGTGTAGTTTGATGTGTATAGTAACGTGTATATTCACATCTATAGGGATGTGTAGTTTGATGTGTATATTAACGTGTATATTCACATCTATATGGATGTGTAGTTTGATGTGTATATTAACGTCTATATGGATGTGTAGGTTGATGTGTAGTTTGATGTGTATATTCACATCTATGTCGATGTGTAGTTTGATGTGTATATTAACGTGTATATTCACGTCTATGTGGATGTGTAGTTTGATGTGTATATTAACGTGTATATTCACGTCTATATGGATGTGTAGTTTGATGTGTATATTAACGTGTATATGGATGTGTAGTTTGATGTCTATATTATATTTATTATGTGTGTTATTGTTTTATACAGGAAAAATCTGAAAAAGACACTGCCAATTTCTAGCGTACAACAATGACAACTCCTCCATCCAGGATATGCTGCTATGCAAATCAAACTCACTCTGGGGTGAAGTTTCCCCTTTGTACGGATCTAGGATCAGCTACCCCTCAAAGTGGTCTCCCTACCACTGTTACTGGTAAACATGAGGGATGGGGCTGAAGAAATGTAACTACTCTCAAATTCATACAGGGAGCCATGCACTAACTCAGGGTTTCCCAAAGTTGGTCCTGCCCCCCCCCCCAAAAAAAATATTACATTTACATAAGTATTCAGACCCTTTACTCAGTACTGTGTTGAAGCACCTTTGGCAGTGATTACAGCCTTGAGTCTTCTTGGGTATGACACTACAAGCGAGGCACAACTGTATTAAGGAAGTTTCTCCATCTCCTTAGCTATCATACTCTAATTGAAGGTTGAAGGTCCCAAAGAACAGAGTGGCCTCAATCATTGTTAAATGGAAGAAATGTGGAACCACCAAGACTCTTCCTAGAGCTGTGGAGATGGGAGAACCTTCCAGAAGGACAACCATCTCTGCCACACTCCACCAATCAGGCCTTTATGGTAGTGGCCAGACGAAAGCCACTCCTCAGTAAAAGGTACATGGCAGCCCACTTGGAGTTTGCCAAAAGGCACCTAAAGATTCTTGGTCTGATGAAACCAAGAATAAACTCTTTGGCCTGAACGTCAAGCATCACTTCTGGAGGAAACCTGGCACCATCCCTACGGTGAAGCATGGTGGTGGCAGCATCATGCTGTGGGGATGATTTTCAGCGGCAGGGACTGGGAGACTAGTCACGATTGAGGCAAAGATGAACGGAGAAAAGTGCAGAGATCCTTCATGAAAACCTGCTTCCGAGCACTTAGGACCTCAGACTGGGGCAAAGTTTCACCTTCCGACTGAACAATGACCCTAAGCACATAGCCAAGACAACGCAGGAGTGGCTTCAGGACAAGTCTCTGGATGTCCTTGAGTAGCCCAGCCAGAGCCCGGACTTGAACCCGATCCAACATCTCTGGAGAGACCTAAAAATAGCTGTGCAGCAATGCTCCCTATCCATTCTGACAGAGCTTGAGAGGATCTGCAAAGAAGAATGGGACAAACTCCCCAAATACAGTTGTGCCAAGCTTGTAGTATCATAGCCAAGAAGACTCAAGGCTGTAATCGCTGCCAAAGGTGCTTCAATAAAGTCCTGTGTAAAGGGTATGAATACTTATGTAAATGTGATATTTCAGTTTTTTTTTACACATTAGCAAACATTTCTAATATCCTGTTTTTGCTTTGTAATTATGGGGTATTATGTGTAGATTAATGAGGGGGGAAAAACTATTGAATCCATTTTAGAATAAGGCTGTAACATAACCAAATGTGGGAAAGTCAAGGAGTCTGAATACTTTACAAATGCACTGTATAGTTTACAAACAATGGAGCAAAACAAGCTAATATTTTGGGTTCCGATGGGGTAAGACAGTTGAACAAAGCTCATGAGACATGGATAAGTTATATTCTTCAAGAATCAATGGGGATATATCATTCATTTAAAATTCCCCAAAATGTATTTAGTAATCGCATATGGCCCATTTAACCATTAGTTGGGGAAATGCAAAACTGACCCAAGATCAGGGGCAACATCACCCTACTCCATCAAACACATTTCTGAAAGCTGAAACCACAATGCAAGAAACCTACCATCTGCAGTCATAGAATTATGGCCTGCATCAAGTCACTCATGTTATAACAATGTAAGCTTTGTAAAGACCTAAAAGCAATGCAAACACATACAAATTCTTTTCCATCCACAAAAGATCAAGGTTGAACGTACCGTAATAGAAAGGGCAAAGCAGACAAATGTGAACTTTTTGATGTGGGAATTGGAGATTGTGGTATTGATGTTGGTCAGTTTGTTACTGGGGTTGTTCTGTGGGCAAAGAAGAACAAACAAACGTGACAGGTGTGAATGCACTCAGTAGGCGAAGGCCGGGATTAAATCAAAGGCGCATTGTTGCAATTTCTCAACATTCACGAAGATCGGAGTCGTGGTACATTGTGGATATCGGCTCATGTTTAAATTACCTTTACAAGTCAAGTGCAATGCACTTGTCGACAACAAGCATTTGATTGAATCCCGACCTAAATCTTCACATAAACCATAGAATCGATTTACAAATGACATTTAGAATCATTGTGAGACTTTGGTTGAGTTCAGTAACAACAGGCTTCACAACTATAGTTAACACAGGTAATACCACATCAAAACCAACGATGACATTGTTATGAGAACAATGTCTCAACAAAATGTACTCTCCCCTAAAAATGAATTGTTAAAACATGGACTGATATTGTGCTCAATCATGGCTGAAGAGGCAACTACTTTAGTATGACTCAGCACAAGTAAACCACACAGTGACTTTCCTAACAGCAGCCCTTAAACTTCCTGGAGCAGGATGGTCTCTGCTCAGCACACCTTTGTTTACCTATAAATATTATGAAATGTCAGCTATGAATCCAGACTCCCCCAAAATACATGGTGCAGTGGAATTGTGTATATCATATTTCTGTGGTGTACTTACTGCAGTTTCAGTAATGTCACACTGGTATAAACGGAGCAATACAGAACAGTGACAGTTGAGTTAAGGGGACAGCGAGGCATTGAAGTCTGCTGACCTTTGCACAAACTGACAATACATTCACTGAACTGAAGCAGGGATTCATTCAAAAGTGCGTCGCAAAGCTGTTAAGTGCACTACCGACAATGCGTCTTTTAAGGCCAATTTTTCCCCACGTTTGCGGAGATCACATTCATGGAAAATTAAGCTTGCTTGTCGACAACGCACCTTTGATTAAATTCTGGTCTAAGTATCTGCACCACTGCAATCATTGTAAATTGCATCCCAGAGAAGCATCTCCTACATAAAAACATTAAGGTAGCACTTTATTTCACAATATTGTTTCCATTGCTATTTACCTGGTATTTACTTGAAAATATGTGGTATCGATGCACTTGTACTTTATTGAAAGAATACAACAAACCTGGCCTCGTAGTTTTTACAATTTTATAGTGTAAGTAAATACCAAGGCCTTTCTGTGCTACCCACATTAATGTTAATATAATCTTTAACAGTCATTAGGTTGAGGTACCTGGCCACCCTCAGTGGCCTTACTTACTAGTTAATGTAAACAACCTCGTCTTACCTTGTCGAAGGCGGGGTAGACCGTACGTAGTTCTGTCAGCCAGCCGTACGGCATGTGACCCACAGGATAGCTTGCAGTCAGTACTGCTACCGCCTGGTCAAACCACAGAAACCAAACACTTAGAGAAATAGACCAGTCCACCACGTCAGAAGTAAGAGTTCCTGTTTGTCTTTCTTGAAGTCGAGTTGAAGTGCATCTTCTAAGATTGCTATATCATACTAATGTGATTTCTGGGATGTTAAACACACTCTCCAGGTATTGTGAGATCTGGTAATCTGCACCACATAATTGCAAAAATGACAACCTGAAACAAATACTTCACTATATTGTTACCCACTACTATAGTTAGTAAAAGGATGTATAACAAATGGCAAAAGTTCATCACATTGTTTATAGTTTGTGGCATCACAAGTCTTCACTTAGACACCTGCCCCATTCATTCAAAACACTGTATTCTCACTCTACAAACATAACATAGCAGGTGAAAAAAACTGCCGGGGGAGGTTACAGTGTTTTCCACAAGTACATACAGTACTAGTCAAAAGTTTGGACACATCTACTCATTCAAGGGTTTTCTTTATTTTTACATTGTAGAATAGTAATGAAGACATCAAAACTATGAAATAACACATATGGAATCATGTAGTAACCAAAAAAGTGTTAAACAAATCAAAATATATTTTATATTTGAGATTCTTCAAAGTAGCCACCCTTTGCCTTGATGACAGCTTTGCACACACTTGGCATTCTCTCAACCATCTTCATGAGGTAGTCACCAGGAATGCATTTCAATTAACATGTGTGCCTTGTTAATTTGTGGAATTTCTTTCCTTCTTAATGCATTTGAGCAAATCAGTTGTGTTGTGACAAGGTAGGGGGGTATACAGAAGATAGCTCTATTTTGGTAAAATACCAAGTCCATATTATGGCAAGAACAGCTCAAATAAGGAAAGAGAAACAACAGTCCATCATTACTTTAAGACATGAAGGTCAGTTAATACAGAACATTTCAAGAACTTTGAAAGTTTCTTCAAGTGGAATTGCAAAAACCATCAAGCCCTATGATGAAACTGGGTCTCATGAGGACCGCCACAGGAAAAGAAGACCCAGAGTTACCTCTGCTGCAGAGGATAAGTTCATTCGAGTTATCAGACTCAGAAATTGCAGCTCAAATAATTGCTTCACAGAGTTCAAGTAACAGACACATCTCAACATCAACTGTTCACAGGAGACTGTGTGAATCAGGCCTTCAGGGTTGAATCACTGCAACGAAACCACTACTAAAGGACACCAATAAGAAGAAGAGACTTGCCTTGGGCCAAGAAACACGAGCAATCTACATTAGACCGGTGGAAATTTGTCCTTTGGTCTGGAGACCAAATTGGAGATTTTTGGTTACAACCGCCATGTCTTTGTGAGACGCGGTGTGGGTGAATGGATGATCTCCGCATGTGTATTTCCCACCGTAAATAAAGCATGGAGGAGGAGGTGTAATGGTGTGGGGATGCTTTGCTGGTGACACTGTCTGTGATTTATTTAGAATTCAAGGCACACTTAACCAGCATGGCTACCACAGCACTCTGCAGCGATACGCCATCTCATCTGGTTTGCACTTAGTGGAACTATCATTTGTTTTTCAACAGGACAATGACCCAACACACCTCCAGGCTGTGTAAGGGCTATTTTACCAAGAAGGCGAGAGATGGAGTGCTGCATCAGATGACCTGGCCTCCACAATCCCCTGACCTCAACTAAATTGAGATGGTTTGGGATGAGTCGGACTGCAGAGTGAAGGAAAAGCAGCCAACAAGTGTTCAGCACATGTGGGAACTCCTTCAAGACTGTTGGAAAAGCATTCCAGGTGAAGCTGGTTGATATAATGCCAAGAGTGTGCAAAGCTGTCAACAAGGCAAAGGGTGGCTATTTGAAGAATCTCAAATACAAAATATATTTTGATCTGTTTAACACTTTTTGCGTTACTGTCACGCCTATTCCAGCTCTTCCCCCTGGCGCTCGAGGGCACCAGGCTCCCCAGCATTATGCACTCCTGCCACCATCATTACGCACAACTGCCGTCCCCCGTCACACGCATCAGCGATTATTGGACTCACCTGGACTCAATCAGGTGAGTCCTGGTGATTATTGGACTCACCCCGATCTGTTCCCAACTTCAGCATTGACTGTCATACTGTATGTCCTTTTTTACCCGTGTGCTGACGATGTTCCTGTCTTGTTCCATGTCTGTTCCGATTAAATGTTTGACTCCCCGTACCTGCTTCTCGACATCAGCGTCGGTCCATACAGTTACTGCATGATTCCATATGTGTTATTTCATAGTTGATGTCATCACTATTATTCTACAATGTAGAAAATATTAAAAATAAAGAAAACCTTGAAGGAGTAGGTGTTCTAAAACTTGTGTAGATATACAGTCGTAGCCAAAAGTTGAGAATTACACAAATATTAATTTTCACAAAGTCTGCTGCCTCAGTTTGTTTAATGACAATTTGCATATATTCCAGAATGTTATGAAGAGTGATCAGATGAGTTGCAATTAATTGCAAAGTCCCTCTTTGCCATGCAAATGAACTGAATCTCCCAAAAACATTTCCACTGCATTTCAGCCCTGCCACAAAAGGACAAGCTGACATCATGTCAGTGATTCTCTCGTTAACACAGGTGTGAGTGTTGACGAGGACAAGGCTGGAGATCACTCTGTCATGCTGATTGAGTTCGAATAACTGACTGGAAGTTTCAAAAGGAGGGTGGTGCATGGAATCATTGTTCTTCCTCTGTCAACCGTGGTTACCTGCAAGGAAACACGTGCTGTCATCATTGCTTTGCACAAAAAGGGCTTCACAGGCAAGGATATTGCTGCCAGTAAGATTGCACCTAAATCAACCATTTATCAGATCATCAAGAACTTCAAGGAGAGAGGTTCAATTGTTGTGAAGAAGGCTTCAGGGCGCCCAAGAAAGTCCAGCAAGCGCCAGGACCGTCTCCTAAAGTGGATTCAGCCGCGGGATCGGGGCACCACCAGTACAGAGCTTGCTCGGGAATGGCTGCATGCAGGTGTGAGTGCATCTGCAGGCACAGTGAGCAAAGACTTTTGGAGGATGGCCTGGTGTCAAGAAGGGACAGACTGATATTCTGCAAGGTACAGGGATTGGACTGCTGAGGACTGGGGTAAAGTCATTTTCTCTGATGAATCCCCTTTCCGATTGTTTGGGGCATCCGGAAAAAAGCTTGTCCGGAGAATACAAGGTGAGCACTACCATCAGTCCTGTGTCATGCCAACAGTAAAGCATCCTGAGACCAGTCATGTGTGGGGTTGCTTCTCAGCCAAGGGAGTGTGCTCACTCACAATTTTGCCTAAGAACACAGCCATGAATAAAGAATGGTACCAACACATCCTCTGAGAGCATCTTCTCCCAACCATCCAGGAACAGTTTGGTGACGAACAATGTCTTTTCCAGCATGATGGAGCACCTTGCCATAAGGCAAAAGTGATAACTAAGTGGCTCGGGGAACAAAACATCGATATTTTGGGTCCATGGCCAGGAAAGTCCCCAGACCTTAATCCCATTGAGAGCTTGTGGTCAATCCTCAAGAGGTGGGTGGACAAACAAAAACCCACAAATTCTGACAAACTCCAAGCATTGATAATGCAAGAATGGGCTGCCATCAGTCAGGATGTGGCCCAGAAGTTAATTGACAGCATGCCAGGGTGGTTTGCAGAGGTCTTTGAAAAAGAAGGGTCAGAACTGCAAATATTGAATTTTTTCATCAACTTCATGTAATTGTCAATAAAAGCCTTTGACACTTATGAAATGCTTGTAATTATACCTCAGTATTCCATAGTAAAATCTGACAAAAATATCTAAAGACACCGAAGCAGCAAACCTTGTGGAAATTAATATTCGTGTCATTCTCAAAACTTTTGGTCACGACTGTACATATGTATATATATATATATACAGTTGAAGTCGGAAGATTACATACACCTTAGCCAAATACATTTAAACTAAGTTTTTCACAAGTCCTGACATTTAATCCTAGTAAAAAGTTAGGATCACCACTTTATTTCAAGAATGTGAAATGTCAGAATAATAGTAGAGATAATTATTTATTTTAGCTTTTATTTATTTCATCACATTCCCAGTGGGTCAGAAGTTTACATTGTGGAGTACAGCAGGTCAGCCACCAGGGGAGACTCGTCGAGGCCTGGTGACAGATGGAGTATACATCACGAGGCGATGGCTCCATCTGCTGGACGTGCCAGGTCTCGACGGGCTCTCCGGCCAGTACTAAATGGGGCTGATTGGGAGCTGCCAGAACGGCAGCACACAAGGGGAGTGGGGGAAGAAAGGTCTCCTGTATAGTTGGGGACATTGGCAGAGGTATGAGGAGGGAGTTCAGTTTTTGTGCCCGACAGGATACAGCAAGACCCGGAGCCCAGAAGACGGTATCCCAGAGAGGGTCTCATGGGGGAGACCTATCCTTTTTCTTTTTGATTTATTATTTAAATAAACACCCTTGAAACCGAGCTAATCGTACTCTGTCCGTGTCTGATCTGTGTAAAAGTCTTGACCCAACCCCCTGGTCTGCCACAACATACACTCAATTAGTATTTGGTAGCATAGCCTTTAAATTGTTTAACTTGGGTCAAACGTTTAGGGTAGCCTTCCACAAGCTTCCCACAATAAGTTGGGTGAACATGCTTGTTCAATGAACCATAAACAATTAATGAACATGCACCTGTAGAACGGTCGATAAGACACTAACAGCTTACAGATGGTAGGCAATTAAGGTCACAGTTATGAAAACTTAGGACACCAAAGAGGCCTTTCTACTGACTCTGAAAAACAAAAAAGAAAGATGCCCAGGGTCCCTGCTCATCTGCGTGAACATGCCTTAGGCATGCTGCAAGGAGGCATGAGGACTGCAGATGTGGCCAGGGCAATAAATTGCAATGTTCGTACTGTGAGACGCCTAAGACAGCACTACAGGGAGACAGGACGGACAGCTGATCGTCCTCGCAGTGGCAGACCACGTGTAATACCTGCACAGGATCGGTACATCCGAATATCACACCTGCGGGACAGGTACAGGATGGAAACAACAACTGCCCGAGTTAAACCAGGAACGCACAATCCCTCCATCTGTGCTCAGACTGTTCGCAACAGGCTGATAGAGGCTGGACTGAGGGCTTGTAGGCCTGTTGTAAGGCAGGTCCTCACCAGACATGATCGGCAACAACGTCGCCTATGGGCACAAACCCACCGTCGCTGGACCAGACAGGACTGGCAAAAAGTGCTCTTCGCTGACGAGTCGCGGTTTTGACTCACCAGGGGTGATGGTCGGATTTGCGTTTATCGTCGAAGGAATGAGCGTTACACCGAGGCCTGTACTCTGGAGCGGGATCGATTTGGAGGTGGAGGGTCCATCATGGTCTGAGGCGGTGTGTCATAGCATCATCGGACTGAGCTTGTTGTCATTGCAAGCAACCTCAACGCTGTGCGTTACAGGGAAGACATCCTCCTCCCTCATGTGGTACCCTTCCTGCAGGCTTCTCCTGACCTGACCCTCCAGCATGACAATGCCACCAGCCATACTGCTCGTTCTGTGTGTGATTTCCTGCAAGACAGGAATGTCAGTGTAATGCCATAACCAGCGAAGAGCCCGGATCTCAATCCCATTGAGCACGTCTGGGACCTGTTGGATATGAGGGTGAGGGCTAGGGCCATTCCCCCCCAGAAATGTCCGGGAGCTTGCAGGTGCCTTGGTGGAAGAGTGGGGTAACATCTCACAGCAAAAACTGGCAAATCTGGTGCAGTCCACGAGGAGGAGATGCACTGCAGTACTTAATGCAGCTGGTGGCCACACCAGATACTGACTGTTACTTTTGATTTTGACCACCCCTTTGTTCAGGGACACATTATTCCATTTCTGTTAGTCACATGTCTGTGGAACTTGTTCAGTTTATGTCTCAGTTTTTGAATCTTGTTATGTTCATACAAATATGTGTTAAGTTTGCTGAAAATTAACAGTTGAGAGTGAGAGGATTTTTCTTTTTTTGCTGAGTTTATATTGAAGCTTCCATCAGTGTAACTGTCTGCATAATTTCCAATCACCCATATATTATTGGGTAAATATCTATATTTGGGGTAAATATATATATATATATATATATATATATATAGTGATTTTGGAAAGTATTCAGACCCCTTGACCTTTTCCACATTTTGTTAGGTTACAGCCTTATTCTAAAATGGATTAAATAGTTTTCCCCCTTCATCAATCTACATACAATACCTCATAATGACAAAGCAAAAACAGGTTTATGAAAAATCTGAAATATTACATTTACATAAGTATTCAGACACTTTACTCAGTACTCTATTGAAGCATCTTTGGCAGCCATTACAGCATTGAGTCTTCTTGGGTATGACGCTACAAGCTTGGCACACCTGCACTTGGGGAGTTTTTCACATTCTTCTCTGCAGATCCTCTCAAGCTTTGTCAGGTTGGATGGGGAGTGTTGCGGCATAGCTATTTTCAGGTCTCTCCAGAGATGTTCAATAGGGGAAGTCTGGGCTCTGGCTGGGCCACTCAAGGACATTCAGAGACTTGTCCCGAAACAACTCCTGCTTTGTCTTTGCTGTGTGCTTTGGGTTGTTGTCCTGTTGGAAGGTGAACCGTCGCCCTAGTCATAGGTCCTTAGTACAAGCTCTGGAGAATGTTTTCTATGTACTTTGCTCCGTTCATCTTCCCATCGATCGTGACTAGTCTCCCAGTCCCTGAAGCTGAAAAACATCCCTGTCATCTAATGCTGCCACCACCATGCTTCACCGTAGGGATGGTGTCAGGTTTCCTCCAGACGTGACGCTTGGCATTCAGGTCAAAGATTTCAATCTTGGTTTCATAAGAACAGAGAATCTTGTTTCTCATGGTCTGAGAGTCCTTTAGGTGCCTTTTGGCAAACTCCAAGCGGGCTGTCATGTGCCTTTTACTGAGGAGTGGCTTCCACCTGATTGGTGGAGTGCTGCAGAGATGGTTGTCCTTCTGAAACGTTCTCCCATTTCCACAGAGAAACCCTGTAGCTCTGTCAGAGTGACCATCAGGTTCTTGGTCACCTGCCTGACCAAGGCCCTTCTCCCCCGATTGCTCAGTTTAGCCATTTAAGAATGATGGAGGCCACTGTGTTCTTTGGGGACCTTCAGTGCTGCAGAAATAACACCTCCACTTCGCTGATCCTCAACACTGGGGCCCCACAAGTGTGCATGCTCAGCCCCCTCCTGTACTCCCTGTTCACCCATGACCGCGTGGCCATGCACGCCACCAACTCAATCATCAAGTTTACAGATGACACAACAGTAGTAGGCTTGATTACCAACAACAACGAGACAGCCTATAGGGAGGAGGTGAGGGCACTCGGAGTGCGGTGTCAGGAAAATAACCTCTCACGTAACGTCAACAAAACAAAGGAGATGATTGTGGACTTCAGGAAACAGCAGAGGGAGCACCCCTCTATCCACATCGATGGGACAGCAGTGGAGAAGGTGGAAAGTTCCTCAGTGTGCACATCACGGACAAACCAAAATGGTCCACCCACACAGACAGTGTGGTGAAGAAGGCGCAACAACCGACCAATACAATTTGAAATGGCCAAAATGTTGATTTAGACGTTTGCAAATTTCACACATTTTGACGATCACTAATGTCATAATAGTTTGTGTAAAGTAATAAAGTAGTTGAAATATTTTGGGTAAATTGTCATAAAACTGACAGTAACTATATATAGAAATATTACAAAGTATGAAAATGCTTGTTCATTCACATCATGAATTCACTATGATATGTGTATATGGATTATTATACTTTTACTATGTACTGGACCATATCAAAACAAAAAGCTTTCTGGGGTGGGGGGGACAGTACTACATTGTTCAGAATATCACCTTCTTGCTAGACTGGAAAAGTGTGTTGTGTGCTTAAAATCCTCATATGAGGTCGGTAGGACACTTGCCTCGGTGGCAGCCGAGCTTCCCTTGAGGTCCCGGGAGACAAAGAGGTTGACGATAGGCCTGCTGATTCTCTGCATGGCCAGGATCAGGGCCAGGGGCCACCAGAAACTCAGCATCTTCTTGATGGTAGCGTCCCCCTGCGGGCGATAGGGAAAGAGGGAGGGAGGCATGGGAGAAAGTGATGAGCATTCCCAAATGCAACTCTGCAAAGTTACTGGTACCCTTTATTTGTCACATACCCGTGTTTAGCAGATGTTATTGCAGGTGTAACTAAATGCTTGTGTTTCTAGCTCCAACAGTGCAGTACTATCTAACAGGTATACAGTATCTCTTGTTGTTTAAGATAAGTGCCGACAGAGAGCGCTGCCTCGCTTCTCGTCCTTAGGAAACTTTGCAGCAATTCGTTTTTTTATGTATTATTTCTTACATTGTTAGCCCAGAAAATCTTAAGTGTTATTACACACAGCCGGGAAGAACTATTGGATATCAGAGCGGCGTCAACTGACCAGCACTATGACCAGGAGTATGACTTTCCCGAAGCAGATCCTTTGTCTGAACCACCCAAAAACAACGCCGCCGGAGAAGAGGTAGACAGAGCGGTCTTCTGGTCAGACTTCAGAGGTGGGCACACCACCCACCGCTTCCAAGTATATTACTTGATAATGTCCAGTCTCTCGATAACAAGGTAGACGAAATTAGGGAAAGGGTTGCTTTCCATAGAGACATCAGGGATTGAAACATACTCTGTTTCACGGAAACATGGCTCTCTCTGGATATGCTGTCGGAGTCGGTACAGCCACCTGGATTCTTTGTGAGTCGCGATGACAGGAATAAATATCTCTCCGGGAAGAAGGGCAGGGCTGTATGTTTCATGATTAACGACTCATGGTGTAATTGTAACAACATACAGGAACTCAAGTCCTTTTGTTCACCTGACCTAGAATTCCTCAAAATCAAATGCCGACTGTATTATCTCCCAAGGGAATTCTCCTCTGTTATAGTCACAGCCATGTATATCCCCCCTCAAGCCGATAACACGACGGCCCTCTATGAACTTCAATGGACTTAATGCAAAACCATATATCCTGAGGCTACATTTATTGTAGCTGGGGATTTTAACAAAGCAAATTTGAGAACAAGGCTAACTAAATTCAATCAGCATACTGACTGTAGTACTCGCTCTGGAAAAACTCTGGATCACTACTACTCTAACTTCTGCGATGCATACAAGGCCCTCCCCCGCCCTCGTTTTGGCAAATCTGACCGCGACTCTATTTTGCTCCTCTCTTCCGAAAGGCAGAAACTCAAACAAGATGTACCCGTGCTGAGGACTATTCAACGCTAGTCTGACCAATCGGAATCCACGCTTCAAGATTGTTTTGATCACATGGACTGGGACATGTTCTGGGAAGAGAATAATATCGACGTATACGCTGATTCGGTGAGTGAGTTTATAAGCAAGTGCATAGGAGATGTTGTACCTATTGTGACTATTAAAACCTACCCTAACCAGAAACCGTGGATAGATGGCGACATTTGCGCAAAACTGAAAGCACGAACCACCGCATTTAACCATGGAAAGGTGACTGGGAATATGTCCGAATACAAACAGTGTAGTTATTCTCTCCGCAAGGCAATCAAACAAGCGAAATGTCAGTATAGAGACAAATTGGAGTCACAATTCAACAGCTTAGACAAGAGACGTACAGTGGTTCGCCCTTTGAAAGTTGCAGCGTTCTGCGGCGCAGCTTGCATGGTGCCGCAGAATTCTATGGCACGTTATTTAAGTGTGAACCACTGGTACCATTAATGCTAGTTAGTGCTAGTTTGACCACCAGAGGGCATCTTTGAGAAGCATTTGATAGCCTTCAATAGTGGCAATACGAGAGAATTTAAAACCTGTTTTTGTAAGAACATAGTATATGGGACTGATTTTAAGAAATGTTGCTTAACATTATGGGGTTTCTATTCTAAGAAAAAAACTAAAAACCCTCTGGGTTAGGCTGTCCTTGTAAATAAGAATGTGTTCTTAACTGACTCCTAGTTAAATAAAGGTTACACTAAGAGCATAACATTTCTACACCCTAATTTTCTAATTCTAGTCTAACCAATACCCAAAATCTCATTGATTTATCAAGACCAGTCCCCATGCTTGTCTCAGAGCAGAGCGAAATGGTGCTACAATAGTTGTAGGCTATTGCTTCAAATCCTATTGCTTCTAACTTCAATATGCTCTTTAAATAAATAAGACCTACACCAATTTTAAAAGTACATTACTCAACACTAGTGAGACTCATGTCGCCTACTGTAGGCCTACAGTATATTGAAAAATATGATGTGATTCTCCACCAATAATTACATATAGAGGATTGGAGGATTCTAAATTAAAACCAAAAGCCAACTCATGGGTCTCCCGGTGGCGGCCAGCATGGGTATCTGTAGCAACGCAAAGTATTAAAATACGGAGAGGTGTTGGTAAAGGTATATTGTCTTGCTAATAGCCCATAATGGGCTATTATAATACTGTACATGGTGTCCAGGTCAGGAAAACCAAAACATTTATTCATTAAAGACTATCAGAAAGAATTTTGGTACTTATTTATTTTGATCCAAAGCCATGAATGAGTGAGTAACTTAGCTTTATGTAGGTGCCAGGCTATATGACTAACATCAACTTGATAATATATAACGATATTTTGGAGGTTATATCATTTTCAAAAAAATGAAAGAGAGCGATTGTAATCTGAATAAAGGCCAAAATAATATTTGTAAAGGCCAAAACATGTATTTCTGTTTTTAGAGGGAGAGAAACGCTGGGCCAATTGTTAGCCCTGCTAATAGCCATAATGGCGATGTACAACGTGACCGTGTGTGTTTGAAAGAGTATTTTCCAGTAAGCAATAATTTGTACTGTTCTGTAGTTTCGACAGAATGATTCATCTGACAAACAAAGAACTTCTGACATCAACCGCATGTCTATTAAAAAAAAAGGAATGTCACGTTTACTTAAGTATTCAGAACCTTTAATCAGTACTTTGTTGAACCACCTTTGGCAGCGATTACAGACTCTAGTCTTCTTGTGTATGACGCTACAAGCTTTGCACACCTGTATTATGGTACTTTCTCCCATTCTTCTCTGTAGATCCTCTCAAGCTCTGTCAGGTTGGATGGGGAGTGTCCGTTGCACAGCTATTTTCAGGTCTCTCCAGAGATGTCCGATCGGTTTCAAGTTCGAGCTCTGGCTGGGCCACTCAAGGACATTCAGAGACTTGTCCCGAAGCCACTCCTGCGTTATCTTGGCTTCGTGCTTAGGGTTGTTGTCCTGTTGGAAGGTGAACCTTCGCCCCTGTCTGAGGTTCTGAGCGCTCTGGAGCAGGTTTTCATCAAGGATCTCTCTGTACTTTGCTCTGTTAACTTCTTATGGCTGGCTGGCAGAATTGAGTAGCTTGGATGAAAAGGTGCCTAGAGTAAACTGCCTGCTACTCAGGCTCAGAGGCTAAGATATGCATAGTATTAGTAGATTTGGATAGAAAACACTCTGAAGTTTCTAAAACTGTTTGAATGATGTCTGTGAGTATAACATAACTCATATGGCAGGCAAAAACCTGAGAAGAAATCCAACCAGGAAGTGGGAAATCTGAGGTTGGTTGATTTTCAACTCAGCCCCTATTGAAGATACAGTGGGATATTGGTCATGTTGCACTTCCTAAGGCTTCCACTAGATGTCAACCGTCTTTAGAAACTTGTTTGAGGCTTCTACTGTAAAGGGGGGCTGAATGAGAGGGGATTGAGTCAGAGGTCTGGCAGAGTGCCAGGAGCAGGTCACGTGCTTTCACATGAGAGGTAGCTCCCGTTCCATTGGCTTTTTCTGAAGACAAAGGAGTTCTCCGGTTGGAACATTATTGAAGATTTATGTTAAAAACATCCTAAAGATTGATTCTATACATCGTTTGACATGTTTCTATGGACGGTAACGGAACTTTTTGACATTTCGTCTGCAACTAGTGAACGCGCTTCGTGAGTTTTGATTTGTTTACCAAACGCGCTAACAAAAGTAGCTATTTGGACATAAATTATGGACATTATCGAACAAATCAAACATTTATTGTGGAACTGGGATTCCTGGGAGTGCATTCTGATGAAGATCATCAAAGGTAAGTGAATATTTATAATGTTATTTCTGACTTCTGTTGACTGTACAATATGGCGGATATCTTTTTGTCTTGATTGGGCTCTGAGCGCCGACCTCAGATTATTGCATGGTTTGCTTTTTCCGTAAAGCTTTTTTGAAATCTGACACAGCGGTTGCATTAAGGAGAAGTGGATCTAAAATGCCATGAATAACACTGGTATCTTTGATCAATGTTTATTATGAGTACTTCTGGAAATTGATGTGGCTCTCTGCAAAATCACCGGATGTTTTTGGAACTACTGAACATAACGCGCCAATGTATACTGAGATTTTTTGATATAAATATGACTTTACCGAACAAAACATACATGTATTGTGTAACATGAAGTCCTATGAGTGTCATCTGATGAAGATCATCAAAAGTTAGTGATTAATTTTATCTCTATTTCTGCTTTTTGTGACTCCTGTCTTTGGCTGGAAAAATGGCTGTATTTTTCTGTGATTTGGAGGTGACCTAACATAATCGTTTGTGGTGCTTTCGCTGTAAAGCCTTTTTGAAATCGGACACTGTGGTGGGGTTAACAACAAGATTACCTTTAAAATGGTATAAGATACTTATATGTTTGAGGAATTTTAGTTATGAGATTTCTGTTGTATGAATTTTGCGCCCTGCACATTCACTGGCTGTTGTCATATCAATCTCATTAACGGGATCGCTGCCCTAAGAAGTTTTAACTGATTTTCCTAGTTAAATAAACGTTACACTAAGAGCGTGACATTATTACAACCTAATTTTCTAATTCTAGTCTAACCAATACCAAAACAGAGATTCAGTGAAAATAAAAATCTCATTGATTTATCAAGACCAGTCCCCATGCTTGTCTCAGAGCAGCGGGAAACGGTGCTAAAATAGTCTAGGCTATTGCTTATAACTTATGCTCTTTAAATAAATAAAACTTACACCACTTTTAACATCACATTACTCAACACTATTGAGACTCATGTCGCCTACAGTATATCGAAAAATATGACGTGACCCCCTGCTAATAATTACATATAGAGGATTGGAGGATATTTCTGTAATTCAGTGATATTTATTCCTATAGTAATTCGTTATCCATAACTAAATAAACATTGAGTATTTTTATAATTATTTTATTAACGAAAGCATAAAGATGCCATTGTTAGTTACATTGTTTTAGTTTGAACGTGCAGACTGGCACTAAGAACAGAACAGCGGGAACGTTTCCCTAGTCAGTGCCATTATTAGTGCAATGCCCCTTAAAGTGTTGCCAGTGTGGCGGGGAGGGAATCCACCCTCCTCCTCCTCCCTTCCCCATGGGCTAGGTCGGTCTTTTGTGCGCAGCTCTGCGGCCCATCCCGTGCCCCCTGCCCTCGTGCCTTGAACCTCGCCTGCTTTCAGTGGATACAGCTGGAGAACTGCAAGGCAATCTCATTGTGCGCCATGAACAATATGACCAATATACACTGCTCAAAAAAATAAAGGGAACACTTAAACAACACAATGTAACTCCAAGTCAATCACACTTCTGTGAAATCAAACTGTCCACTTAGGAAGCAACACTGATTGACAATAAATTGCACATGCTGTTGTGCAAATGGAATAGACTAAAGGTGGAAATTATAGGCAATTAGCAAGACACCCCCAATAAAGGAGTGATTCTGCAGGTGGTGACCACAGACCACTTCTCAGTTCCTATGCTTCCTGGCTGATGTTTTGGTCACTTTTGAATGCTGGCGGTGCTCTCACTCTAGTGGTAGCATGAGACAGAGTCTACAACCCACACAAGTGGCTCAGGTAGTGCAGCTCATCCAGGATGGCACATCAATGCAAGCTGTGGCAAGAAGGTTTGCTGTGTCTGTCAGCGTGGTGTCCAGAGCATGGAGGCGCTACCAGGAGACAGGCCAGTACATCAGGAGACGTGGAGGAGGCCGTAGGAGGGCAACAACCCAGCAGCAGGACCGCTACCTCTGCCTTTGTGCAAGGAGTAGCACTGCCAGAGCCCTGCAAAATGATCTCCAGCAGGCCACAAATGTGCATGGGTCTGCTCAAACGGTCAGAAACAGACTCCATGAGGGTGGTATGAGGGCCCGACGTCCACAGGTGGGGGTTGTGCTTACAGCCCAACACCGTGCAGGACATTTGGCATTTGCCAGAGAACACCAATATTGGCAAATTCGCCACTGGCGCCCTGTGCTCTTCACAGATGAAAGCAGGTTCACACTGAGCACATGTGACAGACGTGACAGAGTCTGGAGACGCCGTGGAGAACGTTCTGCTGCCTGCAACATCCTCCAGCATGACCGGTTTGGCGGTGGGTCAGTCATGGTGTGGGGTGGCATTTCTTTGTGGGGCCGCACAGCCCTCCATGTGCTCGCCAGAGGTAGCCTGACTGCCATTAGGTAGCGAGATGAGATCCTCAGAGCCCTTGTGAGACCATATGCTGACCCATGCACATTTGTATCGCACCAGCATCTGTAGCAACACAGCTTGCACTGCAATGCAGTGTCTTAGACCATTGCGACACTCAGGCACTGTTCAACGTTACCGGTCGGAAGTGGCCTACAGTACTACAGTAAGAGCAAAATAATCCTAATAAAATAATAAGAACCTTAGTGTAACAACGGTTTTAGTAAGTAATACTGAAGTAATGCACAATTATCAGTTTCTATTTAGGTTTATGTCGCCCATTCATTGTCAATTAGAGACACAGTAGGACCCAAAAGCATAATCAGTGCTCTAACTCCCCCTTGCGCTGGTCTGGAGCAATGAAGTGGTGACGCAGGGTACCGTACTAAACCACAAATTACCTCTAAGTCCCGCAGCATAATCGCAAAACTTTTAGTGGAGCAACCACTGTATGTGGCAGGATCTACAGACAAAGACTACAAAAGGAAAACCAGCCATGTCACGGACACCGACGTCTTACTTCCAAACAAACTAAACGCCTTCTTGTCTGCTTTGAGGACAATACAGTGGCACCGACGCGGCCCGCTACCAAGGACTGTGGGCTCTCCTTCTCCGTGGCCAACGTGAGTAAGATATTTAAACGTGTTAACCCTCGCAAGGCTGCTGGCCCAGACATCATCCCTAGCCTCAGAGCATGCACAGACCAGCTGGCTGGTGTGTTTACAGAGATATTCAATATCTCCCTATCCCAGCCTGTTGTCCCCACATCCTTCAAGATGGCCACCATTGTTCCTGTACCCAAGAAGGCAAAGGTAACTGAACTAAATGACTATCGCCCCGTAGCAGTCACTTCTGTCATCATGAAGTGCTTTGAGAGACTAGTCAAGGATCATATCACCTCCACCTTACCTGTCACCCTAGACCGACTTCAACTTGCTTACTGCCCCAATAGGTCCACAGACGATGCAATCGCCATAACACTGCACACTGCCCTATCCCATCTGGACAAGAGGAATACCTATATAAGAATGCTGTTCATTGACTATAGCTCAGCATACAACACCATAGTACCCTCCAAGACCATCATCAAGCTCGATGCCCTGGGTCTCAACCCCGCCCTGTGCAATTGGGTCCTGGAATTCCTGACGGGCCGCCCCAAACTTCGCTGATCCTCAACACTGGGGCCCCACAAGGATGTGTGCTCAGCCCCCTCCTGTACTCCCTGTTCGCCCACGACTGCCTGGCCATGCACGCCTTCAACTCAATCATCAAGTTTGCAGACGACACAACTGTAGGCTTGATTACCAACAACAACGAGACAGCCTAAAGGAAGGAGATGAGGGCCCTCTGAGCTGTTTCCTTTGAAGATGTTTATACGATTTTGGTAATCCGACTGACTTGGAATCTTATTGTTGTGGTTATTTAGATACACGCACATCATTCAGACATTCGTGTTACTGTCGACATTTTAAAGTCTTCAGAAACATGCGTATTCTCCCTTCGGACGACGATAACACTCTGACCTGAGTGGGCGGGTGCAGTGTCCAGATGCGCATTTCCATGCGCTCTGATTGGTTGGGAATGGCAGGGCTATGATGGGTGAGGGATAATTAAGGTAGGATGAGCAGCCAAACTAACGAGACTTAAGGGAAACTGAAGGGACTGTGAGAGGAAGTTAAGTAGTGAGGAGAGGAGCAGGATGGCATTTTTTACTATTCTATTCTATCCTTCCATTTTAATTTACCTTGGGGATTATAAAAGTCATATTGAAATGAATTGGATATTCTACTAATTATATCACTGATGAACCAACAGTCAATGAACTGAATGACCCGCTGTTTATAATGTGTCACTGCCTTCAATCACACCCATAGAGCATTGACATGCAATGTGACTTACTGTAAAGATTTAGGTAGTTAATTTATATAGAAGCTCCACACTGTTAACTTTGACACCTGGGGTGTGTTCAGTGAGGTGAAACATTCCGAATGTTTTAGATTGAAATGTAATACATAGAGTTGACACAATTCACCATTCCACATAACGGATAATCATATATGTTCTACACAAAGCATTTATAACATCCAAACAGACCACTGTAGAAATACAAAGTTAATCTCCTGACCCCATCCGACCTGCGATAACCTACCCCCACTTCAGGCCCGCTGGACTCTGGGATGTTGTCGTGGACGTTGCGGTAGTAGCCCAGTCCTACAATAGTGAAGCGCACCAGGGCCCCCATGTAGAGGGACAAGATAGGGATCAACATAGGCTCCAGACACTCCAAATGACTTTGAAGCAAGATGGCCACAAAGACAATCTAGAGGGAGAGATGGATAGAGAGAGAGAGAGGGAGGATGGCAGGAAGTGCAGAAATAAGAGGCAGATCAAATGTTGGTGTGGGTGTAAGAGGAAGACAAAGAGAAAGGCGGACATGTTGACATGTCCTAACCAGAGAAGCAGAACGACACATTCACTTTTGATCACCGTGCAACTTCTCACAGCCATCTCAAGTACAGTGAGGGAAAAAAGTATTTGATCCCCTGCTGATTTGTACGTTTGCCCACTGACAAAGAAATTATCAGTCTATAATTTTAATGGTAGGTTTATTTGAACAGTGAGAGACAGAATAACAACAAAAATATCCAGAAAAATGCATGTCAAAAATGTTATAAATTGATTTGCATTTTAACGAGGGAAATAAGTATTTGACCCCTTCTCAATCAAAAAGATTTCTGGCTCCCAGGTGTCTTTCATACAGGTAACGAACGGAGATTAGGAGCACACTCTTAAAGGGAGTGCTCCTAATCTCAGTTTCTTACCTGTATAAAAGATACCTGTCCACAGAAGCAATCAATCAATCAGATTCCAAACTCTCCACCATGGCCAAGACCAAAGAGCTCTCCAAGGATGTCAGGGACAAGATTGTAGACCTACACAAGGCTGGAATGGGCTACAAGACCATCGCCAAGCAGCTTGGTGAGAAGGTGACAACAGTTTCTGTGATTATTCGCAAATGGAAGAAACACAAAAGAACTGTCAATCTCCCTCAGCCTGGGGCTCCATGCAAGATCTCACCTCGTGGAGTTGCAATGATCATGAGAACGGTGAGGAATCAGCCCAGAACTACACAGGAGGATCTTGTCAATGATCTCAAGGCAGCTGGGACCATAGTCATCAAGAAAACAATTGGTAACACACTATGCCGTGAAGGACTGAAATCCTGCAGCGCCCGCAAGGTCCCCCTGCTCAAGAAAGCACATATACATGCCCGTCTGAAGTTTGCCAATGAACATCTGAATGATTCAGAGGACAACTGGGTGAACGTGTTGTGGTCAGATGAGACCAAAATGGAGTTCTTTGGCATCAACCCAACTTGCCGTGTTTGGAGGAGGAGGAATGCTGCCTATGACCCCAAGAAACCATCCCCACCGTCAAACATGGAGATGGAAACATTATGCTTTGGGGGTGTTTTTCTGCTAAAGGGACAGGACAACTTCACCGCATCAAAGGGACGATGGACGGGGCCATGTACCGTCAAATCTTGGGTGAAAACCTCCTTCCCTCAGCCAGGGTATTGAAAATGGGTCGTGGATGGGTATTCCAGCATGACAATGACCCAAAACACACAGCCAAGGCAACAAAGGAGTGGCTCAAGAAGAAGCACATTAAGGTCCTGGAGTGGCCTAGCCAGTCTCCAGACCTTAATCCCATAGAAAATCTGTGGAGGGAGCTGAAGGTTCGAGTTGCCAAACGTCAGCCTCGAAACCTTAATGACTTGAAGAAGATCTGCAAAGAGGAGTGGGACAAAATCCCTCCTGAGATGTGTGCAAACCTGGTGGCCAACTACAAGAAACGTCTGACCTCTGTGATTGCCAACAAGGGTTTTGCCACCAAGTACTAAGTCATGTTTTGCAGAGGGGTCAAATACTTATTTCCCTCATTAAAATGCAAATCAATTCATAACATTTTTGACATGCGTTTTTCTGGATTTTTTTGTTGATATTCTGTCTCTCACTGTTCAAATAAACCTACCATTAAAATTATAGACTGATCATTTCTTTGTCAGTGGGCAAACGTACAAAATCAGCAGGGGATCAAATACTTTTTTCCCTCACTGTAGAAGGATCTGCTAATATAAGTCCTTCATTTTAAGTTGCAATGATAAAATAATGATTTTTATACTTGAGGCACACAGAGTCAAGCAAGTGCAAATAGTAAAAACAAATGCTACTAGATTGCATAATGCAGAACAACATTAACTGATGTCCATACTTCTCCCTATACTCTGCTTTGCTCCCTCCTGAATCACCATGACAATATGTATATTAAATGCAATTCATGAATAGACCCATTGATAACTGATTCTTACCTGAGCTATGACATCAGAGACGGAGGCACAGCCCACTAATAGGCTGTGTTTGTGCTTCAGTAGAATACCGGCATGTGTCCAGGCCTGACATAGAGGACAAACAGACCATGGATCATTTTTTGGATTCATCGTTATCTATTTCAATAGGGACAGATACAATTAATTTGATGCATTGTTATATACTGTAACAACAATGACAAACATTGTATTATTTACAACAAGTAGTCAACGAATAGCTGTAGGAGCCGAGATTCACTAAGTGGTCCACTAACAATGCAAGACTCTAGACTCTTTTCAAACTGGCTCATCGTAAGGCGTTTGCTTGCTTCAACACTTACTCAATTTATAGTCAGCTAAAAACACTCAAAACATAGGGGCTGTTGTTCGAATTTAGGCTAAGTGAGGGTAAGTAATTTCCACAAAGGGCCTGCGTTTTACATGTAGCTCCTATTTTGTGTGTGTGCTTGGTTTACCTTTAATGGTCCAATGCAGCTGTTTTTATCGCAATATCAAATCATTTCTGGGTAACAATAAAGTACCTTACTGTGATTGTTTTCCATTAAAATGAGCAATTTCTCAATGAATTAGGACTGTCTGGGAGCGGTAATGTCACCAGGCAGGCCAAAACTCCATCCCACAAAAAGGTGTTCCTAATGTTCTGTACACTCAGTGTATATAAAACACTGAGTGGGCCTTTAACAATGGAAAATTATTTATTTGTATGATGTGCCTTTCTGACTGTATATTTTTTCTATAATATAAAACAGCACAGCCACAAACAAAGCAATGCATATAAATAACAAAACAGGAACAAATTAACCAATTTGCAAAAACATTTTCTCTCTTGCTTCAGAGGATGTGCTTGGATTTTGTTGCCTGTGTTCTTTAAGTGTGGCATTCTATTTTTAATATTCACAAATACAGTAAGTAAACTGTTACTGTGTTTCACGTAATGTCCAAAATACATCAAATATTTCCCGCCCGTTACATTTTTTCCCACAATGCAATATAATTTATGTAATCTACTGTATTCAGTTTATACAGTATGTTACTTTTGATTAAACAGTAATACCGTGACATTTACAATATTTTTTTTTACAGGATAGCACACAAACCAGAATGCTTCATCCAGGGTTAAAAAAAACAACAGTAATATACTCACAAACTGTTAGTAAATAACTAATACTACTGGGAAAGATAGGAAATAACAGTACACGTAATCCTACACCAACAATGCTGTTAGATACACTACACCAGAAACACTACACATACTATACAATGTAAAACAGATATGCTAATTAAAAGCATAAGTGGTTTTAAGATATATTGTATATATATGGCATATTTTGTCTAGGTAGCACGTTCTCAGTGATAGTTCAGAATGTCAAACAAAACACCACCTCTGTCAAGCACTTCCCAAGCCAGAGACTAAACGAGTAGGGTGAAGTTGCCCCTGGCCGCTGATCCTGGGTCAGTTTAGCATTTCACCCACTAATGATTAAGATTAGGATTGGGAGAAGGAAAGGTCTTCCTAGATCTGTACTTCGGGGAAACCCCAGAGCATTCTGAGTAATAGGTCATAATGTCAGAACACCGCCTCTCTGTCAAGCATTCCCAAGCTAAAAGGGAACTAGAATCCAGCGGGCAGCAGGCTGCAACTCACCATGGCATCGAGTAGCGGGAACACTGCCAAGTAGAGGAAAGCCCGCCTGGTCTTGTTTCCGACAGAATCGTCCACATGATGGAGCTTATTGATGATGTAGTAGCCCAACTCTGTGTAGGCTAATGGGACAAGGAAATTGAGATAAACATCAGAGCACTTCAGGGGCTACAGTCATTAACGGACCGATGATTTTTCGTCACTAGGGGAATAAAAAGGTTCTCCAGGAATGGTTTGCAGTCAGCTGGAAACAGGTTATTCAGGAATGTGCAACATAGTGAGCGTTGCAGATATACACTAAGAAAAGAGGGTTCCTCAAGGTTTCTTGGGGAAGGGTCATGGTTCTATATGGAACCATAATGACTCAAGTAACAGTTTGCTTGGTGTAAGGGAATTGGGCATTCTATGGTTATGTGCTTTACTGTATTTCCTCAGAACAGGATGGTAATAATGATACATAGCACTTCAAACTGAGATCGAGCACTTTAACTGATATACAATATAAATGACATACAAGGACCATGGTTAAAAACTTGTTTTTAACTTGAATCGTTATCAATTCCGCAAAGCAGGGCACCACTGTTGAATCATTAAGAGAAAATGTGACTTACTATAAGTGACCCCGCATATAACACACTTTCTGCCCAGTCAGTTCTTGTGAGTATGACTAAGATAGAGGCAAAAGGCCAAATCATGCAACTCAAGGCACTATTCTGCCCACTTTATCAACCTACAATGACAGCTATTTTGAGGAAACAATCACTTATATATATTTGTTCACAAGAGTTAAGATAATTTGGTTTATTTTAAGGGCTTTACTTTCTTGAGCCTGTAGTTATGTCAGATATAGGTGTCTGTTTTGCCAGAGTCTGGTCTAGTGGTAGCACTGCAGACGGAACCACTTACAGTATAGGCTACACCCTTGGCCACGGCAGTTTGAGCCCTGCCTGTGCCAGTTTCCTGTCTGTTGCCTTCTTCTTTCTGCTACCACCCTCTCCACTTTCCCACTGTTCTTTAAATGCAGAACATAAATATTTGATATTTTTTAAAGGGACTGAACCAAAAAAGCTACGGCCTATGTGGCACCAATATGAGTCAGAAACATTTATTCTAGTGTCAGAAATGACTACAAGTTGTAAATAGGATAATTTGAGTCATAAAGTCATTTTCCTAACTGAGATAATGAGAAATATGAGTATGTCCAGTGTTGCCAACTTAGTGACTTTGTCGCTATATTTAGCGAGTATTCAGACCCTTCTAGCGACACTTAAAAAAAAAAAAAAACGACAAGTAACAAATCTAGCGACTTTTTCTGGTGTTATTGGAGACTTTTGAAGACTCTTACTATTCTCAACGAGCAGCGGGGCCTGCCGTGGGCCCCACCACGTCCCAAAGCACTCACAGGCGGCCCAGTCCTCGCACAGCAAAAGCTGCAGTCAGAGCAGGAGATGTTCACCCCTCTGCGTCCAGACTGCAAATGAATCGCGCATGCGGGAAGCCGTCGCTGGCTGATCCCGCCCTGGCTTACATTCAGGGCCAGATGTAAATGTAAAAAACGAAACTAAAAAACGAAACTAAAAAATACAATAAAAAACTAAGTAACTCTGCCAGTGTCTCTTTTGAGTCACTTTTGCCGGTCCCAAGCCCGGATAAAGGAGGAGGGTTGGAATTGTGACATAAAAAAACAAGAATCGACAGAAGAAAGTTCATTTGTAGTTCTAAACATATTTAGGGTGTTTTTCACTCCCTTTTTGTCATTTCCACGATGTTATTCCTCTCTCCTACAGCGTCCATCACAATTACATGCACATGGCCAATTACGCAAATTTGGTGATGACGTCATTTAGCGACTTCTAGCGACTTTTAGGACAGCCAATAGCTACTTTCCTTACTGAGGAGTTGGCAACACTGTATGTCACGGAATGAAGGATACGCCACCGTTTTTGTGAGGGGTTTGGTATGGATTACTTACGTGCTTACTTTGACCTATGATGGTCAATTGCCCACAGACAACACGGCGTATTAATGCCCCCTGCTCAGAACCATGTGGATCATGTTGTAAAGACTACAGCAGCAGTATTGGGGTGCAACGCACATTCCACTGTGTAAATACGAGTAAAAATAGCCATTCATAAAGTTGTTCAATAATCTTTGGCAGATGGCCAGGATACAGATTAGTCTACATCTGACGCTAGCTACTACTTCTGCGGGCTGTCAACCAGCAAAACTGAGACTGGTGTGTTGTTAATGAGTACGTTTTGGTTATAGCTAGCTAGTTAGCTACATTATTTGATCATGCTAGTGAGACAGGCAAGCTATGATACTGTGATGTAACTCGCTAAATATATAGCCTCTCCCTAATGTGTAATGTGATGTGTCAGAGAGAAGAAGACTTGCATAGCTAATGTTACACCTGACGACAGTTTTGATAGGATGCAATGTTAGCCAGCTTGCTATCGATAATGTTTAAACTCGAACTGGCTAGCTATCTTAAATAATCAACCAAACCTGATGACATGTTTGATTCATGTAGCCAGCTTGTTTTCAATAAGGTTTAAACTCGAACTGGCTAGGTAAGATCCCTGCTAGCTAACTACCTCAAATACTTTAACTTGCAATGAAAATGACTTTCTGACTAAATTAGAAACTTGTAATATCTGAAAATGTAGCTATACTCTTACCCGTATACATGGATTAACGCTTCACGGCAATGTGTCTTGTCCATTTGGCCCATTGCTGTGTCAAGTCACTCTGGTTCACACTGACTGTGTGCAGAAAGTAGTCCATCACAACTTTTCCCCACTGATATTTGTTGATTGCGCCTGCTTACTTCCGGCGCCGAAAAGAGATGGCCGCCTCGCTTCGCGTTCCTTGGAAAATATGCAGTATTTTGTTTTTTTTATGTGTTATTTCTTACATCGGTACCCCAGGTAATCTTAGGTTTCATTACATACAGTCGGGAGGAACTACTGAATATACGATTAACGTCAACTCATCATCGTTCCTACCAGGAATATGACTTTCCCGAAACGGATCCAGTGTTTTGCCTTCCACCCAATACAATGGATCTGATCCCAGCCGGCGACCCTGTGCGATGCCGTAAAAGGGGCAAACGAGGCGGTCTCGTGGTCAGGCTTCGGAGACGGGCACATCGCGCTCCACTCCCTAGCATACTACTCGCCAATGTCCAGTCTCTTGACAATAAGGTTGATGAAATCCGAGCACGGGTAGCATTCCAGAGAGACATCAGGGATTGCAACGTGCTCTGCTTCACGGAAACATGGCTAACTCAAGAGACGCTAACGGAGTCGGTGCAGCCAGCTGGTTTCTTCATGCATCGCGCCGACAGAAACAAACATCTTTCTGGTAAGAAGAGGGGCGGGGGGGTATGCCTTATGATTAACGAGACGTGGTGTGATCATCATAACAACACACAGGAACTCAAGTCATTCTGTTCACCTGATCTAGAACTCCTCACAATCAAATGTCGACCGCATTACCTACCAAGGGAATTCTCTTCAATCATAATCACAGCCGTATATATTCCCCCCCAAGCAGACACATCGATGGCCCTGAACGAACTTTATCTGACTCTTTGTAAACTGGAAACCACACACCCTGAGGCTGCATTCATCGTAGCTGGGGATTTTAACAAGGCTAATCTAAAAACAAAACTCCCTAAATTCTATCAGCATATCGATTGTGCTACCAGGGCTGGAAAAACCCTAGATCATTGTTATACTAATTTCCGCGACGCATATAAGGCCCTCCCCCGCCCCCCTTTCGGAAAAGCTGACCACGACTCCATTTTGTTGATTCCAGCCTACAAACAGAAACTAAAACAACAAGCTCCCGCGCTCAGGTCTGTTCAACGCTGGTCCGACCAATCTGAATCCACGCTTCAAGACTGCTTCGATCACGCGGATTGGAATATGTTCCGCATTGCGTCCAACAACAATATTGACGAATATGCTGATTCGGTGAGCGAGTTCATTAGGAAGTGCATTGACGATGTCGTACCCACAGCAACGATTAAAACATTCCCAAACCAGAAACCGTGGATTGACGGCAGCATTCGCGCGAAACTGAAAGCGCGAACCACTGCTTTTAACCAGGGCAAGGTGACCGGAAGCATGACCGAATACAAACAGTGTAGCTATTCTCTCCGCAAGGCAATCAAACAGGCTAAGTCCCAGTACAGAGACAAAATCGAGTCGCAATTCAACAGCTCAGACACAAGAGGTATGTGGCAGGGTCTACAGTCAATCACGGATTACAAAAAGAAAACCAGCCCCGTCGCGGACCAGGATGTCTTGCTCCCAGACAGGCTAAACAACTTTTTTGCCCGCTTTGAGGACAATACAGTGCCACTGACACGGCCCCCTACCAAAACCTGCGGGCTCTCCTTCACTGCAGCCGAGGTGAGTAAAACATTTAAACGTGTTAACCCTCGCAAGGCTGCAGGCCCAGACGGCATTCCCAGCCGCGTCCTCAGAGCATGCGCAGACCAGCTGGCTGGTGTGTTTACGGACATATTCAATCAATCCTTATCCCAGTCTGCTGTTCCCACATGCTTCAAGAGGGCCACCATTGTTCCTGTTCCCAAGAAAGCTAAGGTAACTGAGCTAAACGACTACCGCCCTGTAGCACTCACTTCCGTCATCATGAAGTGCTTTGAGAGACTAGTCAAGGACCATATCACCTCCACCCTACCGGACACCCTAGACCCACTCCAATTTGCTTACCGACCCAATAGGTCCACAGACGACGCAATCGCAACCACACTGCACACTGCCCTAACCCATCTGGACAAGAGGAATACCCATGTGAGAATGCTGTTCATCGATTACAGCTCAGCATTTAACACCATAGTACCCTCCAAACTCGTCATCAAGCTCGAGACCCTGGGTCTCGACCCCGCCCTGTGCAACTGGGTCCTGGACTTCCTGACGGGCCGCCCCCAGGTGGTGAGGGTAGGTAACAACATCTCCACCCCGCTGATCCTCAACACTGGGGCCCCACAAGGGTGCGTTCTGAGCCCTCTCCTGTACTCCCTGTTCACCCACGACTGCGTGGCCATGCACGCCTCCAACTCAATCATCAAGTTTGCGGATGACACTACAGTGGTAGGCTTGATTACCAACAACGACGAGACGGCCTACAGGGAGGAGGTGAGGGCCCTCGGAGTGTGGTGTCAGGAAAATAACCTCACACTCAACGTCAACAAAACAAAGGAGATGATTGTGGACTTCAGGAAACAGCAGAGGGAGCACCCCCCTATCCACATCGACGGGTCAGTAGTGGAGAAGGTGGAAGGTTTTAAGTTCCTCGGTGTACACATCACGGACAAACTGAATTGGTCCACCCACACAGACAGCGTTGTGAAGAAGGCGCAGCAGCGCCTCTTCAACCTCAGGAGGCTGAAGAAATTTGGCTTGTCACCAAAAGCACTCACAAACTTCTACAGATGCACAATCGAGAGCATCCTGTCGGGCTGTATCACCGCCTGGTACGGCAACTGCTCCGCCCACAACCGTAAGGCTCTCCAGAGGGTAGTGAGGTCTGCAGAACGCATCACCGGGGGCAAACTACCTGCCCTCCAGGACACCTACACCACCCGATGTCACAGGAAGGCCATAAAGATCATCAAGGACAACAACCACCCAAGCCACTGCCTGTTCACCCCGCTATCATCCAGAAGGCGAGGTCAGTACAGGTGCATCAAAGCAGGGACCGAGAGACTGAAAAACAGCTTCTATCTCAAGGCCATCAGACTGTTAAACAGCCACCACTAACATTTAGCGGCCGCTGCCAACATACTGACTCAACTCCAGCCACTTTAAAAATGGGAATTGATGGAAATTATGTAAAAATGTACCACTAGCCACTTTAAACAATGCCACTTAATATAATGTTTACATACCCTACATTACCCATCTCATATGTATATACTGTACTCTATATCATCTACTGCATCTTGCCATCTTTATGTAATACATGTACCACTAGCCACTTTAAACTATGCCACTTTATGTTTACATACCCTACAGTACTCATCTCATATGTATATACCGTACTCTATACCATCTACTGCATCTTGCCATGCCGTTCTGTACCACCACTCATTCATATATCTTTATGTACATATTCTTTATCCCTTTACACTTGTGTGTGTGTATAAGGTAGTAGTTGTGGAATTGTTAGGTTAGACTACTTGTTGGTTATTACTGCATTGTCGGAACTAGAAGCACAAGCATTTCGCTACACTCGCATTAACATCTGCTAACCATGTGTATGTGACTAATAAAATTTGATTTGATTTGATTTGATTTAAATTCAGTGCAGCAATGTAGTTGAGAGCAGGTGTTGATTGGGAGAGCTAAGACAACAACGGGTGAGACAACGCGTAAACAGCTAAGACAATAACAACGGGTAAATGGCGATGAATGGGCAGAGAGGGTCAGTTAGCTACACACAGGGCCTGATAAACAAAATGAAGTACCATGTTAATGAACAGTCCAGCAGGCATCAGCTGTGTAGCCGAGTGATCATAGGGTCCAAAGAGCAGCAATAAATGAAACAGGGAGCCGTTCAGTAGTCGATTACTAAGCTAGGCGAGCGGGAGACACGGCGTTCAGGAAGCTAGCGGGCCGGGGCTAGCAGATGGATCATCACCAACATCCACGACGCAGAGGCCGGTTGAGAGCACATCGGCCGAATTACGTCAGCAGACCAGTCATGATGGATCGGCGGGGCTCCGTGTCGACAAAGGGTCCAGGCCAATTGGAAAGAGAGGTATTGCAGTTGGTGTACTTAGTTTGCTAGCCAGGAGATGGGCCTAGCTCGAGGCTAACTGGTGCATGCTTTTGGACAAGGGCGTTAGCCACAGTAGCCACTCGGTAGCAGCTAGCTAGCTGCGAAGATCCGGTGTAATGGTCCAGAGCTTGCGGCAGGAATCCGATGATGTAGTGGGAAAAAAGCAGTCCGATATGCTCAGGGCTGATATCGCACTGTGCAGACGGGCAGGTATTTTCCGGGCTATCCGGGCTAAAGCGGCTGGTGTCCGAGCTAAAGGTAAAGACCGCTAGCAGCGGCTAACAATGACAAATAGCTAGTAGCTAATTAGCTGGCTAGCTTCTGATGGATGGCCTTTGATGGAGGTTCCAGTTAAAGGTCTAAAAAATAGCAGACCCGTACCACATTGGGTGAGGTGGATTGCAGGTATATTTAATTCGAAAAAATTGAAAAAAGAGATTGAAATATAATGAAATGTATACAAAAAAAATGAAAAACACGAAAACAAACACGTCTTACTGCTGCTCCATTTTGGAAAGTAGGCCAAGGACTATTGTAGGCTACTACTTAAACCACTTTTACTCTCGAAATCTTTTGTTGTTTACTACATACACTACCTTACTCACTCTGTTTAGTACATAGCCTCACATGAAAATCCTTAGAGATGGGTGGGGCTAAGGCTTAAGAGGGTGTGAAGGATACTGAATGGGTGTAGACAAAGAAGAGCTCTCCAGTAGGTGTGCCAAAATATTCAATGGACATTTTCTCTAATATGGGGTTACAAGTTTAGTTGGTGCTAGCCAGGAACAAAATACTGCTGAGAACTCAATGTTAAAATTACATTAGAATTAGAGGCACCTTTTTCTGTTAATGTTTTGATTTTGTGATTGCAAATGGCATTTAGTTACACGTCCCCTTTCCATGAGAAGAAACACAAATAATATTGTCACATGGAAAGAATCTCGATGTAAACATGGTGTACATTCATATCATGCTCTGCGCACACGGTTCCTTGGTGGAGTGTTTATAACCAGAGTTTGTGGAGGAAAAGTACAACCTATGACACATCTGGTCTCGTTCCTATTCGAATGTGTTCAGTCTTATCATTGGGGAAACATTCTTTCACATAATGGAGACTCTAGAAAGAAGCTTGATGAGTACTGTCTGGAGCATTTGCCACAGTGTTTCATTCATTGTGAAGCTCTGCCAACATTGGTAATGCAGAGAGAAAAGTAGTTTAACACCAGAGTGGCTAAAGCAGTGATTTGGACTGCTCATGAATGTATTTATTTGATTACTCTGCCATTTTTTAAGTCATACCCCCCTCCGTCCTTGACTTTTCTTAAATAAGTCTATATAGCACAACATCGTTGTTAGAATCTTAATATCACAAACAGAACTGTAGTTATAACCAGTTTAAGGAGGGCCTGCCCCTCCTTCTCTTATCAGTCTACTCTGGCCTACTTAGAGTACAGAGTGAGAGCGTGCGTAATTTACAAAATTGGAATAAAAATGACTCAGATGGTGGGGAAGAAATTAATCATGACATTTCTGATTTTGAGACCCAGCCTACTCCTCCGAGGCCTATTGAGCAAAAAAGCCCACTGGGCGACCACCAAATGAAACAGTGCACAGCAAATTGGCCAGTGTTGATTATTCAGTCTAACATTTCTAGTGCTGATTCAGGAGTTAAATTCACTATGTAAGGGTGAAAGTAACACTCAGTGGTGTAAAATAACCCACAGTATTGGTGTTAATAACCAGAGTTATTGTTTAACACTTTGAAGAGTAAAACAGTCCCATCAAAAACACGTCCATCATTAGCATATTTCCCAGCATTTGGACCGTAGGTAGATTTTTTTGGGGATTGTTTTTAATATGTGTTTTTGCATGTACATTGATTGATAGATTAATCTTATGCTACACAATTTTGTAAACTCATCCAATCAGTGAATTAGATTCATTGCACCCGTTACTGAAATGGTTGTTCCAGGTTAAATGGTTTAGGTAGCCTTCGTATAAATTTCCTGACCCTGACAGTCATTCTGAATGCATGTTGCGGGTGAATAAAGAATCCAACTGTTGGATATCTTAACTCTGGCTGGATTCCAATAGGAATTACACATCACTTTCCAAGCCAGCATAATGTGACTTGCAGGCCTGATGTGGCCTGTAAACCAGGAGTTTCCTAACACCGCTCTGTTAGGATGAAACTAGGCCATCAAAGTAAGGCCTTAAGATATACACTATACAGTGGGGAGAACAAGTATTTGATACACTGCCGATTTTGCAGATTTTCCTACTTACAAAGCATGTAGAGGTCTGTCATTTTTATCATAGGTACACTTCAACTGTGAGAGACGGAATCTAAAACAAAAATCAAGAAAATCACATTGTATGATTTTTAAGTAATTAATTTGCATTTTATTGCATGACATAAGTATTTGATCACCTACCAACCAGTAAGAATTCCGGCTCTCACAGACCTGTTAGTTTTTCTTTAAGAAGTCCTCCTGTTCTCCACTCATTACCTGTATTAACTGCACCTGTTTGAACTCGTTACCTGTATAAAAGACACCTGTCCACACACTCAATCAAACAGACTCCAACCTCTCCACAATGGCCAAGACCAGAGAGCTGTGTAAGGACATCAGGGATAAATTGTAGACCTGTACAAGGCTGGGATGGGCTACAGGACAATAGGCAAGCAGCTTGGTGAGAAGGCAACAACTGTTGGCACAATTATTAGAAAATGGAAGAAGTTCAAGATGACGGTCAATCACCCTCGGTCTGGGGCTCCATGCAAGATCTCACCTCGTGGGGCATCAATGATCATGAGGAATGTGAGGGATCAGCCCAGAACTACACGGCAGGACCTGGTCAATGACCTGAAGAGAGCTGGGACCACAGTCTCAAAGAAAACCATTAGTAACACACTACGCCGTCATGAATTAAAATCCTGCAGCGCACGCAAGGTCCCCCTGCTCAAGCCAGCGCATGTCCAGGCCCGTCTGAAGTTTGCCAATGACCATCTGGATGATCCAGAGGAGGAATGGGAGAAGGTCATGTGGTCTGATGAGACAAAAATAGAGCTTTTTGCTCTAAACTCCACTCGCCGTGTTTGGAGGAATAGAAGGATGAGTACAACCCCAAGAACACCATCCCAACCGTGAAGCATGGAGGTGGAAACATCATTCTTTGGGGATGCTTTTCTCCAAAGGGGACAGGACGACTGCACCGTATTGAGGGGAGGATGGATGGGGCCATGTATCGCGAGATCTTGACCAACAACCTCCTTCCCTCAGTAAGAGCATTGAAGATGGGTCGTGGCTGGGTCTTCCAGCATGACAACGACCCGAAACACACAGCCAGGGCAACTAAGGAGTGGCTCCGTAAGAAGCATCTCAAGGTCCTGGAGTGGCCTAGCCAGTCTCCAGACCTGAACCCAATAGAAAATCTTTGGAGGGAGCCGAAAGTCCGTATTGCCCAGCGACAGCCCCGAAACCTGAAGGATCTGGAGAAGGTCTGTATGGAGGAGTGGGCCAAAATCCCTGCTGCAGTGTGTGCAAAACTGGTCAAGAACTACAGGAAACGTATGATCTCTGTAATTGCAAACTAAGGTTTCTGTACCAAATATTAAGTTCTGCTTTGCTGATGTATCAAATACTTATGTCATGCAATAAAATGCAAATTAATTACTTAAAAATCATACAATGTGATTTTCTGGATTTTTGTTTTAGATTCCTTCTCTCACAGTTGAAGTGTACCTATGATAAAAATTACAGACCTCTACATGCTTTGTAAGTAGGAAAACCTGCAAAATCGTCAGTGTATCAAATACTTGTTCTCCCCACTGTATATACAAAACTCAAATTAGTGGATTTGGCTATTTCAGCGACACCTGTTGCTGACAGGTATATAAAATCGAGCACACAGCCATGCAATCTCCATAGCCAAACATGGCTTTACTGAGGAGCTCAATGACTTTCAATGTGGCACCGTCATAAGATGCCACCTTTCCAACAAGTCAGTTTGTCAATTTTCTGCCCAGCTAGAGCTGCCCCGGTCAACTGTATGTACTGTTATTGTGAAGTGGAAATGTCTAGGAGCAACAACGGCTCAGCCGCTAAGTGGTAGGCCACACAAGCTCACAGAACGGGACCGCCGAGTGCTGAAGTGCATAAAAATGGTCTGTCCTCGGATGCAACACTCACTAACGAGTTTCAAACTGCCTCTGGCAGCAACTTCAGCACAAGAACTGTTCGTCGGGAGCTTCATGAAATGGGTTTCCATGGCCGAGCAGCCGCACACAAGCCAAAGATCACCATGCGCAATGCCAAGCGTTGGCTCTAGTGGTGTAAAGTTTGCCTCCATTGTACTCTGGAGCAGTGGAAACGCGTTCTCTGGAGTGATGAATATCGCTTCACTATCTGGCAGTCCGACGGATGAAAATGGGTTCGGCGGATGCCAGGAGAACGCTACCTGCCCCAATGCATAGTGCCAACTGTAAAGTTTGGTGCAAGGTCCATACAGAAATGGTTTGTTGAGATCGGTGTGGAAGAACTTGGCTGGCCTGCACAAAGCCTTGACCTCAACCCCATCGAACACCTTTGGGATGAATAGGAAGGCCGACTGCAAGCCCGGCCTAATCGCTCAAAATCAGTGCCCGACCTCACTAATGCTCTTGTGGCTGAATGGAAGCAAGTCCCCGCAGCAATGTTCCAACATCTTTTGGAAAGCCTTCCCAGTAGAGTGCAGGCTGTTATAGCAGCCTTAGGAATGAGATGTTCGACGAGCAGGTGTCCACATACTTTTGGTCATATAGTGTATGTATTATCATAGTTTCATTTAAATGTTAGCTTTCACCTAGGCACTCACTTGGTGAAAGCCACATGCTTTTAAAATGAAAGAATTAAATCAAATTGTCTTTGTCACTAACAAATATAGTCACGGGTGGTAACTCTACAATTCACTGGAAAAGAAGAGACACCGTGGGAAATTAGCTAATTAGGCTTTACACCATACAGTGTTAAAACAACTCTCAAACATTATTTACTGTAACACTACAGAAAACCCGAGAAAGTGTAACAGTGTTAGCACTAAACAAAGTGAGTCCAGTTTACTCTAAATCAAGTATCATGTTTTACACTGTAGGTGTGGAGCATTACTCTACAATAGAGCTACGATAACACCACAATCATGTTCATTTGAACATTTTAAGAATTGCATAGAGAACACTGCAACAGAGTTAAATCTTTAAGACTTTCAAAAGTGTTATTTTAACACCAGTTCAATTGGACTCATATGTTCACTGAAATGAGTGTGCATTTAACACTTTCAGAGTTGTACACCATTGATTTTGCTGTGTGAAACAGGAGCAAGGAAGGGACAGCATGGTTGGATCAAACAAGCCGGTGACAATGCTACGGGCCGACTATCAGCACACTTTGCACAATTTGCACTTATGGTGACGTTAAGGCTACTGATCTTTTCACCACGTGGTTCTTGTGGTGACGTTAAGGCTACTGATCTTTTCATCACCGTGGTTCTTATTGTGACGTTAAGGCTACTGATCTTTTCATCACCGTGGTTCTTATGGTGACGTTAAGGCTACTGATCTTTTCACCACGTGGTTCTTGTGGTGACGTTAAGGCTACTGATCTTTTCATCACCGTGGTTCTTGTGGTGACATTAAGGCTACTGATCTTTTCACCACGTGGTTCTTGTGGTGACGTTAAGGCTACTGATCTTTTCATCACCGTGGTTCTTGTGGTGACATTAAGGCTACTGATCTTTTCATCACCGTGGTCGTTATGGTGACGTTAAGGCTACTGATCTTTTCATCACCGTGGTTCTTGTGGTGACGTTAAGGCTACTGATCTTTTCATCACCGTGGTTCTTATGGTGACGTTAAGGCTACTGATCTTTTCATCGCCGTGGTTCTTGCTGACTGTGCTTCTTGGTGGTTGAGGTATTTTTTTAAATATTTTGTTGTTATAAAAAGAAGCTGTCACTGTATTCCAAAACATATGCTTTCTGTTTCATAGTTGTAAAAAAGGCACTCCAAGATTAACATTGGTGTTTTAAGTGTTTTTTAGTTTTTACAAATGTCCTACAGTAACAAACTAAAGACAATTCTATTGTGTTATTAAAAAATTATAATAATCGTATTCTAATCTTATTATTTTTGTGATAGCATATATGAAATGTATTAATTACACTGTTAGAATGTTGTAGACAGAATGACTGCACATTAGCTTGAAGGGGGATCTCTTGAGCCCCAGTGGTTCTAGTGTTAAGAACATTTGTTATAGCTTGCTAAATATGAATATAGATGCAGAATGCCATATTTGGTTCTATTTTATCCAGACTTGTGATACTTTGTGTAAATAAATACAGTAAAAGACAGAGGAAAGCAGAGATAAGCATGGAAAAGTGAAAGATTCCCTGCAGCTCATTGGTAATTTCACTAATAAAATATATAGATTTAGTAAAAACATGAATTATACACCTCATGAACTTAGAACAACTGCCTTATTATAACTTGTGATATATCAGCTCACCGATGAGAACGTGAAAGATGAGCGCTATTATCCCGGCGGTGACCATGCACAGCACGGCTTTGGAGCGGTCGCGTTTGCTGTTGACAAACACCAGGCCCACGTTCTTGAAGTCACTCATAGGCCCTGTGAAGAACTTCATTAGGGAGTAGGCCAAGCCGTAGCTGGCCAGCATCTCAACCGCATCCTCTTTGACCGCTGCAATACCCCTGTTCAGAGCCTGTGAGAGAGAGAATAGAGGAGTTGAGAGAGAATGAGAGGAGTAGAAGAGAAAATATAGATATATTTTAAAAAATTACCTATTTGTGCTGATGGTTGCATTTATCTTTGCATCCATTTTTTTTTGTTACCCCTTTTCCTCCCTGATTTCGTAGTATCCAATTGGTAGTTACAGTCTTGTCTCATCGCTGCAACTCCTGTACGGACTCGGGAGAGGTGAAGGTTGAGAGCCGTGCGTCCTCCGAAACACAACCCAACCAAGCCGCACTGCTTCTTGACACAATGCCCACTTAACCCGGACGCCAGCTACACCAATGTGTCGGAGGAAACACCGTGCACCTGGCGACTGTGTCAGCATGCACTGCGCTCGAGCCGCCTCAGGAGTCGCTAGTGTACGATGGGACAAGGACATCCCTGCCGGCCAAACCCTCCCCTAACCCGGACGACGCTGGGCCAATTGTGCGCCGACCCATGGGCCTCCCAGTCGCTGCCGGCTGCGACAGAGCCTGGACTCGAACCCAGAAACTCTAGTGACTCAGCTAGCTCGGGAGGTCATTTTTGTTTTCAGTTTTTAATGTCACTTACATAAGGGCCAGATATACCAAGAAATTAAACACTTTTGCTAGACTGACCCTGCCACACTCATGACACACACTAAGGGTAGGAAGCATGAGTTTTTACTCACAAACGTAACAACATAGTGTAGTAACTTAGTTGTAGTCATGATCTGGTTACCTAAACTCAGCAAAAAAAGAAACAGCCCTTTTTCAGGATCCTGTCTTTCAAAGACAATTCGTAAAAATCCAAATAACTTCTCAGATCTTAATGTAAAGGGTTTAAACACTGTTTTCCATGCTTGTTCAGTCAACCATAAATAATTAATGAACATGCACCTGTGGAACCGTCATTAAGACACTAACAGCTTACAGATGGTAGGCAATTAAGGTCACAGTTATGAAAACGTAGGACACTAAAGAGGCCTTTCTACTGACTCTGAAAAACACCAAAAGAAAGATTCCCAGGGTCCCTGCTCATCTGCGTGAACGTGCCTTAGGCATGCTGCAAGGATGCATGAGGACTGTAGATGTGGCCAGGGCAATAAATTGCAATGCCCGTACAGTGAGACACCTAAGACAGCTCTACAGGGAGACAGGACGGACAGCTGATCGTCCTCGCAGTGGCCGACCACGTCTAACAACACCTGCACAGGATCGGTACATCCGAATATCACACCTGCGGGACAGGTACAGGATGGCAACAACAACAGCCCGAGTTACACCAGGAATGCACAATCCCTCCATTAGTGCTCGGACTGTCCGCAACAGGCTGAGAGAGGCTGGACTGAGGGCTTGTAGGCCTGTTGTAAGGCAGGTCCTCACCAGACATCACCGGCAACAACGTCGCCTATGGGCACAAACCCACCATCGCTGGACCAGACAGGACTGACAAAAGGTGCTCTTCACTGACGAGTCACGGTTTTGTCTCACTAGGGGTGATTGATGGTCGGATCCGTGTTTATCGTCGAAGGAATGAGCGTTACACCCAGGACTGTTCTCTGTAGTGGGATCGATTTGGAGGTGGAGGGTCAGTCAATGTCTGGGGCGGTGTGTCACAGCAGGCAATCTCAACGCTGTGCGTTACAGGGAAGACATCCTCCTCCCTCATGTGGTACCCTTCCTGCAGGCTCATCCTGACATGACCCTCCAGCATGACAATGCCATCAGCCATACTGATAGTTCTGTGCGTGATTTCCTACAAGACAGGAATGTCAGTGTTCTGCCATGGCCAGTGAAGAGCCCGGATCTCAATCCCATTGAGCACGTCTGGGACCTGTTGGATCGGAGGGTGAGGGCTAGGGCTAGGGACATTACCACCAGAAATGTCCGGGAACTTGAGGTGCCTTGGTGGAAGAGTGGGGTAACATCTCACAGCAAGAACTGGCAAATCTGGTGCAGTCCATGAGGAGGGGATGCACTGCAGTACTTAATGCAGCTGGTGGCCACACCAGATACTGACTGTTACTTTTGATTTTGACCCCCCCTTTGTTCAGGGACACAATATGTGACTAACAGAAATGGAATGTCTGTGGAACTTGTTCAGTTTATGTCTCAGTTGTTAATCTTGTTATGTTCATACAAATATTTACACATGTTAAATTTGCTGAAAATAAACGCAGTTGACAGTGAGGACGATCATTTTTTTTGCTGAGCTTATAACTACAAACATAGTTGTTTTGGGGGATTTGCATATTTATTGAACTTATTTCCAGATATCTTCTAAACTACTCACAATGCACTATTTCTCAAGTTCATATGGCGAATCTACTCTGTGTTAGCTAGCTCGAGTTGGCTAATGTTAGCCACTAGCCATGCAGACCGAGTGTTGGCAGTGGTGAGCTACAATCCACCAAGGTGTGATGTAAACAACCAATCAGATTCCCCACACGTGGGCACTGCATGATCCTGCTCAGCTGCTCCAGGCAGCGCTGACTTCCCCTGCACCGGCAGGCTTGCCTCTGGCTCAAAAGGAAAGAGAAAAATAATTCTTACCTGCTCTAATTGTTGAGTACCTCGTCCTAATTTGTTTTGCGTTCTCCACCTTGTTTGGTCAACTTTACGACCTCTTCTCTGTGAAGTAGGCTACCCAAGTTTTCCAACAATGGCTTAGTACTAGCGCACTACTGTAGCTAACTGACTGTGATGTTATGATCATTGCCATCTGCTGGAGCCTTCCTCTGATTGCCTTCTTATTGTTGACTGTTCCCCTTGTGTCCTGTGCCCAATACCACCTCTGGATTATTGCCTCTGAAATCTATCTACTTTGGATTTATCCCACTATATCGCTACTGGATTAGCTGACTCTCCCTCGGCCGGTGAAAAGGCCTCTCCGTCTGAAGCGCCTCTCTGCTGAGCTCTTCTTCGGTAGCTAACTCGGCCATCAATCGGCAAACCTCCGCTCTCTCTGCTGGCTTTTTTTGTGTGTGTTTGTGGGTTCCTGCCTGACTAGTTGGTGTTATTCTCTGGTATTCTCTGGTAGGCTAGCTAGGCTAGTTAACTGGCTAACTAACTTTAGCTGTCTGGCTTGCTGGCTAAGATAACTGCATATACCAGTAACGTTATTTGAAAACTGGTTAAATGGCATTATGTATTTCCAAATATTTGATTTACTTTTATGTATCTGTGAGCTAGGTGTTGATAGCAACTGGCTGAATCATACATTGCTAACGTAATGTTAGCAGGTTGGTAGCAGGCTAGTTGGCAAGGAACATTGCAAGCTGATTTGTAACAATACAAATAATAAGTTGACTGAAAATGTAATTGAAACTAGTAGTCATGAGTGCAAACAATTTGGTTTAATTTGAAGTTATACATTTGAAGTTATTTCTGTTGGAGTTTACATTATAGGGAATAAGCTGGCTTGCTGGGTCCTCCAAATTGCGTCACACCCTGAATTTTTTTTCCTGATCGGTCTTACATAAATTGAAAAGTGAGGTGTAACTTTGCATTGGGACTTTTGATACGTATACATGTGTAAATCCATGTGTCACGGATCCATCTGGAATTTTCCTTACGCACACCTGCCCCCTATTCCCAGTGATTAGTAATTGTATAAGTGTGCCCTTGGTTTACCAGTGTCCCGTTGGTTATTGGTACAATGTCCGTTGGATCATGTGAGTAGCTGTGCTGTGTTTTGGCTTTCGTGCCATTGTGGATTGCGCAGACGTGTGTAAACGTGTGTTTATTATTGTGCGCCGGTGTTATTTATTCGAGGTACTCCTCGCTCTTTTGTTTGGGTTTCTACCCTGTGTTTTGTATAGTGTTTGTTTGGTCTTTGTCCCCATGCCTTTACACGGGCACCCTGTAATTTGGGTATAATAAAAATAAAAAATACGCATTCCTGCTCCTGTCTCCCGACTCATTCATACCAACGTGACAATATGTTACATATGGTTATGTTTATGCCACTTACCCTTTAACATGCTTATACTTGCAGCAGAGCAACTACTACAAGCTTGTAGTACTAGACCCCATTTTGGCCCATTCTTTAACTGTATTGCATAAGGTGCACAGCGTAAATTCATCAGAATTCCATCACTTATAGCATCATCTCCGAAATGGAACAACCTTGCCCTAATGTTGGGAGGTCAACCTTTGCGTAAATCTAGGATGGTCTTCTAAAGGTGTGCATATACTGGGTGACCTCTATGACAACAGTAGTCTGTGTACTTTCCAGGACCTGAAGGAAACCTTCTATCTCACCACTCGTTCATATTATTTATACCTGCAGCTCCCTTCAATAATTTGTGTCTGCAAAGTTCCCTTAGATACTCCCTTATGTACTCACACTTTTATTGAATGGCTGTCTGTGTTTAAAGGTTTGGTATCAGATCTGTACAATAGATTTATTACGTAAGTACCAGACAGACCTACAGTGTCTGCGCTGTGGGACAGTGGGATACACTTTTAGAAAATAAGGTGCTATTAAGAACTTAAAAGGGTTCTTCGGCTGTCCCCATAGAAGAACCCTTTTTGGTCCCAGATGGAACCCTTTTGGTTCCAGTTAGAACCATTTTGGGATCGATGTAGGACACTTTCCACAGAGGGTTCTACATGGAAGGAGCCAAAAAAGGTTCTCTCTGGAACCAAAAAAGGTTCTCATATGGGGACAGCCGAAGAACCCTTTTGGAACAGTTTTTCCCCCTAAGAGTGTAGGGTATGGGACAATACTTTATTCTCCTTCAGAAACCTAGCTCGTCCATTTCAAACTCCTAGATAGGGCTTACACCACACCTCTTAACTTCCTTTGGAATCGTTTATCTAATAATCCTTTTTGTCATATACTGTATGTAATAACAACTCAATAGATGCTACACTACATATGTCTTGGGAATGTCCCCCCCCAGTCTTAGTTTTTAGGCAGATTGCACCTGTGACGTCTGATGTTACTGGAACTCAGATTATGGCTTTACCTACACTTTTTTAAAATTTTAAACGATGATACTCCTCTGCAGTTGTCTGTCCTTCACTGTAGGCTCTTGCTTGCTGCCATTACATGCAGGGTTTACACCCAATCTGCCACTTAAGAGTACATGGTTATCTAACTTCCAGTCTATTGTTGCACTAGAACTGTCATCAGCTAGGCTCGACAGAGCTCAAAGCAGGGCTCTCGGGTTGTGGACGGTTATTATTGATCTGGTTAGAGAGTTTCTTTTTGTTTTACTTGTATGCAATCTCTGTCATTTCCAATTTGAAGTCTGTAAAGTGTATTGTATGTATCAATCCCAGTATTAATGTATTGTCACGTTCCTGACCTGTTTTCCTTGTTTTTGTATGTGTTTAGTTGGTCAGGGCGTGAGTTGGGGTGGGCATTCTATGTTATGTGTTTCTATGTTTAGGTTCATTGTCTATTGGCCTGATATGGTTCTCAATCAGGGACAGGTGTTTTACGTTTCCTCTGATTGAGAACCATATTAAGGTAGGCTGTTCTCAGTGATTGTTCCTGTGTCTGTGTCTGTCGCACCACACGGGACTGTTTCGTTTTCGTTCGTTTGGTTAGTCTGTTCAGTCTGTTCCTGTTCGTGCGTTCTTCGTGTTATATTGTAAGTTCACATGTTCAGGTCTGTCTACGTCGTTTTGTTGTTTTGTAATTTTCCAAGTGTTTTTCGTGTTCGTCTTTGCTATAATAAATCTTCATTATGTCTTCATACAACGCTGCGTTTTGGTCCGATCCCTACTCCTCCTCTTCAGACGAAGAGGAGGAGAGCAACCGTTACATGTATTTATATGTTTAATAAAAAATCCAGTGAAGCAGTTTGTGACGCCCCAGTGTAGCACATACAGTATGTTACAGTGGCCAACTATCAGTTTTCAAAGCTCATATAGGCTAAGATTACAGGTACAGTATAGGTTTATAGTATATTGCCGTCGGTCTGTTTGCTGAAAGATATCAGGTACTATCAAGTGTCGTGATGCGCCACACTATTGCTGCCTTTTTCAGGGGAAGCAATCTAGTTCAGACAATGGCAGTTTTGTTTTTGTTGCAGGATTAGAAGCTCCGTCATCTATCTGTCTCTGAGTGAACAATAAATGTCTTTCATGGCTCACAGCCCAGAACTAAATACCCTAATATCAAAACCAGAATTAGTAGGGATTCCACAGGCTTCAGTTACCAAGATATTGAAATCCCCCCACCATGACTCAGAGCTATGACGAAGCCTGTGAGGCTAAAATGTTTGAAATGGATTAAAGGGATTCTTTGCAAATGCAGTATATTGTAGCTTTTTTCTTTGAAATATAATTGGACCATTTGATTTGAACCCTCAGATGTACAAGTATATTTCATTTACAATTTCTATGCCGCTACCATGTATGTGCATTGCATGTTAAATGGGACCAGTGATTGAATTGCTTCCTTGGCTGTAACTCTGCAGCAGTTAGGGGAGGTTAATTTCAGCTCAATTCAGTCCGAAATGTAAAATGTTGAAATGAGACAGACTACATCATACACCACAGAACCACACAATCACACTAATACTGTTTTTTGCCTGTAAAAAAAAACGGGGCTATGTTTATATTACCCCCTTACAAACAGGCCCATTTTTATCACATTCTTGCCTGCATATGCATGTCATACCTCCCGTGTGCATGCGGGCATGCCAGTGAGGAGTGGTAGTAGTGGTGTGCAGATGTGGGTGGGCGTCTATTTGAATAAATCCATTGAATATACACCATCAAAAAGAAGTCCATGATTAATTTGTTCAGGCAGGACCTAAGAAACATAAGTCGAATAAAATGTATTTTCAAAACAACAGAATTACATATTTCGAGTTGAATTATGTTAAGTCCAAATGAATAAAATCAACAGTTCCTTATTTTGCTCATTAAACAGACAAGACAAACCTACCCGATCACAGTCAACACACATACAGTACATGTTATAGTAAGAATATAATATAATTGTCACGTTTACTCCCCCTCCCCCTCTCTGGCACTCGACGTCGCCAGGTGTCTCATCGTTACACTCACCTGCGCCTCATGACACTCACCTGGACTCCATCACCTTCCTGATTACCTCCCTTTTATCTGTCACTCCCCTTGGTTCTTTCCCCAGGCGTTATTGACTGTTTCTGTTTCATGTCTGTACGCTTTTTGTGTTTCTTGTTTTGTCCCATGTTCGTTTATTCATTAAATGATTCACTCTCTGTACTTGCTTCCCGACTCCTAGCATACACGTTACACCTCACCAAGGGGAAGCAACAGGGATCTCTTCCAAGTGCCGCTGCTGAAGCTGAAGCGACCGGCCATGCCTCAGCTGGCTCGACAGGTTCTCAAGCCTCGGTTGGCTCGTCAGGCTCACGTGCCTCAGCTGGCTTGTCAGGCTTCCATGTCTCAGCTGGCTCTACAGGTCCCCACGCCTCAGCAGAAGTGACCGTCGCCGTCGTCCGGTGGCTGGAGCCGGAAGTCAGGGAGGGGGTGCTGTCACGTTTACTCCCTCTCCCCCTCTCGGGCGCTCGACGTCGCCTGTTGTCTCATTACACCTTCCTGATTACCTCCCCTATATCTGTCACGACCGTCGTTCAAGGAAGACCAAGGTGCAGCGTGGTTAGCGTACATTTTATTTTATTAGAAAAATGTCGCCAACAAAACAAGAAATAACAAAAACGACCGTGAAGCTACAAGGGCTATAGTGCCCCTAACAAAGACAACTTCCCACCATGACAAAAGGGAAAAAGGCTGCCTAACTATTATTCCCAATCAGAGACAACGATAGACAGCTGTCCCTGATTGAGAACCATACCCGGCCAACACATAGAAATACAAAAACATAGAAATCAGAACATAGAATGCTCACCCCAAAACACACCTTGACTAAACCAAATAGAGACATAAAAGGCTCTCTAAGATCAGGGCGTGACAGTACAAAGGTGAGGACTCCGGCCACAAAACCTGAGCCTATAGGGGAGGGTCTGGGTGGGCATCTATCCGCGGTGGCGGCTCTGGTGCGGGACGTAGACCCCGCTCCACCTCTGGCTCACCCCACTTTGTTGGTGCCTCTGGTGCGGGGACCCTCGTTGTGGGCCCCGGACTGGGGACCGTCGCTGGAGGCTCCGGACTGTAGACCGTCGCTGGAGGCTTCGTGCCATGGATCATCACTGGAGGCTTCGTGCCATGGATCATCACTGGACCGTGGAGACGCACTGGAGGTCTGGAGAGCAGAGCTGGCACAACCCGTCCTGGCTGGATGCTCACCCTAGCCCGGCAACTGCGGGGCGTTTGCACAGGACGCACTGGGCTGTGAGAGCGCACCAGAGACACTGTGTGTAGAGCCGGCGCAGGATATACTGGGCCGAGGAGGCACACTGGAGGTCTGGAGAGCAGAGCTGGCACAACCCGTCCTGGTTGGATGCTCACCCTAGCCCGGCAACTGCGGGGTGCTGGCACAGGACGTATTGGGCTGTGGACACGCACCGGAGACACAGTGCGCAGAGCCGGCGCAGGATATCCTGGACCGAAGAGACGCACTGGAGGCCAGATGTGCTGAGCCGGCACCATCCGTCCTGGCTGGATGCCCACTCTAGCCCGGCCGATGCGGGGAGCTGGAATATAGCGCACCGGGCTATGAGTGCGCACTGGAGACACCCTGCGCAGAGCCGCATAACATGGGGCCTGACTAGTCACACTCTCCCCACGGTAAGCACGAGGAGTTGACTCAGGTCTCCAACCTGACTCCGCCAATCTCCTCGTGTGGGGGCTGCCTCTCGTGCCTGCTCCGCTGTGCCATCTCCTCGTATTGTTGCCGCTCTGCTTTAGCTGCTTCCAGTTCCTCCTTAGGACGGCGGTATTCTCCAGCCTTTGCCCAGGGTCCTTTGCCCTCCAGTATCTCCTCCCATGTCCATTTCTCCAGAAAACGCTGCTCCACCTTACCATGCTGCTTGGTCCGTTTGTGGTGGGAAGTTCTGTCACGACCGTCGTTCAAGGAAGACCAAGGTGCAGCGTGGTGAGCGTACATTTTCTTTTATTAGTAAAATGTCGCCAACAAAACAAGAAATAAGAAAAACGACCGTGAAGCTACAAGGGCTATAGTGCCCCTAACAAAGACAACTTCCCACAATGACAAAGGGGGAAAAGGCTGCCTAAGTCTGCTTCCCAATCAGAGACAACGATAGACAGCTCTCCCTGATTGAGAACCATACCCGGCCAACACATAGAAATACAAAAACATAGAAATCAGAACATAGAATGCCCACCCCAAATCACACCCTGACCAAACCAAATAGAGACATAAAAGGCTCTCTAAGGTCAGGGCGTGACACCTGAGGCGTTATTGTTTCTGTTTATATGTTTCATGTCTGTACGCTACTCATGTTTCTTGTTTTGTTCCATGTTCGTTTATTCATTAAATTCACTCCCTGTACTTGCTTCCCGACTCGTAGCATACACGTTACAATAATAGAATAAAATACTAATAATATTTCTCCCACACAAGTTTATGTCACCGCTGTCATATGAAACATAGCCAATGCTTTCTTGATCCACGTTTCATCTCTTTCCTACCCTCCACTTGTTAAACTACATTTCCCCAGCCCAATTGTAGCCTAACCAATATCCAAATGGAGATTCAGTGAAGAGAAGAAAAAAAACGGACATCAAAGCTGTCCCAATCGAATGGTGCTGAAATGATCATCTAGGCAGAACTTTACCAAAAGTATTACTAGGTCGTTAGGCGCTAAAACAAGTTTTGGCTTTGATACCGGCAACACCTTTCAGCTAAAGTTGGCGGAAAAAGGTCTTAGCATGAAAGGGATATAAACAATGTTCTCTCAAAAAAAAAATTGGGCACTGAGCTAATTTCAGGTCGGCTGAGAGCAAACTTGAACTTTGAATATTCTGTGCAACTGCTGCCGCGCGTTTACTGTGAACACTGACATGCTGACCACACCACTCGCGTTACGTAAGCGAGCGTTGGAAAATAAATGTACACGTACAATTCAACAATTTCATCCAAACTGCTCGCATGCGTTAACGAGTGTCTGCGTAGCCAGGCGCTAAAGTCCCGCCTCTCCCATCTCCTCATTGGCTTTTAGGAGCATATACCCACGTGGGTGGTTGAAAGAAGAACGGTGGTTCACACTCCCGTACAGCTGGTGGTGGTAATGCACCTTAAAGTTTGTTGCCAAGCGCCATATGAAGTCCAAAGAAGAAGAAGAAGCAGGGTCTGTAGTGACGCCTCTAGCACTGAGATGCAGTGCCTTGGACCGCTGCACCACTCGGGAGCCCCTACATTCCATGACAGTTTTGAGAAAAAAAACATGCAGGGCTTGACATTAATCTTTTCACCAGTTGTACTTCAGACGAGGTGGTGACTGAAAATGTTGTTGTGTTGTTTGATGCAAGAAACCACTTTACAAAATAAAATGCTTTATTATTCCCATACCATTATTAAAGAGAATCAGACAAATTATGCTACGCTCTGCCTATTGGCTACTTAGCTTATTCAAGCCCGTCTCAAAATACAACACCGCAGCTGATTGGTTATGGGGCACCGGTCTGTGTAGAGTGTGGGCCTGAGTCATGCCCGTCAATGCAATAGAATCCTACTCTGATGCGTTCAGCCTACAACAAAATGTCTTGCATAGTTTTTTTTTCCTGTGTGTGTTGCATTGAAAGTGGCTAATAAGAATTGATTCAATCACAATTACCACTGCAAAGGGAAACATTGATAGTGTTAACTACCGGGGGAAATTCTATAAAGTTGAGTGAAATTCAACCACACACATCCCAAAGAGAAAAGAGCATGGTCATTAATAGTGTGTCACTATGCATGAATGATTGTGTAACCAGGGGCGTAGCGTTGGTTTAAGAGGTGGGGGGGACAGAAACTGGCGGGGGGTCTTTAATGACGTGTTATAAACGACCAAAGGTGTTTGACTTTATAGTAAGTACAGCGTCATATGACATAATATAATATATTAGTATGTATGTGTTATGAATGACTTTATAGGAAGTGCAACGTCATGCAATATATAGTCTTTATGGATGTGTATTGAATGGCCTACGGTGTCTCACTTCAAACTAAGTATTGGTATTCCTCTTCTGTTCCCATGCTGGAGACCAGGGCTTGATTACTATCTATTACAATGGTGCCAACATTTTGTGGCTGGTCTTTCAGATGGGGAGAGGGTGAATGTGTCAAAGTCCAGACTGGGCCCAGCCAGAAATAAGCCATGTTCAAATAACTTACGTTGGGGGCTTTCATCAAGGTAAGTGTTTCTTGGTGTAACACTTTTGCGCACACAGCACATACAGTGCCTTCGGAGGGTATTCAGACCCCTTGACCTTTTCCACATTTTGTTATGTCACAGCCTTATTCTAAAATTGATTCAATAAAAAAATCCTCAGCAATCCACACACAATACCATATTGCCATGACTGGCCTGTGCGGGTCAGGCTACCGTGGACCATAATCCTACAGAGATATCTCTCACACCCACCAGCGGGGGAGAGGTCGAGAGGTATGGAGGTGGGGGGGGTTTATGACACCTCACGCCCATTGTAAATCTTAAGGCAGCCGGCAAAATCCCTTTGTCCTCTCAGTATGGAGGAATGGAATGTATGATGGGCCTATGGAGAACCTACCTCTGAACAGTAACATGTGAACAGTCTGAACAGTAACAAATGGACTTTGGGACAATATGTTTCGTCAGCCAAAATGGTAGTAATGACGATAGATGGAATACGAAAATGAATGTCGTTTTTGTTATGTTATTACAAGTTAAATGACGACGTTATAACGAAAACATTGTAACTTGAAGAGTTTTCACAATATGTACTTGATGTTTGCATGCTGTGCGTTGCGTGGAAAATGTCCAGATCAAAGGGAATGTTTTTGTAGTTGAAATGTGAAGTTAGTTGTCTAAATTGGATCTGAGTCAAATCCAGACCTTGCCTCTTAACTAGTTACGCCCAGAGCACTTGCTCTAGAGGTGGAAACGCCCATTTCTGACCCAAGGGTATAAAACATGTGAGTTAAGAATTAACATTATGACTAAGTGACCACGAGTTGCAGCCAAGGTTCGATTAGTTTTAAACCCAAAACGCAACAAGAGGTTGAAGAAGACAAAGGAACCTTTTAACAATCTATGCTACGGATGAGTAGCGGTGTCTAAGAGGGTGATTTCAAGCAGGACCACCTGGTTACCACTCTCCAAGGAATCGTGTGTCTACACTGCTTCCATTCCCACGCTGGAACCATCTGCCTTCCTGAAGACAAACAATGTATACGAAATGCTTCAGTCTGGTTTTAGACCCCATCATAGCACTGAGACTGCACTTGTGAAGGTGGTAAATTACCTTTTAATGGCGTCAGACCGAGGCTCTGCATCTGTCCTCGTGCTCCTAGACCTTAGTGCTGCTTTTGATACCATCGATCACCACAGTCTTTTGGAGAGATAGGAAACCCAAATTGATCTACACGGACAAGTTCTGGCCTGGTTTAGATCTTATCTGTCGGAAAGATATCAATTTGTCTCTGTGAATGGTTTGTCCTCTGACAAATCAACTGTAAATTTCGGTGTTCCTCAAGGTTCCGTTTTAGGACTACAATTGTTTTCACTAGATATTTTACCTCTTGGGGATGTCATTCGAAAACATAATGTTAACTTTCACTGCTATGCGGATGATACACAGCTGTACATTTCAATGAAACATGGTGAAGCTGTCACGCCCTGGCCTTAGTTATCTTTGTTTTCTTTATTATTTTAGTTAGGTCAGGGTGTGACATGGGGGATGTATGTGTTTTTGTATTGTCTAGGGGTTTTTGTATGTTTATGGGGGCAGTGTCTAGTATAGGTGTTTGTATGTCTATGGCTGCCTAGATTGGTTCTCAATTAGAGGCAGCTGTTGTTCATTGTCTCTGATTGAGAGCCATATTTAGGCAGCCATATTCATTGGGTATTTCGTGGGTAATTGTCTATGTTTGACGTTAGTAGCTTGTGTCTGCACTTTCGTTTGTTAGCTTCACGGTCGTTTGTTTTTTTGTTTAGTTTGTATTAGTGTTCGTGTTTGTTTCTTCTTCATTAAAAAAAGAAGATGTATTTACATCACGCTGCGCCTTGGTCCTCTCTTTCACCTAAAGACGATCGTGACAGAAGCCCCAAAATTGCCCTCGCTAGAAGCCTGTGTTTCAGACATAAGGAAGTGGATGGCTGCAAACTGTCTACTTTTAAATTCGGACAAAACATTGATGCTTGTTCTAGGTCCCAAGAAACAAAGCAATCTTCTGTTGGATCTGACAATTAATCTTGATGGTTGTACAGTCGTCTCAAATAAAACTGTGAAGGACCTCGGCGTTACTCTGGACCCTGATCTCTCTTTTGACGAACATATCAAGACTGTTTCAAGGACAGCTTTTTTCCATCTACGTAACATTGCAAAAATCAGAAACTTTCTGTCCAAAAATTATACAGAAAAATGTATCCATGCTTTTGTTACTTCTAGGTTAGACTACTGCAATGCTCTACTTTCCGGCTACCCGGATAAAGCACAAAATACACTTAGGTTAGTGCTAAATACAGCTGCTAGAATCCTGACTAGAACCCCAAAATTTGATCATATTACTCCAGTGCTAGCCTCCCTACACTGGCTTCCTGTTAAGGCAAGGGCTGATTTCAAGGTTTTACTGCTAACCTACAAAGCATTACATGGGCAAGCTCTTACCTATCTTTCCGATTTGGTCCTGCCGTACATACCTACACGTACGCTATGGTCACAAGACGCAGGCCTCCTAATTGTCCCTAGAATTTCTAAGCAAACAGCTGGAGGCAGGGCTTTCTCCTATAGAGCTCCATTTTTATGGAATGGTATGCCTACCCATGTGAGAGATGCAGACTCGGTCTCAACCTTTAAGTCTTTACTGAAGAATAATCTCTTCAGTAGGTCATATGATTGAGTGTAGTCTGGCCCAGGAGTGTGAAGGTGAACGGAAAGGCTCAGGAGCAACGAACCACCCTTGCTGTCTCTGCCTGGTCGGTTCCCCTCTCTCCACTGGGATTCTCTGCCTCTAACCTTATTACAGAGGCTGAGTCACTGGCTTACTGGTGCTCCTCCATGCCGTCTCTAGGAGGGGTGCGTCACTTGAGTGGGTTGAGTCGCTGACCTGGTCTTCCTGTCTAGGTTGGCGCCCCCTTAGGTTGTGCCGTGGCGGAGATCTTTGTGGGCTATACTCGGCCTTGTCTCAGGATGGTAAGTTGGTGGTTGAAGATATCCCTCTAGTGGTGTGGGGGCTGTGCTTTGGCAAAGTGGGTTGGGTTATATCCTGCCTGTTTGGCCCTGTCCGGGGGTATTATCGGATGGAGCCACAGTGTCTCCTGACCCCTCCTGTCTCAGCCTCCAGTATTTATGCTGCAGTAGTTTGTGTCGGAGGGCTAGGGTCAGTCTGTTATACCTGGAGTATTTCTCCTGTCTTATCCGGTGTCCTGTGTAAATTTAAGTATGCTCTCTCTAATTCTCTCTCTCTTTCTTTCTCTCTCTCGGAGGACCTGAGCCCTAGGACCATGCCTCAGGACTACCTGGCCTGATGACTCCTTGATGTCCCCAGTCCACCTGGCCATGCTGCTGCTCCAGTTTCAACTGTTCTGCCTGCGGCTATGGAACCCTGACCTGTTCACCGGATGTGCTACCTGTCCCAGACCTGCTGTTTTCAACTCTCTAGAGACAGCAGGAGCGGTAGAGATACTCTCAATGATTGGCTATGAAAAGCCAACTAACATTTACTCCTGAGGTGGTGACTTGTTGCACCCTCGACAACTACTGTGATTATTATTATTTGACCATGCTGGTCATTTATGATTATTTGAACATCTTGGCCATGTTCTGTTATAATCTCCACCCGGCACAGCGAGAAGAAGACTGGCCACCCCTCGTAGACGGGTTCATCTCTAGGTTTCTTCCTAGGTTCTGGCCTTTCTGGGAGTTTTTCCTAGCCACCGTGCTTCTACACCTGCATTGCTTGCTGTTTGGTGTTTTAGGCTGGGTTTCTGTACAGCACTTTGATATATCAGCTGATGTAAGAAGGGCTATATAAATAAATGTGATTTTGATTTGATCGCACGGCTGATTAGCCGTCCTCAGAAAACCCCTCTTTCAGCACAAAGGCGAGAAAACAGATCACTAAGAGAAAGGACACTGGCATCGTGTGGACAATCAGAGATTGTTACCATTATACCTGGTAGCAATAAGTGTCGCCATCAGAGGAGAAGTCGGAACTGTATAGTTCCCTTAAGGAAAAGCACCTTTAGTAAATTTGCTTTCTCTATGAGAGCTTCCCATGTCTGGAATACACTGCCATCAGACACACATAACTGCACCAGATATCAGATTTGTGAACATAATCCCTAGCTGTGTATTGCCGCTTTCCATGTTGTCTGTGGTCTGTAGCTTTTGAGGTGTGGAAACACTTTGTTGCTTTTATGAATTTTGTCTTGCTTCTTTTTGTTCTTTGTTGCTCTGTCTGTATGCTATGTCTTGCTTGTCCTATGTTGCTCTGCGTGTGCTCACTGCTCAATGATTGTCTATATTGTAATCGTTTTTAATAACCTGCCCAGGGACTGCGGTTGAAAATTAGCCGGCTGGCTAAAACCGGCACTTTTACTGAAACGTTGATTAATGTGCACTGTTCCTGTAAAAATAAAATAAACTCAAACTCGGTCCATGAAGAGAGACCCCATCGTAGACCTTCGACACGTAATTTCATCATTATATTCTGAACCATAAGAGCGGCAGTTCGGGGCAAGGTTAGGGTTAAACTAAGCATAGTTTACAAATGTACACAAGTGTGCTTTTCTCTCAAAGTACAGAGAGAACCTTGATGAAAACTTGCTCCAGAGCGCTCAGGACCTGACTGGGGCAAAGGATCACCTTCCAACAGGACAAGGACCCTAAGCACACAGCCAAGACAATGCAGGAGTGTCTTCGGGACAAGTCTCTGAATGTCCTTGAGTGGCTCAGCCAGAGCCCGGAATTAACCCAATTGAACATCTCTGGAGATACCTGAAAATAGCTGTGCAGCAACTCTCCCCATCCAACCTGACAGATCTGAGATGATCTGCAGAGAAGAATGGGAGAAACTCCACGTGTGACAAGCTTGTAGCGTCATACCCAAGAAGACTCAAGGCTGTAATCGCTGCCAAAGTTGCTTCAACAAAGTTCTGAGTAAAGTGTCTGAATACTTATGTTAAAGTGATATTTCAGTTTTTTATTTGTAATTAATTAGCAGAAAAATTTTTAAATATATTTTTGCTTTGTCATTATGGTGTATTGATGAGTAAAAATAACAATTTAATACATTTTAGAATAAGGCTGTAACGTAACAAAATGTGGAAAAGGTTGAGGGGTTTAAATATTTTCCGAAGGCACTGTATAAGCCTGGGATATCAACCATTCAAAGTTGGTCTTAGTGGGAGTGACCAAATAATTCTATTGGAGTGACCTTACTGAGTAAAATATTTGACATCATTCCACCAGGTGTTACCAGTTAACACAGCCGCAAAGACATAATTACGACTAAACCCTGCCCATTTGCACAATTTCCCTTCTTAAAATCTGATTTTAAACCTAACCCTAACTAATGAAGGGCAGGTTTTATGCGTTGGTCCGCCAGACCTTCCACACATTTAGACAGAACTGTCTGGGAACGAAATTAGGTGTAATGTGACGAGCATGACTTCACTTTAGAGTGTGTGCCATCCATCCTTCAGCACAACATGTCACCCACCCTTTATAAAGCACGTTTATATCACATTTGACATTGATGATTATGTCACACAGTTTTGCCACATTTATAAAGCATAACCTACGGTTCTAGATGCTTTGTAACACATTTACGTAGTGCTTATGAAGGCATTATGAAGCCTTTATTAGCTGAACACCATTTAAAGCAGGACCCATATAGTCAAAATGAAATTAATAACATTATTATTTAAATATTCTAACAATGTGGTAACTATCCCAATATTGGGATATGCATAGGCACTTGAGGAACTCATACTCTTGTGTAAGACTTATAAAACTACAAAAAGCCAACTTAAAGAAATAAAGTTTAGTCAAGTTAGAACTATTTTCTAGCTAACAAGGTAGAGCACTTGAATTGTTATGAACACACACTTCTGTCCATCTCCAACTGTTTGAACAGCATGTTGAAATCAAGTGGTCTACCTTATTTCTTAGAATGAGCACGAGTTGCCATTTCCTATATTTGTGTTTTATGCTTATTGCACATTTATAAAACACAGATTCTTTTGAGTGTTTTTTTCGCATTGTTTGTAACTTATTTTGTACATAATGTTGCTACTACCGTCTCATATGACCGAAAAGAGATTCTGGATATCAGAACAGCGATTACTCACCTCAAACTGGACAAAGAGTTTTCTTTAATGTGTCAGACGCGAAAGATATACTGTTTCTCCGAGACCAAGCCCAAATCCCTGTCATTCGCGTGAAGAAAAGACGGAAATACAGGGGGCGCAGACTGTGGTGCATTGTGATAATTCGTCGGACCATAAATCCATCCTCCTGATTCCTGCTTACAAGCAAAAACTAAAGCAGAAAGTACCAGTGACTCGCTCAATAAGGAAGTGGTCAGATGATATGGATGCTATGCTACAGGACTGTTTTGCTAGCACAGACTGGAATATGTTCCGCGATTCAACCAATGGCATTAAGGAGTATACCACCTCAGTCACCGGCTTCATCAATAAGGGCATCGGCGACGTCATCCCCACAGTGACCGTACGTACATATCCCATACAGAAGCTATGGATTATAGGCAACATCCGCACCAAGCTAAAGGCTAGAGCTGCCGCTTTCAAGGAGCAGGACACTCATCCGGACGCTTATAAGAAATCCCACTATGCCCTCAGACGAACGATCAAACAGGCAAGGCGTCAATACAGGACTAAGATTGAATCCTACTACACCAGCTCTGACGCCCGTCGGATGTGGCAGGGCTTGAAAACTATTACGGACTACAAAGGGAAACCCAGCCGAGAGCTGCCCAGTGACGCGAGCTTACCAGACAAGCTAAATGCCTTTTATGCTCGCTTCGAGGCAAGCAACACTGAAGCATGCATGAGAGTACCAGCTGTTCCGGACAACTGTGTGATCACGGTCTCCGTAGCCGATGTGAGTAAGATCTTTAAACAGGTCAACATTCACAAGGCCTCAGGGCCAGACAGATTACCAGGACGTCTACTCAGAGCATGCGCGGACCAACTGGCAAGTGTCTTCACTGAAATGTTCAACCTCTCCCTAACCGAGTCTGTCATACCTACATGTTTCAAGCAGACCAACATAGTCCCTGTGCCCAAGAAAGAAAAGGTAACCTGCCTAAATGACTACCGCCCCGTATTACTCACGTGGGTAGCCATGAAGTGCTTTGAAAGGCTGGTCATGGCTCACATCAACACCATCATCCCAGAAACCCTAGACCCACTCCAATTCGCATACTGCACCACAGATGAATTAATCTAATTCGCAGTCCACACTGCTCTTTCCCAACTGGACAAAATGAACACCTACATGAGAATGCTGTTCATTGACTATAGCTCAGCGTTCCACACCATAGTGCCCACAAAGCTCATCACTAAGCTAAGGACCGTGGAACTAAACACCTCCCTCTGCAACTGTGTCCTGGACTTCCTGACTGGCCGCCCGAGGTGGTAAGGGCAGGGAACAACACATCTGCCACGCTGATCCCCTAGCACGGGGGCCCCTCAGGAGTGTCCAAACACACCAAGACAGTTGTGAAGAAGGCACGACAACACCTTTTCCCGATCAGAAGACTGAAAAGATTTGGCATGTGGTCCCCAGATCCTCAACGTTCTACAGCTGCACTATCGAGAGCATCCTGACCGTTTGCATCATCACCTGGTATGGCAGCTGCTCGGCATCTGACCGTAAGGCCCTAGAGAGGGTAGTGCGTACGGCCCAGTACATCACTGGGGCCAAGCTTCCTGCCTTTCAGGACCTCTATACTAGGCAGTGTCAGAGGAAGGCCACAAAAATTGTCAAAATTATCAAAGACTCCGGTCACCCAAGCCATAGACTGTTCTCTCTGCTACCGCATTGGGAAGCGGTACCAGAGCGCCAAGTCGAGGTACAAAAGGCTCCTGTCAAAGCCCCTCAAAGGGAGAGACACAGAACCATTCAAAAAGTTGGTGCTGGCTTATAAGCTCAATATTCGGTTCCTAAATGTTTACATGGATCTACTTATTCTGGACAAAGTTCCACGTAATGGAAACAGATCAGTGTTTTAGATTACATTACATTCTTACTTAAATCACTGGTGCTACCCAAACTATTGAGTACTAATAATTGGAAATTGTCAAAAACGTCTCTTACCCTTATTATTCATACCTCTGTCCCAAATTTCCCCACTGTGTCCCTTACAGTCTGTTTTTTGTTTAGTGAGCATTGGCGGCTATCTATTGTTCCACAGGAAGCTTACCTCTAACCCAAACACCAGATGGCGGCCTCTAATTAGGATGCTGGCTGGCCTTCTAGGGAGAGTTGCAAAGAAAAAGCCATATCTCAGACTGGCCAATAAAAATAAAAGATTAAGATGGGCAAAAGAACACAGACACTGGACAGAGGAACTCTGCCTAGAAGGTTAGCATACCAGAGTCGCCTCTTCACTGTTGACGTTGAGACTGGTGTTTTGCGGGTACTATTTAATGAAGCTGCCAGTTGAGGACTTGTGAGGCATCTGTTTCTCAAACTAGACACTCTAATGTACTTGTCCTCTTGCTCAGATGTGCACCAGGGCCTCCCACTCCTCAATCTATTCTGGTTAGAGCCAGTTTGCGCTGTTCTGTGAAGGGAGTAGTACATAGCGTTGTACGAGATGTTCAGTTTCTTGGCAATCTCTCGCATGGAATAGCCTTCATTTCTCAGAACAAGAACAGACTGACGAGTTTCAGAAGAAAGGTCTTTGTTTCTGGCTCTCTAATTCACTCAGTACATTATAGCAAAATTTCAATCTCTTATTATCCAATTTTCAATCAGCTTATAATACATATTTCAATCTCTTGTTATCCAAATTTCAATCAGCTTAATATCCAAATTTTAATCAATCAGCTCATTATCCAAATTTCAATCTTAATAGTAATAATTTCAATCCATTTGTAATCCAAATTTCAAATCAGCTTAATACGTCATATCTCACAATCACATAATTTCGCTGTTGGCTGGGCTCCCTGCCTGTGCCATTAAACCCCTACAACTCATCCAGAACGCCGCAGCCCGTCTGGTGTTCAACTTTCCCAAGTTCTCTCACGTCACCCCGCTCCTCCGCTCTCTCCACTGGCTTCCAGTTGAAGCTCGCATCCGCTACAAGACCATGGTGCTTGCCTACGGAGCTGTGAGGGGAACGGCACCTCCGTACCTTCAGGCTCTGATCAGGCCCTACACCCAAACAAGGGCACTGCGTTCATCCACCTCTGGCCTGCTCGCCTCCCTACCTCTGAGGAAGTACAGTTCCCGCTCAGCCCAGTCAAAACTGTTCGCTGCTCTGGCACCCCAATGGTGGAACAAACTCCCTCACGACGCCAGGTCAGCGGAGTCAATCACCACCTTCCGGAGACACCTGAAACCCCACCTCTTTAAGGAATACCTAGGATAGGATAAAGTAATCCTTCTAACCCCCCCCCCCTTAAAAGAGTTAGATGCACTATTGTAAAGTGGTTGTTCCACTGGATATCATAAGGTGAATGCACCAATTTGTAAGTCGCTCTGGATAAGAGCGTCTGCTAAATGACTTAAATGTAAATGTAAATAATTTTCACATCCACATTCACTAAGTACTATTCCCAAACACACACGGTGATCTCCCTTATTACCCCATGTGCATCTTCAACAATTCTCGTCGTTACTTGCTATGCACCAGGCCGAATCAATCATCCTGTTCGTTGACGCCAAATTGTCGTGGGAATTCTACACAGAGACACTCAATGTTAAATGAACCATTCTTTATTATCAGCGCGCTGGAGAGGTTCCAACCAACTCGGCAGGTAGCCTAGTGGTTAGAGCGTTGGACTAGTAACCGGAAGGTTGCAAGATTGAATCCCCAAGCTGACAAGGTAAAAATCTGAAAATAAGAATTTGTTCTTAACTGACTTGCCTAGTAAAATAAAGGTATACTAAGTAGATGTTGCACTAAGTAGATGTTTATCAGGAGCTACACCTGGGGCAGTCATGTTAGTTCTCTTATATACAGACAGGTTATATTTGCCCGGATTTAGCTTATTCATCGTTCATAATTAATTCATCACATACGTTTGCTTCATTCATGTGACCGACCAATAACCGGGTCACCAATACCTCACCATGCTTCTTCTCTCTAAGCTGAGACCTTGAAACTGAGATATCCCTTTCTCTAAACAAGGTTGTGGGCGTACTGCCAAATTGCAGATACTGATAGTGAGGATTTGTTCAATCCGTCACTTGCATGAACACAGAAATTGGTTATTAGAAAACCACACGAATAGAACACAAAAATTGGTTATTTAGAAAAGCACAAACTTAAAAATGTCCATCACACTCCTTAACAGCTTCTACCCACAAGCCATAAGACTGTTTACTACCTAATTCTATATTAAGTATTGTAGTATTCTATAGTAAATGGTAGTATTTTTTCATGTGGGATGTTCCTGTGCAAGAGAGCGGCTATGATAGCAGAAGCACATAAGGCCTTATCTGATGATATGGAGTCTGAGCTTGCCAAACATATCAAGAATCTCACAGATCATTTACATGGGCTTATAGTAGTCTCAAATGCAGAGAACCTACTTACGAATTGGCACATTGAAACAACATCAATGTCCCAAACAACTGGTCAACAAATGGAAGGGTAAGTGATATTGAACAGAGATATCTACATCTGAATATAGGCATACATTAAAGATAAACAATATACCACACCCCAAATTCGATGAATTAAACGTTGGCCTACCAGCACCATCACCCACTGTCACAGGACACCATTACACACTTACCTTAAGGCGGCTCAACTTACCCTGTCCCTATGCTCAAGTTGTGCCAAGAGAGAACACTTTTTTTGTTTTGAAAACTGTTGTGTACATGAATTCTGATTATTTCCAGGGATACAGTACACAACATCCGGAACTATATGTAGATCTTAGTTAGAAAGAATACTACATTTCCCTTGACGTAGCGATGCTGAATGTAAAAAAGGGATCAACGTACCCCGCAATACCCGGAGCAATTTAGCGTGCCGGCCCTACTTTTTCCACACCTTCTATGAGTCAACTATTTATAATGCATTATGAATGCACTTAAAGTGTCCTTAATCGCTCCATAGTACATTAGACAGGCCAAGCATTTATAACAGCTCATAACTCGCAGCCTTTATAAATGCCTAAAGTCTGCGGGTTCACACGTTACAACATGAATGTTCGCAGAACAACTCTCAAGCAGCGCTTAAAACAGCTAGGTTTTTTAACAGTTGAGAGGTATAATTGCTAAAACTGCTGGTTTGTTTTTATACTGTTGTAGATAGTTTCCCCCCACACACGTCCTATTCTACTTTTTTTTGTTCCTCTTTTTTTATTCTTGTAAAGTGTGTTGTGCCCCCTATTAAATGCATGTCATTGTTTCAGAAATATCTCAAGTCATTGAGTGACTTCTCTTTTCTAGAGAAGTCTGGCAAAGACAGAGGAAGACAAAGACAGAGGAAGTAGCAAGATGTGAATTTACAGTGGTTTGAATTTATAGTGACCTAATGGCAGAACCATGGCAAAATTGCAATAGTGATGATTGGTGTTCTCCCCTGGGATAGGAGTCAAAGGAGGCAGAGTTAGATCTTTGGTGGCATATTCTAATAAGAATTTCCTTATTCTGGTCCTTGAAGACTGTTAAGCATGTTGGTTGTTGTGCTTACTGTATTTCATTGTCAGTTTAGTAATTTCAACTGATTGTTTACTGAAAGAGATGGTTCACTTGGAAGTCGTCTGTGTGCCTGTAGTAACTATGATTAAGGTTATTTGGCATACTACTTACCCAAAAAGACTTGAGGCTGTAATCGCTGCCAAAGGTGCTTCAACAAAGTACTGAGTAAAGGATCTAAATACTTATTTAAATGTTATTTCAGTTTTGTATTTTTAAATAAATCTGCAAAAATGTCTGAACCTGTTTTTGCTTTTTCATTATGGGGTATTGTGTATTGATTGATGAGGGGAAAAAACTATTTAACCAATTTTAGAATAAGGCTGTAACAACAAAATGTGGAAAAAGTGAAGGGTCTGAAAATGCTCTTTCCGAATGCTCTGTATCAATGGATAAATTGGACAATTGTGAACAAGTTCATTTCAGGAAGATGTGTAACTTGTAACTCAGAGCGAACGTCGGCAACTAAAAAACTTTGATTGAATTATTTTGAGTGGCAAAAACAATTTAGCAGCGGTGTAGCTAAATGGCTATAGGCGGGGAGAAAGGTATAACCTGAGCCCAATCTATGTAGTACTGACGTGCTGACAAACAAACATGAACACTTTCCCTAGAGTGAGCAAATTGAATGCAGTGAGTGAACACCGTTCACAAAAAAATATAAAAAATTAACCAGCTGGGCACAGACATCAACTCACCGTCTATTCCACATTGTTCAACATAATTTCATTGAAATGTGGAAACAATGTTGACTCAACCAGTGTGTGTCACCATTTCTATTAATATGAACTATAACGTCCGTGGTTGCTAGGTGTCCAATTAGGATGTTGTATTTTGGGATATGGTGATGGGTGTAAGAGACAAGATGTTATTGTGATGTTAATTACTGCTACACCTCTTCACAGGACATGCGAGGTGTAGACTCCTTCCAACTATGAATAAGAAAAGTCCATCCCAAAGAGTGAAGAAAATAGCCCATAGACCGAATGACAACTTTTTTATATAACAGGAGCATTGACCAGGTAACATTTTACACTATAATACTCCCAGTGATATATTGCACAACTGAAACTATTAAGATCAAAACGAAAAACCAGTCCATCAAGGCAATAATGGCTTATTGTGTGACTATTTTAGCAAACCTTTCCATTATGGTTTTTATTATTAATCCGTAATAGTGGTTGAAAGTCATATTTACATTGTTATAGTGCTTATTACTACTAATTCCTTTTGTATATAATACAACAAAAACTTGTGATTCCAAAGTGGTAGCAACAACACTTTCTAATTCTTATCCACATAATAACATGATTAATACTTGGGCCATTCCACGAAATGAGTCCCTTTTGCATCACTTTGATATTTTAAGCAACAATTGTGCACTAATATGTCACACCTGTCTTTGTGCTCGTCTCCACTGCCCTCCTGGTGTCGCCCATCTTTCCCATTATCCCCAGTGTATTTATACCTGTTCTGTTTGTCTGTTGCCAGTTCGTTTTGTTCGTCAAGCCTACCAGAGTTTTTCCCCTTGCTTCTGTCTTTTTCTCTTTTCTAGTTTTCCCGGTTCTGACCATTCGTCCTGCCCTGACCCTGAGCCTGCCTGCCGTTCTGTACCATTGTCACACTACCCTGGATTACTGACCTCTGCCTGCCTTGATCCTGAGACTGCCTGCCGTTCTGTACCTTATGGACTCTGATCTGGACTACTGACCTCTGCCTGCCCTTGACCTGTCATTTTTCCTGCCCACTGTTATAGTAATAGACTTGTGTTACTTCGACACTGTCTGCATCTGGGTCTTCTCCTGAAATGTGATAGTACAAACTGGCCCTGACTTACCAAGCAGACTCGGACCAGATCCACAACGCCAACTCCTCCCAAGGAGCCACCATTGGAAGGCACGAGGAGTTGCTTAGTAGACTTATGGACGGGTTCCAGACCTTGGCCGAATGCCATGATCGAGCGTTAAACACATTGCTGGAGCAATTCCGCGGGTTGTCTGTCTGGCAGCCTACCACGACGGTAACTTGCCAGCCCCTCAGTAACCCGGCTTTTAGCGGCGCCGCCTCCCCGGCCACCCTGATTTCTTTGGAACCCCTCTTACCTCCCCCGGAACGCTTCGATGGAGAATCGGGAACCTGTCAGGCGTTTCTCGCTCAGTGTTCCCTCATCATCGAGCTGCAGCCCTCCTCAGTCTTGCAGCCTTGGACCACTCTAAGACAGCGTACCTCATCACGCTGATGTCAGGGAGGGCTCTTGCCTGGGCCACGGCAGTATGGGAACAACAGTTGGCCGTATGCTTCAGTCTGGAGGAGTTCGTGGCGGAGGTGAAGAACGTTTTCAATGCTCCATTGTTCGGGAGAAGACTCCCGCAGTGTGGCAGACTATGTGGTGGATTTCCACACGTTGGCATCTGAGAGTGCCTGGAACCCGGAAGCGCTGTTCGACATATTCCTACACAGAGTATTGGAGGAAGTAAAGGACAAGCTTGCAGCTCGGGAACTACCGACGGATCTCGACTTGCCCATCGCCTTGACCATTCGGGATCGATGGGCGACTACGGGAGCGAAGGAAGGAGATTTCACTCGCCCGCCCAAGGCTTCCACCTCGCCTCCGAGACGTCCTCGAGGCTACCCGAGTTCCCCCGAGAGTCTCCGAAGTCTTCCAATTCACCTCTTTCCGAGCTGATGCAACTAGGCAGAGCTAAGCTGTCCCCAGCCGAATGGCTATACAGGCTTCACGCGAAGAGTTGCCTGTATTGCGGGACTACTGGTCATTTCGTGGCCACCTGTCCACTAAAAGACCAGGCTCACCGGTAGGAGTGAGTACTCTGGTGGGCCATACAGAGAACTTTTTCTCTCCCCTTACTCACACCCCTTTTCATGCCACCTTGCTGTGGGGGAACCAGTCAAAATCTCTCGGGGTACTCATCGACTCCGGTACCGATGACAGCTTTATGTACACTACCCTGGCGTCCGAGCTGGGCATCCACACTCAGCCCCTCTCCATTCACATGGACGTTAGAGCGCTGGACGGGCGCTTTATAGGCCGGGTCACCCACAATACCACCCCTATCAACATACGTGTGTCAGGGAACCACAGCGAGACGATCCAATTCCTGCTTATTAAGTCTCCTCAGGTTCCCGTGGTATTGGGATTCTCTTGGCTCCATCGACACAATCCCCTTATTGACTGGTCTGCTGGTGCCATCATGGGCTGATGCCCGTTCTGCCACGCTCATTGCCTGAAATCAGCACAGCCTGCTTCGGGACATCTACCTGGGGGCTCGGAAGTTGCCCCAGACCTCTCCACCATTCCCACGAAGTACCAGGACCTCCTGGAGGTGTTCAGTAAGGCCCGGGCCACTTCGCTTCCACTGCAGGATGTATTTTCTCCCAGGCACCACTCCGCCCCGGGGACGACTGTACTCTCTGTCGGGTCCGGAGACCAAGGCCATGGAGACCTACACTGAGGACTCCCTAACCGCAGGGTTCATACGTCCTTCTGCCTCCATTGCAGGTGCAGGGTTCTGCACCCGTGCATCGACTACCGGGGCCTCAACGACATCACTACCTGCTACCACTCATCTCCTCGGCGCCACCGTGTTCTCCAAGCTGGACCTACGGAACGCCTACCACCTGGTGTGGATATGGGAAAGGGACAAGTGGATGACTGCCTTCAACACGGCCAGCGGTCACTACGAGTATCTGGTCATGCCATTTGGCCTTACCAATGCCCCTGATGTGTTGATCAGGTGCCTCCTGGAGAACCAGCTTTTTGTGAAAGCAGAGAAGTGCTAATTATATCGCTCCACCATCCCCTTCCTGGGTTACACATTGCTGCAGGTAGTGTACAGGTGGAACCCGGGAAGGTGAGAGCGGTGTGGATTGGCCCCAGCCTACATCCAGAGCGCAACTGCAACGTTTCCTGGGATTCGCCAACTTTTATCGCCTCTTTATCCGGGGTTACAGCACCCTGGCTTGCCCCCTGTCTGCACTCAACTCTCCCAAGTTTCCATTCACAAGGTCCCCAGCTGCTGACCAGGCGTTCTGCGATCTCAAACACCGTTTCACCACAGCTCCCATCTTGGTTCATCCTGACCCGTCCCGCCAGTTCGTGGTGGAGGCCGATGCTTCAGATGTCGGAGTGGGGGCTGTCCTGTCCCAGTATTCTGCCCTGGATCTGAAGTTACATTCCTGCGCATTCTTCTCCCATCGCCTCAACGCCACAGAGAGGAACTACGATGTGGGGAATCGTGAGGCACTGGCTGGAGGTGGCGGAACATCCGTTCATTGCGTGGACAGACCACAAGAACCTGGAATATCTCTGCACCGCCAAGCGTCTCAATTCCAGATAAGCTAGGTGGTACCTGATGTTCACCCAGTTCAACTTCTCCCTCTAATACCGACTGGGATCCAAGAATGTCAAGCCAGATGCGCTGTCACGCCGCTATAGCCACGCAGCTACATCCCCGGAACCCGAGACCATCCTTCCCACTTCGTGCCTGGCGACAGCACTCAGCTGGGGAATAGGGAAGCAGATTCGTGAGGCGCAGCCTTCCCAGTCGAACCCCGAAGGGGGGCCCAGATATTTGTTCCTGACGCTGTCCGCTCCTCAGTCCTGGAGTGGGCCCACACCTCCAAGCTTGAGTAGGTGTGTTCAAAATTTGGGCTGGTACTGTATGTAATTGAATATGTATTTAAGTTAAAATAAATAGGGACCATAATGGAAATAAGTCCCCGACTTTATTGTGCAATCGTGGTCACTTTAAAAAATCTTTATGTACATATGTATTTTTTTTACTGACATATAAAATCAATCAATCCAAACTGTGCAGCGGCCAATTGATGAATGGAAGTTGTTACAAAACACCAAAAAGTTTAATGACATTCGGAGATTGTCAAACCAAGCCTTTGATACTGGGTAAGCCTACAAGGTACAATGGTTCGTTGCCGCGTACTGCAGCACACCTTGCGTGGTGCTGCAGAATTCTATGGCACGTTATTTAAGTGCCAACCACTGGTACCATTAATGCTAGTTCATGATAGTTTGACCACCAGAGGGAATCTTTGAGAAGCATTTGATAGCCTTCAATAGTGTCTGTACTAGATAATGTAAAACCTTTTTCTGTAAGAACATAGTATATGGGATTGATTTTAAGAAATTTTGCTTGATTAATATTATGGTGTTTCTATTCCAAGAAAAACAAAAACCCTCTGGGTTTCCGTTAGGATGGAACGGAAAATATGGCGCTGTACAATGTGACGGTCGGGAGTAGGCTACAGTGCTGGGCTATTTAGCTAAAAAAATCTCTCTCCACGGTCCACGCACAACAGTGTTGTGCGTGGACCGTGGGAGACCAGGTTTCATTTACCCGACGGGGAGGGAGGATTAGGCTATCCTTGTAAATAAGAATTTGTTCTTAACTGACTTGCCTAGTTAAATAAAGGTTACACTAACAGGCTGACTACACCGCGTGCGCGAGCGTTGCAAAATACATTTTGAAATCTATATTATTCAATTATTGCACCCACACTGCTCACGCGCGCCAACGAGCGTCTGTGTTGCCATGGGCTAAAATAGAAATCAGTTCTATTTGTGACGCAGATCGCGTTGCAAGTCCTGCCTCTCCCATCTCCTCATCGGTTTATAGAAGCAGGTACCCACATGCCATCTCCTCATTGGTTATACCCACGTGGGTGACTGAAAGACGAACGAGGTCGGTGGCGGTAATGCACCTAATTTATGAAAGTTGCCAATTGCAATATAAAGTCCAGAGAAGAAAAAGCCTGGAAGGAGGAGAGATGACTAGAAACGATTCGGTTGACCATTTTATGTGTGGATTAGTTGTCGGAGTAGAGGACCTTGTGCATTTCAGGTAAAATAACAACTCAATGTTTATATCCCAGGACAAATTAGCTAGCAACAAGGGGCCTCCCGGGTGGCGCAGTGGTCTAGGGCACTGCATCGCAGCGCTAGCTGTGCCACCAGAGTCTCTGGGTTCGCGCCCAGGCTCTGTCGCAGCCGGCCGCGACCGGGAGGTCCGTGGGGCAAAGCACAATTGGCCTAGCGTCGTCCAGGTTTGGCCGGTAGGGATATCCTTGTCTCATCGCGCTCCAGCGACTCCTGTGGCGGGCCGGGCGCAGTGCACGCTAACCAAGGGGGCCAGGTGCACGGTGTTTCCTCCGACACATTGGTGCGCCTGGCTTCCGGGTTGGAGGCCAGAAGCAAGAAGCAGTGCGGCTTGGTTGGGTTGTGCTTTGGAGGACGCATGGCTTTCGACCTTCGTCTCTCCCGAGCCCGTACGGGAGTTGAAGCGATGAAACAAGATAGTAATTACTAGCGATTTGATACCACGAAAATTGGGGAGAAAAGGGGGTAAAATGTATTAAAAAAATTTAAACATTAGCTAGCAACAGCAAGCAATCTAAATAGGACAAATTAGCTAGCAAGTGCAAGCTAGCTAGCTAAATTCCCATAAATGTTTAATGTTTTTCGACCTGTCGCCAAATTAATGTAATTGGTTCAGAGTTTGTTTTGATATTTTAACCTGCGTGTCGTGATCGCGTTCGGTGTGGGGGGACAAAATACATTTATGCTCGATGGCGCACAACGGCGCACACGCGCAGCCGGCTTGGGTTCCGTGTAAGAGCATAACCTTTCTACACCATAATTTTAGTCAAACCAATACCCAAACGGAGATGAAGTGAAAATAAAAATCTCATTGATTGATCAAGACCAGTCCCCTTGCTTGTCTCAGAGCAGCGCGAAATAGTTGTAGGCTAATGCTTCAAATCATATTGCTTCTAACTTCAATATGCTCTTTAAATAAATAAGACCTACACCACTTTTAACAGCACATTACTCAACACCAGTGAGACTCATGTCACCTACAGTAGGCCTACAGTATATCGGAAAATATGACATGACTCTCCGCCAATAATTACATATAGAGGATTGACGGATTGGAGGATTCTAAATTAAAACCAAAAGCCGCCTTATGGGTCTCCCGGTTGCGGCCGGCACGGATATCTGTAGCAACACATTTTGCATTGGGATGCGGTGAGACAGCTGCGCCACTGGGGAGGCCCCATCCACAAAGTATCAAAATACAGAGAGGTGTTGGTAAAGGTATATTGTCCTGCTAATAGCCCATAATGGGCTGTTATAATACTGTACATGGTGTCCAGGTCAGGATAACCAAAATCTTTATTTATTAAAGACTATCAGAAAGAATATTGGTACTTATTTATTTTGATACAAAGCCATGAATGAGTGAGTCACTCAGCTTTATGTAGGTGCCGCTATATGACTGTGACATCAACTTGATAATATATAACGATATTTATTTCATCACATTCACAATAAGTTGGGTGAATTTTGGCCCATTCCTCCTAACAGAGCTGGTGTAACTAAGTCAGGTTTGTAGGCCTCCTTGCTCGCACACGCTTGTTCAGTTCTGCCCACAAATGTTCTATAGGATTGAGGTCAGGGCTTTGTGATAGCCACTCCAATACCTTGACATTGTTGTCCTTAAGCCATTTCTGCTTGAAATGCCCCTTGCCTCAAATATCCTGTTTTGTCATTTTAGTATTGTGCACAAGCTGCTAGACGGAAATAGTAGGCATACAAGCAAAATATCTAGCATATGTAGAGCATTGTTTCCCAACTCCAGCCCTCAACCAGGCTAAGTTTCCCAACTCTAGCCCTCAACCAGGCTAAGTTATATTCTTCAGTAATCAATGGGTATATATCATGGAGAATTTTTTTTATGTAGTAATGACAGATTTTAAAGACATTAGAGCCTTGTCTAGTTTGATCTCCCAGATTAGTTTGGGGGTTTCAACAAGGTACGCTTTGGGGGTGACTACTACTATAGGTCACATGTAGCCAAATCAGGCCATCCATAACGGCACAATCATCTAGCTCATTTTGGTTTTGCATTGTCTTACTCTTTTATGGGCCCTGACACATGTTTGCTGATACTACGGCCAGCTGTTGACGCACACAGGTGATCCACTAACTAACGTTGTTCGTGTAACCCACCATTTTCCATGGCTTCCCAGAGACTGTTCCCATCCTAGTGGGCAAGCAACCTAAAAGGTGCCGCAAGAGATGATGAGGATAGGCTACACCTCAAGACAGGCAACGCACTGTGGGGTTGATGGTATGGAATTGATGGCTTTGTCACTAGGCTACAGGGAGATGTCATTGTGGTGGGAAAACTACCCAGTTGTCATACTTGACTAAAAGAAAAGATACCTTAATAGAAAATGACTCAAGTAAAAGTGAAAGTCATCCACTAAAATTCTACTTGAGTAAAAGTCTAAAAGTATATGGTTTTAAATATACTTAAGTATCAAAAGTAAAATGTAATTGCTAATAAATACTTAAGTATCAACAGTAAAAGTATAAACCATTTCAAAATCCTTATATTAAGCAAACCAGAAGGCACCAATTTCTCTTTTTTGTTTAAAGTTACAGATAGCCAGGGGCACACTCCAACACTCAGACATAATTTACAAAGGAAGCTGTGTTTAGTGAGTCCAACAGGTCAGAGGCAGTAGGGATGACCAGGAATGTTCTTTAGATAAGTGTGTGAATTAGACCATTTTCCTGTCCTGCTAAGCATGCAAAATGTAACGAGTACTTTTGGGTGTCAGGGAAAATGTATGGAGTAGAAAGTACATCATTTTCTTCAGGAATGTAGTGAAGTAAAAGTAAAAACTGTCAATAATATAAATAGTAAAGTAAAGTACAGATACCTCAAAAAACTACTTAAGTAGTACTTTCAGGAATTTATACTTAAGTACTTTACACCACTGGATGTCAGTCCCCATTGCCAATGACTAAAATTCTCAACGAAGCGCACTGGAAATGCGACTGGTGTTAAATTGCCTACCAAGGTGGGATTCACACCGCCTATGTAAAACGAGTCATTGAGAAATGTTTTATTACTATTATACCTATTGTTATTCACAGACATGACAATCAGAAAATCATAGAATAGGGCTATGATAGTAACACTTGCCTGTTCACCGAGGTCGATGGCTATGTTAGTGATAGCGAGAGGAACCAGGAATCGGATGAGCGGGAAGTAGGGTGTTAGAGATGGGAATTTCACCATAATATCAGCGGGTAGATGACAGCAAAACCAGCATCAGCTGCTTACAGAACTAAGAGGGGATGAAAAACGCTAGTCGCCGTGACCACCCGATGTTCTCGGTCTTTTCTAGGAGAAATCCTAAAATATCAGGTCCGTCCCTGCCTCCTACACAACAACAGCATCAACAACAATGATCTAACGCAGTGGCGAAGAGGAGGTTCACCAGAAATTTCTGTTGACGGACTCTCCATTGTTCATCCATCAGGAGAGGAAAAAAAAATAAAACATTAAATTAACGTGCTGCTGTTCCGCCCACAACTTCTCCCTTTGGCAAATTATATTGAGCCCAATATGGAAACGGTTTGGAGACCGCGGTATCGCTGCAGCCCAGCAAAGCCGCTATTCTGTTGATGGTCCCATGGTTTACTGTACTTTAATCATCGCCATCCTTCAGCACGTGGGGGTCGCCACATAAATAACACTCCTCTTCTGGACGTCACCAGTTGCGCACCGAAAACCATACACTAGCCTGGACAAGTAAACTACTCGACCAATGTAAAATTAGTTTTGTATTGGATATTCGGGACATTAGATTTTCTCTCGTCAAAAGCTATTGAACCAAGCATGCCATGACTATGAAGATGGTGTATTCTGAATCAGGGGTGGATGGAGAAAAAGCCACACCTTTTTAATTTTTATAATATGATTTCGTTTTTGAATCTTCAATTTCTCTTAGACAAAGTGTGCCATGACTATCAAAAGGATATATTCAGAATCAGGGGAAGATTAACAAAAATCCAACTCTTTATTTTCCTTGAAATATTGAAAAAATGTATATAATAACATTCCCAAAAATAAAACTTGTGGATTTTTGTCCATCATCCCCTGATTCAGAATATGCCATCTTCATAGTCATGGCACGAGAGAACCAAATATCCAATATAAACTAATTTTACCTAATTAATAACATGGTGACAAGTGGTCTTTTCAGACAGTGTCAGATACTAATAATCTGTTCAATGATATCTCTTGGCACGTGCACTGCTCAGTCCAAAGTGTACATTTGTAGAACGTGCCCATCTCGCTCTCTCATATTTCAAGTCGAATGAGTCACTTACTGTATGTAGATGATTGCACCAAATCATGGGCACACAAGAAACTCCTTATTCAATTCCATGCAATATCCAATGCAATAGTGACATACAAGTCATAGCCTAGGCTACTAGTCATAGCCTAGGCTACTAGTACATGCTGAATCAGAGCCGCAAGGTTTGTCTTTCTTCAATTACAGTGCCTTCAGATACGTATTCTCACACCTTGACCTTTCCACATTGGTTGTGTTACGGTCTGAATGTCACTGGCATACAGGTATACAGGTATATGACTACCTCATCGCTGTACCCCATACACACAGTACAATTATCTGTAAGGTCCCTCAGTCATGCAGTGAATTTCAAACGCAGATTCAACCACAAAGACCTAGAGGTTTTCCAATGCCTTGCAAAGAAGGGCACATATTGGTAGATGGGTAAAAAATAAAAGGCAGACACAGAATATGCCTTTGAGTATGGTGAAGTTATTAATTCCATTTTGGATGGTGTATCAATACACCCAGTCACTACAAAGACACAGGCGTCCTTCCTAACTCATTTGCCGGAGAGGAGGGAAACCACTCAGGGATTTTACCATGAGGCCAATGATGAATTTAAACAGTTACAGAGTTTAATTGCTGTGATAGGAGAAAACTGAGGATGGATGTCACGACTCCGACCGAAGCAGGCTCCCCTTCCCGTTCGGGTGGCGCTCGGTGGTCGTCGTCACCGGCCTACTATCAGCTGCCACTGATTCTTTTCTCCCCCTCCTTATGTGTTTATTGATTACACCTGTTTTGAGTTTGTTGTAATTAGTTGGGCTTTATTACTCAGCCGGCCCGCCCGTTTCTTTGTGCGGGATTGATTATTGTAAGCCAGGTGTTTGTTTCAGACGTACGTGTTGGTTTATGTTCGTGTATTAGTGCTGGACTGTTTTCGTTCCCCGTGTCTGGGGGCAGTTTATTTTGAGCACCCAGTGTTTAGTGGGTTGGCCGTGGTTCACCGTGAATGCATTAAAAGAGCATTATATTGAACTCTCTGTTTTCCTGTGCCTGACTTCACACTCCCGACACCCAGTACCTTACAATGGATCAACAACATTGTAGTTACTACGCAATACTAACCTAAATGACAGAGTGAAACGAAGGAAGCCTTTACAGAATAAAAATATTCCAAAACATGCATCCTGTTTGCAATAAGGCACAAAAGTAAAACTGCAAAACATGTGACAAAGAAATTAACTTTATGTCCTGAATACAAAGCATTATGTTTAGGGCAAATCCAACTCAACACATCACTGAGTACCACTTGAATTTGCAAGCATGGTGGTCATCATCGGCAAGGACTATGGAGATTTTTAGGAAGAAAATAAACGGAATAGAGCTAAGCACAGAAAAAATCCTAGAGGCAAACCTGGTTCAGTCTGTTTTCCACCAGACACTGGGAGACAATTCAACTTTCACCAGGACAATAACCTAAAACACAAGGCCAAAAATATACTGGAGTTGCTTACCAAGATGACAGTGAACGTTCCTGAGTGGCCTAGTTCTAGTTTTGACTTAAACTGGCTTGAACATATATGGCAAGACTTGAAAATGGCTGTCTAGCAATGATCAACAACCAACTTGACAGAGCTGGAAGAATTTTTTAAATAACGTTTAAATATTGTACAGTCCAGGTGTGCAAAGCTCTTAGAGACTTACCCAGAAAGAGTCTCAGCTGTAATCATTGCCAACAGTGATTCTAGCATGTATTGACATGTGTGAATACTTGTGTAAATTAGATATTTCTGTATTTAATTTTCAAGTAATTAGTAAACATGTCTAAAATCATGTTCTATGCGTTAACAATACAATTTCCAGGTGCAGGTTTCAATGCCAGCCACTTCACCTCAGTCTGCAAATACATTGTCATTAGGGAGACATACAATATTTACAAATCCTCTTCATGTCAAAATCCATCCTGGTAGTTTAGTTCCCTATCTAGTTGACAACAGGTAAAGCCGCGGGCATTATAATAAAGATAACGCTCAATTATTTATTCAATCGTTTGTTTGAAAATTGACTGATACAATAAAAAAATGTACCCACTGAATTAACAGATGTCAGTATGCATTGCACCATAAGGGGCCCGAGACAGCTAGCCTACATAAGTAAGGAGAGTTCAACTGCAGATAAACTGTTTCTCCACATTGTAGTTGGAATAATAGCCTACTACAATATAGCATCGCTGACTCCAAGTTTTACTTCTGAGATTTAATGCATAATATAAATAGGCGAAAGAGTTGCCTCAGTCTGTGGGGAGGGAGAAGTTAACAAATTAATGCATGAATGAATGTCTTTAGTGTTAGCTGGACTACTGACATTGCTACACTGTGTATTTACATGATAAGTCAAAAATATGTGGACCGTGTTGTATGCATGTGCCCCAGTTACCGGGTTCCTGACCTAATAGCAAGCAAGCTTGCTGAGATTACACAAACAAATGTATGTAGGCTACTTAACCTACTACAAACTCAGGTGATTGTTTGTTGGAACACTATAGTTAAATGTGAAAGTGACTCAATCTAAGATCAGTACTTGCATTTGGAGTCTATGCATTTAAGAGGGGTCACACTTCCCTCGCCCCACCCCTCAGCTTTATACCAAAATAAGTGGTGAGGTTGCCGTTTTTCTTGTTAGAACAGACTGTAGCTTTAATGCTAATTGGTAAATGAATAACTGATTAATTGACCTTACTGAATGATAATCTATATTCATGTTTATCGATCTATCAACAGTGCATAGCCTCATTCTGTGGAGAGGGAGGGAGACATAAACAAAGGGAAGGACCTAAATGAATGCAAAATGTACTGAGCTGAAATACAGTTGGGCTGATTAAATGTTTTCTATGTGCTGCAGCACAGGATAAAAAGCATGTACTGCAAAGTAGATATAACTGTGTAATCTGGGTCAATGTGCTGCGCTTCAGTTTAGCTTCCTCCCCTATCTGACTGACGCATATTGGGCTCAAACCAGTGATCCTCTGCTTCGCAACACACTTGACCGCCCTCCTTGACAATGTGCAAACCGATTGAGCCATACAAAAGTTATACGTCTTGGATGGCTCCATCGGCAACATTTCAAACTAGCTGTGGAGTGAGTTTACGAAAAAAATGAATTCACTTATTGTTAGACAAATGCAAAACAACTTGCCGCTTGGCATCACCCTGGTTGTGAGAGAGTTTGGCTGCGTTTACACAGGCAGCCGATTCCAATCATTTACCAATTATTTCCATGACTGATATCTGATATTTTTCGTAATGTGTAAGCAGCAAAAAAACACATGGAATCTGATCTCGAATTCGGATTTATAGCACATCCATACTGTACTGACACATATTTGATTATTTGGTTAATTTTATAGAAAGCCTTCTATATTTCAACTTGTTTTTTATAGCATGGTATAATGGTCCCCTGTTAACCGCAATGTGTGCCGTGTTACCTGTGATACATGTTCAGAATTTGTCCTTTGTTACAACATTCCAGGAACATGGAACATTCCGTCTAATTATCTGCATACTGTATCTCTGCTACCATAACTCTACAACTACAACAAAAAACATCGAACTCTTCCTGGTGCAAACTCAGGTACTCCACCTCCTCTTATTTGTTGGAACACTATAGTTAAATATAAACGTGAGATGTACTCGGTCTAACATTGACCTTGATGCAGGAATGAATATAATTTACAGTCATTTTTGAACTAAATTAAAAACAGTAAGTACCGATGACAATGTATATTCTTACTGCACTGTACTGTACAGTGAAGTACAGTGCAGTAAGGGTGTATAGGCAGTTAAACGGCAGCTTACTATAATTACTGGCGGGGGGGCGGTGGTAACAGATATAGTTGCAGTGTAGATGTTCAATTTAAAAATAATTCTGCAACATTGAAGGTCCCCAAGAACACAGTGGCCTCCCTCATTCTTAAATGGAAGAAGTTTGGAACCACCAAGACCCTTCCTAGAGCTGGCCACCTGTCCAAACTGTGCAATCGGGGGAGAAGGGCCCTGGTAAGGGAGGTGGCAAAGAAGCCGATGGTCACTCTGACAGAGCTCCAGGGTTCCTAAGGGAGATGGGAGAACCTTCCAGAAGGACAACCATCTCTGCAGCACTCCACCAATCAGGCCTTTATGGTAGAGTGGCCAGACGGAAGCCACTCCACAGTAAAAGGCACATGACAGCCACTTGGAAATTGCCAAAAGACACCTAAAGGCTCTCAGACCATGAGATACTCTTTGCATCACGTCTGGAGAAAACCTGGCGCCATCCCTATGGTGAAGCATGGTGGTGGCAGCATCATGCTGTGTGGTTGTTTTTCAGCGGTAGGGACTGGGAGACTAGTCAGGATCGAGGGAAAAATGAACAGAGCAAAGTACAGAGCGCTCAGACTGGGAAGAAGGTTCACCTTCCAACAGGACAACGACCCTAAGAACACAGACAAACAAAACAATTTGGGGGTGGCACACGGGGAGTGTGGCTGAGTCAGGTTGGAGACCTGAGCCAACTCCCCGAGCTTACCATGGCAAGCATGTGACTGGTCAGGTCCCGTGCTATGGGGTGATGCGCACTGTGTCTCGGTTGAGCATTCACAGGCCGGTGTGCTCGGTGCCAGCATCCCGCATTTGCCGGGTGGAAGTGGGCATCCAGCCAGAACGGGTTGTGCAAGCTCTGCGCTCGAGACCGCCAGTGCGTCTCCACGGCCCCGTGTATCCTGTGCCTCGGCCAAGGAAGAAGCCTCCTGTATGTCTCCCCAGCCTGGTGAGTCCTGTGCCTGCTCCCAGAGCCAGGCCTCCTGTGTGTCTCTCCACTCCAGAGACGGCCTCCAGCCCGGAGCCTCCAGAGACAGTCTCCAGCCCGGAGCCTCCAGAGTCGCCCTCCAGTCCGGACCCTGCAGCGACGCCCTCCAGTCCGGAGCCTCCAGTGTCGCCCTCCAGTCCGGAGCCTCCAGAGGCGCCCTTCAGACCGGAGCTTCCAGTGACGCTCTCCAGTCCGGAGCTTCCAGCGAAGCTCTCCTGTCCGGAGCCTCCAGTGTTGCCCTCCAGTCCGGAGCCTCCAGAGGCGCCCTTCAGTCCGGAGCTTCCAGCGACGCTCTCCAGTCCGGAGCCTCCAGTGTCGCCCTCCAGTCCGGAGCTTCCAGCGACGCCCTCCAGTCCGGAGCTCCCAACAAGGGTCCCCAGTCCGGGGCCTGCTACAAGGGTGCCCAGTCCGGCCCCCACTACGAGGGTCCCCAGTCCGGGGCCTGCTACAAGGGTGCCCAGTCCGGCCCCCACTTCGAGGGTCCCCAGTCCGGGGTCGGCGGCGAGGGTCCTCTCTCTAGAGGCGCCACCTAAGTGGGCCGAGCCAGAGCTGGAGCGGGGTCTACGTCCCTCACCAGAGCCGCCACCACGGAGAAATGCCCACCCAGACCCTTCCCTATGGGTTCAGGTTTTGCGGCCAGAGTCCGCACCTTTGGGGGGGGTACTGTCACGCCCTGACCGTAGAGAGATTTTTATGTCTCTATTTTGGTTTGGTCAGGGTGTGATTTGGGTGGGCATTCTATGTTCATTTTCTATGTTTTGTATTTCTTTGTGTTTGGCCGGGTGTGGTTCTCAATCAGAGGCAGCTGTCTATCGTTGTCTCTGATTGAGAACCATACTTAGGTAGCTTTTTCCAACATGGTTTTTGTGGGTAGTTATTTTCTGTTTAGTGTTTTGCACCTTACAGGACTGTTTCAGTTTCATTTATTCTCTTGTTATTTTGTTATAGTGTTCAGTTCAATAATTAAACATGAACACTTACCGAGAAAGAGGGGGTGGTCAACCGTGCCCGTAATTGATTTAGGCTTATCCAAAATAGTTTTTTGGGGGTATCAGGTTGATTGTGGAGTTCTGCACACTGCGAAATATATGGTAATTTAGACTAAGAATGCATTGAGAAGTTTACATACACCTTAGCGAAATACATTTAAACTCAGTTTTTCACAATTCCTGACATTTAATCCTAGTAAAAAGTGCACCAGTCCCTCCGGCAGCAAAGCACCCCCACAACATGATGCTGCCACCCCCGTGCTTCACAGTTGGGATGGTGTTCTTCGGCTTGCAATCCTCCCCCTTTTTCCTCCAAACATAACGATGGTCATTATGGCCAAACAGTTCTATTTTTGTTTCATCAGACCAGAGGACATTTCTCCAAAAAGTACGATCTTTGTCCCCATGTGCAGTTGCAAACCGTAGTCTGGCTTTTTTATGGCGGTTTTGGAGCAGTGGCTTCTTCCTTGCTGAGCGGCCTTTCAGGTTATGTTGATATAGGACACGTTTTACTGTGGATATAGATAATTTTGTACCTGTTTCCTCCAGCATCTTCACAAGGTCCTTTGCTGTTGCTCTGGGATTTATTTGCACTTTTCGCATCAAAGTATGTTCATCTCTAGGAGACAGAACGCGTCTCATTCCTGAGTGGTATGACGGCTGCGTGGTCCCATGGTGTTTATACGTGCGTACTATTGTTTGTACAGATGAATGTGGTACCTTCAGGCGTTTGGAATTTGCTCACAAGGATGAACCAGACTTGTGGAGGTCTACATTAGTTTTACTAAGGTCTTGGCTGATTTCTTTTAATATCCTCATGATGTCAAGCAAAGAGGCACTGAGTTTGAAGGTAGGCCTTGAAATACATCCACAGGTACACTTCCAATTGACTCAAATGATGTCAATTAGCCTATCAGCAGCTTCTAAAGCTATGACATAATTTTCTGGAATTTTCCAAGCTGTTTAAAGGCACTAAACTTAGTGTATGTAAACTTCTGACCCACTGGAATTGTGATACAGTGAATTATAAGTGAAATAATCTCTCTGTAAACAATTGTTGGAAAAATGACTTGTGTCATGCACATAGTAGATGTCTTAACCGACTTGCCAAAATGATAGTTTTTTAACAATACATTTGTGGAGTGGTTGAAAAACGAGTTTTAATGACTCCAACCTAAGTGTATGTAAACTTCCGACTTCGACTGTATCTGTCATTCCCACAATTGATGAAAATAGTTAATGCTGGGAATTTAAGAGGAATATAGTGTTTGTAAATATACATTCTAACTGTGGATGTATGCTAATTTGAGAGTCTTGAATTTGAGTGATAGACTCAACGTGGAGCACTGAAGACTGTCCTTCTAAACGTGGAGCACTGTCATTCTAAATTTGGGTTGTATAACATTGCTAGTATTATTTTCTTTTTTAACCATGTTATCAGAATTATAATTTTAAAGCGCATCAATACCTATTGCTTTCTGGATGATACAGTACAATTGAGCATGTTTTAGTATGTTAATAACTATATATGGAGGCCACATCACTGGAAGGGAAGTTCGCTGTAGTAGTAGCATCACATCTCCTGATGAGGGTGCCAAATGATAGGTGACCATTGCTGTACATTCAGACCCCAGGGTGAGGGTAGGTAACTTGACTATTGTAGTGGAACATCTGAAAATGCTTAGCGGTGATCTCGCAAACGAACACCAACCAGACAACGATTGGAATCCGTTTGGATGGGTTCAGTCATTATTTGGTGTTAAGGGAGCTACAATAGCTTAGTTATCTTTTGATGCTTATTATAACTTGTGTTAAGAAATTGTGCAGCAAAGCCGTTGAGACTTACCATGCCATTCCTGACCCCTGAAGGAGATGCCTTAGAACCCCATTTACCTGATTTATTTCCTATGTCTGATTACATGTCTGATGAAGATCAGGATTATACATAGCACCAAGGTAAAAACATTGAGTTAAAATGGTGCAGCATGTCCATAGGCCATGTTCATGGCGGGGGTTATGTGAATGGTGCTCCCAAGTTAGAGAGGGTCTACTGTCATGGTGACCCTGTGGCAATATGGACAGTCTCAACGAAGCAATTGCCTTGTGTGGTGATAAAGTATGTACGGATGTTTCATTCATACTTCCTTTCCGCCTTCTGAGAATGAATTGCACTATGTGAAGGTTTGAAACTCAATGACAACAGAGGTATTTTACGATTGCAATGTACTTGGCCAGTTTTGTTGCATATTTAATCAGATCAACAGTTTTCAGCCGTGCTAACATAATTACAAAATGATTTTCTAATGATCAATTAGCCTTTTAAAATGATAAACTTGGATTAGCTAACACAATGTGCCATTGGAACACAGGAGTGATGGTTGCTGATAATGGGCCTCTGTACGCCTATGTAGATATTCCATAAAAAATCAGCCGTTTCCAGCTACAACAGTCACTTACAACATTAACAATGTCTACACTGTATTTCTGATCAATTTGATGATATTGTAATGGACAAAAAATGTGCTTTTCTTTCAAAAACAAGGACATTTCTAAGTGACCCCAAACTTTTGAATGGTAGTGTATGTGGAAAATGTTCTAATCTGCTCCTACAACCCAAGACATAAACTCCTGCCAGAATGCATGTAATGCACTCAGAAATGTCACATCGCTGTTGGAGATGCAAAACGCACAAAGGAACCCTGTTACATATGCTGTGGATCTGTGACAAAGTTACACCATTGTGGGATAATGTACAGAATGTGCTATCATTTCATTGTGTCTAGGAATTTATATCCATTCATCTCCATGATAATGTCTGTATGGGGAATATTGTTGATCAATATCAGAGAATGTTTTGTAATCTAGGTCTAATTGCGGGTCGGGGGTCTCTGACTTTCCTAGTTCCGACTGGTGCGTAAGAGCAGCTTTTTCTGAGGCAGAAGTTATTGTATGTGTTCTATAGTGGATTTATATTTTTTATATATTTTTACTTTAATATTTTTGTTTACAAAAATGTTACTCCAAAAAAATATAAAAGGCGAAAGACTTGGGGGTATCATTCTGAGCCCTGTTTCAACCTGTTATGGCTGCAGGGGGCGTATTGGAAAAACTGGAAAATATGTGCCAATTTTCAAACGGCCTCTTAATCAATTTTTGCTCTTACAATATGCATATTAATATTAATATTGGATAGAAAACAATCCCTAGTTTCTAAAACCGTTCAAATTTTTTCTCTGAGTGGTACAGAAGTCATTTGGCAGCACTTTCCCTGACCAAGAAGTAGAATGTCAGAAATCTATGCTCGCTTCAACGTTATGCCTATACATGGTCATTATACGTAAGACCCTACGTACACTCCGTACGCCTTGCTCTGGGTGTCAAGAGGGTATGAGAGAAGAAATTTAGTGAATATCTTGTTCAGAGGTTGAATAAGAGCTATTTCTTTGACGTGACCGACCACTTCCGGAAGTCTGAAGCGCGCGACTTGGGAGTGATATTGTGTTCTGTTTTGCTGCTGTTTTGGACGGGAACAATCTCCGGCTGGGTTTTTATTTGATAAATGAGACCATATCATCGTAATGTATGTTTTTTCAATATAGTTTAATCAGATTATTTGATTTTTTTTCGGGAGTTTTGCCGTGTTTCGGTCTCTGACTTTTTTAACGTTGGACAAATCCGTGCCAGTCGACCAGTGCCAATGCTAAGTGAGAAGGGAAAGTTGCCATCCTGACTCGAAACAACGACTCATCTGGACAAAGGACACCCTGATCAACATTCTGATGAAAGATCAGCAAAAGTAAGACCCAATTTATAATGTTATTTCATATATCTGTCGTGCATGTCAACTGGTCGTGCGCGCCCAAGTGTGTCTGGCTAATGTGGCTATGCTAATATAGCGCTACATTTTGTTTTCGCTGTAAAACATTTAATAAATCGGAAATATTGTCTGGAATCACAAGAATCCTGTTTTTCAATTGCTGCACAGTATGTATTTCTCAGATATGTTTTATGAGGAGTAATTAGGTATTTGATGTTGGTGTCTGTAAATGTTATGGCTGCTTTCGGTGCAATTTCTGATTGTAGCTGAAATGTAATTTATGATTTATACCATAAATATGCACATTTTTCAAAAAAAACATATGCTATACAATAAATATGTTATCAGACTGTCATCTTATGAAGTTGTTTCTTGGTTAGTGGCTATATATATCTTTATTTGGTCGAATTAGTGATAGCTGGTGATGGAGGTAAAAACTGATGGTGTTAGAAAAGTGCTCTCTTTTGCTGACGTGGTTAGCTAATAGATTTACATATTTTGTCTTCCCTGTAAAACATTTTAAAATCGGACATGTTGGCTTGATTCACAAGATGTCTACCTTTCATATGCTGTATTGGACTTGTTAATGTGTGAAAGTTAAATATTTTAACAAACTAGATTTTGAATTTCGCGCCCTGCACTTCGAGCTGGATGTTGTCATAAGTGTACCTGTGTCGGGATTGCAGCCCATTAAAATCATCTTCAGGCTGAGTTTATTGTTAGAACCTTCGTAGGAGCATCGTTAAATATTTGAGCTGTTTCCCAAAATGATCGTTACTAACGTTACACTTGAAAACGCTAGTAATCTAATGCCCCATTTACATCGTGATGTATTTCATTACGGCGTATGTCATGTTGACGGAGTCTTTCCCGACTACACCCCACTACACTGTGTAGTGTTTGTAACGTCAGAGATCACATTTATTTTTGGAGGTTGCAAAATATGACCTTTTCACTGAAGACAGGATAAATATATTGTTTCAGGTGATAATAAAACATATTTTGTTTAGTTACTCTTTCCTTAACTTGTTTCTCTAACTTTATAGCAAGCTAAGCTAGCTTGTGCTGCAGAGCAGCTAGCTAGCTAAAAGCTAGGCTAGGTTGAAGATACCACTGTAGCTAGTGACCTCCACATAATAATTATCAAAAGCAAACATCATTACCATCACAATAAACGTATATGGGAGGCAACAGTCATATAATATTGTAATGACCCTGGGTTTATATTTATACTCTGCCGCTGGAGCATGCTTTTGCGGCACAGTCGATAGCGCGCCGGACCTCGGGCTAGGAGGTCGAGGGTTCGAGACCTGCTCCCTGCCCGAGGTCCGGCGCGCTATCGACTGTGCCGCAAAAGCATGCTCCAGCGGCAGAGTCGATTTCCGCGCTTATAAACCCAGGGTCATTACACTATAATTGGCTTAACAGACAATGTGTATTATTTAACTTTACTCTTAAAAAAGTACTCACTTATAGGAATGGGTAATTGTTTACAAGTTGCTAATTATCCTATAAAGTCAACACCGAAAACCACATAATATGAAAATTCTGTAGTTTGGTAACTTCCTGTTCTTCGCTGGACTCTGGCTGGACTAAAGACGATTTAAGGTTAGAAAGGGGGCGTGGTAATCACACTCCGTTGTGGACATCCCCATTGAAATGCATGACAACCGGCGCAACTTAACGGAGTGCTTATCTGTAATGTAATGTGAACAAAGCTTAACGCCTGCCTCAGACCACTCATAGTGGTGCGTCTCTAGCGTCACTTTATGGTCAGTCCTATCAAAGGATCCTTGGGATGTCCCTACCCTAAACCCTAACATTAACCCCTACCATTACATGACCGTCACTTTATACACAGAAGATCTGCGCTTAACATCCGAATCACATAACTTCAGAACAAAGTTGAATACAAATACAAAGTTGCCTATGGGCCAGTTGGAGTGGTAAAGTGAAAGCAACCGACAAGTCGAGGAGTGAAGTCGAGGAGGTGCATTTGTGATAGCCGAAAGTCAGACGCTAATGTGGTTTTCCAACAGCAAGGCTCAGATCAACATGCCATTGTTGCCATTGTTCATAAAGGTTTTTCTAGATACAGTTCAAAAATAAACATGGCTCCAATCCCCATATCACATATTCACAAACTGAAATCATGCAGTATGTGCATACATTATATAATCAGTGAGAGAGAGCATCAAATATTACATTCATTTATGCAAAATATAAACACAACAATTTCAAAGATTTTACTAAGTTAGAGTTCATATAAGAAAATCAGTCAATTCAAATCAATTCATTAGGCCCTAATCTATGGATTTCAAGTGACTGGGAATACAGATATGCGTCTGTTGGTCACAGATACCTTAAAAAAAGTTAGGGAAATGGATCAGAAAACCAGTCAGTATCTGGTGTGACCAGCATTTTCCTCACGCAGCACGACACATCTCCTTCACATGGAGTTGATCGGCTGTTGATTGTGCAAATCCACAGTTTCATCAGCTGTCCGGGTTGCTGGTCTCAGACAATCCCGCGGGTAAAGATGTGAAGATGCGGAGGTCCTGGGCCGGCGTGGTTACACGTGGTCTGCGGTTTTGAGGCCGGTTGGACGTGCTGCCCAATTCCCTGAAACAACGTTGGAGGCGGCTTATTATAGAGAAATGAACATTCAATTATGGTGGACATTCCTGCAGTCAGCAAGCTAATTGCACGCTCCCTCAAAACTTGATACATCTGTGGCATTGTGTTGTGTGACAAAACTGCACATTTTAGACTGGCCTTTTATTGTCCTCAGCACAAGGTGCACATGTGTAATGATGATGCTGTTTAATCAGCTTCTTGATATGCCACACCTGTCAGGTGGATGGATTATCTTGGCAAAGGAGAAATGCTCACTAACAGGAATACAAAAAGAATTGGTGCACAACATTTTTGAGAAATAAGCTTTTTGTGCATATTAAACATTTCTGGGATCTTTAATTTTAGCTCACCAGCTCATGAAACATGGATCCAACACTTTACATGTTGCGTTTATATTTTTTTTGTACATACAGTATCAATAAGACACAATAAGGGTTTTGTTCTATTCCTCCAGGCGCTCTCTATCTCAGTTACACCCACCACATCTTATATATGGAATTCCAGGCTCTTCTCAGTTCACACAGACGAGAAAGTACTCATCAAAGCTATTTGATGCATGAACAGTATTATAACATAATCTTGTAATTTTTCTCTCACAATAGCCACAATATGAAGCTAGAGATGTAAATCAATCTCCTTTTCCTTTTTCTTCAGCTGTTCTCTTTTTTCCTTTTTGTCTGTGTACTGCAATTCAGCTTTGGGCTGTAAGTGTGTAAAGGCAACCTAAAAAATAATAATAAAAACCCTACTACTTTTTTTTACTTCCCAAAGGTCTGGAGTTGTAATTCATTGTAATCACATGTAAGTACATATTTGCTATATACAGATTTTATGTTAATTTTCACTGCCATTTGCAGTATGCTGCAAATACTGCAAACAAAATCGTTTTTTTCAGTTTCAGTGCCACCAATAAAATGCAAACGGTCCTACTATATAAAGTAAATGTATGTATTCAGGACATATAGATGCTGACATTGACCTGTGCCATCAAAATGGCTTCAAATCAAAGTTTATTTGTCACGTGCGCCGAATACAACAGGTTTAGACCTTACAGTGAAATGCTTACTTACAGGCTCTACCAATAGTGCGAAAAAAAAAGGTATGTGTGTGTGTGTGTGTGTGTGTGTAGGTTAGTAAAGAAATAAAACAACAGTAAAAAGACATTTGAAAATAACAGTTGCAAGGCTATATACAGACACCGGTTAGTCAGGTTTATTGAGGTAGTATGTACATGTAGATATGGTTAAAGTGACGATGCATATATGATGAACAGAGAGTAGCAGTAGCGTAAAAAGAGGGGTAGGCGGGTGGCGGGACACAATGCAGATTACCCGGTTAGCCAATGTGTGGGAGCACTGGTTGGTCGGGCCAATTGAGGTAGTATGTACATGAATGTATAGTTAAAGTGACTATGGATATATGATAAACAGAGAGTAGCAATGAGATAGTCCGGGTAACCATTTGGTTACCTGTTCAGGAGTCTTATGGCTTGGGGGTAAAAACTGTTGAGAAGCCTTTTTGTCCTAGACTTGGCACTCCGGTACCAAGGCTCTCAAAATATTTTTACCATGTGTAAAACGTTTTATCATTGCACTGTGATACAAAATATAGGGTATCGGTGTGCTTTAAGACCATGCGGATGCCTCAGAGCGGTTGGGTAGGCTGTTTGGCGGTTACAGAGGACTGGATTTAGGACCACTCGGACACCACAGAGCATGCGGACAGGCTGTGTAAAGGCTAGTGGTGCACGACTCCAGGATTTTTCGACTCTTGCTCCTGTGGTTGGAGTCGTAGGAGTCGACTCTTGCTCGACTCCCGAAACACGTTGAAACGGATGCGCACACACATACACACCATCTCATTGTAGCAGAGTCCTACTAGGAAGACTACATTTGCATTCCAGAGGACTGACATAAGCATATTTTGTATTTATTAGGGATCCCCATTAGCTGCTGCCAAGGCAACAGCTACTCTTCATGGGGTCCAAACACATTAAGGCACTTACATCACAAATAAAACCCAAAATAAATAAAAATGATGCAGCCCATTTGCCTATAAAAGGCCTATTTTGTTTTAATATAGAAGGTGATGTGTAGGAACTAGAATATTTCAGTGATATTTCTGCTGTGTGCATATGCGTTATTCCAGAGGACCATTCACACAGGACTCATTTTTCCAAACTGCCCCCTATAATTATAATTTTTTTCGAATTGATTTGACTTTTATGACGGAAACCTGGAGGTTTTTATTCTAGGTGTGCAGATATTTCAACATCATGTCTAGAAAATAATAGGCTACACTGATAACGTGTGCTTGGCTGCTAAACGTATAGGTCTTCCCATAATATTTAAATTGATGAAGTGTGATCATAATCATTCTTTTAGTGATCCGTCCATAGTATACGTCCTTCCAAAAAACAACGCCCCACATCCTGCTGATTTGAGCTGCTGAACCGTATTTGCACATGGCTGTGTTTATGGATGAGAAAGTGACCTTGTGATTTCCAAAAAGTTTAGCGGGGATGCTGCTTTGCGATCTATCGCCTAGGACAGGGCTCTCCAACCCTGTTCGTCGAGAGCTACCATCCTGTAGGTTCTCCCCATCCCTAATCTAGCGCATTGGATTCAATAATTAGCTGTTTGATAAACTGAATCAAGTTAGTTACAACTGAGGTAGGAGCGAAAACCCACAGGAAGGTAGCTCTCCAGGAACAGGGTTGGAGAGCCCTGACCTAGGACAACAGCCAGCCAGGGTTTCCTATAGGCAAAACATTTTATTGGACATTTAGGCCTAATTAAACGGACGCATTTGGCGATGTTCAACTTGAAACATTACAATAAAAGATTGCAGTCAGAGTGCAGTATTACTGCAGTATGCTGCAAATACTGCATCCAAAATAAAACTGTTTTTTCCCCTGTCATTTTGCGGTATAACTGTAGATCAAATGCAGTATGCTGCAGTTATTCTGTAATTACTGTGTCCAAAATACCACAGTCGACAGCAGTTACTGCACTTTTACTGCAATTTCAAAACGCCAATCTTTTCTTGTAAGGGAATTCACTGGGATTATGAAGAATAGTTTTGCCATGCTCATACTCAATATATACTTTAACATACTTTTAGTGAATTTAGGACACAGAGCTAGATACCGATTACCAAGCTATTGCCTATGTGCACGGTTCTGGCTGTCTCTCTGCCTGCCTTGATCCTCTCTCCTTTGCCTGCTCCTCTTTCTCTTTTCTATTAAAAACGCTAGTGTGTGTTTGGTCTTTGGTCTGTTGTGTGGAGAATAGTTCAGCCTACTCATTGATAGCCCCTACTTTAGTGAACTTGCGTGAGACATTACAAGCCAAGAAATTGCGAAATACACCATTGCGATAGCCTGTAGTTTACATATTTTGATTACCGATGCACGGTTCTGACTGTCTGCCTGGTGGTGGACATGCCTAGCTGTGCCCCTCCCATCTCTCTCAATTCAATTCAATTCAAGGGGCTTTATTGGCATGGGAAGCATATGTTAACATTGCCAAAGCAAGTGAGGTCGATAATATACAAAAGTGGAAGCTCGCTCTTTCTTTGCTGTGAAAGATGCGAGAGTTCTCGAAGTGTCCTACTGTCACGTGTGCTCCCTCTCCAGCCTCTAGGTCACCAGGCTGCTCATTAGGGCGCACACCTGTCACCATCGTTACGCGTACCTGCGTGTCGTCAGACTCACCTGGATTCCATCCCTTCCCTGATTACCTTCCCTATTTATATCACTCCCTTTGGGTCCTTCCCCAGGCGTCATTGTTTCTGTGTCATGTTTGTGTGTTGTTCGTGGTTTCTTGTTTTGCATTATGTTACGTTTATTCATCAAAACACAAACACAAAACAATATTCGATGACGACATTTCTCTAAAACAGGCTACATGTGCACCACCAGAACAGTAGGCTAAGTTATGAGGGGGACAGCGACCAAATTATTAGGGTGAGGCACAAGAGCTACTATTACTTTCTTAGCTACAGTATACATATCTCCCTGGCATATTACATCATTTATGCAGCAGAATACAACACATTTTTTGGACTCACCTTGTTGTGCTGTGCCTCCTTGAACAGGAAGGTGGCACGGCGGTCCTTCTTGTGGGCAAATTTTGTCATTAAAGTCTGGCATTGTCTGGATTTATGGTGCCTTCAAGGCAACTGGGAACTTTGTGTCATGACTTCCGCCGAAGTCGGTTCCTCTCCTTGTTCGGGTGGCGCTCGGCAGTCGACGTTGCCGGTCTTCTAGCCATCGCCGATTCACTTTTCATTTTCCATTGGTTTTGTCTTTGTTTCCCACACACCTGGTTGTCATTTCCCAATTACTGGTAATGTATTTTACCCTCTGTTTCCCCCATGTCTTTGTGTGTGATTGTTTGTTGTTCAGGTCGGAACGTTTCCGGCTGTTTTTTTCCGGGTGCTGTTTTCACCCGTGCTTTGTGGCAACTGTTATTGTTCGCACATAGGTATTGTTACTGTGTGCTATTTCTTAAGTAAAGTGCGTTGTTCACTCATCTCTGCTCTCCTGCGCTTGACTTCATGCACCAGCTACACCCACCACCTGACACTCTGAAAAAAAAACAAGCTCAAATCATGACGTCAGTGATCTTCAGATCGGAGCTCTAGAAATTTGGGACGAGTTACGGACTTGGAATTCCGAGTCAGATGACCATTCAAAACGTATTTTCCCAGTCGGAGCGCGTTTTTATCAGAGTTCCCAGTCGTCTCAAACTGACTGAAATCTGAGATTTCCCAGTTCAGAGTTTCCAGTTGTTTTGAACACGGCAGAAGTCATGCTGGATTGACAGCATGGCCAATGTATTCAACCTTTTCTGGCTTATGGTGTTGCATGTTAATGTTTATCCTTTTAAGCTTGAGACCATTCAACTTAGACTTGTAGTTCACACCCTATCCACTGAATAGCAGGCTATTGATTGCTTTGCAAAGCTTGCAGTTAGCCGTTGATTTTGAAATTTCCAACTTGTTGTGTAATGTTTTTGTCCAATGGGCAATAAGCACCGGTATGTTTTATCTATAAATTTATCTTCATATGAAAAGGCTTGAAAAGGATTTGCCAGTACAGTATTTCCTATTTTGTTGCCTTACATCCCGGAGTAAAAATGGATTTTGGGGGGGGTTTGTATCATTTAATTTACACACTTTGAAGATGCTAAATATTTTTTACTGTGAAACAAGCAAGAAATAAGACAAAAAAACTGAAAACTTGCATAACTATTCACCCCCCAAAGTCAATACTTTGTAGAGCCACCTTTTGCAGCAATTACAGCTGCAAGTCTCTTGGGGTATGTCTTGGCATATCTAGCTACTGCGATTTTTGCCCTTTCTTCAAGGTAAAACTGCTCCAGCTTCTTCAAGTTGGATGGGTTCCACTGGTGTACAGCAATCTTTAAGTCCTACCACAGATTCTCAATTGGATTTAGGTCTGGGCTTTGACTAGTCCATTCCAAGACATTTAAATCTTTCCCCTTAAACCACTCAAGTGTTGCTTTAGCAGTATGCTTAGGGTCATTGTCCTGCTGGAAGGTGAACCTCCGCCCAGTCTCAAATCTCTGGAAGACTGAAACAGGTTTCCCTCAAGAATTTCCCTGTATTTAGCACCATCCATCATTCCTTCAATTCTGACCAGTTTCCCAGTCCCTGCCGATGAAAAACATCCCCATAGCATGATGCTGCCAGCAGCCTGCTTCACTGTGGAGATGGTGTTCTCGGGGTGATGAGAGGTGTTGGGTGTCACGGCCGTCGAAAGAAGTGGAGCAAAGTGCAGCGTGGTGAGCGTACATTCTCTTTTATTTTAGTAAATGTCGAACAACAAAACCAGAAATGAAGAAACAACCGTGAAGCTCACAGCGCTATAGTGCCACTAACAAAGATAACTACCCAACATCACAGGTGGGAAAAAGGGCTGCCTAAGTATGATTCCCAATCAGAGACAACGATAGACAGCTGTCCCTGATTGAGAACCATACCTGGCCAAAACATAGAAAACACAAATCATAGAAATAAAGAACATAGAATGCCCACCCAAATCACACCCTGACCAAACCAAATAGAGACATAAAAAGGCTCTCTACGGTCAGGGCGTGACATTGGATTTGCGCCAGACAAAGCGTTTTCCTTGATGGCCAAAAAGCTAAATTTTAGTCTTATCTGACCAGAGTACCTTCTTCCATATGTTTGGGGACCACATGCCTTTTGGCGAACACCAAACGTGTTTGCTTATTTTTTCTTTAAGTAATGGCTTTTTTCTGGCCACTCTTCCATAAAGCCCAGCTCTGTGGAGTGTACAGCTTAAAGTGGTCCTATGGACAGATACTCCAATCTCCGCTGTGGAGCTTTGCAGCTCCTTCAGGGTTATCTTTGGTCTCTTTGTTGCCTCTCTGATTAATCCCCTACTTGCCTGGTCCGTGCATTTTGGTGTGCGGCCCTCTCTTGGTAGGTTTGCTGTGGTGCCATATTCTTTCCATTTTTTTAATGGATTTATTGGTGCTCCGTGGTATGTTCAAAGTTTCTGATATTTTTTTATAACCCAACCCTGATCTGTACTTCTCCACAACTTTGTCCCTGACCTGTTTGGATAGCTCCTTGGTCTTCATGGTGCCGCTTGCTTAGTGGTGTTGCAGACTCTGGGGCCTTTCAGAATAGGTCATGAGATCATGTAACAGATCATGTGACACTTAGATTGCACACAGGTGGACTTTATTTAACTAATTATATGACTTCTGAAGGTAATTTGTTGGGCCAGATCTTATTTAGGGGCTTCATAGCAAAGAGGGTAAATAAATATGAACGCAGCACTTTTCCGTTTAAAAAAATAAAAAAATAAAATTAAACAAGTCATTTCTTTCATTTCACTTCCCCAATTTGGACTATTTTGTGCATGTCCATTACATGAAATCCAAATAAAAATCTATTTAAATTACAGGTTGTAATGCAACAAAATAGGAAAAACGCTAAGGGGGATGAATACTTTTGCAAGTGTAATAAATATCATTTATTATAACACAAGCATATTTGCTAATACATTGTTATAACTAACTTCTTTCCAAACAGGGTTTCTCACAAACTCATAGCAGATACGGAGACCCACACACACCCAGAGACAGATGGCTGACACAGGCCTTTTCATAAAGACTGATAAGAAAAGGGGTGCCTGGTACTGCATATCACGAGAAACTGAGACACACACATACCCAAGGACAGAGGGCTGACGTAAACCTTTCATAAACACAGATAAGACAGGAACATCTACGCACACACAAAAACTCCTCTTCAGTCTGAACATTTTACAGAGACACACAGAAATGTCAAAATAGGAACATCTACGCACACACCTAATCTCCTGTTTTAGCTGAACATTTCTGAAGACAAAGAACTCTACTCAGAGCCAATGGGACAGTGATACTGGCCTGAAGGAGACCTCGCCCAACTCATCAGAACCAACCAGAGGACCAGAACTTCCAGACTCAACCTACTTTCTGTACTGTATAAAATGTATATGCACTCTGTTATCTGGGCTTCTTTCGGATAGTTCCATTTGAGCTTGATGAAAAGGGCCCGTGCACGCTATTTCAGATATCTTTACCTCTGAATAAATTGCTTTTAATTAAACCTCATCCACCCTGTCCAGAGTCTCTACTTCGTCTCAGTTCTCCAGTAAACTTGTTTTATCATTACAAGGCACTGTAGATTGTCAACTTGATTCATGATGATGACTGCTTGTCTAGCTAAGATTTTGAAAGTATGATGTTGACATAATAATTTTATCTGTGGCCAATGACCTTGAGCCTTCTTGGATAGGCACTTCTAATGTAAATTTATGGCAGCACCCAATGGGCTTGAATATCCGAGCTCTCCCCGTTGATTTTGGGGTGATGTAGTGTCCCCATGAGTGACAGAACACTGAGCCAATCACGGCGCAACTAGAGAACATTACCAACCCCTACACTCTGTATTTTGCGTTGGCTGCCCCAACACCACAGAAAGCACTGAGCTATGCTGAAACACCTGCATTTTGGAGCTGCCTTACTCAAGAAAGCAAAAAAAGAGACCATGTTTGTATATGGCTTTATTAAATCAATTATTCTTTTTTTTTAATTGCAAACTGATATGCGACACGGATTAATGCCAAAATAAAATGCAAAACAAGCAACAGATGTATTTTATATTTTAGCTAAACAGGTGGGGCTCAAAACAGGTGGCCACTCGACCCTGTTGCCTTATTTCATGACTAAACATGGGATCTGACTGTCACCCCGTCACATTTTGGATGGCGTGAAACCTACTTGGTGAAACCGGAGGTGATAGTACTGGGGTGGGGGCGATTTAGTGAAATGCACAGGCTGTTCCTAGAAGAATCTAGGAGGGAGCCAGAAAAGCCAAGTGAGTGTGGGTCCAACTGACAATCAAGCATTAGGGAGCTGAGGTAATCAGATATAACATCCAAATGGGGGGCAGTGTACATTTGAGAGGCAGCAGTCCAAAATAGGGGGAGAAAAGACACCTCCTTGACCTCAGGAGACTTTCCAGAGATGTTAAGGGTTGGGATCCATTACAAAACAATAACTCAATGCAACGGTGGCCTTTTCAGTGCTTAGGTTGCAGTTTGTGCAGACGTGTAATACTTCTTCTGTAGCTTAAGAGGGCTAGCATTTCACTTAGAATGCAGCAATATGTTTTTCAGCTCTTAATGGAGATTCAAACTATTCTTACACTCTATGCATATGCATCCATTTTTCATTAAATTTCAATGTCTTTAAAAGGACTTCTTTGAAAACTAGATATATTATGTATTTTCATCCAACTCAATTAAAATATACTAGGAAATAAATGAAAGAAAATCAAACAAAAACTGGGGCTTTATCTCAGAGGAAATAGATAAAACAGAAGAAAAAAAACTGCCATAAACAATCCCCCAAGGCCAATGTTTGTTTATTTTTTTAACTGTCAGTCTCAATCTGCAAAATGCATAATTTTGTTTAATAGAACAATACAATGAATAAACTGACCAGGCGAAAGCTATGATCCCCTTATCAGTGGCAACTTGTCTTCCAGGACCCATATTTCCACGGCTATATTCATGTATACAGTGGATAAAAAGTGCCATCGGAAAGTATTCAGACACTGACTTTTTCCACATTTTGTTATGTTACAGCCATATTCTAAAATGGATAACATTTTCAGAAATCCTCAGCAATCTACACACGCATTATTATCAAAATGCGTTTTTGGGGCAGAAACGCCTTCTCAAACATGTGAACTTTCATGTGCCTTAATAACAAACTTGTATGCCATCTGTAAATTAGAATACAATTGTTAAATTACGAGCCTAGTTAGTTTAGGCACAGAAAAAGAGAAGGAACCTTCCCACTAGCCATGATTGGCTGAGATAATGAGTGGGCTGGACATGCCGAGAGATGAGTTTGTGTCACGACTTCCGCCGAAGTCGGCCCTTCTCCTTGTTCGGGTGGTGTTCGGCGGTCGACGTCACCGGCTTTCTAGTCACCACCGATCCATTTTTCAGTTTCGTTTTGTTTTGTCTGTATTATACACACCTGGTTTCAATTCCCCTATTATGTTCCCTATTTAACCCTCTGGCTTTCATTTCTGTTTTGTCCGTGATTGTTTTGTTACGTTAGTGGTTGTTGTTATTTCTTATATGTTTTTTAATTATTCCCTTTGTGGAATTTTGCTGTGATTTTTGAGTAAACGTTTTGTGTTTCGCTCAACACCTGTGTCCTGCATTTGACTCTGCTACTTCGCCGCACACAACCCTGACAGAATCACGGACCAAACTTCAAATGGAGTCAGCAGGCGCAGCCAGCCCCTCTCTCCCAGTCGAGGAGCAAGTTCAACAGCACGCGACCATGTTACACAGTTTAGGGACCGCCATGGATCGCGTGCTGCAGACAATGGACCGATGGGAGAGAGGAGGTCTCCCGGTAAATCATACCCCATCAACCCCACCCGCGCCTCTCCCTACTCCACCGTTCATCCCTCCATCGTCAGGACCCAGTGGGATTCGGCTCTCGCTCCCAGGAGCGTATGACGGTACAGCAGCCGGGTGTCAGGGGTTCCTCCTACAGTTGGAGTTATACCTGGCAACTGTTCATCCGACCCCTTCAGGACGAGAGAGAGTGGGCGCCCTCATCTCCTGTCTGACTGGTAAGGCCCTGGAGTGGGCCAACGCCATCTGGGGAAGAGAGGGCCAAACCCTGGATGACTATGATGACTTCTCTCGCCGCTTCCGGGCGGTCTTTGATCATCCACCTGAAGGGAGAGCGGCGGGAGAGCGTTTGTTCCATCTCAGACAGGGGATGAGGAGCGCTCAAGATTTCGCCCTGGACTTCCGTACTCTGGCCGCTGGTGCGGGATGGAATGAGCGGGCCCTGATCGATCACTACAGGTGTAGTCTACGAGAGGACGTTCGTAGGGAGTTAGCCTGCAGGGACACCACTCTTAACCTGGACCAGCTGGTGGATTTATCTATCCGGCTGGATAACCTGTTGGCCTCCCGCGGACGTCTAGATCGGGGTCCGCCCGTTCCATTACCCAGCCCCTTGGATCCTACACCGATGGAGTTAGGAGGGGCTGCTAGAAGGGAGACCGGAGGGAGGACCACTCCATGCACCAACTGTGGACGCAGAGGACACACTGCTGTCCGGTGCTGGGGTGTTTCTCCTGGAAGTCGAGGTAGCAGGCGGAGCACTGATGGGTCATCTCCGGTGAGTAGGCACATGTGTTGCGCACATGTGGTTACATATAGAATTTCCTGAGTTTCCCTCGCATCCCCAGCATAAGGCGCTAGTAGATTCAGGCGCAGCTAGGAACTTTATTGATCGCTCTTTTGCACATAGATTAGGGATTCCGATTATTCCTGTTGATGTTCCCTTCCCTGTACATGCCTTAGATAGTCGTCCTTTGGGGTCGGGGCTGATTGGGGAGGTCACAGCGCCCATCGCTATGAGAACGCAGGGGGATCACGAGGAGAGAATTAGTCTCTTTTTGATCGACTCTCCTGCGTTTCCTGTTGTGTTGGGTCTTCCCTGGTTGGCCTCTCATGATCCGATTATTTCGTGGCAACAGAGGACTCTCAAGGGATGGTCCTGTCAGTGTTCAGGTAGATGTGTAGGTGTTTCCTTAGGTGCCACTACGGTGGAAAGTCCAAACCAGGTTTCCAACATGCACATTCCTCCCGAATATGCCGATTTGGCACTCGCCTTCTGTAAGAAGAAGGCGACTCAATTACCACCCCATCGACCGGGGGATTGTGCGATAGATCTCTTGGTAGACGCTACACTTCCCAGGAGTCACGTGTATCCTCTGTCACAGGAGGAGACGGTGGCTATGGAGACATATGTCACCGAATCTCTGGGACAGGGATACATTCGGCCTTCCATCTCACCTGTCTCCTCAAGTTTCTTTTTTGTGAAGAAGAAGGATGGAGGTTTGCGCCCGTGTATTGATTATCGAGGATTAAATAAGATCACGGTAAAATACAGTTACCCGCTACCACTCATAGCCAGTATGACCGAGTCATTACACGGGGCGCGCTTCTTCACAAAATTGGACCTCAGGAGCGCTTACAACCTGGTGCGTATTAAGGGGGGAGATGAGTGGAAGACAGCATTTAGCACCACTTCTGGGCATTATGAGTACCTCGTCATGCCGTACGGGTTAATGAATGCTCCATCAGTCTTCCAATCATTTGTGGATGAGATCTTCAGGGACCTGCACGGGCAGGGTGTAGTGGTGTATATAGATGACATTCTAATATACTCCGCTACACGCGCCGAGCATGTGTCCCTGGTGCGTAGGGTGCTTGGTCGACTGTTGGAGCATGACCTGTACGTCAAGGCTGAGAAATGTCTGTTCTTCCAACAGTCCATCTCCTTCCTAGGGTACCGCTTTTCAGCGTCAGGGGTAGAGATGGAGAATGACCGCATTTCAGCCGTGTGTAATTGGCCGACTCCAACCACGGTAAAGGAGGTGCAGCGGTTTTTAGGGTTTGCCAACTACTACCGGAGATTTATCCGGGGTTTTGGTCAGGTAGCGGCTCCCATTAACTCACTGCTGAAGGGAGGACCGGTGCGACTGCAGTGGACAGCTGGGGCGGACAGGGCTTTTGGTCACCTGAAGGCTCTGTTTACCTCGGCTCCAGTTCTGGCTCATCCTGATCCTTCCTTAGCATTCATAGTTGAGGTGGACGCGTCCGAGGCGGGGATAGGGGCTGTGCTTTCTCAGCGTTCGGGTACGCCACCAAAGCTCCGCCCCTGTGCATTCTTTTCGAAGAAGCTCAGCCCGGCGGAGCGAAACTATGATGTGGGGGACCGGGAGTTGCTGGCTGTTGTCATGGCTCTGAAAGCGTGGAGACACTGGCTTGAGGGGGCTAGACACCCTTTTCTCATTTGGACTGACCACCGCAATCTGGAGTACATCCGGGCAGCAAGGAGAATGAACCCTCGCCAGGCAAGGTGGGCCATGTTTTTCACCCGTTTTGATTTCACCCTTACCTACAAACCAGGTTCCCAGAACGTTAAGGCAGATGCACTGTCCCGGCTGTATGATACAGAGGAGAGGTCCACAGATCCCACTCCCATAATTACAGCCTCTCGCCTGGTGGCACCGGTGGTGTGGGAGGTGGACGCGGACATCGAACGGGCGTCACGTACAGAGTCCATGCCACATGACTGTCCAGCGGGGCGTCTGTACGTTCCCTTTGATGTCCGCGATCGTTTGATCTGTTGGACTCATACGTCACCCTCCTCTGGTCATCCTGGTATCGGTCGGACGGTGCGCTGCCTTTCTGGGAAGTACTGGTGGCCCACTTTAGCTAAGGATGTGCGGGTTTATGTTTCCTCCTGTTCGGTATGTGCACAGTGCAAGGCACCTAGACATCTGCCCAGAGGGAAATTACAACCCCTTCCCGTTCCACAGCGACCATGGTCACACCTATCGGTGGATTTCGTGACGGATCTTCCCCCGTCGCGGGGTAACACCACGATCCTGGTCGTTGTGGATCGGTTTTCTAAGTCCTGCCGTCTCCTTCCTTTGCCCGGTCTCCCTATGGCTCTACAAACTGCGGAGGCTCTGTTCACCCATGTATTCCGGCACTACGGGGTGCCTGAGGATATAGTTTCTGATCGGGGTCCCCAATTTACGTCTAGAGTCTGGAGGGCGTTTATGGAACGCCTGGGGATCTCGGTCAGCCTTACCTCAGGTTTCCACCCCGAGAGCAACGGGCAGGTGGAAAGAGTAAACCAGGATGTGGGTAGGTTTCTGAGGTCCTATTGCCAGGACCGGCCGGGGGAGTGGGCAGCTTACATCCCCTGGGCCGAGATGGCCCAAAACTCCCTCCGCCACTCCTCTACCAACCTATCACCTTTTCAGTGTGTGCTAGGTTACCAGCCGGTCCTGGCACCATGGCATCAGAGCCAGATTGAGGCTCCTGCGGTGGATGAATGGTTTCGGCACTCAGAGGAGACTTGGAACGCTGCCCACGTACGGCTACAACGTGCCATCAGGAGACAAAAGGCGAGTGCCGACCGCCACCGCAGTGAGGCCCCGGTGTATGCACCGGGGGATCGGGTCTGGCTCTCGACCCGAAACCTACCCCTTCACCTGCCCTGCCGGAAACTGGGTCCGCGGTTTGTGGGGCCATTTAAAGTCCTGAGGAGATTGAACGAGGTTTGTTATAGGTTACAACTCCCCCCTGATTACCGTATTAACCCCTCGTTCCATGTGTCTCTCCTCAGGCCGGTGGTGGCTGGTCCGCTCCAGCAGTCTGAGGTGCGGGAGGTTCCTCCGCCCCCTCTTGACATCGAGGGGGTCCCGGCGTATAGCGTAAGAGCTATCATGGATTCTAGGCGTCGGGCGAGGGGCCTTCAGTACCTCGTGGAGTGGGAGGGGTACGGTCCGGAGGAGAGATGCTGGGTACCGGTGGAGGACATTCTAGATCCGTCTATGTTACAAGAGTTTCACCGTCTCCACCCAGATCGCCCTGCACCTCGCCCTCCGGGTCGTCCTCGAGGCCGGTGTCGTCGCGCTGCTGGAGCCGCGCGTCAAGGGGGGGGTACTGTCACGACTTCCGCCGAAGTCGGCCCTTCTCCTTGTTCGGGTGGTGTTCGGCGGTCGACGTCACCGGCTTTCTAGTCACCGCCGATCCATTTTTCTGTTTCGTTTTGTTTTGTCTGTATTATACACACCTGGTTTCAATTCCCCTATTATGTTCCCTATTTAACCCTCTGGCTTTCATTTCTGTTTTGTCCGTGATTGTTTTGTTACGTTAGTGGTTGTTGTTATTTCTTATATGTTTTGTAATTATTCCCTTTGTGGAATTTTGCTGTGATTTTTGAGTAAACGTTTTGTGTTTCGCTCAACACCTGTGTCCTGCATTTGACTCTGCTACTTCGCCGCACACAACCCTGACAGTTTGGATTGGTCTGCCATATAGCACGCTTCTGTCTATTTGAGCTGGTCAGTATGTCTAGGTAATCCTCTCTAACATGGCTTTCTTTTTATGTATCACATAGTACAACTGCATAAGCCTAATGTCAAGTTAAAGTGTACCGTTAATTTGCTAATGTTATGGAGAAAACAACTGTCTTCGGATTACATCTTCAAACTAAGGGCAATCATGGCATTCGACAGGAGATGATGATCAATGATGTACACGGGTTAGTCTAGCTAGCTAAATTTTCAGATATTACACGTTTCTAATTTTGACAGAAAGTGGTTTCATTTCAAGTTAAAGTGTACTGTTAGCTAGCTAACGTTAGCTGGCTGGCTCACTAGCTAACGTTACGTGTATGATATTATTATTCGTATCTCAGACCCATTTGCTTGACTAGTTATAGCCTAATGTTAGCTAGCTAACATTGAACCTGGTTGGTTAGCTACCTGCAGATTCATGCAGGGTAGTAACGTCATGAGATGGTATTATGGTTCGGGGGTGGCAGGTAACCTATTGGTTAGAGCATTGGACTAGTAACCGAAAGGTTGCAAGATCGAATCCCCGAGCTAACAAGGTAAAAATCTGTTGTTCTGCCCCTGAACAAGGCAGTCATTGAAAATAAGAATTTGTTCTTAACTGGCTTGCTTAGTTAAATAAAGGTAAAATAAATAAATGTTTAGCTAGCTAGCTACATAGCTTAACAAAATACTCCACTATACAAGTATACATTTCAATAGAATGTCACTGCAACAACTGTTGATAGACGTACTAGCGGGTAAATTCCCGCTGGCTATCTACTCCGATTTCAGACCACGGGGAAGATAGTCTAGCTAGCTACATTTTCAGATATTACACATTTCTAATTTTGACAAAGTGGTTTAATTTCAAGTTAAAGTGTACTGTTAGCTAGCTGTCTCACTAGCTAATGTTACGTGTATGATATTATTATTCGTATCTCAGACCCATTTGCTTGACTAGTTATAGCCTAATGTTAGCTAGCTAACATTGAACCTGGTTGGTTAGCTACATACAGATTCATGCAGGGTAGTAACATCATGAGTTGGGATTATGTTTCAATGTTTACCAACCTAGTTAGCTAGCTAGCTACATGTGTTATCAAAAGACTCTTATCTGAGTGTGCCAGATCGCAGAATAACTGATGAATTTATGAACGCTCAACACCTGTTGAATATGGCCGGTGTCAGTAAACGTTGGCAAAAAAGCATAATTAAATTGTTGCCAGCAGCACATTTACAGTCACCAACGCTCTGGATAACATGAAAACAGCCTAACTAGCTCTGCTAGGACGAGTAAAATGGTCAGAGTGGAGTGTTCTCTCATGATGTGTCTGGAAGCAGCTAGCAAGCTAGCTAACTTTAGCTTGACTGCCGTTGTGAGGTCAGAACGCTCGGATCAACACTACTCCTCAGCCAGAGCGTCCAGTGTGCGCTTGATTGCTCCGAGAGTAAAACACAAAATTTACGAACGGACAATCTGACAGCACAGTCACCAGCGCTCTGGATAACGTAACAGCCTAACCACGCTAGGCGAGTAATGTTCAGTAAGCTGTTCTCTCATTTGTGTCTGGAAGTAGCTAGCAAGTTAGCTTGCCTGACTGCTTTTTATTTTTTTATTATAATTATGAACAAAACAAATACAAAAACAGAAATATACAAACAAGAGTACATAAACCTAACAGACAGGGGTATTACATATTAAGATACATTTTCAATTTGTTAAAAAGTTTTATGGTACCTATTGCTTTTTTTGTTTTTACACTTAATGATCATTTCAAAATAGAATTTAAATATTATCTTAAACAATGTGAAGAGGGGTTTGTTCTCCGCCCACTTCATTTTATGGATAATGAATCTGCCATGACAAATAAACAAATTAACAATGAAAGTTAAATCAGGGTCCATATAATTTTGATCAAAATAAAACATAATATCAGAGTCTTTCAAATTAACATTAGTAGTAGTTTATTTTCAAATAAAATGTTCTAACTCATTACAAAATCTTATGACATAAGACCAGTCCCAAAATAAAGGCTCCTGGTCACAAGCACAAAATACACATTTGTTATCAATAGCTATTTTGAATCTGTGTATAATAAAGGTATTGACTGCTGTTGTTAGTACAGAACGCTCGGATCAACCGTTAAAGAGATGGGTGGGGCTAAAGTTTAAGAGGGTGTGAACGATGCTGTAGACAAAGGAGGGCTCTCCAGTAGTAGTACCAAAACATTCAAAGGCCATTTTCTCAAAAGTGAGTTTACAAGTTTATCAACTTTCAAAGAAAAATTACTTTCCTACTGTTCTTCAAATGTAGTGTATGATATACCATTTTGTAGCTCGGAGTCTCTACTTTTATCCAATGTAAAAACACAATTTCAAATGTTCTTACATAAGACCGATTTGAGCAGGTCGGTCACAAATGTGCCAATCTGGGGATGTCTGATTGTCTTAACTCACCACCACTAATGAGCTGTGGAGCTTCTCAAAGTATTTTTTTTTCACCTCAAACAGCAAGTAAACAAAGTCTGTTTTTAGAATCAATTGAGAATGACAATAGGCTCTCAAAATGTTGGCTATTAATTACATAATTGGCAATGGCAATAAAAGTTACTTTTAGATTTGTGTCATTATCATTTAGATTTAGATAGAACCACAGACAATGATTTTGAGATACAAAGTATATTATAAATTAAATTAAACTGTTCCACGAAAATGTGCATATGAAAATCATAACTGGCACGCAGATTGGTAGAAATGTTAAGATAAATTGGCACTCTAAATGGAAAAGGTTGCCGGCCGCTGGTGTAGCCTATTACCTACAACTTCAGGAGCATAACGGCAGAATCTGTGGAGGCCAGCAGCAGCGGGAGGAGGGTTCGGAACAGGTTTTTTTCTTCTTGTTAGGCTATCTTGATCTCTGGCTCTCTTTGAGTCATTTGTGTGTCTTCATTATTTAATAAAATAGTGTGCTTAAAGAATCAGTTCCTTTTATTAAAACACATAGGGTGTCTATGTATGAAAAAAATACAAGTTTAAAAATGTTGACCACTCGATTGGTTGAAAGAAAAGACTGCTCTTGGTGAAGCAAGATTTTTTTTTCCCGGTCGGGGACAGCCCTAGCAGAAATGCAGGAAATGAGTTGTAGATGCCCAAAAAAGGGAGGACCCCTGCCAGGTTATGTCCAACCCACTTCTAAAACCAAAGTTGCGCCCCTGGTAGCAGGGAATCTAGATCTGGAGGCAGTGCTTCGAAAGGAAGGCGGTAGTGCTGCACTTAGCTATCTGCTACATCTTTATTTATTTAGTCTATGTCTGTATTTATGTAGCGTATGTCTGTATGTGTATTTGTGTAATGTGTCCCTGATTTACTGCACTAAACCAATCGCCTTACAACTTGGGAAATTGGGGATATCACTTTTCACCAGCTGAGGGAGCAATTGCACAATAGTTCAGTTCTCTCAGTGCACTCTGTTACTAGGCGTGGGCACACCGCAGGATTGTCAAGGTTATCATATAATTCAGCAAAATTCCCCATAAACCACTGATGCTGACAGGAATGTTCATTATGTTGTCTTTTACTTTAAAAAACGACAATGTAGTACAATTACAACAAGTATTTAAAATATACAGCAACTGAATTAGCCCTACAAACATTATATTACATTAAGTTTGATTCATTCTAGTCTATGCATGTGAACCATTCCATTTATTCTATGAATACAGCCTATATATAGCATATGCAGATAAAAGATCATGTTTCAAGAATGCATATTGCAGTCTTCAAATTTCACATTTACATTTACATTTAAGTCATTTAGCAGACGCTCTTATTCACAGTGGCTTGCACCCATTGTAAAGGCATAACGTTTTGACATTCAATGCAAGCGTTCATCATTGACATTTCACCATTGGCTTTTCTATATGTAGGCTCATAGGCGGAAATCCCAGGGGGACGGGGGGGACACGACCCCCACATCTTGGGAAAAATATGATTTGTCCCCCCCAATATATCACTGTAAACATAACTATGTAATTTCAATAATATTAATAATACGCAATGAAAGGACTTGTGCTGATTATAGACACTTAATAGCGCGTTTTTAAGTTTCAAAAGATTGCGACCCCCCCCGCCCTTTGCCTCACAATGGTTTGATCCACTGCCAGTTCTTTAGCTGGCAAGGTAATAGAGGGTTCGTAAATACTGTCCGAAAGGGACATGTACGTAACTGACGTGAGGTTAATCCAGTCAATCCATAGCAGGTCCATAGCAATGTTATTTATTTATTTTTACGTTGGCAGGGTTCACACACTAGCTGAATTTGCAGAGCTAGCGCGCAAACTAAAGCAAACATTAACTATCAAGCTAGCTAGTACCTATTCCATTTATGTGGCGTCGTCAAAGATGGAATCTTTGCTATCGTCAGTTTATTCCAAGATCAGTCCAAACTGAACAGAACAGAACTACACTCTCTTCTACCATTGTCTTAAATATATATAATGGTCTCGTTGCAAAAGATAAATTGTCGCTAGTGAACTTTTTATTTTTTATTTTATTTCACCTTTATTTAACCAGGTAGCAAAGATTATAGCAAACACACAGAAACGGAATTGGTGCTCGCTAGCTTTCCAAATTCAGCTATTGTTGGAAGCCAGCCAATATGAAACAAACTATTAAAATTACAAAAGGTTGCAGCATGTGTTGTGTAAATGTGTGTGTGTGCAGCTAGGCCAGCCAGCCAGGTAGAAAAATGGCAGAAAAAAGTAAGAAGACGGACATCAGAGTATTTGTCAGTACACCAAAACGCATAGTAAGAACTCTAGTAGCCTAATCTCAAAGACTAGTTGATAAAATGTTCATAAGAAAGAAGTGAAATGCTAATGGAAATGTTTCACAATGATGTCATTAGGCAGAGCAGGCAACAGATGGCACACAGACAGCAGAGCTGGGGACAGATATGCAGGGACAGATTGGCAGAGACAGGGAGTCTCAGGTAAGTTTGTTGAGTCTTTGTTTGGCAACATTATGAAAGGTTCTCAATTTTTTTGACTTGTAAAATAGGGACATAATTGGAAAATGCCATGGATACCCCCACTCTCAACTTAAACTGGTGACTAAACTAAGATTTGTTTACGGCAATGGTATTGCTGTTGTGATTAATTGTGTAGTTTTGGGTACCGGTAGTTAGGAGTACGGCAAACACCTTATTTATTTTCTAGGAGACAGACTGTGAGTCAGTTAGGGTGGTGAAAGGGAAAGAGCCAGGGAGAGAGACTTCAGAGGACAGTGTCACAGCCACGGCAGGACCAAGTGTCCCCCTTGTTGCCAGCAGCACCAGTATAGGGGACAGTGGCACAGCATTGTCCAGTTACCTCAGTGATGGCACAAAACCATATCAGCCACACCCACAATTTATAGAACCGCAAACTCTTGCCAACAGAGTGTTGACGTTTCAAGAGAGATGGTTTCGCGATTTCCCCTGGCTACATTATAATCCATCAATAAAAGGAGTGTTGTGTTTTCACTGTAGCCAAGGGTTTTCAAGCCAGCCATCTTTTGGCCAAAGAGCAGATGCTGCCTTCATTAGTGCAGGATTTAGGAACTGGAGAAAAGCCATTGAAAAATTCACAGCACATCAAAACTGCCAAACCCACCGCCACTTTGTAATTGTAACAGCACACCAGCTAAATCCAATCAGTGTCCAGTTATCCAGCGCGTGGGGTAAACAGCAGGATGACGCAAGGCATTGCTTGATGAAAATTGTTAGTTCGGTGCGGCATGTAGTAAGACAGGGACAAGCCTTTAGAGGCCACACGGATGACAGTGGGAATTTATACCAGATTTTGAAACTTAGGGCAGAAGAGGATGATCCCATTTTACTGAAGTGGTTAACAGAGCGTACCACAATTGTACACAGGCCCCAAAGCACAGAATGAAATTCTGAACATCATGGCCAATAGTCAATCGAGGCATTGCAGCTGAGATTAGGTCTCTTCCGATTGTACAATTTTCATTAATTGTTGATGGTACTCAAGATGTCTCTGGTGCTGAACAGGAGAATGTCTGTCTGCGTTATGTTGACCATGACCATGTCCCTCACAAGGAGTTTATTGGGCTATACAGGGTGTCTGAGACAACAGGCGAGGGCATTGCGAAAGTGGCAACTGATGTGTTGTTGAGGAAACCCGCAAACATATGCTCGGTTCTTTTGTTCAGTAGTGTGTATAGCAGTGGTTCTCAACCTTTTTGGGGTACTGGAACCCCTGCATATTTTGAGGCAAGGCAGGCAAGGTTTTGAGCGGTCCTCAGGGACCTCCACCCCCTCTATATTATATGTAAACTTACTGGAAACCTTGTGGTACTGACTACATTCATTACACTTTTTTATTTCACGGACCCCTTGCAATTAGTCCATGGACCCCTGTTTGAGAACCCCTGGTGTAATTGATATTTGTTCTTTTGTTTAGTAGTTTTCAGTACACTTACAAATGATTTATTTCATGTTATTTTATTTAAAATTGCATACTTTGTGCGACATACTTGTCCATAGCTGCTGTTTGAAGAGTTGAGACACTGACTGAAGGATATTTTGTTTGATTTATTTGGGTTTTTCATTGAAGTAGTTATTTTGCTTTTAGAACTGTACTTATTTTAAGCTTTTTGTTCTTGCAAAGATATTGTATTAGACTCAGGCCAGGTGCACATATTTAATGACTATATAAATGTATCAGAAAAAGTAAAATTAAAAGGTCAATTCAATACGGAGACCAACTTTGTGATGGTTCTCAATGGAGATTCTTTTAGATGTGATCACACCATGTTCATTGTATTTATGAAAACTACACCCATACAGTGTACAGTACCATTGTCACCTACTGACCTTTCTTGATATTGCTGGTTGTAAGTACGAATACCTGCATACATACTGGACTGGTAAGGAGCACTGCTATAACTATTATTAGTAGTAGAATTATAATGATTTAAACATTTGAACAAGTTGGGAAAACCCTTCAGTTAACTACTGTACCTATCAATTATCCAGTTGTAGGAATTATGGTTCCTCAATATACATTTAACAACGTATGCTATGTGTTACAGCACTACTTTTGGTGTCCCCCTCAGGAATTGCTCTTGAGAAAATTTAATGTAATTGTCCCCTCCAAGGTTGATATCAGATTTTCGCCCCTGTGTAGGCTACTAGCTAGGTCCAAGGGTGAAGGAAGCCATGAGTGAAGTTTTGTGACAAATAAACAGTGCACCATGATGCCCTTATTTGAGCCAGCTGACACATTAACGTGGTGTCTTGTATCTACACAAGGTTATTTATTCATTTCATTCTTTCAAACAAAATACTATGGTGTAGCCCATATTGTTAAAACTCCCTTTCAAATGCATGACGTGTACAAAAAACGCTTAGATTCAACATAAATATCAAAATAAACACTGACTCCATTCAATTTAATTAGAATTTGGAGGTACACACTTGGCTGAAAGATGTCTGCACAAAACGGTGAGCGAATTTTCCCGGAACAAGCCACTGCATCATTTACTATCATTCTTCTGTCTGGTCTGTGGAGCTACGCAATTACTACGGCCACGCCCCTCGACAAACTCACACTGTATATGATTCCGCCCTGGAAAATAGTTCCCCAAATAGCAGCGCCATTGGGCTAAAAGTCTCCACCCTTATATTAAATCAAACACATACTCCAATTGTATAAAGTTGAGGGATAATTTCTATTGTGCAAAATAATCCCCATATTTAGTGTTTATGTTACTACGCAATGTGCATTTGGCGGGAAAGAGCACTGGGTTTTGGCGGAGTGAGAAACAAAATCCGTAGTATTAAAACCCGCGGGAGCAGCTGTTGTTAATCTTGCAGTCAGCAGGGTGTTATAGACACACACAGCGTTGGGCTCGAAGGACTTTACAACAACGGTGTCGACTTCTCCCACTTTCACTTCGGCTGTTTTATTTCGCCTGCTTGTTTTCTCAACTAACAAGTATTTTGTTTGTGGTGTCACTGCTACGGTAAAAATATGCTTTATTCCGTTTAATGGTTGTTTTTGACAGCTTGTACGAACTGGTCAATAAATTGAAATTTGACGTCTTAGTCAAATGCTAGACTTCTCTAGTTATCTCTCGGCTAATATGGCTTCTCACTGTAAATTGTAATGTGTCGAGCTGGACTGTAACTGCGAAATCGACTCATGAAATGCCGGGTGTTTATTTTAAAACTGACAGCTGTTCCTTTGGCATGCATTGGATTAGCTTCCTAGTTAACCAACGTTAGTTCTTGCTGAGCTCTTGGAATGGGTTCATCCAAGTTTTGCCATTTAAATGTATGGATTTTGCAATACAATAATTGTTCGATTATTTCCCAACACCCGAGGCTCGAGACGGGCTGTTAAATGAACTGATAGGTAAGGTTCTCACGTGCTGGAATCTGACGCAGATCTTAACATGACTCACTTCTTTTCTCCCACTTTATTACAGGCAGTCGCAATGCCGCTGAACTCAAATATGGCTAGTAAAAACTATGATTACGACTATGACTCGGTCCAGCCCTACTTCTACTTCGACATTGAGGAGGATCATTTCTATCACAGCCAACTCCAACCCCCTGCTCCAAACGAGGATATATGGAAGAAATTCGAGCTGCTGCCGACACCGCCGCTTTCTCCCAGCCGGCGACCCTCTCTGTCAAGCCTCTTCCCTTCGACTGCAGACCAGTTGGAGATGGTCACGGAATTTCTCGGGGATGACGTGGTGAACCATAGTTTCATTTGTGACGCGGACTACTCCCAGTCTTTTCTCAAATCTATCATTATCCGGGACTGTATGTGGAGCAGTTTCTCGGCTGCCGCTAAACTGGAGAAAGTAGTGTCCGAGAGACTAGCAACGCTGCAAGCGAGGAAGGACTCCAGTGCGGCCGGGGAAGCTAGCACAGTAACCAGCACGAATCCAAACTTGAATTACCTGCAAGACCTGAACAACTCCGCATCGGAATGCATTGACCCTTCTGTGGTGTTGTTCCCTTACCCGGTTGCCGAGAACCCTAAACCCACACAAACGACTACAGCGTGTGCCATGGATTTGCCTTTGGATACTCCACCGAACAGTGGTAGCAGCAGCGATAGCGATTCAGGTGTGTATTAGCGCCACATGTTAATGCTGTAATTAAATTATTCATAGCTGGACTGCATATCGTTTGCAGAAAGATAATACTCATGTTGTGATAACGCAATTCTGGTTTATGCATGTTTTGTGATTTGTATTAATACACTACTATGCGAGTACTGCTTTTAAGTGGGGCATGGGGTTTGCCATGTCACTGGTTTTTGCTTAAGGAGCTGTCTCCCTCAATTTCCAAGGGTGGGGGGGTTGGCCATTGCACCCACCTTGTGCAGCAATGCTCAGCAGAATGGTGGAGTTCGTTTTATGTTACCGGGTGGGTGGAGATTTCAGTTAAAGACCAATGGAATGGTCTAAAATTAGCAGACTCCGCCCACCTGGGGAACTGGGCCATGAAAACTAACTCCACCATTGAGGGGCAGGGAGCCAAAGTCATCGAATGGATATGGTGATATAGTCCACATGGATAATAAATGCTATTTTTTTTACAGAAGAGGAAGAGGAGGAGGAGGAGGAAGAAGAGATTGATGTGGTGACAGTGGAAAAGAGAAAGTCTGTACGGAGGTCAGACTCGCACATGTCTAGCAGCTCACACCTCTGCCCCCTTGTCCTGAAACGGTGTCATGTCAACATCCACCAACACAACTACGCCGCTCACCCGTCGACGAGGAGCGAGCAACCCGTCAAGAGGATTAAGTTTGAGAGCAGTGGGAGAGTACTCAAGCAAATCAGCAACAACCGCAAGTGCTCGAGTCCCAGAACGTCGGACTCTGAGGATAATGACAAACGTAGGACTCACAATGTGCTGGAGAGGCAAAGGCGAAACGAGCTCAAGTTGAGCTTTTTCGCATTACGGGACGAGATCCCGGACGTAGCGAGCAATGAGAAGGCAGCCAAAGTGGTCATACTCAAAAAGGCGACAGAGTGCATTTTCAGTATGCAAACGGACGAGCGGAAACTGTTATGGTTGAAAGAGCAGTTGAGGAAAAAGAGTGAACAGTTGAAAAGCAGATTAGAGCAGCTGAGGAACTCTCAGCAAGTTTAATGAATGAAAGGATGCCATGTTTTTATGCCTAAAGTAACTTCTTGTGTAGAGTGGTGGTGCATGCAAATGCAAAAATGACTCGTTATCACAGGTATCGGCCAGACACCTGGGCTGGAATCAGAATTATTATTTTCTTTCACTGCCTCACTTGAACTTTCTAGGGGTTATCAATTTCTTATTTAAGTATTTTATTTTTATTGATGAAAGGTTCTGCACAGTTGTCTACCTTAACTTAATGCTTTTGTATGTTTTGTACATAATTCTCGAATGTATTGATCTCACAAATACATTTTTATAAATCACGTATGACTGGTGTCACGTGTCTTACCATGAAATTAGAACTTAATTTGCATTAGATAGTCATGAGCATGGCTTGCCTGTTTACTCTGACCACACTTTCACACAAGTCCTAGCAACCTCATGCTAGCTGGCCTTTTGCCAACCCTTTAATTTTAAGGTCAAAGCTCCATTTCACTGTACATGTCTGCTTAGGTTTACTGCACACAGCCATGTGCATGATGTGCTTAAAGCCTTCCCACACTGTACATCAGTATCTTTAATGATCATTACATATCAAACTGACCGCCCGTTTCCCGATAGAACATAGGCTTACGAGTGTTTTTACCGATGCATTGTTTCTACAACAGCCGCCGTAACATGCGTCTTAATTGAGTTTGAAATGGGCTTGTAGCTTACTTTATACAGTAATCTCGGTTTTCACTTGAGGCATACTTTTATCCTTTGCTTGTTTTGTAACAATTGTAAAGACATTGACAACCTTTTTGTATTTGTAGTCAATTTTGTTCTGAAGTTATCGGCGGTCAGACACATGTTTAGCGGAGATCGTGTACAAAATTACGAGGAAGGGCAAAAAAGATCTAACAATGCACTTAACTGTTCTCAATTATAACTTCCAGTGCTTTTGGGAAACCGGGCCCTGGCCAGCTTGTACTTTTTCTTATTTAATTTTTTTGCTTTCGATGTTATGTCAACCGACGTAGGCTGGCTACGTCAACTGGGCGTCTCAAGCATGGCATCAAAGAACAATCTGTTGGTTTGAGAAACCAGCATGGTGTCATTTCCGGCGGTGTTCCTATTGGTCAGTCACAGGGATCATCTTGTAACACCAGCCACATTATACAATAAAGGCTCAACATTTCTAACTATCAGAACATTGTCGGAGCCTATGACCACACGTAGTGGTAATTAGTCGACAAACCAAGACCCTTGCCGTGTCTGATACCCGTAAGAGCGTACTGCATACTATGTACTCATTGTCGCATACTTTTTAGCACGTACCATTTGGTAAAAAGTATGACAAATTCAACAGACCTGCATCACATTTACTAGCCGTAGCTAATTTGATGAATCTAAACTGAATAGAAATGCAGTTATAGGCCTTCTCAGTATTCCTATCACATTCTACCTATACTTTAGTGCATATTGCCTGTCTATCCTATTTAAAAAGGACTGAATACATTCATTGTTTGAATTCATATTTAGAGAAACCGAAGTGCTGTATACTTTGGTTTCTAGTACAGCCTAGTACACACCAACTGTTCAACTCAAAAGGGTATTGCGCAGAAAAACGTGTAGAGTTGGGTGCAAAGCAAATTCAGATCTGATGAACGGCAACAAAACTAAAGCACCGATCATTGGGAACAAGATCGGAATGACAGCTAAGGCTTGCTCCTTAAATGAAATAGGTAGCCTAGCATGCAAAACTAAACCAATCCATAAGTTCAAATCAAAAGGTCTGATTAACTTGACATCAATAATACAGCCACATTCAGCTCCCCTGTGCTGATGAAGGCCACGAGAACAAAAAAACACTTCAATGACAAAACAGAGATCCACTTTGGGTAAAGATGTAGCCAACGATGCAATACTAGTGGTCATTTTAAGGAGAACAAAAACTACATTAGCCTACATTTGAACACCACCGCAGAAGCTTTGCTATTCAGCATCTTCCCAAATAAGTAGCCTGGTTTTGTTTGGCTACTTGAACTAGTCACTCAGCCCACCTCTTCCAATGCATTGTGCAAAAGTGTGCATCGAATTCTACTAGATGAAGAGCTGAAATGAGTGTAACATCCTGGCATTTAAACCAAAGGTTTAAAAAAAATCACATACTGTAAAACATTATTTTGGCATGCTGAGAATGCAACAAGCGTGATTACGTTATTTCCTGCTACTGGTTGGTATCGGTAGCACATCCCCATATCTAATGATCAGCTGTTGTCAAAGCCTAAATGAGTATGGCATCCGGGCATTTAAAGTATACTTGATTTTCAAAATGTTGCATACTATTAAACTTTTTTAGCATTCTCAAACGGCCTGCTATTTAGGATGCAAGTATGGGTATTTGTACGGCTCCTGTCACACTGAACAAGCCAAGACATCCGACAATCATTTATGACATAAGAATTTGGCTACACTGGTAATTTTGTCTCGGACGGCAAAATCGTGTCATAAGACTGCTAAAATTGTAGTCTGTGCAGGCTTTTATGGGCAAACGCATGAACACAAGCTGCCCTGCCACTCTCTGTAGTCCACGTGGGGAAAATACGGCAGTGTATCGCAATGGGTGAGGGGAACCAAGTTCACTCAAGTCATTTTAGTTAATCACTCAGTGTCTTTCAGTTTAGAATCTTGAATGACATGTACGCTACAAATTATTTTGTAAAGCAAACTAAACTGAACAAAAATATAAATGCAACATGTAAAGTGCACCATGTTTCATGAGCTGAAATAAAAGATCCCAGAAATGTTCCATATGTACAAAAAGCTTTTTATTTCTCAATTTTGTGCATCTTTGTCTACATCCCTGTTAGCCCTTTTGTGGCCCAACCATGGCTGCGCCCCTGCCAAGTCATGTGAAATCCATAGATTAGGGCATAATGAATTTATTTAAATTGACTGATTTCTTTATATCAACTGTAAATCAGCAAAATCTTATTTTGCATTTATATTTTTGTTGAGTTTACATTAAATTGAACTGTATACTTGGCAGTTTGAATAGGAAATCTTATCTGGCAGTAGTTTGACACCCCTCTTCCCCTTCCCTCATTCCCCAGTCCCAATGTCTCTGCTATTCCTCCCCAGCTGGCAATGTTTTGGAGAAGACTTATCCTTACGTCAGGTGCTTGTCCTACTTCTCAGACTGCCACGAGAACTCAGGAATGTCTGAAAACGCTGAAAGGCTGAGTCATGATCCTGTTTTAGTCAAGTGTCTCCCCTAGCGCCATTTCTCATTTTTAAAAGCCACACATACTATACTGTCTGTGTTTGTATTATAGTTCATCTTGAGCAGTAAAATGCAGTGTTGTGTTCGAGACCATCTCAAGCAAGAACCGATTCAAGACTGGAGCAAATCCAGTCAGAGTCAAGACCGAGACCGGGAGTGGGACAAAGGGTCCGAGACCAAGTAAAGACTGAGACAAGAAAAATGTGAGCCCAATTCAAGACCATGATTGTCATTTTGTCAAATCACCACCATAATAAGAGTTCAAAGTATTTCTGTGTTCATATTTCAGAACAAAGTATGGATTCTTTAGACATTCAGAACAGTAAAAAAATGAATGCTGAGGGAAAATAGAGCCATTCTACAAATTATTACTAACCCAAACACAGTGGGGAACAATGGGCCTTCTACGCCTTCAGAGAAGGGCTAAGTATTTATAAAATAATAATGATAATGATATTTTCAATGATGTTCTGATTTAATGTCTTCAGATTTTGTTGGAAAGGAAAGGGTTAACACTAAAAATACCCCATTGTTGTTGGCTAGTTTGCAGCAGGTGTTATCAAAATGAACTTTCAACAAGACATTAAGTTTCAAATGAGCATCATCTGGTGAGTGGAACTGTGTTTTCTATTGCAGCGCGCTTGCTGTTAGCCATCTGACAGCATATTAGCAACATGAAATGTTACAAAAATCGGTTCATATACACCCCCAGGAAGAATGATACTTTTTAAAAATAGATATGGCTATTTTCCTGTTTTCATAAATTCTTAGAATGTTTGGGAATTACCTAATAAGGCATTTGTGAAAATTCTATAGTAATATGGAGTGGGAAAGCGGCCTTGCGTTTGGACAATTTAAAATACACTGCAGTAAATAAAACTGAATAAAAACATCTGTCTTGTCCAGACCGGTGCGCTATAGCCACAGACCGGTGCGCTATAGCCAATCACAGACCGGTGCGCTATAGCCAATCAGAGCTCCAGTAGGCCTTTATAGAAACATGCGATTTGCCACACAGGCCTGCCATCACGCACGTTGAACTGGACTGTGTGTTTACAGGCAGTTTCAACAGCGCGAGTTACGATAATTTGAACGCATTCGACAAAATCCACAAAATGCACCTGAATGGATTTCTGCAAATATGTAAATACACATCAACAACAACAAGATCAACAACTAATGCTAGCCAGAGCGAGATGAGCTAAAATCTAATGAAGGAACATTAGATAAACCCTCTCAAACTTTTTCAGCTAGTTGGCCATCAAAATCGCACTGATAAACAATGGGGAATTGTAGCCTCCTCGTGCTTATGCAGCTTGCCTGCCAATGCATGCTTGTCCCAACCAAGCACCGAAGCTAACTGGCTAAAGTTAGCTAGCTTGCTAGCTAGCTACTTCAAGACACAAACGAGAGAACACCTCACTCTGACCATTTTCCTCGCCATAGCAGAGCTGGGTAGGCTGTTTACATGTTATCTAGAGAGTTCTTGACAAACTATTACTTTTTTTTGCCTGTGTTTACTGGTGCCGGTCATATTCAGCGGCTGTTGCACATTAGTAAATTCAGCAGTTCTGTGCTCTGAAATCTTAGAATATAGCGATAGAGAATTTGCGAATCCAAGGGATATGCTAACTGGATAACAATCGTTAAAGTTCTTACTAGCTAACCAAATGACAGCTGCATCTCTAGCTGTGTATAGCCACCGAAAAACGATAGGAGGGGAAAAAGTCACTCACACACTCCTCCAATGGCATGACATGACATTCTCCTAGCAGCTAGCTAGCTAACATTAGGCTCTGTGTTTTTAGCGTGCTGAAAATATTCAAACCCCTTGACTTTTCCACATTTTGGTCACAATACAGCCTTAATCTAAAATGGATTAAATTGTTTTTTCCCCCTTATCAATCTACACACAATACCCCATAATGACAAAGCAATAAAATACATGAATAAAACTGAAATATCACATTTACATAAGTATTTAGACCTTTCACTCAGTACTTTGTTGAAGCACCTTTGGAATTGATTACAGCCTTGAGTCTTCTTAGCTATGATGTTACAAGCTTGGCACACCTGTATTTGGGGAGTTTCTCTCATTCTTCTCTGCAGATCCTCTCAAGCTCTGTCAGGTTGGATGGGGAGCGTTGCTGCACAGCTATTTTCAGGTCTCTCCAGAGATGTTCGATTGGGTTCAAGTCCGGGCTCTGGCTGGGCCACTCAAGGACATTGAGACTTGTCCCAAAGCCACTCCTGCGTTGGCTTGGCTGTGTGCTTAGGGTGGTTGTCCTGTTGCAAGGTGAACCTTCGCCCCAGTCTGAGGTCCTGAGCGCTCTGGAGCAGGTTTTCATCAAGGATCTCTCTGTACTTTGCTCTGTCAATTTTTCCCTCAATCCTGACTAGTCTCCTAGTCCCTGCCGCTGAAAAACATCCCCACAGCATGATGCTGCCACCACCATTATTCACCGTAGGGATGGTGCCAAGATTCCTCCAGATGTGACGCTTGGCATTCAGGTAAAATAGTTCAATCTTGGTTTCATCAGACCATAAAATCTTGTTTCTTGGTCAGAGTCTTTAGGTACTTTTTGGCAAACACCAAGAGGTCTGTCAAGCGGCCCTTCTCCCCCAATTGATCAGTTTGGCCGGGCGGCCAGCTCTAGGAAGAGTCTTGGTGGTTCCATACTTCTTCCATTTAAGAATGATGAAGGGCACTGTTTTCTTGGAGACCTTCAATGCTGCATAAATGTTTTGTTACCCTTCCCCAGATCTGTCTCTTGACACAATCTACGGACAATTCCTTCGACCTCATGGCTTGGTTTTTGCTCTGACATGCACTGTCAACTGTGGGACCTTATATAGACAGGTGTGTGGCTTTCCAAATCTTGTCCAATCAATTGAACAGGTGGACTCCAATCAAGTTGTAGAAACAGTTATTTTTTTCTGAGCTCAATTTCAAGTCTCATAGCAAAGGGTCTGAATACTTATGTAAATAAGATATCTGTTTTCTGAAAACCTGTTTTTGCTTTGTCATTATGGGGTATTGTGTGTAGATTGAAGAGGTGTTTCTGTTATTTAATCAATTTTAGAATAAGGCTGTAACGTAACAAAATGTGGAAAAAGGAAAGGAATCTGAATACTTTTCGTATGCAATATATATATATATATATTATACCTAAAGGGGTCCAACAATTTAAAATCAAATATCTAAATGATCCATAGTATGACCATCTTAAAACATTTCCATATGTCAGCTTATATCCCCCCCTACTTATTATAGTTGAAGTCGGAAGTTTACATACACCGTAGCCAAATACAATTAAACTCAGTTTTTCACAATTCCTGACATTTAATCCTAGTAAAAATTCCCTGTCTTAGGTCAGTTAGGATCACCACTTTATTTTAAGAATGTGAAATTCAGAATAATAGTAGAGAGAATGATTTATTTCAGCTTTTATTTCTTTCATCACATTCCCAGTGGGTCAGAAGTTTACATACACCAACTAGTATTTGGTAGCATTGCCTTTAAATAGTTTAACTTGAGTCAAATGTTTCGGGTAGCCTTCCACAAGCTTCCCACAATAAGTTGGGTGAATTTTGGCCCATTCCTCCTGACAGAGCTGGTGTAACTGAGTCAGGTTTGTAGGCCTCCTTGCTCGCACACGCTTTTTCAGTTCTGCCCACAAACTTTCTATGGGATTGAGGTCAGGGCTTTGTGATGGCAACTCCAACACCTTGAATTTGTTGTCCTTAAGCCATTTTGCCACAAATTTGGAAGTATGCTCGGGGTCATTGTCCATTTGGAAGACCCATTGGTGACCAAGCTTTAACTTCCTGACTGATGTCTTGAGATGTTGCTTCAATATATCCACATAATTTTCCTGCCTCATGATGCCATCTATTTTGTGAAGTGCACCAGTCCCTCCGGCAGCAAAGCACCCCCACAACATGATGCTGCCACCTCCGTGCTTCACGGTTGGGATGGTGTTCTTCGGCTTGCAAGCCTCCATCTTTTTCCTCCAAACATAACGATGGTCATTATGGCCAAACAGTTATATTTTTGTTTAATCAGACCAGAGGACATTTCTCCAAAAAGTACGATCTTTGTCCCCATATGCAGTTGCAAACCGTAGTCTGGCTTTTTTATGGCAGTTTTGGAGCAGTGGCTTCTTCCTTGCTGAGCAGCCGTCCAGGTTATGTTTATATAGGACTTGTTTTACTGTGGATATAGATACTTTTGTACCTGTTTCCTCCAGCATCTTCACAAGGTCCTTTGCTGTTGTTCTGGGATTGACTTTCACTTTTCACTCCAAAGTGCGTCTCATTCCTGAGCGTATACTCATATACTTGCGTACTCTTGTTTGTGCAGATGAATGTGGTACCTTCAGGCATTTGGAAATTGCTCCCAAGGATGAACCAGACTTGTGGAGGTCTCCAATTTTTTGGGCACTGAGTTTGAAGGTAGGCCTTGAAATACATCCACAGGTACACCTCCAATTGACTCAAATGATGTCAATTAGCCTATCAGAAGCTTCTAAAGTCATGACATAATTTTCTGGAATTTTCCAAGCTGTTTCAAGGCACAGTCAACTTAGTGTATGTAAACTTCTGACCCACTGGAATTGTCATACAGTGAATTATATATCTGTCTGTAAACAATTGTTGGAAAAATTACTTGTGTCATGCACACAATGTAGATGTCTTAACCAACTTGCCAAAACTATAGTTTGTTAACAAGAAATGGGTGGAGTGGTTGAAAACGAGTTTAAATGTCTCCAACCTAAGTGTATGTAAACTCCCGACTTCAACTGTATGTAGAAAAACACAATTTTATTTAGCCTTTCTAGGGATCTTTTGTTTTTCAACCAGATTGAGACATGAGAGAACTGCAGAGGATCTTGATTCTGAAGTGTTACATCTTAAACTTTCCATTTATGAAAGAAAGGGATTCAATTAACCTCAAATTGAGCTTAAAGGGCATCACAAATGGTAAAAGCTCAGATGTTTTGACTAAAAGAGGAACAGACTGAGGATACTTAGCCTACAATACATGTCAACTTTCCCCAGAGAAATTAAGTTAGTTTTGGTAGTTGTCACCTCCCATTAAGGTAGGGAATGATTGGTACACACCAGGTTATCCGTTGTTACATCATCAGGGCACTTACAGTATGTACTTGATGTGTATTCAATGTAATATCCACAACTTGGGAGTACACATTTTCTCAATTAGCAAGTTCCAATCTGATTACTTCAGTGGGGAAGATTTCACTTTGGGGGTAACACCACAGCGCTAATATGTTGTGGGAATCCCTAGCGTGGTAAAACCTTGAGTGGGTGGACCTGGACGGTGGTCCTGGACTGTGAGTCTCGACCCATGATGGTATATGGGGAGTGCAGCACTCATAAATATGCCCCTCATAGTGTGATGCGCCTATTAGATTGCCTCGTTAAGAATTTGACAAGGGATTTACGATGCTCAAGGCCTGTGGTAGCAGGCACAGGGATAGCCCCTTTCCCCCTCCTCTCTTTCTTATGGGCCTGTAGGACGCCCCTTATTAGGTTGAGCTCAATTCTAATGTTATGGCAGATTAGTCATGACTGAAGAACAACCAAAATGCAATGTTTGTAGATTGTTTGAAATTCGGCCAAAGGGGATGGAACATGTTAACAACGCTGACACAGAGCAATATCTATTTTATTTTCTGAAATATGATTTCAAATGCATTTTTTACCCTTACAACGGATTCTTACGAGTGCTATTTGTTTCTTAGGACAATCTGCTGAACGTTGTGATAATACAAACATGAAATATTGAGTCTGTAAAAATGTTTTATAAAAAAATAAACCATTCAGTCATGTTGATTTACAAGGTGGACATTGGTCAGTGTCATTTCACAAGAATGATACCCCAGTTCTCTCACTTTCCTTTTCCCTGATGTATATGTGTTGCCTACACCAGAGGGAAGATGCCACATATCCCCTATTACCAATGTATGAATATTACCTTTTTTGCAAGCTTTTACAATCATTCGACACTGTTCACTTCACCATAAGATTGATCACTGAGGTGACATTGGGTGTGCATTCTATCAAACCCTCAACTCTACATGATAGGTGGAATTGACCACGCTGGGATTTCGAAAATGAGGTCATATGTGGCGACCCTTGTCCACACATTGTGACATGTTGTTTGTCTTGCTTCTCTGTGTGTGTGTGTATGTGTGTGTGTGTATGGTCTGTTTTGCCCCTCTGTTTCTGCTTTATGTTATGCCTCACTCTGTGTAAACAGCCTGTAACAGGGTGTGTGTGTGTGTGTGTGTGTGTGTGTGTGTGTGTGTGTGTGTGTGTGTGTGTGTGTGTGTGTGTGTGTGTGTGTGTGTGTGCGTGTCATAGACATCATTACTCACGGGGCCCAGACAGTGTGGCTGAAGTGTGTCACGGGGACTCAGCTGGGGCAGGTGATGTCCCTAGACAGTTAGCGATTGGAAGCCAGCTGCACATTTAAATTTGTCTCGATCAGAGGACAGAGGAAATCAGAGAGGTGACGGGTCAAGAATCAAGCAATGTCTTTCATTTAGAAAGTCAGTCAAGTGGTCAGTTAGGTTGCCAGTTCAAACTGCCCTCCCTTTGGAAGGAACGCTGCATGGTGTTTATCCCAGAGTTTGAGTAATATGAAAGTTCGGCAACACACACAGCTTTAAAAATGAAGGCTTCGAAAAGCGGATGTGAATTATACCGTCTGTGAGTCAACAGGGTCAAGAGAAATGAAATGTATTGTTGTTTTGTTGATCCTTTAGGGCAGTGTTTCCCAACTCCAGTCCTGCAGTACCCCCAACAGCACACATTTTTGTTGTAGCCTCGGATAAGCAAACCTCGTTCAACTTGTCAGCTAATCACCAAGCCCTCAATGAGTTGAATCAGGTCTGTTTGTTGTGGGCAACAACAAAAATGTCTCCTTTGGGGATCCTCGAGGACTGGAGTTGGGAAAGCCTCTTTGTATTCTCTGAACCACAGAAAGCTTTGTTTTTTTTACTGTTACCGACTGAATAAACAAAACACATGTCTCTAGCTTTGACCCAGCCACTTGACAATGACCCCAAAAGAGTAAGCCGTGATTGAGGAACTACTGCTTTCTGTTGTTGTAGTGAACTCGTGTACATCACCACAGGGTAACTGTTAGGGTTGGGGTCCTTTTTTTCTCAATTTCCGCCTGACTGACATGCCCAAAGTAAACTGCCTGTTGCTCAGGCCCTGAAGCCAGGATATGCATATAATTGGTACCATTGGAAAGAAAATACTTTGAAGGTTGTAGAAATGTTTAAAAAATGTAGGACACTATAACACAATAGATATGGTAGGAGAAATCCAAAGAAAAACCAGAGCCCATGCTCTTACAATGGAAACTATAGGGGCATACTGAATTCTCGCTCCCAGGATGCAATTCCTATGGCTTTCACAGGGTGTCAGCAGTCTATGTTCAAGGTTTCAGGCTTTTAACTTCCAAAATGAATAAGAATAATGAGTTTTAGTACAGGAACACAGTCTTGGAAATTTGTGTTTGGGTGCGGGATGAAGTCAAGACGCACCTGCTAAAATCGGTTTCCTATTGAACATACTTCTTTCCTTATGAAATATTATAGTTTGATTACATTTTAGGGTATCTGAGGTGTCAATAGAAACAGATTTTGACTTGTTGAAACAAAGTTTAGGGGTAGATTTTCGGATTCCTATCTCTGCATGTTGAACGAGTGGATTACTCAAATCGACGGCGCCAACTAAACTGACTTTTTGGGATATAAAGAAGGATTTTATCTAACAAAACGACACTACATGTTATAGCTGGGACCCTTTGGATGACAAATCAGATGAAGATTTTCAAAAAGTAAGTAAATATTTAATCACCATTTGTGAATTTATGAAACTTGTGCCGGTGGAAAAATCGCATGACATGCTTTCGCTGTAATGGCTACTGTAAATCGGACAGTGCAGTTAGATTAACAAGAATTTAAGTTTTCAACCGATATAAGACACTTGTATGTACCTAAATGTTTAATATCCAAAATTGTTATGATTATTTATTTGAATTGCCCTCCAGAGGCATCGGAAGTTGTCCCGCTAGCGGGACGCCTAGCCCTAAAAAGCTTAGGTAAACTAACATAAAACTTTTTCCTCAGCCATATACAGTACATGCCATGTGTATAGGCTGTGAGCTGAGTTTAATGTACACACACTCAACTACCCAACACAGACAAACTGTTTACCTGCTCCAAGAGTCATCCAAACTAAGATGGGCTGTGTTGGCAGTTTGGCCTCAGCATTACTACACGTAGGGCTCTATGAAATCCATGTTGTGGAGAATGTGTACGGAATCACAGAATCCAGAAATTAAAATGGAATTCAATAATAAAAAATAATTTAAAAAAAATACTTTCTAGGAAATTAACTACATCTATTTAACTTATTAGAAAAAGCATTAATTTGACCAAGTGAATCATAAGACATGAACAAAATGCATCAGTGATTTGTATTGTCATGCAACAATCTGAAAAGGCACAGGAATGCCCCTGTCTGTGTGTATATGTGCAGTGTGCGCTAGTCTACACTTTGTGTAGCAGTTAGTGATGATGATAATTCAACATCTATTCCACATTGGTTCAACGCAATTTCACTGAAATGACATGGAAACAACGTTGATTCAACCAGTGTGTGCCCAGTGGGAACCGTCTTCTAGTAGAGATGGAAAGACTTTCCCAAAGACCTTCTCAATTAAATGTTAACTACAAAGTAGCCTATGCTTACCTAGCAGAATGATATCATGATTATTTGCATCAATCCATTGGCCATTTTGTTTGCAAACTCTGCAATCACATGGGCGCTATAGCAACACCACTTAACCAAACAATGGGCTTCTTCTTCTTCTCCTTTGGTTTAATGGCGGTCCGCGTACAAACATTTAAGGTTCATGCTGCCACCTGCTGTGCTAGAGTGTGCGATCAATCATGGTTTGTCACATTCTGTACTACCAAGAAAAAGAAATAAATAACAAATAAATAAATACATTTCTACTAACTGCTAACAAACACAGTAAATCCACTTACTACAGGAGCAGCCATAGTAGCTCCATCAGTCTGACAGTAGATCCACTTACTACAGGAGCTGCTATAGTAGCTCCATCAGTCTGACAGTAGATCCACTTACTACAGGAGCAGCCATAGTAGCTCCATCAGTCTGACAGTAGATCCACTTACTACAGGAGCAGCCATAGTAGCTCCATGAGTCTGCCTAGTAGTTACACCAATCTGTCTTACAGCCTCTGCGTATGATACATCATGATTGTTTCTATATCTCTGGGCCATTCTATACTCTCTCTGTACCTGGCATCCACCAAATGCTGCACTACGTTCCCCCCCACAATTACAACACTTAACCTTCACATTGCTTCCACAGTCACCGTAATCATGTTCCCCTCCACACATCCTTTCTTTCCTTTCCACTGAGCAGCTACATGGCCTATTCTTTGGCATTTAAAACACCGCAATGGGGATGGGACAAATTATCTGATATTGAAACTAAGGAATCCTATCTGTACTTTTCCAGGCAAAACCTTCTTAAACCTCAGCAGCACATCAATAAGCGTTTACTTATTTAACAAGGCAAGTCAGTTAAGAACAAATTGTTATTTACAATGACGGTCTACACCAGCCAAACCCAGACGGCGCTGGGCCAATTGTGCACCGCCCTATGGGACTCCCAAACACAGCCGGTTGTTATACAGCCTGGATTCGAACCAGGGTGTCTGTAGTGACGCCTCTAGCACTGAGATGCAGTGCCTTAGACCGCTGCGCCACTCGGGAGCCTGTATTTGACCCTCTTTCCTACTGATCAACGTTTTGGCCTCTATCACTATGCCTCCCTTCACATTTTCTTCAATATTATCTATGGACATAGATATTGGGACCCCAGAAATGACTCCCCTTAACTTTGTAGAAGCTGCAGGGCGATGGCTTTTGATCTTCTTCCCATTGAGAGTTTCCATTTGAAGGATCTTCCCCTGCTGAGCATGGCTAGCACAGAATATTAGCAGTCTACCATTTCCAATGAACCGGGCTAGTTTGACATCATCTATTTCTTTCTTTACGTCATTGGTTAATGGGATAGGGTGCAGATGCGCCCCTGTGGTCACATCAAACACCATCACAACGTTCCACTCCGACACATCCTTGCTCTGGTCCCCATAGCCTCTCTTTTTCCTATTAATTTCCACTACAGACCATTCAGGTCCTTGACCCTCATCCTCCCGACCTATATCATTAGAACTATCATCCATATTGATCGCATTTCAGCACAGCTGTTGCTCCTCCAACCTTTTCTCCATATCCTCCATCGCTGCCCTAACTGCGTACATTTGTCTCTTTCTGGTGTGCACTTGCATTAAAGGGTAACTGCACCCAAAAATCGAAAGGCCTAATTTTTTTCTCCAGACTTCAAAAATTGTCTCCTGAAGTGGTTTAAACATTGTTGTGGACATCCAATTTTGTTGTTTTTGTATGAATGAAAGTGTTATTTTCAGAGCGAAATCCTGGGAAAACTGTGAAGAAAGAAAACCTGGAAAAACAAAACGGAGAAAACGAAATTTGGGGATAAACTAAACGGAATCAGGCATAGGGCCTTATACACGCCAACGCAGCTAAAGGGTCCAAGTGCAGTGTATATTTACATACCCCGCTGTCCTGCTGTCTGGCTGTGTGCATATGCGTGTATGCATGACCTGTGGTTACCCCAGGCAGCAAGGAGTCGGTACAGTGAGCCAGAACTGGAGTTGAGGAATACGAGGCTTTCGTGGAAAGCATTCCGGCACTGTGCTAATATCAGAGGGACATATCCTATTCCACCCACGTGTCTACCCACCTGGGGCTACTCTTTCTCCAAAGCCATAGTGGGAACAACAAATCTGTGACAGTTATCATTCCCCGTTTAGTGTTAAACTGTCTTTCCCTCTCTCCCTCTCTCTGTCTCTCTCTCTCTCCTTCTTCTTCTTGAGCCCGTCTCAGACATTGGGGAGCAGACCCAGACTCTGTCAGGGTGACAGCAGGTGTCCAGGGAGTCCCTGGTCTCTCTTACCTCTGAGCCCTGAATATGTCCCTTTCTGTCAGAAGAAGCCTGGACTAGTCCCACGTAACCCCACGGGATGACCTTTATGATGCCCCCCAAAACACACACACACACACACACACACATAAAAATTATGTGCACACATACGCACCCTGTTGACCTCTAAAAACACCAAAGCCGTACCCCTGTCAAGAGTTACACACACTTCACACACTCACACACTTAACATTTTCATTGAAACAGAGACCAGGAAAAGGGATTGCCTTGTAAGGATATTTGGGTTTTAAAACCATGTACAGTGCTTTCAGACTTAGTACATTATATGCTAAGCCTTATAAAGGCTGGCACATGCTTAGAATAAGAAAAGGGTTTCTCCTCTTTCTTCATATTCTGTGCAGTGGCTAAATCAGTTCAACACAATTAAAAAATATCATAATAATGGCAAAGCAGGTTTAGCAGGTGGTGAACCAGGTCCAAGTAAGTAAATTGTTTTAAGATACAGTGCCTGCCTTCAGAAACAAAATGTTGTTGTTTTACAGCCTGAATTTAAAATGGATTAAATTGAGATTTTGTGTCACTGGCCTATACACAATTAATGTCAAAGTGGAATTATGTTTCTAGACTTTTTTAAAAAACGAATTAAAAATGAAAAGCTGAAATGTCTTGAGTCACTAAGTATTCAACACCTTTGTTACGGCAAGCCTAACTAAGTTCAGGAGTAAAAATGTGCTTAACAAGTCACATAATAAGTTGCATGGACTCACTGTGTGTGCAATAATAGTGTTTAACATGATTTATGAATGACTACTTCATCTCTGTCCCCGACACATACAATTATCTGTAAGGTCCCTCAGTATAGCACTGAATTTCAAACACAGATTCAACCCCTAAGACCAGGGAGATTTTCCAATGCTTCGCAAAGAAGGGCACCTATTGGTAGATGGATAAAAATCTAATAAAAATCAGACATTGAATATCCCTTTGAGCATGGTGAAGTTTTTAATTACACTTTGGATGGTGAATCAATACACCCAGTCACTACAACGATACAGGTGTCCTTCCTAACCAAGTTGCCGGAGAGGAAGAAATCCGTTTAGGGATTTCACAATGAGGCCAATGATGGTTGTGATAGGATAAAACTGAGGATGGATCAACAACATTGTAGTTACTCCACAATACTAACCTAACTGACAGAGTGAAAAGAAGGAAGTACACAATACAAATATTCCAAAACATGCATCCTGTTTGCAATAAAGTAAAACTGCAAAAAATTTGGCTAAAAATGTACCTTTATGTTCTGAATATAAAGGTGTTATGTTTGGGGCAAATCGAACGCAACACATCACTGAGTACCACTCTTCATATTTTCAAGCATGGTGGTGGCTGCATCATATTATGACAAGTATGCTTGTCATCGGCAAGAACTAGGTTTTTTGGGGGGATAAAAATAAACAGATTAGAGCTAAGCACAGGCAAGATCCTAGAGGAAACCTGGTTCAGTCTGCTTTCCATCAGACACTGGGAGACAAATTCACCATTCAGCAGGACAATAACCTAAAACGCAATGGCCAAATATAAACTGGAATGGCTTACCAAGAAGACAGTGAATGTTCCTGAGTGTCAGAGTTACAGTTTTGACTTAAATGGGCTTGAAAATGTATGGCAAGACATGAAAATGGCTGTCTAGCAATGCTCAACAGCCAACTTGATAGTGCTTGAATAATTTAAAAAAGAATATGTAAATATTGTAGAATCAAGGTGTGCAAAGCTCTAGGAACTGTACCCAGAAATACTCACACCTGTAATCCCTGCCAAAGGTGATTTCAACATGTATTGACTGAGGGGGTTGAAGATTTATGTAATCAATATATATTAGTGTTTGGATTTTCAGGATTTTTTTTTTTACAAACATTAGAATTGTTCTTCCACTTTGACATTACAGAGTATTTTGTGTAGATCGTTGACAGGAAATTACAATTAAATACATTTTAATCCCACCATGTAACAGAAGAAAATGTGGAAAAGTCAAGGGTTGTGAATACTTTCTGAAGGCACTGATCTCTTGTAGTCTTCATCAGACTGTCTTGAAGGGGGGGGGGGGGTCTGAAAATAAATGTAGTCCTGCTTGGTGGCATTTCGTGAAGGCTCCATGTGATACTGATCACACTATATGTTTTTGAGTGTGTAGATGTGGTTGTTCTTGTTCGATAGAGCCATTGAATGTCTTTCAGCGATGTTCCTATCAGCGGATTCATTGCTAAATATACAAGCTGACACATTTTTTCCAGTCTCTGGAAGACTACAACTGGTAAGGGGTGGTGCTTGGTGCTCTGGCCCCGTCCCAAGGCTGGCTTTTTGGAAAGGGAGGCGAACACTAACAACACAATCCTTTGGGCAGAACGGAAAAAACTGTGGCTTCAAGTGATTCCTCTCATCAACACAAATTCAAAGATGGAGAATTTTTTATGCTACATGACATTAAACCATACATGTTTCAACCAGAATATAACGAATAGGATTCAAAACAAAGAGTTAGATTTAGCTAGAATGTCACGACTTCCTCCGAAGTCTGACTTCTCTGCCGTCAGTACGCACCCCTTACATAGAAGCTTAGCTACAGCCGATGCCAGCACCAAGAGGGCAGATGACAAATATGGTGCCTAGCTAAGTAAGTTATTTTTCATGCAAGCCACCTAGCTAGCAAGCTAACTTTAGTTTATCTACTGAAACCCATATTGTGTATTGCTGGCTAACATACAACTGTGTTACAGTGGGGAGAAATCACGTGCATTTTCTGTTTGCTAACTCAGGTAGGTAGGTCGGTAGCTAGCTAAGTTTAACAACTACAGGTAGCCATATCTACGACTATATGACAAATATGACCATAATTCTATCCTCCTGATTCCTGCTTACAAGCTAAAACTAAAGCAGGAAGCACCAGTGACTCGCTCAATAACGAAGTGGTCATATGAGGTAGATGCTAAGCTACAGGACTGTTTTGCTAGCACAGACTGGAATATGTTCCGGGATTCTTCCGATGGCATTGAGGAGTACGCCACGTCGTCACTGGCTTCATCAATAAGTGCATTGATGACATCATCCCCTCAGTGACCGTACGTACATACCCTAATCAGAAGCCATGGATTACAGGCACCCTCCGCACTTAGCTAAAGTAGAACTGCCGCTTTCGGATGCTTATAAGAAATCCCGCTATATCCTCCGATGAACCATCAAACAGGCAAAGTGTCAATACAGCATTAAGATTGAATCGTACAACACTGGCACCGACGCTCGTCTGATGTGCAGGGCCTGTAAACTATTACGGACTACAAAGGGAAGCACAGCCGCGAGCTGCCCAGTGACACAAGCCTACCAGATGAGCTAAATGCCTTCTATGCTCGCTTCGAGGCAAGCCACACTGAAGCATGCATGAGAGCATCAGCTGTTCCGGACGACTGTGTGATCACGCTCTCTGTAGTCGATGTGAGTAAGACCTTTAAACAGGTCAACATTCACAAGGCCCAAGGGCCAGACGGATTACCAGGACGTGTACTACGAGCATGTGTCGACCACCTGTCAAATCAAGTCAAAGTTTATTTGTCACGTGCACCGAATACAACAGGTGTAGAACTTACAGTGAAATGCTTACTTACAGGCTCTAACCAATAGTGCATAAAAGGTGTTAGGTGAACAATAGGTAAGTATAGAAATAAAACAACAGTAAAAAGACAGCCTATATACAGTAGCGAGGCTATAAAAGTAGCGAGGCTACATACAGACACCGGTTAGTCAGGCTGATTGAGGTAGTATGTACATGTAGATAAGGTTAAAGTGACTATGCATATATGATGAACAGAGAGTAGCAATAGTGTAAAAAGAGGGGTAGGCGGGTGGCGGGACACGATGCAGATAGCCCGGTTAGCCAATGTGCGGGAGCACTGGTTGGTCGGCCCAATTGAGGTAGTATGTACATGAATGTATAGTTAAAGTGACTATGCATATATGGTAAACAGAGAGTAGCAGCAGCGTAAAAGAGGGGTTGGGAGGTGCACACAATGCAAATAGTCCGGGTAACCATTTGATTACCTGTTCAGGAGTCTTATGGCTTGGGGGTGAAAACTGTTGAGAAGCCTTTTTGTCCTAGACTTGGCACTCCGGTACTGCTTGCCATGCGGTAGTAGAGAGAACAGTCTATGACTGGGGTGGGTGGGGTCTTTGACAATTTTTAGGGCCTTCCTCTGACACCGCCTGGTGTAGAGGTCCTGGATGCCAGGCAACATAGCCCCAGTGATGTACTGGGCCGTATGCACTACCCTCTGTAGTGCCTTGCGGTCAGAGCACGAGTAATTGCCGTACCAGGCAACCAGTCAGGATGCTCTCAGTGGTGCAGATATAGTAAATTATCATTAGTAAAGATGGGGGGCCTAGACAGTTGCCCTTGGAAATTCCTGATTCTACCTGGAATATGTTGGAAAGGCTTCCATTAAAGAACACCCTCTGTGTTCTGTTAGACAAGGTAACTCTTTATCCACAATATAGCAGAGGGTGTAAAGCCAAAACACATACAGTTGTAGTCGGAAGTTTACATACACTTAGGTTGGAGTCATTAAAACTCGTTTTTCAACCACTCCACAAATTTCTTGCTAACAAACTATAGTTTTGGCAAGTCGGTTAGGACATGTACATTGTGCATGACACAAGTAATTTTCCCAACAATTGTTTACAGACAGACTATTTCACTTATAATTCACTGTATCACAATTCCAGTGGGTCAGAAGTTTACATACACTAAGTTGACTGTGCCTTGAAACAGCTTGGAAAATTCCAGAAAATTATGTCATGGCTTTAGAAGCTTCTGATAGGCTAATTGACATAATTTGAGGCAATTGGAGGTGTACCTGTGGATGTATTGTAAGGCCTACCTTCAAACTCAGTGCCTCTTTGCTTGACATCATGGGAAAATCAAAAGAAATTAGCCAAGACCTACATTTTTTTATTGTAGACCTCCAAAAGTCTGGTTCATCCTTGGGAGCATATTCCAAATGCCTTAAGGTACCACGTTCATCTGTACAAACAAGAGTACACAAATATAAACATCATGGGTCCACGCAGCCATCATACCGCTCAGGAAGGAGACACGCACTGTCTCCTAGAGATGAACGTACTTTGGTACGAAAAGTGTGAATCAATCTGAGAACAACACCAAAGGACCTTGTGAAGATGCTGGAATAAACAGTTACAAAAGTATCTATATCCACAATAAAACGAGTCCTATATCGACTTAACCTGAAAGGCTGCTCAGCAAGGTAGAAGCCACTGCTCCAAAACCGCCATAAAAAAGCCAGACTACGATTTGCAACTGCACATGGGGATGAAGATTGTACTTTTTGGAGAAATGTCCTCCCTATGTTTGGAGGAAAAAGGGGGAGGCTTGCAAGCCGAAGAACACCATCCCATCTGTGAAGCAAGGGGTTGGCAGCATCATGTTGTGGGGGTGCTTTGCTGCCGGAGGGACTGGTGCACTTCACAAAATAGACGGCATCATGAGGCAGGAAAATTATGTGGGTATATTGAAGCAACATCTCAAGACATCAGTCAGGAAGTTAAAGCTTGGTCGCCAATGGGTCTTCCAAATGAACAATGACCCCAAGCATACTTCCAAAGTTGTGGCAAAATGACTTATGGACAACAAAGTCAAGGTGTTGGAGTGGCCATCACAACGCCCTGACCTCAATCCTATAGAAAAGTTGTGGGCAGAACTGAAAAAGCGTGTGCGAGCAAGGAGGCCTACAAACCTGACTCAGTTACACCAGCTCTGTCAGGAGGAATGGGTCAAATTTCACACATCTCTTTGTGGGAAGCTTGTGGAAGGCTATCCGAAACGTTTGACCCAAGTTAAACAATTTAAAGGCAATGCTACCAAATACTAATTGAGTGTATGTAAACTTCTGACCCACTGGGAATGTGATGAAAGAAATAAAAGCTGAAATAAATCATTCTCTCTACTATTATTCTGACATTTCACATTCTTAAAATAAAGTGGTGATCCTAACTGACCTAAAACAGGGAATGTTTACTATGATTAAATGTCAGAAATTGTAAAAAACCGAGTAGAAATGTATTTGGCTAAGGTGTATGTAAACTTCCGACTTCAACTGTACATTTTTCCAGCAGTAGACTATGATCGATAATGTCAAAAGTCGCACTGAAGTCTAACAAAACAGCTCCCATAATCTTTTTATCATCAATTTCTCTCAGTCATATGTGTAAGTGCTGTGCCTGTTGAATGTCCTTCACTATGAGCGTGCTGAAAGTCTGTTGTTAATTTGTTTCTGTAAAATAGCATTGTATCTGGTCAAACACAATTTTGGGTTGGTAACAGGCTGATTGGTTGGCTATTTGAGCCAGTAAAGGGGGCTTTACTATTCCTGGGTAGGGGAATAACTTTTGCTTCCCTCCAGGCCTAAGGGCACACACTTTCTAGTAGGCTTAGATTGAAGATATGACAAATAGGAGGGGCAATATCGTCCACTATTATCCTAATTTTCCATCCAAATTGTCAGACCCTGGTGGCTTGTCATTATTGATAGACAACAATAATTTCTTCACCTCTTCCACACTCACTTTACAGAATTCTAAATGACAATACTTGTCTTTCATAAATTAAGTTGTTCTTGCCTGGTTAAATAAAGGTTAAATAAAAAATCTAAAATAATTTTGTCAGTTATACTTGGATGTGTAGTGTCAGCGTTTGTTTCTGGCATGTCATGCCTAAATTTGCTAATCTTGTAACAATCTGTAGCTACAGTTCTCTGCAGTTTACTACACCTGAGACACACTGAATTGTACTACACTGTTCGTACTGTATTTTTTGGCATGTTACTTTTACCATATATCATTCTTGTTGAATACCCAGTTCTCTTTTTGAGTTAGCATTAAATATTGTACACTCCCCTGTATTTTAGATTTTGAAACATTCTTTGGATATATCTGAATGTCTAACATCTGTTTGATGCTAATGAGCCCTGTACATCGTATAGAAATATATTTTGTGAATACATAAAGGCAGACAAATTTTGAGGTTTGATCAAAAATATCCATATTTATTTTATGGTCCTTTATCCAGCTTCGGTACACTGGGAATGGTGGGCTGTGAAAGCTGAAACTCTTTGTGGCGAATGGTCTTGTCCTGTCTGCGGTGTACGGCCAGCTGGATAAGACTCTTCCAGAAGTGGCGTAGGGCTCGTAGACCTTAACCACCAACTGTTTGGTCCTCTTGCAGAATATTGGCTGGTACTACACATCTCCTGGAAAGACATGGTTGTGGTGTTACCATTTGACACGTTTTGTGGAAGGGAAGTAGGGCAACATGCATTTGTTGGTGATGGTGTCAACTGATTGGGACCGAAGTGTTTAGAGACCGACTAGTGTATTGTTTATTTTAGGGACATTGGGAGCTGCTTTTGAGAGGGAAGATCAGTGAACAAAGTGAATGGGCTGAGGGGCTGCAGAAGGTGTGAAATGTCTTAGGAGGGCAGGTTTTACACAGTATGTATTCTTGTCTATGGGCAATTGAGGAGGAATGGCACCTTTCAAGCCATTCTCATACACAACAACACATTTACTGTCTCTAAGCGCAACCAAAACCCCCTTCCTCATCTCAAAGACCTGTCTGTAAACCTCCCCAGCCCACTGACTTTGACATATCATTCTTGTCTATAGTAGCATGGCACTTTTGTAGACGTGTCTATTGTGTTTTGAGAATCTGCAGGACAAAGAATGAGGTGATTGTGTCATTACTGTTGTAGTCTTGATTTTATACCTTTCAGTGTCCCTCGTTTTTGTCCCACAATCTAGTTGTGCTCCATAAGTGCAAGGTGTGCCCCTTCCCTCATGCTTGTGTACCCAAAATGCCCCGCTTTGGGGGATTTTTCAGCAGGGCCTGTGGAATGACTCCAGAACCTGAGTTTTACAGAAAGAAAAGGTAAAAAGAGAAGAGGGGTAGACTAAATTGATTACATGGTCTGGAAGTTATTCTGTAGTCCTAAAGTTACCTCTAACCACCTGTAACCCCATAACACAAACACCACCCATACAAACACTGCCCAATTGATGTTTATGTCATGCATTTAGCTATCTTGGCAGTCAGCTTGTAAATATTCTTGCTAATTAACCTTCACATTGTGCAGAGTTTGGGGTTGGAAACACATGCTGGTGGAATCAAATGATGTACCACCTTCAACAAAACACACAACAATACAATTTAACCACCCCACTAATTGTATTGATCTCTATTAGACTGGCTAGCTTAGCACACCTAACATGGACATTTCAATATTGTCAGCTTGCTGTTAGCTAGTTAGTGTCACTAAATATGCAGCAAGATTGCCTGCCAGCTAACCAACCATAGACAATTTATTCACATTCATCATTACTACTAACACACAGAGAGTGAGTTAGCTATATCGACAATTCAATGTTTAGTAATGGAGTGCTTTCCAGACAAGGTGGAATAGATGGCTACCGGGTTGAGTACTCGTATTTGCTACCATTAGCTAGTTTGCGTTAGAATGAACTGTTTTCATGGTTGAGCTCAAGGTCATAGGCTAACCAGTGGAAATCCATAGCTTGAATGCTGACTGGTAGTTTGACCTTTGCCACTGACTAAAACGCCATACTGTGTAAACCAAGAGGTTTTTCTAAGTATTGGGCTGGGGAAAAAGCTCGCTCACCTATGGTTTCCCCAGAGACCGTAACTCATTCTGGGATAGTACCCCAATAGAGTTGAGACGGCTAACTGATGGCCAACGGTGAAGGTCACACAATCGCTCCCCTCTCCTCCATCTTAAAGCTTCCACATGCACCGGTTCGGCTGGCGCCTAGCCGAACCAAATTAGTGTGCTCGCATACCTTCGACCTTCGCTTGAAAAACAAGAAAAAAAAGCAGCAACAGTATTGTTTGTCCATCTTGAGATGCCATAGCCAGTATACTCTCCCTCAAAATAGTCTGAAGAAATCTGCCATTCATTTTGATGTTTTTGCCGAGGAATCTTTGTTGCGCAATTTAACTAGGATGTTTGGTGAATTATTTCTCAAGTGAAAAAATTCTATGAAAACATGTTGCCTACACTTGAATGACAATAAAAACTTAATTGAAGAATCCCTACTGTTGACCAATAACAGACAAAGGGGCGTAGACTTTGACTTTCAAACTTCAGATTGTCTAGAGAAAAACTGCTTGAAACATGTTGGTATTACAGACTCAGACAAGGAGAGGATGAAAATGTCAGTGAAGACACTTGCCAGTTGGTCATCGCATGCTCGGAGTACATGTTCTGGTAATCCGTCTGGCCTTGCAGCCTTGTGAATGTTGACCTGTTTAAAGGTCTTACTCACATCGGCTGATGCTCTCATGCATGTTACTGGGTTACTTGCCTCGAAGCGAGCGTAGAAGTCATTTAGCTTGTCTGGTATGCTCGTGTCACTGGGCAGCTCTCGGCTGTGCTTCCCTTTGTAGTCTGTAATATTTTGCAAGCCATGTCACATCCGACAAGCGTTGGAGCCAGTGTAGTATGATTCGATCTTAGTCCTGTGTTGATGCTTTGCCAGTTTGATGGTTCGTCAGATGGCATAGCTCCTGAGTGGCACAGTGGTCTAAGACACTGCATCTCAGTGCAAGAAGCATCACTGCAGTACCTCGTTCGAATCCGGGCTGCATCACATTTGGCCGTGATTGGGAGTCCCATAATGCGGCGCCCAATTGGCCCAGCGTCATCTGGGTTTGGCCGGGGTAGGCTGTCATTGTAAATAACTGACTTGCCTAGTTAAATGCATAAAAAATTTAAAATAGCGGGATTTCTTATAAGCTTCTGTGATGGTGTCCCGCTCCTTGAAAGCAGATGCTCTACCTTTTATCTCAGTGTTGATGTTGCCTGTAATCAATGGCTTCTGGTTAGGGTATGTACGTACAGCCACTGTGGGGACGACGTCATCAATGCACATATTGTGAAGCCAGTGACTGATGTGGTGTACTCCTCAATGTCATCGGAGGAATCCCAGAACATATTTCAGTCTGTGCTAGCAAAACAGTTATTACAATGATACATATATATATTGATTCTTAAAGAATATATAACTTATAATTGCCTCTTGAGCTTAGGTTAACTGTCGTACCCCATCAGAAACCAAAATATGAGCTTGTTTTACTAGGTATTTTTGTAAACAGTGTAAATGTAAACAAACACTGTATAGCCTCAACATGATTAAAACCCTAATTTTGATATCATGGATGGTCAGTCCTTGCATCGATAGCTCGGTCTATGAATTTCCGAATGGTTACATTTCTAGAGGCCCATCCCTCACTTTTATACCAAAACATAGGCTGGGTAACCGCTTTGTTGTTTTTTCAGTTAAGGATTCTAGCTTCAAGGTCAGACGAAAGGTGGTTTGTTGTCTCTGACAGTAGGAATGCTGAGATTTCCCACACTCTTCTGTTTACTGAGACAAAAGCCGTAAAGAAACAAACACACACACAGGCTGTGGTCATCATCACTCAAAATGATGTCTCAAATCTGACACCTTTAAGTGCTTGTCGAGCAAGCATACAATGGTTTAGCCTAGACTTTGGTATGTCTTCCTTTGTCATTTTGGTAGAGGACCACTGAGCCATGGGGTTGTGTGTGTGTGTGTGTGTGTGTGTGTGTGTGTGTGTGTGTGTGTGTGTGTGTGTGTGTGTGTGTGTGTGTGTGTGTGTGTGTGTGTGTGTGTGTGTGTGTGTGTGTGTGTGTGTGTGTGTGTGTGTGTGTGTGTGTGTGTGTGAGTAGGGGTGTTGCTATTGAACATATGGGCTTTGTTGGGGGTAGGTGGGAATGGGGTGGTGGTTATGGCACCCCAGCTTCTCCCGTTGACACCTCACAGTCTACGTCAATACGCCTGCCCTGAGGCTAATGTCCCCCATTTATATGCCAAGCAGATGCCTGGGCAGATCTACCTCAGGAACTAAAAAGTAAGGCCTCGTAATGGTGAGGTGGGTGAGGGGGATGGACTAGAGGGAGACTAGTTCAAATTCCCAGGGGGCTATAGGAAGATGCTCTGTCTAATCTCCAGGGGGCTATAGGTAGATGTTCTGTCTGATCCCCAGGGGGCTATAGGTAGATGTTCTGTCTGATCCCCAAGGGGCTATAGGTAGATGTTTTGTCTGATCCCCAGGGGGCTATAGGTATATGTACTGTCTGATCCCCAGGGGGCTATAGGTAGATGTTCTGTCTGATCCCCAGGGGGCTATAGGTAGATGTTCTGTCTGATCCCCAGGGAGCTATAGGTAGATGTTCTGTCTGATCCCCAGGGGGCTATAGGTAGATGTTCTGTCTGATCCCCAGGGGGCTACAGGTAGATGTTCTGTCTGATCCCCAGGGGGCTATAGGTAGATGTTCTGTCTGATCCCCAGGGGGCTATAGGTAGATGTTGTGTCTGATCCCCAGGGGGCTATAGGTAGATGTTCTGTCTGATCCCCAGGGGGCTATACGTAGATGTTGTGTCTGATCCCCAGGGGGCTATATGTAGATGTTCTGTCTGATCCCCAGGGGGCTATAGGTAGATGTTCTGTCTGATCCCCAGGGGGCTATAGGTAGATGTTCTGTCTGATCCCCAGGGGGCTATAGGTAGATGTTCTGTCTGATCCCCAGGGGGCTATAGGTAGATGTTCTGTCTGATCCCCAGGGGGCTATAGGTAGATGTTCTGTCTGATCCCCAGGGGGCTATAGGTAGATGTTCTGTCTGATCCCCAGGGGGCTATAGGTAGATGTTCTGTCTGATCCCCAGGGGGCTATAGGTAGATGTTCTGTCTGATCCCCAGGGGGCTATAGGTAGATGTTATGTCTGATCCCCAGGGGGCTATAGGTAGATGTTCTGTCTGATCCCCAGGGGGCTATAGGTAGATGTTCTGTCTGATCCCCAGGGGGCTATAGGTAGATGTTCTGTCTGATCACCAGGGGGCTATAGGTAGATGTTCTGTCTTATCTCCAGGGGGCTATAGGTAGATGTTCGTGAATGGTTTTATTTCAATCGTTTTATAAAGGAGAGAGATACAGTGATCCTGATTACTGCATTGTTCTGTTTGGAGCTTGCAAGAAAGGAACTTCATTGTACTTGAAAGGCATTTCACATGACACTAAAACTTGAAACAATGATAAAGTAGTGACTGAGTACTGAGTTAGTGACTCTGACTAAGGCCTCACTGAGTGAAAATGTTTAATACTTGTTCCTGGGATACAGAGTCCCACATCATGAACTTCAGTTGATACTGTTAGGAAAGAGTTTTTTAAAAAGTGTGCCAAGCATGTGGTCATTGCCCTGTAAACATTGTGAAAATAATAATAAAAATAATATGATAAATAATATGATATAATTTTACGATAAATAAATATTCCTTTGGAAGGAATAGTGTCCACTTGGAGCTACTGTATGACCACAACAGATCCTACGTTGCCATACTCCCAGCATTTATTACATTCTTTCCGTTTAGTCTTGAGTATGTCTGCTGTTTTTTTTTTGGTCACATACACATGGTTACCAGATGTTAATGCGAGTGTAGCGAAATGCTTGTGCTCCTAGTTCCGACATTGCAGCAATATCTAACATGTAATCTAACAATTCCACAACAACTACCTAATATACACAAATCTAAGTAAAGGAATGGAATAAGAATATATGGATGAGCAATGACAGAGCGGCATAGGCAAGATGCAATAGATGGTATAAAATACAGTATATACATATGAGATGAGTAATGCAAGATATGTAAACATTATTAAAGTGGCATTATTAAAGTGACTAGTAATTAATTTATTAAAGTGGCCAATGATTTCAAGTCTGTATGAAGGCAGCAGCCTCTCTGTGTTAGTGGCTGTATGGTCTTGAGATAGAAGCTGTTTTTCAGTCTCTCGGTCCCAGCTTTTTGGCCTTCCTGTGACATCAGGTGCTGTAGGTGTCCTGGTGGGCAGGTAGTTTCCCCCGGTGATGTGTTGTGCAGATCGCACCAACCTCTGGAGAGCCTTGCGGTTGGGGGCGGTGCAGTTGCAGTACCAGGCGGTGATACAGCCCGACCGGATGCTCTCAATTGTGCATCTGTCAAAGTTTGTGGGTGTTTTAGGTGACAAGCCAAATTTCTTCAGCCTCCTGAGGTTGAAGAGAAGCTGTTGTGCCTTCTTCATCACACTGTCTGTGTGAGTGGACCATTTCAGTTTGTCTGTGATGTGTACGCCAAAGATCTTAAAACTTTCCACCTTCTCCACTGCTGTTCCGTCGATGTGGATAGGGGGTTGCTCCCTCTGCTGTTACCTGAAGTCCACGATCATCTCCTTTGTTTTGTTGACGTTGAGTGGGAGGTTGTTTCCCTGACACCACATTCCGAGTGCCCTCACCTCCTCCCTGTAGGCTGTCTCGTTGTTGTTGGTATCAAGCCTACTACTGTTGTGTCGTCTGCAAACTTGATGATTGAATTGGAGGCGTGCATGGCCAAACAGTAATGTGTGAACAGGGAGTACAGGAGGGGGCTGATCACGCGCCTTTGTGGGGCCCCAGAGTTGAGGATCAGCGAAGTAGAGAAGTTGTTTCCTACCTTCACCACCTGGGGGCGGCCTGTCAGGAAGTCCTGGACCCAATTGCACAGGGCGGGATTAAGACCCAGGGCCTCAAGCTTAATGATGAGCTTGGAGGGTACTATGGTGTTGAATGCTGAGCTATAGTCAATGAACAGCATTCTTGCATAGGTATTCCTCTTGTCCAGATGGGATAGGGCAGTTTGCAATGAGATTGCATCGTCTGTGGACCTATTGGGGCGGTAAGCAAATTGAAGTGAATCTAGGGTGACAGGTAAGGTGGAGGTGATATGATCCTTGACTAGCCTCTCAAAGCACTTCATGATGACAGAAGTGAGTGCTACGGGGCGATTTAGTTCAGTTACCTTTGCCTTCATGGGTACAGGAACAATGGTGGCCATCTTGAAGCATGTGGGGACATTAGACTGGGATAGGGAGAGGTTGAATATGTCCCTAAACACATCAGCCAGCTGGTCTGCGCATGCTCTGAGCCGGCAGCCTTGCGAGGCTTAACACGTTTAAATGTCTTACTCATGTCGGCCACGGGGAAGGATAGCCCACAGTCCTTGGTAGCAGGCCACGTCGGTGGCACAGTATTATACTCAAAGCGGGCAAAGAAGGTGTTTAGTTTGTCTGGAAGCAAGATGTCGGTGTCCGTGACGTGGCTGGTTTTCCTTTTGTTGTCCGTGATTGTCTGTAGACCCTGCCACATATGTCTCGTGTCTGAGCCATTGAATTGCGACTCCACTTTGTCTTTATACTGGCATTTCGCTTGTTTGTTTGCCCTGCGTAGGGAATAACTACACTTTGATTTCGGCCATATTCCCAGTCACCTTACCGTGGTTTATGCTTTCAGTTTGGCGCAAATACCGCCATCTATCTACGGTTTCTGGTTAGGGTAGGTTTTAATAGTCACAGGATGTACAACATCTCCTTTACACTTCTTTATAAACTCACTCACCGAATCAGTATATACGTCGATATTATTCTCTGAGGCTACCCGGAACATGTGATCCACGTGATCAAAGCAATCTTGAAGCGTGGATTCCGATTTGCCGAAAGGAGGGCGGTGTAGGACCTTGTATGCATCGCAGAAGTTAGAGTAGCAGTGATTCAGTGTTTTACCAGTGCGAGTTCTAAAGTGAAAATGCTGATAGAATTTAGGTAGCTTGTTCTCAAATTTGCTTTGTTAAAATCCCCAGCTACAATAAACGCAGACTCAGGATATATGGTTTCCAGTTTACATAGAGTCCAGTGAAGTTCCTTGAGGGCCGTTGTGGTATCGGCTTGTGGGGGGATATACACGGCTGTGACTATAACAGAGGAGAATTCTCTTGAGAGATAATACGGTCGGCATTTGAATTTGAGGAATTCTCGGTCAGGTGAACAAAAGGACTTGAGTTCCTGTATGTTGTTACAATTACACCATGAGTCGTTAACTTCTTGAGAATACAGGGGGTGCTATTTTCCCATTAGCATAATTTGCTCTACAGATTAAACTGCCTCTTATTCAATTATTGCTCTTACTATATGCATATAAATAATACCATTGAAAAGAAAACAATCTCTAGTTTCTAAAACCGTTTCAATTTTGTCTCTGAGTGATACAGAAGTCATTTGACAGCACTTTCCATGACCAAGAAGAAAAAAGCAAGATGTGTATGCCAGCTTCAACGCTCTGCCTATATATGGTCGTGCCCCCTATGACCCGAAACACACCTCATTGGCCTTCCTCTGGGTGTCAAGAGGACGTCAGAGGAAAAATATCTTGTTTATCTGGGACTGACGTGAAATGAGAGCTAATTCTTTGGCGTGACCGACAACTTCCGGTTCTCTAAATCGTGCGACTTGTAGCTGCGATTGTCTTCTGTTGTGCGGCCATTATGGATGAAAACTATCTCCGTCTCGAAGTTTGTTTGATACATGTGACCAGATCATCGTAATGTATGTTTTTTCAATATAGTTTAATCAGATTATTTGAATTTTTTCGGGAGTTTTGTGGTGTTCCGTTGTCTGATTTTATTTACGTTTGAGAGATCCGTGCCACTCGACCAGTACCTGTGCTAAATGGAGTGGGAAAGGAACAATTCTGAACGGAACCAACGACTCATCTTGACAAAGGACACTTTGATCAACATTCTGATGAAAGATCAGCCATAGTAAGTCCCAATTTACGATGTTATATCATGTCTGTTGTGCATGTGAACTGGCCGTGGGCGCCTAGCCGAATCTGCCTGGTATAGCTATGCTAATTTAGCGCTACATTTTGTTTTCGTTATAAAACATTTAATAAATCTGAAATATTGTTTGGATTCACCAGATGTTGGGCTTTCAATATCTGTACGCTGTGTATTTTTCTGAAATGTTTTAAGATGAGTAATTCTTTATATGACGTTGGTCTCTGTAATTGTTCTGGCTGGGTCAGCACTATTTCAGATTGCAGCTGCAATGTAGAACTGTGATTTATACCTGAAAAATGCAAATTTTTCAAAAAAAAAACTATGCTATACCATAAATATGTTATCAGACTGTCATCTTATGAAGTTGTTTCTTGGTTAGTGGCTATATATATTTTTATTTAGTCGAATTAGTGATAGCTACTGACGCAGGAAAAAACTATTGGGAGTAAAAAAATCGTGTCCTTTGCTAACGTGGTTAGCTAATAGATTTACATATTGTGTCTTCCCTGTAAAACATTTTAAAAATCTGAAATGGTGGCTTTATTCACAAGACCTGTATCTTTCATCTGGTGTCTTGGACTTGTGATTTAATGATATTTAGATGCTACAAGTTACTTGTGACGCTATGCTAGCTATGCTACTCAGTGGGGGGGGGGGGGGGGGGGGTGCTACCGGATCAGGGTTGGTGACTCGTGAGAAGTTAATCATGAAACATACACCCCCACCCTTCTTCTTCCTGGAGAGATGTATATCCCGAGAGAGCCATGTTTCCGTGAAACAGAGTATGTTACAATCCCTGATGTCTCTCTGGAAAGCAACTCTTGCCCTAATTTAATCTACCTTGTTATCTAGAGACTGGACATTAGCGAGTCATATACTCAGAAGGGGTGGGTGGTGTGCGCGCCTCCGAAGTCTGACCAGACGACCGCTCCGTCTACCTCTTCTCTGGCGGCGTTGTTTTGGGTCAGCCTCTGGAATGAGTTCAAATGCCCTGGATGGTTCGGACAAAGGATCCACTTCGGGAAAGTCGTATTCCTGGTCGTACTGCTGGTGAGTTGACGTACTTTCAAGCAAGTGTAATTTCAGGTTACATGTATTGGATTTGGTCACTAAATTTGTTTCACTGTTTCCCTTTGTGTTCCAATCTTTTTCTGTGTATTTACAACAATTTACGTGAACCCTCCATGTGGACTACATAATACTGTCATACTCATAACATCATAGATGTCATAAAGTCATGACAACTGACTTTACAATGTCATGACTCAATCCAATAAAATCACGTCAGTTTGCTAGCTTTAAACTGAGACAATAATCTTGTTTATGACATCTGTTATGTTACGAATATGACAGTCTTATGTAGTTACAGTGCCTTCGGAAAGTATTCAGACCCGTTGACTTTTTCTACATTTTGTTACGTTACATCCTTATTCTAAAAATGATTAAATGAAACAAATCCTCAGCAATCTACACACAATACCCCATAATGACAAAGCAAAAACAGTTTTTTAGACATTTTTGCAAATGTGTTAAAAAAAACGGAAATACCTTATTTAAATAAGTATACAGACCCGTTGCTATGAGACTTGAAATTGAGCTCAGGTGCATCCTGTTTCCATTGATCATCCTTGAGATGTTTCTACAACTTGATTGGAGTCCACCTGTGGTAAATTCAATTGATTGGACATGATTTGGAAAGGCACACACCTGTCTATGTAAGGTCTCACAGTTGACAGTGCATGTCAGAGCAAAAACCAAGCCATGAGGTTGAAGGAATTGCCAGTAGGGCCCAGAGACAGGATTGTGTAGAGGCACAGATCTGGGGAAGGGTACCAAAATAATTCTGCAGCATTGAAGGTCCCCAAGAACACCGTGTCCTCCATCATTCTTAAATGGAAAAGTTTGGAACCACCAAGACTCCCAGCCAAACTGAGCAATCAGGGGTGAATGGTCTTGAACCTTGAACCAAGAACCTGGTGGTCACTCTGACAGAGCTCCAGAGTTCCTCTGTGGAGATGGGAGAACCTTCCAGAAGGACAACCATCTCTGCAGCACTCCACCAATCAGGCCTTTATGGTAGAGTGACCAGACGGAAGCCACTCCTCAGGAAAATGCACATGACAGCCTGCTTGGAGTTTGCCAAAAGGCACCTAAAGACTCTCAGACCATGAGAAACAAGATCCTCTGTTCTGATGAAACCAAGATTGAACTCTTTGGCCTGAATGCCAAGCGTCACGTCTGGAGGAAATCTGGCACAATCCATACGGTGAAGCATGGTGGTGGCAGCATCATGATGTCGGGATGTTTTTCATCGGCAGGGACTTGAAGACTAGTCAGGATCAAGGAAAAGATGAATGGAGCAAAGTACAGAGAGATCCTTGATAAAAACCTGCTCCAGTGCGCTCAGGACCTCAGACTGGGGCGAAGGTTCACCTTCTAACAGGACAATGACCCTAAGCTCATAGCCAAGACAATGCAGGGGTGGCTTCAGGACAAGTGTCTGAATGTCCTTGAGTGGCCCAGCCAGTGCCTGGACTTGAACCCAATCTAACATCTCTGGAGAGACCTGAAAATAGCTGTGCAGCAAAGCTTCCATCCAGCCTGACAGCGCTTGTGAGGATCTGCAAACAAGAATGGGAGAAACTCCACAAATACAGTTGAGCCAAGCTTGTAGCGTCATACCCAAGAAGACTCAAGGCTGTATTTGCTGCCAAAGGCCGTTCAACAAAGTACTGAGTAAATGGTCTGAATACTTATGTAAATGTTATATTTAAAAAATTAATCTCATAAATTGCTTCATCATTATGGGATATTGGGTCTAGATTGATGAGAATAAAAGTTTTTTTATTACATTTTGGAATAAGGTTGTAATCTAACAAAATGTGGGAAAAGTCCTTATAACACAAGATTCAAGTAAAGGTGTTACCAAATTGAAATATGTTGTCATGTTAACTATTTCAAACAGCATCACCAGTAAAGGAAGAGTAACATGATCCAAATAGGATGTTATTACAATTTTGCTAAAGTGAAAAATAATAACAAATAAAAAACGAATTTACATTTTGTTTCAGCAAAATTACTTGCTTAGGGGAGAATCCTTAATACTTTCCTCACGTTCCAGTAAATCTGAAATCAGAGGCTTGTTTTATATTACAAACATGGACATACTGAAAGCTTCTCAGCATATCCTCTGCACAATCCAGTTAGTCAAAGTCTTCACAGATTTGAACCGACACTCTGTGTCTCCGGTCACATATGTTAAATCTGGATGGTATTTGATATGTGTGTGTGGATGCTGGTAGACACAGTTTCCGGGCTTAGAAGCTGGAGCAGTGATTTTATTCCATAGAAGCGTAGCAGCAGAGAGAATCAGTTATCCGCTGGGGATGCAAGAGGATGTTTGAGTTGGATATAAAAAAGCCCTTCATTCCAAATGCCCTCAGGAACTTGAACTAGTCTGACTCAGTCACACACACACACACACACACACACACACACACACACACACACACACACACACACACACACACACACACACACACACACACACACACACACACACACACACACACACACACACACACACACACACACACACACACACACACACACACACACACACACACACACACACACACACACACACACACACGGTCATGCTCACTTCCAGACAATCACAAAGGCAGTCAGATACAGACACAAATAACACACTCCCTCCATTGACTCAGCCACAAACACAACCACACAAACACACAGAAAGAGCCTCATCAGTTTAAGTCCATTAGAGGAGCCATTTGGCATAATTGATCTGCCTCACTCATTTTCCTCGAAACTTCCGCCCAAGCAATCATGACTAATTGAGAAGGAAGGCCTCTGTGGGTCTTTAAGTGACTGTCTGTCTCTGCGTGTGTGTGCTTGCGTGTGTGTGTGTGTGTGTGTGTGTGGATAAGTGCACAGAGGGCATTTAGAGTAGTTGAGTAGCATTGTGTGTGTGTGTGTGTGTCTGTGTAGTGGACTGAGGGCATTGACAGTAGTTGACAGTAGCATGGTGTGTGTTCAATGTCAGGCTTATGGCGGCTAGAAGCGCCACTCTGTCGATCGATGTGCGTGCATTTGCAAGGGCGCAGTCGTTTTTTGTTGTTGTCCACATCGTCGTTGCGTTCCACCCAGAGAGGAAGTCTGCCTTGTGTAGTTTATATCCACTAGGGGGCTTGGGGAGCCAGAGTAGCTTACCAAGCAAGAGGGCGCAAGGCACTCTGACTGTAGCTAGCAACGACATTTGAACATCCGGATCCGGTGTTATATGGGTTTTTGTTGACAAATACTAGCTAGCTAGCTACATGTCTGATTATTCTGGTGTTCTTTGCTTTAGGAAGTTACTTTTTAGCCACATAAGGAGAAAAAAAACATGTCTCTCTATGAATTGCAATGGCTAGAGCTTGAACAGCAAGAGCTGGAACCGTTCCCAACACTCAGGAAGAGAAGAAGATAAAACAAGTAATTGGCAAGTTCATCCACTGAACACTACAAGAGGGGACGATGGAGAATTACACGTCTCTTGTCCAACCTATGCGAAGTATTGACAAGGAAAGACATACTTCAATCCTTTCGGATGCCAGTTGCCAGATTTGACAACTTGCTTCAGCTGCTTGCCCCTCACATCTCGCACGAGAGAACTTACAGCGTGCCAGTAAGTGCTGCAGAAAGGCTGTCTGTGACCCTTCGGTTTTTGGTGAGTGGTAGCACACAGCAAAGTATTGCTTTAAGTTTTATGCTAGGAATCTCGACAGTTTGTGCTTTCGTCACGGAAGTGTGCCAGGCTATCTGGATCAAATTAAAATAAAATTGTATTGGTCACATAAACATATTTAGTAAATGTTATTGCGGGTGTAGCGAAGTTATTGTGTTCCTAGCTCCAACAGTGCAGTAGTATCTAACAATTCAGTAAAATATATAAATATTAGGACGAGCAATGTCAGAGTGGCATTGACTAAAATACAGTAGAATAGAATACAGTATATACATGTGAGATGAGTAAAGCAGTATGTAAACATTGTTAACGTGGCCAGTGATTCCATGTCTATGTATATAGGTCAGGAGCCTCTAAGGTGCAGGATTGAGAAGCCGGGTGGGAGCCGGCTAGTGATGGCTATTTAACGGTCTGATGGACTTGAGATGGACGCTGTTTTTCAGTCTCTCGGTCCCTGATTTAATGGTCCTGTACGGACCTCGCCTTCTGGATGATAGCAAGGTGAACAGGCAGTGGCTCGGGTGGTTGTTGTCCTTGATGATCTTTTTGGCCTTCCTGTGACATCGGGTGCTGTAGGTGTCCTAGAGGCCGACAGTGTGCCAAAGGTAAATGTGTTGGGCAGATCATACCACCCTCTGGGGAGCCCTGCGGTTGCGGGCGGTGCAGTTGCCGTACCAGACGGTGATACAGCCCGACAGGATGCTCTCAATTGTGCATCTGTAAACGTTTCTGAGGGTCTTAGGGGCCAAGCCATATTTCTTCAGCCTCCTGAGGTTGAAGAGGCGCTTTTGCACCTTCATCACCACACTGTCTGTGTGGTTGGACAATTTAAGATTGTCAGTAATTGGTACGCCGAGGAACTTGAAGCATTCCACCTTCTCCACTGCGGTCCCGTCGATGTGTATAGGGGCATGCTCTCTGCTGTTTCCTGATGTCCACGATCAGCTCCTTCATTTTGTTGATGTTAAGAGAGAGGTTATTTTCCTGGCCCCACTCTGCCAGTGCCCTCACCTCCTCCCTGTAGGCTGTCTCGTCATTGTTGTTAATCAGGCCTACTACTGTTTTGTCGTCTGCAAACTTGATGATTGAGTTGGAGGTGTGGGTGGAAACGCAGTTGTGGGTGAACAGGGAGTACAGAAGGGGGCTCAGCACGCACCCTCGTGGACCCCCAGTTTGAGGATCAGTGGGGTGTAGATGTTGTTTCCTACCTTCACCACCTGCGGGCGGCCCGTCAGAAAGTCCAGGACCCAGTTGCACAGGTCAGGGTCGAGACCCAGGGTCTGTGGGTACTATGGTGTTAAATGCTGAGCTGTAGTCAATGAACAACATTCTTACATAGGCATTCCTTTTGTCCTATTGGGATAGGGCAATGTGATGGCGATTGCATCATCAGTGGACCTATTGGGGCGGTAAGCAAATTGGAGTGGTGGCAGTCTGATGGCAGTCTGAGATACAAGGTATCGCTTCACCATGATCAACATGGGTACATATGCTTCTGATGGCAGTCTGAGATACAAAGTACCGCTTCAACATGATCAATGTGGTTCTGTATTATCCTAATGTCAGCCTGAGATGGAAGGTATCGCTTCACCATGATCAACATGGGCACATGTGGTCCTGATGGAAAGTACCACATCACCAGGATCAACGTGGGTCCATATGGTCCTGATGGCATTCTGAGATGGAAGGTACCAGTTAACCAGGATCAACATGGCAGTCTGAGATGAAGGAACCACTTCACCAGGATCAACGTGGGTCCATATGGTCCTGATGGCATTCTGAGATGGAAGGTACCAGTTAACCAGGATCAACGTGGGTCCACATGGCAGTCTGAGATGAAGGAACCACTTCACCAGGATTAACGTGGGTCCATATGGTCCTGATGGCATTCTGAGATGGAAGGTACCAGTTAACCAGGATCAACGTGGGTCCACATGGCAGTCTGAGATGAAGGTACCACTTCACCAGGATCAACGTGGGTCCATATGGTCCTGATGGCATCCTGAGATTGAAGGTACCAATTAACCAGGATCAACGTGGTTCCACATGGCAGTCTGAGATGAAGGTACCACTTCACCATGACCAACATGGGCACATATGGTCCTGATGGCATTCTGAGATGGAAGGTACCAGTTAACCAGGATCAACGTGGGTCCACATGGCAGTCTGAGATGAAGGTACCACTTCACCATGACCAACATGGGCACATATGGTCCTGATGGAGGTTCCACGGTGCACACATCACGGACAAACTGAAATGGTCCACCCACACAGACAGCGTGGTGAAGAAGGCGCCTCTTCAACCTCGGGATTGCTGAAAAAATTTGGCTTGTCACCTAAAACACTCACAAACTTTTACAGATGCACAATTGAGAGCATCCTGTTGGGCTGTATCACCGCCTGGTACGGCAACTGCTCCACCCACAACCGCAAGGCTCTCCAGAGGGTAGTGAGGTCTGCACAACACATCACCGGGGGCAAACTACCTGCCCTCCAGGACACCTACAGCACCCGATGTCACAGGAAGGCCAAAAAGATCATCAAGGACAACAACCACCCGAGCCACTGCCTGTTCACCCCACTATCATCCAGAAGGCGAGGTCAGTACAGGTGCATCAAAGCTGGGACCGAGAGACTGAAAAACAGCTTCTATCTCAAGGCCATCAGACTGTTAAACAGCCATCACTAACATAGAGTGGCTGCTGCCAACATACAGACTCAAATCTCTGGCCACTTCAATACATTTTATAAATGGATTTAATAAAGGTATCACTAGTCACATTAAATAACGGCACTTTAATAATGTTTACATACCATACATTACTCATCTCATATATATATACCGTATTCTATACCATCTACTGCATCTTGCCTATGCCGTTCGGCCATCGCTCATCCATATATTTATATGTACATATTCTTATTCATTCCTCTACACTTGTGTGTGTATAAGGTAGTCGTTGTGAATTTTATAGATTACTTGTTAGATATTACTGCACTGTCGGAACTAGAAGCACAAGCATTTCGCTACACTCGCATTAACTTCTGCTAACCTTGTGTGTGACCAATAAAATTGGATTTGATTTGGAAAAAAACGTGTTTCCATATGGTCCTGATGGCAGTCTGAGATGTAACCACAGGCACTACACCACAGACACTGACAGCACAGAGTCATCGTCAAGGTACATCCACCCTACGGTTATTGACCACTCCACACCCACTGGGGACCTGCATCCAGGAGAGTGGAAACAGGTGGTACAAGGGGACACCAGCTTCCTGGACTGAAAAAACATCTCGCAGACAGGGCAACCAGAGTTTCTGTAGACGTGCGCTAACAACCTCTAGGACTACTTCCTCACGCCAGCTGGTCAAGTGTCTTTCCAGGATGCTGCTTTCCAGGATGCAGGATGTCGCAGCTGTTTTACGGGCTCCTGACCAATTCTGCTATTTTGTGTGTTTTTTTTACCCCCTGCACATCGACTTGGTACTGGTACCCTGTGTATATAGCCGAGTTATCATTATCATTGTGTTTTTATTATTACTTTACTGTTAGTTGTTTTATTTTTCTATTATTTCTCCTTTTGATTTCTCTTTGTTGTTAAGGGCCCGCAAATATGCATTTCACAATGAGTCAACACATTTTGTTTGCGAAGCATGTGACGAATAACATTTGAGTTGACAGTAGATGCTCAGTTCCCTCTGTGATTCACTGCTGTTTGTACCACTACTGGTGTTCATGTGTTTAATTAAGTGTATAACCGTTTAAGTTTGGTCCTGACAAATGGTCCCTCCCAAATGGCATCCTATTCCCTAGTCTAGAGCCCTAAGCTGTGCACTATAAAGGGAATAGGGTGTCAATGGGGATATGTCAATGGGGATATGTGGTTTATAGGTATTGGGTCTAATCAATAAAGCACTGTATGCAGCATATAAGAGGCATGCTTTTTTTCTTTTTTCATCCAGCAATTGCACCATTGGGATGTGCATCTATTTGATATTTCAACCTCCTTACACCATCTTGGGTAACAGAAGTTGTTTCACTGAAGTATGTGTAGGTACTGTATATCTAACTCTGACTGGGTGACATACTGTGGGATTTAGGCCCCCTAAAATGAAGGGGTTGATTTGATATCTGCTGGAGTATTTATTCTGGATTTACAGATGTGTTTCTTAGAGGGATAAAACAATAGGAGTAGAGAGGAAATTAGGCTGCATCACAACAACAACAGGAAACGAGAAGATACATTAGACTCCAACGCAACAGGGCAAGTGGGATGTTCTGGCTGCTTATCTTCCATCGAGGAATTAGATTACAGGATTATAATACAAACAGACACACACGTACACACATTAGTGATGCGTGGGTCAGCTGTTTGTTCACCAGCACCTGAACCGCAATTGCTAATAACCCATCCGCAACCGGCCGACTATTTGTGATAAAATGAACATCTAGGCCCTAACCCAGGACTACAGAAAAAGCGATGTGCAATCAGAACGATGACAGGCCTTTAAGAAAGGTCTATGTTCCTCTTTATAATATCCAACATTTTGGTAGGCAATTTTTTTGTCAACCTGTCAATAATTAATACATGCAGCTTCTCTTCTGACATTACTTGTTGTCTTCTAAGACTAAATAAACCCTTTCTCACTGATAAAATGAATGCTTCTATCTAGTTCACATCAGTAAAGTTTATTTTTCGCTTTCATCTTTTATCTCTGCTTCTCTCTGGCAGCAAAGCAGTTTTGTGACCTGGGAGAAAATTAAATTTTTCCGTTTGCCTAGTTAAGGAAGTAAAAAGGCATTAAACAAATCCAACATGTTTTTGACAAGATTTCAGTTCGGCTTGGATCCATATTTTATGTGGTTGAAATACTATCAGCTTTTATGATAATGACAGATGGTCCCTAACCGCACATTAATTCTCTCAAGATGCTGAAAGAAATACATCATATTTCTCCACTCCTGTTCCCATGTCAAAATGTACATTTGGTGTATCATTTTACTGTAAGAAATGCTTCATTCTGCAAGGGTTAATATGAAGGCTATGTGAGCTGTTATAGACCTAGTCAGTGTCCAGATTTCAGTAAGGCTGCTATTCCATTTAAGCCATCTGGACAGTACAGTTCCCTTGACATGCCATCCCCGTCTTGTGACAGTCGAATTTGTATAGCGCCTCACAATCATCACACATAACATAGAGGACAACTCCGTAACATAGCCGGTACTTCTCTTTTACCATTTCATCAAATCTTCACCAAACATTAGACTAGCATACTGTTCTGGCCACATCTGCAGTCCTCATGCCTCCTTGCAGCATGCCTAAGGAACATTCACGTAGATGGGCAGGAACCCTGGGCATCTTTCTTTTGCTGTTTTTCAGAGTCAGTGGAAAGGCCTCTTTAGTGTCCTAAGTTTTCATAACTTTGACCTTAATTGCCTACCGTCTGTCAGCTGTTAGTGTCTTAACGACCGTTCCACAGGTGCATGTTCATTAATTGTTTATGGTTCATTGAAAAAGCATGGGAAACAGTGTTTAAACCCTTTGCAATGAAGATCTGTGAAGTTATTTGGATTTTTACAAATTATCATTGAAAGACAGGGTCCTGAAAAGGGACGTTTCTTTTTTTGCTGAGTTTACTTTGGGATTTTGGCAATGAAGCCCTTATCTACTTCCCCAGAGTCAGATGAACTCATGGATACCATTTGTATGACTCCCGTATGAAGGAAGTTAGAGGGAGTTTACTAGCATTAGCGCGATGACTGGAAGTCTATGTTATCTACTAGCATGCTAGCAGTTACCATAGACTTCCAGTTGTTGTGCTAATGCTAGTTAGCAACTTCCTTCAAACTGCAAGCAGAGACATAAAAAGTATATTCACGAGTTAATTAGGCTCTGGGGAAGTAGATAAAGAGCTTCATTGCCAAAATCCGGAAGTATCCTTTTGTCTTTTTCTGCTCAAGTTCCCAAAAGCATTCGGGATGAAGTTGGTGAAGAGCAACTGTAGAAACGTGCAGTCGACTGCAGTCAAAACTTCATGACCTTTGATCACATAATTTTTGTAAGTTCATGCAGTCGGACAACTTTTATCCCCATAATACAAAACACCTTGATTTGACAAAAGTTATTATAGTACGCAGACGCAAGCCCACCCACACACAGTGAGTGAAAACACACCCCAACTACATGCTCAAAATCCTCATGGAAACCTCCTATGTTTTTTTAAAATAAACATATTTCCAGCAGTTTCTATATGATTCAGACAGCGAATAAATTATTCACATACACTACCCCCAAACACATTCACCCTGAACATACTCACTTCCTGCACAGTCCAAGCCCATAACCCACATAGACAAGAGTTCAAATGAGTGCTAACCCCCTCCCCAATGCTTCAGCCCTAAGGCAGAGTCAACATTACTTCCTGTTAGTCAGCTCTTTCTTGGCCGGGCAGACTGTCATTGTTTCCAGGTCGGAATCATGGTGAATGTCACACAGAGCACCGACAGCTGATCTCTCCCCTGGGGTCAGAGACGTCCTCCAGAGATTTTTTAAAACTTTTTTGGACACAACATCAAACTTCAAGGAGTAGGGCATTCAAGGAGTTGGTCTGACGGTAATCTGTGATGTCATCGGCCTACCCCCTTTCTAGAGGAACAATAAAGGAGCAATAAAAAACAAAAGAGGAAAGGTCCACCCCACCCATTTGTGCTAACTCATTACATACCTGGACCTCCTATTGCCATGTGCCTTTTGTTAAGCAAATCAGGTGTTAAATTAGGGGAAAAGGAGACTGGAGTTCCACTTTAAGATCAGAAAACATATGACATTTAAATTCAGCATTCAGGGAATGTTGAGTCTTGCTGTCCTAGCAGTGAACACATAGATATGGGATCACACATTACAAGATTCTGGGACTGAGACAAACATAATCCTCAGGTGCTGGGGGTCCCAAATACATAACATAACTTAACAGCAGAAAAATATATTTAGCCTATATATAAGGTACCAGTCAAAAGTTTGGACACAACTACTCATTCAAGGGTTTTTCTTTATTTGTACTATTTTCTACATTGTAGAATAATCGTGAAGACATTAAAACTATGAAATAACACATGGAATCATGTAGTAACCAAAAACGTGTTAATCAAATCAAGATATATTTCATGTTTGAGATTCTTCAAAGTAGCCACCCTTTGCCTTGATGAGAGCTTTGCACACTCTTGGCATTCTCTCAACCAGCTTCATGAGGTAATCACCTGGAATGCATTTCAATTAACAGGTGTGCCTTGTTAAAAGTTCATTTCTGGAATTTCTTTCCTTCTTAATGCGTTTGAGCCAATCAGTTGTGTTGTGACAAGGTAGGGGTGGTATACGGAATATAGTCATATTTGGTAATAGACCAAGTCCATATTATGGCAATGTCATGACGTTGCCCTGTTGGGGGAGGTTTATGACCCCCATGAATACTTTCCCCCCTTTTCTCTCCACTCTACAGAATGGTCTCTTGGAAAGCCCCTTGTTAACATAGAGAGAGTATGGTGACATAAAATGGTTGGTAAAATAATACTATTTCTGTAATCCAACCAGTTGAAAGTGTCCGTTGGTACTTAAAGAATATGATGTCAGATCAGTTGTTGTCCGGGACATTATATCTGATGATTGGACGACATAAATTGTATCTTGGAACGTCTACACATTCTAGTTAACAGATTCACATGGAATTGATGTGCAATTTTAATGTTGAATATGAAACTATTTGTGAAAAGATTAAATGTCATTTTAGCTTCTAAATGAGAGAATTGTTTTCATAAGTAAACTATGCTCACTCTGTGGCCACGCCCAAGTGGGACGGACATTGGTTGAGAGGAGAGAAACACACCGTTCTCTTCTCCAGTATAAAAGCCACCGTGACCCAATTCACGTCAAACTAAGCAAACCCCAGCGTGAACTGTGGTTGCAAATGGTTGAATATCCACTCTACATAACGAAATTTACATGAAACCAGATAACGTGGAGGTGACGCTCACCACACTGGAAAGATGAATTTCTACTAGACTAGTCAGAATACAGCGCGAGCTGATTATGGCAAAATTGAAGTCTTACTCACTAAAGAAGAAGTGATACATCCTGTGTATATGTAATTCTGTGTGATTATTTAGGTATTTAGTAAATAAATAATTAAGCACATTTTTGTATTGCTGATTCAACTTGTTAGCCAGGTTCGTGAAGATAACCAATAATTTTACGACATTCAGATGAGACTGATATTAAGTAAAGAATAATGAATGACTGATTGACTGCTATTGATATAAAAGATCTTCAGATCTTTAAGAGTGGATTCGGGAGATAGCCGCTCTATATAAACTAATGCTTCCATGGTGCCACGGATTCCTAATGAGTAGTTATTGCCAGATTAATTTAATCAAATCATTTATGTTAAGTAATCGATTTGAAAATAGCATGTCATCTCATTTAACCATACTAGAGACACGACAGCAAGAACAGCTCAAATACACAAAGAGAAACGACAGTCCATCATTACTTTAACCTCTATGGGATCGGTGTCCCCCCAGGGGACGGTTGAGCTAATGTTGGCTAATGGTTCAACATTGGGAGCAATTTCCAAATGCCTGAAGGTACCACGTTCATCTGTACAAACAATAGTACGCAAGTTTAAACACCATGGGACCATGCAGCCGTCATACCGCTCAGAAAGGAGACGCGTTCTGTCTCCTAGAGATCAACGTACTTTGGTGCGAAAAGTGCAAATCAATCGCAGAACAACAGCAAAGGACGTTGTGAAGATGCTGGAGGAAACAGGTACAAAAGTATCTATATCCACAGTAAAACGAGTCCTATATTGACATAACCTGAAGCCGCTCAGCAAGGAAGAAGCCACTGCTCCAAAACCGCCATAAAAAAGCCAGACTACGATTTGCAACTGCACATGGGGACAAAGATCGTACTTTTTGGAGAAATGTCCTCTGGTCTGATGAAACAAAAATATAACTGTTTGGCCATAATGACCATCGTTATGTTTGGAGAAAAAGGGGGAGGCTTGCAAGCCAAATAACACTATCCCAACCGTGAAGCACGGTGGTGGTAGCATCATGTTGTGGGGGTGCTTTGCTGCAGGAGCGACTGGTGCACTTCACAAAATAGACTGCATCATGAGGCAGGAAAATTATGTGGATATATTGATGCAACTTCTCAAGACATCAGTCAGGAAGTGAAAGCTTAGTCACAAATGGGTCTTCCAAATGGACGATGACCCCAAGCATACTTTCAAAGTTTTGGCAACATGGCTTAAGGACAACAAAGTCAAGGTATTGGAGTGGCCATTACAAAGCCCTGTCCTCAATCCTATAGAAAATTTGTAGGTAGAACTGAAAAAGCGTGTGCGAGCAAGGAGGCCTACAAACCTGACTTAGTTACACCAGCTCTGTCAGGGAGAATGGGCCAAAATTCACCCAACTTAATGTGGGAAGCTTGTGGAAGGCTACCCGAAACGTTTGACCCAAGTTAAACAATTTAAAGGTAATGCCACCAAATACTAATTGAGTGAATGTAAACTTCTGACCCGCTGAGAATGGAATGAAAGAAATAAAAGCTGAAATGAATCATTCTCTCTACTATTATTCTGACATCTCACATTCTTAAAATAAAGTGGTGATCCTAACTGACCTAAATACAGGGAATTTTTACTAGGATTAAATGTCAGGAATTGTGAAAAACTGAGTTTAAATGTATTTGGCTACGGTGTATGTAAACTTCCGACTTCAACTGTATATATATTTGGTGTGTATGTCTAGCTATCTATCTTTGTCCTTAAAGGAGGAAATGTTGCTTACTTTTTGAAATCCAAGCTGTAATGCATCCTGATGTCTTTGCTTGCTGGTTCAATCAGACCCCCAAGAGACAACTGCAGGGTCTTGACAGGTCTGCCCTGGGCTAAGTGCTTGAGTTGTGGGGCAGCAATTTTCTCCTCAGATTCCTGAAGGAGTACAGCCCGACTACACGTACCTCTGGAAAATACAGAGCTAACATTAGGCTATAACTGGCAATGCAAATTACTTTCTGAGATATTATTATTATTACTACACAGATCATACACATGATGTTAGCTGGCTAGCCAGCCATCTAACGTCAGCTAGCTAACAGTACGCTTTAACTTGTGGTATTTTGTTGAGACATGTAGCTAGCTAGCTAGCTAGCTAAACAATGAACTATAATCCCAATCCATACAGTAATAGCAATAGAAGCCGATTGTCATAGCTAGCTGAAGTTAACCAAATAGGTTCAGTGTTAGCTTGTTAGCTAGTTAACATTAGGCTATAACTACCAATGCATTTGGCTTTCTGAGATTATTTTAATACACAGATCAGACACGTAATGTTATCTAGCGAGCCAGCCACCTAAAGTCAGATAGCTAGCTAACAGTAAGCTTTAACTTGAATTGAAAACAACTTTCTGACAAAATTAGAAACGTATAATATCTGAAACTGTAGCTAGACTACCCCCATTTCTCCCTCACCCTAATCCAGATAGCTGATGTTCTGAAAGAGCTGCACCCTGGACCCCTACAAATCAGCAGGGCTAGACAATCTGGACCCTCTCTTTCTAAAATTGTCAGCTGAAATTGTTGCAACCCCTATTACTAGCCTGTTCAACCTCTTTTTCGTATCATCTGAGATCCCCAAAGATTGGAAAGCTGCTGCGGTCATCCCCCTCTTCAAAGGGGGAGACAATCTAGACCCAAACTGCTACAGACCTAAATCTATCCTACCCTGCCTTTCTAAAGTCTTCGAAAGCCAAGTTAACAAACAGATTACCGACCATTTCGAATCCCACCGTACCTTCTCCGCTTTGCAATCTGGTTTCTGAGCTGGTCATGGCTGCACCTCAGCCACGCTCAAGGTCCAAAACGATATCATAACCACCATTGATAAAAGACATTGCTGTGCAGCTGTATTCATCGACCTGGCCAAGCCTTTTGACTCTGTCAATCACCACATTCTTTTCGGCAGACTTAACAGCCTTGGTTCCTTAAATGACTGCCTCGCCTGGTTCACCAACTACTTCTCTGACAGAGTTGAGACTGCCACCTGCCACCTCTGGCAGTCTCAATGGGTGTGCCACAGGGTTCAATTCTCGGGCTGACTCTTTCTCTGTATACATCAATGATGTCGCACTTGCTGCTGGTGATTCTCTGATACACCTCTACGCAGACAACACCATTCTGTATACTTCTGGCCCTTCTTTGGACACTGTGTTAACAGTCAGTGGCCTTATCATTACGCATTCCTCTAGTCCCTTTACAACCCCCTATCCCAGTCTTTGCCCTAGACAACCGTCCCATAGGAACAGGACTGGTGCACCAGACCACGATTCCCATTTCTCTCACAGTTATTCCCAACCACTATGAACGCATCACTTTCCTCATCTTAGACTCTCCTGTACACCCTGTAGTTTTAGGTTTCCCCTGACAACAGTTGCATAACCCCAGTATATCGTGGACAGAGAGGAGGTTGTTGGGTTGGTCGCAGGAGTGTCAGGGGAGGTGTCAATCTGTACCACCTCCATGGAAAGTCCAGACCAGGCCGCCCTATCCTGGAGGAGTACTGGGACCTACAGGTGGCCTTTTCGAAGACTTGTGCCATGTGCCTGTCCCCTCATCGCCCATGGGACTGCACTCGACTTTCTGTCTGGTTCTACCCTCCCGCGGTGGCACATCTACCCTCTCTCGCATGGAGAATTCGAAACCATGGAGGCCTACGTCCCAGGAGGCGCTGGCCCAAGGACTCATCTGTCCGTCCACCTCTCCGGCCGCCTCCAGCTTCTTTTTCGTGAAGAAGGAGGGAGATCTCCACCGCTGTATCGATTACCGGACACTGAATAAGGATACTGTTAAATTCAGTTATTCCCTGCCTCTCACACCCACTGGGATCCAACAGAGGCACGGTCCTAAGTACTTTACTAAATTGTAAAGTAGGCCCTATTCTTCACCAGGTTTGACTTTACACTCTCCTACTGGCCAGGATCAATGAACGTTAAAGCCGATGCATTGTCCTGGGTACATGACACAGAGGATCAGAAGAAGAAAGACACCCATTATTTCCCTGCGACAGGAGCTCTCAACTGTCCACTGTCTCGAGGGGCGTATCTACGTGCCCTCTGATGTCAGGACTGTCTCCTCGCCTGGGCACACACAGCACCTGGGACGGGTTACCCAGGTACTATCGACTGTCTCTCTGCCAAGTACTGGTGGCCCACCTTGGCCCGGGACTTCCAGGTTTACGTCTCTTCCTGCTCCACCTGCGCACAGAGCAAGACACCTAGACACCTCCCTCATGGAAAACTCCACCCGCTGCTGGTTCCTCAACGACCTTGGTCCCATATCTCCGTGGACTTTGGCACAGACCTTCCCCCCTTGGAGGGGCACAGCACCATCCTAGTCGTTGTGGACCGGTTTTCCAAAGCCTGTCGTTTGATTACTCTGCCTGGTCTCCCTACAGCCCTGCAGACTGCGGAGGCTCTCTTCTCTCACGTCTTCCAGCACTACGGGATCCCAGAGGACATCGTGTCTGACTGTGGTCCTCAGTTCACCTCCCGTGTCTGGAAGGCCTTCATGGAATGACTGGGGGTCACGGTCAGCCTCACCTCCGGGTACTGTCCCCAATCAAATGGGCAGGTGGAAAGGGTAAATCAGGAACTGGGTAGGTACCTTCGTAGTTACTGTCAAGACCGGCCGGGGGAGTGAGCTGCGTTTCTACTTTGGGCAGAATACGCACAAAACTCCCTACATCACTCCTCCACTAACCTTACACCCTTTCAGTGTGTTCTAGGCTATCAGCCGGTCCTGGCACCGGAGTCAGATTGAGGCTCCTGCGGTGGACCATTGGTTCCAGCACTCCTAGGAAGTATGGAACACCGCGCACTCCCGTCTCCAGCGCGTCGTCCTCCAGCAGAAGGACCTGCCACTCCGCCTGCCCTGCCGGAAGCTGAGCCCGTGATTTGTGGGGCCGTTCAAAGTCCTGGGGAGAGTCAATGAGGTGACGTACAGATTACAGCTCCCCGTAAATTACCGTATCTCACCCTCATTTCATGTATCTCTCCTCAGGCCGGTGGCAGCTGGTCCCTTGGCTAGTGCTGGACCCCACGACGCACCTCCCCATCCCTTGGACATTGAGTGGGCATACTCTGTCCGCAGCCTGTTGGACTCACGGCATCGTGGGAGGTTTCTCCAGTACCTGCTTGACTGGGAGGGCTATGGTCTCGAAGAGCGGTGCTGGGTTCCTGGATCTTTCTCTCATTTGGGACTTCCACAGGCATCGTCCCGACTGACCTGCACCGCATCTCCGGGGTCTTCCCCAAGGTCGGCGGTTCCCCGCTACTGGAGCAGCGCCTCGGGGGGGTACTGTCACACCAGCCTTCGCTTTGGCTCCCCCTCCTGTCCAGCTCAGGTGTTCGGCGTCGCCAGCCTTCTAGCTGCTGCCGAACCTACTGCAAACGCCCTTCACTCATCAACCCCGGACTTGTCTCATCATCATTACACACACCTGGTTCCAATCTCCACTCTATCACTGTATATATACTCCCTCTGACATTAGTGTTTGTCGGTCATTGTAAATGTTACTTGTTTTCCTGAGAGAGGTTTCTGCTATGGTGACAGCCGAAGAACCCTTTTAGGTTCTAGATAGCAGCTTTTTTTCTAAGAGAGTACCTGAGCCATTGAGGAACTAGAGAAAGCACACCTGAAAATGTCTTGTTTGGAACACAAGCCTGCCATTACACAATTACTGTTGTTTACGCAATCCAAAAATGGTCCATTATAAATCGCAATCTGGGTCAGGTGGGAATTTGAAACTTGTTCTATTGCCAACATGACTAGTTTAAGTTATAAAATATGCTCTTACGGTGTTGGACAGGGCAATTCAGAGAAACAGATCGTAATTTTGGTGAGCATAAAAAGGAGTATGCATGCATTCAGGTGCGTGTTTCGAAATGAATCTTCTTTTTTTCCCTGAATTTGCTCATTCTGTTCAGAACAACCCAGGGTTTGACGCCATGTCATCTTCTAACTGTATATCACACATAATAATCATAAATGTTGACACTGTACTGTATATGACATGAGTTTTATGATATGGAAATGTGAAGTGCACATTTAGACTCATGGGTGTTTGGCTTGCTTGTATAATCTTATAATCTTATAATCCTCAACATGTCATCTTTGAAATACACGAGTCCTCGTAATTTACTGCCTTTTTCTCAATCAGACAACAAAACATTTGCAAAAGTAGCCCTATTAGCGGGGGGGATGGGGGCAACTTCTTGTTGCTTGCGTCGCTCAAGTTCAGAATGTCTGTCAGTCAAAACTCATAAAACGCTGTGAAGCGCAGAGCCTGAGCTCTGACTTCATTTATAGCATATTACTGTACGGGCACTGCGTTCTAATTTAGACGCTTATCAGTGCAATTATCTTTACATTTTATATTGTATTATTTTTTTACCCGCTTTTTCTCCTCAATTTCGTGATACCCAATTGGTAGTTAAGATCATCGCTGCAACTCCCCAACGGACTCGGGAGAGGCGAAGGTTGAGAGCCACGCGTCCTCCGAAACATGACCTGCCAAGCCGCACTGCTTCTTGACACCGAAGTTAGCTAGCAGGTGCCCGGCCCACCACAAGGAGTCGCTAGACCACAATGAGCCAAGGAAATCGCTCCGGCCAAACCCTCCCCTAACGGACGACGCTGGGCAAATTCTGCGCCACCCCATGGGGTTCCCGGTCACGGCTGGCCGTGACACAGCCGGGGATCGAATCCAAGGCTGTAGTGGTGCCTCAGCACTGCGGGCAGTGCCTCAGACCGCTGTGCCACTCGGAGGCCAAATCTGACATTTTCAACCCGTATACGGGTACGAGTCTAAAGGGCTACCCTAACCTAATATTCCAGTAATACTAACCTAACCAGTGTAACGCAGCAGCACATCCACTCCTGAAGCATAGCTCTAACAAGAGCAGATACAGCAGTCATCATCTATTTTGGGAATCTAGAGCAAGCTTAGGTCAGGCTGACATGACACTGTATAAATTGGACCCGTAACCCAGCAAATGTTGAACATTTGACCCTGTATTCAGTTTCCTCTGCTGTTCGTGTAGCAGAGAGTCAATATGTCATCCTGTGCACTGTGAATACAACTACTCAATGCCGGGAACTTATATTGACTTGAAAAGCGATTCACCTGGCGATCAGATGCATTTTTTTGACAAGGCAAAGGAAGTGTCTGGTGTCTCATAACAGCGCATATGAGATCATTTCAAAACAATGACTTATGTAAGACAGTAGTTGACTCATGGGAAGGAAATGTACATGTTTATATATACAGTGGGGAGAACAAGTATTTGATACACTGCCGATTTTGCAGGTTTTCCTACTTACAAAGCATGTAGAGGTCTGTAATTTTTATCATAGGTACACTTCAACTGTGAGAGACGGAATCTAAAACAAAAATCCAGAAAATCACATTGTATGATTTTTAAGGAAATTATTTGCATTTTATTGCATGACATAAGTATTTGATCACCTACCAACCAGTAAGAATTCCGGCTCTCACAGACCTGTTAGTTTTTCTTTAAGAAGCCCTCCTGTTCTCCACTCATTACCTGTATTAACTGCACCTGTTTGAACTCGTTACCTGTATAAAAGACACCTGTCCACACACTCAATCAAACAGACTCCAACCTCTCCACAATGGCCAAGACCAGAGAGCTGTGTAAGGACATCAGGGATAAAATTGTAGACCTGCACAAGGCTGGGATGGGCTACAGGACAATAGGCAAGCAGCTTGGTGAGAAGGCAACAACTGTTGGCGCAATTATTAGAAAATGGAAGAAGTTGAAGTTGACGGTCAATCACCCTCGGTCTGGGGCTCCATGCAAGATCTCACCTCGTGGGGCATCAATGATCATGAGGAAGGTGAGGGATCAGCCCAGAACTACACGGCAGGACCTGGTCAATGACCTGAAGAGAGCTGGGACCACAGTCTCAAAGAAAACCATTAGTAACACACTACGCCGTCATGGATTAAAATCCTGCAGCGCACGCAAGGTCCCCCTGCTCAAGCCAGCGCATGTCCAGGCCCGTCTGAAGTTTGCCAATGACCATCTGGATGATCCAGAGGAGGAATGGGAGAAGGTCATGTGGTCTGATGAGACAAAAATAGAGCTTTTTGGTCTAAACTCCACTCGCCGTGTTTGGAGGAAGAAGAAGGATGAGTACAACTCTAAGAACACCATCCCAACCGTGAAGCATGGAGGTGGAAACATCATTCTTTGGGGATGCTTTTCTGCAAAGGGGACAGGACGACTGCACCGTATTGAGGGGAGGATGGATGGGGCCATGTATCGCGAGATCTTGGCCAACAACCTCCTTCCCTCAGTAAGAGCATTGAAGATGGGTCGTGGCTGGGTCTTCCAGCAAGACAACGACCCGAAACACACAGCCAGGGCAACTAAGGAGTGGCTCTGTAAGAAGCATCTCAAGGTCTTGGAGTGGCCTAGCCAGTCTCCAGACCTGAACCCAATAGAATATCTTTGGAGGGAGCTGAAAGTCCGTATTGCCCAGCGACAGCCCCGAAACCTGAAGGATCTGGAGAAGGTCTGTATGGAGGAGTGGGCCAAAATCCCTGCTGCAGTGTGTGCAAACCTGGTCAAGAACTACAGGAAACGTATGATCTCTGTAATTGCAAACAAAGGTTTCTGTACCAAATATTAAGTTCTGCTTTTCTGATGTATCAAATACTTATGTCATGCAATAAAATGCAAATTAATTACTTAAAAATCATACAATGTGATTTTCTGGATTTTTGTTTTAGATTCCGTCTCTCACAGTTGAAGTGTACCTATGATAAAAAGTACAGACCTCTACATGCTTTGTAAGTAGGAAAACCTGCAAAATCGGCAGTGTATCAAATACTTGTTCTCCCCACTGTATATATATTTTTTAAAGTAACACAAATTGAACTGCAATGCATAAAACATTTATTCCATCCCGTCTTTGCTTTCACAGACACCTGAAAAGCTAGTCTGGAGTTCATTTTAGAATGGAGTGCATGCTAGGATTGCAAGCTGAATGTGTTCATCTTGTGTGAAATTTCCATTAGAGTGCCACTTTTTGTTATTTCCTATTCCCCTCCAAAATGCAATATAGAGGAGAATATTAATAGAGTAATTATTAGGGGAGAGTTTCCATAGATTAATAAAATATGACCACTGAGGGACCACTGAGGGATGTTGAGATCACTGCTATGTTCCAAAAATACAGTTGCCCCTAAACTACCTTCCTAGAGTTTGGCTCCTCAGACCCCACCTTCCATGGAATCTATACACCAGCTTCCCCTCACCCTCCTGGGCTTGCCTCCCCAGCCATCCAACCTTCACTCTTATGGTTCTCTTCTCCCTCTGACCTTCACTCTCCAACAACCCCCCAGAGAGTAGCCCGAAACCTTGGCTGGTCACGGACCAACGCTTTTCTCACCAGGGTGACAGGGGTCGTGAACTCTGTGACCTTGCCACAATCCCTGGGTGACCCTCAATGAACTCTGAACCTTGACTTTGGCTTCGAGATAGACTTTAAAAGAAAGTACCTACCCCTCGCTCTGTCTGTCTGCTCTCAGATGAAAAAAGCGCCGAGGCGAGTATGAACTAAGATTTTTTTGGTCTTTAGTCAGTGATCCTTCACTTGTGTTTTCCTATAGCTAAAACCTGTTGGAAGCAAATTGTACATGCTTTCTGGTTAAAGTCCATATTTGCACTCTTCTGCTTCAGGCAAACTGACCTTCCAAAGTTCAGTGTCACTGTGGTCAATATGCACAAATTGAATCAAATGTTATTTGTCACATGCTTCGTAAACAACAGGTGTAGACTAACGGTAAAATGCTTACTTACAAGTCCTATTCTAACAAGGCAGAGGTAAGGATAAAGATATAGAAATAGTGACACGAGGAATAAATACACAGTGAATAACGAACAATGACTACTGTATATATTTATTTATTATATTTTTATTTAACCTTTATTTAACTAGGCAAGTCAGTTAATAACAAATTCTTATTTACAATATACAGGGAGTACCACTACCAAGTTGATGTGCAGAGATACGAGGTAAGTGAGTTAGCTACACTACATTTGGACACCCCTTCAAATGAGTGGATTTGGCTATTCCAGCCACACCCGTTGCTGACAGGTGTATAAGATTGAGCACACAGCCAAGCAATCTCCATAGACAAACATTGGCATCAGAATGGCCTTACTAAAGAGCTCAGTGACTTTCAACGTGACACCGTATAGGATGCCACCTTTCCAACTAGTCAGTTTGTCAAATTTCTGCCCTGCTAGAGCTGCCCTGGTCAACTGTAAGTGCTCTTATTATGAAGTGGAAACATATAGGACCAACAATGGCTCAGTGGCAAAAGGGTAGGCCACACAAGCTTACAGAACGCGACCGCCCCGTGCTGAAGAGTGTAGCACGTGAAAATCGTCTGTCCTCGGTTGCAACACTCACTACCGAGTTCCAAACTGCCTCTGGATGAAACGTCAGCACAATAACTGTTCGTCGAGAAATTCATGAAATGGGTTTCCAGGGCCGAGCAGCCACACACAAGCCTAAGATTACCATGCACAATGCTAAGCGTTGGCTGGAGTGGTGTAAAGCTCGATGCCATTGGACTCTGGGTTTGGTGGATGCCAGAAAAACCTGCCCGAATGCATAGTGCCAACTGTAAAGTTTGGTGGAGGAGGAATAATGGTCTAGGAGTGATTTTCATGGTTTGGAGGAGGCCCCTTACTTCCAGTGAAGGTAAATCTTAACTCCACAGCATACAATGACATCCATTCTTTTCCTGCACTCTGAACGACCAATAAGCACATGGAATCGGCTATGAAAAGCCAACTGACATTTATTCTTGAGGTGCTGACTTGTTGCACCCTCGACAACTACTGTGATGATTATTATTTGACCATGCTGGTCATTTATGAACATTTGAACATCTTGGCCATGTTCTGTTATAATCTCCACCCGGCACAGCCAGAAGAGGCCTGGCCACCCCTCATAGACTGGTTCCTCTCTAGGTTTCTTCCTAAGTTCTGGCCTTTCTAGGGAGTTTTTCCTAGCCACCGTGCTTCTACACCTGCATTGCTTGCTGTTTGGGGTTTTAGGCTGGGTTTCTGTACAGCACTTTGAGATATCAGCTGATGTAAGAAGGGCTATATAAATACATTTGATTTGAATCAGATATTTCAAGGCACATTTCAAACCACCTTTATAGGTGGTTTGAAGTCAAATACAAATCTGATTCCTGGCCATGTGACTTGTGTCTTAATGGTAAAATCTGATTTCTCCTCAAGCGGTTTTTAGACTGTAATTTTGCATATCTTGTCGCTTGCTAGCTACTTTGTTGGAAACAGGAGACAAAGGGCTGTTAGACATACAGTACTGTTTAAAAGTTTGGGGTCACTTAGAAATGTCCTTGTTTTTTAAAGAAAAGCAAATTTTTGGACCATTAAAATAACATAAAATTGATCAGAAATACAGTATAGACATTGTTAATGTTGTAAATGACTGTTGTAGCTGGAAATGGCAGATTTTTTTATGGAATATCTACATTGGCGTACAGAGGCCCATTATCAGCAACCATCACTGCAGTGTTCCAATGGCACGTTGTGTTGGCTAATCCAAGTTTATTATTTTAAAAGGCTAATTGATCATTAGAAAACCCTTTTGCAAGTATGTTAGCACAGCTGAGAACTGACGTACTGATTAAAGAAGCAATAAAACTGGCCTTCTTTAGACTAGTTGAGTATCTGGAACATCAGCATTTGTGCATTCGATTACAGGCTCAAAATGGCCAGAGAACTTTCTTCTGAAACTCGTCAGTCTGTTCTTGTTCTGAGAAATAAAGGCTATTCCATGCGAGAAATTGCCAAGGAACTGAAGATCTCGTACAATGTTGTGTACTACTCCCTTCACAGAACAGCACAAACTCGCTCTAACCAGAATAGAACGAGGAGTGGGAGGCCCCGGTGCACATTGAGCAAGAGGACAAGTACATTACAGTCTCTAGTTTGAGAAACAGACACCTCACAAGTCCTCAACTGGCAGCTTCAATAAATAGTACCCGCAAAACACCAGTCTCAACGTCAACAGTGAAGAGGCGACTCCGGGATGCTGGCCTTATAGGTAGAGTTGCAAAGAAAAACCCATATCTAAGACTGGCCAATAAAAATAAAAGATTAAGGTGGGCAAAAGAACACAGACACTGGACAGAGAAACTCTGCCTAGAAGGGCAACGTCCCGGAGTCGCCTCTTCACTGTTGACCTTGGGACTGGTGTTGTGCGGGTACTAGGAAGTGTTGCAGCTGCACTCTGGAGGTGGGTTGTGACCAATGCAACTCCTCACCTTTTCAGGATCCATCTGGATGTTGCCTGCAGCTATGATTTACCCCAGGAAGGAGATGGTGGTGCGATGGAATTCGCATTTTTCCGCTTTGATGTACAGCTGGTTCTCCAGAAGACGTTGGAGGACTTGTCTGACATAGAGGACATGTTCTTGAGCTGATTGGGAAACACAAGAATGTCATCAAGGTAGGCGAATACGAACCGGTTCAACATGTCCCGGAGAACGTCGTTTACCAGTGCCTGGAACACAGCAGGAGCGTTGGTCAGTCCGAACGGCATCACCAGGTATTCGTAGTGCCTGCTAGCTCATCGGAGGTCATAGCGGGATTTCTTATAAGCATCCGAATTAGTGTCCCGCTCCTTGAAAGTGGCAGCTCTAGCCTACTGTTCAGTGTGGATGTTGCCTGTTATCAATGGCTTCTGGTTGGGGTACGTACGGTCACTGTGGTGACTGATGTGGTAAACTCCTCAATGTTATCGGATGAATCCTGAAACATATTCCAGTCAGTGCTAGCGTAAAAGTCCTGTAGCTTAGCATTCACTTCATTGGACCACTTCCGAATTGAGCACGTTACTGGTACTCCCTGTTTGAGTTTTTGCTTGTAAACATGGGAGTACGGTTATGGTCTGATTTGTGTGAGGGCCTTGTATGAGTTTCTGTGTGTGGAGTAAAGGTAATCTAGAGTTTTTCGTTTCTAGTTGCACAGGTGACATGCTGGTAAAAAATGAGGTAAAACGAATGTCAGTTTCACTGCATTAAAATCACCGGTGACGAGAAACTTATGGCCTTATACATCTCGTTGAATGCGGTCTTAGTCTGGTGGTAAAAAGAGAGCTACGAGAAATATAGATCAAAACTCGTCGTAAATAGCTTATCATGAGATATTCTAACTCAGGGGAGCAGAAACTCGAGACTTCGTTAACATTAGAGATCGCACACCCGCTGTGTTTCTTTATAGTATATCTCACTAGGTCAGGATATTTAAACCTCCATTTATCCACTAGTTCTATTATATCCATGATATTCATGATTTCCTTAAGTGCATAAGGGTGATAGTTTGTAGTGTGATTACCTTTTACGGTCCATTGAGGTATTTAAAACCGTATTATAGTCTCCCACCATAATAATAGAGTCTTGTATTGCTTGTAAGCTTGGTAAATTATTATATATAATTTAAATTAAGTGTGGATCATCATTATTTGGACCGTATAGATTAATGAGCCAAATCTGTTTATATTCCAAAAACATATTTAAAATAATTAATCTACCTTGCGGATCTGTTTGAACAATTTGCATATTTGGATCACAATGATTGTTAATTAATATCATCACTGCTTTTGAGTTTCATTGCCCATGGCAGAAGTATGTTTCGCCCTCCCAGTCCTGTCTCCACACAACTTCATCTAAAATAGTTGAATGAGTTTCCTGTAAACAATAGATATTATATTCGTTCTCTTTTAGTCGGGTAAATACTGATCGGTGCCACCCGCAGAACAGAAGCAGATTAACTGCCAAAAAGCATTTCCCACGCACTCACCTCGATTGTACTGTATGCAGTTATTAAAAAATGTATCTATAAAAAAATCTTGCATGTCTTAATTTATTTCCACAATTAATGAATATGCCTAATAATGTTGGTAGTTCATACGAAGGATTGTTATCTATAACCAGGATTGGCATTACAATTTTTTGGGGCAAGCAATCATTATTTTGGCAAACAATTATTGTGATTCCTGGTCTGGAGTAAGCAGAACGTCCAGAGCGGCCGACTCATAGAAGTAGACATGTTCATCCAAATTGAGGTTAGTGATCGCAGTTCTACCGTGGCTCATTAGCTTGATGATAGGTGAATGACATTCTGCACATGGTTAATTGATAGTAGGAGGAGGAGTGACAGGGCATTGTGCTGTTGATTAAACCCATTATGAACATAACAATAAAGTTCCTGCTGTGCTAATGAGAAAGAAGGCAATGTGAATATGTTTTGGTACTGAATGAAAGTTAATGTAAGATGGGACATTCAGACCAGCCTTACTGATTGAACTTTTTTTAAAACTCCATTAGAACGAGGAGGGAAGCAGGATGGTAGCTCCACCCCCTTCTCTCTCCAGGGTTCGGGTAAGTCTATGGGCCAAATGTCCCCTCCCCTTCCCAAATTCGAATGATGCAAGTAAATGCAAAATTTTGATTTGTCCAAATGATCAGTGACGAAAACTCAGGGGACTGGAACAACATTTCTTGTTAGGCATTGCATCCCACAGTCTGTTGCTAGATGCTATGATACCATTTATGTGATGTGCACCTGTCCGTGAGTGATTATCATCAAAGTGATTTTCCTCAAGCATTTACAATGAGTAATGGAGGAATATTCCACACGTTGATATAGTTAGCATACCCCAAAGAGGAGAAATGTCATTATAATATCATAATATTATATATTCAAATATACAGTAGGTACACTGAGTATACTAAACACTAGGAACACCTTCCTAATATTGAGTTGCACCCCCCCTTTTGCCCTCAGAACAGCCTCAGTTCGTCGGGGCATGGACTCTACAAGGTGTCGAAAGAGTTCCACAGGGATGCTGGTCCATGTTTAATCCAATGCTTCCCACAGTTGTGTCAAATTGACTGGATGTCATTTGAGTGGTGGACCATTCTTGATACACACAAGAAACTGTTCAGCATGAAAAATCCAGCAGAGTTGAAGTTCTTGACACAAACCGATGTGCCTGGCCCCTACTACCATACCCCGTTCAAAGGCACTAGAATCTTTTCTCTCGTCCATTCACCTTCTGAATGGCACACATACACAATCCATGGCTCACTTGTTTCAAGATGTCGAAATCCTTCTTTAACCTGTCTCCTCCCCTTCATCTACACTGAATTAAGTGAATTTAACAAGTGACAATAAGGTATCAAAACTTTCACCTGGACAGTCTAAGTCATGGAAAGAGCAGGTCTTCGTAATGTTTTGTATACTCAGTGTATATGGCCTCTACATTATAATAACAGGCCTCCACTCGCTTTCTATTAGCAAAACCACACAGTGGACGAGTGGGAGCTTCCTTTGGAAAACTTGAACAGAATAATTTCCTCTGTCTCTCCCCACACTGTGCTTTCCATTTCCTATGGGTGTTTTGGTAGTGGGAAGCCTGCTCATATTTGGAGCTGTTTTTTTCTGCATGCCAGCCCACTAACAATGGCCCATCGTTCGTGTGGAAAGAAAAGCATCTTAACCCTTGGCAAAGTGCCATTATTATTCAACCCATTTTGGCCTTTATTTTTAGGCAGAGCCTATTCCTGTGTCTGGTAGCCTACTGCTCAAAAGCCTAGATGACAGTCAAACTATAACTGTATGGCGTAAATGGCTTGAAACAAATCAAAAGGTTTGATTTTCAGTCACGATCTGATGTCATGTGTAAATAGAATGTGCTTGTTCAAAGGCTAATGTTGATACAAACCGGAGTAAACTTGGCAACCTATAGTGAGTTGGCAGAGGGCAGCCGTCCACACCCATCATCAGAAGCCATGGACCTAAAAACCATCTGTTTTCCAAGTCAAAATCCACAATTGTGTTAAAGCACTACTTTATACAGTACCAGTCAAACGTTTGGACACACCTACTCAATCAAGGGATTTTCTTTAGTTTTAATATTTTCTACATTGCAGAATAATAGTGAAGACATCAAAACTATGAAATAACAGATATGGAATCATGTAGTACTCAAAAAAGTGTTCAACAAATCTAAATGCATTTTATATTTGAGATTGTTCAAAGTAGCCACCCTTGCCTTGATGACAGCTTTGCACACTCTTGGCATTCTCTCAACCAGCTTCGTGAGGTAGTCACCTGGAATGCATTTCAATTAACAGGTGTGAATTGTTAAAAGTTAATTTGTGGAATTTCTTTCCTCCTTAATGCGTTTGAGCCAATCAGTTGTGTTGTGACAAGGTGGGGTTGGTATACAGAAGATAGCCCTATCTGGTAAAAGACCAAGTCCATATTATGTCAAGAACAGCTCAAATAAGCAAAGAGAAACGACAGTCCATCATTACTTTAAGACATGAAGGTCAATCAATCCTGAACATTTCAAGAACTTTGAAAGTTTCTTCAAGTGCAGTTGCAAAAACCATCAAGCGGTATGATGAAACTGGCTCTCATGAGGACCGCCACAGGAAAAGAAGACCCAGAGTTACCTCTGCTGCAGTGGACACGTTCCTTAGATTTACTAGCCTCAGAAATTGCAGCCCAAATAAATGTTTCACAGAGTTCAAGGAACAGACACATCTCAACATCAACTGTTCATAGGAGACTGCATGAATCAGGCCTTCATGGTCAAATTGCTGCAAAGAAACCACTACTAAACGACACCAATAATAATAAGAGATTTGCTTGGGCCAAGAAATACGAGCAATGGACATTAGACCGGTGGAAATCTGTCCTTTGGTCTGATGAGTACAAATTGTTGATATTTGGTTCCAACCACCCTGTCTTTGTGAACGGATGATCTCCAAATGTGTGGTTCCCACCGTGAAGCATGGAGGAGGTGTAATGGTGTGAGGGTGCTTTTCTGGCACACCAGCATGGCTATCAAAGCATTCTGCAGTGATACACCATCCCATCTGGTTTGCGCTTAGCGAGACTATCATTTATTTTTCAACAGGACAATGACCCAACACATTTCCAGGCTGTGTAAGGGCTATTTGACCAAGAAGGAGAGTGCTGGAGTGCTGCATCAGATGACCTGGCCTCCACAATCACCCGACCTCAAACCAATTGAGATGGTTTGGGATGAGTTGGACTGTAGAGTGAAGGAAAAGCAGCCAACAAGTGCTCAGCATATGTGGAAACTCCTTCAAGGCTGTTGGAAAAGCATTCCAGGTGAAGCTGGTTGAGAGAATGCAGAGAGTGTGCAAAACTGTCATCAAGGCAAAGGGTGGCTACTGAAGAATCTTAAATATAAAATATATTTGTTTAACCCTTTTTTGGTTACTACATGTTTCCAAATGTGTTATTTCATAGCTTTGATGTCTTCACTATTATTTTACAATGTAGAAAATAGTAAAAATAAAGAAAAGCCCTGGAATGTGTAGGTGTGTCCAAAAAAATAAATAATTGTTGTTAAATTGAACCTTTATTTAACTAGGCAAGTCAGTTAAGAACAAATTCTTACTTATAATGACAGCCTAGGAACAGTGGGTTAACTGCCTTGTTCATGGGCAGAACTACAGATTTTTACCTTGTCAGATCAGGGATTCAATCTAGCAACCTTTCGGTTACTGGCCCAACACTCAACCACTAGGCGACCTGCCGTCCTTTTGACTGGTACTGTATGCAAAAATGCTGTTCATTGACTACAGCTAAGCATTCAACGCCATAGTCCCCTTTAAGATTGATCTCGGTTACCCAGAAGTAAAATTCTCATGAAAGTTATCACTTCTCGTTTAACTTCTGGGGGGAGTGACATTAACAATTGTGACTTCCATTGTGCGAAGAAAGTCTCCTGCCTCACAAGAGGAAAGTCTCGGCCAAATCCCTCCCTTCCACTCATTTCACCCATGTTTAGGATTCGTGTGGACATGCGTGAAGCAGTAAACATGGAATAAGTGAGTGAGGCTGTTTTCAACACAGCTATTTCGAATCTTAGCAGTGTCCATTCCATCCCATTGTTTAAATTAAGCCACTGGAACAGCAATTTTTACTGGTAAAGGGGACGTTTTAGCACGCTTGCCAACTGCCTATAGCAAAAGATGAATACTTCAAGCGATGTATGGATAAAAGGGATTCAAACAACCATGTTCAGCAAGCGGTTGATAGGACTGGCAGTGGACGAAGTGCACACTGTTGTTCACCGATAAGTCTACATTTCAGACAAACTCCTGGCTAGCCATTGACATTGCAGCTAGCTAGCTTTGTCATTCATCCTACTTTACTATTAACTGGCCAGTTCTGTCAGGCAGCTTTAGATGCAAGGGAAAACAAATATATTTGCTAGCTGTCCATCTTATTAATGAATAACTAGTTAGCTAGATTGAACTGCTGGGGGAAAGTTAGCTAACGTTAATTCCCAGTGGACTGTAGCTAGGTTTCTAGAAAATAACTAGCTATATAATTGCTAGTTCTTTTTAAAAGAGTAGTTACTGACTATTGAACACTTTTTGTCAAAATACTTTGTTCCCCTGCCTGTTTACTGATGCATCGGACACTGAAAAAGCTGACTAGGCTTGTGCACATATACCTGAGTGTTTCAATAGTTAGCTAAGTTACTGACTGACTAGGCTAATTCTTATGCATGTTGCTTTTCAGGTGGAGAGGGAGTTTGATCACAGAAAGCAGCTGACAGACCAGGGCCCGTATTCACAAAGCATCTCAGAGTAGCAGTATTACTGATTTCAGATCAGTTTAGCCTTTTAGATCACAATGGATATGATTCGATTGACAAGGGGGAGCTGGTCCTAAATCGCTATTCCTACTCTGAAGACACTATGTGAATACGGACCCAGGAATAAAGCAGTTTCCCAATATCTTCCACAGCAGTCATTTCACCACAGCACCCTAGAGGTATTACAGTCAATGCTTATGAAATTAAAATAAGTGCATTTTCATATAAGTGAATCAGGCCACTGCCTGCCGTGACATGGGCCTGGATGGTGACACATCTTCAAGTTGCCTGACTGAGTACTGGGGCCTTCAGTGCAACCGGAAGCAAGGGCCTTACCTGGGAGCACAGCAACAGTCTTTCTCTCACAGCCATTCTGTCAACATGGATTATATGTAACCACTCAAATTCATACGAAGTACTACGGGCAAAAGCACTGACTTATATTCACTTTGTCCATTTAGACCATTCTTCAATCTTGACTGGGATATGCAGTATATTTTAGTTGACTCGCCTGTGTGATGTGTCTGATATTCATGACTAAAAATGTATTCACCCTGGAAATGAGACTGATTGTAGAATTTTTTAATCATAAACTCTAAGTGCTGTCTTGATGTTGAAGTTACCACAGAAGGAAAAATATATACACAATTCAGACAAATGTGCCAAACATTCCATGAAAAAGTATTTTTTTGTAAACTAACAATTTAAAATAAAAATCTGTTGTTTATACGAAACTTTATTGCCTTTGGTCATCCCCAAAATGTGGCCAAGAAAAAAAAAAGTTTCAGTTAGTTGGTTGGATGATTCTACAGGGAACTGTTTGCGGATAGCTGACAATGGGTGGCAGGTTTCTGGATGTGTTGCTCTGGAGTTCTATAGCCCAGAAGACTCACCTAGGGATAGGGGGATGGACACATGTTCGTTTTTTATAAAAGTCTGGTAGACTATTACAGGTATAGAGCATGAGTTTGAGCTAGTACATTCAATTCAATCCAACCAGTGGCCCTAAATAATATGCATTGAAATCACACAGGCAGACTGCCATAGTGAAGGAGATTTACAGAGTGCGTCAAGTATACTATTACGAGTGGAGCTTACTAGTCTGTGCTCTGGAGAGATCACAGGTAGATGGTCAGAAGGCTCTGGAGGTCCTTGAACCATTATGTCTATGTAGCACTTGGAGAGAGACGGATAGAGGTGGTGAGTTTGCTTGAAATAGAGCCCTCACCCCTGACCTCCCACTGGCCCAGGGCCTCCTGCCGAACCCTCTAACCACAGTCTCTCTGACAGGGAGTTACTCCAGGATTATACAGCCCTCACCCCTGACCTCCCACTGGCCCAGGGCCTCCTGCCGAGCCCTCTAACCACAGTCTCTCTGACAGGGAGTTACTCCAGGATTATACAGCCCTCACCCCTGACCTCCCACTGATCCAAGGCCGCCTGCCGAACCCTCTAACCACAGTCTCTCTGACAGGGAGTTACTCCAGGATTATACAGCCCTCACCCCTGACCTCCCACTGGCCCAGGGCCTCCTGCCGAACCCTCTAACCACAAACTCTCTGACAGGGAGTTACTCCAGGATTATACAGCCCTCACCCCTGACCTCCCACTGATCCAGGGCCTCCTGCCGAACCCTCTAACCACAGTCTCTCTGACAGGGAGTTACTCCAGGATTATACAGCCCTCACCCCTGACCTCCCACTGGCCCAGGGCCTCCTGCCGAACACTCTAACCACAGTCTCTCTGACAGGGAGTTACTCCAGGATTATACAGCCCTCACCCCTGACCTCCCACTGATCCAGGGCCTCCTGCCGAACCCTCTAACCACAGTCTCTCTGACAGGGAGTTACTCCAGGATTATACAGCCCTCACCCCTGACCTCCCACTGGCCCAGGGCCTCCTGCCGAACCCTCTAACCACAAACTCTCTGACAGGGAGTTACTCCAGGATTATACAGCCCTCACCCCTGACCTCCCACTGATCCAGGGCCTCCTGCCGAACCCTCTAACCACAGTCTCTCTGACAGGGAGTTACTCCAGGATTATACAGCCCTCACCCCTGACCTCCCACTGGCCCAGGGCCTCCTGTCGAACCCTCTAACCACAGTCTCTCTGACAGGGAGTTACTCCAGGATTATACAGCCCTCACCCCTGACCTCCCACTGGCCCAGGGCCTCCTGCCGAACCCTCTAACCACAGTCTCTCTGACAGGGAGTTACTCCAGGATTATATAGGTGTATGGTGCATACTCCATCATCAAGCTCAGGATCCTGGGACTGAACACCTCCCTCTGCAACTGGATCCTGGAATTCCTGATGGCCCGCCCCCAGGCGACATCCGACATGCTGACCATCAAAACGGAGGCCTCTCAGTTGTGCGTGCTTTGCCCCCTCCTGTACTCCCTGTTCAACCACAACTGCTTGGCCACACTTTACTCCAACATCACCATCAAGTTTGCTGATGACACAACGGTGGTAGGACTGATCAGGGATGACGATGAGGCAGCCTATAGGGAGGACGTCAGAGACCTGGCAGTGTGGTGCCAGGACAACATCCTCCGCCTGAATTTCAGAAAGACAAAGGAGCTGATTGTGGACTACATGAAACGAAGGAGCGAGCACACCCCTATCCACATCGATGGGGCTGTACTGGAGCAGGATGAGAGCTTCAAGTTTCTCGGTGTCCACATCACCTAGGAATTAACATGGTCCACACACATCCACACAGTCGTGAAGAGGGCACGACAGTGCCTCTTCCCCCTCAGGAGGCTGAAAAGATTTGGCATGGGCCCTCAGATCCTCAAAAGGTTCTACAGCTGCCCCATTGAGTGCATCTTGACTGGCTGCATCACCGCTTTGTATGACAACTGCGAGGCAGTCGACCGCAAGGCACTACAGAAGGTGGTGAGTACGGCCCAGTATATCACTGAGGCCGAGGTCCCTGCCATCCAGGACCTTTATATCAGGCAGTGTTCGAAAAAGCCCCCCAAGTCATAGACTGTTCTCTCTGCTACCGCACAGCAAGCAGTACCAGTGCACCAAGCCATAAGACTGCTAAACAAGACTGCCAAATAGCTACACAAATGGCTACCAGGACAACCTGCATTGACCCTTTTTTGCACTAACTCTCTTGCACTGACTCGATGCACACACACTGGACTCTACCCACACACTCACACATACTTACACTGACACCCCAACACACGCGCGCACAGACTTTCACACTCACCACCTGCGCTTCTGCTACTGTCTATTATCTATCCTATTGCCTAGTCACTTTACCCCCTACCTATATGTACGTAGCTACCTCATTTTCCTCATACCCCTGCACATCGATTCGGTACTGGTACTTCCTGTATATAGCCATGTTATTTTTACTCGTTATTGTTATTCACTTTTCACTGTGTATTTATCCCTTGTCACTAATTCTATTTTTTGGATCTTTATCTTCAACTGCACTGTTGAAAAAGGACCCATAAGTAAGCATGTCACAGTTAGTCTACAGCTGTTTACAAAGCATGTAACAAATTTGATTTGATCATTTAATTCTCTCTTTCATACCATCTCTCTTTCTGTAATTCTTCGTTCATGTCCCTGTCGGTCTCTCTTACTCTCCCTCTCTTTACTTCTCTCTCCCTTTAAATACTTTATTTTCTGCACTTGGCTGTTCTCCCAGAACATACTGTGAATGCCAATGAGAGAGACAGAGAATCTTACGAAGTTGTGGGGGGAAAAAGCCGAAAACCTTGAGAGTTTTAAATAAATAATGTCTGTCTCCAGTAAATAAGACCTGTAAAACAATCGAGGGCTTCAGATTCAGTGGATGGGGAAGCGGGTTGGTGAAAAATGTCTGCTCCGTGCCAAGCCCCAACCCAAAGGCCGTCTGGCAGCAAAGCTTTACACCCTCTTTACCGTAAACAGCCTTGAATCCTGTCGGTCATTCCAACAATGCGGCTGTCTCGGTGCCAACCCTCCTAGGCCAGAACCATCCAACATGTATGACTATAAACCCACTTAGATGATAGTCATTGCTTGACTAATACAATGACTCTTCTTACTCATTTTTGAGTAATACAGAGAATCACACAAACAATGTTCGTCTTTAAAGAGTTTTAACGAAAAAGTTACCAAATATTGAGTTCAAGAATGATGTCAATGAGATAGGTTGGCAGTTTGTTTAAAAGATTAAGGAGGCGTTTCTGGTTGAGTGATTCTCAGAAATGTGGACTTCAGACAATAGCCTGCAACAATGAGAAAGTAACTCCACATTCTTGGCCGCCCATGCACAAACTTTGGCAGAAAACACCAGCTAAAGTCGGGTTCATTTCCAGTTGATGTTTTCATCACAGAAAAGATGAGTAGGCCCGTGTGATTTTTGCTGTGAGAGAAAACAGAAATATTGTTAAAGACAAAAATACTGAACACATAGGCCTAGTGAGACAGAAGATGGGCCTTAATTGGTACAACATACTTATCAGTAACAATGTACTTTTTAAAAAGTGCTGATGGTACTTCTGACAGCATGCCACCCAAAATGTAATCTGTATGAAATGTTGATTTTATTTAGATTACAACAATACAGAAAGTGTACTGTTTACAAGATGGCACTAACATACAGGGTTGCACAATTATTATTATTATTTTTTGTTATTTCTTAAACTATTTGCTCAGAACGTTTTTTTGCACTACTACCTACAGCCGAAAATAACTTTGGGATATTAGATCGGCGGTCACTCACCAGCATTTAGACCAGAAATGCGACTTTCCTGAATTGGATACTTTGTTTGTACCCCTTAAGGTATTTCCACTCATCCGAGGGGAAGCGCCAAGACGCTGCCGATGAAGAGGAATAGGATTGTGATTTTAGTCCGACTCAGGAGGCGTGCATACTATCCACAGCTTCCGAGTATATTACTCGCTAATGTTCAATCCCTGGACATTAAAGTAAACAAACTCAGGGCGAGGATCTCCTTCCAGAGAGACATCAGGGACTGTAACATACTCCGTTTCACGTAATCATGGCTCTCTCTGGATATAATGTCCGTGTCCATACATCACACAGACAAAACCTAAGGCGGAGGTGTATGTTACGTGATTAACTACTCATGGTGTGATTATGGTAGCATACAGGAACTCAAGCCCTTTTGTTCTCCTGAACTGGAATAACTCACTATCAAATGCTGACCATATTACCTCCCGAGCGAATTCTCGTCGGTCATCGTCATGGCCGTGTATATTCCCTTTCAAGCTGACACCGCGATGGCTCTCAAGGAACTACACTGGACTTTGTGCAAACTGGAAACGGAATGTCCTGAGGCCGCATTTCTTGTAAATGGGGACTTTAATACAGCAAATCTGAGGAAAATGCTACCAAATATTTATCAACACATTGCCTGCGCTACACAATAATTCTTAACCTCCGCTGCCCTCCCTTGGGCAAATCGGATCACAACTCCATTCTGCTCCTCCATTTCTATAGGCAGAGACTTGAACAGGAATTAGCCGTGGTAAGGATGAACAGTCCTTACCACGTTGGCCAAATGGAATCTAAACATTGTTTTGATCACGCGGACTGGGATATGCCAGGGTTGTCCTTGAGAATAACATTGATGTATACACTGACTTGGAGACCGTGTTCATCAGGAACTGCATAGTGGATGTTCTTCCAAAGGTGATGATTAGAACTTATCCAAATGGAAAACCGTGGAGAGATGGCAGCATTTGAGCAAAAGTGAAAGCATAAACCACCACATTTAACCACGGCAAGGTAACTGGGAACATGTACGAGTATAAAACAGTCCAGCTATTCCCTCCGTAAGGCAATCAAACAAGCAAAATGTCAGTATAGAGACAAAGTGGAGTCGCAACTCAATGGCTCAGACACGAGACTTATGCAGCAGAGACTCCAGACAATCACGGATTATGAAGGGAAAACCAGCCACGCCGCGGACTCCGACACCTTACTCACGGACAAGCTAAACACCTTCTTCGTCCTCTTAGATGAAAACATAGTGCTGCCGACGTGGGCCACCGCCACTCAAGAGGACTGTGAGCTTTTGTTCTCCGTGGCCGACGTGAGTAAGTCATTTAATCATGTTAACCCACTCAAGGCCACCAGCCCAGACGGCATCCCTAGCTGTCCTCAGATAATCGCATGGTATGCTTTCACGGTAAAGCCTTTTTGAAATCTGACACAGTGGCTGGATTAACAGGAAGTTCATCTTTAAGCCGATGTATAACACTTGTATCTTTTATGAATGTTTATTTTGAGTATTTCTTTATTTTGAATTTGGCGCTCTGCAATTTCACCGGATACTGTCGAGGTGGGTCGCTAGCGGAACGCCTCCGCCAGAAAGGTTTTAATTAAAGAACAAATTCTTATTTACAATGACGGCCTACCCCAGCCAAACCCTAACCTTTACGACACTGGGTCAATTGTGCACTGTCCTATGGGACTCCCAATCTCAGCCAGTTGTGATACAGCCTGGAATCAAACCAAGGTCTATAGTGACACCTCTAGCACTGAGATGGAACGCCTTAGACCGCTGCACCGCTCAGGAAGTATAGATTAGCCAACTTGTTTAACCTGTGCATAACCCCAAAACTAAGCACTTATTAGTCAGCCCTACTCTGTTGTTTATGATTTTGTTGCCATGGAGGACTGATTGGGCTCATTGATTCGAGTTGAAAAAGAAATGCTGTGCTTATTTAACTATGTAAGTCAGAAAAGAACACATTTTTATTTACGATGACGGCCTAGGAACAGTGGGCTAATTGCCTTGTTCAGGGGGAGGACGACAGATTTTTACCTTGTCGGCTCAGGGATTTGATCTAACAACCTTTTGGTTACTGGCCCAACGCTCTAACCACTAGGCTACCCGGGATGCTTTGAGCGCTACTGAAAAGTGCTATTTCCGTACATGTGAAAAATGAATGCGCTGAATTTGCTATAGGCCTGTCGTTTACCTTTTTGTTGGTGACACATTGATATATTGATAATGTGCAGCTGTTTAAAGGACAAATCCACAGATGAAACAATAACAAATGGATGCCCTGCCTCTGTTTTGGTAAAAAACTGAGAAATGGGCCTGGAGAAATGTAACCACTGGATGTAGCAACTCCAGATTGCCCCTTTAAGTCTATCAAAAGTGTGTGAGTTTGAGCATGTGTCCATTAGTCCTATGGCTTTTTTTTTATCAGCATGAATTAGATTGCGCAATAAAAGCTCCACTGTTATTCCATAGGCTGGGATCCGCACTATGCATCTGTTGCAAGAGCGCATTTTTCACTGGCTGTCCACTGGTTTCAAAAACAATGATTGATAGGCAGCTTAAACTTCTAGAATTCAACCATTGTTGGGGTTCAAATACACATTTATCCACAACAACCAAATACACAGCCATCCACAACAACCACAATCCGTAAGGCGCAAATAGCTAAAGGAGAGAGCAGCAGGGTGATTCACATCTATGCACTATGTAGATATCAATAATAAGATATATCCTTACCGCCGTAGACTACACCACTGCTGTCATCCTTACCTCCAAGTATTTGTTTAAATTGGATCATCTTTGGATGCCGACAGCAGTCGCACTGTTGGAAGACTTAGCTTGGACTGTAGCCTACAAAAACCTATTCCTGCTCTTTTCCCGCGATCCATCAAACACATTTGGTGTGTCATCATAGTGGTCTCTGACTTGTGGTCAGACTCACTCAGGTGGAACAAATTTAAACTTACGCCTTTTTCCAATGCTGATTTGAATGCCATTGAGAAAACAGAGAAGTGTCAAAGATTTTCTTCCCAATCATCCTTTCTGAATTTAAAAGTAATCCTCAAAGCAGTGATCTAGTTTTTAAAAAGTATCAGTAATCTGATTACAATATTTTTGCTGGTAACGTAACGGATTACAGTTACCGGGTTTTTGTAATCCCTTACATTTAATGGATTACATGTAATCCATTACTCCGCAACCTAGCACTGCACACTGCTTTATCCCATCTGGTCAAGAGGAATACCTTCAGTAAGGGTCAAAAGTTTGGACACACCTACTCATTTCAGGGTTTTTCTTTATTTGTACTATTTTCTACATTGTATAATAATAGTGAAGACATCAGAACTACGAAATAACACACATGGAATCATGCAGTAACCAAAAAATCTTTGGGGGTGAAATATATATGAAATAGTGAAATATATTTTATATTTGAGATTCTTTAATGTAGCCACAGTTTTGCATGCTCTTGGCATCAGTGGTGGAAAAAGTACCCAATTGTCATACTTAAATAAAAGTAAAGATACCTTATTAGAAAATGACTCAAGTAAAAGTGAAAGTCACCCAGTGAAATACAACTTGAGTAAAAGTCTAAAAGTATTTGGTTTAAAATTTACTTAAGTATCAAAAGTAAAAGTATAAGTATAAATCATTTAAAAGTCGTTATATGAAGCAAACCAGGCGGCATGATTTTTTAATTTTAATTTAAATTTACGGATAGCCAGGGGCACACTTCAACACTCAGACATCATTTACAAACTAAGCATTGGTTTTTAGTGAGTCTGCCAAATCGGAGGCATTAGGGATGATATGTGTGTGAATTAGACAATTTTCCTGCCCTGCTAAGCATTCAAAATGTAACTAGTACTTTTGGGAGTCAGGGAAAATGTAAGGAGTAAAAAGTACATTCTTTTCTTTAGGAATGTAGTGAAGTAAAAGTTGTCAACAATATAAGTAGTAAAGTACAGATACCCAAAAAAATGACTTAAGTAGTACTTCCAAGTATTTTTACTTTAAGTACTTTCCTCCACTGCTTGGGATTAACTCAACCAGCTTCATGAGGTGTGGACCTGGAATGGAGGTGTGACTTGTTAACCGGTGTGCCTTGTTAAAAGTTAATTTGTTGAATTTCTTTCCTTCTTATTGCATTTGAGCCAATCAATTGTTGTGACAAGGTAAGGGTGGTATACAGAAAATAGTCCTATTTGATTAAAGGCCATTTCCATATTATGGCAAGAACAGCTGAAATAAGCAAAGAGAAACTACAGTCCATGATTATTTTAAGACATGAAGGTCAGTCAATTCAGATCATTTCAAGAACTTAGAATTTTTCTTCAAGTGCAGTCGCAAAAACCACCAAGCGCTATGATGAAACTGTCTCTCATGAGGACCGCCACAGGTCCAGCCGCTGCTGCAGAGGATAAGTTCATTAGAGTTACCAGCCTCAGAAATTGCACCCCAAATAAATGCTTCACAGAGTTCAAGTAGCAGACACATCTCAACATCAACTGGCCATGCACGTCTCTAACTCAATTATTAAGTTTGCAGACAACACAACAGTGATATATGCCTGATTATCAATAACGACAAGACAGCCTACAGGGAGGAGGTGAAGGCCCTGGCTGAGTGTTGCCTGGAAAATAACCTCTCTCAATATCAACCAAACAAAGAAACTGATCGTGGACTTCAGGAGACAGCAGACGTCCCCATCCACATTGACGAGGCTGCAGTTGAGATGGAGAAAAGCTGCACATTCATCTGCATGCAGTTCATTGACAACCTGAAATGGTTTATCCACATACACCGTGGTGTTGAAGATGGCGCAAAAGCGCCTCTTCAACGTCGGAGACTGAAGAAATGTGTCTTGGCCCCTCACAAACTTCTACAGATGCACCATTGAGATCATCCTGTCAGACTGTATCACCTCCTGGTACGGCAACTGCACCATCCTCAACCACAGGGCTCTCCAGAGGGTGGTGTGGTCAGCCTAACACATCACCTGGGGCACACTGCCGGCCCTCCAGGACATCTACAGCACCCAGTGTCACAGGAAGGCCAAGAAGATCATCAAGGACCTCCCACTGTTTTACCCACATATGAAGTGGGTAAAACAGTAAGTAAACATTTTTAAAGTGACCAGTGTTCCATTATTACAGTGAAAAGATTTAATTGACTATGTACTGTATATAGGACAGCAGTCTCTAAGGTGCAGGGTTGAATACCGTGTGGAAGCCGGCTAGTAACAGTGACTAAAGTTCAGGGCCGGGTACTGAGCGGAAGCCGACTAGTGGTGACTGATGGCCTGGAGATAGAAACTGTTTTTCAGTCTCTCGGTCCCAGCTTTGATGCAACTGTACTGTCTCTGCCTTCTATATTGGTAACGGATTAACAGGCCGTAGCTCTAATAATGGAACACTGGTCACTTTAAAAATGTTTACTTACTGTTTTACCCACTTCATATGGGTAAAACAGTGCCTTTGGAAAGTATTCAGCCACCTTACATTTTTTCCACATTTTGTTACGTTACAGCCTTTTTCTAAAATAGTTTCCCCCCCCCTCATCAATCTACACACAATACCCCATAATGACAAATCAAAAATATCACATTTACATAACTATTCAGACCCTTTAATCAGCACTTTGTTGAAGCACCTTTGGCAGCGATTACTGCCTCGAGTTTTTCAGCAAGGATCTCTCTCTACTTTGCTCTGTAAATATTTTCCTCGATCCTGACTAGTCTCCCAGTCAATGCCGCTGAAAAACATCCCCACAGCATGATGCTGCCACCACCACGCTTCACCGGGGCGTGGTGCCAGGTTACCTCCAGGCGTGACGCTTGGCATTCAGGCTAATGAGTTCATCAGACCAGACAATCTTGTTTCTCATGGTCTGAGAATCATTTAGGTGCCAATGTCATTCTCCCCCAATTGGTCAATTTGGCCGGTAGGCCAGCTCTTGGAAGAGTCTTGGTGGTTCCAAACATCTTCCATTTAAGAATAATGGAGGCCATTGTGTTTCTGGGGACCTTCAATGCTGCAGACATTCTTTAGTACCCTTCCCAAGATCCCTTCCCAAAATCCTGTCTCTGAGCTCCACGGACAATTCCGTCAGAGATGGTGGACCATTCTTGATACACATGGGAAACTGTTGAGCATGAAAAACCCAGGTCTTGTATGTCTTGACACACGCAATCCGGTGTACCTGCCACCTACTAACATACCCGGTTCAAAGGCACTTAATAAATATTTTGTCTTGCCCATTCAACCTCTGAATGGCACATATACACAATCCATGGCTCAATTCTCTCAAGGCTTGAAAATCCTTCTTTAACCGGTCTCCTACCCTTCATCCACACTGATTGAAGTGGATTTAACAAGTGACATCAATAAGAGATCATAGCTTTCACCTGGATTTATCTGGTCAGTCTATGTTGCTGTTTTGTACTCTCAGGGTATATTTATATTCCGCACTCTGACATTGCTCATTCTAATATTTTCATATTTCTTATTTCCTTTCTTAAAATTAGGGGAATTTCAGTGTATTGTTTAATATTGTTAGATACTTTTGTGTATATATTGTATGTGGACACGCCTTCAAATTACTGGATTCGGCTATTTCAGCCACACATGTTGCTGACAGGTGTATAAAGTCAAGCACACAGCCATGCAATCTCCATAGACAAACATTGGCAGCAGAATGGCCTTACTGAAGAGCTCAGTAACTTTTAATGTGGCACCGTCATAGGATGCCACCTTTCCAACAAGTCCATCTCTGCGCTGCTAGAGCTTCCCCGGTCAACTATACATGGCGTTATTATGAAGTGGAAACGTCTAGGAGCAACAATGGCTCAGCCGCAAAGTGGTAGGAACTCACTTTCCAGAGGGTGCCTGGAACCCAGAAGCACTGTTCGACACGTTCCTGCACGGACTATCGGAGGAAGTAAAGGACAAGCTTGCAGCCCGGGAACTACCGATGGATCTCGACTCACTCATCGCTTTGACCATCCGGATCGATGGACGGCTACAGGAACATAGGAGGGAGAAGAGGTCTGATTGCGGTCCCAATCGCTCACTCAAGGATCCCACCTTGTATCTGATGGACTCCGAAAGTCCCTGGCATCTACCTCCCCGAGAGGATCCTAGCTTACCCGAGTTCCTCCAAGAGCTTCCGAAGATGGCCGATTTACCTCTTCCCAAGCCGATGCAGCTCGGCAGGGCTAGGCTGTCTCCAGCCGAACGTGTACGCAGACTTAACACCTAGAGTTCTCTGTATTGCGGTACTGCCGGTCATTATGTGTCTACCTGTCCCTTCAAAAGACCTAACTCTTTGGTAGGAATGAGTAGTCTGGTGGGACAATTTAGCTTCTCTCCCTACTCGCCCCCCTCTCCATGCCACCCTGCTGTGGGGTGACCAGTCCAAGTCTCTCCAGATACTCATTGACTCAGGGGGCCGATATAAGTCTCATGGACGTTACCCTGGCATCCAAGCTGGGCATCCCCACTCAACCCCTCTCCATTCCCATGGATGTTTGAGGGCTGGACGGACACTCTGTAGGCCGGCTCACCCACCATACCACCCCCATCAACCTACGAGTGTCGGGGAACCACAGCGAGACAATCCAATTCCTGCTAATTGCACACTCATTGCCTGCCCAGGGACGTTCCCCTGCCCAGGGAATTCAGCTCTGCCTGCCCAGGGACGTCTTCCTGCGGGTCTGGAAATTTCCCCGAACCTCTCCGCCAGCCCCGCGGAGACCAGGACCTCCGAGAGGGGTTCAGTAAGGCCCTGGCCACTTTGCTTACGCAGCACCGACCGGTATCCAAGAGGGTCAAGCCAGATGCGCTGGCACGCCGCTATAGCCTCGCGGCTAAACCCCCTGAAGCCAAGACCTTCCCCCCCGGCTCCAAGATTGTTAGCCCCTCTGCTATTCGTCCTCTATTGCCCCGTAACCTCCGTATACTTCCTACCCTTTCTGTGTCTAGAATTAAAACCATGTCTCACAGCCCTTTGTCTCCTGTTTCCAGACTCTGAGCCCGCCTGCTTGACCACTCTGCCTGCCCCTGACCCTGAGCCTGCCTGCCGCTGACCCTGAGCCTGCCTGCCGTCCTGTACCTTTGCCCCACCACTCTGGATTATCGACCCCTGCCTGCCTTGACCTGTTGTTTGCCTTGACCTGCCCCGGTTGCTGTAATAAACATTGTTACTTCAACACAGTCTGCACTGGGGTCTTACCTGAAACGTTATATAATGGTCTGGGGCTGTTTTTCATGGTTTGGGCTAGGACCCTTAGTTCCAATGAAGGAAAGTTGTAATGCTACAGCATGGAATTACATTCTAGAGGATTCTGTGCTTCCAACTTTGTGGCAACAGTCTTTCCTGTTTCAGCATGACAATGCCCTTGTGCACAAAGTGAGGTCCATACAGAAATGGTTTGTCGAGATCGGTGTGGAAGAACTTGACTTGACTGCACAGAGCCTTGACCTCAACCCCATCAAACACCTTTGGGTTGAATTGGAACGCCGACAGTGAGCCAGGCCTAATCGCCTAACATCAGTGGCCCATCTCATTAATGCTCTTGTGGCTAAATGGAAGCAAGTACCCAAAGCAACATCTATTGGAAAGCCTTCCCAGAAGAGTGGAGGATGTTATAGCAGCAACGGGGGGACCAACTCCATATTAATGCCCATGATTTTGTAATGAGATGTTTGACCAGTAGGTGTCCACATACTTTTGGTCATGCAGTGTATTACTGCACTGTTGTAGCTAGGAACATAAGCATTTCGCTACACCTTTGATAAAATCTGCAAAATATGTGTACGCGACCAATACAATTTGAATTGATTTGCTTTGCTACGGAATCATAAGACTGGCTGATAAGATTCAACCAGAGCTGTGCACACACTGACAGCCATAGTCAAGGCTGCTTTCGAAACTGGGGAAGAGAATTCATTCCCACTCGCCCTGCCCCTGACAGAGATCGGCAAGCCTGACATCATGCACATGCAAACTCACATCTTGGAAAGCACCTGCCATCTATTCCAAGCCAATGGGACATGCTATAGGATATTTCTAGGCCTAGCAGTGTACAGATAGTGCCTGCATCTCACTGCTCCCCCCTCCCCAAGCCCACCCAACCCATTGACCCCCCTACCCTCCCACTGAAGCAACACCTGTCACGCCAGGGGTATCAGCTCATGTCTACATTTGTAAACCTTAATTTATGGGTGCACAGCTGTTGGCTGGAGTCAGTTAGCCACTCGCGACGACCCCTCACCTCCTGGGAGAGAAAGGATCTTTAAGCAAAAGCTCTTCACATTTCATTGTTTCATAAAGTCTCACCCAGAATTGTAAGGATGCTTGTTGCTTTTGTGGGACTAGCATCAGTCAATCAATCAATCAACCAATCATTCAATCAAGCAATTAATCAAGCAATAGCTGTGAGGTCACTGTCTTCTCCTTCTCAGGTCTCTGCTTGTGTCATAAATGTTCCGCTAGATTTGGATGAGGCTTAAGTCAGTGATACACATACACTTATCGCAATATTAAACCAGTCTTGGTATACTAAGATGTTGTACAGTAAGACAGAAAACATTCATTGTCTAACCCTTGTTAACTGCTGGTGAAATTCAGTACAAGAATTGTGGACCTGAAGTAGATATATTTGCAGGCACATTCTGTATTTTTCGACCATTTTTTGTTTCCTCTGGTGAGACAAATATTTAATTGATTTGAATACAGATTTGATCTAAAGGCTTGCCTTCTGAGACACCCTTGATTGTCTTTGATATTGACTCCTATCACCTGGTGGCAATATCTATCTCTTCTTTGTTCTAATTGCACATTGATTTCATAATATGCCAATGCTGACAGGGACCTGATCAAATGCACTTAACCCAATCTTAGATAATGTAGCTGGGGCCATCACATGTGTCCATCACCGTGCAAGATATTTTGGGAACGTCTTTAGTTCCATCTGTTTAATGCTGTAAATATTGAATAAAAACGTTGGTCCCGCTTTGAGTTTCTCTCCGGGACATGTGCTGCACTTCTCAGAGCGAGACATTCCCGGAGGAGTCTTGTTAGTTCAGGTTCTTGGAAACTCGAGGACAGTGAAGTGTTTGCCCTATCGTAACCCTGGCCAGCCCGAAATCGGAATCTCGGCAACAGCTGCGGCTGAGGGAGGGAAAGGAGATCAGTGAGCAGTTCTTTAAACAGAGGCTCCTAACAGGCTGGGAGCTCAGCTCATGGGTCTTGGATTCACAGCAGAATCCAATCCCCCTGGTCCATCTGCAAGATTGCCTTTCTTAGCTCCAATGCCCTGGAGACAGCACCTTGGTTTTCCAGGCAGTAGCAGCCTGATTTACACCCTAGGGCCGACCTTAACCACAACATTGACCTTTTCTAACACTGTTCTAGCAGCTATGGTGGATAGGTAATCAGGCCAGCCCAGAACAGCTCGACTTGGCTGGGTTTGGCTCAGTAGTGTGAACAGGGTACCAATCTTCTGTAGATTATAGTTTCCCAACAGGGCCTGAATGAAGGGATGGAATGAAGCAAAGGAGTGTAAACGCACATGAACTCCATTCATGTTCTTTTTATACAGTGGATAATGTTTGCACATTTAAACCTTTCATCTCTTAACCACCTTGTTTTAGCATGATAATCCTGTTAGCAGACTGACATTTATTGGGATGAGTCGTTGAGGCAGAATTGAGCGATTTCCACGAGATGGGCCCGCTGCAGAATCAAAATTGGCTATGTTGTAAAAATGTAGGACATTTCTTTTTAAGTGTGAGATTAGGGTTAGGCATTAGTGTTAGCAGTGTGGTTAAGGTTAGAATCATATTTTAAGGCTTTGTGGCTGTGCCAGCTAGTGACCACTCTGCAGAGCTGCCTCCAGAATAAGATTAATGATGAAAAACGCTAACCTGAGGTTATCGACCTCCCCAACCGCCTTGCGTTGAGTGATGGTCGGACACTGATGTATGTCAAATCGGGACAGACGGCCATCGCCCACGTCCAACTAACAGTAACGATGCGGACTGTGGGTGATGGTCAGCTGACCATTTCTGACCGATCATCTGTCCTATGTATAGTGTACCCTATTAGAGAGTCCTGGAGTTTAGTAAGAGCTATGAATAAACATAGCTTTTTAGGGGTTGCAGTAAGAGCTATGGATAAACCTAGCTCTTACTGCAACCCCTAAAATATCCATGACTCTGATCTTTTGTAACACAAATTACTGCATTTCTAAAATACTATTATCACCTTGGCTGCTGCAGGTTCATTCACCTCAGTCCGTATACAAACTCATAGCCTATTAGCTATATAATTGTAATGTTATACCTCTAAAAGGGGGGGAAATATGAGAAATGATTCACACTGACACGTAGCATCAGTGACTGTTCAGTCAGTTATAATAATGAATTGCATAAAATCATCAACTCTTTACATATCTCTTTTCTCAAATTATTTGTATTCCTAGGCATTACTAATCAAGCTCCGCACAAACAATGGAACGCACAGATGATCGTATTATCACATTCACATTAATTGTTAGAATATTACTTACGATTCTGTGTTAATGTCAGTGAACTCGTGGTAAAAAAAAAGGTGGGTAATGGGTAAACTAAACAATAAACTATTAACAGTGGACGATCGAAAAGACGAACAACCACTGGTCGAAACGAAAAGGTATGACATTTTTAGAACTGTATTGTTCGCATTTTTATTGAATTTTAATGTAGGTCTTTAAGGAAGAAAGGAGGTGTGATGTTCATATTAAAACCTCTACAGGATAGGTGGGTCGCCCGCCCGCGTGACTGTTGAGCTAATGTAGGCTAATGTGATTAGCATGAGGTTGTAAGTAACAAGAACATTTCCCAGGACATAGACGTGGCAGATAGATTAAATACTTGTTAATCTAACTGCACTGTCCAATTTACAGTAGCTATTACAGTGAAAGAATACCATGCTATTGTTGGAGGAAAGTGCACATTTATTGTCACGTGTGCTCCCTCTCCGGCCTCTAGATCACCAGGCTGCTCTTTTAAAAAAAAGATTATTTATTTATTATTTATTATTTATTTAACCAGGTAAGCTAGTTGAGAACAAGTTCTCATTTGCAAATACGACCTGGCCAAGATAAAGCATAGCAATTTGACACATACAACAACACAGTTACACATGGAATAAACAAAACAGTCAATAATACAGTAGAACAAAAGAAAACAAAAAGTCTATATACAGTGAGTGCAAATGAAGTAAGTTAAGGCAATAAATAGGCCATGGTGGCGAAGTAATTACGAATATAGCAATTAACTTCTTATGGCTGGGGGCAGTATTGAGTAGCTTGGATGAATAAGGTGCCCAGAGTAAAAGGCCTGCTACTCAGTCCCAGTTGCTAATATATGCATATTATTAGTATATTTGGATAGAAAACACTCTGAAGTTGCTAAAACTGGTTGAATGATGTCTGTGAGTATAACAGAACTCATATGGCATGCAGAAACCTGAGAAAGAAACCATACCAGGAAGTGGGAAATCTGAGGTTGGTCGTTTTTCAACTCGTTCCCTATTGAAGATACAGTGGGATATTGGTCATGTTGCACTTCCTATGGCTTCCACTCGACATCAAAAGTCTTTAGAAACTTGTTTGAGGCTTCTACTGTAAAGGAGGGGCTCATAAGGGCTCTTTGAGTCAGTGGTCTGGCAGAGTGCCACAGGCTCGTGAAGCTTGTTCACGTGAGCGGAAGCTCGCGTTCCATTGCTTTTCTACAGACAAAGGAATTCTCCGGTTGGAACATTATTGAATATTTATGTTAAAAACATCCTAAAAGATTGATTCTATACATCTTTTGACATGTTTCTACGGACTGTAACGGAACTTTTTGACATTTTGTCTGCTCCTTGTGAACACGCTTCGTGACTTTGGATTTGTTTACAAATCGAACAAAACAAACATTTATTGTGGAATTGGGATTCCTGGGAGTGCATTCTGATGAAGATCATCAAAGGTAAGTGAATATTTATCATGTTATTTCTGACTTCTGTTGACTGCACAATATGGCGGATATCTTTTTGGCTGGTTTGGGCTCTGAGCGCCGTACTCAGATTATTGCATGGTTTGCTTTTTCCGTAAAGCTTTTTTGAAATCTGATACAGCGGTTGCATTAAGGAGAAGTGGATCTAAAATTCCATGTATAACACTTGTATCTTTGATCAACGTTTATTATGACTATTTCTGGAAATTGATGTGGCTCTCTGCAAAATCACCGGATGTTTTGGAACTACTGAACATAACGCGCCAATGTATACTGAGATTTTTTTATATAAATATGAACCAAACAAAATATACATGTATTGTGTAACATGAAGTCCTATGAGTGTCATCTGATGAAGATCATCAAAGGTTAGTGATTCATTTTATCTCTATTTCTGCTTTTTGTGACTCCTGTCTTTGCTGGAAAAATGGCTGTGTTTTTCTGTGACTTGGCGGTGACCTAACATAATCGTTTGTGGTGCTTTCATTGTAAAGCCTTTTTGAAATCGGACACTGTGGTGGGATTAACAATAAGATTACCTTTAAAATGGTATAAGATACTTGTATGTTTGAGGAATTTCAATTATGAGATTTCTATTGTTTGAATTTGGCTACCTGCACTTTCACTGGCCATGAGAAGTGTTAAACACTGGAATGGTAGATGTGCAGAAGATGAATGTGCAAGTAGAGATACTGGGGTGCAAAGGAGCAAGATAAATAAATAAATACAGTATGGGGATGAGGTAGGTAGATGGGCTGTTTACAGATGGGCTATGTACAGGTGCAGTGATCTGTGAGCTGCTCTGACAGCTGGTGCTTAAAGCTAGTGAGGGAGATTTGAGTCTCCAGCGTCAGAGATTTTTGCAGTTCGTTCCAGTCATTGGCAGCAGAGAACTGGAAGGAAAGACGACCAAAGGAGGAATTGGCTTTGGGGGTGACCAGTGAGATATACCTGCTGGAGCGCGTGCTACGAGTGGGTGCTGCTATGGTGACCAGTGAGCTGAGATAAGGCGGGGCTTTACCTAACAGAGACTTGTAGATAACCTCTAGCCAGTGGGTTTGGCGACGAGTATGAAGCGAGGGCCAACCAACGAGAGCGTACAGGTCGCAATGGTGGGTAGTGTATGGCACTTTGGTGACAAAACGGATGGCACTGTGATAGACTGCATCCAGTTTGTTGAGTAGAGTGTTGGAGGCTATTTTATAGATGACATCACCGAAGTCGAGGATCGGTAGGATGGTCAGTTTTACGAGGGTATGTTTGGCAGCATGAGTGAAGGATGCTTTGTTGCGATATAGGAAGCCGATTCTAGATTTAATTTTGGATTGGAGATGCTTAATGTGAGTCTGGAAGGAGAGTTTACAGTCTAACCAGACACCCAGGTATTTGTAGTTGTCCACGTATTCTAAGTCAGAACCGTCCAGAGTAGTGGACGGGCGAGCAGGTGCGGGCAGTAATCGATTGAATAGCATGCATTTAGTTTTACTTGCATTTAAGAGCAGTTGGAAGCCACGGAAGGAGAGTTGTATGGCATTGAAGCTCGTCTGGAAGTTAGTTAACACAGTATCCAAAGAGGGGCCAGAAGTATACAGAATGGTGTCGTCTGCGTAGAGGTGGATCAGAGAATCACCAGCAGCAAGAGCAGTGGGCAGCTGGGAGGAGGTGCTCTTATTCTCCATGGACTTTAGTGTCCCAGAACATTTTGAGTTAGTACTACAGGATGCAAATTTCTGCTTGAAAAAGCTTGCCTTAGCTTTCCTAACTGCCTGTATATATTTGTTCCTAACTTCCCTGAAAAGTTGCATATCACAGGGGCTATTCGATGCTAATGCAGAACGCCACAGGATGTTTTTGTGCTGGTCAAGGGCAGACAGGTCTGGAGTGAACCAAGGACTATATCTATTCCTAGATCAAATTTTTTTTGGGGTGGGGCATGCTTATTTAAGATGGTGAGGAAGGCACTTTTAAAGAATAGCCAGGCATCGTCTACTGATGGGATGAGGTCAATGTCATTCCAGGATACCCCGGAAAGGGGAAGTTTTTTAGCGAGCGTTTGACAGTGATGAGGGGTGGTCGTTTGGTCGCAGACCCATTACGGATGCAGGCAATGAGGCAGTGATCGCTGAGATCTTGATTGAAAACAGCAGAGGTGTATTTGGAGGGTGAGTTAGTTAGGATGACATCTATGAGGGTGCCCGTGTTTACGGATTTGGGGTTGTACCTGGTAGGTTCATTGAAAATTTGTGTGAGATTGAGGGCATCAAGCTTAGATTGTAGGATGGCCGGGGTGTTAATTATGGCTGCATCCCGCTAATGGGATCGATATGACAACAGCCAGTGAAAGTGCAGGGCGCCAAATTCAAACAACAGAAATCTCATAATTAAAATTCCTCAAACATACATGTGTCTTATATCATTTTAAAGGTAATCTTGTTGTTAATCCCACCAAAGTGTCCGATTTCAAATATGCTTTTCAGCGAAAGCACTACAAACGATTATGTTAGATCACCACCAAACCACAATAAGCACAGCCATTTTTCCAGCGAAATTTAGCAGTCACAAAAAGCAGAAATAGAGATAAAATGAATCACTAACCTTTGATGATCTTCATTAGATGACACTCATAGGACTTCATGTTACACAATACATGCATGTTTTGTTTGATAAAGTTAATATTTATAACAAAAAATCTGAGGTTACATTGGCGCGTTACATTCACTAGTTCCAAAAACATCAAGTGATTTTGCATAGCCACATACATCGTTTCAACAGAAATACTCATCATAAATGTAGATGATAATACAAGTTATACAAATGGAATTATAGATATACCTCTCCTTAATGCAACCGCTGTGTCAGAATTCAAAAAAACTTTACGGAAAAAGCAAACCATGCAATAATCTGAGACGACGCTCAGAACAATAGCCAAATTAGCCGCCATGTTGGAGTCAACAAAAACCAGAAAATACATGATAAATGTTTCCTTACCTTTGATGAACTTCATCAGAATGCAGTCCTAGGAATCCCAGGTCCACAATAAATGCTTGATTTGTTCAATAATGTCCGTTATTTATGTCCAATTAGCTACTTTGGTTGGCGCGTTTGGTAAACAATTCCAAAGTCACAAAGCGCGTCCACTATAACGTGACAAAATGTCCAAAAGTTCCATAACAGTCAGTAGAAACATGTCAAACGATGTACTGAATCAATCTTTAGAATGTTGTTAACTTACATCTTGAATAACGTTCCAACCGGAGAATTAGATTGACTTCAGTTGAGCGATGGAACGGAGTTGCCTATCACGTGAACGCGCGTGGTCAAAGCATGGTCAGCTCGTGGCAGTGGTGACTAATTCCTGTCTCCTTCGGCCCCCCTTCACATTAGAATCATCAGACAAAGTTCTATTGACTGTTGACATCTAGTAGAAGCCATAGGAAGTGAAAACTCATCAATATCTCGCTGTAATTTCAATGAGAGCTTGGTTGAAAATCTGCCACCCTCAGAAAAAATCCAAACAGGAAGTGGAACTTCTCAGGTTTTTGCCTGCCATATGAGTTCTGTTATACTCACATACATAATTCAAACAGTTTTAGAAACTTCAGAGTGTTTTCTATCCAATACTAATAATATGCAAATATTAGCAATTATGACTGAGGAGCAGGCCGTTTACTCTGCGCACCTCTGTGCACCTTTCATCCAAGCTACTCAATACTGCCCCTGCAGCCATAAGAAGTTTTAAGCATGTCCCAGTTTAGGTCACCTAGTAGCACAAGCTCAGAAGATAGATGGGGGGCAATCAATTCACATATGATATCGAGGGCACAGCTGGGGGCAGAGGGAGGTCTATAGCAAGCGGCAACAGTGAGAGACTTGTTTCTGGAAAGGTGAATTTTTAGAATTTTTAGAAGCTCAAATGTTTGGGTACAGACTTGGATAGTAATACAGAACTCTGCAGGCTATCTTTGCAGTAGATTGCAACACCGCACTCTTTCGCAGTTCTATCTTGGCGGAAAATGTTATAGTTAGCGATGGAAATTTCTGGGTTTTTGGTGGTTTTCCTAAGCCAGAGTGTGCAAAAGCAGTAAACAAACTTAGGGAGTAGGCTTCTAATGTTAACATGCATGAAACCAAGGCTTTTACGGTTACAGAAGTCAACAAATGAGAACACCTGGGGAGTGGGAGTGGAGCTAGGCACTGCAGGACCTGGATGAACCTCCACATCACCAGAGGAACAGAGGAGAAGTAGGATAAGGGTACGGCTAAAGGCTATACGAACTGGCCGTCTAGCACGGTCGGAACAGAGAGTAAAAGGAGCAGGTTTCTGTGCACGATAGCATAGATTCAAGGCATAGTGTACAGACAATGGTAAGGTAGGATGTGAGTACATTGGAGGTAAACCTAGGCATTGAGTACTGATGCGAGAGATATAGTCTCTAGAGACGTTTAAACCAGGTGATGTCATCGCATATGTAGGAGGTGGAACAACATGGTTGGTTAAGGCATATTGAGCAGGGCTAGAGGCTCTACAGTGAAATAAGACAGTAATCACTATCCAGGACAGTAATGGACGAGTCATATTGATATTAGAGAGAGGCATGCGTAGCCAAGTGAACATATGGGTCCAGTGAGTGGTTGGGCTGACTGGGGACACGGCGATTCAGACAGTTAGCAGGCCGATGCTAACAAGCTAACAGTTAGTAGGCCGGGGCTAAACAAGCTAGCAGTTAGCAGACCGGGACTGGCAAGCTAGCAGTTAGCAGACCGGGTTAGCAAGCAAGCAGTTGGCAGACCGGGGCTAGCAGTTAGCAGACCGGGGCAGGCAAGCTAGCAGTTAGCAGACCGGGGCAAGCAAGCTAGCAGTTAACAGACCGGGGCTAGCAGTTAACAGACCGGGGCTGGCAAGTTAGCCTTTGGGGGATGTCTCGATGGGGGTAAGTCTGTTTTTGCCTCTTCGTGCGGTGACGTAAATAGACCAGTCGTGGAATTAGTAGGGTTTCAAGTAGCTCTAGGTAGCTAGTAAGCCGCGGTTAGCAGAATGAGCCTTCGGCGGACGTCGCAGCTGAGGGGCCTGTTGGAATCCTCCGGCAGATTATGTCGGTATTCCAGTCGTAGAGGATCGGCGGGGTTCCGTGCCCCATACCGGCAGTAGAAGGGGTCCGGATATTGTAGCCCAGGAGTGGGCTTCGGTGGTAGCACAGGAGCCCTGGCCGGGCTAGCTTCAGGCTAATTGGTGCTTGCTCCGGGATGGAAACGCTAGCCAGGAGTAGTCACCCGGGATTGCGGTTAGCTAGTTGCGAAGATCCAGATGAAAATGTTCAGAGTTTGCGGTAGGAATCCGGGGATATGGGGGGAAAAAAATAAAAAAATAATAATAGGTCCGTTATGCTCTGGTTTGAGTCACGTTGTTCGAACTGGCGAGAGCTTTCTGAGCTAAAGGTTAGCTGATGACCGTGAGCAATGGTTTGCTGACTGATAGCTGGTAGGTAGTTAGCTGGCTAGCTTCAGTTGAGGGATTCCAGATACGAAGTAAATAGAAATACTTTTGAAAAAAAACAGATCCACGCCACATTAGTTGAGGCAGGTTGCAGGAGAGTATTTTGAATTTGAGGTTTAGGAAAATATTTTTAAAAGATATGTGAAGAAAAAGATGTAAAAAGATAAATACAAGGGACAGGACAAAGACAAAGACGTCTGACTGCTACGCCATCTTGGACCTCATTATGGTGCACACCTGTCACCATCGTTATCAGACTCACCTGGAATCTATCACTTCCCTGATTAACTTCCCTATGTACAGTTGAAGTCGGAAGTTTACATACACTTAGGTTGTAGTCATTAAAACTCATTTTTCAACCACTCCACAAATTTCTTGTTAACAAACTGTAGTTTTTGCAAGTCGGTTAGGACATCTACTTTGTGCATGACACAAGTAATTTTTCCAACAATTGTTTACAGACAGATTATTTCATTTATAATTCACTGTATCACAATTCCAGTGGGTCAGAAGTTGACATACACTAAGTTAACTTTAAACAGCTCAGAAAATTCCAGAAAATGATGTCATGGCTTTAGAAGGTTCTGATCGACCAATTGACATAATTTGAGTCAATTGGAGGTGTACCTGTGGATGTATTTCAAGGCCTACCTTCAAACTCAGTGCCTCTTTGCTTGACATCATGGGAAAATCAAAATAAATCAGCCAATAACTCAGAAAAAAATTGTAGACCTCCACAAGTCTGGTTCATCCTTGGGAGCAATTTCCTGAAGGTACCACGTTCATCTGTACAAACAATAGTACGCAAGTATAAACACCATGGGACCATGTGGCCACCATTCCGCTCAGGAAGGAGACGCGTTCTGTCTCCTAGGGATGAACGTACTTTGGTGAGAAAAGTGCAAATCAATCCCAGAACAACAGCAAAGGACCTTGTGAAGATGCTGGAGGAAACAGGTACAAAGGCATCTATATCCACAGTAAAACGAGTCCTATATCAACATAACCTGAAAGGCCGCTCAGCAAGGAAGAAGCCACTGCTCCAAAACCACCATAAAAAAGCCAGACTACGGTTTGCAACTGCACATGGGGACAAAGATCGTAGCTTTTGGAGAAATGTCCTCTGGTCTGATGAAACAAAAATAGAACGGTTTGGCCATAATGACCATCGTTAGGTTTGGAGGAAAAAGAGGGATGCTTGCAAGCCGAAGATCACCATCCCAACCGTGAAGCATGGGGGTGGCAGCATCTTGTTGTGGGGATGCTTTGCTGCAGGAGGGACTGGTGCACTTCACAAAATAGATGGCATCATGAGGCAGGAAAATTATGTGGATATATTGAAGCAACATCTCAAGACATCAGTCAGGAAGTTAAAGCTTTGTCACAAATGGGTCTTCCAAATGGACAATAACCCCAAGCACACTTCCAAAGTTGTGGCAAAAGGGTTTAAGGACAACAAAGTCAAGGTATTGGAGAGGCCATCACAAAGCCCTGACCTCAATCCTATAGAAAATGTGTGGGCAGAACTGAAAAAGTGTGTGCGAGCAAGGAGGCCTACAAACCTGAATCAGTTACACCAGCTCTGTCAGGAGGAATGGGCCAAAATTCACCCAACTTATTGTGGGAGGCTTGTGGAAGGCTACCTGAAACTAGTGATCCAAGTTAAACAATTTAAAGGCAATGCTACCAAATACTAATTGAGTGTATGTAAACTTCTGACCCACTAGGAATGTAATGAAAGAAATAAAAGCTGAAATAAATCATTCTCTACTATTATTCTGACTTTTCACATTCTTAAAATAAAGTGGTGATCTTAACTGACCTAACACAGGGAATTTTTACTAGGATTAAATGTCAGGAATTGTGAAAAAACTGAGTTTAAATGTATTTGGCTAAAGTGTATGTAAACTTCCAACATCAACTGTGTATAAGCCCAATATAGACTATATCTCAATAAAATTTAAAATACAATTATGTGTTGCACCTAACTTTTTTAAGTTGGGAGCACCGGTACTACCTATGACAAATGTTAGCCATAAAGCCAGGGCTCTAAATTAAGTATCTAAGTAAATACAGGTTCTACTCAATAGAACCTACTCAAGCCTGCGTAGAGATTCCAAACTCTTATGACTGGTCCTTCTGTAGCCTCATAGACGATTACAGTCTGTCTGTGGGGTCCACATTTCAAGGGTCAGACTGAGGAAGCACTTGAGTAATGTGTTTCAGTTGGTAAGGGATGTGATTTTAAGAGGGTTATGGAGACGTCTGTGCCCTCTCATTAAATTGCAGTGCCTGACTCCCACAGGATTTTATTGGGTAGTATTTTACATGCATTGACAATCTCCTGTTTTTATTGTGTTTATAGACCACCTGCAAGTATTTTCTGAGATACTACTCACTTTTGTGACCTGGAACAATTTGAATGAACTGTAATGGTAAATTGATAGGCGTGATGAAAGACCTATTGATTGCAAATTAAGGACGTGACTGCAGGGCTTTCAACAAAACACCACACATGGAAACAAATGTGCCACACACAGGGACACTCGCACGCACGCATGCACACGCACAGAAAAGTGCAGAACTGGTGTGAGATGCCATTAATTAAGGTCATCTTTGTACACAAACCTCTTGATGCTTAGCACTAATTTCAGAAAAGCAATGAGGTTAGTTTCCTTAATTAGAAAGATGGTCTTTATGAGGTAAATCAGCACAATACCTGAACCTCCCAAATGGCAACCTAGGTGTCCCAAATACTACCCTACTGCCTTTATAGTGCACTACTTTTGAGCAGGGCCCATAGGGCTCTGGTCAAAACTACTACACTTTATAGAATAGGGTGCCATTTGGGTCGTAGCCTCACAGATAAGAAGTCCATGCTTCTCCACTTAGGAGAGGAGCTCCCTTTACATTGCACCGTCCTCCCAGAATAGCTGATCATGAACTGTCAACGTTTCTTTAGGTGGTCGTAATGCATGTGTGAAAACCAAAGACGGTTTATAGGAGCAGTTCTGTAACACCACTCTGCACACCACACCTTTACCATTTTCTTTAAATAGCAGCAATGAGGTATTACTTTGAGTACCCATGTTCTCTCTCTCTCTCTCTCTCTGCTGTGTCAGGGTTAGGGGGGTGTGAGTGTGTGTGGGGGTGTGTATGTGAACGAACATGCGTATGGATCGGCTTACGCTAGCGAAAAGGCCAAGAGGGCAGCACAGCAGCTGGCGAGCAACAGCTAGCGATTCCCTGTCAAAGGAATTCTGTCAGAACAAACCTTGCCCTACATGGTGGCTTCTCCCTTGGCTCCGTCAAGCTTGTTCTGCCGTTAGCGTTTGCTAATAGCCTACACAAATCCCGTCCTTGGTTTGCAGCCATTTTCTTGGAAATGCTGTCAATGCTGAAAAGATGGTATTGTGAAGCCAAGCACTGCCTGTCAGCTCCGTAACTTACATTAAATAATTAACTGCAAAAAAATGGTGCAACTCCTGCTAAGGGAGAGTAGCTCAAGCGCAGTAAGGCGGGTCATATCCAGTGAGAAGAACACATGCTCTTGAAGCACACACTCAAGGAAAGACACTCGCTGGGGCCTTAAACAAAGCACTTTCACCTCAGCTTCTATCGCCATCGTCATCGCCCGTCATCCTTGGTATCAGTAGCTGTGGTGACAGACATCTACCTCTGTGTGAGTGTGTCTGAGAGACGTCTGGACGCCTATATCACCCATATATCACCCTATATCACTCTGGCCCTGAATGGAAGGCTTGCATTTCTGCCTGGCTCGGAAATTAGCCCAGAGGGGGGAGAGAGAGCGATGGATGTCTAGCTCTGTTTCACAATGGTGCATGCGAGGGATATGATATGGTAGTTTGGCAGACCTGTGTAGAAAATGTGGTGACACCTCCGTCAAAGATTTGTTAACACTTGTGTGTAGTACATCATGAATTAATACATGTATAGTGCCTTATATCGCACTCTCTAGCTACCAATTTCAGCCCAACCCTGTTGCGACATTGCTCTTATCTATAATATGCCTTGTCCTTGGGTAGCTTTGATAGTGCAAATACATAGGACTAGGATACTAGGTATTCTCATATCGACTCGTGCTCTGCTGGGATATTTGTCCATGAATGGGGGGCAGAAAAAAACATGAATTTCCTTTGCGAGACGGACAATGCATTGCTATTCCGTTTATTCTACTATGTTAAACTAGTGTTCTAATCATTTATTCTACTATGTTAAACTAGTGTTCTAATCATTTATTCTACTATGTTAAACTAGTGTTCTAATTATTTATTATACTATGTTAAACTAGTGTTCTAATCATTTATTCTACTATGTTAAACTAGTGTTCTAATCATTTATTATACTATGTTAAACTAGTGTTCTAATCATTTATTCTACTATGTTAAACTAGTGTTCTAATCATTTATTCTACTATGTTAAACTAGTGTTCTAATCATTTATTCTACTATGTTAAACTAGTGTTCTAATCATTTATTCTACTATGTTAAACTAGTGTTCTAATCATTTATTCTACTATGTTAAACTAGTGTTCTAATTATTTATTATACTATGTTAAACTAGTGTTCTAATCATTTATTATACTATGTTAAACTAGTGTTCTAATCATTTATTCTACTATGTTAAACTAGTGTTCTAATCATTTATTCTACTATGTTAAACTAGTGTTCTAATCATTTATTATACTATGGTAAACTAGTGTTCTAATCATTTATTATACTATGTTAAACTATAGCCTATAGAGGTGGAGCTGCAGTCATAAAGCAACTTTTGTCATTGTGTAACTGATAAAGAGCCTTGATTCATATTGCTCTAATACTGTTGCCCTGCACAGCTGACTTAGCCTTTAGTAGCATACACACAGACAGGAAACCCATGTTCCAACACATCACAGATAATAAAAGCTGCAAAGCCTGCTAAGGCCTGTGCGAGGCCCGGGAGGGAAGCACTGATCCGATGTAGCAGGCATGTGTGTGTGTGTGTGTGTTTGTGTGGCGGGGGCGAGGCAGGTTGAGTTTATTGAGTTCATTTGCTCACTGCTCTAGTGGAATCATTACAGGCTGTAGTTTCCGCTCCGGCACATGCAGATTCCTCTAAAGGGGCTGTATCTACACACTTCAGAGTTCACAAGAGGAAGTTCATTTTAGCTACACTTTCACATACTGTACAGTCTGTTTATTATAATTACCAGGTGAAAATGTATTACTATTTTCTGCAGAAATTGACTTTCAGTTTTGATTAAACAAATGTATGGATAATGTTAGTGGGTGCAATGACGCTATATTTTAGCACTGTAAATTAGTGTCCACTGAAAAAGTACAACCGCCACAATTAATTTACCCCACAATAAACCAACCTGCAAAGTGCTGGTAGCGAAGTAATCAAATCCCATTCTGATTATAAATATGCTAAGAAATTGCCTGCTATCCAGTTACATGCTTTAAAGGAATGTAGAGGTACAATTTTGATTGGTTTCAGTAATGACCATGTTTATGTATAATAGTATAATGGCGCCGGCAGAGGGCTGCCTCGCTTCTTGCTCTTAGGATACTTTGCAGTATTTCGTTTTTTTACGTATTATTTCTTACATTGTTAGCTCAGAATTCGTTTTGTGTAATTACATACAGCCGGGAATCACTATTGGATATCAGAGTGGCGATAACTCACCAGCACTACCATCATTACAACCAGGGATACGACTTTCCTCGAAGCAGATCCTTTGTTCGCAACCCCCAGGGCGATTGAACTGATTCCAGAACCGACCCAAAACAAAGCCGGCGAAGGAGAGGTACTCAGAGCGGTCTTCTTGTCCGACTTAGGAGGCGCACACACCACCCACCGCTTCCGAGTATATTACTCGCAAATGTTCAGTCTCTTTATAATATACTTGACGAGCGAGGGGCGAGGGCTTCTTTCCAGCGAGACATCAGGGATTGTAACATACTCTGTTTCATGGGAACATGGCTCTCTCGGGATATACTGTCTGAGTTGGTCCAGCCAATTGGGTTCTCAGTTCATCGTGCAGACAGGAATAAATATATCTCCGGAAAGAAGAAGGGCGGGGGTGTATGTTTGATGATTAACGACTCATGGTGTAATTGTGATAGCATACATTAACTCAAGTCCTTTTGTTCACCTGACCTAGAATACCTCACAATAAAATGCAGACTGTATTATCTCCCAAGATAATTTTCTTTGGTTATAGTCACGGCTGTGTATATCCCCCCTCAAGCAGATACCACGACGGCCCTCAAAGAACTAAGCTGGACTTTATGCAAACTGGAAACCACATATCCTGAGGATGCATTTATTGTAGCTGGGGATTTTAACAAAGCAAATTTGAGGAAAAGGCTGCCAAAGTTCTATCAACATATCGACTGTAGTACTCGCGCTGCTAAAACACTCGACCACTGTGACTCCAACTTCCGGGATGCATACAGTACAAGGCCCTTCCTCGCCCTCCTTTGGCAAATCTGACCACAACTCCATTTCGCTCCTAACCTTCCTATAGGCAGAAACTCAAACAGGATATACCCGTACTAAGGACTATCCAACGCTGGTCTGCCCTATTTGGAATCCACACTTCAAGATTGTTTTGATCACACGGACTGGGATATGTTCTGGTTGCTTCAGAGAATAACATCGACTCATATACTGACACGGTGACTGAGTTTATCAGGAAGTGTATAGGAGATGTTGTACCCACTATGAGTATTAAAACCTACCCTAACCAGAAACTGTGGATAGATGGCAGCATTCGCGCAAAACTGAAACCACCACATTTAACCATGGCAAGGTGGCTGGGAATATGGCAGAATACAAACATTGTAGTTATTCCCTACGCAAGGCAATCAAACAGGCAAAACGTCAGTATAGAGACAAAGTGGAGTCGCAATTCAACGGCTCAGACACAAGACAAGTACTGTATGTGGCAGGGTTTACTGACAATCACGGACTACAAAAGGAAAACCAGCCACTTTTTTGGACACCGACGTCTTGGTTCCGGATAAGCTAAACACCTTCTTCGCCCGCTTTGAGGATAACACAGTTCCACCGACGCGGCCCGCTACCAAGGACTGTGGGCTCTCCTTTCCCGTGGCCGACATGAGTAAGACAGTTAAACGTGTTAATCTTCGCAAAGCTGCCGGCCCAGACGGCATCCCTAGCCGCGTCCTCAGAACATACGCAGACCAGCTAGCTGGTGTTTTAACGGACATATTCAATCTCTCCCTAGCCCAGTCCGCTGTCACCACATGCTTCAAGATGTCCACCATTGTTCCTGCACCCAAGAAAGCTAAGGTAACTGAATAAATGACTATCACCACGTAGCACTCACTTCTGTCATCACGAAGTGCTTTGAGAGTCTAGTCAAGGATCATATCACCTCTATCTTACCTGTCACCCTTGCCCCACTTCAATTTGCTTACCGCCCCAATAGATCCACAGACGACATAATCGCCATCACACTGCACACTGCCCTATCCCATCTGGATAAGAGGAATACCTATGTAAGAATGCTGTTCATTGACTACAGCTCAGCATTCAACACCATAGTACCCTCCGAGCTCATCATCAAGCTTGATGTGCTGGGTCTGAACCCCGCCCTGTGCAATTGGGTCCTGGACTTCCTGACAGGCCGCCCCCAGGTTGTGAAGGTAGGAAACAACACCTCCACTTTGCTGATCCTCAACACTGGGGCCCCACAAGGGTGTGTGCTCAGCCCCCTCATGTACTCCCTGTCATATCAAATCAAATTGTATTGGCCTTTCCACTGACTCTGAAAAACACAAAGAAAGATGCCCAGGGGCCCTGCTCATCTGCATGAACGTGCCTTAGGCATGCTGCAAGGAGGCATGAGGACTGCAGATGTGGCCAGGGCAATAAATTGCAATGTACGTACTGTGTGATGCCTAAGACAGCGCTACAGGAAGACAGGCTGGACAGCTGATTGTCCTCGCAGTGGCCGACCACGTGTAACAACACATGCACAGGATCAGTACATCCGAACATCACACCTGCGGGACAGGTACAGGATGGCAACAACTACTGCCCCAGTTACACCAGGAACGCGCAATCCCTCCATCAGTGATCAGACTGTCCACAGTCGGCTGAGAGAGGCTGGACTGAGGGCTTGTAGGCCTGTTGTAAGGCAGGTCCTCACCAGACATCACCAGCAACAATGTTGCCTATGGGCACAAACCCACCGTCGCTGGACCAGACAGGACTGGCAAAAAGTGCTCTTCACTGACGAGTCACGGTTTTGTCTCACCAGGAGTGATGGTCGGATTTGAATTTATCGTCAAAGGAATGAGCATTACACCGAGGCCTCTACTCTGTAGAGGGATCAATTTGGAGGTGGAGGGTCTGTCATGGTCTGGGGCGGTGTATCACAGCATCATCGGACTGAGATTGTTGTCATGGCAGGCAATTTCAACGCTGTGCGTTACAGGGAAGACATCCTCCTCCCTTATGTGGTACCCTTCCTGCAGGCTCATCCTGACATGACCCTCCAGCATGACAATGCCACCAGCCATACTGCTTGTTCTGTGCGTGATTTCCTGCAAGACAAGAATGTCAGTGTTCTGCCATGGCCAGCGAAGAACCCGGATCTCAATCCCATTGAGCACGTCTGGGACCTGTTGGATCGGAGGGTGAGGGCTAGGGCCAATCCCCCCAGAAATGTCCGGGAACTTGCAGGTGCCTTGGTGGAAGAGTGGGGTAACATCTCACAACTTAATGCAGCTGGTGGCCACACCAGATATTGACTGTTGCTTTTGATTTTGACCCCCCACTTTGTTCAAGGACACATTATTCCATTTCTGTTAGTCACATGTCTGTGAAACTTGTTCAGTTTGTCTCAGCTGTTGAATCTTGCTATGTTCATACAAATATTTACACAGGTTAAGTTTGCTGAAAATAAACGCAGTTGACAGTGAGAGGACGTTTCTTTTTTTGATGAGTTTATATACTGTATTCTTTATTATTCTACTGTATCTTAGTCTATGCCCCTCTGACATTGCTCGTCCATATATTTACATTTTCTTAATTCCATTCCTTTACTTAGATGTATGTGTATTGGGTGTATGTTTTAAATTGTTAGATATTGCTTGTTAGATGTTACTGCACTGTCGGCGCTAGAAACACAAGCATTTCGCTACACCCGTAATAACATTTGCTAAACATGTGTATGTGACCAATAAAATGTGATTTGATTTGATTTTTTATGGTTTATTTTAGAGAACAGAAGCGGTCCAAGCTCTGAACCTTGTGGTAGTTCACACCAAATTAAACTGTAGACTGATCAGGTGATAGTTATATGGCATAGAAGCACTCGGACACACATTTGGAATGCAGTGGTAGTGTTGCAAGTCTACAAGTGATGATTGTACACAACAAATATTGATTGCTCATTTTTGCACCAGTTTTCGCACCTCCCATCTAAGTGAGTAGTACAGAGTTTGTGGCCCACTTTGATGCTCTCATCAATTCATTATCACTGTATGTAATGTTACAATCCCTTTCCCCCTACAATTTCACTCTATACAATTAACTGACTTGATGTCCTGTATTACAATCTGTAAATTCATACCTCCTTGGAAAGTTATTGTGTTACAGAAGTTGTATTCCAGGATCGCTGAAACTAGGAAGTAAGATTTGCATAGCTTTTCCACCAAGATTAAGGTATCTGTTGTAGGCAAAGTATTGGAATGCTCCTCTCCTGTATGTTTGGTTGTAGTACAGTTAGATTGTACGCAAAAGATACAATCAATTTGTAAACATCACAGAGACAGACCAATAGACAGACTAGTACTCAGAGAGAAATGTTTTGCTGGCTCTAAGTCTCAGGGTTCCCATCAGTAATTATGTTTTTTTACTACAAAGATCTTTGCATCAGTCCAGTGTTATTGCCATATGAAACAGAGAAATCGAAATTCCTTGAGATTGATCAGCTTGATAATAGAAAGTTACTCAAATCCATCACATAAGCACTCCTCAACTCTTCACTCATGGGCGGTACTTTCCAGGAAGTGTGGAATTTTTCAGGATCATTTTTCCAGAAGTACACTGAGACTACTTAACATTAGAGCTATGCAAAACGGTAACATGGCAGTTAAAAGATTTGCAATGCAAATACACCTGGACTTTATTTGCATAGGCCTTATCACCATTGATTTAGCAGTAAAGGGTTAATATGAGTCAACAGCATTGAGACTGTGGTTATTACTGTGTAAGGGACAGGGCGGGAGGTATTTACTTGAACATCAGCCAATGAGTTTTAAAGAGCAGTTTTGCATATCATTCACATTTTTATTTGATTGAATTATTCTGAAAAGTATATGATTCTATACTGAAATGTAGATATCAATCTTTATTTTTTTTTACAGAGGTCAGAGCAAATATACAAGAGTGTATGGTTCTTACTGAACATCTTGAGTACTGCCTATAACATCAAACCATTTAATTTGTGCCTTTTTGTCCTTTGTCACTAGTCTATTAGTCATTGCATATCAGGAAGTTTGACTTTGGTAAAAACAACTACCTGGTGAGTCGATGGTACTGTAGAGGATATTTGACTACATTTACGGACTTGGTTTGGTTACACGCCAGACAAATTGTGTTTCAGTTCTGTCATTTTTTTGTATTGTAGGAGAACAATGTCGTTTTTCTGATATTTCCAGTCCTAAGATAACCACTACCCTGACTCCAACAGTGACTCAAGCAGTTGGTCAACAATAGAGCTGGTAGTTCCTCTTGTCTATGGTCAGCATAGAGAGATGTTCAGCATGACTGTTGACAACTTCCTCATCTCTCTCTTTCTCCTCCGTGGCAATCAAAGACGTTGTTGAGAGAATCAGATCTAATTTATTATCAATTTATTAAGGTAAGACACAGATGCAGACAACGTCTAAGTAACAACAGTTTATTAATCTAACAGGAGCAGGCAAAAGGCAGGTCAAGGGCAGGCAGAGGTCAGTAATCCAGATAGGTTTGGCAAAGGTACAGTACGGCAAGCAGGCTCAGGGTCAGGGCAGGCAAAGGTCAGTAATCCAGAAAGGTGGGGCAAAGATACAGGACAGACAGCAGGCAGGCTCAGGGCAGGCAGAATGGTAAACACCGGGAAAAACTAGGAAACATCGAGAGACAGGAGCAGAGGGGAAAAATGCTGGTAGGCTTGACGAAACAAAACAAACTGGCTGGCAACAGACAAATAGAGAACACAGGTATAAATACACAGGGGATAATGGGGAAGATGGGCGACACCTGGAGGGGGGTGGAGCCAATCACAAAGACAGGTGAAAAAGATCAGGGTGTGATATTTATAGCTGTTGTGTTTCTTTTTATAACAGATGCTTCAAGAGCTTTCAGGCATACTAGCTGAGGATGCTAAGCGTTAAGCCAATTCAATACTTTAATAAAATGATATGACACCTACCATAATGGGGCAGAGCAACCAGATATCCCATATTTAAAGAAGACATAATCCTTAAAAATTGAAGGAAGTGAATCAGTTTTAATACATTTTCTAAGGTCATCCTTTCCGTACCTTATAGCAGGCTTATAATGCTTACTTTTTATTTATTCCTCTATATTTATGTTACTTCACATCACTGAAGCAGATCAGGTTGAATGCCTAGCTCCAGGGGACAGCAACACTGAGTCCCATACAGGATTACAGGATGATGGCCAGCAACCTTCTGATCACCAGTCCATCTCCCTTATGAACAGAGCATGCACACACTCAAACAAACAAACAGAGAGATTAGAGAGAGAAAGACTACGGTATATTCACACAAGCTCAATGGAAAAGACAAGCTGCCAATGGCAAAATCAGGCACGAGAGAGCGAGATCAATGTTTCTGTGGGTTTGGCTTTGGGCCATGGAGATGGAGGTTCTTCTCTTGTTGCTACACTTGGTTTACAACAAAGCAGGATTCAGCTTCTGTTCTTGGTGGAACAGAGCTCAAAGGTTGTACGCTAGGATCTGTGGGATTTGAGAGGACTTTAAGAGGTTTTTGTTACTCTGAGTTTGTGAACGGACAATGGACATGTCCTGAAATAGCAGGACTATGTTTTGGAGAAATACAGCTTTGTATGTCCAGCGATTTTGTTTATATTTGCCTCGGTCTTTCACACTCATACACACATGCACGTGCACACATACATGGCCGGACTAGGACAAGAATTTGGCCCTGGTATTTTTTCCACACCAGCCACATCACTGCGCGCGCCGCCAATTACACCGGTGCCACTAACTTTTACAGTTGTTGACACCAGTCCATGATTTGGTGGGACCCAATTATAATAAATATAAATAAGTTGTTTCATCTAATGAGTCTAAGCAGGAATGCATGATTCTTGATATTTTAATGTTTGACCTAATCCAGTGATTGCCATGAATTTTGGGTTGACAATTAGAATATAGTTTAGAGCAGGGCGTTGGACAAAAAGTATTCAGACCCCTTGACTTTTTTCAAATTTTCTTACGTTACAGCCTTATTCTAAAATTGATGAAATAAAATGTTTTCCTCATCAATCTAAACCCAGTACCCCATAATGCCGAAGTGAAAACAGGTTTTTAGAAATGTTTGCAAATGTATTACAAATTCAAAACAGAAATACCTAATTTACAAAAGTATTCAGAACCGTTGCTTTGAGACTTGAAATTGAGCTCAGATGCATCCTGCTTCCATTCATCAAATCGTGATTTGTCACATGTGCCGAATACATCAGTGAAATGCTAACTTACAAGCCAAATCCAACAATGCGGTTAAAATACACTGCTCAAAAAAATAAAGGGAACACTTAAACAACACAATGTAACTCCAAGTCAATCACACTTCTGTGAAATCAAACTGTCCACTTAGGAAGCAACACTGATTGACAATAAATTTCACATGCTGTTGTGCAAATGGAATAGACAAAAGGTGGAAATTATAGGCAATTAGCAAGACACCCCCAATAAAGGAGTGATTCTGTAGGTGGTGACCACAGACCACTTCTCATTCCTATGCTTCCTGGCTGATGTTTTGGTCACTTTTGAATGCTGGCGGTGCTCTCACTCTAGTGGTAGCATGAGACGGAGTCTACAACCCACACAAGTGGCTCAGGTAGTGCAGCTCATCCAGGATGGCACATCAATGCGAGCTGTGGCAAGAAGGTTTGCTGTGTCTGTCAGCGTAGTGTCCAGAGCATGGAGGCGCTACCAGGAGACAGGCCAGTACATCAGGAGACGTGGAGGAGGCCGTAGGAGGGCAACAACCCAGCATCAGGACCACTACCTCCGCCTTTGTGCAAGGAGGAGCACTGCCAGAGCCCTGCAAAATGACCTCCAGCAGGCCACAAATGTGCATGTGTCTGCTCAAACAGTCAGAAACAGACTCCATGAGGGTGGTATGAGGGCCCGGCGTCCACAGGTGGGGGTTGTGCTTACAGCCCAACACCGTGCAGGACGTTTGGCATTTGCCAGAGAACACCAAGATTGGCAAATTCGCCACTGGCGCCCTGTGCTCTTCACAGATGAAAGCAGGTTCACACTGAGCACATGAGCACATGTGACAGACGTGACAGAGTCTGGAGACGCCGTGGAGAACGTTCTGCTGCCTGCAACATCCTCCAGCATGACCGGTTTGGCGGGGTGAGGTGGCATTTCTTTGTGGGGCCACACAGCCCTCCATGTGCTCGCCAGAGGTAGCCTGACTGCCATTAGGTACCGAGATGAGATCCTCAGAGCCCTTGTGAGACCATATGCTGACACGTGCACATTTGTGGCCTGCTGGAGGTCATTTTGCAGGGCTCTGGCAGTGCTCCTCCTTGCACAAAGGCGGAGGTAGCGGTCCTGATGCTGGGTTGTTGCCCTCCTACGGCCTCCTCCACGTCTCCTGATGTACTGGCCTGTCTCCTGGTAGCGCCTCCATGCTCTGGACACTACGCTGACAGACACAGCAAACCTTCTTGCCACAGCTCGCATTGATGTGCCATCCTGGATGAGCTGCACTACCTGAGCCACTTGTGTGGGTTGTAGACTCCGTCTCATGCTACCACTAGAGTGAGAGCACCGCCAGCATTCAAAAGTGACCAAAACATCAGCCAGGAAGCATAGGAACTGAGAAGTGGTCTGTGGTCACCACCTGCAGAATCACTCCTTTATTGGGGGTGTCTTGCTAATTGCCTATAATTTCCACCTTTTGTCTATTCCATTTGCACAACAGCATGTGAAATTTATTGTCAATCAGTGTTGCTTCCTAAGTGGACAGTTTGATTTCACAGAAGTGTGATTGACTTGGAGTTACATTGTGTTGTTTAAGTGTTCCCTTTATTTTTTTGAGCAGTGTATATATAATAAAAGTAACAAATAATTAAAGAGCTGCAGTAAAATAACAATAGCGAGGCTATTTACAGGGGGTACCGGTACAGAATCAATGTGTGGGGACACCGGTTAGTCGATGTAATTGAGGTAATATGTACATGTAGGTAGAGTTAAAGTGACTATGCAAAGATAATAACAGAGAGAAGCAGCAGTGTAACCATTTGATTAGATGTTCAGGAGTCTTATGGCTTGGGGATAGAAGCTGTTCAAATGCCTCTTGGACCTAGACTTGACGCTCCGGTACTGCTTGCCATGCGGTAGCGGAGAGAACAGTCAATGACTAGGGTGGCTGGAGTCTTTGACAATTTTTAGGGTCTTCCTCTGACACCGTCTGGTATAGAGGTCCTGGATGGCAGGAAGCTTGGCCCCAGTGATGTACTGGGCCGTACGCACTACCCTCTGTAGTAACTTGCAGTCGGAGGCCGAGCAGTTGCCATACCAGGCAGTGATGGAACCAGTCAGGATGTTCTCGATGGTGCAGCTGTAGAACCTTTTGACGATCTGAGGACCCATGCCAAATCTTTTCAGTCACCTGAGGGGGAATAGGCTTTGTCGTGCCCTCTTCACGACTGTCTAGGTGTGCTTGGACCATGTTAGTTTGTTAGTGATGTGGAAACCAAGGAACTTGAAGCTCTCAACCTGCTCCACTACAGCCCCGTTGATGAGAATGGGGGTGTGCTCGGTCCTCCTTTTCTTGTAGTCCACAATCATCTATTTTGTCTTGATCACGTTGGGGGAGAGGTTGTTGTCCTGGCACCACATGGCCAGGTCTCTGACCTCCTCCCTATAGGCTGTCTCGTCATTGTTGGTGATCAGGCCTGCCACTGTTGTGTCATCGGCAAACTTAATGATGGTGTTGGAGTCATGCCTGGATGTGCTGTCATGAGTGAACAGGGAGTACAGGAGGGAACTGAGCACACAACCCTGAGGGGCCCCTGTGTTGAAGATCAGTGTGGCGGATGTGCTGTTACCTACACTTACCACTTGGGGGCGGCCCGTCAGGAAGTCCATGATCCAGTTGCAGAGGGAGGTGTTTTGTCCCAGCTTAGTGATGTCCTTAGCTTAGTGATGAGCTTTGAGGGCACTATGGTGTTGAACACTGAGCTGTAGTCAATGTATAGCATTCTCACATAGGTGTTCCTTTTGTCCAGGTGGGAAATGGCAGTGTGGAGTGCAATAGAGATTGCATCATCTGTGGATCTGTTAGGGCGGTATGCAAATTGGAGTGGGTCTAGGGTTTCTGGGATAATGGTGTTGATGTGAGCCATGACCAGATTTTTAAAGAACTTCATGGATACATACTTGAGTGTTACAAGTCGGCAGTCATTTAGGCAGGTTACCCTAGGGTTCTTGGACACAGGAACTATGGTGGTCTGCTTGAAACATGTTGGCATTACAGACTCAGACAAGGAGAGGTTGAAAATGTCAGTGAAGACACTTGCCAGTTAGTCAGCACATGCTCGGAGTACACGTCCTGCTAATCCGTCTCTCCCTGCAGCCTTGTGAATGTTGACCTGTTTAAAAGGTCTTACTCACATCGACTGCAGAGAGCCTGATCACACAGTTGTCCGCAACAGTTGATGCTGTCATGCATGTTTCAGTGTTACTTGCCTCATCTGGTAGGCTCGTGTCACTGGGCAGCTCTCGGCTGTGTTTCCCTTTGTTGTCTGTAATAGTTTGCCAGCCCTGCCACATCCGACGAGCGTTGGAGCCGGTGTAGTACGATTCGATCGTAGTCCTGTATTGAAGCTTTTGATGGTTCGTCGGAGGGCATAGCAGGATTTCTTTGAAGCTTCCGGGTTAGAGTCCCGCTCCTTGAAAGCGACAGCTCTACCCTTTAGCTCAGTACGAATGTTGCCTGTAATCCATGGCTTCTGGTTGGGGTATGTACGTACAGTCACTGTGGGGAAGACATCATCGATGCACTATTTGATGAATCCAGTGACTGATGTGGTGTACTCTTCAATGCCATCGGAAGAATCCCGGAACATATTCCAGTCTGTGCTAGCAAAACAGTCCTGTAGCTTAGCATCTGCTTCATCTGACCACTTTTTTTTTGATCGAGTCACTGGTGCTTCCTGCTTAATTTTTTTCCTTCTAAGCAGGAATCAAGAGGATAGTATTATGGTCAGATTTGCCAAATAGAGGGCGAGGGAGAGTTTTGTACGCATCTGTGAAAGGTAGTCTAGAGTTCTTTTCCCCTCTGGTTGCACATTTATCATGCTGGTGGAAATTTGGTAAAACGGATTTAAGTTTCCCTGCATTAAAGTCCCCGGCCACTAGGAGCGTCGCCTCTGGATGAGCATTTTCATGTTTGCTTATACAGCTCATTGAGTGCGGTATAAGTGCCAGCATCGGTCTGTGGTAGTATTTAGACTGGTGTCACGTGTGCTCCCTCTCCGGCCTCTAGGTCACCAGGCTGCTCATTAGGGCGCACACCTGTCACCAGCGTTACCCGCATAATGACACTCACCTGGACTCCATCACCTCCTTGATTACCTGCCCTTTATGTGTCACTCCCTTTGGGTTCTTCCCCAGTCGTCATTGTTCCTGTTCTATGTCGGTGCGCTGTTCATGTTTCTTGTTTTGTTCTTTAATTAATAAATGTATTCACTCCCTGGCCTTGCTTCCCGACTTTCAGCATTCATCGTTACAACAGCTACGAAAAATACAGATGAAAACTCTAGGTAGATGGTGTGGTCTACAGCTTATCAGGAGATACTCTACCTCAGGCGAGCAAAACCTCAAGACTTCCTTAGATATCATGCAAGCTGTTGTTTACAAATATACATTGACCGCCACCCCTTGTCTTTCCAGAGGCTGCTGTTCTATCCTGCCGATACAGTGTAAAACCCGCCAGCTGTGTGATGTTCATGTCGTCGTTCAGTCAGGACTCGGTGAAAGTTTTTAATGTCCCCTTGGTAGTTTAATCTTCTCGTAAGTCATCGATTTTATTTCCCCATGATTGCCAATAGAACGGAATGCAGTGGGGTTTTACTTGCTTGCCTACGAATTCTCAGAAGGCAGCCTGGCCTCCGCCACCTTTTCCACCGTCTTCTCTTCACGCAAATGACGGGGATTTGGGCCTGATCCCGGGAAAGGAGTATATGCTTCACGTTGACTCATTAGACTCGTTAAGGGAAAGGCTTCTACCAGTTCGTGGTGAGTAATCGCTGTTCTGATGTCCAGGGGTTATTTTCGGTCATAAGAGATGGTAGCATCAACATTATGTACAAAATAAGTAAAGAAGTAGGTACAAACGACGCAATTAAAAAAAAAACACACACAGTTGGTTAGGAGCACGTAAAACGTCAGCCATCCTCTCCGGCGCCATCTTAAATCCGTATACACAAGACACAGAAATGTCTTCTCAAAACAGAAAATACATTCATATTTACATAAGTATTCAGACCCTTTGCTTTGAGAATCGCAATTTAGCTCAGGTGCATCCAGTTTCCATTGATCATCATTGAGATGTTTTTACAACTTGATTGGAGTCCACCTGTGGTAAATTCAATTGATTGGACATGATTTGCAAAGGCACACACTTGCCTATTTAAAGTCCGACCGTTGAGAGTGCATGTCAGAGCAAAATCCAAGCCATGACGTTGAAGGAATTGCCCATAGAGCTCCGAGACAGGATTGTGTCGAGGCACAGATCTGGGGAAGGGTTACAAAAAATGTATGCAGCATTGAAGGTCCCCAAGATCACAGTGGCCTGGTCATTCTTAAATGGAAGAAGTTTGGAACCACCAAGACTCTTCCTAGAGCTGGCCGCCCGGCCAAACTGAACAAACGGGGGAGAAGGGCCTTGTCAGGGAGGTGACCAAGACCCCAATGGTCACTCTGACAGAGCTCCAGAGTTCCCCTGCAGAGATGGGAGAATCTTCCAGAAGGACAACCATCTCTGCAGCACTCCACCGATCAGGCCTTTATTGTAGAGTGGCCAGACAGAAGCCACTCCTCAGTAAAAAGCACATGACAGCCCGCTTGGAGTTTGTCACACCATATAAAACAAGATTCTCTGTGAAACCAATGTTGACTCTTTGTCCTGAATGCCAAGCGTCATGTCTGGAGGAAACCAGGCACCATCCCTACGGTGAAGCATGGTGGTTCCAGCATCTTGCTGTGAGCATGTTTTTCAGCAGCAGGGACTAGGAGACCAGTCTGGATCGAGGCAAAGATGAACGGAGCAAAGTACAGAGAGATCCTTGATGAAAACCTGCTCCAGAGCTCTCTGGACATCAGACTGGGGCAAAGGTTCAACTTCCAATAGGGCAACCACCCTAAGCACACAACTAAGACTATGCAGGAGTGGCTTCAGGACAAGTCTATGAATGTCCTTGAGTGGCCCAGCCAGAGCCCGGACTTGAACCCGATCGACCATCTCTGCAGAAACTTGAAAATAGCTGTGCAGAGACACTCCCCATCAAACCTGACAGAGCTTGAGAGGATCTGCAGAGAAGAATGGGGCAAACTCCCCAAATACAGGTGCGCCAAGCTTGTAGTGTCATACCCAAGAAGACTTGAGGCTGTAATCGATGCCAAAGGTGCTTCAACAAAGTACTGAGTAAAGAGTCTGTAAACCTATGTAAATGTGATATTTCAGTTTCTTATTTTTATAAATTAGCAACATTTTCAAAAAAACAGTTTTTGTTTTGTGATTATAGGGTATTGTGTGTAACATAAGAAAATGTGGAAAAAGTCAAGGGGTCTGAATACTTTCTAAACCCACTGCTAGCCATGTATTCATCCAACAGTAAATGTCATGTCCCAAAAAACATTGAAGTTGTAGGCTACTGCCCATGCCCCCCCAAATATCTTGGTTCTAAAATAGTTGCTATGGAGCTGAATATTGAAAGTTAAAAATAGAAAAGAATACCTCCATAAATCTGAGACCATCTTCATTTTGACAAGAACAAGGAGATGAAGCTCCCAAAGCTGTGTTTTTCCCGCAATTGCATTTTGAAATGTTATACGATCAGAATGCATTTTCTCGAGCGCATAGAGGGAGAGGAGACTGGCTCACTCATCGCAGCAGCAGGCCCCAGCGAGGGCACAGGCACAGCGGCAAAAACAAACCCTTTCATTGCAGGAATCATGCTGATAATGCACTTTACTGTTTGACCCCCAAAAAGGAAGTTTTTAGTGACAGTGTAGAATGTGCTCTTTCTAGTTTTATAGGCACCCTTTCCATTTTTTTTACGATCCATGATCTTGTCTGTCTAACTGTTGACGGAGTTGGAGCAGGTCTCTGCTGATGCCGTGTTTGAATGTGAGATTACGTGACCTCAGCTCAGCCCATCTTGGTAGGAGGGCCGGCTATGCCCACTGATCAGCCAAAAGCTCAGCCGCCGGCCATGTCACGTTTTACATTGTTTTATTTTTAAATTAAAATCAGTTTTATTTTTGTGTGTGTCAATTTCAACCAGCCCACCCAACACAAAAATGGTCCAGCCCATCTGGCCTTTGCCAGAATTGTCAGATGGCCAACCTGCCCCTACACACACACACACACACACACACACACACACACACACACACACACACACACACACACACACACACACACACACACACACACACACACACACACACACACACACACACACACACACACACACACACACACACGTGCATCCATTCATTCCCCGTAGACAGGCCTTACTTAATTTTAGTTCATTGGATATTAAAAATAGCTGCTGCTTTTTACATCCAGGTTCCATTGAGTAAATCACACTCTAAAATCTAAGAGAAAACATTTTCAGTCAAAACAGTTAAGACTATTTCTGATATCAACCCTGTTCTAATGCCAGCCTTTTTTGGATTTTTCCCGCCCCTGGTTAAAGCATTCTGTTCTTTTCTTGCCAATTTTAATGCTGCACGTATTGCCAGTATACATTTATTTAATTATGTCATGTTTTACCCCCTACACCACTTTCAATAACTTTGTAGAACAGTCCTGTATGCCAAATAGAATCAAATGCTTTTTGGAAGTCGATAAAGCAAGCGTATATTTTAGTATTATTTTGGTGGACATGTTTATCTATCAGGGTGTGTAGGGTGTAAATATAATCAGTTGTGCGATGTTTTAGTATGAATCCAATTTGGCTTTTACTCAAGACATTGTGCTTATTAAGGAAGTTTAGAACTCTTACATTTATAATACAGAAAACCTTCCCCAGGTTACTGTTCACACAAATGCCTCTGTAATTGTTAGGGTCAAATTTGTCTCCATTTTTAAAGATTGGGGTTATGAGTCCTTGATTCCAGATGTCAGGGAAATAACCTACACTCTGGATCAAATTAAACAGTTTTAATATAGCCAATTGAAATTTTGCACTAGTGAGTTTGAGCATCTCATTTAGGATGCCATCAGGTCTGCATGCTTTTTGAAATTTGAGAGCCTGAAGTTTCTTATAGAGCTCCTGGTCAGTAATTGGGGAGTCCAATGGATTTTGATTGTCCTTTATAGCTTTTTCTAATCCATTCAACTTCTCATGAATTTGGCGTTGTTCTGCGTTTGTGTCAATTTGAACGGTGTTGTAGAGTGTTTTAAAATGGGTTGTCCATATGTCACCATTTTGTATCGCTTATTCCTCTTGTTTAGATTTTTTAGTTTTTTCAAATTTTCCCAGAAGTTGTTTGTGTTCATGGACTCCTCAATTAGTGTCAGCTGCTTGCTGTTGTACTGTGCTTTTTTGGTTCTGAGTGTACGTTTATAGAGTTTTAAAGTCTCACAGTAATGAAGGCGTAATTCACCATTATTTGGGTCTCTGTGCTTTTGGTTTGATAGTGTTCTAAGTTTTTTCCTTATAATTTTACAATCGGCATCAAACCAGTTGTCATCTGTGATCTTTTTTGTTTTGTTTTTTATCAATTTCAATTGTGCTTCTTATGCCGTTTGCCTGAATATATAGTTGATGTTTTTTACTGCTAGATTGATGCCTTCTTTACTGTGAGTGGATGTGGTATCCAGAAAGTTATCTAAGAGTGTTTGGATATTTTGATTACAGGTTGCTTTCTGGTATTCTTCTATGCTGTTTTGGGCCCATCTGTATGAATTTCTGATGTTGTACAGCTTACTGGGCTGTGAATGTCTGGTTGTTTCCATGTCTGTTCTTTTGAGGAACAACGTACTTTGGCTATGATCAGACAGAGGTGTTAGTGGCTTGACAGTGAATGAGCTGAGAGAGAAAGGGTCAATGTCTGTAATCATATAGTCTACTGTACTGTGGCCAAGAGGTGAGAAGTAGGTGCATCTCCCCAAAGAGTCCCCCCCAAAGAGTCCCCCTGTAACCTACCATTGACAAAGTACAGACCCAGGCTTCTACAGAGCTGCAACAGATACCTTCTGTTTTTGTTGACAGTGCTGTCACTGTTGTTTCTATGGGGGAGATGAAGACAGTTAGAAACAGTATGGCCTGTAATAAAGCTGTCCCCTTGTGTGCTCGTTAGATCAGGTATTGTTCCTGTGCGCGCATTTGTGTCCCTACAGATGAGCACATTTCCCTGGGCCTGGAAATGGCACGTCTCTTCCTCAAGGGCGGGGAAGATCTCCTCTGAGTAATATGGGGATTCTGAGGGGGGGATATATATTGCGCAAAGGAACACATATTTTTCTGTGAGTAAAAGTTAATATTTTCAGTTTTAACCAAATGTGATATTTACCCATTTTTAGCGGATCAATTCGATTTTGTAGTTCGGATTTGTACCAAATGATCAGTCCTCCAGAGTCTCTGCCTCTATTGACAGAGCTGTGTTTCTGTGATGGCACAATTACCTCTGTAGCCTGTGGGACAGTGAGTGACAATGTCAGCCTTACACCATGTCTCCTGCAGAATGATGACGTCAACATCTGTAAGATCCTTGTTGAACTCCAGTGCTAAACTCTTCAGTCCAAAGGTTGATGAGATTAGGCACTGAATGTTCCACATGCTAACTGATAGTGATGTAATGTTGCGAAAAGAAAGAATAGCAGTCAGAAATACAGTAACTACTAACTAATAAGTTGTTAAAAGTGGGATAAACAAGATAACATTTTTTCTGTTGTATATATAAATATTCCTATTCATTGAACAAGTACACTTTTAGTACAATAGGTGTGTGTGTGCATGCGTCCGTGTGTTTAGTGCAGTTTAGTGCAGATGTATTGGAGGAGCTGTTTAATCTCACTTAATCCTACAGGGTTCTCTTGTCCTCTGACGACCTCTGCGTAGCTGCGCTGGTCCTCCTGTTGGGCCCTGTGGAGTGGAGGAGGGCAAGTTCTGGGCCGTGGGGCTTCCTCTTTGGTCTGGTAGAGGTGGTGTCTGGTGCTGGGTAGTAGGCTGGGTCTGGTCCGGTCTGGCTAAGCCGATGGAAGTGGTGATGCTCTGGTGGTGGGTGGGGCCTGTGGGGTGCGTTGGGTCTGGTGGGGCGTTGAGGGGGCCTGGGGCTCCTTGGTGGTGCAGTGGTCTGGTAGGGGTCTCTAGGTGGTCCTCTGTCCAGTGCGGCATGGGGTGTTTGTCTACCAAGTGCCACGTCCTTTAGAGACTTGGCAAACATCCTTACTGTCTGCTTCCACAGGTGGGAGTGGTCGTGCAGATGCTCTGGGGTGACTGTTGGGTGGAGAGCAACGTGTACGTTCGGGAGTAGGCCACACACACTGGTGATGTCAGCGTTGACTTTCTGAATGGTACGGGGATGAAAGTCTCTGCGGGGTAGCAGAGTGGAGATGGTGATGTGGGAGTTGGGGAAGCACTACTCTCTCACTCCTGTTTTACTCTCCAGTGGTGGAAAAAGTATCCAATTGTCATACTTGAGTAAAAGTAAAGTTACCTTAACAGAAAATGACTCAAGTAAAAGCGAAAGTCACCCAGTAAAATACTACTTGAGTAAAAGTCTAAAAGTATTTGATTTAAAATTTACTTTAGTATCACAAGTACATGTAATCACAAAAATGTAAGTATCAAATAACAGCACAAGTATAAATCATTTAAAATTCCTTATATTAAGCAAACCAGACGGCACTGGTTTGCTTAACCAGAGTACTTGTGAGAAGTCTGTTTCTCAAACTAGACACTCTAATGTACTTGTCCTCTTGCTCAGTTTTGCACCGGGGCCTCCCACTCCTCTTTCTATTCTGGTTAGTGACAGTTTGCTCTGTTCTGTGAAGGGAGTAGTACACAGCGTTGTACGAGATCTTCAGTTTCTTGGTAATTTCTCACATGGAATAGCCTTTATTTCTCAGAACAAGAACAGACTGACGAGTTTCAGAAGAAAGTTATTTGTTTCTGGCCATTTTGAGCTTGTAATCGAACCCACAAATGCTGATGCTCCAGATATTCAACTAGTCTAAAGAAGTTTTATTTCTTCTTTAATAAGCACAACAGTTTTCACCTCTGCTAACATAATTTCTAATGCTCAATCAGCTGTGCTAACATAATTTCTAATGATCAATTAGCCTTTTAAAATGATCAACTTGGATTAGCTAACACAACGTGCCATTGGAACACAGGAGTGATGGTTGCTGATAATGTGCCTATGTATATTCCATAACAAAATCTGCTGTTTCCAGCTATAATAGTCATTTACAACATTAACAATATCTACACTGTATTTCTGATCTATTTTATGTATATATGTTATTTTAAAACTTCTTAAGGATCGGTGTCCCGTCCACGGGACAGTTGAGCTAACGTAGGCTAATGCAATTAGCATGAGGTTGTAAGTAACAACAACATTTCCCAGGACATAGACATATCTGATGTTGACAGAAAGCTTAAATTCTTGTTCATCTAACTGCACTATCCAATTTGCAGTAGCTATTACAGTGAAATAGTACCATGCTATTGTTTAAGGAGAATGCACAATTTTGAACATAAAGTTATTAAGCAAATTCGGGACACATTTGGGCAGTCTTGAGTCAACATTTTGAACAGAAATACAATGGTTCATTGGATCAGTCTAAAACTTTGCACATATACTGATGCCATCTAGTGCCCAAAATCTAAATTTCACCTGGGCTAGAATAATACATTATGGCCTTTCTCTTGCATTAAAATAATGGTACAAAAAAAATACAAAATAACGTTTTTTTTCTTCTTTGTATTATCTTTTACCAGATCTATTGTGTATTCTACTACATTCCTTTCACATTCCCACAAACTTCAAAGTGATTTCTTTCAAATGGTTCCAAGAATATGCATATCCTTGCTTCAGGCCCTGAGCTACATGCAGCTATTAAATTTGGGTATGTCATTTTAGGCAAAAATTGAAAAAAGGGGCAGATCCTTAAAAGGTTTTTAAGAGGTCAATTGACAAAAAAAATTGCTTTTCTTTCAAAAGCAAGGACATTTCTAAGTGACCCAAAACTTTTGAACGTTATATATATATATATATTCTTTTTGAGTGGCAACCCATGGGTGGATGCGAGCTATTAAATTATATGAATGTGTGTATTGTTCCTGTAGCACTGCCCCCCCCCCCCAACCAGAGAATGATCAAATGAATAAAGATTTTGTCACAAAAAGGATCTAGCCAAACAGCAGATCTGCTCTGGTGTTTCAATAAAGTAATAGACACTTGGAGACATGCCAAAAGACTGCGTCAATTATTAACCTCCATTTAGAAGGAAGTGCCCATCTATTTGAATACGTTGGAGATTCAGTTAAACTGAGGGGATTTCTGCTTTTTTATTTATATGCTTCCTGCAGTGGAACATCTCTATTGGTTAATCAGAGTTTATTACTGAATTTGTGAATCAGTGCTTTGTGGTCCGGCGACCGACGGATCATATTGTGTTGTGTTCTGCCTCTCCTAACAACTTCCACTTCGTTTTGGGATGCACTTCCATTGGCAAATTGCTGACATGGGAATCTGTGGTTGTTTCTATCTGTAGATAGTGTCCACAGGTTGAATCAAACTCATTCCGGGGGGTGATTTGGGGATTGTAAGTGTCTGCCACAACAATGGAAATACCATAAAATCGATTCCCAAGACATAGCAATTTGCACATTGTTTCACACATACTGACAAATGAAGTCAACATTTATAATTCAGATTGCTGATTTGCATATTGAAAATTGATATTGATAGTAACAGATTGACAGTTTTGTGTGATAGGCTTTTGGCTTGTCTCTCAGATATCATCAAAAAATATATATTTTTGGTGAATCGGTTTGTTTTTCAAAGTAGCTATTCTTTTCAACTCAATTATATTCCACTAGATAACCTGACCTTCCAACAACCTCCATGGCATGAACAACCATGGTCGCACACCAATGAACATTACACATGAAGAATTGCCCGAGATGAGAACATTTCAACTTGAAAGAGAGAGTGGAGAAAAGCAACACACTTGGTGCAGGCATTCATAGCTCAAGCGCTGCACGTAAATTCCAGTTCTGGGTTGAATGTGATTGAGTCACCTATGCAAAGTGGGAAAATCGCTCATTCTCATTTTCTAAAGAAACCTTTCATTTAACACACCCTATTCCCACCCCAGAATTCTTGCAGCCTTTTTTTTTAACCAACTGTCAATGTATTTGAGTGAAAGTCCAATACTTACACTGAGACAACGAGCAGATTGAAATACTGCTAGTTTTTCCGACAGTATTTCAATCTTCTCGATGTATCAGTGTGGATAAAGAACAACATTTAGAGTACAGTGGCATATCCCATCCCTGCATTGAGGTATATATTCCGACTCATATCTCGCGCCGGCTCTGCAGTGTCTTAATCTAACCATGATGGTGTTCCGACCCCAGTGCAGCTCAGTGTAAACAAGCTTAATGGTAGGGTTGGAATCTTCTGGCTAGGTTTGCTACAAAAAAACAGTAGCATTGTTTAACTGAGGGTTCAAAGTCCTACAAAAACAACAAAACTGAGAAATATCTTATTTTACAAATGATGATGGAAATTTCAAAGTGACAATACGACACATTGTCAGTCAAGTATTCTAAACAACAATATATAATGAAATCACTTTTTGGTTTTCGAATTTAAAAAAAGTATATATATATTTTTTTATTTTTACAAACCGTCAGGTATTATTGGATTACTTTACACCAAATCTGGATTTCACATCTGTGCATGGGATGGATTTTCAACCTTTCTATAGACATTCTATACAATAAACACATGATTTCTGCTCAAGATTAAGGGTAAAACAGTGTACCAAGTCATGATTCGGGCTCCTGAATGGTGCAACGGTCTAAGGAACTACATCTCAGTGCTTGAGGCGTCACTACAGACACCCTGGTTCAAATCTAGGCTGTATCACATCCGGACGTGATCTGGGTTTGGCTGGTGGAGGCCGTCTTTGTAAATAAGAATTTGTTCTGAACTGACTTGCCTAGTTAAATAAAGGTTATATAAAAATGTATAAAAAAATTACTTAATTTAGTGATTACCTGTTAACTAAGGAGACATGTAATTGAAAGATTCAGCAAAAAGTCCAATGACACAACAGTCACTTTCTTCATATCTTAACAAAGTTCCCCTTTTATTCTTGGTCTCTGTTTATCTCTCATGATGATGATGGATAATTTTTACCCCTTTTCTACCATGTGATAACATATGTGGGGGATTTTGAGAATAGCTGGCAATGACAAATCTTACTCACAATTTCCAGAAAAAGAAAAAAAAACCTTGGTTATATTTGGTTCACGGGCAGGGGTGTAAAGTATACCACTCCCTTGGGACACCCCTTGCGTCTTCCCTCCCACACACCCCTTCCGTCTCCCCCACTTACTCTGATCTTAACCCTGAAGTCTTTTGCACACATACTTACATGCCCTCATCAGGGCTGGCTACAGGCATAAGCGACATAAGTGGTTGCTTAGGGTCCCAGGCTGCTAGGGGGCCCCTGACTCAAAATAGGGGGAACTCAGTCTGGGTCTCAACTTACTGTTGAGAGTTAGAATAGCAGAATACACAATGTGCAAGTTCAAAATTTGGTTGTACATTAGCAGTTTTTCTATTGCTATGTCAGTCATTGACAGTCACTCAATTAGCCATGTCAGCTAACAATTTATAGATTGGTAAATTAGTCTAGCTGGCTATCTAAACGTGTAGTAATCATGGCAGAATACAGGCTGGGCACCAGTGTTGAGGGTAACACATTATATAATCTGATTACTTTTATGAGTACGGAGAAAAGTAACGAGTAACTTTTTCAAATTGGGTAATATTATTGCAGTTAGTTTGTCAAACAACACGAGCACTACTTTCAGAATCATACCTCTACCAGGCATGTGTCTCCATGATCTGATGTCGATTTGTTTCCTCATTTAGTTCTCGAGTGAGCGAGAACTAAACGATCTTGCCATCGATCGCTTCTGTGACAGTAAAGCCCGCAGAGGGCTTTCCCGTTAAGTTGCCCTCTATACATTTCTATGGGTCGGTGTACGTGTGGTCTATAACCAGAACCAGCTGCTTGAGAGAAAGATTTTGTATGAAAAGATAGGAAATCTGTAGAGATGTTTGGCTTACAGTATATAGGTCTAATTAAGCAGCCCATATATAGCGCAGCACTTGTAGACTAGCACAGGAAAGCAGCACCAAAGATGAATGGAGAAACTAGTGATCAAACCTGAGTTAATAAGTAGCCTATCTTTGGGAGAGCCTTGCGCTCTCTGACAGTCAAACAAACTGTGAGATTTAAAAAAATAAAAAAATCATGAAAGTAACACAAATTAATATAAATAGTAATATAATGTATTACTTTCCACACAACCAAATCTCTCTTAGAACCCCCAAAAGGCTAAAGCCAGCCCTCATCATTTGAATACAGTACTTTCCCAAAGTGTTACTACGCTGGAGGAGACAACATTTGATCCCTCCCCACACTGTGAGGAAAGTGAAACTGAATCTTACAGCCTAATTTTTACATGCAGACAATAAAATACATTCTGGATTCCCCGCATCAAGCACAATGCATAGATAGAGCTGTACACCGCAGTGTTTACCCAAAAAGTATTGATGACTGATACTTAGTAAAGGAGAAAGAGGGTGCACATACCAAACACAGGTATTTTCCAACACATGCTCCAAAAGAAAATGCAATGTGTTTTTGTGTGCAGTATATTCACCTTCACATGAAGACAACAGAAAGACAGTAGCATTATGACCAAGAAGGCGACATCCAAATGAACATGCCATTAAGATGAAGTGGCCTTAAAGTAATGAACGAAGCCTACATGATAGTGATATATCATTAACACATAGGCAGGGCTCCGGGCAGCCGAGCGGAAATGGAGGAAAACTCGCCTCCCTGCGGACCTGGCATCCTTTCACTCCCTCCTCTCTACATTTTCCTCTTCTGTCTCTGCTGCTAAAGCCACTTTCTACCACTCTAAATTCCAAGCATCTGCCTCTAACCCTAGGAAGCTCTTTGCCACCTTCTCCTCCCTCCTGAATCCTCCTCCCCCTCCCCCCCCCTCCTCCCTCTCTGCAGATGACTTCGTCAACCATTTTGAAAAGAAGGTCGACGACATCCGATCCTCGTTTGCTAAGTCAAACGACACCGCTGGTTCTGCTCACACTGCCCTACCCTGTGCTCTGACCTCTTTCTCCCCTCTCTCTCCAGATGAAATCTCGCGTCTTGTGACGGCCGGCCGCCCAACAACCTGCCCGCTTGACCCTATCCCCTCCTCTCTTCTCCAGACCATTTCCGGAGACCTTCTCCCTTACCTCACCTCGCTCATCAACTCATCCCTGACCGCTGGCTACGTCCCTTCCGTCTTCAAGAGAGCGAGAGTTGCACCCCTTCTGAAAAAACCTACACTCGATCCCTCCGATGTCAACAACTACAGACCAGTATCCCTTCTTTCTTTTCTCTCCAAAACTCTTGAACGTGCCGTCCTTGGCCAGCTCTCCCGCTATCTCTCTCAGAATGACCTTCTTGATCCAAATCAGTCAGGTTTCAAGACTAGTCATTCAACTGAGACTGCTCTTCTCTGTATCACGGAGGCGCTCCGCACTGCTAAAGATAACTCTCTCTCCTCTGCTCTCATCCTTCTAGACCTATCGGCTGCCTTCGATACTGTGAACCATCAGATCCTCCTCTCCACCCTCTCCGAGTTGGGCATCTCCGGCGCGGCCCACGCTTGGATTGCGTCCTACCTGACAGGTCGCTCCTACCAGGTGGCGTGGCGAGAATCTGTCTCCTCACCACGTGCTCTCACCACTGGTGTCCCCCAGGGCTCTGTTCTAGGCCCTCTCCTATTCTCGCTATACACCAAGTCACTTGGCTCTGTCATAACCTCACATGGTCTCTCCTATCATTGCTATGCAGACGACACACAATTAATCTTCTCCTTTCCCCCTTCTGATGACCAGGTGGCGAATCGCATCTCTGCATGTCTGGCAGACATATCAGTGTGGATGACGGATCACCACCTCAAGCTGAACCTCGGCAAGACGGAGCTGCTCTTCCTCCCGGGGAAGGACTGCCCGTTCCATGATCTCGCCATCACGGTTGACAACTCCATTGTGTCCTCCTCCCAGAGCGCTAAGAACCTTGGCGTGATCCTGGACAACACCCTGTCGTTCTCAACTAACATCAAGGCGGTGGCCCGTTCCTGTAGGTTCATGCTCTACAACATCCGCAGAGTACGACCCTGCCTCACACAGGAAGCGGCGCAGGTCCTAATCCAGGCACTTGTCATCTCCCGTCTGGATTACTGCAACTCGCTGTTGGCTGGGCTCCCTGCCTGTGCCATTAAACCCCTACAACTCATCCAGAACGCCGCAGCCCGTCTGGTGTTCAACCTTCCCAAGTTCTCTCACGTCACCCCACTCCTCCGCTCTCTCCACTGGCTTCCAGTTGAAGCTCGCATCCGCTACAAGACCATGGTGCTTGCCTACGGAGCTGTGAGGGGAACGGCACCTCAGTACCTCCAGGCTCTGATCAGGCCCTACACCCAAACAAGGGCACTGTGTTCATCCACCTCTGGCCTGCTCGCCTCCCTACCACTGAGGAAGTACAGTTCCCGCTCAGCCCAGTCAAAACTGTTCGCTGCTCTGGCCCCCCAACGGTGGAACAAACTCCCTCACGACGCCAGGACAGCGGAGTCAATCACCACCTTCCGGAGACACCTGAAACCCCACCTCTTTAAGGAATACCTAGGATAGGATAAAGTAATCCTTCTCACCCCCCCCCCCCCCCCTTAAAAGATATAGATGCACTATTGTAAAGTGGCTGTTCCACTGGATGTCATAAGGTGAATGCACCAATTTGTATTTTTGGATAAGAGCGTCTGCTAAATGACTTAAATGTTAAATAAATGTAGGCGGTACACTGTAACTACAATTTTCTTTAATAAACTTGCTGTGTGTAGATTTTCAAATGTGAGACTAGGGCCTAAATCCAAGATGTGTTGTAGACAATGTACCTTATATTAAAGGCAATGTTCCTGTGTTTTTGGGAAAGATAGCATTCACGGTAAACTACTACCTTTACAAAAGGAACAGATGAAAAAAAATCGTAGTTTAAATGTTCACGGGTCAGTCACATGGCTTTCGGACACATATGAAGCTTCACTTTCATTTTTTCCTAGTAAAGATTTTTTTTCCCCGTGTGACATTTTTCTTCAAACATTTTTTTTTCAGGTTTGTTTTCACCCTTTCCAGCTACATCTGGTCTCCCATCCAGGACTGACCCTGCTGAGCTTCAGAGGTAAACCAGCAGTGGGATGCAGGGTGCTATGTTGCTGGAATGAATGAGCCAAGACTTGAACTGTAAAAAAAGCAGCGAAAGCAAAGGCAAGGGTAACAACCAAAGATAGGGGGAACATTGCAGGAAAGAGGGTGTTTTATTTAATCGCGTAATCATTTACATTTTTTACTGAAACTAATGTTTTGCATCCATGTTCTAGCTTTTTGAAATTTCCTTGCAATATTTTGTTAGTAATCAATACTAAGAGTTTTGTTCTCGACTTCAGAAGATTTGCTTGATATTAATGGCACAAAAGTAACTCACTCACTAGAGGATTGCACCATATAATAACAATATTACTCTATTAAAAGGTGTTTAAAACAACTATCCTTAATTGATACATTAACAAAGTGTTCTCCCTACCACAGTTCCAGTAAAAAGGAACAGTGCTGGAGAAATGCAACCACTCTCAAATTCATAGACAGAGCTATGGATGCAAAGACTGACTATCCGTGATATAATACTTCTAATCCGATTGGTCGGACCAGCGTTGAATGGTTCTCATCACTGCTACATCTTGTTTAAGTTTCTGCCTATAAGACGGTAGGAGCAAGATGGCGTCGTGGTCAGATTTGCCGAAGGGAGGGTGGGGGAGGGCTTTGTATGCATCGCGGAAGTTAGAGAATCAGTGGTTGAGGGTATTTCCCATGCGCGTAGTGCAATCAATTTGCTAGCAGATCTTAGATAGCCTTGTTCTCAAATTTGCTTTGTTAAAATCCCCAGCTACAATAAATGCAGCCTCAGGATATATTGTTTCCAGTTTGCATATAGTCCAGTGAAGTTCCTTGATGGCCGTATTGGTGTCTGCGTGAGGGGGAAGTTACACAGCTGTAACTAACTGACAAGAATTCTCTTGGTAGGTAAAATGGCCGGCATTTGATTGTAAGGAATTCTAAGTCAGGTGAGCAGAAGGACATGAGTTCCTGTATGTTATGATTACACCATGAGTCGTTAATCATGAAGCATACACCCCCGCTCTTCCTCTTCCCAGAGAGGAGTTTATCTATGTCGGCACGATGCATGGAGAAGCCCGGTGGCTGAACCGATTCCGACAACATATCCCGAGAGAACCATGTTTACGTGAAACAGAGAATGTTACAATCTCCGATGTTTCCCCGGAAGGCAACCCTTGCTCGAATTTTGTTTACCTTGTTGTCAAGAGACTGGACATTGGCTAGTAGTATACTCGGGAGCGGTGGGCGATATGCACGTCTACGGAGCCTGACCAGGTGGCCGCTTCGTCTGCCCATTCTGCGGAGCCATTGTTTTGGGTCGACTACTGGGATAAGATCCATTGTCCTGGGTGGTGGTCCGAACAGACGATCCGCTTTGGGAAAGTCATATTCCTGGTCGTAATGTTGGTAAATTGACTTTGCTCTTATATACAATAGTTATTCCCGGCTGTATATAATAAGACTTAAGATTTCCTGGGGTAACAATATAACAAAATTCTGCATAGTTTCCTAAGAACTCAAAGTGAGGCGACCATCTCTGTCAGTGCCATCTTGCTAAAATCGTCTGTCCTCGGTTGCAACACTTATTACTGAGTTTCAAACTGCTTCTCGAAGCAACGTCAGTGCAAGAACTGTTCGTCGGGCGCTTCACCAGTCTCAACGTCAATAGTGAAGAGGCGATTCCGGGACTCTGGCCTTCTAGACAGAGATTCTTTTGCCCATCTTAATCTTTTCTTTTTATTGGCTAGTTTGAGATATGGCTTTTCTTTGCAACTCTGCCTAGAAGACCAGCATCCCGGAGTCGCCTAGATCCCTGAGCCAAAATTTCCGGTGACAGCAGTTCTTTCCTGGCGTTGATGTAATGATTTGAAACTGCTGTTCTAAAAGCTCACATTAGTTCCATTCATAACCACTCAAGGAGAGCTGCCATTGTAAATGCTACTGTATCATTAGCTATGGAAAGTACTTTGTGCATTTGAAAATTGCCAAATACTGTACTTGTCATTACAATCACATCAGATCATGAAACGTTTTTGGGGCCCATTCAAAGGAAAAAATAAATGGTTATATTTTTACAGCTTAATTTACATCATTTAGCAGATGTTCTTATCCAGAGCAACTAGGGTTAAGTAATTGCTCAAGGGCACATCAGATTTTTCACCTTGTAGGCTCGTAGATTTGAACCAGTGACATTTTGGTTACTGGCCTGACACTAACCACTAGGCTACCTGCCACCAGATCTTATTTTAGAGCTGATGAAATGAACAGTTAGTGAAAAAAATATAAATTGGTCTGCCTGTGTAAACGCAGCCTATTTGTCCTGTGTATTGTGTATTTCGCATATCCCAACTCCTCCTGAGAGTTTGGTCACGGCCAGGGTCAGAACAGTGAGGAGGAATTAGGGTTAAGTGCCCATTGACAGATTTTTCACCTTGATTCGGCAAAGTCTGTATATTATTCTGCTCTTGATTTCAAGCAATTCTATTCAAATACATTTATGAAATGTAATCAATTTTTTTAACCAGTCAGGTCAGTTAAGAACAAATTCTTATTTACAATGATGGCCTACCCAGACGACACAGACGACAATTGTGCGCCGCCCAATGCGACTCCCAATCATGGCCAGATGTGATACAGCCTGGAATTGAACCAGGGACTGTAGCGACGCCTCTTGCACTGAGATGCAGTTCCTTAGACCGCTGCGCCACTCGGGAACAAGAAACAAAATCTGGTTGTTAGGAATTCAAACACAACTAAGTCAAATACACAGTGCAATACATCATCCAAGTTACACTGTATGTCAATGAACAAAGGCACCCATATGAAAGCGTACTGTCACCTCTTTAGACAACTGCATGCGTTTCTAAATTAGGCATTCCTTTGCAGATTGAATAGCAGTCAGACCTTTTCTAAATAGTAGACAGGTGAACACTGTCTCAAACGTCTGTTTCTTTTCCTGTAGCCTTTCTCAGTGTCTAGACTACTTTTATCTGCCACACTCATTACAGCTTGTTTCTCCGCCTGTTGGATAAGGGGAGCCATTGGGTGTTAACACTTGGTGGATACTAGAGATCCTGACTGCCTGTGTGTTTAGCCTGACACCTCACCATTGTTACAGCCCCTTCCCTTTATTCTCACAGCCCTGCCCATACACTAATGGATGCTTATTCTGTCACCAAATCAAGGAAAGGCCAAGTGTTTTACTATATAAAACATGCTTTTATTTGTCAAAAAAAAAGAAGAAAAAAAGTGTTGAAAGGTCATATTCTAAATACAACATCTCTAATGTCTGGTGTATCTGACAATTTATGACTCTTTCAGTCCAGTACGGATTTGCAGCTGCACCTGAGGAGTCAGTGTAGTGTATTAGCAATGGTTATATACACTGCTCAAAAAAATAAAGGGAACACTAAAATAACACATCCTAGATCTGAATGAATGAAATATTCTTATTAAATACTTTTTTCTTTACATAGTTGAATGTGCTGACAACAAAATCACACAAAAATGATCAATGGAAATCAAATTTATCAACCCATGGAGGTCTGGATTTGGAGTCACACTCAAAATTAAAGTAAAAAACCACACTACAGGCTGATCCAACTTTGATGTAATGTCCTTAAAACAAGTCAAAATGAGGCTTAGTAGTGTGCGTGGCCTCCGCGTGCCTGTATGACCTCCCTACAACGCCTGGGCATGCTCCTGATGAGGTGGCGGATGGTCTCCTGAGGGATCTCCTCCCAGACCTGGACTAAAGCATCCGCCAACTCCTGGACAGTCTGTGGTGCAACGTGGCGTTGGTGGATGGAGCGAGACATGATGTCCCAGATGTGCTCAATTGGATTCAGGTCTGGGGAACGGGCGGGCCAGTCCATAGCATCAATGCCTTCCTCTTGCAGGAACTGCTGACACACTCCAGCCACATGAGGTCTAGCATTGACTTGCATTAGGAGGAACCCAGGGCCAACCGCACCAGCATATGGTCTCACAAGGGGTCTGAGGATCTCATCTCGGTACCTAATGGCAGTCAGGCTACCTCTGGCGAGCACATGGAGGGCTGTGCGGCCCCCCAAAGAAATGCCACCCCACACCATGACTGACCCACCGCCAAACCGGTCATGCTGGAGGATGTTGCAGGCAGCAGAACGTTCTCCACGGCGTCTCCAGACTCTGTCACGTCTGTCACGTGCTCAGTGTGAACCTGCTTTCATCTGTGAGGAGCACAGGGCGCCAGTGGCGAATTTGCCAATCTTGGTGTTCTCTGGCAAATGCCAAACGTCCTGCACAGTGTTGGGCTGTAAGCACAACCCCCACCTGTGGACGTCGGGCCCTCATACCACCCTCATGGAGTCTGTTTCTGACCGTTTGAGCAGACACATGCACATTTGTGGCCTGCTGGAGGTCATTTTGCAGGGCTCTGGCAGTGCTCCTCCTTGCACAAAGGCGGAGGTAGCGGTCCTGCTGCTGGGTTGTTGCCCTCCTACGGCCTCCTCCACGTCTCCTGATGTACTGGCCTGTCTCCTGGTAGCGCCTCCATGCTCTGGACACTACGCTGACAGACACAGCAAACCTTCTTGCCACAGCTCGCATTGATGTGCCATCCTGGATGAGCTGCACTACCTGAGGCACTTGTGTGGGTTGTAGACTCCGTCTCATCCTACCACTAGAGTGAAAGCACCGCCAGCATTCAAAAGTGACCAAAACATCAGCCAGGAAGCATAGGAACTGAGAAGTGGTCTGTGGTCACCACCTGCAGAACCACTCCTTTATTGGGGGTGTCTTGCTAATTGCCTATAATTTCCACCTTTTGTCTATTCCATTTGCACAACAGCATGTGAAATTTATTGTCAATCAGTGTTCCTTCCTAAGTGGACAGTTTGATTTCACAGAAGTGTGATTGACTTGGAGTTACATTGTGATGTTTAAGTGTTCCCTTTATTTTTTTGAGCAGTGTATGTGTAATCTCAAACAGCATTGATCACTTGCACCATGTACTGTTAATGTAATCTCAACTGCAATCCAGGTAATTTGGTTCTGCTATTAGGTGAAGCACAGTGATAACACAATGTTGTATCAGAAACATTATTTAGAGTTTCCTCTACGAGGGGAGAGGAGGGTGTGCCATTTTTTTACTGTACAAGGTGAGGGTCATGTGAAAATATTTTCAACATTGGGGAGGGTGATTTTTTAAAATGATAACTTGACGCTAACGCTACAAAGCGAACATATATGTTATCCTTGCTAGTCTAGCTACACAGCCCCCACTTCCACAACTATGGCCTTTCTTATCCATGTCTTATTCTAATATAGACCATGGGCACAGGAAAAACTAAGCCTCGGAATACTAACCACAATGCTAGCCCGCAACATAAGGCCTCTCAGTCTTCCCTCAGCGCTCCGCCAGACAGAAATATATTTTTAGGTCTGTAACTGGTATATTTTTTACCCTTTGTTCTTTTGCATGAGTGATTAGACTTGGACTGTTAAAAAAAAAAAGTGAAAAGAAAGACAAGATATCAAAAAACAGTGGAAAAACATTAGGTCCATCAAAGAGGAGTTTTTGTCTTTAAAGCGACAGCACCAATTTGGATGTGCCGTCGCAGAGCACGTCAAACTGTCCCACCGTCCCTCGGGACAGGGCTTGGGCTACACTGCTATTAGAACATTTCTTCATGCAACTAAAGTTGAACTCTCCTGCATACCTTTACCACCTTTCTACACGTTACATGTCTTTATTTATCCAGGCGAGTCAATTAAGAACAAATTCTTATTTACAATGATGGCCTGGCCAGTGATGAGTGGGAAGCGCGGTGAAATAAATAAAATAACAACAAAAAAACAGGACAAGATATCACAACACAGGGACATATGAGAAACACAAAAGTCAACAAAAGGGGAACAGATATCACATAGCGGGACAGAAACACATGGCAACAACACAACATTTAGTAAAAACAGGCAGCATAGATAGTAGACAGTCAGCAATAAATGTGATAGAATATCAGGTACAGTATAATAAAAATGTAAAGCCATAATTTCCTTAATTGACAGTGCCTTAAGGTGAAAAAGGGGGTTATCCAAATAATAAAATTATCCCCCCCAGAGATCCTTATAGCTGTGCTGCTCTTGAGGAATATCCCTGTGTGTCCCAAATTGGGGTGCACTATAGTGCACTATATAGTGCACTACTTTTGACCATAGTTCTATGGGCCCTGGTCAAAAGTAGTACACTAAATAGGGAAAAAGGGTGCCAGTTGAGATGCAGACCCTGTCTTGCAATAGGGCAGGAAGTGTTCGTTTGACCTACAACCTAATCATCTGACAGGTTAAAAGGGTCATCAGACAAGGGGCCCCAGGTCAGGTGCTGCAAGTTGAGAGTCAAGTTCCGACCAACGTAGACTTTAGAAGAGCTATGGGACGGACGGAAGTAGCGTATTGAAATGTCCTGTTTCTTCTTTCTTCGTGTCTTAAAACTCTAAACAACAACATGTACATGAGGACTAAACAGGGCTGTATGTTGGAGATAATCAACTTTATTGACTACGCATTTGAAGGACCATCAGCCAGACCTACAAACAGAGGGACATTGTAGAGACACTGAAGCGATAGATAATACTAAATGTCAAATTATTTAAAAGGAAAAACACTCAATCTTTTTTTTATTTTTTTAATAGTCCACTGTTGATACAGTCCCAAAATGTTTTTCATGTCAGCAGTCATTTTTCATCATCGTGATGATGTGGCCGGTGACACTTGAAAGTCCAATATCTTGAAAACTTGACTGCTGACATGCAAAATATTTTGGCACCGTATCATCAGTCGGACTAATGAAACAAATAAAAAAATATTGAGTTTGAATATACTTATTTTTTATGTCAGATAACATAGTTGATGGTGTAACCATATAGAAATGAGAAACTGATGACATAAAAGTTAAATATAACTGCCTTGTGGAGATTTGCTTACATGACCCAATTGGCATGCCTAAGCCGAAACATTTTCCATCAGGCGGTACTGTTCCAAGGACCCACACAGAATTACTTTCTTAAAAGTTTTTCTGTTGGGGTGTGTTAAATGTCACTTGAGCTAGTGACACAGATGTCAACAAAGGCTATATGAGGGTCGGGTGACTCGCGTATGACTCAGAGAGAAAAGAAAAGGCCCCAGACTAGCATCTGCGCTATGGTCCACGTGAAATATAAGAATGTCACAAGCACACACACACACACACACACACACACACACACACACACACACACACACACACACACACACACAAATAAGTAATGAAAAAGGTCAAGAAAATCCTGTGTTGTTGTTGTGGCTTTGCTGGGGTGGATGACGATGTTTGAGAATACGATCACACTTGTTGATGAGGGTGTATGGGTGAGTTCTGGTTGGTTTCTTTCACACAACAACTGAAGAGGAAATGTTTGTTTTTCTGTCTTCCCCAGTAATCACCCACATGCGAATGTCTTATTGTTGTAACCCTAAACCTAGCCTTAGCTGTTGCAGATGATACGTTTGTTGATAGTTTTAGCATTTATAGATCATCTATTGTGGATGACATCAACCATCTATTTGGGATTATGCAAATAAAGTGTTACTCCCTATATTATTATGTTCTTTTCTTATCATCAAAAGACTAGAACAACCATTTCAAAATAATGATATTTTATGCAATGGTAGGATTTATTGAATTTGTTCAGTGATATATTTAAGATGGATAGCTACCATCAAAGAAGATGAACCCACTTGACCCCTTCGGGCTCCTGAGTGGCACAGCGGTCTAAGGCATATACTGAAATTAGGCAAACAGATTAGAACAAGCAATTTTAACACACTGCGCTTTTAAGACTGAGGTTAGATAACAATGTTATTCCAATGACATTTAAGCACCCTGTTGAGACTGGTGAAGGTGTTGATTTGATGTGCACCTTGGATTTCCTTTGAGTATTTTATTGGAAAGCTACAGGCCAGATTTTTCATATCAATACAAAATACCAGTGTTATCATCAGCCATGGAAGATTAAATGTCATGTGAATCCCAGCCCACACCAATTGATAATCTAGACTTTAAAAAAATATTTTCCAGTCACTGATGTTGCTCAAAAGAATGAGTTTCTCTCTCTCCCCATTTCCCTTTGCCCCCAACCCACACACACACACACATACAGTGTGCCAGATTATCATGCTGCCTGAAGCTATTAATACAAAAACTAAGTTTTAAGTGAAATATTAGCTTTTGTCTAAAGCAGGTTTTCGCCTGCAGAATCAGTTTTGTTATACTCACAGACAATATTTTGACAGTTTTGGAAACTTTGGAGTGTTTTCTATCCTAATCTGTAATTTATATGCATATTCTACGATCTGGACCTGAGAAATAGTCCGTTTACCTTGTGAACGTTATTTTAAAAAATAAATAAAAAATCTGACCCCTAGCGTCAAGAGGTTTTAATGCAACCGCTGTGTCAGATTTCAAAAAAACTTTACAGAAAAAGCACACCATGCTATAATCTGAGTACAGCGCTCAGAGCCCAAATAATCCATAAAGATTTCCGCCATTTTTTGGAGTCAACAGAAGTCAGAAATAGCATTATAAATATTCACTTACCTTTGATGATCTTCATCAGAATGCACTCCCAGGAATCCCAGTTCCACAATAAATGTTTGTTTTGTTCGATATAGTCCATACCTTCATTTTGTTTGCGCGTTCAGTCCAGTAATCCACATTCATGAAGCGCAGGTCAGACGAAAAGTCAAACAATTCCATTACAGTTCGTAGAAACATGTCAAACGATGTATAGAATCAATCTTTAGGATGTTTTTAACATAAATCTTCAATAATGTTTCAACCGGAAAATTCCTTTGTCTTTAGAAATGCGATGGAAAGCAGGTCGCTCTCACGGGACTGCGCATTTTCAGCTCGTGCCAGACACCTGACTCAAAGAGCTCTCCTTCCCTCATTCTTCACAGTAGAAGCATCAAACAAGGTTCTAAAGACGGTTGACATCTAATGGAAGCCTTAGGAAGTGCAACATGACCAATATCCCACTGTATATTGGATAGGCAAACTTACAAACCTCAGATTTCCCACTTCAAGGTTGGAGTTTTTCTCAGGTTTTTGCCTGCCATATGAGTTCTGTTATACTCACAGACATCATTCAAACAGTTTTAGAAACTTCAGAGTGTTTTCTATCCAAATCTACTAATACCGTGCATATCTTAGCCTCTGAGCCTGAGTAGCAGGCAGGTTACTCTGGGCACCTTTTCATCCAAGCTACTCAATACTGCCAGCCAGCCATAAGAAGTTAACAGAGCAAAGTACAGAGAGATCCTTGATGAAAACCTGCTCCAGAGCGCTCAGAACCTCAGACAGGGGCGAAGGTTCACCTTCCAACAGGACAACAACCCTAAGCACGAAGCCAAGACAACGCAGGAGTGGCTTCGGGACAAGTCTCTGAATGTCCTTGAGTGGCCCAGCCAGAGCTCGAACTTGAAACCGATCGGACATCTCTGGAGAGACCTGAAAATAGCTGTGCAACGGACACTCCCCATCCAACCTGATTGAGCTTTAGAGGATCTGCAGAGAAGAATGGGAGAAACTCTCCAAATACATGTGTGCCATGCCAATACGGTCACCGCAACAGCCCTAGTATATACTAACAAGGCTTTTCAGCATATGTAGCATGTATTAAGTTTTGCCCGTACTAAGCTTTTAAATCAGCAAGGGATTTCTGCATTGCTTTAAAATCTGACTGTAGTTTTGACACAGCCAGATCGAAAGTCGGGAACAGGCGTCAGAGCTCAGGCCTATCAAAGACAACATATGTGTCAAGTATAGTCTCTCTCCGGTGCTCTAGGTCGCCAGGCTCCCGCACCTCAGCCGGTTCGACAGGTTCCCGCGCCTCAGCATAGGTGACCGGTCCGCCCCTGATCCCCTGGATCATCATTATGGTCAGGGAGGGGTACAGTCACGTATACTACCTCTCCGGCCCTCTAGGTCATCAGGGTGTATACTCCCTCTCCGACGCTCTAGGTCACCAGGCTGCTCATTATGGCGGACACCTGTCACCTTCGTTACGCGCACTAGCGCATCAGACTCACCTGGACTCCATCACCTCCTTGATTACCTTCCCTATATATGTCACTCCCTTTGGTTCCTTCCCCAGGCATTATTGTTTCTGTTTCAGTTTCATGTCTGTGCGTTGTTCGTGGTTTCTTGTTTTGTATTACGTTACGTTTATTTATGAAATATTCACTCCCTGTACTTGCTTCCCAACTCTCAGCACACATCGTTACAATATGCAATAAAATAGCATGATCAACAGTATCAAAAGCTTTTGACAGGTCCATAAACAAAGCAGCACATTTTATTTTAGTGTCTAAAACATTGACAAGATCATTAACAACTAAAGTGATTGCTGTAATAGTGCTATGCCTAGGCCTAAACCCTGATTGTGTCTTGCCCTGACCTTAGTTATCTATGTTTTCTTTATTATTTTGGTTAGGTCAGGGTGTGACTAGGGTGGGTTTGCTGGTTTTGTTGTATGTCTAGGGGTTTTGATATGTCTAGGTATATGTAGGTCTATGGTGGCCTGAATTGGTTCCCAATCAGAGGCAGCTGTTTATGGTTGTCTCTGATTGGGGATCATATTTAGTTTGCGGGTTATTATTCTATGTTTAGTTGCCTGTCTGCACTAGCCATATTAGCTTCACGGTTTGTTTTGTTCAATGTTCATTCTTTTAATAAAGAAGAATGTACGCTTACTACGCTGCGCCTTGGTCTCCTCCCTACAACGGCCGTGACAGATTGGTTTACTTTCAAAATACATTTCTCAGATATTTTTTTTTTACCAAGGATTAGAGAATCTTAGCTAGACAAGGAAGCCTTGAAATGGGGTGATAAATATTAACATCACTACAATCCCGCCCTTATGGAGTGGCAGCACTAGAGCTGATTTCCATACTTATGGAATATGTCCTGATAACAATGTTAGATAAAAAAATGTGGGTTATTGAGCCAACAATGATGGGCGCTGCACACCTAAGCAGACCAGGATCCAATTGGTCAGCCCCTGTGGATTTATTGTTGTCTATTGCTAGTAAAGCATCAAGTACTTTTTCTTCTCTGAATGGCCTAATTCACTTCTTTAATCATTCAGCAGGTTTCCCCTATCAGCATCCAGCACAATATCATTGTGAATTGGCTTAGAAGTTCTTTCAAGGAGTTGAAACAAAAATGGTGATTACATTCATCAATGATGGAATGTGACGTAATGAGGCCAGTGTCTAAATTAATTTGTTGTGATAAAGAGAAGTTAGTAGAACCTTCTGGGGATTTGACAGTTTTCCAGAATTTGGTGGGTTTCCCATTACAATCCGAAAGAGCGCTTGCATAATAATCTGATTGAGCCTTTCTGATTTGTCTTACGGTTGCTTAAAAGCTTGCCTGTCCGGGCCTAAGCCTGTGTTCCTGGCCTCGACCTAAGCATCATGTCTTTTATTAATGACTTCCGATAATTCAAGAGTGTACCAGGCATTCAATCTACTGTACCTTTCACCCTTAATTATTTGAATGGAGCATGATTATTCACAATATTATTGAAGACATCTGAAAAAAGGATCAATGCTAAATCAGGTTCAGGGACAGCTGAAATACAATCAAGATCATGTAAAAAAAAGCCTGGTCACTGAAGTTTTTAAAGTTCCTCTTTGTGATAACACTAGGCTTAGATTAGTGTATTCTCTAACACAAACAACTGGGCAATGATAACTAACATCTTTGGTGAAGACACCAATAGAAACATATTTCTTTAGAGTTGGGTCGTGTAGGCCTATTCAACAGCTGGGTTAGGTTTGGATCATTACACACGTCTTTTAGATTATCTGAACCCTGCATTTCCCAATCATAATTTAGGTACCCAGGATAATAACTTCTGATTTAGTAAACGAATACAGCAAACTAGTTAACTCATCGAGTGCACAAAAGGTTAGAGGATGGTAGACCCCCCCCCCCCAAAACAAAGATAGTAGCTTAAATGTTTTGGCAAGGGGCATGGATTTCACTAAAGTGACAAATGATTTTGAATAAAATTCACCAACACCACCTCTACCCTGTTTGTCCGCTTTGAACACATTATAAACCTCAATATTAATATCAGTCCAAAATATCCCCAGAGATCCATGTGTCAGTCAATACCAGAATGTCCGGATTCGTCTGCATAGCCCAGATCTTGATGTAATCCATTTTAGGAAGTAAGCTCCTAATATTCAGATGCAGCAACCCTTTACGATTTTATTGACTCAAGACATTTCAGCTTTTCATTTTTAATTAATTTGTAACAATTTCTACAAATATAATTCCACTTTGACATTGTGGGGTATTGTGCGTAGGCCTGTGACAAAAATCTCAATATAATCCATTTAAAATGCAGGCTGTATCACAACAAAATGTGGAAAAAGTCAAGGGGTGTGAATACTTTCTGAAGGCACTGTATAGCTTTTGGACTCTCAAAAAGACATGATAACCCAAACTGTGGTGTCTTTTTCAGTCAAATTAATTTAATGTGTCCTCTTCTTGATGCTTTTCCAACCATTGTGAATTGATCCTGAACATAACTGATACAAACACTCTGTACTATTGAGAGATAAAATCTACCTCAGTTATTAAAACATCCAGATGAGCTTACATATGGCATCAAGGTATTGATTTCTCGGTCACAGAGAGGAGGATGGAATAAAGCATGTGTTTTACCTGTGTGGCATCTGATTTATCTACCATCCCCTAAACCAGTTCAATTTCAAGTGAGCAAACCCCTGACTAAAGTAAGGCATAGAATAATGACACGGCTGTTTTTGTACTCCAGTAGGTTTATACAGATTACCTAATCATGTTGTTTAGGTTTACGTGAGTGAAAGAATGCTATGTTTTGATATTTTATGTAACTGGTCTCATCATGTTTATGAATTACACAGTGAAAGTGAAGATATATCACCCTAAGCGGACCTCACCGGTATTAGATGCTGCAACATGAGTCAAAGGTCACTTCAGTGCAGAACAACATTGGCTTATGTATGACTTTGTGATTTAGACTCACCAAATAATATTAAAGACTAGCTAATAACGATGATCAAGGTAAGAACAGACATAGCTATAACGTTCTACTTGTGTTTGATAAAACTGTCGTGGCATTATGCTATTGTATGTAACTTTAGATATGCATTGATTTGATTACAGGTACGTTGGCTGCAGTCATTAAAACTAGTTTTTCAACCACTCCACAAATGTCTTGTTAACTAACTATAGTTTTGGCAAGTCGGTTAGGACATCTACTTTGTGCATGACAGAAGTCATTTTTCCAACAACTGTTTACAGACAGATTATTTCACTGTATGGGTCCAGTGGGTCAGAAGTTTACATACACCAAGTTGACTGTGCCTTTAAAAAGCTTGGAAAATTTCAGAAAATGATGTAATGGATTTAGAAGCTTCTGATAGGCTAATTTACATAATTTGAGTCAATTGGACGTGTACCTGTCGATCTATTTCAAGGTCTACCTTCAAACTCAGTGCCTCTTTGCATGACATCATGGGAAAATCAAAAGAAATCAGCCAAGACCTCAGAAAAAATGGTATACCTCCACAAGTCTGGTTCATCCTTGGGAGCAATTTCCAAATGCCTGAAGGTACCACGTTCATCTGTACAAACAATAGTACACAAGTATAAACACCATGGGACCACTTAGACGTCATACCGCTCAGGAAGGAGACGTGTTCTGTCTCCTAGAGATGAACGTACTTTGGTGCGAAAAGTGCAAATCAATTCCAGAACAACAGCAAAGGACCTTGTGAAGATGCAGGTTGAAACAAGTACAAAAGTATCGATATCCACAGTAAAACGAGTCCTATATCGACATAACCTGATAGGCTGCTCAGCAAGGAAGAAGCCACTGCTCCAAAACCTCCATAAAAAAGCCAGACTACGGTTTGCAACTGCATATGTGGACAAAGATCGTACTTTTTGGAGAAATGTCCTCTGAACTGATTAAACAAAAATAGATCTGTTTGGCCATAATGACCATCGTTTTGTTTGGAGGAAAAAGGTGGAGGCTTGCAAGCCGAAGAACACCATCCCAACCGTGAAGCACGGGGGTGGCAGCATCATGTTGTGGGGGGCTTTGCTGCAGGAGGGACTGGTGCACTTCACAAAATAGATGGCATCGTGAGGAAAGAAAATTATGTGGATATATTGAGGCAACATCTCAAGACATCAGTCAGGAAGTTAAAGCTGGGTCACAAATGGGTCTTCCAAATGGACAATGACCCCAAGCATACTTACAAAGTTGTGGCAAAATGGCTTAAGGACAACAAAGTCAAGGTATTGGAGTGGCCATCACAAAGCCCTAGCCCTCAATCCCTTAGAAAATTTGTGGGCAGAACTGACAAAGCGTGTACGAGCAAGGAGGCTTACAAACCTGACACAGTTACACCAGCTCTGTAAGGAGCTGTCAGGGAGAATGGGCCAAAATTCACCCAACTTATTGTGGGAAGCTTGTGGAAGGCTAACCAAAACGTTTGACCTAAGTTAAACAATTTAAAGGCAATGCTACCAACCACTAATTGGGTGTATGTAAACTTCTGACCCACTGGGATTGTGATGAAATAAATAAAAGCTGAAATAAATCATTCTCTCTACTATTATTCTGACATTTCACATTCTTAAAATAAAGTGGGGATTCTAACTGACCTAAGACAGGGAATTTTTACTAGGACTAAATGTCAGGAATTGTGAAAAACTGAGTTTAAATGTATTTGGCTAAGGTTTATGTAAACTTCTGACTTCAACTGTATATAATGAATTAAAATGCACTGGGAACCGAACAAAACTTATTGAGAAACAAACAAGGTGTCCCTTTAAATGCAAGTGAACCCCAAAACCAATTGTTACACAAATGTTCTATTTTACGTTTCCAACTTACACACACACACACAGCTATCATCAAGTTTACAATTAATTAAAAAGTGCTCCACACTCATTAAGAAAGAAAAACAAATATTTGAAGATTTCTTTTCGAAAACGCTATTTGTGTTTTTTCACCAGAAATGATTGCTTATGCGTACCTTCATGTGTGTGTAAAATATTACTGTTCTCCGATTTTTTTATTCAAAGATATCCGTGTGTATATAAAAAAAATGTTTTGTTGCTAAATGCTATATACCCATTGTTTAGCTGGAATGGAATGTTGTATACTGTATATTTGACTGTGATATGTGGTTGTCTAACTTAGGTATCTTAGGATGAATGCACTAATTGTCTGACTGGATAAGAGCATATACTAAATTACTAAAATGCCTAATTTCAGTGGTTTACCTACAGATCTCATGTTACTGTATTGATTCATTTTTTAAATAAATAATTTGTACAGTTCTTTTATATAAAATGCATAGTGAACAAAAATATAAACGCAACATTTAAAGTGTTGGTCTCATGTTTCATGAGCTGAAATGAAAGATCCAAGACATTTTCCATATGCACAAAAAGCTTATATCTCTCAATTTCTTTGCACAAATTAGTTTACATCAAATTAAAGAGCAGCAGTAAAATAGCAATAGCGAGACTATATACAGGGGTTACCGATACAGAGTCAATGTACGGGGGCACCGGTTAAATGAAGTAGTATGTACATGTAGGTAGAGTTATTGGAGTGACTATGTATAGATGACAACAGAGAGTAGCAGTGGTGTAAAGAGGGGGTGAGGGGGAAGGGGGGGGCACTGCAAATTGTCTGGGTAGCCATTTGACTAGATGTTCGGGTGTCTTATGGCTTGGGGGTAGAAGCTGTTAGAACCTCTTGGACCTTGACTTGGCGCTCCGGTAACGCTTTCCATGCAGTAGCAGAGAGAACAGTCTATGACTAGGGTGGCTGGAGTCTTTATACCAAGCGGTGTCAGAGGAATTGTCAGAGGTCCTGGATGGCAGGAAGCTTAGCCCAAGTGATGTACTGGGCAGTTGCCATAACAGGCAGTGATGCAACCAGTCAGGAAGCTCTCGATGGTGCAGCTGTAGAACCTTTTGAGGATCTGAGGACCCATGCTAAATCTTTTCAGTCTCCTGACGGGGAATAGGTTTTGTCGTGCCCTCCTCACGACTGTCTAGGTGTGCTTGAACCATGTTAGTTTGTTGGTGATGTGGACACCAAGGAACTTGAAGCTCTCAACCTGCTCCACTGCAGCCCCGTCGATTAGAATGGGGGTGTGCTCAGTCCTCCTTTTCCTGTAGTCCACAATCATCTCCATTGTCTTGATCATGTTACGGGAGAGGTTGTTGTCCTGGCACCACATGGCCAGGTCTCTGACCTCCTCCCTATAGGCTGTCTCGTCGTTGTCGGTGATCAGGCCTACCACTGTTGTGTCATCATCAAACTTAATGCTGGTGTTGGAGTCGTGCCTGGCCGTGCAGTCATGGGTGAACAGGGAGTACAGGAGGGCACTGAACACCCACCCCTGAGGGTGCCCCTGTGTTGAGGATCAGCGTGGCGGATGTGTTGTTACCTACCCTTATCACCTGGGTGTGGCCTGTCAGGAAGTCCAGGATCCAGTTGCAGAGGGAGGTGTTTAGTCCCAGGGTCCTTAGCTTAGTGATGAGCTTTGAGGGCACTATGGTGTTGAATGCTGAGCTGTAGTCAATGAATAGCATTCTCACATAGGTGTTCCTTTTGTCCAGGTGGGAAATGGCAGTGTGGAGTGCAATAGAGATTGCATCATCTGTGGATCTGTTAGGGCGGTATGCAAATTGGAGTGGGCCTAGGGTTTCTGGGATAATGGTGTTGATGTGAGCCATGACCAGCCTTTAAAAGCACTTCATGGCTACAGACGTGAGTGCTATGGGTCGGTATTCATTTAGGCAGGTTACCTTAATGTTCTTGGGCACAGGGAGTATGGTGGTCTGCTTAAAACATGTTGGTATTACAGACTCGGACAGGGAGAGGTTGAAAATGTCAGTGATGACACTTGCCAGTTGGACATCGCATGCTCGCAGTACACATCCTGGTAATCCGTCTGGCCCTGCTGCCTTGTGAATGTTGACCTGTTTAAAGATCTTACTCACATCGGCTGTGGAGAGCGGGATCACATAGTCTTCCGGAACAGCTGGTACTCTCACGCATGTTTCAGTGTTATTTGCCTCGAAGCGGGCATAGTAGTTTAGCTCATCTGGTAGGCTCGTGTCACTGGGCAGCTCTTGGCTGTGCTTCCCCTTGTAATCTGTAATGGTTTGCAAGCCCTGTCACATCCGACCATCGTCAGAGCCGGTGTAGTACGATTCGATCTTAGTCCTGTATTGATGCTTTGCTTGTTTCATGGTTCGTCGGAAGGCATAGCGGGATTTCTTATAAGCTTCCGGGTTAGAGTCCCGCTCCTTGAAAGCGGCAGCTCTAGCCTTCCGCTCAATGCGGATGCTGCCAGTAATCCATGGCTTCTGGTTGGGGTATGTACGTACAGTCACTGTGGGGACGATGTCACTGATGCACTTATTGATGAAGCCAATGACTGATGTGATGTACTCTTCAAAGCCATCGGAGGAATCCCGGTATATATTCCAGTCTGTGCTAGCAAAACAGTCCTGTAGCTTAGCATCTGCTTCCACTTTTTTATTGATCGAGTCACTGGTGCTTCCTGCTTTATTTTTTGCTCGTAAGCAGGAATCAGGTGTATAAAATTATGGTCAGATTTGCCAAATGGAGGTCGGGGGAGAGCTTTGTATGCGTCTCTGTGTTTGGAGTATAGGTGGTCCAGAGTTCATTTTCCTCTGGTTGCACATTTAATTAACATGCTGATAGAAATTTGGTAGAACGGATTTAAGTTTCCCTGCATTAACCTTTTCTCAATATAGGGGGTGCTGTTTCAACGTTACCATTTATCGTTCCCAAATTAAACTGCCTCGTACTCAATTCTTGCTCGTACAATATGCATATTATTATTACTATTGGATAGAAAACCATCTCTAGTTTCTAAAACCGTTTGAATTATGTCTGTGGGTGAAACAGAACTCTTTCTGCAGCGAAATTCATGACAGGAACTGCGAAGGTCTGAAAACGAGGCTCTGTTCTCAGATCAGTTTAAAGCTCTGTATGTATCCTATGGGTCGACATGAACTGCACCCGCCTTCCCCTGGATGTCAGTAACCAATGAGAATTGGAATGGAGTTTCTACGTAGATCTCAGACCTTATAAAAGGACATGGCATGGGGGGTGCGCTCCTTTCGACGTTCGTCAAGACGCAATGGAGGACCTCAGGATGGCATGCTCAAAAGCTCTCGTTATAGGCCTAAGTTATATCCGTCTGTGATTTAATTCGATATAGGTGTTAGAAACATCATAACGAAGTTATTTTAAACCGAGTTATATCAGTTTATGCGAGTATATTGCTATTTTCGGAATTTCCTTAGTATTGCGTTTTTCACATAGCTATTGTTAGCTGCTAGTTCCAAAGTTGAAGACGACGTTTTACAACCGAGCAACGATTCTTTTGGACAAAGGACACCTTGCCCAAGATTCTGATGGAAGCTCGTCCAAAAGTAAGAGCTATTTATGATGTTATTCCGTATTTATGTGGAAAAATGTAAATGGATTTGTCCGCCATTAATTGCGGCACTAGTCTGGCTGTAACGCACACTGTATGTCTAGTAACGTTAATTTTAAAAATCTAACTCAGCGGTTGCATTAATAACTAATGCATCTTTCATTTGCTGTCCAACCTGTATTTTTTAGTCAAGTTCACGATTATTTATTGATTAGAGTAGGTGCCTCTCCAAGATGGCGCCGGCCAGAATGCATGAACTGTTGCTACTGTTCACATTGTATAACCACGATTTGTGCTGCTAAATATGCACATTTTCGAACAAAACCTATATGCATTGTGTAATATGATGTTACAGGACTGTCATCTGATGAAGTATATCAAGGTTAGTCCAATTATATATATTTTGCTGGATTGTTACGATCGCTAACATTTGCTGCTGGTAAATGCGGTTGTGTTTCTGGCTATTGGGGTAAGCTAATATAATGCTATATTGTGTTTTCGCTGTAAAACACTTAAAAAATCTGACATATTGGCTGGATTCACAAGATGTTGGGCTTTCATTTGCTGTACGCTGTGTATTTTTCAGAAATGTTTTATGATGAGTAATTAGGTATTTGACGTTGGTCTCTGTAATTATTCTGCCTGCATCGACGCTATTTCAGATTGCAGCTGCAATGTAGAACTGTGATTTATACCTGAAATATGCAACTTTTTCTAACAAAACATATGCTATACAATAAATATGTTATCAGACTGTCATTTGATGAAGTTGTTTCTTGGTTAGTGGCTATTTATATCTTTATTTGGTCGAAATTGTGATAGCTACCTTTGCAGGAAAAGAATGGTGGGAAAAAAAAGTTGAGTCTTTTGCTATCGTGGTTAGCTAATAGATTTACATATTGTGTCTTCCCTGTAAAACATTTTAAAAATCAGAAATGATGGCTGGATTCACAAGATCTGTATCTTTCATCTGGTGTCTTGGACTTGTGATTTAATGATATTTAGATGCTAGTATTTACTTGTGGCGCTATGCTAGGCTATGCTAGTCAGCTTTTTTTACTGATGGGGGTGCTCCCGGATCCGGGATGAGTACTAAGTAGAAGTTAAAGTCCCCGGCTACTAGGAGCGCCGCCTCTGGGTGAGCGTTTTCTTGTTTGCTTATGGCTTAATACAGCTCATTCAATGCTGTTTTAGTGCCAGCCTTTGACTGTGGTGGTATGTAAACAGCTACAAAGAATACAGATGAAAACTCTCTTGGTAGGTGGTCTACAGCTTATCATGAGATACTCTACCTCAGGCGAGCAATAGCTCGAGACTTCCTTAGATATCGTGCACCAGCTGTTGTTTACAAAAATACATAGACCGCCGCCCCTTGTCTTACCAGGCGCCACTGTTCTATCTTGCCGGTACATCGTATAACCAGCCAGCTGTATGTTGATATTGTCGTCATTCAGCCACAACTCCGTGAAGAATAAGATGTTACTGTTTTTAATGTCCCGTTAATATTCCGCGTAACTCGTTGATTTTATTCCCCAAAGATTGCACGTTTTCTAGCAGAATGGAGGGAAGTGGGGGTTTATTCGATCGCATACAAATTCTGAGAAGGCAGCCCGACCTTCGGCCCCTCTTTCTCTACCTCCTCTTCACGCAGATCACGGGGATCGGGGCCTATTCCCGAGGAAGCAGAATATCCTTCGCGTCGGGCTCGTCAGAGTCGTGAAAGGAAGAAAAAGGATTCTGCTAGTTTGTGGTGAGTAATCGCAGTCCTGATGTCTGGAAGTTCTTTTCGGTCATAAGAGATGGTAGCATCAACATTATATACAAAATAAGTACAAAAATATGTTACAAACAACGCAAATAAACAAACAAAAAACACAATCGGCTGGGGGCATGTAAAACGTCTTCCTTCTTCTCCGGCACCGTAAAACATCCTTGTTAGTGAGCATTTCTTATTTGCCAAGATAATACATCCACCTGTGTCATATCAAGAAACTGTTTAACTTCTCTGGGATATGTGGGACGGTAGTGTCCCACTTGGCCAAAAGCCAGAAAAAATGTAGCGCGCCAAATTCAAATATATTACTATAAAAATCAATCTTTCATGAAATCACACATGAAAGACACCAAATTAAAGCTACACATGTTGTGAATCCAGCCAACATGTCTGATTTCAAAAAGGATTTACGGCGAAAGCACACCAAACGATTATGTTAGCTCAGTACATAGCCACAGAAAAACACAGCCATTTTCCAGCCAAAGATAGTAGTCACAAAAAGCAGAAATAGAGATGAAATTAATCACTAACCTTTGATGATCTTCATCAGATGACACTCATAGGACATCATGTTACACAATACATTTATGTTTTGTTCGATAATGTGCATATTTATATCCACAAATCTCGGTTTACATTGGCGCCATATTCAGAAATGCCTACAAAATATCCGGAGAAATTGCAGAGAGCCACGTCAAATAACAGAAATACTCATCATAAACTTTGATGAAAGATACACTTGTTCTTAATGCAACCGCTGTGTCAGATTTAAAAAAAACTTTACGTAAAAAGCACACCATACAATAATCTGAGACGACGCTCAAAAATAACGACATTTCTCCGCCATGTTGGAGTCAACAGAAATACGAAATTACATCATAAATATTCCCTTACCTTTGATGATCTTCATCAGAATGCACTCCCAGGAATCCTAGTTCCAAAATAAATCGTTGTTTTGTTCGATAATGTCCATTACTTATGTCTAAGTAGCTACTTTTGCTAGCATGTTTAGTGCACATGTCCAAACGCTCGCGCAGATGCAGGCGAACTCGGACGAAAACTTCAAAAAGTTATCTAACAGGTCGAATAAACTGGTCAAACTAAGTAGAGAATCAATCGTCAGGATGTTGTTATCATAACTATCCAATAACGTTCCAACCGGAGAATTCCTTTGTGTCTCTAGAAGTTATGGAAAGCAAGACGATATCGTTTGGAACACGCATGACCAGGAACTGGCATTCTGCCAGACCAATGACTGAAACACCTCCCATCCGGCCCACATCACACTAGAGGCTTCATTCAGCGTTCTACAGACTGTTGACATCTAGTGGAAGGCATAGGAAGTGCAAACAGATCCATATCTTACAGGGAATTGAATAGGTGATGAGTTGAACATTGACCAGTCTCAGAATTCTCACTTCCTGTTTGGATTTTTTCTCAGGTTTTTGCCTGCCATATGAGTTCTGTTATACTCACAGACATCATTCAAACAGTTTTAGAAACTTCAGAGTGTTTTATATCCAATAGTACTAGTAATATGCATATATTAGCATCTGGGATAGAGTAGGAGGCAGTTCACTATGGGCACGCAATTCATCCAAAAGTGAAAATGCTGCCCCCTAACACAAAGAAGTTAAACAGCATTACCATTACACAGGTGCACCTTGTGCTGCGAACAATAAAAGGTTACTGTCACAAGACACAATGACACAAATGTCTGTGCAATTCTCATACTGACTGCAGGAATGTCCAACAGAGCTGTTGCCAGAGAATTTAATGTTAATTTCTCTACCATAAGCTGCCTCCAACGTCTGCCAGAGAATTTGACAGTACGTCCAACCGGCCTCACATTCGCAGACCATGTGTAACCACGCCAGCTCAGGACCTCCACATCCTGCTTCTTCACCTGCGGGATCGTCTGAGGGAGATGGGTGGGGGGTGCTGAGGAGTATTTCTGTCTGTAATAAAGCCCTTTTGTGGGGAAAAAACGAATTCTGATAGTCTGGGCCTGTCTCCCCAGTGGGTGGTCCTATGCCCTCCCAGGCCCACCCATGGCTACTCCCCTGCCCAGTCATGTGAAATCCATAGATTACGGACACATGGATTTATTCAAATTGACTAGTTTCTTTCTATGAACTGTAACTCAGTAAAATCTTTGAAATTGTTGCATTTTATATTTTTGTTAGGTATAGTTATTTGATTACATTTGACTGTGCTTAGATAGTGAAAAAACACACTCATCTCTTTCATAAGTTATTTTTAAACAATACAAGCATATTTACCAACATTGCTGAAATTGGATATATAGCATTTTGGAAAGAAACTCTTCATTTGTCCTTTTAAATACCTGTGAACCCCAAATTGAATTGCCACTTCCATAGTCACAAAATGCTGTGTTCATGATGTCATTGGACACTTAAAACATTTTAAAATACATTTCCTATTTACATTTCAAACTTACACACACTAATTATTTTTGAACGTCATACAAAACTGCTCTTGCCGATACGCAGAGAGCATATAAACGGAGCAGGAAAGAAAATAGTTCATCTCACAAAGCACATCACTTGCTTGAATTAGGTATGTTAACCTGTGGCAGGTCAAGCATTGAAAAATTACTTGAAGGATTGGTTAGGGAGGCAAGGATCAGACTCAAGGTCTCAAGATAAGGTCAGAGGTTAAGAAATTGACCTCTGCTTGGTTATGGTATGTCTGGTCTTCCTTTCCCAGTGAGACTCCTTGTTCGCACCCATTAACACCTTGCAGAAATTACTAGATGTATAAATCAAATCCATTCTCGTTATGTACAACACATTTGACACAATGGTTGTGACGCAACAGAGTTTTCTGCACAAAAAATTTTTACGCAAAGGTTGTCGAGACAAACATTTTTGTTCAGACACTGTTGTATCTATACTGAACAAAAATATAAACGCAACATGCAACAATTTCAACGATTTTACTGAGTTACAGTTCATATAAGGTTATCAGTCAATAGAAAATAAATTCCATAAGCCCTAATTTATTGATTTCACATGACTGGGCATGGGCGCATTCATGGGTGGGCCTGGAAGGGCATCGGTCCACCCACTTGGGAGCCAGGCCCACTCATTGGGGAGCCAGGCCTAGCCAATCATAATGAGTTTTTGTCCCTCAAAAGGACTTTATTACAGACATAAATACTTCTCAGTTTCATCAGCTGTCCAGGTGGCTGGTCTCAGACAATCCCGCAGGTGAAAAAGACGGATTTGGAGGTCCTGGGCTGGCGTGATTACACGTGGTCTGTGTTTGGGAGACCGGTTGGACGTACTGCCAAATTCTTTAAAACGAAGTTGAATGTGGATTATAGTAGAGAACGTAACATTAATTTCTCTTGCAACAGCTCTGGTAGACATTCCTGCAGTCAGCATGCCAATTGCACGCTCACTCAAAACTTTAGACATCTATGGCATTGTGTTGTGTGACAAAACTGCACATTTTAGAGTGGCCTTCTATTATTCCTAGCACAAGGTGCATCTGTGTAATGATCATGCTGTTCATCTACAGGATCGGGTTCCCCCACGCGGGATTGTTGAGCTAATGTGCACCAATGTGATTAGCATGATGTTGTAAGAACAATAACTTTTCCCAGGACATAGACATGTCTTATATGTGCAGAAAGCCTAAATTATTGTTAGTCTAACTGCACTGTCCAATTTACAGTAGCTATTACAGTGAAAAAACACCATGCTATTGTTTGCGGAGAGTGCACAACAACAAAAAAACTTATCACGGCAACTGGTTTGATACATTCACGTCTGCAGGTAAATAATGTATTTACATTTAATAATCTTGCTCTGATTGGTCATCCTGAGGGTCCCAGAGATAAAATGTAGGATATTTTTGTTTGATAAAATCCATTTTCATATTCAAATGTAGGAACTGGGTTCCACACTTTGAACCCACGCTGTGTCTGCCCCCCCCCCATCTAGATGTGTGAGGGTTAGTGTCTTTCTGTAGGGAAGCTAATTATCCATCATGTATGACATTCCTGGGAGTGTGTAAACTTACATTTTTGTATGTTCTCTAGTTATATACTTGAAAATGTATCAATTGACCAATTAGGCACATTTGGGATGACTTGATACACCATTTTTAAAAGTAATGCAATGGTTCATTGGATCAGTCTAGAACTTGGCACATACAATGCTGCCATCTAGTGGCCACAATCTAAATTGTGCCTAGACTCCTAAGTGATATAACGGCCTTTCTCTTGCATTTCAAAGATGATGAATTTCTTTTTTAATAGATGTTTTTTTCTTTGTATTATCCTTTAGCAGATCTAATGTGTTATTCTTTTACATTAATTTCACATTTCCACAAACTTCAAAGTGTTTCCTTTCAAATGTATCAAGAATATGCATGTCCTTGCTTCAGGTCCTGAGCTACAGGCAGTTAGATTTGGGTATGTCATTTAAGGCGAAATTGAAAAAAAGGGTACGATCCTTTCAACTTCTTCATATGCCACACCTGTCAGGTTGATGGATTATCTTGGCAAAGGAGAAAAGCTCACTAAGAGGGAAGTAAACAAACTTGTGCACAACATTTGAGAGAAACAAGCTTTTTGTGTGTATGGAACGTTTCTGGGATTTTTATTTCAGCTCATTAAATATTGGACTAACACTTTACATTTTGCTTTTAATATTTTTGTTCAGTAGAAAAAATATCAGTTGTATCACAACCATTGTGTCATATCAGTATATCAGTTGTATAACCTCCGTGTGTACAGCAGAGGAGGCTGGTGGGAGGAGCTATACGAGGACGGGCTCATTGTTGACTCTGTTCCATTCTAGCCATTACAATGAGCCTGTCCTCCTATAGCTCCTCCCACCAGCCTCCACTGGCGTACAGGGCCTTAGACATGCAACACTGTCTCTCCCATTCTCTTCTAGGCAGGTCTTGAGAAACTTGGCTGCGTGGTGAAAATGATCAGCAATGGAATCCCTATGATCTTCTGCCAGCCAGACTGAAGCGTCTCGCTCTAAGGGTACACCATTAAACTGCAAGGGTATTATTTAGCTCCAGCCGTTAGTGAACAGCTTAGACGTCAAGTGTGGAATCTCACAGAGGGAGATGTGGAGAAATGAGAGGCAGGGTTTGATCTCGGTTTATTGTGGTGAGAGAGAGAGAAGGAGGAGGAAGAGGAGGAGGAGGAGGAGGAGGAGGTGGTGAAAGTAGGAAAGAGAATAGAAAAGGCTTGTGTGGTGTCAGTGTTCATTTTGTCAGCTATTACAGTTTTAGTCATAGTTTTTGTCTTAAAATACCTTTTAGTCTTATATATATTTTAGTAATTTCATCCCTCGTTAGTTTTAGTTACTATGAGTCGAAGAAAACTGGATAATTTTAGTTTAGTCATAGCCATTTTAGTCACATAGTCAGAGTATTTTTTTTCTATTGAATATTTATTCTAACTTCCATCATGTGCACATTCATATAGCCTTATCCAACTAGGCCTACTACACTGTAAACCCCAATGTGCTGTCATTAGTAAACATTTTGCAGTCATTACTGAAACTGATAGTCACTGTGACCCTATCGGGCAGGGGTATTCAACTCTTACCCTACGATGTCCGCAGCCTGCTAGTTTTCTTTTCAACCTGATAACTAATTGCACTCACCTGGTGTCCCAGGTCTAAATCAGTCCCTGATTGGAGGGCAACCATGAAAACACAGTGGAACTGGCTTCCAGAGTTGAATTTGAGTGCTGTAGGGTCCAGATTTGAGTTTTATCAGCTCATCAGCTTTATCAGCCACGCCTCCAATATAATTTCCAAGTGTGCCTTGCCTTTTTGAGTAATTTGTAGAGTTACCACCCATGACTGTATTTGTTAGCGATAGAGACATGGTTGTTGAATTTATTCCTTTGCAGTACTGTGGCCTTCACCAAGTGAGTGTCTTGGCAAATGTTATCATTATAATTACATGTATAATGTATTGTATATCTCATAAGGTCTTATTTTATGGCCTAGTTTTACCCTAATACAGTTGCCTGAAACTCATGGTTTACAGGCTACATCAGGCTTGCAAAACACATTCTCCAAATTCCAAGATTGAAAAAAAAATCTTGGTTGAAGGAGTTCCAGGAATCTAGCAAGTAGTATTTCCCACGGAAATGTGCCTGAATTTTGGAACCCTACCTTCAAGTCACATTATACTGGCTTGCAAAGTGATGTGTAATTCCTATTGGAATCCAGCCAGAGATTCAACTGTTGGATATCCAACAGTTGAAATGCGACTCGAGCCATTTCCCCTAACATCTGTGCTGCTTCTCTGTGTAGTCCGCACAGCTGATGTAAGAAAGTGCTTGAGTCTCATAAAATGTAATATAACATTGCGTTTGTTTGAAGTGACACAATGTCATTTTAGGGCATTTTAGCTAACTCTTTTCCAAGCCTTTACCCAATTCTCCTAACTTTCTACATTAATTATCCTAACCTGATGGGTAAGTTCTCCTAACCTACCACGAAAAGTCAAATCTGGCAAAATCTGTATCCTTTCTAATCAAAACCGTGCAGCATGGCTGTACCTCCACTACCATGCCTCCCCTCAACGCTAATCCAAGCCAGCATGAGGAACACCAGCTAGGGTAATAAATTCCAGCTGAACACAGTTCCCTTAACGAGGGTGTGGCAGCCCTCTTATTAACTTCATAAAGACTTTAATGCAGGGCCCTTCAACCCTGTTCCTGAGCGAATGGAATGATACCATTCCACTTTTTCCGCTCCAACCGTTATCACGAGCCCATCCTCCCCAAATACGGTGCCACCAACCTCCTTTGCTGGAGCGCTACCCTCCTGTAGGTTTTAGCTCCAACCTCAGTTGTAACTAACCTGATTCAGCTAATTATTAGAATCAGGTCCGCAAGATTATGGTTGGACCTAAAACCTACAGGATGGTAGCTCTCCAGGGACAGGGTTGGAGAGCCCTGCTTTAATATGTGCAGTTCTCACTCTGAGCAGTAAACCACATTGGAGATAAAATGGCGGAAACAAATGTGGAGCTTGAATCCAATGCTGTTGGAAAAAAAGGATGAGTGGAATTTAAACGCAATATGATACAATTTCACATTTTTTACTGAGTTACAGTTTGTATAAGAAAATCTGTAAATTTAAATAAATTCACTACGCCCTAATCTTTGGATTTCATATGACTGGGAATACAGATATGTATCTGTTGATCAAAGATACCTTAAACAAAAAGGTAGGTGAGTGGATCAGAAAACCAGTCACTATCTGGTGTGACCACCATTTGCCTCATGCAGCGCGACACATCTCCGCATAGAGTTGATCAGGCTGTTGATTGTGGCCTGTGGAATGTTGTCCCAATCCTCTTCAATGGCGAAGTTTCTGGATATTGACGGGCACATGCTTTCATACGTCGATCCAGAGCATCCCAAACAAGCTGAATGGGTGACATTTTTCATGCTGAAACATGATTGTGGCGGATAAATGGCCCGACAATGGGTCTCAGGATCTCATCACATTATCTCTGTGCATTCAAATTGCCATCGATAAAATGCAGTTGTGTTCTTTGTCCGTAGCTTATGTCTGCCCATACCATAAGCCCCTGCCACCATGGGGCACTCTGTTCACAATGTTGACATCAGCAAACCTCCAGCCCACACAACTTCATACACACTGTCGGCCATCTGCCCTTACAATTGAAACCGGAATTCATCCATGAAGAGCACACTTCTCCAGCGTGCCAATAGCCATCGAAGTCGGTTACAATGCAATACTGCAGTCAGGTCAAGACCCTGGTGAGGACAATGAGCCAGCAGATGAGCTTTCCTGAGATGGTTTCTGACAGTTTGTGCAGAAATTGTTCAGTTGTGCAAACCCACAGTTTCAACAGCTGTCTGGGTGGCTGGCCTCAGACGATCCCGCAGGTGAAGAAGCCAGATGTGGAGGTCCTGGGCTGCCATGCTTACACATGGTTCGCGGTTGTGATGCCAGTTGGACGTACTACCAAAGTCTCTAAAAACGTTGGTAGAGTAATTAACATTACATTCTCTGGCAACAGCTCTGGTGAACATTCTGCAGTCAGTATGCCAATTGCACGCTCCCTCAAAACTTGAGACATGGCGCCGGAGAGGATGGCTGGCACTTTACATGCTCCTAACCAACTGTGCTGTTTTGTTAGATTTATTGCATTGTTTGCTGTTTGTAACCGTCTCTTATGACCGAAAATAACTTCTGGACATCAAAACAGCGATTACTAACCTCAAACTGGAAGAAGCTTTTTCTTTTAACGAATCAGACGAGAAGGATATACTGCTTTCCCGGAAACAGGCACAAATCCCCGTAATTTGCATGAAGAAAATACGGAGAAAAAGGGGGCGGAGGTCCGGGCTGCCTTCTGAGAATTTGTTGGCGAGAGAGTAAAACACCACTGCCATCCGTTCTATTGGCCAAAGTGCAACCTTTGGAAAATGACCTACAATCACGATTAACCTACCGACGAGATATTTCAAACTTTAATATCTTATGTTTCTTCTGATAGTATAGAGCTGGCAGGGATTTTCCACCGGCAGAACAGAGAAGCTACCTCTGGTAAGAGGAGGGGTGGGGGTGTGTGTCTATCTGTCAATAACAGCTGGTGCGCGATGTCTAATATTAAAGAAGTCTAGTGGTATTTGCTCATCTGAGGTAGAGAACCTTATGGCAAGGTGTAGACCAAGAGAGTTCTCATCTATATTATTCATAGCCGTCTATTTACCACCACATACCGATGCTGGGACTAAGATTGCACTCAACCAACTCTATAAGGCCATAAGCAAAGAAGAAAATGCTCATCCAGAAGCAGCGCTCCTTGTGGCCTGGGACTTTAATGCAGGCAAACTTAAATCAGTTTTACCTCCTTTCTACCAGCATGTTAAATGTGCAACAAAAGGAAAAACAACTCTAGACCACCTTTACTCCACACAGAGACGCATACAAAGCTCTCCCCTGCCCTCCATTTGGCAAATCTGACCATAATTCTATCCTCCTTATTCCTGCTTACAAGCAAAAACTAAAGCAGGAAGTACCAGTCACTCACTCAATACAGATGTGTTCAGATGACGCGAAGGCTATGATACAGGACTGTTTTGCTAGCACAGACTAAAATATGTTCAGGGATTCATCCAATGGCACTGAGGAGTATAGCACCTCATTCATTGGCTTCATCAATAAGTGCATCGACGATGTCGTTCCCACAGTGACCGCATGTACATATCCCAACCAGAATCAATGGATTACAGGCAACATCCGCATCGAGCTAAAGGCTTGAGCTGCCGCTTTCAAGGAGCGGGACACTAATCGTGACGTTTATAAGAAATACCACTATGCCCTCAGACGATTCATCAAACAAGCAAGCGTCAATACAGGATTAAGATTGAATCCTACTACAACGGCTCTGCCGCTCGTCGAATGTGGCAGTGCTTGAAAACTATTACGGACTACAAAGGAAATCCAGACGAGAGCTGCCCAGTGACGCGAGCCTACCAGACGAGCTAAATGCCTTTTATGCTCGCTTCGAGGCAAGCAACACTGAAGCATGCACGAGAGCACCAGCTCTTCTGGACGACTGTGTGATAACGCTCTCGGTAGACGATGTGAGCAAGACCTTTAAACAGGTCAACATTCACAAAGCCGCGGGGTCAGATGGATACCAGGACATGTACTCAAAGCATGCACGGACCAACTGACAAGTGTCTTCACTGATATTTTCAAACTCTCCCTGACCAGACCACCATGTGGTCCCTGTGCCCAAGGAAGCGAAGATAACCTGCCTAAATGATTACTGCACTGTAGCACTCACATCCGTAGCCATGAAGTGTTTCGAAAGGCTGGTCATGGCTCACATCAACAGCATCATCCCAGATACCCTAGACCCACTCCAATTCGCATACCGCCCCAGCCAATCCACAGATGACGCCATCTCAATCACACTCCACCCTGCCCTTTCCCATATAAGGGATGCATGTGGCAGCTCCCTTATGATTGATGAGGGTAGATTTTCATAGGGCAGATGGAGTGTCCCTTACTAGTCAGTGGGTGCTAATAAAATAGGCCGACGGCCTCAGGTCGCCCCCTAAGGAAGGCCTGGTCTTCCGGGAGGTCAAAAAATATAATTTCCAGGACACTCAGTTTCCGGGATATAATTATTATTCTTTTATTTTTCTGCTGTACCAGACAATTCCACCAGATGGCGATTGACTGTATATGACAAATGGACATTTCATAACCAAATGGACATGGCCGTTTCTCGCAAAAGGAACATAATTCAAAGACAAAACTCGGTGAGCACAGGGGTGGACAAATGTACTTTTAACCCAGAAACAAGATGGCATCGAGGCCACAACGCTCTTTGAGTTAATGCACATTTTGTGGGATTAAAGGAACAAAAATTGTAATACAGCGCTAATTTGATCGCTTCACGTCAAAGTACATAAACCTACAGTGTAAGGAAAAATAGAACCAGCCATTTATCTATCGTAGTTTACGAGAAATTGTACAACGTCCATTTCATGACGCTAAAACAAATGTCTCTTTTTTTGTTGTTATCGATCCAGTTGAGGCATGTTAAGGCGAATCTGTTAACTTAGCCAATATGGAGTGACAGAGTGGGACTTACAGCCTGCAATAGTTACCAGCATTCGAACCATCAGACCTAGAGCTCTGAAACTTTATAAACCTGTTTTAGAACTTAAGTTGGTAGTGCACGATGAGTTATGTAGCTCTAGAAGGTTCTCAGGCCGAGAATCAGCCTCGTCCATTTGCAATCCGTATCTTAAATACATTTTTAACATCACAAAAATGACAACATTAAGAAAACTCCCAGAAATACAAGACTAGGTGCATTGAAATCAACTCGGCTCATAGAGACGGACCCTATACGTTTCTGTCCGATAGCTCTTTCCGGGACCCCGTAGCAAAGCCTGAAAAAAGTGAACCTTCAGCATTAATTAAGGTCGCTGCTCAGACTGTGAACAACCTATCGAGCCGAAACTCGGCCTCGGCTAGGCCTACACATAATGTCAGAACTAGAACCGCAGCTAGAACATTATAACTTTGCGTTTTACCTTTTTTGGGGCCGGCTCTGAAATATGTGATAGTTTCTAAATGAGTTGGACAAAGTCCGTTTGGTGTCAGTATGACATCTTATTGACTGATGGATGACTGACTTGATGGTTTGACTGTCCATTTCCAATAAGTTTAAACAGTGATTTACCATCACCAAATGGACAGGCTGAAATCAACACTGAAAGTGTTGGCAAATGGCATCACCATAGTCTCTAGGCCATGTCGAGTTCAACGAGGTGCCCCACTTGACCGTAGCTCGCTCGGTCTGACCGCAGCAATCGTGCAAAAAGTAGGCCTAGAATGAAGCCTGACTAGTAGTGATTTCAACATGCTTTTGACATATTGCGGCCTCTGGGTCACACAGAGACGCACTGTTTTCGATGGGGTCATCAGGGGTAGAATAGGGTGGATAAGCCACAGAGTTATTCAAGCTGCGCTCGCCGGTTCATGTAGTTTGACACATCCGAGTTTCTCCCTAGAGGATAACATGGGTTTACAGGTTATGCTCTAACTCTGCTTCTGTGCAAGCAATTTTCTATATTCCTTTTGCCATGTGTTCAGGGTCACCTGTAGCTCTACAGATATCAATATGAAACGATTTAATGGTCCCCTTCATATCCTAAAGGGGAAGTATGAACTGTAGCTCACTCGGTCTAACCGCAGCGACCGTGCAAAAAAGTAGGCCCAAAATTAAGCCTGACCTAAATTTGAGGTGCTTTTGGGTGACAACGGCAGAAACGTTGAAGCTAGAAACACAATTCAACCACAGGAACGTTCCTAAGATCCTCCCGATCGGTACAAGCCTAACCTTGACCGTTTGGAATTAACCCTTAGAAGAAATACTCCCTGATTTCACTGTTGACCTTTATCTCTCCCCATAGGAATACATTGCCTGCTGCCCTAACTTCAACCTGATGCTTATGTTGAATATGATTGCCATATCGATCTATCTCCAATGACAACCCATCAGGCCACTCTAAGGATTACCTGTGTTGAATTTAAGCTTCCTGGAGCAATTGGAAGTGGTTAAATTAACCCTAAACGTTGTTTTGATTTCACACCCTGCAGTTACTGAAAGCACTGCATTCAACCCTCTGTAAGTCAGCCAGTTCTTAACGTAAAGACTTGAAACTCAGGATTATGTAAAAGTCTACCCCAATGAGGATATGTGTTTACTTACAGCTTCACTTGCCAACGGGAAGTGCCTTAAATCTGGGCCATAGGGGCAGTGTCTATTTCCAATAAGTTTAAACAGTGATTTACCATCACCAAAGGAACAGGCTGAAATCAACACCAACGAGCGATGGAGAGGAACCACTATCACTGAGTTCAACGAGCCAGTCAATTGGGCATTTCAACAATACATTAGAGCATGTCCAATTCGCGATGGTAAGTGCCCATTGAAAAGTATTGCTAATGGACACTGTACATTTCAAATATATTTAATTAGGGATTTACCATCAACAAATGGACAGGCTGAAATCAACACGAATGAGCGATGGAGAGGGATCACTATCACTGCTAGGCCATCCCGAGTCCAATTTGTGACGGTAAATACCCGTTGTAATGTATTGGTAATGGACATTGTCCAATACACGTAATACATTGCCAGTCTTAACATGTTATACTGCAGTTGGACAGTGTCCATTGCCAATATATTGCCATTGGACAGTGTCCATTACACATATACTATATTGTCAGTGTGAGCATGCTCTTCTGCAAGTTGACAATGTATATCCATAAGGACTTCCTATTACGAAATGACATGCTGAATCAACATTAACGAGAAATTCTGACTTCCTATGATCAAACATGACAAACAGACCTTCTAGGTTGATTCAGGGCTTAACATAGTGATATATATAATTTGGTCAGTATATATCTCAACATTATGAACTCAGAAAAAAAGAAACGTCCTTTCACTGTCAACTGCATTTATTTTCAACAAACTTCACATGTGTAAATATTTGTATGAACATAACAAGATTCAACAACTGAGACATAAACTGAACAAGTTCCACAGACATGTGACTAACAGAAATGGAATAATGTCTTCCTGAACAAATTGGGGGTAGGGGTCAAAATCAAAAGTAACAGTCAGCATCTGGTGTGGCCACCTGCTGCATTAAGTGTCGCAGTGCACCACCTCCTCATGGACTGCACCAGATTTGCCAGTTCTTGCTGTGAGATGTTACCCCACTCTTCCACCAAGGCACCTGCAAGTTCCCAGACATTTCTGGGGGGAATGGCCCTATCCCTCACCCTCCGATCCAACAGGTCCCAGAAGTGTTCAATGGGATTGAGATCCGGGCTCTTCGCTGGCCATGGCAGAACACTGACATTCCTGTCTTGCAGGAAATCACACACAGAACGAGCAGCATGGCTGGTGGCATTGTCATGCTGGAGGGTCATGTCAGGATGAGTCTGCAGGAAGGGTACAACATGAGAGAGGAGGATGTCTTCCCTGTAACGCACAGCGTTGAGATTGCCTGCAATGACAACAAGCACAGTCCCATGATGCTGTGACACACCGCCCCAGACCATGACGGACCCTCCACCTCCAAATCGATACCGCTCCAGAGTACAGGCTTCGGTGTAACGCTCATTCCTTTGACGATAATCTGTGAAGTTTAGGAATTATCTTTGAAAGACAGGGAAAAAAAGGGACTTTTCTTTTTTTGCTGAGTTTATATGCCATTTGCACATGGTTCACTGACTTTTGGGTTCAGAAGCCAACTTCCTATGATCATGTATTGCAAATGGACTTAACATCTTGATTTAGTAGTTTCAACACTTATATATTTCATTTGGACATTTCCTATGCCATTTGGACATGGTTCTGTGGCTTTTGGGTTTAGAACCCGACTTCCTATGATCAAATATGAATAGGAAATATATCACGCCCTGATCTGTTTCACCTGTCCTTATGATTGTCTCCACCCCTTCCAGGTGTCACTGATTTTCTCCAGTGTATTTATCCCTGTGTTTCCTATCTCTCTATGTCATTTTGTCTTGTATGTTTCCAAGTCAACCAGCGGTTTTCCCGTTCTCCTGCTTTTTGCATTCTCCTTTTTCTAGTCCTCCAGGTTTTGACCCTTGCTTGTTTCTGGACTTTGTACCCGCCTGCCTGACCTTTCTGCCTGCTTTGACCACGAGCCTGTCTGCCACTCTGTACCTCCTGGACTCTGATCTGGTTTTGACCTTTTTGCCTGTCCACAACTATTCTCTTGCCTACCCCTTTGGATTAATAAACATTGTAAAAATCCAACCATCTGCCTCCTGTGTCTGCATCTGGGTCTCACCTTGTGCCTTGATAATATAGTCAACACGTTGACAAGGTTATAAATAATGATTTGTAATTGAAATAATAATTGTGTCCTTCAAACTGCTTTCGTCAAAGAATACTCAATTTTCAGCAATTACAGCCTTGCAGACCTTTGGCAATCTGGTTGTCAATTTGTTGAGGTAATCTGAAGAGAATTCACCCCATGCTTCCTGAAGCACCTCCCACAAGTCAGATCCGGTGACTGTGCTGGCCACTACATTATACACAGAATACCAGCTGACTGCTTCTTCCGTAAATAGTTTGGACTGTGCTTGGGTCATTGTCTTGTTGTAGGAGAAAATCGGCTTCAATTAAGCGCCGTCCACAGGGTATGGCATGGCATTGCCTGTACAAATCTCCCACCTTTAACCTCTACAAATCTCCCACTTTAAAACTACCAAAGCACCCCCAGACCATCACATTGCCTCCACCATGCTTGACAGATGGCATCAAGCACTCCTCCAGGACCTTTTAATTTTTTCTGCATCTAACGAATGTTCTTCTTTGTGATTCGAACACATCAAACTTAGGTTTGTCTGTCCATAACACTTTTTCCAATCTTCCTCTGTCCAGTGTCTGTTGTCTTTTGCCCATCTTAATCGTACATTTTTATTGGCTAGTTTCAGATATGGCTTTTTCTTTGCAACTCTGCCTAGAAGGCCAGCATCCCAGAGTCAACTCTTTCTTCACTGTTGACGTTGAGACTGGTGTTTTACTATTTAATGAAGCTGTCTGTTATTTGTTTCTGGCCATTTTGAGCGTGTAATCGAACCCACAAATGCTGATGCTCCAGATACTCAACTAGTCTAAAGGACAGTTTAATTGCTTCTTTAATCAGTGCAACACTTTTCAGCTGTGTTTACATAATTGCAAAAGGGTTTTCTAATGATCAATTAGCCTTTTTAAATGATTAACTTTCATTAGCAAACACAATGTGCCATTGGAACACAGGAGTGATGGTTGCTGATAATGGGCCTCTGTACGCCGATGTAGATATTACATAAAAAATGTGCCGTTTCCAGCTACAATAGTCATTAACACCATTAACAATGTCAACATTGTATTTCTGATCAATTTGATGTTATTTTAATGACAAAAATGTGCTTTTCTTTCAAAAACAAGGACATTTCTAAGTGACCACAAACTTTGAACGGTAGTGTATATACAGTTGAAGTTTACATAAATAATTCCTGACATTTAATCCAAGTAAATATTCCCTGTTTTAGGTCAGTTAGGATCACCACTTTATTTTAAGAATGTGAAATGTCAGAATAATAGTAGAGAGAATGATTTTATTTCAGCTTTTATTTCTGTCGTCACATTCCCAGTGGGTCAGAAGTTTACATACACTCAATTAGGATTTGGTAGCATTGCCTTTAAATTGTTTAACTTGGGTCAAACATTTCAGGTAGCCTTCCACAAGCTTCCCACAATATGTTGGGTGAATTTTGGCACAATCCTCCTGACAGAGCTGGTGTAACTGAGCCTCCTTGCTCGCACACACTTTTTCAGTTCTGCTCACAAATTTTCTACAGGATTGAGGTCAGGGCTTTGTGATGGCCACACCAATACCTTGACTTTGTTGTCCTTAAGCCATTTTGCCACAACTTTGGAAGTATGCTCGGGGTCATTGTGCATTTGGAAGACCCATTTGCGACCAAGCTTTAACTTCCTGACTGATGTCTTGCGATGTTGCTTCAATATACCAACATAATGTCCCATCCTCATGATGCCATCTATTTTGGGAAATGCACCAGTCCCTCCTGCCGCAAAGCACCCCCACAACATGATGCTGCCATCCCCGTGCTTCACAGTGATGGTGTTCTTCGGCTTGCAAGCCTCCACCTTTTTCCTCCAAACATAATGATGGTCATTATGGCCGAACAGATCTATTTTTGTTTCATCAGACCAAAGGATATTTCTCAAAAAAAGTATGATTTTTGTCCCCATGTGCAGTTGCAAACCGTAGTCTGGCTTTTTTATGGCGGTTTTGGAGCAGCGGCTTCTTCCTTGCTGAGCGACCTTTCAGGTTATGTCGATATAGGACTTGTTTTACTGTGGATATATCTACTTTTGTACCCGTTTCCTCAAGCATCTTCACAAGGTCTTTTGCTGTTGTTCTGGGATGGATTTGCACTTTTTGCACCAAAGTACGTTCATCTCTAGGAGACAGAATGCGTCTCCTTCCTGAGCGGTATGACGGCTGCGTGGTCCCATGGTGTTTATACTTCTGTACTATTGTTTGTACAGATGAACGTGGTACCTTCAGGCGTTTGGAAATTGCTCCCAAGGATGAACCAGACTTCTGGAGGTCTACAATTTGTTTTCGGAGGTCTTGGCTGATTTCTTTTGATTTTCCCATGATATCAAGCAAAGAGGCACTGAGTTTGAGGGTAGGCCTTGAAACACATCCACAAGTACACCTCCAATTGACTCAAATGATGTCAATTAGCCTATCAGAAGCTTCTAAAGCCAAGATTTTTACAATCTGTTTAAAGGCACAGTCAACTTAGTGCATGTAAACTTCTGACCGACTGGAATTGTGATAAATTAAAAATTAATCACAATTATAAGTAAATTATAAGTAAATTATTTACTTATAATGCACTCTGTCTGTTAACAATTTTTGGAAACACAAAGTAGATATCCTAACCTACTTGCAAAAACTATAGTTTGATAACAAGAAATTTGTGGATGGTTTAAAAACGAGTTTTAATGACTCCAACCTAAGTGTATGTAAACTTCTGACTTCAACTGTACTTGTTGTTACCTTTGTCTGTGTCTTTTTATCATTGTCTTTACAGCTGTTTGACCCAGTGGGTGAATACATTTGGTTTGAGCTTTTTCTAGTTTCTCTTTACTTTTTACTCTGTTTGTTCAGAACCTAACATTAGAATAGTACAATAAACAAGGTGAGATTTCAAAATGTGGTTGTGCATCAGCAGTTTTTCTCTTGTTATGTCAGTCACTGAGTGACTCAATTAGCCCATGTCAGCTAACATTTTTTAGATTGGTAAATTAGTCTGGTGGCCAGCTATCGCCACTCATAGAAAAAAGGGTTCCAAAAGGGAAAACAATATTTAACGTGTGACTATCTCCCGAATTAAACTCTTATAAGATATATTCATATCTATAGATAAGTCACTTATTAATGTATTATTTCCTCATCAGTCTCATTCTGAACGTTGTTGACCTCGTAAATCTGCACAAATCCTAGACTAAGTGATGATTCAGTGATACAGAAATTGGCTTAATTATTTATTTACTTACTAACTAAATAATCACACAGAAACACACAACCAGTATAGATTATTGATTACTAACATAATGCAATGAAACACAGTCCTTAGTAGACTAACCCGATATGATGGCTTGTTACACAATCAAAAGGGGGTGGGGAAAGATATGGAGCGGGAGAGACAAAGAGAGTGGACTTATCATACAAACAGTTGAAAAATTCTCTCACCGTAAATATGGATATTTAGCACCCTAACAACCCCTCATTCAGAAAAGGAATGCAATACATATTTACGCATCATCTCTCTGTTGAACTCGATTGTTCAATGTGGTGGTTCGATGTAAGTCTCTGGTGGTCCACCAGAAGTCACAATGTCCTTCGTAGTTGTAGGGTTCTTTTGTTCTGGAGTGTTCGTTAGAATGGATCTACCAGAGGTGTATCACACGGTGGTGATAGGGAGCTGTTCTTCTTTCCCGTCTGGGTCAATTGTTCTAGACTACTTTCAATTACCCAGCTGCAGACTGAGAATGTTTGGTATAGTCTTGGCCTCCTCTGGAGTTTCAGAGGGTCTTACCATTTTCTGGTTTGTAGTTTTAACCATTTCAAGCCATGTAGCCACCGCTCCACGCTGTCTGGTCTGTAGAGCTTTAACCATTGGTAATGTATTCAGCTCGCGCTGCACGTAGACTGGACAATCGGTACTGCTTGCCATGCGGTAGCAGACAAAACACTGTTATGACTTGGGTGGCTCTTTGACAATGTTTTGGGCCTTCCTCTGACACTGCCTGGAATAGAGATCCTGGATGGTAGGGAGTGATGTACTGGGCCGTACGCACTATGCTCTGTAGCACCTTGCGGTCGGAGGCAGAGCAATTGCCATACCAGGCAGGGATGCAACCAGTCACAATGTACTCGATGGTGCAGATGTAGAACTTTTTGAGGATCTGACCCATACCAAATCTTTTCAGTCTCCCGAGGGGGAATAGGCATTGTCGTGCCCTCACGACTGTCTTTGTGTGTTTGGACCATGATAGTTTGTTGGTGGTCCACTGCAGCTCCGTCGATGAGAATGGGGGTGTGCTCGGCCCACCTTTTCCTTTAGTCCACGATCATCTCCTTTGTCTTGATCACGTTGAGGGAGAGGTTGTTGTCCTGGTACCACACTTCCAGGTCTCTAACCTCCTACATATCTGTCTCATCTGTCTCATCGTTGTCGGTGATCAGGCCTACCACTATTGTTTTGTCGGCAAACGTGTTGGAGTTGTGCTTGTCCGCCCAGTCATGGGTGAACAGGGAGTACAGGAGGGGACTAAGCGTGCATAGAAGTAATTTAGCTCATCTGGTAGGCTTGTGTCACTGGGCATCTCATGGCTGGGTTTCCCTTTGTAGTCTGTAATAGTTTGCAAGCCCTGCCACATTCGACGAGAGTCAGAGCCTGTGCAGTAGGATTCAATCTTAGTCCTGTATTTACACTTTGCTTGTTTGTTTTGTCTGAGGGCATAGCGGGATTTCTTATAAGCGTCCGGGTAAGAGTCCCACTCCTTGAAAGTGGCAGCCTTACCCTTTAGCTCAGTGCGGATGTTGGCTGTAACCCATGGCTTTTGGTTGGGGTATGTACGTACGGTCACTGTAGGGACGACGTCATTGTTGCACTTATTGATGAAGCCAATGACTGATGTGCTATACTTCTCAGTGCCATTGCTTGAATCCCGGAAGATATTCCAGTCTATGCTAGCAAAACAGTCCTGTGGCTTAGCATCTGTGTCATCTGACCACTTCCGTAATGAGTGAGTAATTGGTACTTCCTGCTTTAGTGTTTGCTTGTAAGTAAGAATCAGGTGGATATAATTATGGTCAGATTTGCCAAATAGAGGGCGAGGGAGAGCTTTGTACGCATCTCTGTGTGTGGAGTAAAGGTGGTCTAGAGTTTTTTCCCTCTTGTTGCACATGTAACATGCTGGTAGAAATTAGGTAAAATGGATTTAAGTTTCCCTGCATTAAAGTCCCCGGCCACTAGGAGCGTCACCTCTGGATGAGCATTTTCTTGTTTGCTTATGGCCTTATAAAGCTCTTTGAGTGCGGTCTTAGTGCCATCATTCGTTTCTGGTGGTAAATAGACAGCTACGAAAAATATAGATGAAAATTCTCTTGGTAAATAGTGTGGTCTACGGGTTATCATGAGATACTCAACCTCAGGCGAGCAAAACCTCGAGACTTCATTAATATTTGACTTCGTGCACCAGCTGCTATTGACAAATAGACACAGACCACCACCCCTTGTCTTACCGGAGGCAGCTGTTCTATCTTGCCGATCCAGCGTTAACCCAGCCAGCTGTATGTTGTCCATGTCGTCATTCAGCCACGACTCGGAGAAACATAAGATATTACAGTTTTTAATGTCCCGTTAGTAGGATAGTCTTGAATGGAGATCATCCAGTTTATTCTCCACTGATTGCATGTTGGCCAATAGCATGGATGGTAGAGGCGGGTTACTCACTAGCTGACAAATTCTCACAAGGCACCCGGACTTGCGTCCCCTGACGGGTCCCCTGACCCGGACTTGCGAATGACGGGTATTTGGGCCTGGTCGGGTATCTGGAGTAAATCCTTCACGTCCGACTCGTTAAAGAAACAATCTTTGTCCAGTTCGAGGTGAGTAATCACTCTTCTGATATCCAGAAGCTCTTTTCAGTCATAAGAGATGGTGGCAGAAACATTATGTACCAAATAAGTTACAAACTACGGGAAAAACACACAAAATAGCAGCCCGTAAAACAGCAGCCGTCTCCTCCGGTGCCGTTTGTCTCATCCGAGAGAGTTAGTTGGCGATAGAGAGGGAAGAGATGAAGTGTGAAAGAGAAAGAGATATACACTGCTCAAAAAAATAAAGGGAACACTTAAACAACACAATGTAACTCCAAGTCAATCACACTTCTGTGAAATCAAACTGTCCACTTAGGAAGGAACACTGATTGACAATACATTTCAAATGCTGTTGTGCAAATGGAATAGACAACAGGTGGAAATTATAGGCAATTAGCAAGACACCCCCAATAAAGGAGTGGTTCTGCAGGTGGTGACCACAGACCACTTCTCAGTTCCTATGCTTACTGGCTGTTGTTTTGGTCACTTTTGAATGCTGGCGGTGCTTTCACTCTAGTGGTAGCATGAGACGGAGTCTACAACCCACACAAGTGGCTCAGGTAGTGCAGCTCATCCAGGATGGCACATCAATGCGAGCTGTGGCAAGAAGGTTTGCTGTGTCTGTCAGCGTAGTGTCCAGAGCATGGAGGCGCTACCAGGAGACAGGCCAGTACATCAGGAGACGTGGAGGAGGCCGTAGGAGGGCAACAACCCAGCAGCAGGACCGCTACCTCCGCCTTTGTGCAAAGAGGAGCAGGAGGAGCACTGCCAGAGCCCTGCAAAATGACCTCCAGCAGGCCACAAATGTGCATGTGTCTGCTCAAACAGTCAGAAACAGACTCCATGAGGGTGGTATGAGGGCCTGACGTCCACAGGTGGGGCTTGTGCTTACAGCCCAACACCGTGCAGGACGTTTGGCATTTGCCAGAGAACACCAAGATTGGCAAATTCGCCACTGGCGCCCTGTGCTCTTCAGAGATGAAAGCAGGTTCACACTGAGCACGTGACAGACGTGACAGAGTCTGGAGACGCCGTGGAGAACGTTCTGCTGCCTGCAACATCCTCCAGCATGACCGGTTTGGCGGTGGGTCAGTCATGGTGTGGGGTGGCATTTCTTTGGGGGGCCGCACAGCCCTCCATGTGCTCGCCAGAGGTAGCCTGACTGCCATTAGGTACCGAGATGAGATCCTCAGACCCCTTGTGAGACCATATGCTGGTGCGGTTGACCCTGGGTTCCTCCTAATGCCAGACAATGCTAGACCTCATGTGGCTGGAGTGTGTCAGCAGTTCCTGCAAGAGGAAGGCATTGATGCTATGGACTGGCCCGCCCGTTCCCCAGACCTGAATCCAATTGAGCACATCTGGGACATCATGTCTCGCTCCATCCACCAACGCCACGTTGCACCACAGACTGTCCAGGAGTTGGCGGATGCTTTAGTCCAGGTCTGGGAAGAGATCCCTCAGGAGACCATCCGTCACCTCATCAGGAGCATGCCCAGGCGTTGTAGGGAGGTCATACAGGCACGTGGAGGCCACACACACTACTGAGCCTCATTTTGACTTGTTTTAAGGACATTACATCAAAGTTGGATCAGCCTGTAGTGTGCTTTTCCACTTTAATTTTGAGTGTGACTCCAAATCCAGACCTCCATGGGTTGATAAATTTGATTTCCATTGATCATTTTTGTGTGATTTTGTTGTCAGCACATTCAACTATGTAAAGAAAAAAGTATTTAATAAGAATATTTCATTCATTCAGATCTAGGATGTGTTATTTTAGTGTTCCCTTTATTTTTTTGAGCAGTGTATTTTGAGGAAATGAAACATACTGGTTTGATATTTTCACATTTCCTGTGCAAGTTACATTAGCCTGTTTCATTTTACGACCCCACAGTTTAACTCGGTAACATGGTATAAAGTTCATTCAGTAAGAAATAATACTATTTTTTTGGGGGGGGGATTTCATTAATAAAAAATGACCCTATTGGCCGCCACGGAGTGTTCAACGATGAAAAATGACCCTCTTGACCGCTGCAGAGTGTTCATTGATGAAAAATGACTCTCTTGGCCACGCTGAGTTTCATTGATGAAAAATGCATCAGAGAGAGGGGTGAGAGGGTGGCAGCTCGAAGATGAAGTTTACACATGTGCTTAATGAGGTCATGATGGAATTCAGGAAAGGGTGCCACTATTTTCTCTGCTTGTTTGCACAGATGTTTTTATGTTAATGGGAGAAAATTGTGCCAGAAAATTGGGGGGTTTGCAGGAATGCCATAAGGATTAATTGAAGTTGAGATTTGATGATGGTGCAGAAATCTGTATTCTTTCATTTACTCATTTAACATTGACAATGTCTCTGTATAGGTCTTTCAGTGATCCAATGGTGATTAACAGAATAACAAATACAGTCACAAATCAATGATAGCTTATTCATTAAACACACACAAAGAATGTGAGCACTGTCTATATTCATGCAAGTTAATATATTAATTGAGTTGGAAAAAACTGTGAAAGACAAATAAAGATTGCATTTCACATATATTTGTGTGCATTATTGTTAGAGGAAGATTGAGACGGCAACTGTTGAGGGAAGAAAGAGGTACAGAGTGTGTTAGATCTATTTAAAGTAGAAGCTCGCTGTAGGCCCACCTCTTATGAGAAGCAGCAGCTTCACAACCTAAAAATACCTTTCCTGTCTTTCCTGTGCTCCACTTTGATCTTCTCTTCACTGCAGTCTATTGAATACACTACAGCTGGCATTACTAAGAAAATGCAATGGTTTCAATAACAACTTTGCTCATTCACTAAATGGTATTAATACAATGTGCTGTATGCGGCAAAGACAAAATATATCAGTGGTTGCCCTGCCATCCATATTGCCTCCGAATCCCAACTGACACCCGAAACGCTTAGATAGCTAGACTTCAAACTCATTCAAGATGACCAATGAATTACCCATTCTGAATAAGCAATCAAAAAACTAAAAGATTATCGAAAAAAGGTAAAAAAGGCAATACAAAAAACACTTATAAACGACTAAATATGAATAAATTAAAAACATCTTCTATTTTCAGGTCTCTCCAGAGATGTTCGATCGGGTTCAAGTCCTGGCTCTGGCTGGGCAACTCAAGGACATTCAGAGACTTTCCCGAAGCCACTCCTGCGTTGTCTTGGCTGTGTGCTTAGGGTCGTTGTCCTGTTGGAAGGAAAACCTTCACCCCAGTCTGAGGTCCTGAGCGCTCTGGAGCAGATTTTCCTCAAGGACCTCTCTGTACATCTTTGCTTCGATCCTGACTAGTCTCCCAGTCCCTGCCGCTGAAAAACATCCCCACAGCATGATTCTGCCACCACCATGCTTCACCGTAGTGATGGTGCCAGGTTTCCTCCTGTTCAATCTTGTTCAGTCTTGGTTTCATCAGACCAGAGAAACTTGTTTCTCATGGTCTGATTGTCTTTAGGTGCCTTTTGGCAAACTCCAAGCAGGCTTTCATGTGCTTTTTACTAAGGAGTGGCTTCCGTCTGGCCACTTTACCATAAATGCCTTATTGGTGGTGTGCTGCAGACATGGTTGTCCTTCTGGAAGGTTCTCCCATCTCCACAGAGGAACTCTAGAGCTCTGTCAGAGTGACCATTGGGTTCTTGGTCACCTCCCTGACCAAGGCCCTTCTCCCCCGAATGCTCAGTTTGGCTGGGCGGCCAGCTCTAGGAAGAGTCTTTGTGTTTGTGGTTCTAAACTTCATCCATTTAAGAATGATGGAGGGCACTGTGTTCTTGGGGACCTTCAATGCTGCAGAAATGATTTGTTACCTTTCCCCAGATTTGTAACTCGACACAATCATGTCTCGGAGCTCTACCAACAATTCCTTTGACCCTTGGCTTGGTTTTTGCTCTGACATGCACTGTCAACTGTGGGACCTTATATAGACAGGTGTGTGCCTTTCCAAATCATGTCCAATCAATTTAATTTACCACATGTGCACTCCAATCAATTGCAGAAACAGCTCAAGGATGATCAATGGAAACAGGATGCACCTGAGCTCAATTTCGAGTTTCTTAGCAAAGGGTCTGAATACTTATGTAATTCGTTTTTTTCTATTTTTTAGATTTAATACATTTGCAAAGATGTCTGAACACCTGTTTTCGCTTCGTCATTATGGGGTATTGTGTGTAGATTGCTGAGGAATTGTTTTTATTTAATCCATTTTACAATAAGGCTGTAACAAAATGTTGAAAAAATGAAGGGACCTGAATACTTTTCTAATGCACTGTGTATAAAGTGCTTTCAGTTCTAAACGGTAAATCAGATAGTTATGAAAATACCATCGACTAAAAAGGTGACATTCTCACCTCATAGGAAACATGTTATCTCAAATCCAAAATGCTGGAGTGTATTGCCAAATTTTACATTTTAGAATCAGTCCATATACTTACGTAGGGGAGTGTATGTACTGCATTGAATGCAAGTACAGATTACCGAATTGAATTCATGAGAAAAGAGAGACAACAGGGTACATTGAAGGAAGATTTGTGGGGGGGTTAGAATGTATGGAGTGTGGGTTTGCTCAGCACTGTCACAAAAGACAAGTGTGTGATGGACATCTGAGGCGACTAAACAAACTGAAAGACTTCCAGTCAGCTGCTGGGGTAGAGTTCAGGATTTAACACTCAACATGTGTTAATTTGTTAAACAAATGGAGTGAAGGAGAGAGAGAGAGAGTGGAAGGGAAAAGGAGGGGGATCCTGAAAGAACGAGGGAGAAAGAAAGCGATGGAAGCTGAATGACAGTTAGTCAGTGTGATTATTTGTGTATAGTTTAGAGAGAGAGAGAAAAAAGGGATGTTGTAAAGGGGGCTCTGGGTTCAGTCAGAAAGTGATGCTTCCTGATACAGTCCATCATGGTAAGCAGAGATAGAACCACAAAGATACTGACTGAGAGACAGTTGATGTCACTTAAAGTCCATGGACTCTGTGTGTGTGTGCGTGTGCGTGTGCGTGTGCGTGTGCGTTATACCTCAAGCACAGGTGCAGTCCTCCAGTGTCTTTCAAATGAAGGATATTTTGTCTAATAGTGTATTTGATTGAAGTGATGATAAAATTGATTATCCATTTTATAATAGCAAACAAAAAAAAACTGTAGATTTGCAGTGTTCAATTTCCAGATGCACATTATCATTCACTTTGGCCATCCAATTGAATTTAGGATGAAAACACAATAGTAAATGAAGCCATTTTTGTCCTAAATCTGTAGGCTAAACCACTTGGATGTGAGTGAGTTTCCTTTGAATCTTTTTGACCTGTCAGCTTTGTCCTCCTAACTGTAGGCTAAACCCCTGGGATGTTTTCATGGTTTCACCTTTGAATCTATTTGTCCTCTCTGGGTCATTTTCAATCTTTCCAGACAACACACCTCAAAACGTAATTTGGTTGATATGGTTTCACTCCCAACATCATTGAGGTGGGCCAAATTGTGTTGTCTCAAAGCTCTCCCCTGCGCTACATAAGGCCTTAACAGGGTCACATTCCCGTAATCTTTACGATTAAGCAGTGATGGGAAAAGTAACGATAAAATTTAGGACGGAGAATCGTTATTGTCTTTACCGGAGGAAAATACCAAAGAACGCGCTTGGAAACACTACAGCCAACATGGGAGCCACCTAGAAAAACTACAATTTCTGGCAAAGTTTCCAAAAACCAGCCTCAAACTCTTTCTAAAGACTGTTGACATCTAGTGGAAGCCCTAGGAACTGCAATCTGGGAGGACTTCACCCTATAATAAAAGTGACAGCCATTGAAAATAGTGGTAGGCTGAATTTTTGGGGGGAGGGGATGGTTTGTCCTCGGGTTTTCGCCTGCCATATCAGTTCTGTTATACTCACAGACATTATTTGAACAGTTTATGCATATCCTAGCTTCTGGGCCTGAGTAACAGGCAGTTTACTTTGGGTACACTTTTCATCTGGATGTGAAAATACTGCCCCCTACCCGAGAGAGGTTAATAGAAGACGCATGTTTTTTTCTTTTTATTATCCTTTAGCAGATCCAATGTGTTATATTATCTATATTATCTATATATATATATCCTAAATTCATTTCACATTTCCACAAACTTCAAAGTGTTTCCTTTCAAATGTATCAATAATATGCATATCCTTGCCTCAGGCAGTTAGATTTGGGTTGTCAAATCTGACTAGGGTGGGCATTCTAGTTTCTTTATTTCTATGTTTTCTATTTCTTTGTTTTTGGCCGAGTGTGGTTCCCAATCAGGACCTCTATAACAGGTGGTGTCAGAGGAAGGCCCTAAAAATTGTCAAAGACCCCAGCCACCCCAGTCATATACTGTTCTCTCTACTACCGCATGGCAAGCGGTACCGGAGCGCCAAGTCCAGGACCAGCAGCTTCTACCCCCAAGCCATAAGACTCCTGAACAGGTGATCAAATGGCTTCCCGTACTATTTGCATTGTGGGCCCCTACCCATCTTTTATGCTGCTGCTACTCTCTGTTTGTCATATATGCATAGTCACTTTAACTGTACATTAATATACATTATACCTCAATTGACCCGACCAACCAGTGCCCCCGCACATTGGCTAACTGAGCTTTTTGCATTGTGTCCCACCACCTCCTAACCCTTCTTTTACGCTACGGCTAATCTCTGTTCATCATATATGCATAGTCACTTTAACCATATACATGTACATACTACCTCAATCAGCCCGACTAACCGGTGCCTGTATATAGCCTCGCTACTGTATATAGCCTCACTACTGTACATAACCTAGCTACTGTATATAGCCTCTACTGTATATAGCCTCTCTACTGTATATAGCCTCTCTACTGTATATAGCCTCGCTACTGTTATTTTTCACTATCTTTTTACTGTTGTTTTTATTTCTTTACTTACCTATTGTTCACCTAATACCTTTTTTGCACTGTTGGTTAGAACCTGTAAGTAAGCATTTCACTGTAATGTCTACCTACACCTGTTGTATTCGGCACACGTGACAAATAAACTTTGATTTGATTTGTAAAGTTTGCCACCATTAGTCTCTGGAGCAGTGGAAATGCGTTCTCTGGAGTGATGAATCACGCATCACCATCTTGCAGTCCGATGGACAAATCTGGTTTTGGCGTATGCCAGGAGAATGTTACCTGGCTGAATGTATAGTGCCAACTGTCAAGTTTGGTGGGGGAGGAATAATGGTCTGGGGCTGTTTTTCATTGTTCTGGTTAGGCCCCTTAGTACCAGGGAAAGGAAATCTTAACGATACTGCATACAAAGACAGTTCTATGCTCCCAATTTTGTGGCAACAGTTTGGAGAATGCCATTTTCTGTATCAGTATGACAATGTGACTGTGCACAATGCGAGGTCCACATATAAATGGTTTGTGGAGATCGGTGTGGAAGAACTTAACTGGCCTGCACAGAGCCCTGACCTCAACCCCATCGAACACCTTTGGGATGAATTGGAACACCGACTGCGAGCCAGGCGTAATCGCCAACATCAGTGCCATACCTCACTCATGCTCTTGTGACTGAATGGAACAAGTCTCCACAGCTAGTGGAAAGCCTTCCCAGAAGAGTGGAGGCTGTTATAGCAACAAATGTATATTCGATTGACAATTGATTTTGGATTGAGACGAGCAAGTGACCACATACTTTTGACCATGTAGCGTAGCTACTGATGTAGGTCTAAGCTGTGTGCTAGAAAACCTTGATAGAGCATGGATGGAATAGGCATTGTGGTGCTCATGTTAACTTCCTTTCTTTTTCAGCTTCAGACTAATACCTATTCTCATTTAGTTTTTAGTTTTTATTTCCCATGGTTTCTACACAGGATGGTGATTATGCAACATTATGCAACATTATATGTAGATATCTCTCTCATGATTACTCAATGCCTAGATTTACCTCCAATGTACTCACATCCTACCATACATCTGTCTGTACATTAAGCCTTGAATCTATTCTATCGCGCCTAGAAACCTACTCCTTTTACTCTCTGTTCCAAACGCATTAGACGACCAGTTCTGATAGCCTTTAGCCGTACCCTTATCCTACTCCTCCTCTGTTCCTCTGGTGATGTAGAGGTTAATCCAGGCCCTGCAGTGCCTAGCTCCACTCCTACTCCCCAGGTGCTCTCATTTGATGACTTCTGTAACCGTAATAGCCTTGGTTTCATGCATGTTAACATTAGAAGCCTACTCCCTAAGTTTGTTTTATTTACTGCTTTAGCACACTCTGCCAACCCAGATGTCCTAGCCGTGTCTGAATCCTGGCTTAGGAAGACCACCAAAACCCCTGAAATTTCCATCCTAACTATAACATTTTCCGACAAGATAGAACTGCCAAAGGGGCCGGAGTTGCAATCTACTGCCCCCCATCTATCTTCAGAGCTCGTGCTGCTAGGTGGCCTAAACTGGGACATGCAAACTTCTTATGGCTGCAGGGGCAGTATTGAGTAGCTTGGATGAAAGGTGCCCAGAGGTGCCCACAGTAAACTGCCTGCTTCTCAGTCCCAGTTGCTAATATATGCATATTATTATTCATATTGGATAGAAAACACTCTGAAGTTTTTAAAACTGTTTGAATGATGTCTGTGAGTATAACAGAGGCAAACATTTGAGAAAGAATCCAAACAGGAAGTGGGAATTCTGAGGCTGGTTGATTTTCAACCAAGACCCTATTGAATTCACATTGAGATATGGAGGAGTTTGCACTTCCTACGGCTTCCACTAGATGTCAAGTCTGTAGAACCTTGTCTGATGCCTGTACTGTGAAGTGGGGCCGAAGGAGGCAGGAATTAGTCAGGTCTATCACGACCTGATCATGCTCTGACCATGCGTGTTCACAAGAGAGGGAGCTCTGTTCCATCGCACATCTGAAAGTCAAGGTAAAAACATTCTAAAGTTTGATTCAATACATCGTTTCACATGTTTCTACTGACTGTTATGGAACTTTTTGACATTTCGTCAGCTTTTAGTGAACGCGCTTCCTGACGTTGGATTTGTTTACCAAACACGCTCACAAAAATAGCTATTTGGACATAAATTATGGACATTACCGAACAAAACAAACATTTCTTGTGGAAGTGGGAGTCGTGGGAGTGCATTCCAACGAAGATAAGCAAAGGTAAGTGAAGATTTATAATGCTTTTTATGAGTTTTGTTGACTGCACAATTTGGCAGGTAACTGTATGGCTTGCTTTTGTGGCTGAACGCTGTTCTCAGATTATTGAATATTGTGCTTTTGCCGTAAAGCTTTTTGAAATCTGACACAGCGGTTGCATTAAGAACAAGTGTATCTTTAATTCTATGTAAAACATGTATCTTTCATCAAAGTTTATGATGAGTATTTATGTTAATTGACGTGGCTCTCTGCAATTTCACCGGATATTTTAGAGGCATTTCTGAACATGGCGCCAATGTAAACTGAGGTTTTGGATATAAATATTAACTTTATCGAACAAAACATATATGTATTGTGTAACATGAAGTCCTATGAGTGTCATCTGATGAAGATCATCAAAGGTTAGTGATTCATTTTATCTCTATTTCTGCTTTTTGTGACTCCTGTCTTTGTCTGGAAAAATGTGTTTGTTTGTGATTTTGCGGTGACCTAACATAATCGTTTGTGGTGCTTTCGCTGAAAAGCCTATTTGAAATCAGAGACTTTGGTGGGATTAACAACAATATTACCTTTAAAATGGTATAAGATACATGTATGTTTGAGGAATTTTAATTATGAGATTTCTGTTGTTTGAATTTGGCGCCCTGCTGTCATATCATCCCGTTAACGGGATTGCAGCCATAAGAAGTTTTAACACCCCGGCCATCCTACAATCTAAGCTTGATGCCTTCAATCTCACACAAATTATCAATAAACCCACCAGGTACAACCCCAAATCCGTAAACACGGGCACCCTCATAGATATCATGCTAACCAACTTGCCCTCCAAATATACCTCTGCTGTTTTCAACCAAGATCTCAGCGATCACTGCCTCATTGCCTGCATCTGTAATGGGTCTGCGGTCAAACCACCACCCGTTATCACTGTCAAACGCTCCCTAAAACACTTGAGCGAGCAGGCCTTTCTAATAGACCTGGCCCGGGTATCCTGGAAGGATATTGACCTCATCCCATCAGTAGAGGATGCCTGGTTATTCATTAAAAGTACCTTCCTCACCATCTTAAATAAGCATGCCCCATTCAAAAAATGTAGAACCAGGAACAGATATAGCCCTTGGTTCTCTCCAGACTTGATGCACATTTGTGGCCTGCTGGAGGTCATTTTGCAGGGCTCTGGCAGTGCTCCTCCTGCTCAAAGGCAGAGGTAGCGGTCCTGCTGCTGGGTTGTTACCCTCCTACGGCCTCCTCCACATCTCCTGATGTACTGGCCTGTCTCCTGGTAGCGCCTCCATGCTCTGGACACTACGCTGACAGACACAGCAAACCTTCTTGCCACAGCTCGCATTGATGTGCCATCCTGGATGAGCTGCGCTACCTGAGCCACTTGTGTGGGTTGTAGACTCCGTCTCATGCTACCACTAGAGTGAAGGCACCGCCAGCATTCAAAAGTGACCAAAACATCAGCCAGGAAGCATAGGAACTGAGAAGTGGTCTGTGGTCACCACCTGCAGAACCACTCCTTTATTGGGGGTGTCTTGCTAATTGCCTATAATTTCCACCTGTTGTCTATTCCATTTGCACAACAGCATGTGAAATGTATTGTCAATCAGTGTTGCTTCCTAAGTGGACAGTTTGATTTCACAGAAGTGTGATTGACTTGGAGTTACATTGTGTTGTTTAAGTGTTCCCTTTATTTTTTTGAGCAGTGTATTTAAGCAATAAGGCCCAATATACCACAGCTAAGTGCTGTTTCTTAGCACAACGTAATGCTGAGTGCCCAGATACATTGCTATTATAAAGTGGTTATTGCTATTATAAACTGGTTACCAATGTAATTAGAACAGTAAAACATAATGTTTTGTCATACCCGTGGTATACGGTCTGCTATACCATGGCTTTCAGCTAATCAGCATTCAGGGCTCGAGCCACCCAGCTTATAATACAGCAAAACACATGCTTTCCTTTTAAACCCTCACAATGTCTCGCATTTTATTTATTTTATTTATTGATAAGATCCCAGCTCATAATCCTACTGATCATTGCTCCAAGCAAATTGGCAAGAGCAAGGAAACAAAGACTGAAGCAAATATGGTGGACTACTCTGACAGTAGAGGAGTTGGGTGTTGCAGTGGGAGGAGGACATGAACAATCCCATAGAGATGGTCCAGTGGGAGGAGGACATGAACAAGCCCATTGAGATGGTCCAGTGGGAGGAGGACATGAACAAGCCCATAGAGATGGTCCAGTGGGAGGAGGACATGAACAAGCCCATTGAGATGGTCCAGTGGGAGGAGGACATGAACAAGCCCATAGAGATGGTCCAGTGGGAGGAGGACATGAACAAGCCCATTGAGATGGTCCAGTGGGAGGAGGACATGAACAAGCCCATTGAGATGGTCCAGTGGGAGGAGGACATGAACAAGCCCATTGAGATGGTCCAGTGGGAGGAGGACATGAACAAGCCCATTGAGATGGTCCAGTGGGTGGAGGACATGAACAAGCCCATAGAGATGGTCCAGTGGGAGGAGGACATGAACAAGCCCATTGAGATGGTCCAGTGGGAGGAGGACATGAACAAGCCCATAGAGATGGTCCAGTGGGAGGAGGACATGAACAAGCCCATTGAGATGGTCCAGTGGGAGGAGGACATGAACAAGCCCATAGAGATGTTGCTGTGGGAGGAGGACATCAACAAGCCCATAGAGATGGTCCAGTGGGAGGAGGACATGAACAAGCCCATAGAGATGTTGCTGTGGGAGGAGGACATCAATAAGCCCATAGAGATGTTGCTGTGGGAGGAGGACATCAATAAGCCCATAGAGATGTTGCTGTGGGAGGAGGACATCAATAAGCCCATAGAGATGTTGCTGTGGGAGGAGGACATCAACAAGCCCATAGAGATGTTGCTGTGGGAGGAGGACATCAACAAGCCCATAGAGATGCTGCTGTGGGAGGAGGACATCAACAAGCCCATAGAGATGTTGCTGTGGGAGGAGGACATCAATAAGCCCATAGAGATGTTGCTGTGGGAGGAGGACATCAACATGCCCATAGAGATGGCCTGGCGCTCTGTCAACCAGCTGGTGTTTGCATTTCTCTGCGACAGGTGCATGCCCACAATCAACCACTCTGACATAAATCACCGTGTCCCTGTTTTGTACCATAGGGCAGAGTTTCCCAACTGTGGGTTAAGGTATGTTTCCTCCCTCTAGCATGACTCGTGTAAGAGGCAGTTGTTAGAATGAGGAAAACAGAGCATTGTGGGATGCTACATAGACACGCAGGGCTTACATCCACAAAGTTCTGATTGGCCTGTTAGGCTTGATTGAATAAGGCTTCCGCCAATGACACGCACAAGGGCATGTCCAATAGTGAGATCTCTCCCTCATCTCCTTCAGAGAACCGGGGTTACATACCGGAACGCATCGTTTCTGCACTTCATTCTTAACAAACAGACAGAACTTTGAAGTAGTATGTAGATACATTGAGAAAACACACTCAATCAAATACAACCATATTATAGTGAAATCAGTGTAAATGATGCTGGAAATCCTAATTTTCACTGTCAAAATGACCTCAAAATGACCCTTGAAGATTGTAAGAATACTTTTTATGATCAGAATGATTGTCTATATTATCTCTGGGGTTTATATAGTGGGTAGATAACATTTTTATGTTGTTTGGAATGATTTTATCCTATTTTCTTCTAACAAGAAATCTGAATTGCAGACATTTTATTAAAATGGCCACCCTGGTTGACTGACAGGCTTCCCATACTGCCTCCAATCTTTAAAATGTTCCTTCGGGTGTCTAATATTAGTGTACCAAGTTTGATATGCCTATCCTAACATGCACAATTATTTCACCAATCCGCTGGACTGTAGCAGTTAAACTGAGAAGTGCAGTAATAAAGCTAAAATGACAGTGTTTTTCTCATTATTATTATTATTTTTTAAATTTTACCCCCTTTTTCGTGGTATCCAATTGTGTTAGTAATTACTATCTTGTCTCATCGCTACAACTCCCATACGGGCTCGGGAGAGACGAAGGTCGAAAGCCATGCGTCCTCCGAAACACAACCCAACCAAGCCGCACTGCTTCTTAACACAGCATGCATCCAACCCGGAAGCCAGCCGCACCAATGTGTCGGAGGAAACACCGTGCACCTGGCGACCTTGGTTAGCACGCACTGCGCCCGGCCCGCCACAGGAGACGCTGGTGCGCGATGAAACAAGGATATCCCTACCGGCCAAACCCTCCCTAACCTGGACGACGCTAGGCCAATTGTGCGTCACCCCACGGACCTCCCGGTCGCAGCCGACTGCGACAGAGCCTGGGCGCGAACCCAGAATCTCTGGTGGCACAGCTAGCGCTGCGATGCAGTGCCCTAGACCACTGCGCCACCCGGGAGGTCCTGAGTGTTTTTAACCTCTACAATACCTTCCATCTTTCAGAAACAGTAGGAGCTACTACGGAGGGACTCACTTTCATTCCCACAATTCAGTTATACACAAAAAAATAAAGGGAACACTTAAACAACACAATGTAACTCCAAGTCAATCACACTTCTGTGAAATCAAACTGTCCACTTAGGAAGCAACACTGATTGACAATACATTTCACATGCTGTTTGCAAATGGAATAGACAAAAGGTGGAAATTATAGGCAATTAGCAAGACACCCCCAATAAAGGAATGGTTCTGCAGGTGGTGACCACAGACCACTTCTCAGTTCCTATGCTTCCTGGCTGATGTTTTGGTCACTTTTGAATGCTGGCGGTGCTTTCACTCTAGTGGTAGCATGAGACGGAGTCTACAACCCACACATGTGGCTCAGGTAGTGCAGCTCATCCAGGATGGCACATCAATACGAGCTGTAGCAAGAAGGTTTGCTGTGTCTGTCAGCGTAGTGTCCAGAGAATGGAGGCACTACCAGGAGACAGGCCAGTACATCAGGAGACGTGGAGGAGGCCGTAGGAGGGCAACAACCCAGCAGCAGGACCGCTACCTCCGCCTTTGTGCAAGGAGGAGCACTGCCAGAGCCCTGCAAAATTACCTCCAGCAGGCCACAAATGTGCATGTGTCAGCATATGGTCTCACAAGGGGTCTGAGGATCTCATCTCGGTACCTAATGGCAGTCAGGCTACCTCTGGCGAGCACATGGAGGGCTGTGCGGCCCCACAAAGAAATGCCACCCCACACCATGACTGACCCACCGCCAAACCGGTCATGCTGGAGGATGTTGCAGGCAGCAGAACGTTCTCCACGGCGTCTCCAGACTCTGTCACGTCTGTCACATGTGCTCATGTGCTCAGTGTGAACCTGCTTTCATCTGTGAAGAGCACAGGGCGCCATTGGCGAATTTGCCAATCTTGGTGTTCTCTGGCAAATGCCAAACGTCCTGCACCACCTGTGGACGTCGGGCCCTCATACCACCCTCATGGAGTCTGTTTCTGACCGTTTGAGCAGACACATGCACATTGGAAGTGGACAGTTTGATTTCACAGAAGTGTGATTGACTTGGAGTTACATTGTGTTGTTTAAGTGTTCCCTTTATTTTTTTGAGCAGTGTATAATACATTGAGAGAGAGTTGACTTGACACATGAGAGCTGTCATAGTGCCAATTATAAGTATAATTATGACTGCTTGACAGATGTCATGTATTATGTAGCTGCTATAAACACTTTATGAATGCATGCATGCATGGGAGGCTACAGTAAAGTGTAAGCCAAATGTCCTTTTGTGTCTCTGTCACACCCTGATCTGTTATACCTGTCTTTGTGCTTGTCTCCACCCCCTCCAGGTGTTACCCATCTTCCCCATTCTCCCCAGTGTATTTAAACCTGTGTTCTCTGTTGCCAGTTTGTTTTGTCTGTCAAGCCTACCAGCGTTTTTCTCCTTGCTCCTGTCTTTTTCTATAGTTCCTGTTTTCTAGTTATCCCGGTTTTGACCATTCTGCCTGCCCTGACCCTGAGCCTGCCTGCCGTTCTGTACCTTGTCACACCACCCTGGATTATTGACCTCTGCCTGCCCTGACCCTGAGACTGCCTGCCGTTCTGTACCTTTTGACTCTGATCTGGGATACTGACCTCTGCCTGCCCTTGACCTGTCGTTTTGCCTGCCCCTGTTCTAGTAATACGCTTTTGTTACTTCGACACTGTCTGCATCTGGGTCTTCCCTAAAACGTTATAGTCTCTACATGCTGATCTCATATGAATAGATATGATTTGCCCAGTCCTGCCTTTGAAAGAAAAGGAGGGAGCAGAATAATTGATCTCCTTTCCATCCTCACGTTCCACATCTTTCCTCTGCTCCGTCCACCTTTAATGTTCTCCCACCAAGGCCTCAGTAGCAGACAGACCCGCATCTCCTCCCACCTTTCCTCTTCAGATCCTCTCTCATGAATAATATATGCCAAAATGCTTGGCTACGCCATTAAAATTGACCTTGTTGAATTATTGATTGTACCATAACACTCCTGACCTCTATCAAAGCTAGCCCGTTAGTTAGCCTCGCTGCTTCCGGTGCTCTCACATTTCATGTCCCGGTGACTTTTAATACCCGTGAGTATCCCTCATGGGTTTAATAGCCATGGCTACAGGCCGGATGGGTGGTGTTGGTGGGTTTAGAGGAGTAGGGATTTGGAAAGCCTTTTCTACTTAATATGGGTAACTGAGGTGTGCTGGTACCGTTTTATGTGGATGTTATGTAAAAACGCATAAAGGAGGTGCAGGAATTGACATTGACATTCTTTCAACATTTCATACAGCACCTGAACTACCACTATGACTACTGAAGTCTGTTTTGAAAAAAGAAAAATCCACAAAGATATTTATATGGGAATAGTCATTACACTTACAGCAAATCATCAATGCAACACTCAACACTACCCATATTTCAACAGAAAATTATGATAAATAATAAGAATAAATCATGAAAATAAATCAAATAAAAGTGACGATAACAATATAATGACAAAGAAGACCAAGATAAGAACTGTCTATTTTCTTGCTTCATAATTTATTCAACCCTTTTCATCTTTCACCAATGCTCTGCAGACAGCCATGTATCTGACATCCATGACCAGATTGGATGTGAAATGGTGACGCTCCCCTTCCTGCGACTAATGCAACATGAGTCATCCCCCTCGCTACCGTCGGTCCCCTGTGACCGTTGCAACGGGTCTGGGGCCGTAAAAGAGAGGGCATATGACAACGGGGATATGTCATTTTCCTGTCAATGTGACCTTCTGCTGACATTTCACTGGAGACATATTCTTCTGTCTCCTTTCGGCAATTTGGTTCTTGCTGCTCGTATCGATTGTCGAAGATAAGGAGGCAGGAGATGAGATGGAAATATGCAAATCACTGTTTGGGTTCGTCAGTGCCCCTGGTTACACCAAGAGGTCTGAACCATCTTGAGAATGATGAAACATGCCAGAAGTAGCATCAAAAGCTTTGGTTACGACTGACTAGTCAACATATAAGCATCTTTAAAGATAGGCTAGCTAGCAGTATGCTTGGTCAACGAGCTTACCTTCATAATGGTTTGTCTAATCAGCTGGATATATGCAGCACTTTGCAACATCACAACCCATCCCCCTCTGCTGTTCCTGTCGACTCGCCCTCCTCTCCCCTGTAGGGTCTGGTAGAGAGTGCTGACACGCACGCCCCTATGCGAGTTCACTGGCCAGCCAGCCAGTCCATGCTGAGTGGGCGCAAAAGACCATCACCCCTCCCCCACTTCAGAGCACTATCCTCCTCCCCTATGTTTGATGTCTTTCCCCATCTCAATGAATAATTCACGTTCAATGTTATTTGTGCAGACTCAGCCCTTTTCTAGTCATGTCTGTAGCCAAAATTTGACTAGCATCAATTATGTGTCTTTGGAGAGGAGACGTGGAGTTTTGTTTCATAAAAAAATGAGTTATTATGTGTATAAACATTAGTCTGGCATGTAAATGCTGAAAAACATAGAAAAATACTCAAGATTTTGCTTACAGTAAGGCAAATGAGCCTGGCAGTTTAATATTCCACAAGAGACTAACTTACTTACTCTTCATCCACTACAGGACATAAGGTTACAGTGATCTCCTTGCACCTATCTCTGTCCTTGGCCACATGTTGTGCCTTGCCCCAAAAGAGCTTCATCTTGTCCAGCTCATCTGTCACAGTTCTGCATTAATCACTTGACTATATGCCTACATGTACATATCTACCTGAATTACCACGCATCCCTGCACATTGATATGGTATGTAGCTTACATTCTTGTTTTATTTATCATGTGTTTTTATTTTCTTTATTTAACTCTGCGTCATTGAGGGAATAAAATAAAATCAAATTTTATTTGTCACATGCTTTGTAAACAGCAGGTGTAGCTAACAGTGAAATGCTTAGATACGGGCCCTTCCCAACAATGTATAGAGAGAAAAAAAGAAAGAAAAATAACTAGATGGTATTGCATATGAAGTACAATTGATGGGACTTGCTTTAACTCCTTAAAAGTATTTTTGTGGTAGAAGTTTAAAACGGTTTACTATTTAAAGCAAAGCAGTTAAATATAGTTGTAACGTCTCTCGTCGGAAGGCATGGACCAAAGCGCAGCGTGGTAAGTGTTCATGATATTTTATTTCTCAAAAAACACTCGAACAAAATACCAAAGTGAAAAACTGAAACAGTTCTGTCAGGTGCAGACACTAAATAGAAACTAACTGCCCACAAAACCCAACGGAAAAGGACAACTTATATATGATCCCCAATCAGAGACAATGATAGACAGCTGCCTCTGATTGGGAACCACACAAACATAGAAATAAAGAAACTAGAATGCCCACCCTAGTCACAATAGTGACAATAGTGAAAGTTAAATGTAGTAAAATGATTTGATAGACTACTAAATCAACCATATTACTTTGCATTGTGGGGCAGTTACAGTAGATCACAAAATGTCTAAGCTACAGTTGTTGCGTGTGAAACTAAAATGAGAAAGACATAGGACAAAGAGATCAAATGGTCAGAAGATGGAAATTAAAGACAGGATCATGTGGACAACACTCTTAGGAAAGCAAAGCAACTGAATCATTCATGCTGTGGGTTTCAGATAAAAATTTGCTTTTTGTAAAACTTTCAGTGTAAATGGAGTTTGATTTTAGTTGATTGATGATGTAATGATTAGAAAGTGGTAGGCTATTATTTGGGGAAAGAAATATGATGGTGCATCTAGTGATGACAGAATAGATTTGTATGAAGACCTACTAATAGCTAGTTGTATTTCTATCTAATAAACACAATCTTTAGGCTAACAGTGATATCCTGAAGAAAATGTAGTGTGTTTGCTTGCTTGTTTTAAGGTATATATTGTTTTGAAATACATTATAGTAGTGGTAGTTTCTGCAGTAGTAATGGTGGTGACTGGTTATAGTTGGAAAATAAGGTACTGTATATGAAAACTAAGAATAGTCTGAACATGTGAAAGTTGGTTTGGTGGATCTAGCTTGAACGTTTCAAGAGTTACTGTTGGTAAGCTATATTATGCTAATTCATGGAAATGTTTTTGTTATAGTTGATTAAAAATATATATTTTTAATTTAGGATAGCCTGAACATGTGAAAGTTGGTTTGGTGTCTTTAGCTTGAACACTTCACGAATTACCATTGGGGAGTTATTTTATGCTCGTTTAGGTCCCGCTTTAAATGACGTTCAGCATATAAAGGCTTCATAAAGCCTTAATAATGCCTTCATAAACACTACATAAATGTGTTACAAAGCACTAAAAAACTTTGGAAAAAGCAAACCATGCAATAATCTGAGTACGGCGCTCAGAGACCAACACAACCCAAGAAGATATCCGCCATGTTGGAGTCAACATAAGTCAGAAATAGCATTATAAATATTCACTTACCTTTGATGATCTTCACCAGAATGCACTCCCAGGAATCCCAGTTCCACAATAAATGTTTGATTTGTTCCATAAAGTTCAACATTTATGTCCAAATAACTCCTTTTGTTAGCATGTTTGGTAAACAAATCCTAACTCACGACGCGCGTGCAAGTCCAGCGGAGAGTACGGACAAAAAGTCCAAAAAGTTATATTACAGGTCATAGAAACATGTCAAACAAAGTATAGAATCAATCTTTAGGATGTTTTTAACATAAATCTTCAATAATGTTCCAAACTGAGAATTCCTTTGTCTTCAGAAAAGCAAATGGAACAGAGCTCGCTCTCACGTGAAGGAGCGTCACGAGCTCAAAGAATTCTGCCAGACCTCTGACTCATTCCCCTCTCATTCGGCCCCACTTCACAGTAGTGAGCATCAGACAAGGTTCTAAAGACTGTTGACATCTAGTGGAAGCCTTAGGAAGTGCAACATGACCCATATCCCACTGTATCTTCAATAGGGAATGAGTTGAAAAACGATCAACCTCAGATTTCCCACTTCCTGGTTGAATTTGTTCTCCTGGTTTTTGCCTGCCATATGAGTTTTAATATACTCAAAGACATCATTCAAACAGTTTTAGAAACTTCAGAGTGTTTTCTATCCAGATCTACTAATAATATTCATATCCTAGGATCTGGACCTGAGTAGCAGGCAGTTTACTCTGGGCATGCTTTTCATCCAAATGTGAAAATGCTGACCCCTATCCATAAAAAGTTTTTAACACAGTGTCCAAAGAAGGGCCAGAAGTATACACAATGGTGTCATCTGCCTAGAGGTGGATCAGAGAATCACCAGCAGCAAGAGCGACATCATTGATGTCTACAGAGAAAAGAGTCGGCCCGAGAATTGAACCCTGTGGCACCCCCATAGAGACTGCCAGAGGTCCAGACAACAGGCCCTCCGATTTGACACACTGAACTCCATCAGAGAAGTAGTTGGTAAACCAGGCGAGGCAGTCATTTGAGATTCCAAGGCTGTTGAGTCTGCCGAAAAGAATGTGGTGATTGACAGAGTCAAAAGCGTTGGCCAGGTCGATGAATACGGCTGCACAGTAATGTCTCTAATCGATGGCGGTTATGATATCGTTTAGGACCTTGAGCGTGGCTGAGGTGCACCCATGACCAGCTCTGAAACCAGATTGCATAGCGGAGAAGGTATGGTGGGATTCGAAATGGTCGGTAATCTGTTTGTTAACTTGGCTTTCGAAGACCTTAGAAAGGCAGGGTAGGATAGATAAAGGTCTGTATCAGCCTGGGTCCAGAGTGTCTCCCCCTTTGAAGAGGGGGATGACCTCTCTTTCCAAACAAGCTTTCCAATCTATGGGAATCTCAGACGATACGAAAGAGAGGTTGAACAGGCTAGTAATAGGGGTTGCAACAATTTCAGCAGATAATTTTAGAAAGAGAGGGTCCAGATTGTCTAGCCCGGCTGTTTTTTAGGGGTCCAGATTTTGCAGTTCTTTCAGAACATCAGCTATCTGGATTTGGGTGAAGGCGACATGGGGGAAGCTTGGGCGAGTTGCTGTGGGGGTTGCAGGGCAGTTGACCGGGGTAGGGGTAGCCAGGTGGAAAGCATGGCCAGCCATATATTTTTTTTTATTGAAATTCTCAATTATAGTGGATTTATCAGTGGTGACAGTGTTTCGTAGCCTCAGTGCAGTGGGCAGCTGAGAGGGGGTGCTCTTATTCTCCATGGACTTTACAGTGTCCCAGAACGTTTTTGAGTTTGTGCTAGAGGATGCAAATTTCTGTTTGAAAAAGCTAGCCTTAGCTTTCCTAACTGCCTGTGTATTTTGGTTCCTAACTTCCCTGAAAAGTTGAATATCACGGTGGCTATTCGATGCTCATGTACTTTGCCACCGGATGTTTTTGTGCGGGTCAAGGGCAGTTAGGTCTGGAGTGAACCAAGGGCTATATCTGTTCCTGGTTACATTTTTTGGGAATGGGGCGTGCTTATTTAAGATGGTGAGGAAGGCACTTTTAAAGAAAACCCAGGCATCCTCTACTGACGGGATGAGGTCAATATCCTTCCAGGATACCCTAGCCAGGTCGATTAGAAAGGCCTGCTTGCTGAAATGTTTTAGGGAGCGTTTGACAGTGATGAAGGGTGGTCGTTTGACCACAGACCCATTATGGATGCAGGCAACGAGGCAGTGATCGCTGAGATCTTGGTTGAAAACAGCAGAGGTGTATTTGGAGGGCAAGTTGGTTAGGATGATACCTATGAGGGTGCCCGTGTTTACGGATTTGGGGTTGTACCTGGTGGGTTCATTGATAATTTGTGTGAGATTGAGGGCATCAAGCTTAGATTGTAGGATGGCCGGGGTGTTAAGCATGTCCCAGTTTAGGTCACCTAGCAGCACGAGCGCTGAAGATAGATGGGGGGCAATCAATTCACATATGGTGTCCAGGGCACAGCTGGGGGCAGAGGGAGGTCTAGGAGGTTTCTGGATTTTTAAAATTAGAAGCTCGAATTGTTTGGGTACAGACCTGGATAGTAAGACAGAACTCTGCAGAGTTCTATCTCTGCAGTAGATTGCAACTCCGCCCCCTTTGGCAGTTCTATCTTGTCGGAACATTTTAAAGTTAGGGATGGAAATTTCAGGGGTTTTGTGTTCTTCCTAAACCAGGATTCAGACAAGGGTAGGACATCCGGGTTGGCAGAGTGTGCTAAAGCAGTGAATAAAACAAACTTAGGGTGGAGGCTCCTAATGTTAACATGCATGAAACCAAGGCTTTTACGGTTACAGACGTCAACAAATGAGAGCACCTGGGGAATAGGAGTGGAGCTAAGCACTGCAGGGCCTGGATTAACCTCTACATCACCAGAGGAACAGAGGAGGAGTAGGATAAGGGTACGGCTAAAGGCTGTAAGAACTGGTCGTCTAGTACGTTCCGAACAAAGATTAAAAGGAGCAGGTTTCTGGGCGCGATATAATAGATTCAAGGCATAATGTACAGACAGATGTATGGTAGGATGTGAGTACATTGGAGGTAAACCTAGGCATTGAGTGATGATGAGAGAGATATTGTCTCTAGAAACATTTAAACCAGCTGATGGCACCGCATGTTTGGGAGGTGGAACTAAGCTAAGGCATATTGAGCAGGGCTAGAGGCTCTACAGTGAAATAAGGCAATAATCACTAACCAGAACAGCAATGGACCAGGCATATTGACATTAGGGAGAGGCATGCATAGTTGAGTGATCATAGGAGTCCAGTGAGTAGTTAGGCTGGCTGGAAGGGCCTTAGAGGGACGTTGCGACGGAGGAAGTCTGTTATAGCCTCCTTGTGCGGTTACGTCGATAGACCAGTCATGATGGATTAGTAGGGTTCCGTGTATCAAAGGGGTCCAGTCCAATTGGCAAAATAGGTATAGTGGCCCAAGAAATTGGCAGATGGATATCTTCAGCTACCAGTCCAATATGCTCTAGACAGCTAGCAGACCGCGGCTAGTAGCCTAGCAGATGGGCATTCAGGGCAGATTACGTTGGTAGTCCAGTCGTGAACGAGCTCCGTGCCGGCAGTAAAAGGGGTCCAGGCCAATTGGCAAAAAAGGTATTGTAGCCTCGGAGTGGCTGATGGACCTCTTCAACTAGCCGGGAGATGGGTCTAGCATGGGCTAACTCCAGGTTAACTGGTGCTTGCTTCGGGACAAAGACGTTCGGAATCCGGGGATATGGAGAGAAAATAGGTCCGGTATGCTCTGGTTTGAATCGCGTTGTGCAAACTGGCGAGAGTTTCCGACCTATAGGTTAGCTGATGACCGCTAGCAGTGGTTAGCTGATTATTAGCTGGCTAGCTTCTGTTGGGGGATTCCGGTTCAGAAGAAAATAAAAATACTTTAGAAAAAAAGCAGATCCACACCACATTGGGTGAGGCGGGTTGCAGGAGAGTATTTTTGAGGTTTAAAAAAATATAAAAAGATATGCGAAGAAAAATATATACAAATATAAACACATGGGACACAACGAGACAAGGACAAAGACGTCTGACTGCTAAGCCATCTTCAAATGTGGATTGCGTATGTGTACCATTCAGAGGGTGAATGGGCAAGACAAAATATTTAAGTTCCTTTGAACGGGGTATGGTGGTATGTGCCAGGCGCACCTGTTTGTTTCAAGAATTACAACACTGCTGTGTTTTTCACGCTTAACAGTTTCCCGTGTGTATCAAGAATGATCCACCACCCAAAGGACATCGAGCCAACTTGACACAACTGTGGGAAGCATTTGGATTCAACATGGGCCAGCATCCCTATGGAACGCTTTCGACACCTTGTGGGGGAGGGGGGGGGGGTGATCTCAATATTAGGAAGGTGTCCTTAATCTTTTGTACACTGTGTATAAAATAAGCCTATACTGTCATAAGAATGGTTGCCTTTGCGCCCAAAATAGAAAGCATCGCTGTCCTCTGATACTATCTGACATGGTTCAGGTGTGCATACTTAGGTTACAACTCTGTATGAAATGACAGTAAGTAAGAGCAAGTTGAAGTGTATAAACTTTAAAGTAACTTTCGCTTTCCCAACAATCTCTTTTTGGAAACAGCTGTTTATTTTCTCAGGATTAAGTACATAGTGTACAGGAGATGTTGGGAAATGACTTGAAACACATTAGGATTTTAAGTGGTGAGTAGTAATTGTATTAGTGAAGCAAACTACTTCCAACTTGAGTCACAAAAGACATTTCAGCTGCTGTCAGGGCTACTCTAAATGCTTAGGGTCAACTGTAGAACTTTTTGGCCCGACAAATTAAATCTAAATGGACTTATGAAAGTTTCTTCAGGGAGTGCGACCTTTTACGCTTATTGGTCATATTCCAAAGACTAAGAGGGGATATTTATTCAAACAGGATTTTTCTTGCAACACTGTCCTTTTCCAAATCTCAGTTGAGTGCAACGCCTATGAGTTTGTTTCAAATCACCTCAGGGTAAAATAATGCTTGAGCAATCCATCGCAATTGCACAGTCGTATATCATCCACAAACATAAATCAGTCAGAAGACGATTGCTGTTTTCCGTCACGTTTATCGCCAACTCAATACAATTCCTCAACACTAGGCAAAACAGGGTATTGGGACACTTTTGGGACACTTCCAGGTAAGTCCCCCAATTGAAACATCCTCTTCCAACATTGTTTCCCACAGAGGGATAGAGATACCATCAGTCATCACTGCTTAGAATGACAGGGTTAACTGAACAGCTCCAGCCGAGGTATTCACAACTTATGCGTGAAAGTGCAGGTTTCGGGACAACGCAGTGTGTGGAATGGAGATGGATGATGAGCATGCATCTGCAAAAAAAGAAAAGAAAACTCCATTGCGTTGTGGATGCGAGCAGTGAAAATGCAGACGAACAAAAAGCCCATCCTTGTGAATGTGCAGAATCATCAAAATGCAAAGTTGTGGTGCATCAAACCACTTTGAATGTTCATCGTTCCAAGTGTGTCATGGAAATGTGTTTCTTGCATATCCCAACTCCCCCTGAGACACCCACAGGGAGTGGGGTTACGGCCAGGGTCACCAACGTCCAGCGCCCCTGGAGCAATTGGAGTTAAGTGCCTTGCTCAAGGCCACAACGAACTTTGTAGGCTCCAGGATTCAAACCAGAGACCTTTCGGTTACTGGCCCAACGCTCTAACATCAAGGCTAACTGCCACCCAGATGCATTGTGTATGGTCTCAAATTGCAACCAAGTTATGCTGCATGTAGATGAAGGATGCATAAACCGTAATACGTCAGCATAGCAGGACAAGAAAGCAAGAAAGACGGTGACGGCAAACACAAGCCAGCACGATGGTATGCATTGCTATGGTGATTTCAGTAAACAGAGTGCAAATCAACATCCCGTAGAAAATATAAATATAAATATTTTAACTCCGGCAGGTCCCGTCTACCGGTACGGCTGGGGGCATTCACCACCAGCCTCAACGGTATTTATCGTTGTTTACTCATTGAAACCAATGACATCCGGGTTGCCGTTTACCGTCTACCTCGTGTCATCTGAATGCAGCATTGTGATTTCAGTCTTTTCTTATTCATATTTGATTTAAAACAGTGCAGATCTTTCATATCAAAGACAAAAAGGCATAAATAAAAAATACAATTACATACAGATAAACAATTGAGAAGTTCGTAATGTTGGAGATATGTTTTAAAGCGAGAATATGGATAGAACACAGGATACCTACATCTGCAACTTATCTGCTTGTTGTCTGTCTTCTAAATAAACAAATCAGATACCAGATCAGATCTATTCTGTCTTGTTTCCTCAAAAACAGTACCTGGTATACATTTCTCTGTGTGTGTGTATATCATTACTATTAATATTTCAGAAGTTTTGTATAATCTTTGTGTGCAAACCATCCTCTCAGTTTAAGGCACCTACACTATATAAACAGAAGTATGTGGACACCCTTTCAAATTAGTGGAATCGGCTATTTCAGCCACACCTGTTGCTGACAGGTGTATAAAATCTAGCACACCATGCAATCTCCATAGACAAACATTGGCATTAGAATGGCCTTACTGAAGAGCTCAGTGACTTTCAATGTGGCACCATCACAGGATGCCACCTATCCAACAACTCAGTCTGCTAGAGATGCCCCAGTCAACTGTAAGTGCTCTATTTGCGAAGTGGAAACGTCTAGGAAAATCGTCTGTCCTCGGTTGCAACACTCACTACCGAGTTCCAAACTGCCTCTGAAAGCAAGGTCAGCACAAGAACTGTTCGTCGGGGGCTTCATGAAATGGGTTTCCATGCCCGAGAATCCGCACACAAGCCTAAGATCACCATGAGCAATGCCAAGCGTCGGCTGGAGTGGTGTAAAGCTATCCGACTTTGGAAACACGTTCCCTAGAATGATGAATCACCATCTGTCAGTCCGGCTGACAGCTGTCAGTCCGGAAGAACTTGACTGGCCTGAACAGAGCCCTGACCTCAACCCCATCAAACACCTTTGGATGAATTGGAACACCGACTGCGAGTCAGGCCTAGTCGCCCAACATTATTGCTAGACCTCACTAATGCTCTTGTGGCTGAATGGAAGCAAGTCTTCGCAGCAATGTTCCAACATCTAGTGGAAAGCCTTTCCAGAAAACTTGAGGCTGAGGGGACCAACGGGGGACCAACTCCATATTAATGCCCATGATTTTGGAATGAGATTTTCAAGGAGCAGATGTCCACATACTTTTGGTCATGTAGTGTATCTAAGACAATTTTTTACATTTTAGTTAAGTGGAATGGTACGTGCTTTCTTCACTGCATACTGAAACGCTACGTAGTACACTGTGCCGAACACGTGCAAATGACGCCAAGTGAACTTGAAGGTTGCAAATGAAAAAGGAATGACATCCTAAGTGCCGATTCTGAATCTGGCATTCGATGGAAGAATGAGCCATCCGATTCCACTTAAGGGAAGGAGAATCCCAGAGGACCTCAACGGGGAGGAGATGAAGTCTGGACATGCCCTGGATGTGGCCCTGAGATAACGGATGAGCAAAGCATTTCTACCAAAAGAACGAGAAAAAAAAGGGAGAGACGGCTAGAGTGCAAAGATAATCCTGCTTTTGTCATGCTATCGTGGTAGTTAATGTGCTCAGCGAAAATGTCACCTTAGATACAGTGGGCTCCAAAATTACCGGCACCCCTGACTGGCAATGCACAAACAATACTTAATAATAATAATATAAACAATATAATTATAGAGATAAACTCAAAATACCAACATGTGAGAAATACTGTATTTTATTAACGTTTCAATGGAACCCACAAAAATCATACAGTTATTTAATACACAATACATTTCACCAAAATCAAGGTTTCATAATTATTGGCACTCCTCATTTAGCACTTAGTGTCACCACCTCTGGCTAGGATAACAGCATGGTCTTTTCCTGTAATGTTTGACAAGGTTAAGGAACACATTTGGAGGGATTTTGGACCATTCCTCTATGCAGATCCTTTCAAGATCCTTCACATTCTTGGGTTTGCGGTTATCAACTGCCCTCTTCAACTCAGCCCACAGGTTTTTGATTGGATGGAGGTCCGGTAGACTGACATGGCCATGGCAGAACATTGATTTTGTTGTCACAGAACCATTTCTGTGTGGATCTTGAGGTATGTTTTGGGTCATTGTCTTGTTGGAAAGTCCACATACGGCCTAGTCCCAGCCTTCTGGCAGAGGCAACCAGATTGTCACCCAAAATTGCCTGGTACTTGGTGGAATTCATTATACCATCAATCTTAACCAGTGCCTCTGGACCTTTGGAATTAAAACAGCACCAAAATATAATTGACCCACCACTCATCAAAAGATGAGAAATATGAAGTGCATTCAGAAAGTATTCAGACCCCTTGACTTTTTCCACATTTTGTTACGTTACAGCCTTATTCTAAAATGGAATAAATTGTTTTTTCCCCCTCATTAAGCGACAGCCATTGCCCCATAATAACAAAGCAAAATCAGGTTTTTAGAAATGTTAGCAAATGTATCAATTGAAATATTCCATTTACATAAGTATTCAGACCCTTTACTGCATATCCTCTCAAGCTCTGTCAGGTTGGTAGCGTCGCTGCACAGCTATTTTCAGGTTTCTCCAGATATTCTTTGATCGGGTTCAGGTCCGGGCTCTGGTTTGGCAACTCTAGAACATTCAGAGACTTGTCCCAAAGCCATTCCTGCATTGTCTTGGCTGTGTGCTTAGGGTCATTGTCCTGTTGGAAGTTGAACCTAAGCCCCAGTCTGAGGTCTGGGGCGAAGATGAGATGAGCGCTCTGGAGCAGGTTTTCATCAAGGATGTCTCTGTACTTTGCTCCGTTCATCTTTGCCTCTATCCTGACTAGTCTCCCAGTTCCTGCCACTGAAAAACATCCCCACAGCATGATGCTGCCACCACCATGCTTCACCATAGGGATGGTGCCAGGTTTCCTCCAGGCGTGACGCTTGGCATTCAGGCCAAGGAGTTCAATCTTGGTTTCATCACACCATAGAATCTTGTTTCTCGTGGTCAAAGTCCTTTAGGTGCCTTTTGGCAAACTCCAAGAGGGCTGTCATGTGCATTTTACAGAGGAGTGGCTTCAGTCTGGCCACTCTACCATAAATACCTGATTGGTAGAGTGCTGCAGAGATGGTTGTCGTTCTGGAAGGTTCTCCGATCTCCAAAGAGGAACTCTGGAGCTCTGTCAGAATGACCATTGGGTTCTTGGTCACCTCCTTGACCAAGACTCTTCTCCCCCGATTGCTCAGTTTGGCCAGGCATCCTGTTTTAGGAAGAGTCTTGGTGGTTCCAAACTTGTTATTGGGAACCTTCAATGCTGTAGAAATGTTTTGGTACCCTTCCCCAGATCTTTGCCTCCACACAATCCTGTCTCGGAGCTCTAGGGACAATTCCTTCAACCTCATGGCTTGGTTTTTGCTGTGACTTGCACTGTCAACTGTGGGACTTTATATAGACAGGTGTGTGACTTTCCAAATCATGTTCAATCAATTGAATTTACCACAGGTGGACTCCAATCAAGTTGTTAAAACATTTCAAGGGTGATCAATGGAAACAGGATGCACCTGAGCTCAATTTCAAGTCTCATAGCAAAGGGTCTGAATACTTACTCTGTAAATAAGATATTTCTGTTTGACATTTTTTATAGATGTGCTAAAAAAATCTAAAACCCTTGTTTTTTGCTTTGTCATGTGGAAAAAGTAAAGGGGTCTGAATACCTTCCAAATGCACTGTAAATGTACATATCAAAGAAAACATTTTATTTATGCCGGTAAATGTGTTCTTAAAGTATTGCTTTCTTTTGGCAAATGTGGTATAAGCGGGATAAACAGCTGTTATTCTGGCTGCAGAGGTCGGGAATGTGTCTCCGTGGCTTGTTGACTAGCTAGCAGCAAGCAAGGGATAAGAACGTTGCCACTGAGCATGGCAACAGAACATAAAAAATGAACGACTGGGTCGTGTCCATAAATATCGAACTAATCGAACCAAAGACTGGGTCGTGTTTCAAGCAACCTAAAGATGGGAAATTATGAATTTGCTTATAAAAATGAGAAACAAGTATATTTCTACCGGTAAACATGTGCATTCATATTGTTTTCTTTGGTAACTGTGGTATAAGTGGGATAAATGCCGACATTGTGTACATTACTGCTGCGTCGTCTATTATTTCCAAGGTAATGTACACTACCGGTCAAAACTGTTAGAACACCTACTCATTGAAGGGTTTTTCTTTATTGGTGTTGAAGGTAGGAAACAACACCTCCCCTTCGCTGATCCTCAACACTGGGGCCCCACAAGGGTGCGTGCTCAGCCCCCTCCTATACTCCCTGTTCACCCATGACTACGTGGTCAAGCATGCCTCCAACTCAATCATCAAGTTTGCAGACGACAGAACAGTAGTAGGCTTGATTACCAACAATAACGAGACAGCCTACAGGGACAAAGTGAGGGCTCTGGGGGTGTGGTACACATCACTGACTAACTGAAATTGTCCACCCACATAGACAGTGTGGTGAAGAATGTGCAACATTCAGGCTGAAGAAATTCGGCTTGGCACCTAAAACCCTCACAGACTTTTACAGATGCACAATTGAGAGCATTCTGTCTGGCTGTATCACCGCCTGGTATGGCAACTGCACCACCCACAACTGCAGGGCCCTCTAGAAGGTGGTGCGGTCTGCCCAACGCATCACTGGGGGCGAACTTCCTGCCCTCCAGTACACATACAGCAACCGATGACACAGGAAGGACATAAAGATCATCAAGGACAACAACCACCTGAGCCACTGCCTGTTCACCCCGCTATCATCCAGATGTCGAGGTCAGTACAGGTGCATTAAAGCTGAGGCTGAGTAGCCATCACTAGCACATTAGAGGCTGCTGCCTACATACATAGACTTGAAATCACTGGCCACTTTAATAAATGGAACACTAGTCACTTTAATAATGTTTACATATCTTGCATTGCTCATCTCATATGTACGTATATACTGCATTCTATACTATTCTACTGAATCTTAGTCTATGCCGCTCTGACATTGCTCATCCACTGAATTGATCGGTCGCAAATGTTTCAATATTCTCAGAGCCGCCTCGTTCATTAATGCAATTCTTCAGTATTCGCAGAATGTTTCCCTTCCCAGGCAAATAATGCAGACAGGCAATGCAAAAATGAGCTGGGCACACATTGTAAGGAACATCTCTGAATCCAGAGTAACAATTTTGGTGGAAAGCGCACGAGACAATGACGCTGTCATAGTACAATCTATGCGCCATTCCACAAGGGTAGCTTCATATAGCCAATAGCAGATGGTCGGCAAAATGTTTCATATGAGCTCCAATTTACAATTGACTCTACCATTTCTAAAGATCTGCATGCCAGTTTGATTTTTATATTAGCATTGAAGGCTACTCAACTGTGCTCAAAAATGTCTAACTGCCCACAAACTGAATAATTCTATTTGGCTACTTGACAGAGACACTGTCCATTCAGCCACACACCACAGAGCTCCACTATGCTTACAGTGGGGCAAAAAAGTATTTAGTCAGCCACCAATTGTGCAAGTTCTCCCACTTAAAAAGATGAGAGAGGCCTGTAATTTTCATCATAGGTACATTTCAACTATGACAGACAAAATGAGAAAAAAAAATCCAGAAAATCACATTGTAGGATTTTTTATGAATTTATTTGCAAATTATGGTGGAAAATAAGTATTTGGTCAATAACAAATGTTTTTCTCAATACTTTGTTATATACCCTTTGTTGGCAATGACAGAGGTCAAACGTTTTCTGTAAGTCTTCACAAGGTTTTCACACTGTTGCTGGTATTTTGGCCCATTCCTCCATGCAGATCTCCTCTAGATCAGTGATGTTTTGGGGCTGTTGCTGGGCAACACGGACTTTCAACTCCCTCCAAAGATTTTCTATGGGGTTGAGATCTGGCTAGGCCACTCCAGGACCTTGAAATGCTTCTTACGAAGCCACTCCTTCGTTGCCCGGGCGGTGTGTTTGGGATCATTGTCATGCTGAAAGACAGCCACGTTTCATCTTCAATGCCCTTGCTGATGGAAGGAGGTTTTCACTCAAAATCTCACGATACATGGCCCCATTCATTCTGTCCTTTACACGGATCAGTCGTCCTGGTCCCTTTGCAGAAAAACACCCCCAAGGCATGATGTTTCCACCCCCATGCTTCACAGTAGGTATGGTGTTCTTTGGATGCAACTCAGCATTCTTTGTCCTCCAAACACGACGAGTTGAGCTTTTACCAAAAAGTTATATTTCGGTTTCATCTGACCATATGACATTCTCCCAATCTTCTTCTGGATCATCCAAATGCTCTCTAGCAAACTTCAGATGGGCCTGGACATGTACTGGCTTTAGTTAGGGGGACACGTCTGGCACTGCAGGATTTGAGTCCCTGGCGGCGTAGTGTGTTACTGATGGTAGGCTTTGTTACTTTGGTCCCAGCTCTCTGCAGGTCATTCACTAGGTCCCCCCGTGTGGTGCTGGGATTTTTGCTCACCGTTCTTGTGATCATTTTGACCCCACGGGGTGAGATCTTGCGTGGAGCCCCAGATCGAGGATGATTATCAGTGGTCTTGTATGTCTTCCATTTCCTAATAATTGCTACCACAGTTGATTTCTTCAAACCAAGCTGCTTACCTATTGCAGATTCAGTCTTCCCAGCCTGGTGCAGGTCTACAATTTTGTTTCTGGTGTCCTTTGACAGCTCTTTGGTCTCGGCCATAGTGGAGTTTGGAGTGTGACTGTTTGAGGTTGTGGACAGGTGTCTTTTATACTGATAACAAGTTCAAACAGGTGCCATTAATACAGGTAACGAGTGGAGGACAGAGGGGCCTCTTAAAGAAGAAGTTACAGGTCTGTGAGAGCCAGAAATCTTGCTTGTTTGTAGGTGACCAAATACTTATTTTCCACCATAATTTGCAAATAAATTCATAAAAAATCCTACAATGTGATTTTCTGGATTTTTTTTCTCATTTTGTCTGTCATAGTTGAAGTGTACCTATGAAGAAAATAGGCCTCTCTCATCTTTTTAAGTGGGAGAACTTGCACAATTGGTGGCTGACTAAATAGTCACTACAAATATACCCAGTCACTACAAATATATAGGCGCCTTTCCTAACTCAGTTGCCGCAGAGGAAGGAAACCGCTCACCACAGTTACAGAGTCTAGTGGCTGTGATAGGGGAAAACTGAGGTTGGATCAATGACATTGTATTAACTCCACAATACTAACCTAATTGACAGAGTGAAAAGAAGGAAGCATTTACAGAATACAAATATTCCAAAACATGCATCCTGTTTGCAATAAGGCTATGAAGTAAAACTGCAAAAAATTAAGCTAATAAATTAACTTTATGTCCTGAATACAAAGCATTGTGTTTGAGGCACTGAGTACCGATCTTCATATTTTCAAGCATGGTGGTGGCTGCATCATGTTATGGGTATGCTTGTCATCGGCAAGGACTAGGGAGTTTTTTGGGATAAAATGAAACTGAATAAAGCTAAGCACAGGCAAAATCCTAGAGTAAAACCTGCTTCAGTCTGCTTTCCAACAGACACTGGGTGACAAATTCACATTTTACCAGGACATTAACCGAAAACACAAGGCCAAATATGCACTGGAGTTGCTTACCAAGATGACATTGAATGTTCTTGAGTGGCCTAGTTACAGTTTTGACTTAAATTGGCTTGAAAATCTACAGTAAGACTTTTTAAATGTCTGTCTATGTAACGCTCGTCGTTAGGTGGAAGAGAGGAGGACCAAAGCGCAGCGTGGTATGTTTCCATATTTATTGGAAACACTTAACAACACGAACAAAACAATAAACAGAAAATGAAACTAACGACGCTACAGACCTGAACATGTGAACATACAGACAACGAAGAACGCAATGAACAGGAACAATCACCCACAGACAAACAGTGAGAACAGCCTACCTAAATATGGTTCCCAATCAGAGGAAACGTAAAACACCTGCCCCTGATTGAGAATCATATCAGGCTAGTTGACAACCCTAAACCAAACATAGAAACACATAACATAGAATGCCCACCCAGCTCACGTCCTGACCAACTAAACAAGACTAAACAAAGGAAATAAGGTCAGGAACGTGACAGTCTAGCAATGATCAACAACCAACTTGACAAAGCTTTAAGAATTCTAAAAAGAATAATGTGCAAATATTGTACAATCCATGTGTGCAAAGCTCTTATAGACTTACCCAGAAAGATTCACAGCAGTAATGGCCGCCAAAGGTGGTTCTAACATCTATTGACTCAGGGGTGTGAATACATATGTAAATTAGATATTTCTGTATTTCACTTTCAATACATATGCAAACATTTCTAAAAACATGTTTTCACTTTGTCATTATGGGGTGTTGTGCGTAGATGGGTGAGAAAAAATAATATATTTCATCCATTTTGAATTCATGCTGTAACACAACAAAATGTGGAATAAGTTAAGGGGAATGAATACTTTCTGAATGAACTGTATATGTACTGTAAACACACACACACACACACACACACATCCATGCATCGTATACACACATACTTACTGAAACATCTCCCCCACCCCACACACACTTCAGCCTGATTAATTAACGTAGTTGACCCGCGTAGCCTTGAGGCCTCTGAGGCCAGTTGTTTTTATTCATAGACAGTGTTCTTGCATAAATTCCTGACCCATAGTCCCCATTACGTGCTGGATTGTAACGGTGTTTCAGCCACAACCTTGCTGGCATGTCCCTATTGCTGTGCCTGGATAGAAAGCAGTAGTGTCATTAATGTATAAACTCGCAGTGTGCATAGAAACGATACATTAGCCGTATGCTGCGTTTGGCTAATGCTCAGTAATCTCTCCATGCAAATCAGCCGCCAAATAATCAATTTAGAGGAAAGTCAACTGAGATGAAGAGTCATAAAGTGACATGTGACTTCATTGGAGTTACATATTGGTATGATTGTGCATGTGGTATTCCTGTCTGTGAATGTGTATGAGATAGACTGTGCAAGTGTGTGAGAGTTTCTAGTCTGTATAAGCCATTACTGAAAGATGACAGACAATACAGTGAAACATTCTCAACACATCCTCAACCCATTCCCATCAGCGCCTTGTTCCAACAACGACCAACAATGAAATAGTTGACGTTCTTATTGTCTCACATTCTTTAAAAAAAAAAGAATCCATCACAATCCTTGAGCCTGCCATTGAATAGGACAGTCCTTGGAATGTAGTCAAAACCCTGGTCACATTTTATTTGTTGTTGCTACAAGATTATTTAGAATTGTACACATTTGCAGCTAAAAGCTGAATTACAGTATACAGTACATAGGCCAACATACAGTTTAAGTCGGAAGTTTACATACACCTTAGCGAAATACATTTAAACTCAGTTTTTCACAATTACTGACATTTAATCCTAGTAAAAAATCACTGTCTTGGGTCAGTTAGGATCACCACTTTATTTGAAGAATGTGAAATGTCAGAATAATAGTAGAGAGAATTATTTATTTCAGCTTTTATTTCTTTCATCACATTCCCAGTAGGTCAGACGTTTACATACACAATTAGTATTTGGTAGCATTGCCTTTACATTGCTAAACTTGGGTCAAAACGTTTCGGATAGCCTTCCACAAGCTTCCCACAATAAGATGGGTGAATGTTGGCCCATTCCTCCTGACAGAGCTGGTGTAACTGAGTCAGGTTTGTAGGCCTCCTTGCTCATACACGCTTTTTCAGTTCTGCCCACAAATTTTCTATGGGATTGAGGGCTAGGGCTTTGTGATGGCCACTCCAATACCTTGACTTTGTTGTCCTTAAGCCATTTTGCCACAACTTTGGAAGTGTGCTTGCAGTCATTGCCCATTTGGAAGACCCATTTGCGACCAAGCTTTAACTTCCTGACTGATGTCTTGAGATGTTGCTTCAATATATGATGCTGCCACCCCCGTGCTTCACAGTTGAGATGATGTTCTTCGACTTGCAAGCCTCCCCCTTTTTCCTCCAAACATAACGATGGTCATTATGGCGAAACAGTTCTATTTTTGTTTCATCAGACCAGAGGACATTTCTCTAAAAAGTATGATCTTTGTCCCCATGTGCAGTTGCAAACCGTAATCTGTTTTTTTTATGGCGGTCTTGGAGCAGGGGCTTCTTCCTTGCTGAGCGGCCTTTCAGGTTATGTTGATATAGGACTCGTTTTACTGTGGATATAGATTATTTTGTACCTGTTTCCTCCAGCATCTTCACAAGGTCCTTTGCTGTTATTCTGGGATTGATCTCTAGGAGACAGAACGCATCTCATTCCTGAGCGGTATGACTGCTGCATGGTCCCATGGTGTTTATACTTGCGTGCTATTGTTTGTACAGATGAACGTGGTACCTTCAGGCGTTTGGAAATTGCTCCCATGGAAGAACTAGACTTGTGGAGGTCTACAATTTTTTTCGGAGGTCTTGGCTGATTTTTTTTATTTATCCCATGATGTCAAGCAATGATGCACTGATTATGATGGTAGGCTTTGAAATACATCCACAGGTACACCTCCAATTGACTCAAATTATGTCAATAAGCCTATCAGAAGCTTCTAAAGCCATGCCATAATTTTCTGAAATTTTTCATTCTGTTTAAAGGCACAGTCAACTTAGTGTATGTAAACTTCTGACCCACTGGAATTGTCATACAGTGAATTATAAGTGAAATAATCTGTCTGTAAACAATTGTTGGAAAAAAAAGCAGATGTCCTAACCGACTTGCCAAAACTATAGTTTGTTTACAAGAAATTAGTGGATTGGTGGAAAAACGAGTTTTAATGACTCCAACCTGAGTGTATGTAAACTTCCGACTTCAACTGTAAGTAAGTAAATAAAAGCAGCATTAGGCAGTCTCACTGTCACGACTCCGACCGAAGGTGACTCCCCTTCCCGTTCGGGTGGCGCTCGGCGGTCGTCGTCGCCGGCCTACTAGCTGCCACTGACTCTTTTTCCTCCCCCTCCTTATGTGTTTATTTGTTACACCTGTGTGGAGGTGATTATCATTAGTTGGGCTTTATTAGTCAGCTTTATTAGTTAGTACGTTTCTTTGTGCGGGATTGATTCAGTTGTACATTGGGATTCGGGAGTAGACGAACGTATTTGTTTGTTGCGTTCATAGAGTATATTTGGACTGGGTTTTTGTCCCCCGTGTATGGGACATTTGTTTTGTTACACCCAGTGTTTTCGTGGGGACATTGTTTACCGTGTGTGCATTAAAAGCACTATATTGAACTCTCTGTTGTTCCTGCGCCTGACTTCACACCCCCAGAGCGTTACACTCACAAGGTAAGGCATAGGGCTGATGTAGTATTTGTCACTCTGAACATTGTAAAAATGGCAGCAAGATGAACTTACATTTTAATATTAAAATTGCCGATACAAATTAAAATACAATAAAAAACAGATATTGGCAAACAATAATGTTAATCGTAAACTGTTCAGCAAGCGAACCATGGCTGGGATGGTGCTGCAACGAAAACGCTCAGTGCTGCAGTGGATCAGTTCCAGTTTAATTGAGAAGCAGGTCTGGTGTTGGGGTGGGAATTATTCTGTAGGTAAATCCGAGACACTCCATTTAGTATGATATATTACATTTTGTATGGTATGTATTCATTTGTGGATGTCCATCATCCATTTTGTATGATATGTTGCAAATTACAATTTGTATGATTCTGTATGTTACGAATTGCAATTCTTACAATGTGTTACGAATTTGCAATATGTACATTATTTAGCGAATTTGAAGAACATATGAAATTTTACGAATTACAATTTGTTTTAGATAACTTTAGCTAGGTGGCTAGGTTGCTAACACTAACATTAGCTAGCTGGCAAACGTTAGCTGGGCTAGGGTTAAGGTTATGAGTTAGGTTAAATATTTAAGGTTAGGGTTAGGGGAAGGGTTAGCTAACATGCTAAGTAGCTAAAAAGTAGTAAGTAGTTGAAAAGTCACTAATTAGCTAAAGTTGTCCTTGATGAGATTTGAATACGCAACCTTTGGGTTGATAGATGTTTGCGTTATACGGCCACACATCCAACCCGACCATATCAAATTAAATTGTATTTGTGACATGCGATGAATACAACAGGTGTACAACAGGTGAAATGCTTACTTACAAGCCATTAACCAACAATGCAGTTTTAAGAAAAATAACTGTTAAGTAGACAAGTAAAAAATGACAAATAATAAATAATTAAAGAGCAGCAGTAAAATTACAGTAGCGAGGCTATATACAAGGGGTACCAGGACCACTCTCCTGAGTAGGAGGTGTCGTCTGTGTGTAACGTCTGTCGGCGGAATGAGACCAAAGCGCAGCGTGGAAAGTGTTCATGATCTTTATTGTCAAGAATCACTCAAACAAAACTAACGAATATAAAAACCACAGCGAACAGTTTCGTCAGGCACAGATACTAAACGGAAAACGACAACTATTATATGATCCCCAATCAGAGACAACGATAGACAGCTGCCTCTGATTGGGAACCACACTAGGCAAAAACAACAAAGAAATAGAAAACACAGATTCTCCCACCCGAGTCACACCCTGACCTAACCAAACATAGAGAATAAATAAGGATCTCTAAGGTCAGGGCGTGACACTGTGCCAATGATGATACGAACTGCTCTTCTCTGGACAGTATCAGATTTTCCTTTGGTTAGCCCTGCATGCCACACTGGCAAGTAATTGTCTCCTTTGTCACTGACATGAGGCAGCCATTTGTTGTAATCCTGTGATTTTGCTATTTATATGACGAGGAAGTAAAAGAAATTCAGTCATTTAGCAGATGCTCTTATTGAGAGCAACTTACAGTAGTGAGTGCATACATTTTATTTTATTTTTCATGCTGGTCCCCAGTGGGATTTGAACCCACAACTCTGCGTTGCAAGTGCCATGCTCTACCAACTGACGCACATGGGATTGCAGTTGTAATGTATAACAGTCATAATATAACATAACAGTTACAATGCATTGCAAGACTTGTCACAGGCATGTATGAGCCCTTGTAATGTCTCAGACTCATTTTCATAATATATTTTCATTGTGTTGGGAAATTGCAGCATAGAAATACATTATAAAGGCTCATCTGTGTTGTTAACGACTAACAACTCATTAAACCGGTTGGCTTTTAGTAAAGTGTTACCACAGAAGCCATAGCTTGACATTGTTGTAAAATGGGAATCTACCAAAGCAGAATCCCAGTTCTCAGTGCTGCCACACAAAATATATATTTTTTATGGAACAACATCATCGGGATAAATGCACTCCAAGAGGCCTTGTAGAACAAGCACAGCCAAAAAACAGCCAAAGGGTGAAACACATCCATCATTCGGAGTCCTTTACCCTAACACACTCTGAAAACCCATATAGTCTTTTTCATTGTTTATACATCTCTTGGGGATAGGGGCTTTTCTCCTCATGCTAAATTGGCTTTTTATAATTCAAAGCAGTCCCTTTCCCTGGCTATTTATACGTATGGCTGTTGTTGTTTCACGTTTTTTGTACTACTGCCATTATATAAGCCATTATATAATTGCCGGCTAGACTTGTAGGATCTCTCCTACACAAAGGCCTTTTCGAGGAACTCCTCTCCTTGGTTTGGTTAGCGTCCAGTTCCCCTCTACACACAACCCCTCTCTGTCACGTCCCTCAACCCCTCCCCTTCTCCTTCCAGCTGGTTTTTAAATACAGCAGCTGACTCCCTCACATTTTCCTCATTTTTAAGTCTTTGCTGTTTTTGTGTGTGTGTGTGAGTGTGGTGGGGAGTAGAGAGGAAGAGATCTGTGCCCGTCTCCTTCCTCTTGTCTGTGTTGAATGTTCCGCCCACCCATTTGTTTTGTTCTCCAATGCTGTTGAGAAGGGAGGAACTGACAGACTGACGAAGAACTAGATTCTATCAGATCGTGTGTTAACCGGCGATAGCCGACACCGCCGTAGCCGATGCTTCGGCGGTGTCGTAGCGGTGGAACTGAGTTGGAGCTGTCACATCGGTGAGCAGATGCTCTTTTGATCATTGTCAGGCAGCCACATCCGTTCCACCCGTGTTAGAAGTAGAGAACGAGAAAGTGTAGGCTATATAGAAATAATGATGCTCAAATTGAAAATCATTCATCCTTAAGTCTATTGATGCATCAATCTAAGTAACATAATACAAATATCCCTGTCAAAATATGTCAGTCTCATCTATGTCGGCCTTCCGCATCTGCGGTGGAAGGTGGCCGAGCTACAACGGTGTTTGTCAGACCCTGAGCCAACCCAGTCTTCTCATGAAAACGTAGTTAGCGTCCGAACCGTTTTGTTTTGCTCTATGATACCCACAAGTGTCATTTGTCTGAAGATAACCTGGTACCAGTTAAAAAAATGTATGGATTTATGGAGGTAGTTTTGTGCCAACAAAAAAAGGGGTTAAATATGTGTCCAAAAAAACGTCAGTATTTCCTGAGCTATTTTATATCTCCTAGATATAGACAGACACTTCAAAAAAAAAATTCTTATGACTTATTTTTTGACTGTCTGTTTTGCCATTCATGGATTTGTCATTCAATATGTTTCTATGGGCTATAGTAGTAAAGGCCAAATTCAATATTTGATCGAATATTATATATTTTATATAATATATATCTTCAGGGGTCCTGAAATTCCAGATCAAATAGTCATACCATGGATTATTAAGGTATCTTAAAACAATTCCATTGTAAGGATCTATGTGTAGCTGGTGCAGAAGAGTCAGGCGCAGGACAGCAGAGATGAGTAAATAAAAGTAAATACAAAAGAATTACCAAGCCCACAATACGAACCACAATATAACAAACAATCACTCACAACCAAACATGGGGAACAGAGGGTTAAATAATAAACAGGTAATTGGGTGAGTGAAACCAGGTGTGTAAGACATAGACAAAACAAATGGAAAATGAAAAGTGGATCGGAGGAAGTCGTAACATCCATATGTTAGCTTAGTAGAAGGCCCCCAAAATGCTGGGAGAGGCTTGTGGATTTGACAGGGCTAATGCGGTCTAAGACGTCAGTGTCACGACTTCCGCCGAAGTCGGTCCCTCTCCTTGTTCGGGCGGCATTCGGTTGTAGTGGTTGGCAAACCCTAAGAACCGCTGCACCTCCTTTACCGTGGTGGGAGTCGGCCAATTACGCACGGCTGCAATGCGGTCACTCTCCATCTCCACCCCTTAAGTGGAAATGCGATACCCTAGGAAGGAGACGGACTGTTGGAAGAACAGGCATTTTTCAGCCTTGACGTACAGGTCATGCCCCAAACAGGCAACCAAGAACTCTGCGCACCAGGGACACATGCTCAGCGCATGTAGCAGAGTATATCAAAATGTCATCAATATACACCACTACACCCTGCCCTGAAAATCTCATCTACAAAGGCTTGGAAGACTGATGGCGCATTCATCAACCCGTACAGCATGACGAGGTACTCATAGTGCCCTGAGGTGGTACTGAATGCCGTCTTCCACTCGTCTCCCACTCGGATACGCACCAGGTTGTAAGCACTCCTGAGATCTAGTTTGGTGAACAAGCGCGCTCTGTGCATTGACTCTTTCGCTGTGGCTATGAGCGGTAGCGGGTAACTGTACTTCACAGTTATCTGGTTTTGGGCTCAATAGCCAATACAGGGGCGCAGACCTCCCTCCTTCTTCTTCACAAAAAAATTAACTTGAGGTGGGTGAGTGAGGTGGAGGACCGAATGTACCCCTTATGCAGGGATTCGGAGACATATGTTTCCATTGCCTCCGTCTCCGCCTGTGAGAGGGGATACACATGACTCCTGGGAAGTGCAGCATCTACCAGGAGATATATCGCACAATCGCCCCGTCGATGAGGTGGTAATTGAGTCGCCTTCTTTTTGGAGAAGGCGAGAGCCAAATCGGCATATTCAGGGGGAATGCGCACGGTGGAGACCTGGTCTGGACTCTCCACCATAGTAGCACCAACGGAAACCCCTAAACACCTACCTGAGCACTCTCACGACCACCCTGTGAGAGCCCTATGTGGCTAAGACACAGTGGGGTTATGACAAGCTAACCAGGGTAGGCCCAGCACCACGGGAAACACAGGAGAGTTAATAAGGAAGAGACTAATTCTCTCCATATGACCCCCCTGCGTCACCATGCCCAAAGGCGCAGTGACCTCCCTAATCAACCCTGACCCTAATGGTCGACTATCTAAGGCGTGAACGGGGAAGGGCACATCCACGGGAACGATGGGGATCCCTAAACTATGGGCTAAAGCTCTATCAATGCTGGGAATGCGGGGAAAACTCAGGGAACGTGACACACACAAACATCTGTGCAACAGAGGGCTCTGGGTGAGAAGGGTGCCGGCTCACCTGGGGTGACACCAGAGCGCCCTGTCTGCTGCCTCGATTCCCAGAGGAACCAACCCGTCACCGACCGGCAGTGTGACCTCTGCGACCACAGATGGTGCACGAGCGGGAACCCCCTCCCGTCTCCCTGCGCACCCCCCCTCGCAGCTCTATGGGTAATGGAGAGGGGGTGCGGGAGGATAGAACCACCAGACCCCGATCTGAACGTCCGCGAGTAGCCAGCAGGTTGTCCAGCCAGATGGACAGGTCCCACCAGCTGGTCAAACGTGAGGGTGGTGTCTCTGCAGGCCAGCTCCCGACGGACGTCCTCTCGCAGACTGCAGGGGTAATGGTCGATCAGGGCCCTGTTGTTCCATCCCGCGCCGGGAGCCAGGGTCCTAAACTCCAGGGCGAACTCCTGGGCGCTCCTCGTCTTCTACTTAAGATGGTAGAGGCGCTCACCTCAAATCTCCTCAAATCTGGTCCAACGCCGCATCTCCCTCTCTCCACACGGGGTTGGCTCACTCCAGGGCTCTCCCGGTGATGCACGAGACGAGGGCGGACACTCTCTCACGGCCCGATGGAGCCGGGTGGACGGTGGCCAGATAGAGGTCTAATTGTAATAAGAAACCCTGGCAGTTCGCAGCCCTCCCGTCGTACCGCTGGGGCAAGGAGAGACGGATCCCACTGGGTTCAGGCGGGAAAGGGGCGCTCAAGAGAGACCCCGGTTGTGCTGGTGGAGGCGCTGGAAGGACTCCTTGTCTCCCCCAGCGGTCCATTGTCTGGACAACGCAATCCATGGTGGTGCCAAGATGACGAAGTATTACTGCATGCTCCTGGACGCGCTCCTCCACCTCAATGGCCGGGGTACCTTCTCCTGCTGACTCTATAGTTAGGGTCGGTGATTATGTAATGGGTTGGTGCTGGTGGCAGGGAAGTCAGGCGCAGGAGAGCGAAATTGGTATAAACGGAGCATTTTAATGAATATACGAAAACTCCGAAAACCAAAAAATACAAAATAAAATAAGAGGGTGCAAAACGCGTCGCACACCAGAACATAACATGCACCAATACATACAACAAACAATCCCCGACAAAGACATGAGGGGAAAACAGAGGGTTAAATACACAACACATAATTGATGGGATTGAAACCATGTGTGATGGAAGACAAGACAAAACCAATGGAAAATGAAAAATGGATCAGCGATGTCTAGAAGGTCGGTGATGTCGACCGCCGAACACCGCCTGAACAAGGAGAGGGACCGACTTCGGCGGAAGTCGTGACAACCAGCCGAAGCTATGTAGTATCATTAACCTCTCTTGGGTATGTGGGGCGTTAGCGTCCCACCTCTTCAACAGCCAGTGAAACTGCTAGGCGCCAAATTCAAATACAGAAATACTCATTATAAAAATTCAGAAAACAAAACATATTTTACATAGGTTTAAAGATGAACGTCTTGTGAATCCAACCACGGTGTCAGATTTAAAAAATGCTTTACGGTGAAAGCATACCGTACGATTATTTGAGAACATAGCCCACTAGACAATTCATTACAAACAGTAACCAGCCAAGTAAAACAGTCAGTCAGAAATAGAGATAAAATGAATCCCTTACTTCTGATGATCTTCATATGGTTGCACTAAGCAGACATTAATTTACTCAATAAATGTTTATTTTGTTCGATAAAGTCTCTTTATATACAAAAACCTCAGTTTTGTTCGCGCGTTTTCTTCAGTATTCCACAGGCTCAAACACAGTCAAAACAGGAAGACAAAAAAATCCAAATTGTATCCGTAAAGTTCATATAAACATGTCAAACGCTGTTTATATTCAATCCTCAGGTTGTTTTTAGCCTAAATAATCGATAATATTTCAACCGGACAATAACGTCGTCAATTTAAAAGGTAAACAAGAATTGCTCTCTCTCTGTCGAGCGCATGAAAAAGCTCTGCGACACTTTAGCGTTCAGTCATTCCGAATGCTCTTATTCCATCATTTTTCAGAATACAAGCCTGAAACTATTTCTAAAGACTGTTGACATCTAGTGGAAGGCATAGAAACTGCAGTTTGAGTACTAAGTCAATGGATACTGTAATGGAATTGAATAGAAAACTACAAAACCAAAAGAAAATTTATTTTTCTCAGGTTTTCGCCTGCCAAATCAGTTCTGTTATACTCACAGACACTATTTTAACAGTTTTGGAAACTTCAGAGTGTTTTCTATCCAATTATATATATGCATATCATATCTTCTGGACCCGAGAAGCAGGCAGTTTAAATTGGGCATGCATTTCATCCAAAATTCCGAATGCTGCCCCCTACCCTAGTGAAGTTAACGTGATGCCTTCTAATTGCAGTCACTGTGCTCATAATAAACAGGAGAACGATCGCCTTACGGTGAGGAAAGCTGTGCGGCAAGCAATCGTTAGGGTAATTTCAGGAAAGGATGAAACAGCGTCAGTAAGTACAGATAGTATTATAAATACCTTCGCACAGTCCGGACAACCGGACAACTTTCCGGACAGCCGGACAACTTTCTCATGGCTTCTGGAGGGAAATGCTGTAGGAATGCTCAACCGGTGTCGCTCATTCAACACCAACTGGAAGTCTTCCGACTAGCTTGGAAAGACAGTACCATGCAGTATCGAAGAGCCCTCACTGTTGCTCGATCATCCTATTTTTCAACTTAATTGAGGCAAATAAGAACAATCCAACATTTCTTTTTGAGACTGTATCAAAGATAACTAAAAAGCAGCATTCCCCAAGAGAGGATGGCTTTCACTTCAGCAGTAATAAATTCATTAACGTCTTTGAGGAAAAGATCATGATCATTAGAAAGCAAATTACGGACTCCTCTTTAAATCTGCGTATAACTCCAAAAATCAGTTGTCCTGAGTCTGCACAACACTGCCAAGACCTAGGATCAAAGGTGACACTTTAGTGTTTTATTACTTAATCTCCTGACACAATGATGAAAATAATCATGGCCTCTAAACCTTCAAGCTGCATACTGGACCCTATTCCAACTAAACTTCTGAAAGAGATGCTTCCTGTGCTTGGCCCTCCTATGTTGAACATAATAAACGGCTCTCTATCCAACGGATGTGTACCAAACTCACTAAAAGTGGCAGTAATAAAGCCTCTTGAATTAGCCAAACCTTGACCCAGAAAAAGAAAAAAAACTATCGGCCTAAGTCGAATCTCCCATTCCTCTCAAAGAATTTTGAAAAAGCTGTTGCGCAGCAACTCACTGCCTTCCTGAAGACAAACAATGTATATGAAATGCTTCAGTCTGGTTTTAGACCCCATCATAGGACTGAGACTGCACTTGTGATGGTGGTAAATTACCTTTTAATGCGTCAGACCAAGGCTCTGCATCTGTCCTCGTGCTCCTAGACCTTAGTGCTGCTTTTGATACCATCGATCACCACCTTCTTTTTGAGTGATTGGAAACCCAAATTGGTCTACACGGACAAGTTCTGGCCTAGTTTAGATCTTATCTGTCGGAAAGATATCAGTTTGTCTCTGTGGATAGTTTGTCCTCTGACAAATCAACTGTAAATTTCGGTGTTCCTCAAGGTTCCGTTTTAGGACAACTATTGTTTTCACTATATATTTTACCTGTTGGGGATGTCATTCGAAAACATAATGTTAACTTTCACTGCTATGCGGATGACACACAGCTGTATATTTCGATGAAGCATGGTGAAGCCCCAAAATTGCCCTCGCTGGAAGCCTGTGTTTCAGACATAAGTAAGTGGATTGCTGCAAACGTTCTACTTTTAAACTCGGACAAAACAGAGATGCTTGTTCTAGGTCCCAAGAAACAAAGAGATCTTCTGTTGAATTAATCTTGATGGTTGTACAGTCGTCTCAAATAAAACTGTGAAAGACCTCGGCGTTACTCTGGACCCTGATCTTTCTTTTGACAAACATATCAAGACTGATTCAAGGACAGCTTTTTTCCATCTACGTAACATCGCAAAAATCTGAAAATGTTGGTCCAAAAATGATGCAGAAAAATGTATCTATGCTTTTGTCTCTTCTAGGTTAGACTACTGCAATGCTCTACTTTCAGGCTACCCGGATAAAGCACTAAATAAACTTTAGTTAGGGCTAAATACGACTGCTAGAATCCTGACTAGAACCAAAAAATGTGATCATATTACTCCAGTGCTAGCCTTCACTCACTGGCCCGGGTCAACACCCCTCTCTCTGGGCATTACTTACAGCCAGGGACACCCCCACCTCCACAACCTTGCACACCAGGCGAACCAGGGCACCCACGCCTCCCTACACTGGCTTCCTGTTAAGGCAAGGGCTGATTTCAAGATTTTACTGCTAACCTACAAAGCTGGACATGGGCAAGCTCCTACCTATCTTTCTGATTTGGTCCTGCCATACATACCTACACGTACGCTACGCTCACAAGACGCAGGCCTCCTAATTGTCCCTAGAATTTCTAAGCAAACAGCTGGAGGCAGGGCTTTCTCCTATAGATCTCCATTTTTATGGAATGGTCTGCCTACCCATGTGAGCGATGCAGACTCGGTCTCAACCTTTAAGTCTTTATTGAAGACTCATCTCTTCAGTAGGTCCTATGATTGAGTGTAGTCTGGCCCAGGAGTGTGAAGGTGAACGGAAAGGCACTGGAGCAACGAACCGCCCTTGCTGTTTCTGCCTGGCCGGTTCCCCTCTATCAACTGGGATTCTCTGCCTCTAACCCTATTACAGGGGATGAGTCACTGGCTTACTGGTGCTCTTCCATACCGTTACTAGGAGGGGTGCATAACTTGAAATGGTTGAGTCACTGACGTGGTCTTCCTTTCTGGGTTGCCCTCCCCCCCCCCCCCCGGAGATCTTTGTGGGCTATACTCAGCCTTGTCTCAGGATGGTAAGTTGGTGGTTGAAGTAATCCCTCTGGTGGTGTGGGGGCTGTGCTTTGGCAAAGTGGGTGGGGTTATATCCTGCCTGTTTGGCCCTGTCTGGGGGCATCATCGGATGGGGTCACAGTGTCTCCTGACCCCTCCTGTCTCAGCCTCCAGTATTTATGCTGCAGTAGTTTATGTGTCAGGGGGCTAGGGTCAGTTTGTTATATCTGGAGTATTTCTCCTGTTTTATCCAGTGTCCTGTGTGAATTTAAGTATGCTCTCTCTAGTTCTCTCTTTCTTTCTTTCTCTCTCTCAGAGAACCTGATCCCTAGGACCATGCCTCAGGACTACCAGGCATGATGACTCCTTGCTGTCCGCAGTCCACCTGGCCGTCTGCTGCTCCAGATTCAACTGTTCTGCCTGCGGCTATGGAACCCTGACCTGTTCACCGGACGTGCTACCTGTCCGAGACCTGCTGTTTTCAACTCTCTAGAGACTAGAGACAGCAGGAGCGGTAGAGATACTCTCAATGATCGGCTATGAAAAGCCGATTTATGAACATTTGAACATCTTGGCCATGTTCTGTTATAATCTCCACCAGGCACAGCCAGAAGAGGACTGGCCACCCCTCATAGCCTGGTCCTCTCTAGGTTTCTTCATAGGTTTTGGCCTTTCTAAGGTGTTTTTCCTAGCCACCAAGCTTCTACACCTGCATTGCTGGCTGTTTGGGGTTTTAAGCTGGGTTTCTGTACAGCACTTTGAGATATCAGCTGATGTAAGTAGGGCTATAAAAATAAAATGATTTGATTTGATTCTAATCTCTATGATGGTGTTTCACATCCTATCTGGGGCAGAATTAGATCCCCTTTGGTGTTGTTTCCTCTCTCTATAGCTTCTAACCACTATAATGGTGTTTCACATCCTGTCTGGGGCAGAATTAGATACCTTCTCTTTTGGTTTCGTCTCCTCTCTAAAGCTTCTAAACACAATCATGGTGTTTTACATCCTGTCTGGAGCAGAATTAGATCCCTTATCTTTTGTGTCGTTTCCTCTCCCTGTAGCTTCTAAACACAATGATGGTGTTTCACATCCTGTCTGTGGAAGAATAAGAACTCTTCACTTTTGGTGTGGTCTCCTCTCTCTATAGCTTCAATGCTCTATGATGGTGTTTCACATCCTGTCTGGGGCTGAAATAGATCCCTTCTTATTTGGTGTCGTTTCCTCTCTATAACTTCTAAACACTATGATGGTGTTTCACATCTTGTCTGGGGCAGAATTAGATCCCTTCTCTTTTGTGTCATTTTCGCTCTCTATAGCTTCTAAACTGTATGATTGTGTTTCACATCCTGTCTACGGATGAATTAGATCCATTCTCTTTTGTGTCGTTTCCTCTCTCTGTAGCTTCTAAACACAATGCTGGTGTTTCACATCCTGTCTGAGGCAGAATTAGATCCCTTCTCTTTTGGTGTCGTTAACTCTCTATAGCTTCTAAACACTATAAATGGTGTTTCACATCCTGTCTGGGGCAGAATTTGAACCCTTCTATTTATGTGTTATTTCCTCTCTATAGCTTTTAAACACTATGATGGTGTTTCACATCCTGTCTGTGGCAGAATTAGATCCCTTCTCTTTTGGTGTCGTTAACTCTCTATAGCTTCTAAACACTATAAATGGTGTTTCACATCCTGTCTGGGGCAGAATTTGAACCCTTCTATTTATGTGTTGTTTCCTCTCTATAGCTTTTAAACACTATGATGGTGTTTCACATCCTGTCTGTGGCAGAATTAGAACCGTTCTATTTAGGTGTTGTTTCCTTTCTATAGCTTTTAAACACTATGATGGTGTTTCACATCCTGTCTGTGGCAGAATTAGAACCCTTCTATTTATGTGTTGTTTCCTTTCTATAGCTTTTAAACACTATGATGGTGTTTCACATCCTGTCTGTGGCAGAATTAGATCCCTTCTCTTTTGGTGTCGTTAACTCTCTATAGCTTCTAAACACTATAAATGGTGTTTCACATCCTGTCTGTGGCAGAATTAGAACCCTTCTATTTATGTGTTGTTTCCTTTCTATAGCTTTTAAACACTATGATGGTGTTTCACATCCTGTCTGTGGCAGAATTAGAACCGTTCTATTTAGGTGTTGTTTCCTTTCTATAGCTTTTAAACACTATGATGGTGTTTCACATCCTGTCTGTGGCAGAATTAGAACCCTTCTATTTAGGTGTTGTTTCCTTTCTATAGCTTTTAAACACTATGATGGTGTTTCACATCCTGTCTGGGGCAGAATTAGATCCCTTCTCTTTTGGTGTCAATTCCTCTCTGTAACTTCCAAACACTTTTTTAGTGTTTCACATCCTGTCTGGGGGAGAATAAGGTCCCTTCTCATTTCGTGTTGTTTCATCTCTCATTTTATGTTTTAGACACTGATGGTGTTTCACATCCTGTCCGGGGCAAAATTCCATCCCTTTTCTTTTGGTGTCGTTTCCTCTCTATAGCTTATAAACACTATGATGTTGTTTCACATCCTGTCTGGGGCAGAATTTGAACCCTTCTATTTATGTGTTGTTTCCTCTCTATAGCTTCTAAACACTATGATGGTGTTTCAAATCCTGTCTGGGGCAGAATTAGATCCCTTCTCTTTTGGTGTTTCCCCTCTCGATTGCTTCTAAACACTATGATGGTGTTTCACATCCTGTCTGGGGCAGATCTAGATCAGTACGTGTACAGTTGAAGTAGGAAGTATACATACACTTAGGTTGGAGTCATTAAAACTCGTTTTTCAACCACTGCGCACATTTCTTGTTAGCAAACTATAGTTATAGCAAGTCTGTTAGGAATTCTACTTCGTGCATGACTCAAATAATTTTTCCAACAATTGTTTACAGACAGATTATTTCACTTCTAATTAATTGTTTAACAGTTCCAGTGAGTCAGAAGTTTCCATACACTAAGTTGACTGTGCCTTTAAACAACTTGGAAAATTCCAGAAAATAATGTAAATGCTTTAGAAGCTTCTGATAGGCTAATTTACATAATTTGAGTCTTTTGGGGGTGTACCTGTGAATGTATTTCAAGGCATACCGTCAAACTCAGTGCCTCTTTGCTTGACATCATGTTAATTTCAAAAGAAATCATCCAAGACTTCAGAAAAAAATGTGTGGGCAGAACTGAAAAAGCGTGTTCGAGCAAGGAGGCCTACAAACCTGACTCAGTTACACCAGCTCTGTCAGGAGGAATCGGCCAAAATTCACCCAACTTATTGTGGGAAGCTTGTGGAAGGCTACCCGAAACGTTTGTACCCACGTTAAACAATTTAAAGGCAATGCTACCAAATAATAATTGAGTGTATGTAAACGTCTGACCCACTGGGATTGTGATGAAATAATTAAAAGCTGAAATAAATCATTCTCTCTACTATTATTCTGACATTTCACATTCTTCAAATAAAGTGATGATCCTAACTGACCTAAAACAGGGATTTTTTACTAGGATTAATTGTCAGGAAAAGTGAAACTGAGTTTAAATGTATTTGGCTAATGTATATGTAAACGTCCGACTTCAACTGTAGCTCATTTTCATTGATTTATGTATCTGATCATTTGCCAGTTAAACACATTTTGGCAAGCATTGTTGAGCACAGTGCTTAATCTACCAGCAGTAACTGGAGATGTACAGTGCCTTCAGAAAGTATTCACACCACTTCACCTTTTTCACATGTTGTTTTACAGCAAATTTTAAATGATTTCAATTTAGATTTTGTTTCACTGGCCTACACACAATACCCCATACTGTCAAAGTGGATTAAATTTTTTTTATACTTTCAGAATTTGTGAAAAATGAAAAAATGAAATGTCTTCAACTCAGCTCTTTATTAAATGTAACATTTCCCAAAAAATTATCCTCCTTTTTTCTCCATCCACAGAGATGGAATCACTGGTCACTTTAATAATGTTTAGATACTGCTTTACTCATCTCATATGTATATACTGTACTCTATTCTACTGTGTTTTAGTAAATGCCACTCAGACATTGCTCGTCCTAATATTTATATATTTCTTAATTCCATTATTTTACTTTTAGATATGTGTATTGTTGTGAATTGTTAGATATTACTGCACTGTTGGAGCTAGGAACACAAGCATTTTGTTACATCCGCAATAACGTCTGCTAAATATGTGATTGTGACCAATTCATTTTTATTTTATTTGCTTTTAAATTCTTCCTTCTCTATCTCCCAAACCAACCCCCCTAAGCAAATTTTAAAATATATATATATTACAAGTGTACTAAAGTACACTTGAATATACTAAAAATCCAAATAATATAGTTTTAATACGAGATGTATTTTTTGTATATGTGAAGTATACTATAAATATAATATCATAACACTTCACCACACTTATTAAGTGTACTTTATATTAATTTTTTTCAGTCTTTTAGTATACTATAAATATACTATTGTCAACCTTCAATACACTTATTAACAGTGTACTTTAAATGCTTTGTTTTTCAGTTCGCTATCATTAAACTTAAACACATATTAAACCTGTTCTTCAATTTCAAACACTAATTGTAATTAAGTATATTCATTCAAAATACACAAATTTGAAGCACTGATTTGTTTTTTATGAAACTCTGCTTGTGAGTGATCAAGTACACTATAATTATAAAGTGCCTTGCAAAAGTATTCATACTTTTTGTATTTCTTCAAATTGTACTGTGTTCAAAAGCTGGAATTTAATTGATGTAATTGTCATTTGTTGCCAACAATGAACTCAAAATACTCTGTAATATCAAAGTAAAAAAAAAATCAATTAGAGTCATAAAAAAATTGTCATTGCATAAGAATTCAGCCCTTTTGTTTAGGCAAGACTAAATTAGTTTAGGAGTTAAATTCAAATAAAATGTTATTTGTCACATGCCCAAATACAACCTTACCATGAAATGCTTACTTACAAGCCCTTAACCAACAATGCAGTTCAAGAAAAAAGTTATATTTAAGAATATTTACTAAATAAAAAAGTAATACAATAAAATAACAATAACGTGGCTATTTACAGGGGGTACCGGTACCGAGTCAATGTGCGGGTCTACATGTTAGTTGAGGTAATTTGTGCATGTAAGTAGGGGTAAAGTGACTGCATAGATAATATACAGCGAGTAGCAGCAAATTAAATAGTCCGGGTGGCCATTTGATTAATTGTTCAGCAGTCTTATGACTTGGGGGTAGATGCTGTTAAGGAGTGTTTTGGACCTAGACTTGGCGCTCCGGTACGCTTGCTGTGTGGTAGCAGAGGGAACAGTCTATGACTTGGGTGACTGGAGACTTTTACAATTTTTTGGGCCTTCCTCTGACACCACCTAGTATATATGTCCTGGATGGCAGGAAGCTTGGCCCCAGTGATGTACTGGGCCATACGCATTACCCTCTGTAGCGCATTACGGTCGGATGCTGAACAGTTGCCTTACCAGGTGGTGATGTAACTGCTCAGGATTCTCTCGATGGTGCAGCTGAACAACTTTTTGAGGATCTGGAGACCCATGCCAAATCTTTTCAGTTTCCTGAGGGGGAAAAGGTTTTGTCGTGCCCTCGTTACGACTGTCTTGGTGTGTTTGGACCATGATAGTTGATAGAGAAATATTTAACTTTGACATTAGAGTGTAGATTGTTGACCAAAAATTACAATTAAACTGCTTTGTAAATAGCAGCTTAACAATAAAGGTAACCTTTACATGGCTAATTACAATAGCTGATGTGGTTAATTAGTAGAAGTGTATTTGTAAAAGTATACTTGAAACACATTATAAATATATATTTTTTTGTAATATAATATACAGCAATTCCAATTCAAATAACATTTTAGTATTATTCTAATTTATGACAAATATACACTACTTTTCAAAAGTTTGGGGTCACTTAGAAATGTCCTTGTTTTTGAAAGAAAAGCATGTTTTTGGTTCATTAAAACAACATCAGAAATACAGTGTAGACATTGTTAATGTTGTAAATGACTATTGTAGCTGGAACCTGATGATTTTTTTATGGAATATCTACATAGGCCTACAGAGGCTCATTGTCAGCAACCATCACTCCTGTGTTCCAATTGCACGTTGTGTGTAGCTAATCCAAGTTTATCATTTTAAAAGGCTAATTGATCATTAGAAATCCCTTCTGCAATTATGTTAGCACAGCTGAAAACTTGTCCTGATTAAAGAAGCCATAAAACTGTTCTTCTTTAATGAAGCTGCAAGTCCTCAACTTGCAGCTTCATTAAATAGTACCCGCAAAACACCGGTCTCGACATCAACAGTGAAGAGGCGACTCCGGGATGCTGGCCTTCTAGGCAGAGTTGCAAAGAAAAAGCCATATCTCAGACTGGCCAATAAAATAAAAGATTAAGATGTGCAAAAGAACACAGACACTGGACAGAGGAACTCTGCCTAGAAGGCCAGCATCCTCGAGTCGCATCTTCACTATTGACATTGAGACTGGTGTTTGTTCGGCCCTCCTTTTCCTGTAGTCCACGATTAAGCTCCTTTGTCTTGCTTCATGACTACCGCCCCAGTGCTACAGGGCGGTAGTCATTAAGGCAGGTTACCTTCGCAGGTTACCTTCGCTTTCTTGGGCACAGAGACTATGGTGGTCTGCTTGACACATGGTTTCTCCGTGAAACAATAGGGTTTGACATGTTTTTTTTATGACTAACCCTTCCTCTCTTCCCCATACATACAACATATTTAATGTCCCTCAGTCAAGTATTGAATTTCAAGCACAGATTCTACTACAAAGACCAGGAAGCCTTTCAAAAGCCTCATGAAAAGAGTAGTGATTGGTAGATCGGTAACAATATCCAATCAGACATTGGATATCTCTTTAATTATGGTCAAGTTAATAATTATGCTGTGGATTATGTATTAAACCACCCAGACACATCACAGATACAGTTGTCCTTTTGAACTGAGCTGCAGGAAAGGAATGAAACTGCTCAGGGATGTTACCCATGAGACCGTTGGTGTTTGGAAAAAAAGTTAAAGAAATTAATGGCTGTGATGGTAGAAAACTGAGGATGGATCAACATTGTAGTGACTCCACAAGAATGATTTATATGACAGTGAAAAGAATAATACAAATATACAGAATACAAATATTCCAAAACATGCATCTTGTATGCAATAGGGCAATAATGTAATAATGCATAAAATGTATGTTTTGGCCTAAATGGGAAGGAACTAAGCCCAAGCAAAAATCCAAAGGAAAACCTGCTTCGGTCTGCTTTACAACAGACACTGGGAGAGGAATTCACCTTTCAGCACGACACTGACCTACAGCACAAAGCCAAATCTACACTGGAATTGCTTAGCAAGAAGACAGTGAATGTTCCTGAGTGGCCAAGTCACAGTTTTGACTTAAATCTTCTTGAAAATCTATGGCAATATTTGAATATTGTTGTGTAGCCATGAGCTTTCTGGAGGCGAAAGAAACACACTTGTTTAGACAAGGTGCTGGTTAGTGGAGTAGAACACTTGAAAAAGAAAAGGAGAGCCGCACTGTAGGAGCTCAGATGCAATAATTTAATAACCTAATAACGAACATTTCGACAGCTGTCTTCAGCAGGGCTAACACTGCGGGTCACTAGTTTATAAAGTGTCAAAGGATACACACAGGTGTCTGTAATCATGGCCAGGTGTGGCTTGATGTCATTGGCTAATTTACAGACATAAATAGAACACACCAAAAAATGAATGGATAGCATACGATCATCGATACAATTTGGCTACATAGGCCTACAAACATTTACAATGAATGGCACAATCACAATAATCACAAGAATGGCTTCAGATCAAAGTCTACGTTGAGACCGAAGGAAGCAAAGGTCTTTAAATTAAAGAACCAGGCAGCCTCTCGTTTTAACAATAAGTTGTCGAGGTCACCCCCTCGCCTAGGGAGGGTGACATGTTCAATGCCGGTATAAAGTAGGGACGAAATTGAGTGGTTTGCTTCCAAAAAGTGGGTACTTCGAGTTTTTGCACCTATTGGTGCTATGATGCTCCGAGATTCGTACTTTTAACTTGCGCTTAATTTTTACCACAAGGACAAGTTATAAGAGAAATATCTGCCTTAGTGGAGCACGTGATAACACATTTGATTGGGATCTGTTTCCCTGTTTGGGGGTGTTTGAAGGATCAACATTTGTGCCATTGCATTGAGCGCAGCCATTACATTTCTAGTTTCCGTACCTTAGAGGCGCCATGAACACTAACATCTTGACAAAGATTGAAGAATTCTGAAAATAATAAAGGGCTATATTATAATATTGCACAATCCAGGTGTGTAAAGCTCTTAGAGACCTACCCAAGAAGACGCATAGCTGTAATCACTGTCAAATGTGTTTCTAACATGTATTGACTCAGGGGGTTGAATACTTATTCAATGACGATATTTTAGTTATTTAATTCTTATCATTCTTTTAAAAAATGACCAAAAATTACAATTAAATTGCTTTGTAAATAGCAGTTTAACAATAAAGGTAACCCGCTAATTACAATAGCTGATGTGGTTAATTAGTGGAAGTGTATTTGTAAAAGTATACTTGAAACACATTATAAATATTTTAAGAAATTGTAAAGAATATACAGCTATTCTAATTCAAATACCATTTTAGTATAATTCTAATTCATGATAAATTATTTTTTATGGAATATCTACATAGGTGTACAGAGGCCCATTGTCACCAACGGTGCATTGTGTTAGCTATTCCAAATGTATCATTTTAATAGGCTAATTGATCATTAGAAAACCCTTTTGCAATTATGTTAGCACAGCTGAAAACTTTTGTGCTGATTAAAGAAGCCATAAAACTGGCCTTTTTTTGACTAGTTGAGTATCTGGAGCATCAGCATTCGTGGGTTCGATTACAGGCTCTTTGTCTTGATCACGTTGAGGTGGAGGTTGTTGTCCTCTGACCTCCTCCCTATAGGCTGTCTCGTCGTTGTCGATGATCAGGCCTACCGCTGTTGTGTCATCGGCAAACTAAATGATGGTGTTGGAGTCGTGCCTGGCTGTGCAGTCATGAGTGAACAGGGGGTACATGAGGGTACTGAGCACGCACCCCTGAGTGGTTCCCGTGTTGATGATCAGCGTGGTGAATGTGTTGTTACCTACCCTTACAACCTGGGGGAGGCCCATCTGGAAGTCTAGGATCCAGTTGCAGAGGGAGGTGTTTAGTCCCAGGGTCCTTAGCTTAGTGATGAGCTTTGAGGGCACTATGGTGTTGAACACTGAGCTGTAGTCAATGAATAGCATTCTCACATAGGTGTTCCTTTTGTCCACGTGTGAAAGGGCAGTGCGGAGTGTGAAGTTCAATAGAGATTGCATCATCTGTGGATCTGTTGGGGAGGTATGCAAATTGGAGTGGGTCTAGGGTTTCAGGGATAATGGTGTTGATGTGAGCTATGAATAGCCTTTCAAATCACTTAATGGCTACAGACGTGAGTGCTACGGGTCAGTTAGGCAGGTTACCTTAGTGTTCTTGGGCACAGGGACTATGGTGGTCTGCTTGAAACATGTTGGTATTACAGACTCAGACAGGGAGAGGTTGAAATTGTCAGTGAAGACACTTGCCAGTTGGTCAGCGCATGCTTGGAGTACACATCCTGGTAATCCATCTGGCCCTGTGGCCTTGTGAATGTTGACTTGTTTAAAGGTCTTACTCACATCGGCTGCGGAAAATGTGATCACACATTTGTCCGGAACAGCTGATGCTCTCATGCATGTTACAGGGTTACTTGCCTTGAAGCGAGCATAGAATTTATTTAGCTCATCTGGTAGGCTCGTGTCACTGGGCAGCTCTCGGCTGTGCTTCCCTTTGTAGTCTGTAATAGTTTGCAAGCCCTGCCACATCCGACGAGCATCGGAGCCGGTTTAGTATGATTCGATCTTAGTCCTGTATTAAAGCTTTGCCTGTTTGATGGTTCGTCGGAGGGCATAGCGGGATTTCTTATAAGCTTCCGGGTCAGAGTCCCGCTCCTTGAACGCGGCAGCTCTACCCTTTAGCTCAGTGCGAATGTATCCTGTAATCCATGGCTTCTGGTTGGGGTATGTACGTACAGTCACTGTGGGGACGACGTCCTCGATGCACTTATTGATAAAGCCAGTGACTGATGTGGTATACTCCTCAATGCCATCGGAAGAATCCCGGAACATATTCCAGTCTGTTCTAGCAAAACAGTCCTGTAGTTTAGCATCTGCTTCATCTGATCACTTTTTTATAGACTGAGTCACTGGTGCTTCCTTCTTTATTTTTTGCTCGTAAGCAGGAATCAGGAGGATAGAGTTATAGTCAATTTTAGCAAATGGAGGGAGAGCTTTGTACACGTCTCTGTTTGTGGAGTAAAGGTGGTCTTGAATTTTTTTCCTTCTGGTTGCACATTTAACATGCTGATAGAAATTAGGTAAAACTGATTTAAGTTTCCCTGCATTAAAGTACTCGGCCACTAGGAGCGCCGCCTCAGGATGAGCATTTTCCTGTTTGCTTGTGGCGGAATACAGCTAATTGAGCACGGTTTTAGTGCCAGCCTCTATCTGTGGTGGTATGTAGACAGCTACGAAAAATACACATGAGAACTCTCTAGGTAGATAGTGTGGTCTACAGCTTATCATGAGATACTATACCTCAGGCAAGCAAAACTCTGAGACCTTAGATATTGTGCACCAGCTATTGTTAACAAATATGCATAGGTCCCTGCCCCGTGTCTTACCAGAGGCTGCTGATACAGTGTATAACCTGCCAGCTGTACGTTCTTAATGTCATCGTTCAGCCACGACTCCATGAAGCATTAGATATTACAGATATTACAAAAAATATGTATTTGATGTTTAAAAAACATGTAGATGAGCTGGTTAAGAAGCTAAGATTTAAAGTTGCCTTTTTCTACAGAAACAGATCCTGCCTCTCTCTAAGCAGTAGGAAGCAGATAATTTAGTCAACCTTTTTATCTGTTCCTGATTATGATGATATTATTTATCAAAGTGCAGATGTTACTTCTCTTAAACTTCTGGATGCCATCCACCATCGTGCCCTTTGTTTTGTTACAGGTGACAGTTTTGATACTCATCACTGCATCCTGTATCAAAAGGTTGGCTGGACTTTATCTAACTTTGCTGTTGAAGTATAGACACCTGAGTTGCCTTAAAACTTCTTCGGGATCAGTGTCCCTTCTACGGGGCGGTTGAGCTAAAGTAGGCAAATGCGATTAGCATGAGGTTGTAAGTAACCAGAAAATTTCCCAGGACATAGACATATCTGATATTGGCAGAAAGCTTAAATTCTTGTTAATCTAACTGCACTGTCCAATTTACAGTAGCTATTACAGTGAAAGAATACCATGCTATTGTTTGAGGAGAATGCACAATTTTGAACATGAAAAGTTATTAATAAACAAATTAGGCACATTTGGGCAGTCTTGATACAACATTTTGAACAGAAATGCAATGGTTCATTGGATCAGTAAAAACGTTGTAACATACCCTGCTGCCATCTAGTGGCCAACATATATATTGCAACTGGGCTTCAATAATTAATTATGGCCTTTCTCTTGCATTTCAAAGATTAAGGTACAAAAATACAAAATAACAGTTTTTTCTTTTCTTTCTGTTATCTTTTACCAGATCTATTGTGTTGTATTCTACTACATTCAAGTTCTGATCTACAGGCAGTTAGATTTGGGCATGTCATTTAAAGTCATTTTAATCCTTCACAGGATTGGTTAACAATTGGTTATTCAATCAATCCTTATCCCAGTCTGCTGTTCCCACATGCTTCAAGAGGGCCACCATTGTTCCTGTTCCCAAGAAAGCTAAGGTAACTGAGCTAAACGACTACCGCCGCGTAGCACTCACTTCCGTCATCATGAAGTGCTTTGAGAGACTAGTCAAGGACCATATCACCTCCACCCTACCTGACACCCTAGACCCACTCCAATTTGCTTACCGACCCAATAGGTCCACAGACGACGCAATCGCAACCACACTGCACACTGCCCTAACCCATCTGGACAAGAGGAATACCTATGTGAGAATGCTGTTCATCGACTACAACTCAGCATTTAACACCATAGTACCCTCCAAACTCGTCATCAAGCTCGAGACCCTGGGTCCCGACCCCGCCCTGTGCAACTGGGTCCTGGACTTCCTGACGGGCCGCCCCCAGGTGGTGAGGGTAGGTAACAACATCTCCACCCCGCTGATCCTCAACACTGGGGCCCCACAAGGGTGCGTTCTGAGCCCTCTCCTGTACTCCTTGTTCACCCACGACTACGTGGCCATGCACGCCTCCAACTCAATCATCAAGTTTGCGGACGACACTACAGTGGTAGGCTTGATTACCAACAACGACGAGACGGCCTACAGGGAGGAGGTGAGGGCCCTCGGAGTGTGGTGTCAGGAAGATAACCTCACACTCAACGTCAACAAAACAAAGGAGATGATTGTGGACATCAGGAAACAGCAGAGGGAGCACCCCCCTATCCACATCGACGGGACAGTAGTGGAGAAGGTGGAAAGTTTTAAATTCCTCGGTGTACACATCACGGACAAACTGAATTGGTCCACCCACACAGACAGCGTTGTGAAGAAGGCGCAGCAGCGCCTCCAAAAGCACTCACAATCTTCTACAGATGCACAATCGAGAGCATCCTGTCAGGCTGTATCACCGCCTGGTACGGCAACTGCTCCGCCCACAACCGTAAGGCTCTCCAGAGGGTAGTGAGGTCTGCACAACGCATCACCGGGGGCAAACTACCTGCCCTCCAGGACACCTACACCACCCGATGTCACAGGAAGGCCATAAAGATCATCAAGGACAACAACCACCCGAGCCACTGCCTGTTCACCCCGCTATCATCCAGAAGGCGAGGTCAGTACAGGTGCATCAAAGCAGGGACCAAGAGACTGAAAAACAGCTTCTATCTCAAGGCCATCAGACTGTTAAACAGCCACCACTAACATTTAGTGGCTGCTGCCAACATACTGACTCAACTCCAGCCACTTTAATAATGGGAATTGATGGAAATTATGTAAAAATGTATCACTAGCCACTTTAAACAATGCCACTTAATATAATGTTTACATACCCTACATTACTCATCTCATATGTATATGTATATACTGTACTCTATATCATCTACTGCATCTTGCCATCTTTATTTAATACATGTATCACTAGCCACTTTAAACTATGCCACTTTATGTTTATATACCCTACATTACTCATCTCATATGTATATACTGTACTCTATACCATCTACTGCATCTTGCCTATGCCGTTCTGTACCATCACTCATTCATATATCTTTATGTACATATTCTTTATCCCTTTACACTTGTGTGTATAAGGTAGTAGTTGTGGAATTGTTAGGTTAGATTACTTGTTGGTTATTACTGCATTGTCGGAACTAGAAGCACAAGCATTTCGCTACACTCGCATTAACATCTGCTAACCATGTGTATGTGACAAATAAAATTTGATTTGATTTGATTTGATTTTTAACTATTGAAGTTCCTAGGGTTTCCACCGAGCTAGGTAAATTTGCTTTTGTTTTTATAATAAATAAATATACATTTTACCCCTTTTTCTTCCCGATTTCAATCTTGTCTCATCGCTGCAACTCCCCAAAGGGCTCGGGAGGCAAAGGTCGAGTCATGCATCCTCCAAAACATGACCCGCCACACAGCGCTTCTTAACACCGCCCGCTTAACACGAAAGCCAGCCGCACCAGCGAGGAAACACCATTCAACTGACGTCCAAGGTCAGCCTGCAGGCAGGTATTTAAAAGAAGGTGCCTTCAAGAGACCAGAATAGACAGATTATCATCTTCCAAAAAGCTTCACAATCATGTCTTGTCGAGGTACATTTTCCAACCCTGCATTTTTTGCTGTTAACGTCCTTGAAGAGTGTTTAATTCATCATATACCCAACAAAATAAACATCCCCAGAAATGCATATACACATAATGACATCTGGACATTCAGGACCCTGACGTGCATTCTTTTCAATTAGAGACAATTTTGCCAACAAGGCCATGTTGTCCAGCCTCAATTGACACACACACACACATGCATACACAGTCTAAACATCTGACAGCTGCATACCACTACTGGCAACAACAAAAAAGATTCCCAGAAAAAAACGAAAGTCTCACAAAGGGTGACTCCTTTCACAGTTGAAAAACGGCAATACCAAAAGGCCTGTGGCACTGAAAGTCAATGTGTGTGAATAACAAGTCATTTTCTTGTGATTACTCACTAAACAGATACCCCTTTTATCTCCCAAACTCGTCTGAGGGGGCAGGAAGCTCACAGCAAATCTGTTTAGCGGGTAGTCTGCCACCTATTTGCCAGCTGCTCTCCTGGTATACTGCCGTTGGCATTCCCATGGTGATGCCCGGGCAGGATTGGTGACAGAGGAGGTTAACACGACACCAGGGTAATCGGGTTGTGAGTTTTTTTTTAATTATTCCCCTATTTTATCCTATTTGCCTATCTCTATTTCCCTCTCTCTATCTCGGTTGTGTGTCTTTGTTAATATAAAGAGAGGCAGAGGCAGACTGACGAGGGACAAGTCTCAGGGTTTGAAAAGCCAAGTGTCATCCCCCAATTAACTGGCCTTAACAGCTGTTGACTCCCCTTGCCAGCCCTACACACTGACCAAGCAGTGTGTGTGTGTGTGTGTGTGTGTGTGTGTGTGTGTGTGTGTGTGTGTGTGTGTGTGTGTGTGTGTGTGTGTGTGTGTGTGTGTGTGTGTGTGTGTGTGTGGTTTCTCTGGCTGAAAGATATTCCACCAAACCCCTTCTTCCTAATCAGGCTAAAATACTGCTGTCCCTTTTTACAAAATGAAAGGAGCAGACAAACTCACAGGTGCATAAACTGACTTTCCTCTTTGGGATAAAAGCATCTTTGGTCAAAATGATCAAAACATAACAGTCCCACATGGTTTCACATGAATATCTGCTCATAAAAGCATCTTTGGTCAAAATGATCAAAACATAACAGTCCCACATGGTTTCACATGAATATCTGCTCATAAAAGCATCTTTGGTCAACATGATCAAAACATAACAGTCCCACATGGTTTCACATGAATATCTGCTCATGAAAGCATCTTTGCTCATAAACGCAGATTTTCATGTGAAACCATGTGGGACTGTTATTTTGTGAAACACGGTTAACAATTTTGTGAAACACGGTTATCTATATTTAAATCAACAAAACAAACATAAAACTGCATACAACTTAATTGCCTAGTCAGCAATGACATGGTGGGTGTAGATTTATACATTCTTATGGCGGGTGTAGATTAATGTAGAATTTTCTACATTGGTGTCAGAAGTGGGATGGCGTCGGTGAGGCTTGTACGCGTGAGGGACTATGTATAGAGAAGTGTGGGGAATTAAGGGATTATCTACCATCCTTCCCACCTCATGCCTGGAGACGGCACTCAGCTGGGGATTGGGGAAGGAGGTTTGTGAGGCGTAGCGTTCCCAGTCGAACCCCGGGGGGGGGTCCAAATAACCAGATGTTTGTTCCTGATGCTGTATGCTCCTCGGTTCTGGAGTGGGCCCACTCCTCCAAGCTTTCCTGCCACCCGGGTGCACGTCAGACCCTGGCCTTTGTGCGACAACGCTTTTGTTGGCCTACCATGGTTCCTGACGTCGCCGCGTTCGTTGCCGCATGCACAATATGTGCACAGAACAAGACTCCCCGGCAAGCTCTTGCTGGTCTCCTTCAACCTCTGCCTGTCCATCACCGTCACTGGTCTCACATATCCCTGGACTTTGTCACGGGTCTCCCCCTTCTGATGGCAACACCGCCATCCTGACACTAGTGGACCGGTTTTCCAAAGCCGCGCACTTTATTCCTCTCCCCAAGCTACCCTCTGCCAAAGAGATGGCCCAGATCATGGTGCAGCACGTCTTCCGGATCCATGGACTCCCAGTGGACATGGTCTCTGACCGGGGTTCTCAGTTCTCGTCCCAGTTCTGGAAGGCGTTCTGCACACTCATTGGGTTGTCGGCCAGCCTATCCTCCGGGTTCCACCGCCAGTCCAACGGCCAGCCAGAGCGAGCCAACCAAGACCTGGAGACGAATCTTCGCTGCCTGGTCTTTGCCAGCCCCACCACCCGGAGCCAGCAACTAGTGTGGGTCGAAAATGCCCGCAACACCCTTCCTTGCTCTGCTACGGGTCTCTCACCCTTTGAGTGTTCACTGGGTTATCAACCCTCGCTCTTCCCGGAGCAAGAGGAAGAGGTTGGCATACCCTCGGCCCAGATAATTGTCCGCTGCTGTCATCGTACCTAGAAGAGAGCCCGGTCGGCTCTTCTCAAGTCCACCTCCAGGTATCGACAACATGTGGGCCGCCATCGGACCCCTGCTTCCCGGTATCGTCTCGGGCTGTCCAACCGGGATCTGCCCCTTCGGCTGAAGTCCCGCAAACTTTCCCCCTGGTTATCGGTCCTTTCCCAATCTCCAAGATCATTAGCCACTCCGCTGTTCATCTTCTGTTGACCCTTACCCTCTGTATACATCACACTTTTAATGTGTCTAGGATCAAACCCATCTCTCACAGCCCTTGGTCTCCTGTTTCCAGGACCACCCCTCTCCCCTGTCTCAACGACGGCCAACTGGCGTACACGGTGATGCGTCTCCTGAATGTTCGACCTCGGGGCAGAGGATTCCAGTACCTGGTTGACTGGGAGGGTTATGGTCAGGGGAGAAGAGGTGCTGGGTTATAATGGAACCAGGCCTCATCTCTGATTTCCAATGCCGGCACCCCGGTCAACCAGGTATGCGGTCAGGTAGGACGCCAGGTGGCGCACCTAGAGGGGGGTACTGTCACACCCTGATCTGTTTCACCTGTCCTTATGCTTGTCTCCACCCCCCTCCAGTTGTCACCCATCTTCCCCATTATCTCCAGTGTATTTATACTTGTGTTCTCTGTTTCTCTTTTGCCAGTTCGTTTTTCTACCAGCGTTTTTCCCCTTGCTCTTTTTCTAGTTCCTGTTATCTAGTTTTTCCTGTTTTGACCATTCTGTCTGCACTGACCCTGAGCCTGCTTGCATTCTGTACCTTGTCACACCACCCTGGATTACTAACCTCTGCCTGCCCTTGACCTGTTGTTTTGCCTGCCACTGTTCTAGTAGTAAACTTTCGTTACTTCGACACTGTCTGGATCTGGGTCTTCTCCTGACACGTGATTAATATAGAGCTGGCTGGGTTTTTCATGCATCAGTAGGACAGAGCAGCTACGTCTGATGAGATGAGGGTCGGGGGTGTGTGTCTAGAAGTCAATAACAGCTGGTGCGAAATGTCTAATATTAATGAAGACTCGCGGTATTGTTCACCTGAGGTAGAGTACCTTATCATAAGCTGTAGACCGCACTATCTACCAAGAGAGTTCACATCTATATTATTTGTAGCCATCTATTTACCACCACAAACCGAAGTTGGCACTAAGACCGCACTCAACGAGCTGTATAAGGCCATAAGCAAACAAGAAAATGTTCATCCAGAAGCGGTGCTCCTAGTGGCCGGGGACTTTAATGCAGGAAAAATGTAATCCGTTTTACCCCATTTCTACCACGTGCAACCAGAGGGGGAAAAAACTCTAGACCACCTTTACCTCACACACAGAGATGCATACAAAGCTCTCCCTTACCCCCAGTTGACAAATAATTATATCCTCCCATTTCCTGCTTACAAGCAAAATCTTAAGCAGGAAGTACCAGTGACTTGCTCAATACAGAAGTGATCAGATGACGCGGATGCTAAGCTACAGGACTGTTTTGCTAGCACAGAGTGTAATATGTTTCGGGATTCATCCAATGGCATTGAGGAGTATACCACCTCAGTCACCGGCTTCGTCAAAAAGTGCATTGACGACGTCGTCCACACAGTGACGGTACGTACAGTACAAGTCGAAAGTTTGGACGAACCTACTCATTCAAGGGTTTTTCTTTATTTGTATTATTTTCTACATTGTAGAATAATAGTGAACACATCAAAACCATGAAATAACACATAATTATAATAATTTAGAACTGAAAAAAGTGTTAAACAAATAGAAATATATTTTATATTTTAGAAGCTACCCTTTGCTGTGATGACAGCTTTGCAGACTTTTGGTATTCTCTGAACCAGCTTCATGAGGAATGCTTTTCCAACAGTCTTGAAGGAGTTGCCACATATGCCGAGCACTTGTTGGCTACTTTTCCTTCACTCTGCGGTCCAACTCATCCGAAAACATCTCAGTTGGGATGAGGTCGGGTGATTGTGGAGGCCAGGTTCTCTGATGCAGCACTCCATCACTTTCCTTGGTCAAAAAGCGCTTAAAAAGCCTGGGCGTGTGTTTTGGGTCATTGTCCTGTTGAAAAACAAATGATAGTCCCACTAAACGCAAACCAGATGGGATGGTGTAACGATGCAGAATGCTGTGGTAGCCATGCTGGTTAAGTGTGCCTTGAATTCTAAATACATCACTGACAGTGTCACCAGCAAAGCACCCCCACACCATTACACCTCCTCCTCCATGCTTCATGGTGGGTACCACACATGCCGAGATCATCGGTTCACCTACTCTGCGTCTCACAAAGACATGGTGGCTGGAACCAGGGATCTCAAATTTGGACTCATCAGACCAAAGCATAGATTTCCACCGGTCTAATGTCCATTGCTCGTGTTTCTTGGTCCAAGCAAAGCCCTTCCTATTGGTTTCCTTTAGTAGTAGTTTCTTTACAGCAATTTGATCATGAAGGCCTGATTCACGCAGTCTCCTCTGAACAGTTGATGTTGAGATGTGTCTGTTACTTGAACTCTGTGAAGTATTATTTGGGCTGCATATTCTGAGGCTGGTAACTCTAATGAAATTATTCTCTGCACCAGAGGAAACTCTGGGTCTTCCTTTCCTGTGGCAGTCCTCATGAGAGCCAGTTTCATCATAGCGCTTTATGGTTTTGCAACTGCACTTGAAGAAACTTTCAAAGTTCTTGAAATGTTCCACGTTGAATGACCTTCATTTCTTAAAGTAATGACTGACTATTGTTTCTTTTTGCTTATTTGAGCTGTTTTTGCCATAGTATGGACTTTGTCTTTTACCAAATAGGGCTATCTTTTGTATACCATCCCTAGCTTGTCACAACACAACTGATTGGCTCAAACGCATTAAGAAGGAAATCAATTCCACAAATTAACTTTTAACAAGGCACACCTTAATTGAAATGCATTCCAGGTGACTACCTCATGAAACTGGTAGAGAGAATGCCAAGAGTGTGCAAAGCTGTCATCTTGTTTGTAGGCCTCCTTGCTCGCTCACGCTTTTTCAGTTCTACCCACAAATTTTCTATAGGATTGAGGTCAGGGTTTTTGGCCACTCCAATACCTTGACTTTGTTGTCCTTAAGCCATTTTGCCACACCTTTGGAAGTATGCTTGGGGTCATTGTCCAATTGACCAAGCTTTAACTTCCTGACCGATGTCTTGAGATGTTGCTTCAATATATCCACATAATTTTCATTCCTCATGACGCCATCTATTTGTGAAGTGCACCAGTCCCTCCTGCAGCAAAGCACCCCCACAACGTGATGCTGCCACCCCCGTGCTTCACGGTTGGGATGGTGTTCTTCAGCTTGCAAGCCTCCCCCTCTTTCCTCCAAACATAATGATAGTATTTACGGCCAAACAGTTCAATTTTTGTTTCATCAGACCAGAGGACATTTTTCCAAAAAGTACGATCTTTGTCCCCATGTGCAGTTGCAAACCGTAGTCTGGCTTTTTTATGCCGGTTTTGGAGCAGTGGCTTCCTCCTTGCTGAGCGGCCTTTCAGGTTATGTCGATATAGGACTCGTTTTACTGCGGATACATATACTTTTGTACCTGTTTCCTTCAGCATCTTCACAAGGTCCTTTGCTGTTGTTTTGGGATTGATTTGCACTTTTCTCACCAAAGTACGTTCATCTCTAAGAGACAGAACGCATCTCCTTCCTGAGCAGTATGACAGCTGCGTGGTCCCATGGTGTTTATACTTGCGTACTATTGTTTGTACAGATGAACATGGTACCTTCAGGCATTTGGAAAGTGCTCCCAAGGATGAACCAGACTTGTGGAGGTCTACAATTTTTTTTCTGAGGTCTTGGCTGTTTTCTTTAGATTCTCCCATGATGTCAAGCAAAGAGGCAATGAGTTTGAAGGTAGGCCTTGAAATACATCCACAGGTACACCTCCAATTGACTCAAATGATGTCAATTAGCCTATCAGAAGCCTCTAAAGCCATGACATCATTTTCTGGAATTTTCCAAGCTGTTTAAAGGTACAGTCAACTTAGTGTATGTAAACTTCTGACCCACTGGAATTGTGAAACAGTGAATTATAAGTGAAATAATCTGTCTGTAAACAATTGTTGGAAAAATTACTTGTGTCAATGCACAAAGTAGATGTCCTAACTGACTTGCAAAAACTATAGTTTGTTAACAAGAAAATTGTGTTGTGGTTGAAAAACAAGTTTTAATGACTCCGTCCTAAGTGTATGCAAACTTCCGACTTCAACTGTGTTCTACCTTGTATTCATGATGTCACCCTAAGAGTGATGTCTCTGGTTGATGACTTAAGACACCTATCAGTTAGTCAGCCTGGTAACATGTGGGGTGTTACATAATCAGATTAATTGAGCAAGGCTCCAACTGAAATACTTGATCTCAGATGTTTTCTAGCCTCTTAATAAGAGTACAGATTTACTGGTAAATACTAAAAATATGCTTACATTACTTGTATTAATTTCCAACATTTTTTGGACCTTAGCTGCTCTATTGGTCGACTCGCTTGCAACACAGACATGACACAAACGTCGCTGGATTCCTCTTGAGCAGACAGTTGTAAATATATAACCTTCATAGATGTGTGATAAATAATGTGACCTACACACTTCCTTAAACCTAAAATAAGAAATTTTGTATGCAAGTCCCACATTTTTTTTACGTCGGAGACAGACACAAAGCACATCAGTAGAACCAAGGAAAAGCACCCTTTCACATTACATCTCCCCTTGTCGATAGACTGGGCACACACTGTTTAAATGTCCAAAATGTTCAATATTAAAAAAAGACCCAGCTGCTAGGTCAACCCAGCATGAGAGTAAAAAATACCCAACTGATGGTTAAATTAACACATGTTTGGGTAATCCCAACAACCCAACTGGCTGGGTCAAAATAACCCAGCATGTTTTATGTCCAATATTTACCCAGCGAACCCAAATTGGGTTGTTTTCAACCCAGAATTGTTTGTGTACAATTTAACAACGGTGTTCTTCCTTGTTTGAAGATAAGAACATTCCATTGTCGTTATTTTTGTGCCTCTGTGTGGTTTATTGGCTTTTAAGAAACCAACCACACCTGTGTCTTGACAAAGCTTACATAAGTAGTTCTCATGGATTTGCAAAAATGTTATCTCCAAAACAATCAAGGGGTTGAAGTAGATACTGCACTTCTTTTCACTCTACCTTTCTTGTCAGCGTACGGATGCATCTGTGTGACAATATAAATAAACCACTTGGCTACATCAGTGAGGAAAATCTAGACAGGAAGTTAAGAGGTGTGGGGTTTACAGAGAGCAAAGTCAAACATCAGTTTTTGGAGGAAACAGGGTTGTTTCTTAGTAGTCTGGTGTCAGGAGGAAAAGGAAATGGGTTCTGTGGTCGTATTGTCATGAGAAACAGAATTGAATATGTGCTGTCTTGGTAAGGAGACAGTATAATAGATTAAATTAGAGAAGGGTAACAGAGAGAGGCAGTTACTGTTGAGGATCATTTGCCAATCGGTCCAAGTGGTACCTGCAACAGGAGGCTCATAATAATGGCCAGAACGGAGCAAATGGATTGGCATCAAACATCTGGAAGCCACCAACCTGCTGTGGTATAGCTTCTCATTGTAATACAAAAAAAAGACCATCAAATTGGATGCTAGACATTAAGGAATCATCATTTAAGATTGAGTCCTGGTTGTAAATTGACCAAACTTCCCACATTTTGTGCAAAAGGTTAAACACAAAAGGGTGTGCAGACTGCATCCCCCAATGGATTTAACTGATAAAGGAATTGTGATTAATTGAACCCAGCGTGTTAGTGCTGGGCTAGAACAAAGATGTGCACCACTGCATGTTCTTCACAAAGTTGGCAACTGATGCTACTGAGCCAGATGTCTATGTGTCAGGGGAGAAGCTCCAGGTAGTATCCGATTTGAAGTACCTTGGCATCATACTTGATTCCAGCCTCTCTTTTAAAAAGTATGTGAAAAGGTAACTCAAATAACCAAATTCAACCTAGCTAATTTCCAGATTCATACGAAATTGTTTGACTACAGAGGTAGCAAAACTGTACTTCAAATCAATGATACTCCCACCTTAACATTCTGCTTGACTAGTTGGGCCCAAGCTTGCTGTACAACATTACAACGTATTCAGTCTGTCTACAAACAGGCTCTCTTATATAGGAAGCCCAATAGCCATCAACACTGTTACATCCTCAGAAAGCATGAGCTCCTGAGTTGGGAAAATCTTGTGCAATACACCGACGTCTTCTATTCAAGATCCTAAATGGCCTAGCTCCCCTTCCACTTAGTACTTTTGTTAAACAGTAAACCCAAACCCATGGCAGCAGATCCACAAGGACTGAGAGGTGACTGTATAGTTCCCTTAAGGAAAAGCACCTTCAGTCAATCTATTTTCTCTGTGAGAGCTTCCCATGTCTGGAATACACTGTCATCAGACATATACAACCTATCGCACCTTCACAAAAAACATGAAGACATGGCTAAAGGCCAATCAGACTTGTGAACATAATCCCTAGCTGTGTATTGTCGCTTTCCCTGTTGTCTGTAGCTTGTGAGGTGTGGAAACACTTTGTTGCTTTTATGTATTTTGTTTTGTTAATTGTTGTGCTATTGCTCGGTCTGCATGATACGTGTTTCTTATTCTATGTTGCTCTGTCTGTGTGCTACGTGTTGCTTGTCCTATGTTGCTCTGCATGCGCTAACTGCTCATTGTTTGTCTGTATTGTTATTGTAATTGTTTTTAATAACCTACCCAGGGACTGCAGTTGAAAATTAGCCGGCTGGCTAAAACCGGAACTTTTACTGAAATGTTGATTAATGTGCTTAGTCCCTGGAAAAATTACAATTAAAATAAACTCAAACTCAAATTCTCTGGGGGTCACCAAGCCAGGAGTAGATTGTGAAACATTTACACGTGAAACAGGGGAGATCCAGTCATTAACCCTGATCAGAGAGGATGTCTCCTGGGGGCAGTACCATATCCCTGCTTATGCCAACAGAGTTATGTACCAGCAGCCTTGCCCAGGTTGTGTGTGTGTGTGTGTGTGTGTGTGTGTGTGTGTGTGTGTGTGTGTGTGTGTGTGTGTGTGTGTGTGTGTTTTGACGGACCCAATGTTGGTGGACGGAGAGAAGCATCACAACTCTGAAACAAATGGCTGAAGTTGCTCTCCAAGTGCAGTGGAGATGCAGGCAAAAACAATAACAGTCATTGTAGTTTCGCTACATCGCATATAAAATAGCAGTCAAAAGTTTGGACAAACCTACTCATTCCAGGATTTTTCTTTATTTTTAACATTTTCCAAATGGTATAATAATAGTGAATACATCAAGACTATGAAATAACACATATGGAATCATGTAGTAACCAAAAAAGTGTTCAACAAATCAAAATATATTTTATATTTGAGATTCTTCCAAGTAGCGACCCTTTGCTGTCACTGGTGTAGAGAGGAGTAGGCAGGAGGCAGTCGCAGGTTTAGAACTACTGAATTTCTTTAAGCACCATAGATCAAAGCGGGACGAAACCCAAACGCTGTTGTACTCAAAATATATCTTCATAAACAAAAAAGGTACAGGCGAACCCAAAGTGCAAAATATAAAGTACTCAGGAAATAGTAGGAGAGATTCCTCTCAGGAAAACAAGTAACATTTCCAATGACTGACAAACACAAATGGCAGAGGGAGTATATATACAGTGATAGAGTGGGGATTGGAACCAGGTGTGTGTAATGATTACGAGACAAGTCCGGGGTTGATGAGTGAAGGGTGTTTTCCAGCAGTAGGTTCGGCAGCAGCTAGAAGGCCGGCGACGCCAAACGCCTGAGCTGAACAGGAGGGGGAACCAAAGCGAAGGCTGGTGTGACAGTACCCTCTCTGATGCGCTGCTCCAGTAGCGGGGCGCTGCCGACCTTGGGGACAACCCCGAAGTTGCGGTAGAGGTTGGTTGGGACAACACCTGTGGAATCCCAAATGAGAGAACAATCCAGGACGTCCAGCGCCGGAACCCAGCACCACTCTTCGGGACCGTACCCCTCCCAGTCACCAGGTACTGGAGAAGCCCCCCCCGACGGCATGAGTATGCCCCCTCGACGTCCAAGGGAGGGGGAGGTGCGTCGTGGGGTCCAGCACTAGCCAAGGGACCAGCTGAGATACATGAAATGAGAGTGAGATGCGGTAATTGACGGGCACCTTTAATCTGTACGTCACCTCGTTGACTCTCCTCAGGACTCACAAACCGCTGGCTCAGCTTCCGACAGGGCAGGCGGAGGGGCAGGTCCTTCGTAGAAGCCAGACACTATCACCGGGGTGAAAGACCGGGGCAACACTGCGGTGACGATCGGCCTGCGCCTTTTGCCGTAGGATGACGCCCTGGACATGGTGTTCCATACTTCCTCAGCGAGCTGGAAACAATCGTCCACCGCAGCAGCCTCAATCTGACTCCGATGCCAGGGACGGCTGATAGCCTAGAACACACTGAAAGGGTGTGAGGTTAGTGGAGGAGTGACTTAAGGAGTTGTGTGTGTATTCTGCCCAAGGTAACTACAAACGTATCTGCCCAGATTCCTGATTTACCCTTTCCACCTGCCCATTTGATTGGGGACGGTACCCGGAGTTGAGGCTGACCGTGACCCCCAGTCGTTCTATGAAGGCCTTTCAGACACGGGAGGTGAACTGAGGACCAGGTTCAGACACGATGTCCTCCGGGATCCCGTAGTTCCGGAAGACGTGAGAGAAGAGAGCCTCCGCAGTCTGCAGGGCCATAGGGACACCTGGCAGAGGAATCAAATGATAGGCTTTCGAAACTGGTCCACAACGACCAGGATGATGGTGTGCCCCTCCGAGGGGTGAAGGTCTGTGACAATGTCCATGGAGAGATGGGACCAGGGTCGTTGTAGAACCGGCAGCGGGTGGAGATTGCCATAGGGGAGGTGTCTAGGTGTCTTGCTCTGTGCACAGGTGGAGCAGGAAGAGATGTAAACCCGGACGTCTCGGGCCAAGGTGGGCCACCAGTACTTGGCAGAGAGACAGTCGATAGTACAGGCTATACCCGGGTAGCCCGTCACAGGTGCTGTGTGTTCCCAGGCGAGGAGACAGTCCCGACATCAGAGGGCACGTAGGTACGCCACTCAGGAAAGTGGGCAGGTGAGGGCTCCTGTCGCAAGGCTCGACCGATATCCGCGTCCACATTCCACATGACAGGAGCCACAATGCGGGACAGGGGAATAATGGGTGTCACTTTCTCCCTCCGATCCTCTGTGTCATGCACCTGGGACAACGCATCGGCCTTAACGTTCTTTGATCCCGGTCGGTAGGAGAGGGTAAAGTCAAACCTGGCAAAGAGTATGGCTCACCTGGCCTGATGCGGGTTCAGCCTCTTCGCTGCTCTAATGTACTCCAAGTTCCAGTGGTCCGCCCAGACAATGAATGGGTGTTTAGCACCCTCCAGGCAGTGCCCCTATGCTTTCAGCACCATTTTCACGGCCAACAACTCACGATCCCCCAAGTCGTAATTCAGCTCTGCGGGAGACAGCATCCGTGAATAAAAGGCGCATGGATGGAGTTTAGGCGGCGATCCAGTGCGTTGGGAGAGAACAGCCCCTACTCCAACCTATGAGGCGTCCACCTCCACGATGAAGGGCAGAGACGGGTCAGGGTGAGCCAGAACAGGTGCATTAGTAAAACATTCCTTGAGTTCATGGATGGCTTCGTTGGTCTCCTCAGTCCTACGTAGCTGTCGAGGACCTCCTTAGAGGAGGAAGGTGAGAGGGGCCAGCACTGTGCTGAGACCCCTAATGAAGCGCCTGAAATAGTTGGCAAAACCAAGGAAGCGCTGCACCACTTTGATGCGGGATGGAACAGGCCACGACCGTACTGCACTGACCCTCTGCTCTTCCATCTCCACTCCCGCGGTGGATATCCAACAGCCCAGGAAGGAGACCCCCTGCTGAAAGAAAAGGCACTTCTCCGCCTTGGCGTACAGGTGAGGCACTATCAACCTCTCCAAAATGGACCTGACATGAGAGACATGTTGCTCTCGTGTACTGGAGTACACCAAGATGTCGTCTATGTACACCACTACACAGCGACATAACATGTCTCTAAACACCTCGTTAATGAAGGATTGAAACACAGAGGGTGCATTTGTCAGGCCGTAGGGCATTACCTTGTATTCGTAGTGCCCGGTGCTGGTGCTGAAGGTGGTCTTCCATTCATCCTCCTCTCTGATGCGCACAAGGTTGTAGGCACTGCGTAAATCTAATTTGGTAAAGTACTGAGCACCATGCATCTGTTCAATCACAGTGGGTACGAAAGGCAGGGGATAGCTGAATTTAACAGCAGCCTTATTCAGTGTCTGGTAATCGATACAGGGGAGGAGACCTCCCTCCTTCAGGAACAAGAAGCTGTAGGCTACTGGAGAGGTGGATGGACGGATGAATCTTTGGACCAGCCCCTCCTGGACGTAGGTCTCCATGGCTTCGGTCTCTGCATGTGATAGAGGGTAGATGTGCCCCTGCATGAGGGTAGAACCAGACAGTAGGTCGATAGTGGAGTTCCATGGGCGATGGGGGGCAGGAATGGCACGAGTATACCTCCGGGATAGGGACGTGGGTGGCCTGGTCCGGACTTTCCACGGAGGTGGCAAAGATTGACACAGAGAGACACCTCCCCTGACACTCATGTGACCAACCCAACAACCTCCTCTCTGTCCATGATATACTGGGGTTACGCAACTGTAGCCAGGGGAAACCTAAAATTACGGCATGTGCAGGAGAGTCTAAGATGAGGAAAGTGATGCGTTCATGGTGGTTGTGAGTAACTGAGGGAAATGGGAATCGTGGTCTTGTGGTACTGTCCTCTTTTGAGTGCTCTATGGGGTATCAACGTCCACTCTTCCCAGAACAAGAGCAGGAGGTCAACGTACCCTCAGCCCAGATGTTTGTTCGCCGCTGTCGACGTACCTGGAGAAGAGCTCTGGCGGCACTTCTCAAGACCAACTGCAGGTATCCAGCTCCCCGCTACCACATTGGGCAGAGGGTATGGTTGTCCACTCGGGACCTGCCCCTTCGGATGGAGTCCCGCAAACTGTCTCCCCATTTCATTGGTCATTTTCCCATCTCTAGGATCCTTAGTTCCACTGCTGTTCATCTTGTTACCCCATACCCTCCGTATTCACCCAACTTTCCATGTGTCTAGGATTAAGCCCGTGTCTCACGACCCTTTGTCTTCTGTCTTCAGGCCCATCCCTCCCCCTGTGTCATCGATGGCCATCCGGCATACATGGTGGAACGCCTCCTGGGTGTTCGCCCACGGGGCAGGGGTTTCCAGCACCTGGTTGACTGGGAGGGTTATGGCCCGGAGGAGAGGTGCTGGGTTCCCGCTAGAGACATCCTGGACCCGGTCCTCATCACCGACTTACCCCCCACTAGGGACGCCAGGTGGCGTCCCTAGTGGGGGGTACTGTCACACCCTGATCTGTTTCACCAGTCTTGGTGATTGTCTCCACCCACCTCCAGGTGTCTCCTGTTTTCCCCTTCAGTCCCCGGTGTATTTATCCCTGTGTTTCCTGTCTGTCTGTGCCAGTTCATCTTGTTTTGCCAAGTCAACCGACGTTTCTCCCAGATCCTGTTTTTCCCAGTCTCTGTATTTTCCTAGCCCTCCTGGTTTTGACCCTTGCCTGTCCTGACGTCGAATCCGCCTGCCTGACCTCTCTGCCTGTTCTGACCTCAAGCCTGCCTATTCCCCTTGTACTGTTTGGACTCGGACCTGGTTTATGAACACTTGCCTGTCCCCGACCTGTCTTTTGCCTACCCCTTTTGGTGTAATAAATATCGGAGCTCAACCGTCTGCCTCCTGTGTCTGCATTTGGGTCTCGCCTTGTGCCCTTATAAAGGCAAAGGGTTGTTACTTTGAAGAATCTAAAATCAAATATATATTTTGATTTATTTAACACTTTTTTGGTTACTACATGATTCCATATGTGTTCATTCATAGTTTTGATGTCTTCACTATTATTCTGCAATGTAGAAAATAGTAAAAAATTAAGAAAAACCCTTGAATGAGTAGGTGCGTCCAAACGTTTGGCTGGTACTATATATATATATACACACATACACAAACACACACATTTCAACTGATGTGCAGTGATACACATACTCCGCTAAACGTATATACTGTATTACTGCACATACATCACTAGAAATGTCACTAGAAATTTACTGTGCACTAACACAATGCCAACTTTTTTTTTGTCTTTTTTGTGTATTTTATAAAGACAATTATTCCATGTCATAGGTTAAAAAATATTAAAAACATCTGCAACATCAATCTCTCACACAAAAATGAGAACACGACATGTTGACAATTCCTGTGAAATTACCCATTACATACAGTACATTGGGTGAGATACACAGATATGAATACATTGACTTTCCTTTCCGGTCCTATACACACACTAATTGTACAACTGATGTACAAGGCATATGACAAAATAATTGCGGTACCACTGATACTTTTGTGATACAACAGTGTTTGCCTGCACTTACATGTAAATGTTAACACAACTATTGTTCGATGTCTCCACAATGCTTGTGTAATTATTTTTGTTCCTGAAAAATTCCTGGTTGTTTCGCAACCATTATGCCAAACTTGAGTGTGTACAATATTTGTCTGAGGCCAGGAGCACAGGCACTAAAGTGTTTGAAATCTCTCTCCCTCTGTTAAATCATCCCAGCTGTTTGAAACATAACATCAAATGGAACGGGAACAAACGTGGACACAGTGCCACTAAATTCACACTAAGGCATTCCTAATCCTGTTATTTATTGTTTCCTCTTTGGAGAGACTGGGGCAGCGTTCCAAATGACACTCTATTCCCTGAATAGTGCACTACTTTTGACCAAAAACCAGTGGGCTCTGGTCAAAAGTAGTGCACTATATATGGAATAGAGTGTCCTTTGGAACTCCGCCCGGGGCTTCTCCGCTGCACGTGTGTCAGTATTGCCTTCTTGGATAAAGTCAAGAGTGTTTCGCCACCACTGATAAAGTTCAAATTTATGCAAGTATAGTTTTTGTGGATAGGGATAAAGCAGATGAGATAAGACGTTTGTCTGCAGTTTCACACACACACCACTGTCTTAGTAATGACATTAAGGGATCATAAACAGTCACAACTCAGGTCGGCTGGTTTGTGTCATCTTGACAGTGGAGTCAGTCATCATCATCATACAGTACTTTACTCTAGGCCCAGGGCAATTCTGTAGTCACGTTGCAGCAGCATTTGAAATTGTGAATGTCCTCTAACGATCAAACATTGCAAAACTACGGGCAATGCACTGGCACTTTCATTCACGCCCGGTCATATCGACATCAGTCATCCTTGGTTGTAAAACATAACAAGTGTTCAAATGTGTTTTCGAATGCAGTCTCCTAGAACATGACAATGTAAGTTCGGAACTGGCCATATGAGAGGTAAAGAAGTATTAGAGAATGTGTGTTTTTGTACAAGCCCTCTATTCATAACACAGCACGAAAAAAAAAAATTCACATATAAAGCAATCTGTTCTTTCTCTTTCTCTTACTCTCTCCCAGTCTGCCTGCTGACTTAAGGGTAGAACGATGCACAATGACTATTGTGCAAACTGAGCCAGCACTTCTCACGAGGCAATCAAGTGAAAAATGAACCGCCCTCTGTCGTTGCGTGTCATCGGCTGATTTAATAAATCGTCGACAGATATGTCGTTCTGTGAGCCAAAAAAATACAACATTTACGCTGCAAGCAGCATTGCCAGTGTTCAGATGTGTTTCCACTGTGCCACCATCAGGATAAATTGGACACATCACCCTAGGTTGAGCTACTTCTGTAGTCTTTCCCACTTGAGCAAAGAAAAAATTAACCTTTTTTTTTGTTTGTTTATTTCACCTTTATTTAACCAGGTAGGCCAGTTGAGAACAAGTTCTCATTTACAACTGCGACCTGGCCAAGATAAAACAAAGCAGTGCGACAAAGACAACAACACAGAGTTGCACATAAACAAACGTACAGTCAATAACACAATAGAAAAATCTATGTACAGTGTGTGTAAATGTAGAAGATCGGGGAGGTAAGGCAATATTTAGGCCATAGAGGAAAAATAATTGCATTTTAGAATTCAACTGGAGTGATAGATGTGCAAGTAGAGATACTGGGGTGCAAAAGAGCAAGAAGATAAATAACAATATGAGGATGAGGTAGTTGGGTGGACTATTTACAGATGGGCTGTGTACAGGTACAGTGACTGGTAAGCTGCTTAGACAGCTGATGCTTATAGTTAGAGAGGAAGATAAGTCTCCAGCTTCAGTGATTTTTGCAAATCGTTCCAGTCATTGGCAGCAGAGAACTGGAAGGAAAGGCGGCCAAAGTGTTGGCTTTGGGGATGACCAGTGAGATATACCTGCTGGAGCGCGTGCCACGGGTGGGTGCTGCTATGGTGACCAGTGAGCTGAGATAAGGCGTGGCTTTACCTAGCAAATATTTATAGATGACCTGGAGCCAGTGGGTTTGGCGACGAATATGTAGCGAGGGCCAGCCAACGAGAGCATACAGGTTGCAATGGTGGGTAGTATATGGGGCTTTGGTTACAAAACGAATGGCACTGTGATAGACTATATCCAGTGTTGGAGGCTATTTTCTAAATGACATCGCCGAAGTCAAGGATCGGTAGGATAGTCAGTTTTACGAGGGTATGTTTGGCAGCGTGAGTGAAGGAGGCTTTGTTTGCGAAATAGGAAGCCGATTCAAGATTTAATTTTGGATTGGAAATACTTAATGTGAGTCCGGCAGGAGAGTTTACAGTCTACCCAGACACCTAGGTATTTGTAGTTGTCCACATATTCTAAGTTAGAACCGTCCAGAGTAGTGATGCTGGACAGGCGGGCATGTGCAGGCAGCGATCGGTTGAAGAGCATGCATTTAGTTTTACTTGCATTTAAAAGCAGTTGGAGGCCACGGAAGGAGAGTTGCATGGCATTGAAACTCGTTTGGAGGTTTGTTAACACAGTGTCCAAAGAAGGGCCAGATGTATGAATGGTGTCTTCTGCTTAGAGGTGGATCAGAGAATCACCAGCAGCAAGAGCGGCATCATTGATATATACAGAGAAAAGAGTCGGCCCGAGAATTGAACCCTGTGGCACACCCATAGAGACCTCAGAGGTCCGGACAACAGGCCTTCCGATTTGACACACTGAACTCTATCTGAGAAGTAGTTGGTAAACCAGGCAAGGCAGTCATTTGAGACACCAAGGCAATTGAGTCTGCCGATAAGAATGTGGTGATTGACAGAGTCAAAAGCTTATCTCATTAAATGTAAAAGCCTTGGCCAGGTTGATGAAGACGGCTGCACAGTACTGTCTTTTATCAATGGCGGTTATGATATAATTTATGACCTTGAGCGTGGTGAGATGCACCCATGACCAGGTCGGAAACCAGATTGCATAGTGGAGAAGGTACGGTGGGATTCGAAATGGTCGGTGATCTGTTTGTTAACTTGGCTTTCGAAGATTTTAGAAAGGCAGGGCAGGATGGATATAGGTCTATAACAGTTTGGGTCTAGAGTTTCTCCCCCTTTGAAGAGGGGGAGACTATCCAAAACTTTCCAAGCTTTCCAATCTTTGGGAATCTCAGACGATACGAAAGAGAGGATGAGCAGGCTAGTAATAGGGTTTGCAACAATTTCGGCAGATAATTTTAGAAGGAGAGGGTCCAGATTGTTTAGCCCAGCTGATTTGTAGGGATTTAGATATTGCAGCTCTTTCAGAACATGAGCTGTCTGGATTTGGGTGAAGGAGAAGCGAGGTGGGGGCTTGGGCAAGTTGCTGCAGGGGGTATAGAACTGTTAGCCGGGGTAGAGGTAGCCAGGTGGAAAGCAGGGCCAGCCGTAGAAAGATGCTTATTGAAATTATCGATTATCTTAGATTCATCTGTGGTGACAGTGTTTCCGAGCCTCAGTGCAGTGGGCAGCTGGGAGGAGGTGCTCTTATTCTCCATGGACTTTACAGTGTCCCAAAACTTTTGGGAATTAGTACTACAGGATGCAAATTTCAGTTTGAAAAACCTAGCCTTAGCTTTCCTTACTGACTGTGAATATTGGTTCCTGACTTTACATTTACATTTACATTTAAGTCATTTAGCAGACGCTCTTATCCAGAGCGACTTACAAGTTGGTGCATTCACCTTATGATGTCCAGTGACTTCCCTGAAAAGTTGCATATCGCAGGGGCTATTCGATGCTAATGCAAAACGCCACATGATGTTTTTGTGCTAGCCAAGGGCAGTCAAGGGGTGTCTATAACAGGCGGCAATGGTGAGAGACTACATTACAAGCAGGGTGGCTGTGTAGGCAAGTAGCATTCACTGTACCTTACAGTGGATTAGTGTGCTATTTGTCATGGCAACAAGCCAGAAAGTGCTTAGACGTGTCAAGACCTACAGTGGGGAGAACAAGTATTTGATACACTGCCGATTTTGCAGGTTTTCCTACTTACAAAGCATGTAGAGGTCTGTAATTTTTATCATAGGTACACTTCAACTGTGAGAGACGGAATCTAAAACAAAAATCCCGAAAATCACATTGTATGATTTTTAAGTAATTAATTAGCATTTTATTGCATGACATAAGTATTTGATACATCAGAAAAGCAGAACTTAATATTTGGTACTGAATCCTTTGTTTGCAATTACAGAGATCATACGTTTCCTGTAGTTCTTGACCAGGTTTGCACACACTGCAGCAGGGATTTTGGCCCACTCCTCCATACAGACCTTCTCCAGATCCTTCAGGTTTCGGGGCTGTCGCTGGGCAATACGGACTTTCAGCTCCCTCCAAAGATTTTCTATTGGGTTCAGGTCTGGAGACTGGCTAGGCCACTCCAGGACCTTGAGATACTTCTTACGGAGCCACTCCTTAGTTGCCCTGGCTGTGTGTTTCGGGTCGTTGTCATGCTGGAAGACCCAGCCACGACCCATCATCAATGCTCTTACTGAGGGAAGGAGGTTGTTGGCTAAGATCTCGCAATACATGGCCCCATCCATCCTCCCCTCAATACGGTGCAGTCGTCCTGTCCCCTTTGCAGAAAAGCATCCCCAAAGAATGATGTTTCCACCTCCATGCTTCACGGTTGGGATGGTGTTCTTGGGGTTGTACTCATCCTTCTTCTTCCTCCAAACACGGCGAGTGGAGTTTAGACCAAAAAGCTCTATTTTTGAATCATCAGACCACATGACCTTCTCCCATTCCTCCTCTGGATCATCCAGATGGTCATTGGCAAACTTCAGACGGGCCTGGACATGCGCCTGCTTGAGCAGGGGGACCTTGTGTGCGCTGCAGGATTTTAATCCATGACGGCGTAGTGTGTTACTAATGGTTTTCTTTGAGACTGTGGTCCCAGCTCTCTTCAGGTCATTGACCAGGTCCTGCCGTGTAGTTCTGGGCTGATCCCTCACCTTCCTCATGATCATTGATGCCCCACGAGGTGAGATCTTGCATGGAGCCCCAGACCGAGGGTGATTGACCATCATCTTGAACTTCTTCTATTTTCTTCTATTTTCTAATAATTGCGCCAACAGTTGTTGCCTTCTCACCAAGCTGCTTGCCTATTGTCCTGTAGCCCATCCCAGCCTTGTGCAGGTCTACAATTTTAGCCTTGATGTCCTTACACAGCTCTCTGGTCTTGGCCATTGTGGAGAGGTTGGAGTCTGTTTGATTGAGTGTGTGGACAGGTGTCTTTTATACAGGTAACGAGTTCAAACAGGTGCAGTTAATACAGGTAATGAGTGGAGAACAGGAGGGCTTCTTAAAGAAAAACTAACAGGTCTGTGAGAGCCGGAATTCTTACTGGTTGGTAGGTGATCAAATACTTATGTCATGCAATAAAATGCAAATGAATTACTTAAAAATCATACAATGTGATTTTCTGGATTTTTGTTTTAGATTCCGTCTCTCACAGTTGAAGTGTACCTATGATAAAAATTACAGACCTCTACATGCTTTGTAAGTAGGAAAACCTGCAAAATCGGCAGTGTATCAAATACTTGTTCTCCCCACTGTATAAGAGAAAACACCTTGTGCCTCTATGCCAAGAGCTGTTATTATAGTCATCAAAATGGTAAATGTCAATCACGATCATAATTACACGGTTGGAAGTCAATGTATATCAGTAGATTTTGATGAGAAAATGCCCACTCAGCGTTACACCTTAGGACAAAGTGTAAAGGTTTTCAGGTGGTGAAATAATGATGCCATTGTCAATGTGGGAAATTTTGGGGAATTGGGTACAACCCGATTTCAATCTCTCTCTCCCTCTATCTCTCTCGCTACTCTCTCTCTCTCTTACCAAACAGTTCAATACAGTGCATGTCATGGAGGAAATGTTTGTGAAAGAGTCCTTCTCTGCCGTATTGACTTACTGATGTCAAAGTGCTATGCACAGAAGTTATACCTTAAAACAGCCTTCACTTTACTTCCTGTGTGCCTCTCTTGGTCTTACAAAATGTTACAGGCAGGGCCGAAGACTTTTGCCAAATCAATGGGGGCCCACTGGAGGTCAGGGACCTTTGGCATGTGCCCTGCGTGCCGAGTTAGTAGTAAAGTTTAGATAACTGGCTAGACTAACTTACCAATCTAATTGAGTGACTATTAGTGATTGACAAAATAAGAGAATGCTGATGTACAACTAAGGCTCTGGCGGTCACGAAATTTCATCAGCCAGTGATTGTCAAGCAAATAACTGTCGGTCTCACGGTAATTGACCGACAATTAACATAAACACATTTAGCATCTCCTGGCTTCCACTGATGCAGACCTTAGGAACACCTACATTTTAAAAAAGTCTAATAAATCCATGTAATCTAGCCTACACCTTCAATCTAGCCTACACCTTTATTTTAGGTCTAAAGATGTTGTCTATCTTCAGCAGAACAGAATAGCATACTCTTGAGTTGTCCTTATCTTAGGTCCTGATCTGGCTATGGCAAATGGCTGTGGGCTATACTAGTTCATTTAGCAGACAAGATTTGCTTAGAATTCAGTGAAAATATTTTATAGTATGAAGAGAACAAAGCCGAATAAAATATGATTTGAGGGAGTGCGCACATCCAGCTATTCAGTGTTGAGTGGTTAAGAAAGATATAGGTACTCCTATATGCTTCATTTTGAGTTATTCATGTAACTTTAGATGTTCTACAAGCGTAGGGCTACATGTTTAGATTTTTAGTACATTGCAAGGCTGCATGGTGAGACTCTAATGAGGATTTGAAAGGCACGAGCTCTGATTTTTGAGGGCAGGCTGTAAACAATACATCAGCCACTCATTCACAATTTGACAAGCACTTGACAATGCCTAGAATTTCACGGTGGTATCCCCTTTGTGTGGTCGTAATGCATCCCTAAAAAAATCCATGCCTTTTGCAGCCAGTGGCCATTGTGCCCTTCTCTAGTCTTTGTTCACAAAGTGAAGACAGACACATCAGGGACGCAACCGCGCGCGTCCTTATCCAATTCTGAGCTGCATATTGAAGATACTAGAAGACCTGTCCACATTAACTTTTCATCACCCAACAAGATGAGTAGGCCTAACTAACAGCAAAGCACTAGCCTTTGTCAATCTACTAACCCCATAGTACAAAGTTGGCCTATTCTGTGTGAGAAATAAATATTCCAGTCTGGGACAGTTGTGAGATGCGATAGATCCCAAATGAATACAACCACTAACATAAAAAAAACGTTTTTATGCAATTTGGATGATGCAACAGATCAGAACGTTTAGCTTAAAATGTTGATAAACTGTTAGGCTATTTCTTCACATTATAAGCGTAGCAATGCGCACATGGTAGGAGGCAGAAAACACCATTGTCAAAAGTGACCGCAAATGCAATTATGCATGTACGTAATGCTTTCATTATAAAGGTGTATTTTTATTTTGAAAATTATTTTCCTCAAACTTGAAACTCACGCGCTGCTTATGTATGCCAGTTAGGCTCTACACCCCCTTGTAAAGCAGATTAATCTGCTTCATTTTAAGAAGTTATTTGGCCATAGGCCTATAACAAACCTTACAGGCCTATGGGCTAGGCTACGATTCGAAAAAAGTCACAAAAAAAGGCATTGTTTCTTATGCTGGGCATCATTCACAAGTGATAGGCTAATATTGTCACCCGTCAGACTATTCTTGATTTGATTTTGTCTTTATACATACTACATAATAAATGTGTGAAATTTGTTTTGATATAGAACGGATCATTATCATGCACCTGTATCAAAACAGGGGCAGCGGGAAAAAATACCTGTCATCTATGCACTTAAATAGCAAATGGAGGACGCTTTTCCCGTGGTTTATTTTTATGACAGCCAGGGAGGCTATACTCCTGTTGTAAATATAAGCAATGTGCTTAATATTAGGAAAGTTGAGAAATAAATATAGTAGGCCTAGCCTATAGAAAGCTGATGGGATCCTCCTCTTTTTAATAGAGGCCATCATTCTTGTTTTCTCACGCAATTACATAGCCTATAGAAATGTTGCGCAACATGAGCTCATGGTCTCTCATGAAGTGTTTGATTAGATTTTTGAGTACATTTGCATTGATGTCAGAGTGATTAGAGGGACAATAGAGTGCTGAGTACCAGGCAGTTAGCAAGTTTGGTAGGCTACTAATGACCAGCAGCAGCATCAGAGCTTGGAGAAGCCTAATTACCGTGATGGTCACGTGGAATTTGATTGCCATCATGACTCATGGCCACCGTTGTGGCGGTGATACGGTCACCTTAACAGCCCTATAAACAATTTTAAAAAATACTTACCCCTTGTGTATTCTACTATTCTAACTCCCCCCCTCCACCCAAAGGGGCCCTAAGTGACCGCTTATGTCGCTTATGCCTGGAGCAAACTGCCAACAAAGCCAGCTTTCAACAACTCCCTGCCTCTCCGTGAAAAAACACAGTGAGAAAGAGAAGAAGAGAGAGAGAGAACCTTTTGCTCACCACACCTTTGTGTCTGGGGATTGTAAAAAAAGGGACGGAATAAAAGAGTTGGGAAACTTAATGGCAGACATCCAATTACTGTCTTTCTTTTTTTTTTACATGGCCCTCTTATGTAAGGCTGGAATCTGTGATAGTTTTCCTAAACTCCGTCCTTACCTCCCCATTTTTTTCCTCTGCTCCCCTCCTTCTTTCCCTCTCATGCTGAAACCTGATGGATACATTTATCTCACTCACACTACCCTCCTTTGAATCCATCTCACCGGCTACTGCTATGTACGCACACAGACACAGACACACACACACTCCACCATCCAAGAGTAGTTCAAGCTTGCAATTCCCTGGAAGATAGTTCATAATTGTTTCTTACTGTGTGTGTGTGTGTGTGTGTGTGTGTGTGTGTGTGTGTGTGTGTGTGTGTGTGTGTGTGTGTGTGTGTGTGTGTGTGTGTGTGTGTGTGTGTGTGTGTGTGTGTGTGTGTGTGTGTGTGTGTGTGTGTGGGAAATGTAAGTACTCTCGAGATGATTGCGTAACACGCTCACCATGGCTATAGGGTTGTATTGTTAGATCTCAAACGTGAACTCAGCAGGATTCCTTTCCCAGTTTGAGCTGTCAACTTGGATGTCCTGAGAGAGAAAGAGACTGACAGAAAGACAGAGACTGAAAGAGCGATATAGAGAATGAGAAAGACCGACAGAAAGAGAGAGACTGACAGAGCGATATAGAGAATGAGAGAGACCGACAGAAAGAGAGAGACTGACAGACTGACAGAGCAATATAGAGAAAGATACTGACTGACAGAAAGACAGAGACTGACAGAGCGATATAGAGAATGAGAGAGACCGACAGAAAGAGAGAGACTGACAGAGCGATATAGAGAATGAGAGAGACCGACAGAAAGAGAGAGACTGACAGAGCGATATAGAGAATGAGAGAGACCGACAGAAAGAGAGAGACTGACAGAAAGACAGACTGACAGAGCAATATAGAGAAAGAGACTGACTGACAGAAAGACAGAGACTGACAGAGCGATATAGAGAATGAGAGAGACCGACAGAAAGAGAGAGAGAGACTGACAGAGCGATATAGAGAATGAGAGAGACCGACAGAAAGAGAGAGACTGACAGAAAGACAAACTGACAGAGCAATATAGAGAAAGAGACTGACTGACAGAAAGACAGAGACTGACTTACACCTCAACGGACCCTTCAACTGCTGGACTGCAGGGCCAGGGGCCCAATTCGCCTGGACAATTAGGACAGGGGCAACTGACAAAAGGGATCTGGGAATGGCACATCCTTAGAGAGGTTCATTGGCAGCCATCTTTTTAACAGACACTTTCTGTTGTTTGAGGCCTCCAGGAGGGGAGTGAAAGAAACAAAGGGATGAAAGCAAGGCCTTCCAAGGCCATTAAAAGAGCAAGGAAATGATTGCCCTGTTGCAATGTGGTACTCGAACACTAACATGGGTGTGACATAGACTCCATGAAGCACTGTTCAGAGTCTAATATCACTGCATTGGCAGGTGCCAGAGTATTTTGTCTTAATTCCGTCAGTTCTAAACCCACACGTAAACACACATTTTCAGAAATCCACCATTGCTGTTTTTGGTTCCCTAAAGGTTGCTGGTGGGTGGAACAGTCCTCTGATGTCTGTTCCTTTTGGGAACCTTCCAGGAAAAGTCCAGAAGCAGTTCAAGAATATTCCAGTGAGGTTTTCAGAACTCAGAGTGGACGTATGGTTTGATGATGCCATGACAATAATCATTTTGTTAAGCCTGTCAGGTCATTCTGGTACCTCATACTTGACTACAAGGGTTGTGATAATGTTTGGAAAAGATTTAGCAGTTATAATGACATTTTCCTCACAAAGTCACAAAATATTTTTTCTTCATACACACGCACGCAAGCACACACGTACTCACAAAGATGATGCAATATTCATATTGATCTGGCTTGGTTGACAGACCCCCACATCGACATGCATAAAAGAAGGATGGGTTTAACCCCAGTGACCTTCCTAGCCCCCCCAAGGACTTCTTCACCTGTCAGGGATCTAGCAGAGATGGGACGTGTCATATCCTTCTAGAAATGGTGTCAAGCACAGTGCATTCACCTTCATAGGGACTGACTCTATTCATTGAGTCCCTGAGCAAAGGCAATGTGTGTCTATTCATGTAAGAGGAGACATAAGGGAACTCTTGCTTTTCATCAAACTAACTGCAGGGGAGAAGGGCTTTTGTTCCTCTTGTCTGTGTCTAGGAGCTTTTAAGCCTTAGCTGGCTGTCAACGAGTCCTATAGCTGAACTCATTTGGAGACTATCCAATATGTACAGTATGGACGTGGTGTCTTAAAAATATTTTCTGATCCTGATTATTCCTGGTTGGCCGGGGACTTTGGCAAAGTCTCAGCAACCTCAACAAATAGCTTCAGAATACCCTATGCCCATTAGCTCTTATGGGAATGAGCTCACTACCCCCTCTGATTTTAAATCTCGCAGGGGTCTTGAGCTAATGGACCTAAAAGTGCGAAGTATGATTGAAAAAATAGACACAATTGACATTTGGCTACAGCACACATGTCCTGACATTCTGGTTCTCTCAGAAACACGGTTAAATGGTTCTGTCTCTGATAAAGACATCAAGTAAATTATTATAATGTATTTAGATTTCATAAAGGGGGAGGAGTGGCCATATATGTACAGTACCAGTCAAAAGTTTGGACACACCTATTCAAGGGTTTTTCTTTATTTTTACTATTTTCTACATTGTAGTATAATAGTGAAGATGTCAAAACTGTGAAATGACACATGGAATCATGTAGTAACCAAAAAAGTGTTAACTTCTACTTGCACAGCATCCCGGATCCGGGAGCACCCCCCACAGTAAAAAAGCTGACTAGCATAGCCTAGCATAGCGTCACAAGTAAATACTAGCATCTAAATATCATTAAATCACAAGTCCAAGACACCAGATGAAAGATACACATCTTGTGAATCCAGCCATCATTTCTGATTTTTTAAATGTTTTACAGGGAAGACACAATATGTAAATCTATTAGCTAACCACCATAGCAAAAGACAACTTTTTTTTCCCACCATTTTTTTCCTGCATGGGTAGCTATCACAATTTCGACCAAATAAAGATATATATTTCCACTAACCAAGAAACAACTTCATAAGATGACAGTCTGATAACATATTTATTGTATAGCATATGTTTTTTTAGAAAAATGTGCATATTTCAGGTATAAATCACAGTTCTACATTGCAGCTGCAATCTGAAATAGTGCCGAAGCTGCCAGAATAATTACAGAGACCAACGTCAAATACCTAATTACTCATCTTAAAACATTTTGAAAAATACACAGTGTACAGCAAATGAAAGCCCAACATCTTGTGAATCCAGCCAATATGTCAGATTTTTTAAGTGTTTTACAGCGAAAACACAATATAGCATTATATTAGCTTAGCACAATAGCCAGAAACACAAGCAATTTACCAGCAGCACAGGTTAGCGATCGTAACAATCCAGCAAAAGATATATAATTTTTGACTAACCTTGATATACTTCGTCAGATGACAGTCCTGTAACATCATATTACACAATGCATATAGGTTTTGTTCGAAAATGTGCATATTTAGCAGCACAAATCGTGGTTATACAATGTGATCAGTGGCAACAGGTCATGCATTCTGGCCGGCGCCATCTTGGAAAGGCACCTAAGTTTACGATTATTTATCGATTAGATTGACTAAAAAATACAGGTTGGACAGCAAATGAAAGATGCATTAGTTATTAATGCAACCGCTGAGTTAGATTTTTAAAATTAACGTGACTAGACATACAGTGTGCGTTACAGCCAGACTAGTGCCGCAATAATGGCGGACAAATCCGTTTACATTTTTCCACATAAATACGGAATAACATCATAAATAGCTCTTACTTTTGGACGAGCTTCCATCAGAATCTTGGGCAAGGTGTCCTTTGTCCAAAAGAATCGTTGCTTGGTTGTAAAACGTCGTCTTCAACTTCGGAATTAGCAGCTAACAATAGCTATGTGGCCACAACATGCCCAAATGTTCAAAACGCAATACTAAGGAAATTCCGAAAATAGCAATATACTCGCATAAACTGATATAACTCGGTTTAAAATAACTTCGTTATGATGTTTCTAACACCTATATCGAATTAAATTACAGACGGATATATCTCAGGCCGATAACTGAGCGTTTCAAAATGCCATCCTGAGGTCTTGCTTTGCGCAATGACGAACGTCGAAAAGAGAGCTCCCTTCGTTCCTTGGCCTTTTATAATGTCTGAGAACTACGTAGAAACTCCATTCCACTTCTCATTGGTTACTGACATCCAGGGGAAGGCGGGTGCAGTTCATGTCGACCCATAGGATACATACAGAGCTTTAAACTGATCTGAGAACAGAGCCTCGTTTTCAGACCTTTGCAGTTCCTGCCATGGATTTCGCTGCAGAAAGAGTTCTGGTTCACCCACAGACATAATTCAAACGGTTTTAGAAACTAGAGATTGTTTTCTATCCAATAGTAATAATAATATGCATATTGTACGAGCAAGAATTGAGTATGAGGCAGTTTAATTTGGAGACGATATTTTCCAAAGTGGAAACAGCACCCCCTAGATTGAGAAAAAGGTTAACTTCTTGAGAATACAGGGGGTGCTATTTTCCCATTAGCATAATTTGCTCTACAGATTAACTTCTTGGAACTATAGGGGGTGCTGTTCCGCATTAGCATATTTGGGTCTCCAAATTAAACTGCCTCGTGCTAAATTCTTGATCGTACAATATGCATATTATTGTTATTATTGGATAGAAAACACTTGCTAGTTTCTATAAGCGTTGGAATTTTGTCTCTGAGTGGTACAGAACAATATCTACAGCACTTTTCATGACAGGGGTCAGATTTCAGAAATTTTTACCCCTGATCTGGAGTCTGTTTTTAAGGCGACAGTGAATGCTATGAAGAAACCGACACTGCCTACGTCTTCCTCTGGGTGTCTGTACGTCATCACGTTTTGAATGGAATCGATTGCACAATCACAGCCATTATAAAAGAACAAAACGTATAGGTACCTCCCTTTCTCGTTGCGCGCCTGAAGCGTGAAGGACATCGGACTTGCCTCATTCCAAATCGTTGTCTAACCAGCAATATTTCTCCGGTCATGTTTTCAGTCGTTATAGTTGTTAAAAACATCATAATGTAGTTAATTTGAACCGTTTTATAGCAATTTATATCCGTTTAGTGCGATTCTGAGGAATTTATTTGTCGTGCACTCTGAAACTTTGGACACGTTTTGTGGTCCCGTTCGATCGTTAGTGGATATTTCGAAGGACAGAGGACATCTATCGACCAAAAGAAGATTACAACATAGAAAGGATACATTGCCCAAGAATCTGATGGAAGAACAGCTCAAAGTAAGCAATATTTAATATGATAAATCGTTGTTCTGTCGAAATATTTTAAACGCATATTTCGCCATTTTGTTTGTTATCGCGTCACTTGGCGAACCCTGTATTGAAAAGTAAGGATAATTTTTAAAATGTAAGTCAGCGGTTGCATTAAGAACTAATTTGTCTTTCGATTCCTGTCAACCCTGTATTTTTTAGTCAAGTATATGATTAGCTTTCAATTAAACTAGATCACTCTGATAGATGACGTCAGACATATTGAGGCTTGATTTCCTAGTATTTTTATTGTGTAACCACGGTTTTGTATGGCTAAATATGCACCTTTTCGAACAAACTGTATATGTATGTTGTAAAATGATGTTACAGGAGTGTCATCGGAAGAATTCTGAGAAGGTTAGTGAAAAAATTAATATATTTTGGCGGTGATTACGTTACAGCGCTCTTTGGCTGGAATCGATGCTCTGGTAACGTTTTCACATGTGGTATGCTAACTTATCGATTTATTGTGTTTTCGCTGTAAAACGCTTAGAAAATCTGAAATATTGTCTGGAATCACAAGATCTGGGTCTTTCCATTGCTATGCTTTGTCTATTCTTATGAAATGTTTTATTAAGAGTAAATTGGTCATACACGTTGCTCTCTATAGTAATTCTAGTCGTCTTGTGATGGTCGGTGCAATTGTAAACTGTGATTTCTACCTGAAATATGCACTTTTTTCTAACAAAACCTATCCTATACCATAAATATGTTATCAGACTGTCATCTGAAGAGGTTTTGTCTTGGTTAGTGGCTATCAATATCTTAGTTTAGCCGAATTGGTGATAGCACCTGAAGTAGTAAGAAACTGATGGAGTTAGAAAAGTGGTGTATTTTGCTAACGTGGTTAGCTAATAGATTTACATATTGTGTCTTCCCTGTAAAACATTTTAAAAAACAGAAATGATGGGTTTATTCACAAGATCTGTATCTTTCATCTGGTGTCTTGGACTTGTGATTTAATGATATTTAGATGCTACTATTTACTTGTGAAGCTATGCTAGCTATGCTAATCAGTGTGGGGGGGGTGGGGGGTGCTCCCGGATCCGGGGTAGAGGCTCGTTAGAGGTTAAACTGCCTCTTATTCAATTATTGCTCTTACTATATGCATATAAATAATACCATTGGAAAGAAAACAATCTCTAGTTTCTAAAACCGTTTCAATTTTGTCTCTGAGTGATACAGAAGTCATTTGACAGCACTTTCCATGACCAAGAAGAAAAAAGCAAGATGTGTATGCCAGCTTCAACGCTCTGCCTATATATGGTCGTGCCCCCTATGACCCGAAACACACCTCATTGGCCTTCCTCTGGGTGTCAAGAGGACGTCAGAGGAAAAATATCTTGTTTATCTGGGACTGACGTGAAATGAGAGCTAATTCTTTGGCGTGACCGACAACTTCCGGTTGTCTAAATCGTGCGACTTTTAGCTGCGATTGTCTTCTGTTGTGCGGCCATTATGGATGAAAACTATCTCTGTCTCGAAGTTTGTTTGATACATGTGACCAGATCATCGTAATGTATGTTTTTTCAATATAGTTTAATCAGATTATTTGAATTTTTTCGGGAGTTTTGTGGTGTTCCGTTGTCTGAATTTTTTTACGTTTGAGAGATCCGTGCCACTCGACCGGTACCTGTGCTAAATGGAGTGGGAAAGGAACAATTCTGAACGGAACCAACGACTCATCTTGACAAAGGACACTTTGATCAACATTCTGATGAAAGATCAGCCATAGTAAGACCCAATTTACGATGTTATATCATATCTGTTGTGCATGTGAACTGGCCGTGGGCGCCTAGCCGAATCTGCCTGGTATAGCTATGCTAATTTAGCGCTACATTTTGTTTTCGTTATAAAACATTTCATAAATCTGAAATATTGTTTGGATTCACCAGATGTTGGGCTTTCAATATCTGTACGCTGTGTATTTTTCTGAAATGTTTTAAGATGAGTAATTCGTTATATGACGTTGGTCTCTGTAATTGTTCTGGCTGGGTCAGCACTATTTCAGATTGCAGCTGCAATGTAGAACTGTGATTTATACCTGAAAAATGCAAATTTTTCCCAAAAAAAACTATGCTATACCATAAATATGTTATCAGACTGTCATCTTATGAAGTTGTTTCTTGGTTAGTGGCTATATATATTTTTATTTAGTCGAATTAGTGATAGCTACTGACGCAGGAAAAAGCTGCTGGGAGTAAAAATATCGTGTCCTTTGCTAACGTGGTTAGCTAATAGATTTACATATTGTGTCTTCCCTGTAAAACATTTTAAAAATCTGAAATGGTGGCTTTATTCACAAGACCTGTATCTTTCATCTGGTGTCTTAGACTTGTGATTTAATGATATTTAGATGCTACAAGTTACTTGTGACGCTATGCTAGCTATGCTACTCAGTGGGGTGGGGGGTGGGGGGTGCTACCGGATCAGGGTTGGTGACTCGTGAGAAGTTAAACAAATCAAAATAGATTTTAGATTCTTCAAAGTAACCACCGTTTGCCTTGATGATAGCTTTGCACACTCTTGGCATTCTCTCAACCAGCTTCACCTGGAATGCTTTTGCAACAGTCTTGAATGAGTTCCCACATATGCTGAGCACTTGTTGGCTGCTTTGAGATATTTAAATTTGGATGTGTATATTTTCTGTAATTTAAGCAATTAAGGGGTCATCTGTGAAAGAGACCAGTATGACTCCCTGATAAAAATAAAGGTTAAATTAATAAAAAATAATAAAAATCCCTTGTGTGAATGTCTTTGTGTTCAGAAATGCTGAGAGAACTTTGCACACACCTTATGGTAATGCATTAGGGAGTAAGCTTGAAAGACAACTCTAATTGAGTTTCAGGTAAAGAATGAGGGGAATATTTTATTTTATAGCATTGGAATAGGCATACAGAACAACATATCAAACGCACTATGCTGAGTGAGGTCTCCTATCCAACAATAACTATGGCAGATGTTTTTCCTTCAACTTCAGTGCAGTAGACCCAAAGCTTTTGAGTTGTGCCATGTACGTGTGTATATCAGCTGTCCAATCGGGAGTTGAAGAGGACTCTTGTATGATATTGTTGAGTTATATGACATAGAACAAAGACAGCTTTCAAAATCAAAGCAGTCCTCTAATTCGTTTATCACTACCTCCTCGAAATAGCCGTTTGAACTGTGGCTTCCCAGTGATGTGGTTGGTTGCATTCTCTATGGTCCGCCACAGTATCTTGATTCTTCATTGGTTACAGATGCTTGGTGCATGGCCAAGGCAAGCCACAGTAAAGCATTGCAATTATTGGTTGAGTAAAATACAGAGTGTTATGGTGGTCCTCTATATAGTTTGATACCCACCAACCCTTCCTGCCCTCCTCCACCCACAAAACCCCCACCAACTCATGTGAGCATGCATTATAGAGAAAGTAATGCTTTTCAAATATTGAAATTATCTATTAAATAAATAAATTGACCTTTCCTACCTCTCTAACATGACTCTCATCAACAACATCATCCCAGACACCCTGGACCCACTCCAATTTGCACACTGCCCCAACATATCCACACTGCCCTCTCCCACCTGGACAAGAGGAACACCTATGTGAGAATGCTGTTCATTGACTACAGCTCAGATTTCATCACCATGGTGCCCTCCAAGCTCCTCACTAAGCTAAGGACCCTAGGACTGAACCCCTCCCTCTGCAACTGGATCCTGGAGTTCTTGACGGGCCCCCAGGTGGTGAGGGTAGGCAACAACACATACGCCACACTGACCCTCAACACAGGGGACAACAACTCCCTCAACCTGAGCAAGACAAAGGAGCTGATCGTGGACTAAAGGAAATGGAGGGCCGAACAGGCCCCCATCCACATCGACGGGGCTGTAGTGGAGCGAGTCGAGAGCTTCAAGTTCCTCTGTGACCACATCACTAAAGAATTATCATGGTCCACACACACATACACAGGTCGTGAAGAAGGCACGACAATGCCTCTCCCTCTTCAGGCGGTTGAAAGCATTAGGCACGGGACCTCAGATCCTCAAAACGTTGTACAGCTGCACTATTGAGAGAATCTTGACTGACTGCATCACCGCTTGGTATGGCAACTGCTTGGCATACGACCGCAAGGCGCTACAGAGGGTAGTACGTATGGTGTCAAAGGAAGGCCCAAAAAATTGTCCAAGACTCCCAAGTTATAGACTTGTTCTTTCTGCTACCACACGGCAAGTGGTACCAGTGCACCAAGTCTGGAACCAACAGGACCCCGAACAACTTCTATCCCCAAGCCATAAGACTGTAAAATAGTTAGTTAAATAGTTAACCAAATAGCTACTCGGACTACCTGCATTGACCCTTTTTGCACTAACTCTTTTGACTCATCACATACACTGCTGCTACTGTTTATTATCTATCCTGCTGCCTAGTCATTTTATCCCTACCTTTATGTACATATTTACAGGTGTAGACTAACATTTCACTGTTAGTCTACACCTGTTGATTAAAAAGCATGTGACAAATACCGTTTGATTCGATTTTAAGTGATGTTTTCTGCTACAGTAATCTGCTACTGTACTGTCAAATGTGTCATTGAGTTGAGTTGTCTTGGCAGCGTTATGTCAATGCAAGCAGCCACTGGGGAAAGAAGTTTACAGTTTCAAGGCAGTGTAAAATATGTATCCCATGGTGTAAACACTATTGGATTATTTTGCACTTTTCAAAGGGCAATAGAATTGGATCATTCTGCAGAGTGGCTATCATGGATTTAAAGGGCCAATGCAGATATTTTACCTAAAATACCTAATGATTTACCTAAATGTCAAATCTTTTCTGGGTAATAATTAAGTGCCTTACGGGATTGGTTTAAGTAAAAAATTGCTTCTTAGCAAAATGCAATTTCTCAAGCAATAATTTTGTTAGGACTGACTGGGAGTGGTCTCAGAGAGGGGCCTAATTGGAGGAGGCTAATTGGAGGGATGTGTTACTTGAAAACTAGCTGTAATTTGCAGAGGGTCTATTAATTATTAGGGCTGAGATCCCGTTAACGGGATCGATATGACAACAGCCAGTGAAAGTGCAGGGCGCCAAATTCAAACAACAGAAATCTCATAATTAAAATTCCTCAAACATACAAGTATACAAGTATAAATATATCATATGGACAATAAACAAACAGTAGCATTGGAAAAATTAACAGACTTGCAGCAGCTATTTCGATACTGCAAGATTAGAGTCAGATGAACTTGTATTTGTATGTCTCTGCGTGCAGTATGAAGGAAGCTATAGGTCGTTTTGTGGTCCCGTGTGGCTCAGTTGGTAGAGCATGGCGCTTGCAACGCCAGGGTTGTGGGTTCATTCCCCACGGGGGGACCAGGATGAATATGTATGAACTTTCCAATTTGTAAGTCGCTCTGGATAAGAGCGTCTGCTAAATGACTTAAATGTAAATGTAAATGTTTTGCGAGCCAATGCTAACTAGGGTTAGCGCAATGACTGGAAGTCTACAGGTATGCTAACGCATCACAGGAGGCTGCTGATGGGAGGACGGCTCATAATAATGGCTGGAATGGAGTGAATGGAATGGTATCAAACACGTGGAAACCATGTGTTTGATGTTTTCGATACCAATCCATTTTTGAGCAATTATTAAGACATGTAAACAGCTTAAATGGAGTTCCAGCAGTGCTAGCAACGCCACGTGCTAGCAACGCAAGCCTCCCTCTTACGCACGAGTGAAGCGAGTTCGGAAAAACTCAAAATCTGCATCTTAGAAATAGTTTTGACAAACTAAGTTTTTATATGTCCAAACTCAGAATCAAATAGGCTCCACCAAAAGAAGAGGTCGCTGTAGTAGAACATTTATTTTGATTGGTAACGTTTAAGGGAAGGGTTAGCTAAATTACTACAGTTGTCCCCAAATCGAACACGCAACATTTGGATTGCTAGACGGTCGAAGTAGACGTCCACCCACACTCCCCGACCAAACGACAAAAACATTTGTTTCTCTCTAAAGTAACTTGAGACTTCAGACCTTGCAGGATTATAATCTTTCGACTCAATCTCTTAGAAGAAAATGCGTTATGAGAGACTGTTCAGCCATTGGTTTTATGACTTTCCCAGGAAAGACGCCACATGTCGAGTGGCCTTGAAAGGTTAACTTTCCAGCTGTCAGGACAGGGCTCTATCCTGACTTCAGAGAACAAATTATCTACACGTTTTACTTTCCTTGTGGGGGGGGGGGGGGGGGGAGTCAGTTAGCTTTAGTGTCCCAGGCCAAAAATACCTCACAGTTAACATCCCGCTATGGTATACGCCACACAGCATTACGGCACTCTGCACATGGAGCCACGAGTGGCCAGACCTTGGCTTGGATTCAGGAATTTGGGGCATGTGAGGACAAGCTGTGGAAGCACAGAGCCAGAGGCTGAACTCAGACACCTCTCCCTGGGCGAGCTCCACGTTAGCATAACTGAGCTGAGAAGTATGTCTGTGTGAGTTCCAGTGTGAGTTGTTAGGGTAGTAAGCTAGCTGAACTCAGATAGCTGTAATGTGTGGAAAGTACTCAGACACTTCTGTCTTTGTGAGCTCCACATTAGCATTGCTGAGATGAGATCTATGGCTATGTTGAGTTATGGTGCAAGCTGTAAGCTTCTAGTTTGCTAGCTGAACTCAGGCAACTCTGGATGTGTGAATAGCATTGCTACACTCAGAAAGTTCTGTATGTGTGAGTTCCATATCAATGCCCAGCTACAGGTTTGTGCTGGATGATAGGGCAGTGAAGGTCAGATAACTCTTTGTCCAGGACTGTCTCTAGGTACATGTTAGTCTAGCTAAACAAAGAGAGCATTGTTTGAGATTCATGTTAGCCAGATAGCTTTATTCAGGACACTTTCAATGTAAGAATTTGAGATTAGCTCACTGAATATCTTTACATGGACACTAATAATTCGATATTAAACTGGTTATGGTAGTAGGCCAAGCATGGCATTAGTCATGTAAACACCTTATTCTGCTTATTTTAATCTTCATCATAAGGTCATAATCAAAGTAACCCAGTAAGCAAAATTACGTTGACATCACGTACATTTCAGGTGCTGAATGAAAGTTTAGAATAAGTATTTTCTGGGTGTCGAAAATACATATTTTCTGGACATCGAAAATATGTCTTATTCGGAAATAAAAAACGTTATCTTAAATTGAAAAGACGTTGAAAAGACGTCTGTTCCGGTGTTCGAAGAGATATCTTATATGGACATTGAAAATATGTCATCCAGACGTTCATATTGATACAATATACTAGCCAAAATATATACTGACGGGATCAAACATTATTGGGAGGAAAGTCAGTTCTGGGGACTTTTTAAAAGGACATCCTACTACAAAATGATGTGGACATATTTTTATTTATTTAACTAGGCATGTCAGTTAAGAACAAATTCTTATTTACAATGACAGCCTAGGAACAGTGGGTTAACTGCCTTGTTGAGGTGGAGTACTACAGATGTTTACCTTATCAGCTCTGGGATTCGACCTAGCAATCTTTTGATGACAGGCTCAACGCTCTACGCCATATTAACTGAGAAAACATTCATTATCAATTCAAGAGAATAAGTCATTTATTTCGGCGATCAGTTCAGGAGTGAGGTGTAATAAATAATCAGACTCAGAACATGACATCAAAACCAGTCCAATAATGTTAATGAACAGGAACACATACCAGTCCAATAATGTTAATGATCAGGAACACACACCAGTACAATAATGTTAACAGTAACACACACCAGTCCAATAATGTTAATGAACAGGAACACACACCAGTACAATAATGTTAACAGTAACAAACACCAGTCCAATAATGTTAATGAACAGTAACACACACCAGTCCAATAATGTTAATGAACATGAACACACACCAGTCCAATAATGTTAATGAACATTAACTCACACCAGTCCAATAATGTTAATGAACATGAACACACACCAGTCCAATAATGTTAATGAACATTAACTCACACCAGTCCAATAATGTTAATGAACATGAACACACACCAGTCCAATAATGTTAATGAACAGTAACACACACCAGTCCAATAATGTTAATGAACAGGAACACACACCAGTCCAATAATGTTAACAGTAACACACACCAGTCCAATAATGTTAACAGTAACACACACCAGTCCAATAATGTTAACAGTAACACACACCAGTCTAATAATTTTAATGAACATTAACACACACCAGTCCAATAATGTTAATGAACAGTAACAAACACCAGTCCAATAATGTTAATGAACAGTAACACACACCAGTCCAATAATGTTAACAGTAACACACACCAGTCCAATAATGTTAATGAACATTAACACACATCAGTCCAATAATGTTAATGAACAGTAACAAACACCAGTCCAATAATGTTAATGAACAGTAACACACACCAGTCCAATAATGTTAATGAACAGTAACACACACCAGTCCAATAATGTTAACAGTAACACACACCAGTCCAATAATGTTAATGAACAGTAACACACACCAGTCCAATAATGTTAATGAACATTAACACACACCAGTCCAATAATGTTAATGAACATTAACTCACACCAGTCCAATAATGTTAATGAACATTAACACACACCGGTCCAATAATGTTAATGAACAGTAACACACACCAGTCTAATAATGTTAATGAACAGGAACACACACCAGTCCAATAATGTTAATGAACAGTAACACACACCAGTCTAATAATGTTAATGAACAGGAACACACACCAGTCCAATAATGTTAACAGTAACACACACCAGTCCAATACTGTTAATGAACAGGAACACACACCAGTTCAATAATGTTAACAGTAACACACACCAGTCCAATAATGTTAATGAACAGTAACACACACCAGTCCAATAATGTTAATGAACAGTAACACACACCAGTCCTATAATGTTAATGAACAGTAACACACACCAGGCCAATAATGTTGATGAACAGTAACACACACCAGTCCAATAATGTTAATGAACAGTAACACACACCAGGCCAATAATGTTGATGAACAGTAACACACACCAGTCCTATAATGTTGATGAACAGTAACACACACCAGGCCAATAATGTTGATAAACAGTAACACACACCAGTCCAATAATGTTAAGGAACAGTAACACACACCAGTCCAATAATTTTAATGAACATTAATACACACCAGACCAATAATGTTAACAGGAATACACACCAGTCCAATAATGTTAACAGTAACACACACCAGTCCAATAATGTTAACAGTAACACACACCAGTCTAATAATGTTAACAGTAACACACACCAGTCTAATAATTTTAATGAACATTAATACACACCAGTCCAATAATGTTAATAGGAATACACACCAGTCCAATAATGTTAACAGTAACACACACCAGTCCAATAATGTTAACAGTAACACACACCAATCTAATAATGTTAACAGTAACACACACCAGTCTAATAATTTTAATGAATATTAACACACACCAGTCCAATAATGTTAATGAACAGTAACAAACACCAGTCCAATAATGTTAATGAACAGTAACACACACCAGTCCAATAATGTTAATGAACAGTAACACACACCAGTCCAATAATGTTAATGAACAGTAACACACACCAGTCCAATAATGTTAATGAACAGTAACACACACCAGTCCAATAATGTTAACAGTAACACACACCAGTCCAATAATGTTAATGAACAGTAACACACACCAGTCCAATAATGTTAATGAACAGTAACACACACCAGTCCAATAATGTTAATGAACAGTAACACACACCAGTCCAATAATGTTAATGAACAGTAACACACACCAGTCCAATAATGTTAATGAACATTTACTCACACCGGTCCAATAATGTTAATGAACATTAACACACACCAGTCCAATAATGTTAATGAACATTAACTCACACCAGTCCAATAATGTTAATGAACAGGAACACACACCAGTCTAATAATGTTAATGAACAGGAACACACACCAGTCCAATAATGTTAATGAACAGTAACACACACCTGTCTAATAATGTTAATGAACATTAACACACACCAGTCCAATAATGTTAACAGGAGCACACACCAGTCCAATAATGTTAATGAACAGTAACACACACCAGTCCAATAATTTTAATGAACATTAATACACACCAGTCCAATAATGTTAATGAACAGGAACACACACCAGTCCAATAATGTTAACAGTAACACACACCAGTCCAATAATGTTAATGAACAGGAACACACACCAGTCCAATAATGTCAACAGTAACACACACCAGTCCAATAATGTTAATGAACAGGAGCACACACCAGTCCAATACTGTTAATGAACAGGAACACACACCAGTCCAATAATGTTAATGAACAGTAACACACACCAGTCCAATAATGTTAATGAACAGTAACACACACCAGTCCTATAATGTTAATGAACAGTAACACACACCAGGCCAATAATGTTGATGAACAGTAACACACACCAGTCCAATAATGTTAATGAACAGTAACACACACCAGGCCAATAATGTTGATGAACAGTAACACACACCAGTCCTATAATGTTGATGAACAGTAACACACACCAGGCCAATAATGTTGATAAACAGTAACACACACCAGTCCAAAAATGTTAAGGAACAGTAACACACACCAGTCCAATAATTTTAATGAACATTAATACACACCAGACCAATAATGTTAACAGGAATACACACCAGTCCAATAATGTTAACAGTAACACATACCAGTCCAATAATGTTAACAGTAACACACACCAGTCTAATAATGTTAACAGTAACACACACCAGTCTAATAATTTTAATGAACATTAATACACACCAGTCCAATAATGTTAATAGGAATACACACCAGTCCAATAATGTTAACAGTAACACACACCAGTCCAATAATGTTAACAGTAACACACACCAATCTAATAATGTTAACAGTAACACACACCAGTCTAATAATTTTAATGAATATTAACACACACCAGTCCAATAATGTTAATGAACAGTAACAAACACCAGTCCAATAATGTTAATGAACAGTAACACACACCAGTCCAATAATGTTAATGAACAGTAACACACACCAGTCCAATAATGTTAATGAACAGTAACACACACCAGTCCAATAATGTTAATGAACAGTAACACACACCAGTCCAATAATGTTAACAGTAACACACACCAGTCCAATAATGTTAATGAACAGTAACACACACCAGTCCAATAATGTTAATGAACAGTAACACACACCAGTCCAATAATGTTAATGAACAGTAACACACACCAGTCCAATAATGTTAATGAACAGTAACACACACCAGTCCAATAATGTTAATGAACATTTACTCACACCGGTCCAATAATGTTAATGAACATTAACACACACCAGTCCAATAATGTTAATGAACATTAACTCACACCAGTCCAATAATGTTAATGAACAGGAACACACACCAGTCTAATAATGTTAATGAACAGGAACACACACCAGTCCAATAATGTTAATGAACAGTAACACACACCTGTCTAATAATGTTAATGAACATTAACACACACCAGTCCAATAATGTTAACAGGAGCACACACCAGTCCAATAATGTTAATGAACAGTAACACACACCAGTCCAATAATTTTAATGAACATTAATACACACCAGTCCAATAATGTTAATGAACATTAATACACACCAGACCAATAATGTTAATGAACAGGAACACACACCAGTCCAATAATGTTAATGAACAGTAACACACACCTGTCTAATAATGTTAATGAACATTAACACACACCAGTCCAATAATGTTAACAGGAGCACACACCAGTCCAATAATGTTAATGAACAGTAACACACACCAGTCCAATAATTTTAATGAACATTAATACACACCAGTCCAATAATGTTAATGAACAGGAACACACACCAGTCCAATAATGTTAACAGTAACACACACCAGTCCAATAATGTTAATGAACAGGAACACACACCAGTCCAATAATGTCAACAGTAACACACACCAGTCCAATAATGTTAATGAACAGGAGCACACACCAGTCCAATACTGTTAATGAACAGGAACACACACCAGTCCAATAATGTTAATGAACAGTAACACACACCAGTCCAATAATGTTAATGAACAGTAACACACACCAGTCCTATAATGTTAATGAACAGTAACACACACCAGGCCAATAATGTTGATGAACAGTAACACACACCAGTCCAATAATGTTAATGAACAGTAACACACACCAGGCCAATAATGTTGATGAACAGTAACACACACCAGTCCTATAATGTTGATGAACAGTAACACACACCAGGCCAATAATGTTGATAAACAGTAACACACACCAGTCCAAAAATGTTAAGGAACAGTAACACACACCAGTCCAATAATTTTAATGAACATTAATACACACCAGACCAATAATGTTAACAGGAATACACACCAGTCCAATAATGTTAACAGTAACACATACCAGTCCAATAATGTTAACAGTAACACACACCAGTCTAATAATGTTAACAGTAACACACACCAGTCTAATCATTTTAATGAACATTAATACACACCAGTCCAATAATGTTAATAGGAATACACACCAGTCCAATAATGTTAACAGTAACACACACCAGTCCAATAATGTTAACAGTAACACACACCAATCTAATAATGTTAACAGTAACACACACCAGTCTAATAATTTTAATGAATATTAACACACACCAGTCCAATAATGTTAATGAACAGTAACAAACACCAGTCCAATAATGTTAATGAACAGTAACACACACCAGTCCAATAATGTTAATGAACAGTAACACACACCAGTCCAATAATGTTAATGAACAGTAACACACACCAGTCCAATAATGTTAATGAACAGTAACACACACCAGTCCAATAATGTTAACAGTAACACACACCAGTCCAATAATGTTAATGAACAGTAACACACACCAGTCCAATAATGTTAATGAACAGTAACACACACCAGTCCAATAATGTTAATGAACAGTAACACACACCAGTCCAATAATGTTAATGAACAGTAACACACACCAGTCCAATAATGTTAATGAACATTTACTCACACCGGTCCAATAATGTTAATGAACATTAACACACACCAGTCCAATAATGTTAATGAACATTAACTCACACCAGTCCAATAATGTTAATGAACAGGAACACACACCAGTCTAATAATGTTAATGAACAGGAACACACACCAGTCCAATAATGTTAATGAACAGTAACACACACCTGTCTAATAATGTTAATGAACATTAACACACACCAGTCCAATAATGTTAACAGGAGCACACACCAGTCCAATAATGTTAATGAACAGTAACACACACCAGTCCAATAATTTTAATGAACATTAATACACACCAGTCCAATAATGTTAATGAACATTAATACACACCAGACCAATAATGTTAACAGGAATACACACCAGTCCAATAATGTTAACAGTAACACACACCAGTCCAATAATGTTAACAGTAACACACACCAGTCTAATAATGTTAACAGTAACACACACCAGTCTAATAATTTTAATGAACATTAATACACACCAGTCCAATAATGTTAATAGGAATACACACCAGTCCAATAATGTTAACAGTAACACACACCAGTCCAATAATGTTAACAGTAACACACACCAATCTAATAATGTTAACAGTAACACACACCAGTCTAATAATTTTAATGAATATTAACACACACCAGTCCAATAATGTTAATGAACAGTAACAAACACCAGTCCAATAATGTTAATGAACAGTAACACACACCAGTCCAATTATGTTAATGAACAGTAACACACACCAGTCCAATAATGTTAATGAACAGTAACACACACCAGTCCAATAATGTTAATGAACAGTAACACACACCAGTCCAATAATGTTAACAGTAACACACACCAGTCCAATAATGTTAATGAACAGTAACACACACCAGTCCAATAATGTTAATGAACAGTAACACACACCAGTCCAATAATGTTAATGAACAGTAACACACACCAGTCCAATAATGTTAATGAACAGTAACACACACCAGTCCAATAATGTTAATGAACATTTACTCACACCGGTCCAATAATGTTAATGAACATTAACACACACCAGTCCAATAATGTTAATGAACATTAACTCACACCAGTCCAATAATGTTAATGAACAGGAACACACACCAGTCTAATAATGTTAATGAACAGGAACACACACCAGTCCAATAATGTTAATGAACAGTAACACACACCTGTCTAATAATGTTAATGAACATTAACACACACCAGTCCAATAATGTTAACAGGAGCACACACCAGTCCAATAATGTTAATGAACAGTAACACACACCAGTCCAATAATTTTAATGAACATTAATACACACCAGTCCAATAATGTTAATGAACAGGAACACACACCAGTCCAATAATGTTAACAGTAACACACACCAGTCCAATAATGTTAATGAACAGGAACACACACCAGTCCAATAATGTCAACAGTAACACACACCAGTCCAATAATGTTAATGAACAGGAGCACACACCAGTCCAATACTGTTAATGAACAGGAACACACACCAGTCCAATAATGTTAACAGTAACACACACCAGTCCAATAATGTTAATGAACAGTAACACACACCAGTCCAATAATGTTAATGAACAGTAACACACACCAGTCCTATAATGTTAATGAACAGTAACACACACCAGGCCAATAATGTTGATAAACAGTAACACACACCAGTCCAATAATGTTAATGAACAGGAATACACACCAGTCCAATATTGTTAACAGTAACACACACCAGTCCAATAATGTTAACAGTAACACACACCAGTCTAATAATGTTAACAGTACCACACACCAGTCTAATAATTTTAATGAACATTAACACACACCAGTCCAATAATGTTAATGAACAGTAACAAACACCAGTCCAATAATGTTAATGAACAGTAACACACACCAGTCCAATAATGTTAACTGTAACACACACCAGTCCAATAATGTTAATGAACATTAACACACACCAGTCCAATAATGTTAATGAACAGTAACAAACACCAGTCCAATAATGTTAATGAACAGTAACACACACCAGTCCAATAATGTTAATGAACAGTAACACACACCAGTCCAATAATGTTAACAGTAACACACACCAGTCCAATAATGTTAATGAACAGTAACAAACACCAGTTCAATAATGTTAATGAACAGTAACACACACCAGTCCAATAATGTTAATGAACATGAACACACACCAGTCCAATAATGTTAACAGTAACACACACCAGTCCAATAATGTTAATGAACAGTAACACACACCAGTCCAATAATGTTAATGAACAGTAACACACACCAGTCCAATAATGTTAATGAACAGTAACAAACACCAGTCCAATAATGTTAATGAACAGTAACACACACCAGTCCATTAATGTTAATGAACAGGAACACACACCAGTCCAATAATGTTAATGAACAGTAACACACACCAGTCCAACAATTTTAATGATCAGTAACACACACCAGTCCAATAATGTTAATGAACAGTAACACACACCAGTCCAATAATGTTAATGAACAGTAACACACACCAGTCCAATAATGTTAATGAACAGTAACACACACCAGTCCAATAATGTTAATGAACAGTAACACACACCAGTCCAATAATGTTAATGAACAGTAACACACACCAGTCCAACAATTTTAATGATCAGTAACACACACCAGTCCAATAATGTTAATGAACAGTAACACACACCAGTCCAATAATGTTAATGAACAGTAACACACACCAGTCCAATAATGTTAATGAACAGTAACACACACCAGTCCAATAATGTTAATGAACAGTAACACACACCAGTCCAACAATTTTAATGATCAGTAACACACACCAGTCCAATAATGTTAATGAACAGGAATATATACCAGTCCAATAATGTTAATGAACAGTAACACACACCAGTCCATTAATGTTAATGAACAGGAACACAAACCAGTCTAATAATGTTAATGAACAGTAACACACACCAGTCCAATAATGTTAATGAACAGTAACACTCACCAGTCCAATAATGTTAATGAACAGTAACACTCACCAGTCCAATAATGTTAACAGTAACACACACCAGTCCAATAATGTTAATGAACATTAACACACACCAGTCCAATAATGTTAATGAACAGTAACAAACACCAGTCCAATAATGTTAATGAACAGTAACACACACCAGTCCAATAATGTTAATGAACAGTAACACACACCAGTCCAATAATGTTAACAGTAACACACACCAGTCCAATAATGTTAATGAACAGTAACAAACACCAGTCCAATAATGTTAATGAACAGTAACACACACCAGTCCAATAATGTTAATGAACATGAACACACACCAGTCCAATAATGTTAACAGTAACACACACCAGTCCAATAATGTTAATGAACAGTAACACACACCAGTCCAATAATGTTAATGAACAGTAACACACACCAGTCCAATAATGTTAATGAACAGTAACAAACACCAGTCCAATAATGTTAATGAACAGTAACACACACCAGTCCATTAATGTTAATGAACAGGAACACACACCAGTCCAATAATGTTAATGAACAGTAACACACACCAGTCCAACAATTTTAATGATCAGTAACACACACCAGTCCAATAATGTTAATGAACAGTAACACACACCAGTCCAATAATGTTAATGAACAGTAACACACACCAGTCCAATAATGTTAATGAACAGTAACACACACCAGTCCAATAATGTTAATGAACAGTAACACACACCAGTCCAATAATGTTAATGAACAGTAACACACACCAGTCCAACAATTTGAATGATCAGTAACACACACCAGTCCAATAATGTTAATGAACAGTAACACACACCAGTCCAATAATGTTAATGAACAGTAACACACACCAGTCCAATAATGTTAATGAACAGTAACACACACCAGTCCAATAATGTTAATGAACAGTAACACACACCAGTCCAATAATGTTAATGAACAGTAACACACACCAGTCCAACAATTTTAACGATCAGTAACACACACCAGTCCAATAATGTTAATGAACAGGAATATATACCAGTCCAATAATGTTAATGAACAGTAACACACACCAGTCCATTAATGTTAATGAACAGGAACACAAACCAGTCTAATAATGTTAATGAACAGTAACACACACCAGTCCAATAATGTTAATGAACAGTTACAAACACCAGTCCAATAATGTTAATGAACAGTAACACACACCAGTCCAATAATGTTAACAGTAACACACACCAGTCCAATAATGTTAATGAACATTAACACACACCAGGCCAATAATGTTAATGAACAGTAACACACACCGGTCTAATAATGTTAATGAACAGGAACACATACCAGTCCAATAATGTTAATGAACAGTAACACACACCAGTCCAATAATGTTAATGAACAGTAACACACACCAGTCCAATAATGTTAATGAACAGTAACACATAACAGTGTTTAAAATGGAAAAAACAACAATCATTAGTAATTCTTAATCATCCATTATCATGTCAATAGTTTCACAACTTGAAACATATTTTTAAAGGTGTATGTTTTTAAACAGTTCAATAAAATGTCATATGAATGTCAAAATTAATTAACAATAATAATTAACATAGGGAACAATATCTCATGAACCTGTTTATTTAGTGTGTGTGTGTGTGTGTGTGTGTGTGTGTGTGTGTGTGTGTGTGTGTGTGTGTGTGTGTGTGTGTGTGTGTGTGTGTGTGTGTGTGTGTGTGTGTGTGTGTGTGTGTGTGTGTGTGTGTGTGTGTGTGTGTGTGTGTGTGTGTGTGTGTGTGTGTGTGTGTGTCTGGCCTATCAGTGAGAAAGCTGGGGGTTTTCTTGAGTTTGATAAGTTTATTGAAGTTTGGTTGTCAGGGCAACTCGAAGGTCTTGCTGGCTGTCCAATTTGTTTTTGCTTTTAGTTTTCAGCACGACTATAGCAGACAAGCCACTTTCACACAGATAGGTAGTTCTGAATGGCAGCATGATTCTTGTATGACAGACAAAACCAGGATACTCTCCCATTACGCTGCTCCAGAACTTTGGCAGCGTCATTTCCGGGAACCGTGTGCTCAGTCCGCAATCAAATGACAGCTCCAGCAGCAGAGCCTCTTCGTTACTTAGCAACGTGACACTTCCCATCTCCACTTGAAAGGGGTCCCGTATCCAGTCATCTTGTCTCCTCTTCTCCTCCGGGAAGTAGTCGCAAAACTTTCCCTGCAGCTTGGCAAGATGCTGTTTAATGTTTTTTTTTCAATGTGTCACTGTGCACTTTGTTGATCAGATTCTGAATCTCGAAATCAGCACTGGGAAACATGTCAATCCTCCCATTAGAAACATGATTTGCACAAGTGGTAAGCTCCATCTTGAAGGCATCCACTTTGTCACTCTGTTCAAATCTATTGTGCCACCTCCCTTGCATTGGCAGATTGAGAGAATTCAGATGATCAAAAATATCCGCCAGGTTGGCAACTTGCATGAACCAGTCCTTACAATCAAAATGTTCAGGCAGAGAGGACTTGTTTTCAGAAAGAAACACAGCAATCTCCGCTCGAAGCTCATAAAAGTGACCCAACAATTTACCCCTGGAAAGCCAGCAGACCTCTGCATGATAAAGCACCTGCTGGTGTTCGCTCCCCATATCCCTACAGAAGGCCTGGAAACATGGAACTCCTTTTGATATAGTTGACGCACTTGATAACATCCTGGAGAGTGGCGTGGAGCTCAGGCACCATGTCCTTTGCTGCCAGTACCTCCCTGTGTAGGAAGCAGTGGTTCCACTTCGCACTCGGTGCTCTCTCCAGGATCCGCTTTACTACCCCGGAGTGCTTTCCCGCCATGGCAGCTGCCCCATCAGTGGTCACACCGACGCACCCATCCCAGGCCAGTCCCACGGAGCCCAGGTACATATCCATTGTGTTAAAGACAGGCTCTGCAGAGATGGTGTCTGACATAGACCATTAGAATGGCATGGTTAGCCACATCCGTGGATTCATCAAGCTGCAGCGCGTAATGGCCATTTGCACTAACACCATACCCAAACCGGGCGAGCGCGTGCGTGCGCATCGTGTGCAAATTTACTTTGTCACCCACACCAAACACGATCACGACACGCAGGTTGAAATATCAAAACAAACTCTGAACCAATTATCTTAATTTGGGGACAGGTCGAAAAGCATTAAACATTTATGGCAATTTACATAGCTAGCTTGCAGTTGCTAGCTAATTTGTCCTATTTAGCTAGCTTGCTGTTGCTAGCTAATTTGTCCTGGGATATAAACGTTGAGTTGTTATTTTACCTGAAATGCACAAGGTCCTCTACTCCGACAATTAATCCACACATAAAATGGTCAACTGAATCGTTTCTAGTCATCTATCCTCCTTCCAGGCTTTTTCTTCTTTGGACTTCATATGGCGATTGGCAACTAACTTCCATAAGGTGTATTTCCACCACCGACCTCCGTTCATCTTTCAATCACCCATGTGGGTATAACCAATGAGGAGATGGCACGTGGGAAAATGCTTCTTAAAGCCAATAAGGAGATGAGAGAGGCAGGACTTGCAGCGTGTTCTGCTCCACAAGCAACTTCTATTTTAGCGCCTGGCAACACAGGCTCGTTGGAGCGCAAGAGCAGTGTGGGTGAAATTATTGAATAACATGTATGTGTTAATGAATTTTGCAACGCTCGCGCATGCGACACAAGCAGTGTGGTCAGCATGTAATGCTCTCTGATGTCTGGCGCGTTATGTTCTCAGATATATCCTTGATTCTCTTCCTCATAGTGTCATTGGATTTGTTGCGGCTGACTCTCCCAAGATTTCAATGCACATATCAATCGCAGCAGGGAGTTTGAGATTCTCTGCGCTGGTGTGGGCTTTTTTGCACTTAGCAATGCGCTGGGTCACAAGGTATAATGCGCAAAATTCCTTTTCATGTACCATGCATACCTCGGTCAATGACTCTTGTGAGGCCTCCAGATATTGACATTTCCTTTTTTTAAAGTCAGCTGTTTTATCTTTGTGGCTTGGATTCTTGGTGCCCAGATGATGTTAACTTTTGGAGTGTTTCATGCTCTCATTAGCTAACAGCTCGTTGCATAGGACGCACTACGTTCTACTCACCCTGTCTGTCTTCTATATATGGGTGTGTTTGTAAATTCATCAGTTATTCTGCGCTCTGGCACACTCAGACGATAGTGCTCTGAATCTGAGTAGATAGCCAGAGCAAATTTACGAATGCACCCTACGTAAAACCATATTTATTGAAGTCGGAGTCGTATTTTCTCTTCTTGATGTAACAGTATAACTTTAGTCCATCCCCTCGCCCCGACCCGGGCGCGAACAAGGGACCCTCTGCACACATCAACAACAGTCACCCATGAAGCATCGTTACCCATCGCTCCACAAAAGCCGCGGCCCTTGCAGAGCAAGGGGAACCACTACTTCAAGGTCTCAAAGCGAGTGACGTCACCGATTGAAACGCTATTAGCGCGCACCACCGCTAACTAGCTAGCCATTTCACATCGGTTACACTCACCCCCCTTTCGACCTCCTCCTTTTCCGCAGCAACCAGTGATCCGGGTCAACAGCATCAATGTAACAGTATAACTTTACGTCCGTCCCCTCGCCCATACCCGGGCTCGAACCAGGGACTCTCTGCACACAGACAACAGTCACCCACGAAGCATCGTTACCCATCGCTCCACAAAAGCCGCGGCCCTTGCAGAGCAAGGGGAACCACTACTTCAAGGTCTCAAAGCGAGTGACGTCACCAATTGAAACGCTATTAGCGCGCACCACCGCTAACTAGCTAGCCATTTCACATCGGTTACATTGACAGGGACCGGGTTGTCTGCATTGTTGTTGACATTGAAAGCAGCGGTAGATGAGGGAGCTGTACGTTTGAAAAACTTGTCCATGATTTTACTCTGACAGCTAGCCTACATGAGTTAAATGACAGCTAACTATCCACATGTGCAATAACTGGAGAACAAATCTGCATAGTTAGCTGTCAATATTGCTAGCTGTCAGAAGAAGATCTGCATTATCTGATTGGACTTGTCACATTTAAAACTAAACAATGTTGCAGAATGACATTTTTATTGGATCTGTGTGTTTTTTTTAATGTATTTTATTTCCCTTTTATTCAACCAGGTAGGCTAGTTGAGAACAAGTTCTCATTTACAACTGTGACCTGGCCAAGATAGAGCAAAGCAGTGCGACACAAACAACAACACAGAGTTACGCATGGAAAAAACAGCGTACAGTCAATAACGCAATAGAAAAAAAAGAAAGTCTATATACAGTGTGTGTAAATGGCGTGAGGAGATAAGGCAATAAATAGGCCATAGTAGCGAAGTAATTACAATTTAGCAGATTAACACTGGAGTGATAGATGAGCAGATGATGATGTGGAAGTTAAAAAAAAAGATGGGGATGAGGTAGGTAGATTGGGTGGGTAGATTGGGTATTTACAGATGGACTATGTACAGCTGCAGCGATTAGTTAGCTGCTCAGATAGCTGATGTTTAAAGTTAGTGAGGGAAATGTAAGTCTCCAGCTTCAGTGATTTTTGCAATTCATTCCAGTCACTGGCAGCAGAGAACTGGAAGGAAAGGCGGACAAAAGAGGTGTTGGCTTTGGGGATGACCAATGAGATATACCTGCTGGAGCGTATGCTACGGGTGGGTGTTGTTATCGTGACCAGTGAGCTGAGATAAGGAGCTTTACCTAGCATAGACTAATAGATGACATGGACCCAGTGGGTCTGGCGACGAATATGTAGCGAGGGCCAGCTGACTAGAGCATACAGGTCGGCAGCTTTCCAATCTTTAGGGATCTCGGACTACACGAAAGAGAGGTTGAACAGACTGGTAATAGGGGTTGCAACAAGGGCGGCGGATAATTTTAGAAAGAGAGGGTCCAGATTGTCTAGCCCAGCTGATTTGTACGGGTCCAGGTTTTGCAGCTCTTTCAGAACATCTGCTATCTGGATTTGGGGGAAGGAGAAGCTGGGGAGGCTCTGGCAAGTAGCTGCGGGGGGTGCGGAGCTGTTGGCCGGGGTTTCGGTAGCCAAATGACCTAGCCTCAGTGCAGTGGGCAGCTGGGAGGAGGTGCTCTTGTTCTCCATGGACTTTACAGTGTCCCAAAACTTTTTGGAGTTAGAGCTACCAAGCTGCCCTCTCAAGAATAAACGTCTCACTGTAACCAGTGCCTGAAACCTGGTTCGGATTATTAATCAACCTACCATGATGTTTACAAACACTACAGGAACAAGATCATCCACATGTATCGATTAAATCTGACTAATACTGTATAGCTTTGTTCTAAAGCTGTATCCGTACACATTGGATGCAATGATCACAAAAGAGTGGCTATATCCAAGAGTTCCAAAAGCTGGGCTAAAATAGTATATATAAAAGATCATACAAAATATTTTCCTGTGACTCTTATGTGGATGATGTAAGAAAAAATGTGTTGGTCTGATGTGATTAATAAGGAGCATCCAGACGCTACAATACTTCCAACTATTGATAAACTTGCACCTGTTAAGAAACTGACTGTTAGAACTGTTAAGCAGTGGTGTAAAGTACTTAAGTAAAATTATTTGAAAGTACTTTACTATTTATATTTTTGTCAACTTTTACTTCACTACATTCCTAAAGAAAATAATGTGCTTTTTACTCTATACATTTTCCCTGGCACTCAAAAGTACTTGTTACGTTTTGAATTCTTAGCAGGACAGAAAAAATTGTCTAATTCACACACTTATCAAAATAACATCCCGGTCATCCCTACTGCCTCTGATCTGGTGGACTCACTAAACACATGCTTCATTTGTAAATTATGTCTGAGTGTTGGAGCGTGCCCCTGGCTATCTGTAAATGAAACAAAACAAGAAAATGCTGCTGTCTGGTTCGCTTAATATAAGGAGTTTGAAATTATTTACACTTTTACCTTTGATATTTAAGTATATTTTAGCAATTACATTTACTTTTAAGTATATTTAAAACCAAATACTTTTAGACATTTACTCAGGTAGGATTTTACTGAGTGATATTTTCTATAAAGGTACCTTTACTTTTACTAAAGTTTGGCAATTGGGTACATGTTTTAAGGCTCCATAGATTGATGAGGAATTGAAAAAAAAATAACTGTATTGTCATGCCCTGACCATAGAGAGCCCTCGGGGTTCTCTATGGTGTTTTAGGTCAGGTCGTAACTAGGGGGGTTTCTAGGTATTATATTTCTATGTTGGTGTGTGTATGGTTCCCAATTAGAGGCAGCTGAATATCGTTACCTCTAATTGGGGATCATACTTAGTGATGTTGGCTAGGAGTATGCTGCAGCGCAGGCGTTTTGCGGAGCGTGTCATCAGTCCGGTGCAACCTGTGCCGGCTCCACGCACCAGGCAAACAGTGCGACTCCCCAGTCCGGTGCAACCTATGCCAGCTCCACGCACCAGGCCTCCAGTGCGCCTTCCCAGCCCGGTATGTCCTGTGCCGGCTCCCCGCACTCGTCCACCAGTGCGTGTGTACAGTCCGGAGTTTCCAGCGACGGTCTACAGCCCGGAACCTCCAGCGACGGTTCACAGTCCAGAGCTTCCAGCGACGGTTCACAGTTCAAAGCCTCCAGTGACGGTCCACGGTCCGGAGCCTCCAGTGACGGTCCACGGTCCGGAGTCTCCAGTGACGGTCCACGGCCCAGAGCTTCCAGTGACGGTCCACGGCCCGGAGCTTCCTGCGCCGGTGCCATGGCCGGAGCCTTCCACTGTGCCGATGCCCAGTCCAGGCACAGCGTCCAGTCCCGCTCCATGGCCGTAGCCTTCCTCTGCACCGGTGCTCAGTCCAGGCACGGCGTCCAGTCCCGCTCCATGGCCGTAGCCTTCCTCTGCGCCGGTGCTCAGTCCAGGCACGGCGTCCAGTCCCGCTCCATGGCTGGAGCCTTCCTCTGCGCTGGTGCTCAGTCCAGGCACAGCGTCCAGTCCCGCTCCATGGTCGGAGCCTTCCTCTGCGCCGGTGCTCAGTCTGGGCACGGCGTTCAGCCCGGCTCCATGGCCGGATCCACGGTCTGAGCGGGTGCTACGTCCCGCACCGGAGCCGCCACCGACGCTAGTTGCCCACCCTAACCCTCCCCATCTAGTTTCAGGTTTTGCAGTCGGAGTCCGCACCTTTGGGGGGGGTACTGTCACACCCTGACCATAGAGAGCCCTTGGGGATCATACTTAGTGTGTCCATTTTCCCACCTGCTATGTGGGATATTGTTTTGTATGAATGCCTATGTGCCCTACTGTCACGTTCACTGTCTTCAAACTCCCTGTCATAGATGAGCCAAGGCGATTGAGAACCATACCCGGCCAAAACAAAGAAATAAAGAACATAGAGTTTCCCACCCGATTCACACCCTGACCAACCAAACATAGAGAATAAAAAGATCTCTACGGTCAGGGCGTGACACATACAGGTAGGCTAGTCAAATAATTAACATCCAATCACATTAACTGTTACTCTCTCGTGGGAAACCTTCAATCTTGTACAGACATTTAGAAATTAAACATGACAATATGAAAAATAAGCCATGGGAGTTTTTGATCGAGAATGATGATGACGTTTGAGTAATAAGACATGTATATAAGCAACAGATACCATACCAAGAAGGGGCTAGAAGCGTCTTATATGGTGAGCTACTGAGTGGTTAGGACAGGCAAGCCCCATACTATTGTGGAGGACTTCATTCTTCCTGCTGCTGTGGATATGGCTGGGACAATGCTGGTGGAAAAGGCCCCAAAAACTATACAGACGATGCATCCACAACGCATCAGTGACATGGCAGGATATGTTTTGAAACAATTCCTGCTTCGCATACAAGCCAGTGAATTCTATGTGTTACAGCTGGATGAGTCAACAGACGTGGCGGGCCTGGCACAGCTCCTGGTATATGTCCGTTACGTTTATTGGGGGTCAATTAAGGAAGACATCCTCTTCTGCAAACCACTGGAAACCAGGACAACATGAGAGGATATTTTAAAGTACTGGACAGCTTTGTGACATCAAATGGACTTTGGTGGTCAAGATGTGTTGGTATCTGAACTGATGGCGCAAAAGCCATGACAGGGAGACATAGTGGAGTGGTAACGCGCGTGCAAGCAGTTGCTCCCGACGCCACTTGGGTACACTGGAGCATCCACGAGAGGCTCTTGCTGCCAAGGGAATGCCTGACAGCTTGAAAGATGTTTTGGACACTACAGTGAAAATGGTTCACTTTGTTAAAGAAAGGCCCCTGAACTCTTGTGTATTTTCTGCATTATGCAATGATATGGGCAGTGACCATGTAACGCTTTTACAACATACAGAAGTGCGCAGGTTATCATGACACTACAGTGGTAGGCTTGATTACCAACAACGACGAGACGGCCTACAGGGAGGAGGTGAGGGCCCTCGGAGTGTGGTGTCAGGAAAATAACCTCACACTCAACGTCAACAAAACAAAGGAGATGATTGTGGACTTCAGGAAACAGCAGAGGGAGCACCCCCCTATCCACATCGACGGGACAGTAGTGGAGAAGGTGGAAAGTTTTAAGTTCCTCGGTGTACACATCACGGACAAACTGAATTGGTCCACCCACACAGACAGCGTTGTGAAGAAGGCGCAGCAGCGCCTCTTCAACCTCAGGAGGCTGAAGAAATTTGGCTTGTCACCAAAAGCACTCACAAACTTCTAGATGCACAATCGAGCGCATCCTGTCGGGCTGTATCACCGCCTGGTACGGCAACTGCTCCGCCCACAACCGTAAGGCTCTCCAGAGGGTAGTGAGGTCTGCACAACGCATCACCGGGGGCAAACTACCTGCCCTCCAGGACACCTACACCACCCGATGTCACAGGAAGGCCATAAAGATCATCAAGGACAACAACCACCCAAGCCACTGCCTGTTCACCCCGCTATCATCCAGAAGGCGAGGTCAGTACAGGTGCATCAAAGCAGGGACCGAGAGACTGAAAAACAGCTTCTATCTCAAGGCCATCAGACTGTTAAACAGCCACCACTAACATTTAGCGGCCGCTGCCAACATACTGACTCAACTCCAGCCACTTTAATAATGGGAATTGATGGAAATTATGTAAAAATGTACCACTAGCCACTTTAAACAATGCCACTTAATATAATGTTTACATACCCTACATTACTCATCTCATATGTATATGTATATACTGTACTCTATATCATCTACTGCATCTTGCCATCTTTATGTAATACATGTATCACTAGCCACTTTAAACTATGCCACTTTATGTTTACATACCCTACATTACTCATCTCATATGTATATACTGTACTCTATACCATCTACTGCATCTTGCCTATGCCGTTCTGTACCATCACTCATTCATATATCTTTATGTACATATTCTTTATCCCTTTACACTTGTGTGTATAAGGTAGTAGTTGTGGAATTGTTAGGTTAGATTACTTGTTGGTTATTACTGCATTGTCGGAACTAGAAGCACAAGCATTTCGCTACACTCACATTAACATCTGCTAACCATGTGTATGTGACCAATAAAATTTGATTTGATTTGATTTTGATTTATCAAGGGGCAAAGTATTGACACGTTTTTATAAAATTGAGAGACGAGCTTAAAGTTTTATTATACTGACCATCATTTTCACTTGTCTGACCACTTGTATGATGACGGATTTCTCACATGACTGGCCTATCTGGGTGATGTTTTTTCTCACCTGAATGATCTGAATCTATGATTACAGGGACTCTTTGCAACTATATTCAATGTGCGGGACAAAATTAAGGCTATGATTAAGAAGTTTTCTTTTCTGTCTGCATTAACAAGGACAACACACAGTTCTTTCCATCGTTGTATGATTTTTTTGTGAGCAAATTAACTCAAGCTTACGGACAATGTCAAATGTGATATAGCGAAGCACCTGAGCGAGCTGGGTGCACAATTACGCGGGTACTTTCCCGAAACGGATGACACAAACAACTGGATTCGCTATCCCTTTCATGTCCTGCCTCCAGTCCACTTACACATATCTGAACAAGAGAGCCTCATCGAAATCGCAACAAGCGGTTCTGTGAAAATGTAATTTAATCAGAAGCCACTGCCAGATTTCTGGATAGAGCTGCACTCAGTTTCTTGCCTTGATAAATTGCGCTGTTAAGACACCGATGCCCTTTGCAACCACGTACCTATGTGAGAGTGGATTCTTGGCCCTAACTAGCATGAAAACGAAATACAGGCACAGTCTGTGTGTGGAAAATGATTTAAGACAGACTCTCTCTAATACAACCCAACATTGCAGAGTTATGTGCATCCTTTCAAGCACACCCTTCTCATTAACCTGTGGTGAGTTATTCACCATTTTTGATGTACAAATAAGGTTTTATATGTAAGATGGTTAAATAAAGAGCAAAATTATTGATTATTATTATATTACTATTGTATAGTGCGTGTGTGGCAGGCTTACAATGATGGCAAAAACAACATTCGAGAGTGTGCTGACCCTGGTTCTAGAGGGGTACACAGCTGGAGGTTGAATGGGGTAAGTGACTATAAAAAGTTTGGAAACCACTGGCCTAGTAGACCAGAATGCCCTTTTCACTCAGTAGCATTCTGGAGGCAGGAACAAAGCTAGGCTAAGTTTGCAAAAACATACACTGTTGTCAACATTCATGTGTTCTATACAATGTACACTATGTTTGGTAATTGTAACCGATTCCACCGGTCTAATGTCCATTGCTCGTGTTTCTTGGCCCAAGCAAGTCTCTTCTTATTATTGGTGTACTTTAGCAGTGGTTTGTTTGCAGCAATTCGACTACGAAGGCCTTATTCACAAAGTCTCCTCTGAACAGTTGATGTTAAGATGTGTCTGTTACTTGATCTCTGTGAAGCATTTATTTGGGCTGCAATTTCTGAGGCTGGTAACTAATGACCTTATCCTCTGCAGCAGAGGTAACTCTGGATGTTCCTTTCCTGTGGCGGTCCTCATGAGAGCAAGTTTCATCATAGGGCAGGATGGTTTAGGGCACGAGCCAGCCAGCTAACGTTAGCTAGTTAAACAACAATGAACAAAGTGTCAAAGATGCCACAGTGCTGGGAGCTAAGCAACCAGGTTCAATGGCAGATAGCTAACATTAGGCTCTAACTAGAAAAGCAAACAGCTCTGGGAAACGAATAAAATTGTCAGCTAGTGAGCCTGCCAGCTAATTAAAGCTACCTAGCTAACAGTACACTTTAGCTTAAGACATATAGCTAGCTAGCTAGGTAAACAATGAACGTAGCTAGGTAAACAACGTTTAAGATCACACACGTCATGTAGCGTTAGCTAACGAGCCAGCCAGCTAACTTAGCTAGTTAAACAATGAACAAAGTATCAACAGTGCCACAGTCCTGGGAGCTAACCAACCAGGTGCAATGTTAGCTAGCTAACATTAGGCTCTAACTAGGCTCTAACTAGAAAAGCAAACGGCTCTGGGGAACGAATAATACCATCAGATAGGGAGCCAGCCAGCTAACGTTAGCTAGCTAACAGTACACTTTAGCTTGAAATGAAAACACTTTCTGTCAAAATGAGAAACATGTCATATCTGAAAATATAGCTAGCTACACTAGACTATCATCTTGCATGTTGGACACGTCTCCCTGTCAGGAATGCCATACCACGGTTGTCCTTAGTTTGAAGATGTAATCCGGAGACAGGTGTTTTCTCCATCCCTTTAGCTGTCCTACTCTAATTCCACTGATTTCAAAACTTGATCCTCCAGAAAGTGGAGAGCAACACTTATGCAGCTCCACTACACAATACAGTTTTTAAAAAACCGAGTTCGACAGGATTACCAACACAGACTGACCAGCTCAAATAGACAGAAGCCCTCTATATGGCAGACCAATCCGAACTCCTCTCTCGGCATGTCCAGCCCACTCATTATCTCAGCCAATCATGTCTCGTGGGAAGGTTGCTTACTTTTTATGTGGCTTAATGAACAAGGCTCGTAATTGAACAATTGTATTCGTATTCACAGTTTGTTATTAAGGCACATGAAAGTTCACATGTTATAGAAAGGCTTTCTGCCAAAAAACGTTTTTTGATTAAAACTCTCCTGTGAAGTCGTGGTTTGCGACATACATCTAGTTTCCTGAATCAGGTCACATTTATTTGGGCTGCAATCTGAGGTGCAGTTAACTCGAATGAACTTTCCTCTGCAGCAGAGGTAACTCTGGGTTTTCCTTTCAAATCAAATAAGATGTTATTGGTCACATGCATATGGGTTAGCAGATGTTATTGCAAGTGTAGCGAAATGCTTATAGTTTAGTGAAATGTGGCGGTCCTCATGAGATCCAGTTTCATGATAGTGCATAAACTTTCAAAGTTCTTGAAATGTTCCGCATTGACTGACATTCATGTCTTAAAGTAATGACGAACTGTCATTTCTCTTTGCTTATTTGAGCTGTTCTTGCCATAACATTACCAAGTAGGGCTATCTTCTGTATACCATACCTACCTTGTCACAACACAACTGATTGGCTCAAATGCATTAAGAAGGAAAGAAATTCCACAAATTAACTTTTAACAAGGCACACTTTATGAGATATGCATTCCAGGTATGCATTCCACCTCATTAAGCTGGTTGATAGAATGCCAAGTGTGCAAAGCTGTCATCAAGGAAAAGGGTGGCTACTTTGAAGAATATAACATATATTTTCATTTAACACTTATTTGGTTACTCCATGATTCCATATGTGTTATTTCATAGTGTTTATGTCTTCACTATTATTCTACAATGTAAAAAATAGTAAAAATAAAGAGAAACCCTTGAATGAATAGGTGTCCAAACTTTGACTGGTACTATACTTCCATAATAAATAAACATAATTAAAAAAAAAACATCAAAATCTGTTTAAGCTAAAGATGTCTGCTTTTTTGCATGGGCTGCATCTCAATCCACCACATCCACCGATATCGCCTTTTCGCATCTGCGGTGAAAGGTAACAGAGCTAAAGCGGTGTTTGTCAGACCATGAGACATCATGGACATCACCCTAACCCTAACCCTAACCCTAACCCTGTACATCGCTTGACATGTTTCTACGGACCGTAACGGAACTTTTTGACTTTTCGTCTGCACCTAGTGATTGCGCCTCATGAATTTTGATTACTGGGCTAAACGCGCGAACAAAAAGGAGGTATTTGGACATAAATGATGGACATTAATCGAACAAAACAAACATTTATTGTGGAACTGGGATTCCTGGGAGTGCATTCTGATGAAGATCATCAAAGGTAAGTGAATATTTATAATGCTATTTCTGACTTCTGTTGACTACACAACATGGCGGATATCTGTTTGGGTTGTTTTGGTCTCTGAGCACTGTACTCAGATTATTGCATGGTGTGCTTTTTCCGTAAAGCTTTTTTGAAATCTGACACAGCGGTTGCATTAAGGAGAAGTGGATCTAAAGTTCCATGCATAACAGTTGTATCTTTTAGCAATGTTTATTATGAGTATTTCTGTAAATTGATGTGGCTCTCTGCAAAATCACCGGATGTTTTGGAACTACTGAACATAACGCGCCAATGTAAACTCAGATTTTTGGATATAAATATGAACTTTACCGAACAAAACATACATGTATTGCGTAACATGAAGTCCTATGAGTGTCATCTGATGAAGATCATCAAAGGTTAGTGATTAATTTTATCTCTATTTCTGCTTTTTGTGACTCCTCTCTTTGGCTGGAAAAATGGCTGTGTTTTTCTGTGACTTGGCTCTGACCTAACATAATCGTTTGGTATGCTGTCGTCGTAAAGCCTTTTTGAAATCGGACACCGTGGCTGGATTTACAACAAGTGTATCTTTAAAATTGTGTAAAATACTTGTATGTTTGAGGAATTTTAATTATGGGATTTCTGTTGCTTTGTATTTGGCGCCCTGCAGTTTCACTGGCTGTTGACGAGGCTAGCGTCCCACATACCCTAGTGAGGTTAAAGAAATTCAGGCTGATGTGACAAACAGGGATACGGTATATCTCTATGATATCTGGAAGACTATGGCTGGGACGGTGATCTGGTGGTACCCATATTAATCAGCCTCTGGCTCTGTATCTTTCTGCCCATCCTTCTTGTCTGTCTGCAGAGCTTTGTGCAGCCATTCTGTGATGTTGAACTGTGGAAGGGTGAGAGTCTAAGCTGGTCTTTCTGAACAATTTAACCTGGTTCATCTTCAATAACTATAGTACTAATAGCTCTGGGTGACCCATCATCTCCACACTGGAACACATCATCACAGTGGGATATATAAATGACAGAACCATGTATGTATGTGCCTTACTGTACTGTGGACATTCACACATACAGCAATGCACGGACACACGCACACACAAGAATGCCTGAATTTACATTTTACACACATAAACTCAAGAACAGCCACACCTGCAGCCAGTTCCTGCACCCTCATGGACACAGTGTTGTGGTAGAGCTTGAAGAACCTGTCAAGGTGTTGTAATGTGTTGTGAAGAACTGCACCAGCGTCACTGCTCACTGTGGCCTCCAGCCTTGCCCATAGTGCGCTGCAGCACTATCCACAGTTGTTTGGCCAGGTCGTCCGACAGGCCCTGCACCTTGCCAAAGTAGTTTCGGATTAAGTTAATGTTGCGCGTGTTCTTGCTGCCCATGCAGTCCTCATCGTACATGAGGTCATTCCATCAGCACTCTAGGTTCTTCAGCTTGTGGTGGCCCTACAGCAGCTCTGCCACTGTCTCAGGCACTGCACAGGATAGGAGAACAAATATTAATACACAAATACATTGTAACTGTACACTGTCACATCAAATACAATGCAAGCCAACAAAAATAGTTCCCAATCAAGTGGCATGTAATGGTGCCGCTGAACATACGTACCTGAAAATATTTTCTTCAGGTTCTCCACGGCAAGCTGAGTGTGTTGCATGTTGCATTCCAGCATATTTTATGTCCTTCAGGTTCTGAAAACTTCTTAGGGCTAGGCCCCTTTTTTCTCCACTTCCTGACTGACTGACGTGCCCACAGTAAACTGCCTGTAGCTCAGACCCTTAAGCCAGGATATGCATATAATTGGTACCATTGGAAAGAAAAGTCTGAAGTTTGTAAAAATGTAAAAATAATGTAAGAGAATATAACACAATAGATCTGGTAGGAGAACATCCAAAGAAAAACCCTGGAAATGTTGTTGTTTTGAGAGACCATCCTCTTAGAAATGCAAGAGAAAGGTCATATTGAAAATTAGCTCCCTGGATGCAAATCATATGGCTTCCACAGGGTGTCAGTAGTCTATGTTTAAGATTTCAGGCTTGTAACTTCAAAAACGAATAAGAAATAACAGTTTTAGTAGAGGGACACAGTCTTGGAAATTCGTGTTTACGCGCCATGAAGACATTATGCACCTCCTAAAATCGGTTTCCTATTGAACATACTTCTTTCTGAAATAAATGTTATAGTTTGATTACATTTTAGGGTATCTGAGGAGTTAATAGAAACATATTTTGACTTGTTGAAACAAAGTTTAGGGGTAGATTTTCGGATTCCTTTCTCTGCAAGTTGAACGAGTGGATTACTCAAATCGATGGCACCAACTAAACTGACTTTTTGGGATATAAAGAACAATTTTATCTAACAAAACGACACTACATGTCGTATACATGTCCTATAGCTGGGACCCTTTGGATGACAAATCAGAGGAAGATTTTCAAAAAGTAAGTGAATATTTAATCGTTATATGTGAATGTATGAAACCTGTGCCGGGGGAAAAATATTTTGATGTTGTCACGACTTCCGCCGAAGTTGGTCCCTCTCCTTTTTCGGGCGGCGTTCGGCGGTCGACGTCACCGGTTTTCTAGTCACCACCGATCCACGTTTCATTTTCCATTTGTTTTGTCTTCATTATACACACCTGGTTTCCATTCCAATATCATTGTTCCCTATTTAACCCTCTGGTTTCCCCCTTGGTTTTGTGCGTGCTTGTTATTGTCAAGTTGTCTCGTTTTGTGACCTGATTATTTGTCTCCTTCATGGAATATTGTTTTTGAGTAAAGTTACGGTTATTACTCATCTTTGTGTCCTGCGCCTGACTCCGCCTTACCCGCATCACCTAGACCTTTGACAGATGTGGGGCGCCGTCCTCAAACAATCGCATGACATGTAGCTACTGTAAAGCCGATTTAAGATACTCATATGTACATAAATGTTTAAAATCCATAATATTTATGATTATTTATTTAAATTGCGCGCACTCCAGTTCCACCGGAAGTTGTCCCGCTAGTGGGACACCGATCCTTAGGTGTTGATGCTTTTCCTCCAGTCATTGCTGACTTCTGCCAGGGAGTTCTGGATGTCCTTCACATCCCCCAGGACATTTTGGAGCTGACTGAGGCCTGGACGGACCCCGTAAATGGTCTGTCCAGACAATTGTAAATGGTTTAGATAGGGTTTTACATTAATCAAAGGGCAGTACAGATTCACAGACTGCAGCCACTGTCAAAGCTAAAACATGATTTTCTACGTTCAGTCGTGCTTTTACTAAAACTCCAGATCTAACTGGGTGATCAATAAATCATGGGATTTATGTCAGTTGCTAGGTCTTAGCAGGTGAAGGATTCCTTCTTTAATTATACACAATCAAGCTAGCTATCTTAAAAATTGCTTATAGAATAATTTACCTTGCAAATCAATTTCAGTAGCTAGCATCAGACTACAACGTTAGATTTACAAACTCTTAATAACAATGACATGGACATACTGTAGCTTCCAATAACGTATTACAAAGAATAAAAAAGCTTGCTACCTAGCCATAACAGAAAGACATTTAAACTTAACAGCCATGACAGCTAACAGCTGGGCTTTGGTGGACATTGTCTCAGTGGTAACCTGGTAACATACGTTGTGATTGACAGGTGGTTGCCCCAGACCGATGTGAGCAGTCACCAACCAACCTGTCTTTGCTGGTCTATGAAAACGTAATCTGATTGGTTAGAAGAAACAGGTCCCACATCCCACAAGAAACAGGTCCCACATCCCACATTGAATTGAGAGCTCCTGCTCTCAATTCAATTAAATTCAATTTGCTTTATTGGCATGACGTAACAATGTACATATTGCCAAAGCTTATTTTGGATATTTACAATATAAAAATAAAAAATGAGAATGAAAATTGTCAACGGGACAACAGTAACAACAATAACCAAGTGTCAAAATAACCATACATTCAACAATAACAATAAGCATACAGTAGAGTACATGTGCAGGTTGATTGGTCTCTCTCTCTCGCGCTCTCTTTGTAAATCGTTGTTTGCACATCTACTAATCTGTTTGTCACGGTATGGCGCTGAAGCACTGCCAAAAGTATAAGTGTACAAAATTGACATGTGCAGGTGTACAGATGTAATTATTGCTTGCAAATATTAAGTTACAAGTTTGCGTAATGGTCTTGGTAATGGTTATTATTTACACACTAAAAAGTTTCCTTTTGACATCAGTGTTTGAAGTTATTATGCACTGAATCCCAACTTGCTTTTGTATTTGATGCCAACCTTTATTTGCACTATATGCATACCTATTTTCACAATGCACGAAAAGCATGTCTACAAGTCAATATGTGCATGAAAAAATCTAGCACATTGTATGTGACCGTCCTTTAAAAGCAGTGGTATGTGAAATCCGGTATTAATGACCCCATCTATGTTTCTTTATGCTCCTGAAAATTCTAATGTAATCGGATTCTCTTTGTCTATCTCTCCACAAATGTCATGACACAGATGGGACCTTTCGGTTGTCCACCATGCCCCCCCTGTCAGAGTCAAACACCCCTGCTCCATAGGCTCCTGTTAGTGTCACATTTGTGATGGCTTCTGGAATTTGAGGGAGTGGGGGAAGGCATTCTTCACCCCTGTCTCCCTCTCTGCTCTTTCCTTCACCAGTGACACCGTATCTTTGAGGTGTCACACCTAATAAGGCAGTGACAACGGAGGCATTTTATTGAGGCATTCCAGCTGTATTGTCCCTTAACCCCCCACTGTTCTGTCCAGTCTATGGAAGGTGGACCCCAGCGATGTGTTGTTGGGGAGTTATTTTAAGGTTCCATAGAGTTTATGAGTTTAGATGGAAATATGGATGTATACCATTTTCCCTATGAATCAAGGTTCAGTGTTGAAAGCCACCAAGAGCTGAATTACAGTCCTCACTACAATTTCCTTGCTATCCAGAGCACACCATCATAGTGACAGTCAACTCTTCCGTCAATTGTATTGAGAGATGTAATTAGACAAGGAATTCCCTTATATAACAATACTTTGACAGCCACATACTTTGTCAATTAAAAACAAATCAAAATTCAATTTTCAAACACATTCCAGAAATAATAATTATTTGAATGTTTTTATTTAACCTTTATTTAACTAGACAAGTCAGTTACTCACATCGGCTGCGGAGAGCGTGATCACACAGTCTTCCGGAACTGCTGGTGTTCTCATGCATGTTTCAGTGTTATTTGCCTCAAAATGAGCATATAAGAAGTTTAGCTCGTCTGGTAGGCTCGTGTCACTGGGCAGCTCTCGGCTGGGCTTCCCTTTCTGGTCTGTAATGGTTTGCAAGCCCTGCCACATCCGACGAGCATCAGAGCCGGTACAGTACGATTCGATCTTAGTCCTGTATTGATGCTTTGCCTGTTTGATGGTTTGTCTGAGGGCATAGAGGTATTTCTTATAAGCTTCGGGGTTAGAGTCCCACTTCTTGAAGCGGCAGCTCTAGCCTTTAGCTCAGTGCGGATGATGCCTGTAATCCATGGCTTCTGGTTGGAGTATGTACATACGGTCACTGTGGGGACGACGTCATCGATGCACTTATTGATGAAGAAAATGACTGATGTGGTGTACTCCGCAATGCCATCTGAGGAATCCTGGGAAACATATGCCAGTCTGTGCTAGCAAAACAGTCCTGTAGCTTAGCATCTGCTTCATCTGACCACTTTTCCATTGATTGAGTCACTGGTGCTGGTCACTGCTTTAATTTTTGCTTGTAAGCAGGAATCAGGAGGATAGATTTATGGTCAGATTTGCCAAATGGAGGGCGAGGGAGAGGTTTGTATTCGTCTCTGTGTGTGGAGTAAAGGTGTTCCAGAGTTTTTTCCCTCTGGTTGCACATGTAACATGCTGATAGAAATTTGGTAAGACTGATTTAAATTTCCCTGCATTAAAGTCCCCGGCCACTAGGAGTGCCGGGTGAATGTTTTCCTGTTTGCTTATGGTGGAATACAGCTCATTGAGTGCAGTCTTAGTGCCAGCCTCAGTCTGTGGTGGTATGTAGACAACTACGAAAAATACAGATAAACTCTCTAGGTAGATAGTGTGGTCTACAGCTTATCATTAGATACTATACCTCAGGCAAGCAAAACCTCGAGACTTCCTTAGATATCGTGCACCAGCTGTTATTTACAAAAATACATAGTCCGCCGCCCCTTGTCTTACCAGACGCCGCTGTTCTATCCTGCCGATACAGCGTATAACCAGCCAGCTGTATGTTGATAATGTCGTCTTTCAGCCACGACTCCGTGAAGCATAAAATATTACAGTTTTGAATGTGCTGTTGGTAGTTTAATCTTCCGAGTAGGTAATCAATTTTATTTTCCAAAGATTGCACGTTTGCTAGCAGAATGGACGACAGCCAGGGTTGATTCGATCACCTACAAATTCTCAGAAGGCAGCCCGCCCTCCGGCCCCTTTTCTCCGCCTTCTCTTCACGCAAATTAAGGGGATCTGGGCCTGTTCCCGGGAAAGCACTATGTCATTCACGTCGGGCTCGTCGGACTCGTTAAAGGAAAAATATGTATTCTGCCAGTTCGTGGTGAGTAATCGCAGTTCTGATGTCCAGGAGTTCTTTTCGGTAGCAGCAACATTATATACAAAATAAGTATATCCAGACGGAAGTCACTCCTCAGTAAAAGGCACATGACAGCTAGCTTGAAGTTTCCCAAAAGGCACCTAAAGACTTTCAGACCACGAGAAACAAGATTCTCTGGTCTGATGAAATGACGATTGAACTCTTTGGCCTGAATGCCACGCGTCTCTTCTGGAGGAAAACTTGCACCATTCCTACGGTGAAGCATGGTTTTGCCAGCATCATTCTGTGGGGATGTTTTTTAGCGTAAGGGACTGGAAGACTAGTCAGGAGATGAACGGAGCGAAGTACAGAGAGATCCTTGATGAAAACCTGCTCCAGAGCACTCGGGATCTCAGACTGGGGCGAACGTTCACCTTCCAACAGTACAATGACCCTAAGCACACAGCCAAAACAACGTAGGACTGGCTTCGGGACAAGTCTCTGAATGTCCTTGAGTTGCCCAGCCAAAGTCCAGACTTGAACCCGATCGAACATCTCTGGAGAGACCTGAAAATAGTTGAGCAGCAACTCTCCCCATCCAAGCTGACCAAGCTTGAGAGGATCTGCAGAGAAGAATGGGAGAAACTCCCCAAATACAGGTTATTCCAAGATTGTAAGATCATACCCAAGAAGACTTGAGGCTGTAATTGCTGCCAAAGGTGCTTCAACAAAGTACTGAATGAAGGGTCTGAATACTTATGCAAATGCAATATTAAATTTTACATTTGTATAAATTAGCAAACATTTCTAGAATCCTGTTTTTTCATCGTAATTATGTGGTATTGTGTGTAGATTGATGTGGGGGAAAAAACTATTTAATCAATGTTCGAATAAGTCTGTAACATACCAAAATGTGGAAAAACTCGGTATACTTTCCGACTGAATACTTTCCGACTGCACTGTATATTGTGGCTAGGATGATATGGCAACAGTGTTTAATTTAACCTCTTGAAGCTAGGGGGCAGAATTTTTATGTTTGGAAAAATAACGTTCCCAATGTAAGCTGCCTATTTCTCAGGTCCAGATACTAGAATATGCATATAATTGACAGAGTAGGATAGAAAACACTCTAAAGTTTCCAAAACTGTCAAAATATTGTCAGTCATGGTGTGGGGTGGCATTTCTTTGTGGGGCCGCACAGCCCTCCATGTGCTCGCCAGAGGTAGCCTGACTGCCATTAGGTACCGAGATGAGATCCTCAGACCCCTTGCGAGACCATATGCTGACACATGCACATTTGTGGCCTGCTGGAGGTCATTTTGCAGGGCTCTGGCAGTGCTCCTCCTTGCACAAAGGCGGAGGTAGCGGTCCTGCTGCTGGGTTGTTGCCCTCCTACGGCCTCCTCCACGTCTCCTGATGTACTGGCCTGTCTCCTGGTAGCGCCTCCATGCTCTGGACACTACGCTGACAGACACAGCAAACCTTCTTGCCACAGCTCGCATTGATGTGCCATCCTGGATGAGCTGCACTACCTGAGCCACTTGTATGGGTTGTAGACTCCGTGTCATGCTACCACTAGAGTGAAAGCACCGCCAGCATTCAAAAGTGACCAAAACATCAGCCAGGAAGCATAGGAACTGAGAAGTGGTCTGTGGTCACCACCTGCAGAACCACTCCTTTATTGGGGGTGTCTTGCTAAGTGCCTATAATTTCCACCTTTTGTCTATTCCATTTGCACAACAGCATGTGAAATTTATTGTCAATCAGTGTTGCTTCCTAAGTGAACAGTTTGATTTCACAGAAGTGTGATTGACTTGGAGTTACATTGTGTTGTTTAAGTGTTCCCTTTGTTTTTTTGAGCAGTGTATATACATGTATTTTCAAAGAAGTGTGGAACATCCTAATTTGGACCGTATAGATTGAGGCAAATCTATTTATGGTCCAATAACATATTTAAAATAATCTATTTACCCTGTAATGATCATGCTGTTTAATCAGCTTCTTGATATGCACACCTTGATATGCACACCTTGCTATGCCCACCTTGATATGCACACCTGGATGGATTATCTTGGCAAAAGAAAAATGCTAACTAACAGGTATGTAAACAAGTTTGTTCACATATTTTGAGAAAAATAAGCTTTTTGTGAGTATGGAACATTTCTGGGATCTTTTCTTTCAACTCATGAAACTTGGGACCAACACTTTACATGTTGCGTTTATGTTTTTGTTCAGTGTATTTGAAATATTTTGATCGTTTGATTCAGCCTGCCTCGAATGCCAGATGGGTGGGATGTGCACTTTTGGGACAATTATGTTGGTTCATTAAGCCAGGCAAGCATAATCAAGCATAGATAAAGTTTTTGCAATTATTTACATTTTTATTAAGAGTATCTTGAATAAGACTTTTAATCAATCTTATCCTACTTATCTTACCCCCACAAAATATATTTTTTTATAATTAAACTTTTATTTTCCTACTAGCACTAACTTTACTGATAACTTCTTTATTTTTGGAAAATGTACCTACTACGACTGTGATGTGTGGTTGTCTCACCTAGCTATCTTCAATCTAACTGTAAGTCGCTTTGGATAAGAGCGTCTGCTAAATGACTAAATGTTAAACGTACTAGCCATAACCTCACAGCTGCTACTGAAAATTAGACGTTTTCTGTAAGAGGCTCCATTTTCGACACGACAGCCTCACACCTCTATAATTTCAGAGGCCATAACTCATTCGGAAGGGGATCATCTGGGGTTATGCTGACATGTGGCCACACACACACACACACACAGCTTCCACCCGCAGCTCCCTGGAGCAATTGTCCCAGTTGACACCAAATGGTTACCAAATGCTTCAACTTCATCATGATGGTTGTACCAACCACTAACCAGGCCTAAGATATATCTCGTATCATAAATAGGACTTCAACAAAACATGAAACAAATATGCACAACATGGATGATGTTGGGTTTGTGTTTAAGGGGGGAATGTCCCCATTGTAAGTCTGGCTAGAGATTTGTAATGAGAAATACGTGAGGAGTTGTTGAATGAGCAAAACACCCCCTTAGGACACTAGCATAAATCAACAAGATGTACTGCTGACCATGAGTCTTCCCAGCTATTTTGGTTTCCAAGAACTGACATGTCTGCTGTTTCCACTAGCCCTCGGTAGACACTTCTACACAGAAGCTGCGGAAAACACATGCTGACCCCCTTATCTCCAACCAACGCAAATATACATGCATGCACACACACACACACACAATCACTCACTCACTCACTCGCATGCACACTCACATTCAGTATTTAAATATACACACACACTCTGTGTATTCTCACTGCTCCTACAACACACACAGACACACCCACACCAGCACATACAGACACTGACAGTATATGCAGTATACCCATGAACATTCCCAGCTTCAAGTGGAGGTTGGACATGGACACTGTGTTCCCTATAACAGGCTTTTCCTTCTCTCTCTACCAAATCAGTCATGATGACCTTGTGGACCACACAGTGTACAGTAGAGGCACAGTGTTAAGGCTATAGCTCACTCTGCTTAGGACCACAGGGTAAGTAGGGGACCTTGGAGTATGTGTGTGTGTGTATATTGTAGGAGAAGTGTGAATACACACTGTGTATATATTCAAATACTGTGTGTGAGTGCGTGCGTGTGTGTGTCCATCTGTGTGTTTGTGTTTGTTCTGTAATTGGAGGCATGTGGAGGTTCTGGTCAACGGGAACACACTATTAATTGACCGTCATTCATAGCTTAGCCCCATCCTTCAGCTTTCTACCAAGTGGAGGGCCTGCGGTTGGGCTTTATCAAACCATCTCCTCTACACAGACAACATCAAAACTTTTTGTAGGCTTGAGAAATTACCATATGCATATCATTTTTCATTGAAAACCATCCCTTTGTGAACATTCTATCAGCCCAAAATAAGATGGATCACTCGCTTACCCTCACTCTCAATTCCTCTACCAGGGAGATAAGAAAATAGTCCCCTTGAGCCATCCCTTAGCCTAGTGCTGTATCCCAACCACCCACCATTTTGTGTAAACTGATGACTAAAAGGCAATTAGCTTTAAGTGCTGTTATTGTGAATTGGAAACGTCTAGGATCAACAACGCGTTCTCTGAAGTGATGAATCACTCTTCACAATCTGGCAGTCCGACGGACGATTCTGGGTTTGGCGGATGCCAGGAGAATGCTACCTGCCCTAATGCATAGCGCCAACTGTAAAGTTTGGTGGAGGAGGAATAATGGTCTGGGGCTGTTTTTCAGAACTGCGTGACTTGAATGTTTTGAAGAATCAACCCATGGGTAAATTGCTATTTTGAAGTTGAGATAGACCAGTGTCTATCTCAATCTTCCCTATTGCCTTGATGTTATGCAAATGACAAATCTTCATTTACACTTCATTTTCAGATTTCTACATTTGAGGCTCCAATTTGCACTGTTTAAAGAGTCTTAAAAAGACTTCCCTAACCAGTAAGCTTATCGCAATCATCTCCACCTATTCTCCCTTGAAGAACACAACACACACACACACAAACACACACACAACCCTCGCTCCCAAATGACACGCAAGTCATCGTTAACTCCAGATGAACCTATGCATTTTTTATTTCCCCATCATTTACTTATTTATGACACAGTCTGTCTGTTTAGACTCTGGGCCTGTCGGAGGACGTGTCAGGTGCTCTTAAGGGTCAAAACGAGCGAAGCAATAGCAGTTTCCCATATCTTTTGTCTGCCATATTAAAGGAAACAAACCCCATTGGGATATGTTCACCCCCTGGCCCCTTATTTACCCCACCCCGTGATAAGAGAAAACATCTGTCGGAAGTCAGCCAGTTAACTCTGATTTACTGATCGTCGTAAACAACAATCTGCAAAGTAACACAGTGCCTGGAGTGTATGTTAACTGCAGCAAAGTGGGAGATTAAATTGTCGTTCCTTCTTCCCTCCCAATCCAATCCATGACACTCAATTCTGTGATGACTGAGACAACTTAGATTGGATAAGTGAATATTGATGGAGGGTGTGTTAATCAAAGACTCTATTTGCTAAACCTATGTTAGTAAGTAGCCTTGAACAAGATGTGGCTTGTGCAAGCCGGTACAAGTACACACCCTCGACAGTGTAAACTCTAAAGCATTTTTTACTCAAATACTTCTAGTGAACGCAAAGTCAATGAAAAGTAATTATTACTTAAAATGTTTATGTGGTACGGATTCAACACTAAATGAGAAGTTACTGTACAACTCCTCTTAAGGATTAGCCCCTTTTTAAAAATGTTTGCCTAAAATGACATACCCAAATCTAACTGCCTGTAGCTCAGGCCCTGAAGCAAGGATATGCATATTCTTGGTACCATTTGAAAGGAAACACTTTGAAGTCTATGGAAATGTAGTAGAATATAACACAATAGATCTGGTAAAAGATAAGAAAAAGAAAAAACAGACATTCTTTTTTTTGTACCATCATCTTTGAAATGCAAGAGAAAGGCCATAATGTATTATTCCAGCCCAGGTGCAATTTAGATTTTGGCCACTAGATGGCATTAGTGTATGTGCAAAGTTTTACAGGGATCCAATGAACCGTGCATTTCTGTTAAAAAATGTTGTATCAAGACTGCCTAAATGTGCCTAATTTGTTTATTAATAACTTTTCATGTTCAAAATTGTGCACTCTCCTCAAACAATAGCATGGTATTCTTTCACTGTAATAGGTACTGTAAATTGGACAGTGCAGTTAGATTAACAAGAATTTAAGCTTTCTGCCAATATCAGATATGTCTATGTTCTGGGAAATGTTCTTGTACTTACAACCTCATGCTAATCGCATTAGCCTACGTTAGCTCAACCATCCTGTGGAAGGGACACCGATCCGGAAGAAGTTTTAATTTAAAAAATAAAAAAAGTTATGATAACAAATTCGCTTTTTCCCAGCATACTCTACTGCAGGTGTGCGATTGGGATTTTTTAAGATACTCTTTGAAGAGGTATGGCTTCAGATGTTTTTTCGGAAGATGGGCAGGGACTCTGCTGTTCTATCTTCAGTGGGAAGCTGGTTCCACCATTGGGGTGCCAGGACAGAGAAGAGCTTTGACTGTGTTGAGCAGGAGCTGCCATCCCATAGGGGTGGGAGGGCCAAGAGACAAGAGGTGGCAGAATGGAGTACTTAGGTTGGGGTGTAGGGTTTGAGCATAGACTGAAGGTAGGGAGGGGCAGTTTCTCTTGCTGCTTCGTAGACAGGCACAATGGTCTTGTAGTGGATGCGAGCTTCGACTGAAAGCCAGTGGAGTGTGCCGAGAAGCGGGGTGACATGGCAGAACTTGGGAAGGTTGAACACCAAGCGGCCTGCGGTGTTGCAGGGGTTTGATGGCACAAGTGGGGAGCCCAGTCTACAAAGATATTTAGACAGGAGATGACAAGTACATGGATTAAGAACTGCCACCCTTGTTTTTGAGCATGAACCTGCAGCAGCGAGTCACTGCTTTGATGTTTGCAGAAAACGACAAGGTGTTGTCCAGGGTCACGTCAAGGTTCTTTGCACTCTGGGAGGGAGAGACCATGGAGTTGTGAACCATGATGAGTAGGTCTTGGAGCAGGCCTACCCAGGGAAGAAGAACAGCTCTGTTTTTTCAAGGTGTTTTGTTTACCTTGAATGTAGTCTCCGCGAATGCCGGAACATTGCCTTCAAGGGCTCTATTCAATCTGCAGCACTGAAGATCCTCTTAAAGTGCAATTGACAATTGAAGGCAATTTTCCTGCAGTCGCAGAGACTGCATTCACGGCAAATGTTGCATATGTGGGCTCAAAAGGAAACTTCCTTTACATTTTTACGCGGACCTTCCACGATACTTCGGCGATACTGACTGAATCCGGCCCTACATTTCAATCAAGCTATAACGCAGATCTTCCTTGATACTTCGGCGATACGGATTGAATCCAGCCCTAAATCTCATCTTCAATGCCGTCCTCTCTGCCTGTTCCCTCTTGGGTAACATATTGCAGACCTTACATTATTACACTGTGCTTAGAACATATTAGACTCTACACAGGACAGCATTGGTATGAGTGTGTGCATGTATCTGTACACGCATCCATGTGCATTTGTGCGAACAATATGTGTGTTTGCATGCAGTGATTTAGTGTAAAAAAATAAGTGGGTCAATGCTTTTTGCCGTTTTCTAAACTTTAAACCTTTTTTCCACAAAATGTGGGTAAACGCTCACGCAAAATTAAAAAAAGTGCGTAATCTGTGTTATTTAGTAGGTAGGTAACAGTGGTAAGCCAAAGTTATTCAGCACTTTACCATGATACACATCCAACCCCTAGGGGGCAGTGGCTGCCGGTGCCTGGTAAAGATGTGCTGGTATGCATAAGAAGTCTGTGGTGTGCACAGGTTGGACAGATTACCAAACTAATAAACTGAACGAGGGTAATCTTCCGACCACAAAGCTTTTGATTTTGTATCTTTCCTTTGACATTCCCTTTTGGATTTTTCGTATTGTAGCAATCCTAGCTATATGAGACAAGTTAGAATTCCCACCAAGTTAAGCAAACCTGCTGTCCCCAGGCACACACACACCCAACCATAGAAATATAAAGAAATCGTTCTAGGCACCCAACAGTGTCCGCACGCACACTCACTTTTATGTTAGTGCATGGAATCAACAATCAGGTTATAGAACATTAGGCAAGCCTACACTGTAAAAAATGTGGTGTTGAATCTACTTTAAAATTAAGGTAAGAATGTATATGCACTATTATTGAGTAGATGTCATTTCCTATGTTTTTGAGTAAAAACACTTGATTATTGAAATGTATACAATTCAATTACGTCCAGGGAAATAAAAATAGCTCAGAAAGTAAGTTGGATTTACTGATAATATAAACATATACACTGTAAAAAGTAACTGCCTAACTTATTAATGAAATTGAGTAGTGGCTACTCAAACATCTCCAAAGATCAGTAGAACTTAAATCATAAAAGAGGTACTAACTCAGTTATCAATAAGATTTCTTATCACTTAATGTTTTTGAGTACTGGTAACAAATATTTTGGTTATTGAGTAAACATAACATGTTTATTTGTGTAAAGTTAGAGTTTTTACAAATTATGATTATATTTTAAAGTATTTTAAAGTATATCTAACATTTGTTAAATAAGTTGTTCTTACTTAAGTCTATGTTTTACATCTTCACTTAAAATAATAACGTAGTAGTCAGACATTGATATCTGGGTTGTGGTATTACGTTTTTGCAAGTTATGAATAGTTAGTAGTTCCCCGTGTCTCTGTTTTTAGAAGATTGTGGGTAATTATTTAAAAAAAAACTTTTTACACAATGTTTTATGCATGTTTGAAGAAAGAAAAGTATATTTCTAAAATAGTGTTAAGCAGTTTGTTGTGCTATGAGGTGTAATTGATCATGATGAAGTGACATAAAAACCGTCAAGCAAATTGAAGTTCAATAATGAGACAAGCATTTCCCACCATCAACAAGGTTATGTAATATAATTGTGACTTGCTTTGCTCTCCGGAGCAGGGTGTTGTTGAAAAGAGTCATAACTAGGTTGGTATTAAGTGTTGAGGAGGATCAACTGAAATTGAAGATTTACGATGTCTGTGACATCTGCCATGTGGTGCGACGCAGACCCAGCAAAGAGCCTGGTGAAACAGAGAAGGCACCGTCTGTCCTGCTGAGTTTTGATGCAGAGTCCTTACCCAACAAAGACAAGTTAGGGTGTGTCTGTTATCCCATACGAGCTTTTGTGGCAAACCCATTAAGACGTTTTAAGTGCCAAGTTTATGGTCATGTTTCAGCAGTGTGTAGGAGGGAGATTCCCAGAATGAGAGAAGTGTGCCGGATGGCATGAGAAAAGGAAGGTGTAGTATCGGTGGGAAAAGCTGTGTAGGGGTACCCATGGCGCTGGAGATCAGAGGTGTCCGGTGAGAGAAAGGCAGGTTGAGGTTGCCCGGGTCAGAGTAGTACAGCAGGTGTAATATGCTGAGGCATGGAAGAGAGTAGTAGAGGAAGATTGGTCCAGAGCGGTTAACTAAGAGGCTCCCTGTGAGTAGGCCAATGCCAATAGAGAGTCTCTTAGCGTTCATAGCCATGGTTATCAACTGTACCGCAGAAAAAGAGCATAAAACAGCGAAAATACATGTATATGTTGAGGTGGCAGCTGCAGAGAAGTACTTGGGTGTACGAGATTTTACTGCAGAGGAGTTAACAAGGTTACTTAGAAATGCATTTTTAGAAACGGTTCTTTGTCCTGTTAGCATTACATGGCAATTTGATAGAGCACAGGGCTTGGGGCCAGAAGATTGTGAGTTCTCAGACCACTGTGGACAAGAAGCCTTTTATTAAAATGTCATACAATTCTATGTCATTTTACATATTAGCAGAATATTTTTTAATACCACACAATTACCGAAATTCCGGGCTAAGGAAGGACAGAGAGATTGGCCTATTTGTCTTATCATATTTCTCCAATGCCAAATCAGTGTGTCTTGTTTGCAACAAAACGGTCCCTGTTTGCAAATAATTAAATCTGAGATGTCATTAGGAATCTTTACATGGTACTTTCAAAAGTTAGGCCCTACCTTTCCACACCAGACAGAGTAGGCACAACGACGCAGAACAATGTCAGCTTTAACTGCTGGCTACTCTTCTTTTGTGGTTGCAAGGGTTTCCCTAAAAACTGTCTGCGTTTAAATATCTGACATTGTACAGAAAGTGAACAGCTTAATCAATTCTTAGTCTATGAAACAACGATATCCCCATATGCATCGGAGTCACGTCTTTCATGAGTATTTTACAGCTTGTTTCTAGCATAACCTAAAGCATTGTGGCTCAAAGTGCTGTTGTAGATCACTTTATATAATCCGATCTGTTTAATTTTCTTTAAAATCTTAAGCTAATAAGGAGAAGGAAGCTTTTTATCATTTTATTTAATAGAAAGTAGGCCTATGGCATACCCTCTTATACCCCCTCAATTCAAGTCTTGGTTTTAACTTAACAGCCCTTTACTGACATGGGCATAGGCTATTTAAAGAGTGCATGGTAGGTGAAGGAATTGACCGACAATGGCTATAGCAGCCTGTAGTATGGCCTAATTTCATCTGTCAAACAGGTAGGCCTACCTTTTACTTCTTAAATAGGAAGAATTAGGCTCCAACACAAACGCCTGTTGTTGTTAGTGAAGTCTAATTCAAATGAAGACGGTTTAAATGAATTATGCCTACTTTTATTTCTTTACTTTCAGCACCGTGAGCTGTCCATTCTCCGATTGATCGTGTCGAAACTGCTGCTTCAAGTTTCAGTACCACAATGTAAGTTATTCGAATCTGGTTTATTGTGAGGTCAATCACTCTGATAAATACATACTGGACAAGATACATTACGTTTTTAATCAAATCAATTATAGTAGTAGAAGGCTATCAAAGTTGTCCTCCTAATCGTCACTCTCTCCTTCTCAAACTGAACAGAACATAGGCTATAGGCTAGTCTGCTCGCAATATGTTTTGGGCTAGGCCTGATCCGCCCCCCAAAATGTGAAGAAAACTTTGACTCTCCTCCTGAACTGCCACTGTAAGCCTACACAGCACAGCCATTGGTTAAAGAAAAAATACAAAAATAAAAACCTATTTACGGCTATGTGATGTCACAGGGAAGCCAAAACTCCCGTCCATGTAAACAGGATAATTAGAAGGTCACGTGTAGATTCTATTTTCAACCAGCAACTGTCACACTTTTACAGTGTTAGTTTCATCAGCTGTTGTACAATATAGCACACAACACAGGAAAACTGAATTTTGATTGCATTGGGTCTTTAATTCTTAAAAGTCTAAGACATTGACACTTATTTAACCCCTTATTTTTTGGGGCACAAAACTACCTCCATACTTCCATTCATTTATATGGTTACCTTTAGACGAGTCCCTTGACACTTGTGGGGGATTGTAGAGCAAAAGGGAGAACACCAAACCGCTTGGATGCTACAGACATTTTTGTGAAAAGGGGATGTCTCCTGGTCTGACAAACAGCGCTCTAGCTTTGCCACTTTCCACCGCAGATGCGGAAGGGCGACATAGAAGGATGTGGTGGATTGAGACGCAGCCCATGCTTAACTGACAGATTTGGATGGGGATTTTTTAAATTCTCTTACTTAGATTGACACACAGGTACGTCAATAGACTCTAGGGTGTTTAAACACCATCCACTGATGACACATACCATTTTAACAAATCACAAATTTGGCATGAAATCCATTTAATCTTCCAACCTACATGACAACCCAGAACTAAGTCACTGTTGTCTGAGATATTATTTTGCAACACGATTTGTGTAACACGTCCAAACTCCTCCAAGTCTATAACATGCCAAAGCAGTCATTCTTAGTACATTGTGTTCCTTGCCATTGCGTATACTCTTTCTGGTTTAGATTATGGCTGAGATGAATACGGCTTTTCTTTGTGGGCCCTGCAAGCAATTAGCAGCAGTAGCTGCAGGGTCACAGGAAGGAAAAGGGGGGTCAAATTCAACTATGGTGAGGTAGTGCAGTGCACATGTGACATAAAATATGAGGAAATGACTGGCGGCATGAATACATGTACCTTATAAACATATAGTGGTGGTTTCCCGGAGGCAGATTAAGCCTAGTCATGGACTAAAAAGCATGGTAAAATAATTAAACAATCAGAACATACAGTGGCATCAGAAAGTATTCACACCCGTTGACATTTTCAACAACAAAAAATGTGTTGCAGCCTGAATTTAAAATGGATTCAATTTAGATGTTTTGTCACTGACCTACAAACAATACCCCATAATATACAAATTTGTTAAAAATAAAAAGTGGCAATGTCTTGAGTCAATAAGAATTCAAACCCTTTGTTATGGCAAAGCTAAATAAGTTCAAGAGTAACATTTTTATTAACAAGTCACATAAACAGTTGCATGAACTGTGTGCAATAATAGTGTTTAACATAATTTTTGAATGACTACCCCATCTCTGTACCCCACACATACAATTATCTGTAAGGTCTCTCAGTTGAGCATTGAATTTCAAACACAGATTCAACCACAAAGACCAGGGAGGTTTTCCAATGCCTCGCAAAGAAAGGCACCTATTGGTAGATGAGTAAAAAAAACATGAATGCCTATACACTTGGCATGGTATATCTATACACCCAGTCACTACAAAGATACAGATGTCCTTCCTAACTCAGTTGCCGGAGAGGAAGGAAACCGCTCAGGGATTTCACCATGAGGCCAATGGTGACTTTAAAACAGTTAGAGATTAATAGCTGTGATAGGTAAAAACTGAAGATGGATCAACAGAACTGTAGTTACTACACAATACTAACCTAATTCACAGAGTGAAAAGAAGGAAGCCTGTACAGAAAAAAACAAATTCTGCATCATGTTATGGGTATGCTTGTAGTCGTTAAGGACTGGGAAGTTTTTAATGATAAAAAAGAAACGAATGGAGCTATGCACAGGCAAAATCCAAGAGAAAAACCTGGTTTAGTCTGCTTTCCACCAGACATTGTGAGAAGAATAGACCTTTCAACAGGATAATAACCTAAAACACAACACCAAATCTACACTGGAGTTGCTTACCAAGAAGACAGTGAATGTTCCTGAGTGGATGAGTTACAATTTTGACTTAAATCTACTTGAAAATCTATGGCAAGACCTGAAAATGGTTGTCTAGCAATGATCAACAACCAATTTAACAGAACTTGAAGAATTTCGAGAAGAATAATGGGAAAATCTTGCACAATCCAGGTGTAGAGACTTAGAGACTTACCCATAAATACTCACAGATATAATTACTGCCTGAGGTGCTTCTACAAAGTATGTACTCTGTGGTGTGAATACTTATGTCAACGAGAATTTCTGTATTTCATTTTCAATACATTTGCATTTCTAAAAACATTTTTTCACTTTGTCATTTTGGGATATTGGGTGTAAATGGGTGAGAAAAAAATATATTTTGGATTCAGTCTGTAACACAATCAAATATGGAATAAGTCAATAGGTATGAATACTTTCTGAAGGCACTGTATATTTTTTAGAATATACCATTATTTGACATAAATGACTGATTTTTATATGATGGTGATTTGGCATTATATCATGTGTTTATTAGTGCTTGTGTGACTTAGCACCTTTCACGACAGTTAACAAAAACCTATGTCATTGTTACAGCATTATAAAGGGGAGCATGTTTCAAATAAGACATTTCTGATGCTTTTAATAAAGTGTTACCAAATGATCATATATTAAACCCTAATGAAGGCAATTTGCTGTTGAATGTTGGTATTTATTAAATGTATTGCATCAGAGCCATGAGAGTGTGCGTCTTGTTATGAAACTCCACCATTTACTTTTTTTTACCTATTGTGGGAAGCTGTCAGGCCAATCCTGGCACTGTCCTGGAGCAAGTTTCTTTGTTCGAGGTGTGGAAATAATGCTAAGTTAGCCAAGAGAGTGAGGGAGTTTTCCTCTGGCATAAAAGGAGGGTAAGGGGTTACCTTACTTGGCGGTGTGAACCTCAAACCACAAATCCACAATGCTGTTTGAGAGAGAGGGGAGAGCAAAAGGCGAGAGCGAGAGAAAGGACAGTTGGATTGGGTAAGACAGAGGGATGCACATTTTGTAAGCCGTAGCTGTCTATATACCTGTATACAAATATGAGGAAGTGCACTTCAAAGTACACATCCCGTTAAAACAACTGTCGCTCTGGATAAGAGCGTCTGCTAAATGACTTAAATGTAAATGTAAATGTACTACAGACAGTAATCTACCCGGCTACAGCTGCCAGGACTCTTGAGAAGGTCCATCAGTAGGAACATTTTAATGAGCAAATCAGTACTCACGTGTACACATACAGTATAGGTAACATGTACTAAATAATGTACTAAATAAACACTTCAGTTCGTACAGTACCTGTCAAAAGATTAGACATTCAAGGGTTTATTTTTATTTTTACAATTTTCTACATTGTAGAATAATAGTGAAGACATTATAAGTATGAAATAACACATATGGAATCATGTAGTAACCAAAAAAGTGTTGAAACAAATCTAAATATATTTTAGATTCTTCAAAGTAGCCACCCTTTGCCTCGATGACAGCTTTGCACATGCTTGGCATTCTCTCAACCAGCTTCACCTGGAATGCTTTTCCAACAGCCTTGAAGGAGTTCCTACATATGCTGAGCACTTGTTGGCTGCTTTTCCTTCTCTCTGCGGTCCAACTCATCCCAAACCATTTCAATTGGGTTGAGGTCGGGGTGATTGTGGAGGCCAGGTCATCTGATGCAGCACTCCATCACTATCCATCTTGGTCAAACAGCTCTTACACAGCCTGGAGGTGTGTTGGGTCATTGTCCTGTTGAGAAAAACAAATGATAGTCCCACTAAGTGCAAACAGGATGGGATGGTGTATCGCTGCAGAATGCTGTGGTAGCCATGCTGGTTAAGTGTGCTTTGAATTCTAAATAAATCACAGACAGTGTCACCAGCAAAGCACCCCCACACAATCACACCTCCTCCTCTAATGCGTCACGGTGGGAACCACACATGCGGAGATCATCCGTTCACCTACTCTGCGTCTCACAAAGACACAATGGTTGGAACCAAAAATCGTACATTTGGACATTAGACCAAAGGACAGATTTTCAACGGTCTAATGTCCATTGCTCATGTTTCTTGACACAAGCGAGTCAATTCTTCTTATTGGTGTCCTTTGGTAGTAGTTTCTTTGCAGCAATTTGACCATGAAGGCCTGATTCACGCAATCTCGTCTGAACAGTTGATGTTGAGATATGTCTGTTACTTGAACACTCTGAAGCATTTATTTGAGCTACAATTTCTGAGGCTGGTAACTCTAATGAACTTATCCTCTGCAGCAGAGGTAAGTCTGCATCTTCCTTTTTCCTGTGCGTAGCTCCATTCCATTTCTTTTGTATCCTTAAAAACTTCCCAGTCCTTAACGATTACAAGCATACCCATAAAATGATGCAGCCACTACTATGATTGAAAATATGGAGAGTGGTACTCAGTATTGTGGTGTATTGGATTTGCCCTAAACAAAGCACTTTGTACTCAGCTTTGCCACATTTTTATAGTATTACTTTAATGCCTTGTTGCAAAAGGATGCACCAAAACTCTGCATCCTCATGAGAGCCAGTTTCATCACAGCGCCTGATGGTTTTTGCGACTGCACTTGAAGAAACTTTCAAAGTTCTTGAAATTTTCAGTATTGACTGACCGTCATGTCTTAATGTAATGACGGACTGTCGTTTCTTTTTGCTTATTTTAGCTGTTCTTGCCATAATATGGACTTGGTATTTTACCAAATAGGGCAGTCTTCTGTATACCACCCCAAACTTGTTACAACACAACTGATTGGCTCAAATGCATTAAGAAGGAAAGAAATTACACAAATTAACTTTTAACAAGGCACACCTGTTAAATGAAACACATTCCAGGTGACTATCTCATGAAGCTGGTAGAGAGAATGCCAAGAGTGTGCAAAGCTGTCATCAAGAAAAAGGGTGGCTACTTTGAAGAATCTCAAATCTCAAATATATTTTGATTTGTTTAACACTTTTTTGGTTACCACATGATTCCATTTGTGTTGTTTCATAGTTTTGATGTCTTCACTATTATTCTGCAATGTAGAAAATAGTAAAAATAAAGAGTCTTTGAATGAGTAGGTGTGTCCAAACCTTTGACTGGTACTGTATTTAAACACTCTCCATGTGTTGTGTCAACTGTAAAAACAAGTAAGTGGTAATTTTTCATGTTATAGAAATTGGAATTTGTTCCCTAGTTGAATAAGTGCCACAAAACACATATTGCTTGATTATAAAACGGGTTGTTTGGATCCTGGATTCTTATTGGTTGATAGTAGGGAGTTCTAGCACCACAATCTGGGCATTCCATGGGTAATGCCTGTTAATAGTTCCATTAGACGTATCAATGCGCATCCACTGTCCCATACACCAGCCTGGCAATTTATAAACTTAATCTCCCCTGGAAAAAAAATTGTCTAGAAAATATTTCCCGATGCAACTAGGCTAGAATTTGGTTTGCAAAAGTTGAGGTTTGTCTAAACCTTGCTGTCTACCTCTCCAACATGTTGAACAATGGTGCAGTTTTTTGATGATGTGATGAGGTGATGTAGGTGATGAGGTGATGCCATCTATTTTGTGAAGTGCACCAGTCCCTCCTGCAGCAAAGCACCCCCACAACATGATGCTGCCACCCCCGTGCTTCACGGTTGGGATGGTGTTCTTCGGCTTGCATGCACCCCCCTTTTTCCTCCAAACATAACAATGGTCATGATGGCCAAACAGTTCTCTTTTTGTTTCATCAGACCAGAGGACTGTTGTTCTGGGATTGATTTGCACTTTTCACACAAAAGTACGTTCATCTCTAGGAGACAGAACGTGTCTCCTTCCTGAGCGGTATGACGGCTGCATGGTCCCACAGTGTTTATACTTGCGTACTATTGTTTGTACAGATGAACATGGTACCTTCAGGTGTTTGGAAATTGCTCCCAAGGATGAACCAGACTTGTGGAGGTCTATAATTCTTTTTCTGACGTCTTGGATGATTTCTTTTGATTTTCCCCATGATGTCAAGCAAAAAGGCACTGAGTTTGAAGGTAGGCCTTGAAATACATCCACAGGTACACCTCCAATTGATTCAAATTATGTCAATTAGCCTATCAGAAGCTTTTAACCTTTCTGGCGCAGGCGTTCCACTAGCGACCCACCTCGACAACATCCGGTGAAATTGCAGAGCGCCAAATTCAAAATACAGAAATAGTCATAATAAACATTCATAAAAAATACAAGTGTTATACATCGGCTTAAATATTAACTTCTTGTTAATCCAGCCGCTTTGTAAGATTTCAAAACGGCTTTATGACAACAGCATACCATGCGATTATATGAGGATAGCTCCCCGCTTACAAAAGCATACAAACATTTTACAACCAAGTAAAGGAATTACAAAAGTCAGAAATAGCGATAAAATGAATCACTTACCTTTGAAGATCTTCATATGGTTGCAGTCACAAGAGTCCCAGCTACACAATAAATGTTTGTTTTGTTCGATAAAGTCCCTCTTTATATCCCAAAAACTCTGTTTTGTTGGCGCGTTTTGTTCAGTAATCCACTGTCTCAAAGGCGGTCAAGACATGCAGACGAAAACATCCTAATAGTACCGGTAAAGTTCGTTGAAACATGTCAAACGATGTTCAGAATTAATCCTCAGGTTGTCAATTGTCTAAATAATCGCTAATATTTCAACCGGACAATAGCGTATTCAATAGAAAAGAAAAACAACGAAGGGCGCGCAATCGGTCACGCGCGCAAACCAGCACTGCATGATTCTACAGTTTACTGACAGAAAGGTCTCATTCTTCTTCATTTTTCAGAAAACAAGCCTGAAACAATGTCTAAAGACTGTTGACATCTAGTGGAAGCCATAGGAACTGCAATCTGGGTCCTAACCCATTACATACTGTATAGGCATTCAATTGAAAATACCCACATCAAAAGAATTCCACTTCCTGGATGGATTTTCCTCAGGTTTTTGCCTGCCATATCAGTTCTGTTATACTCACAGACATTATTTTTAACAGTTTTAGAAACTTTAGAGTGTTTTCTATCCAAATCCAAACCAATTATATGCATATCCTAGCTTCTGGGCCTGAGTAATAGGCAGTTTACTTTGGGCATGCATCTCATCCAGACGTTGAAATACTGCCCCCAAGCCATAAGAAGTTTTAAAGCCATGACATCATTTTCTGGAATTTTCCAAGCTGTTTAAAGTCACAGTCAACTTAGTGTATGTAAACTTCTGACCCACTGGAATTGTGATATAATTAATTATAAGTGAAATAATCTGTCTGTAAACAATCGTTGGAAAAATGACTTGTGTCATGCACAACGTAGATGTCCTAACCGACTTGCAAAAACTATAGTTTGTTAGTAATACATTTGTGGAGTGGTTGAACAACGAGTTTTAATTGCTCCAACCTAAGTGTATTTAAAGGTCCGACTTCAACTGTAGTTTGCTGTCATTTCAGCTGCTTGATGTGATTGTGTGTTAGCTCTAGTTGGCTAGTTAGCAAAGGAGAAGTAGTTCGCCTACATGCCAAAGATTTGTTTAGCATAGCAACCATTGCAAATAGAATGGATAAAATGAACGACCAGCTCATTTGGCTAGCAACTTCAGAATCTCAGAACTAACGACTGTTTTTATCGTGGAAGGATGAAATAAAATGAATTTAATCAATATAATATTTTTCACCTTTTATGTTGGCATGTTGGCAACCGTTTTATGAAAGCAATTATCGAGAATAACACCCTCCTAATGGCTGTTTCCCCGGCCCTTGGCTTCTCCTTTGGGCCTAAGAACAGCCTTTAGTCGGGAGTTATTCACACAGTAATTCCCGGGTTCTCATGTCTTATTGCTTAATATAACTGGACTGCATTGCAATGTATTATTTGTGAAAATATATATATAATCATATTTTATTATACATATTGCACAAAGAACCATGATTGTAAAATGAACCAAGTAGGAAACACAATCTACTCTAAAAAAATGTGTGCCTACATGTGCAGAACCAAGTGCTTTTACATGGAAAATAATACAAACCACATTGACAATTTCCACATCGGAATGCATTGGCGCTTGTGTCACTTGTGGTTGTAGTTTTGGTGGCAGGTGTGGAGTTTGGTGTGTTTGAATTAGTTGTGGTGTGCTGCCATCTGCAAACAACGTGGCTGGAAGTGCAGCCTTGCTCTTCAAGTTAACACGACGAGTGAAACATACGAATGAATCATAATCTTTGCGTTACTATTTACTGTTCACCATTATGATGTACTTAGAGCATAATACAACTTACACATTTTGGGTGTTATGTAATTTTACTCCACTATGGAGACACCTGAGGACTTACGGAGGAAAAACGAAACCATACTTGAGCTCCTACCAAGGGCGTAGGAGACGTGAGGAACAAGGAGGAAATACCCCCCCCCCCCCCTGCCCCACTCGATCCCGCCTCTGCTGGAAAGTGAGTCACTACTTCCCCCGCCCACACTGACTGCTTTACTCTCACTCTTGGTTGTTACAAGCAGTGCCAGTGTGTGAGTGATTGAGAGAAAAAGCACTGTGCAGCACCACCATCATTACTAAAGCAATAGCTACTATGCAAATTTTACGCTCAATGTTCCACGCCCTCTTCTTATCGGGGGAGCAGTTTCCATGGCATTGTCAGGCATTTCCAAAAGGGAGAGAGATGTCATTAAAAATGTATAAAATTTATTAAAATTACTAAATGACACTACAAAGCTGATGCTAGCTCTTCCATAGAGCTGACATGGCTGGTTAGCTAGCTAGCTAGCCACAGAGCCTTCTGGATAATACCATAGAGTGTATGAGTGTATCTAACATTGTTTAACAGAGAAAGAGAAATAGGTCTATGTACAACAAACAAAAATATAAACACAACATGTAAAGTTTTGGTCCCATGTTTCATGAGATGAAATAAAGGATCCCAGAAATGTTCCATATGCACAAAAATCTTATTTCTCAAATTTCTCTACATCCCTGATAGTGTGCATTTCTCCTTTGCCAAGAAAATCCACTCACCTAACAGGTGTGGCATATCAAGAAGCTGATTAAACAGCATTATCATTACACAGGTGCACCTTGTGCTGGGACAACAAAAGGCCACTCTAAAATGTGCCGTTTTGTCACACAACACAATGCCACAGATGTCTCAAGTTTTGGACAGTGCAGTTTGCATGCTGACTGCAAGAATGTCCACCAGAGCTGTTGCCAGATAATTGAATGTTAATTTATCTACCATAAGCATCCTCCCACATCGTTTTAGAGAACTTGGCAGTACATCCAACCATCCTCGCAACCGCAGACCACGTGTGTGGCGTTTGCTGATGTCAACATTGTGAACAGAGTGCCCCATGGTGGCAACGGGGTTATGGTATGCAGGCCTAAGCTACTGACAATGAACACAATTGCATTTTATGTATGGCAATTTGAATGCACAGAGATGCTGTGCCGAGATCCTGAGGCCTATTTTCGTGCCATTCATCCACCGCCATCACCTCATGTTTCAGCTTATTAATGCACGGCGCTATGTCACAATGATCTGTACATAATTCCTGGAAGCTGAAAATGTCCATGGCCTGCATACTCACCAGACATGTCATCCATTGAGCATGTTTGGGATGCTCTGGATTGAGGTGTATCACGGCGTGTTCCAGTTCCCGTCAACATCCAGCAACTTCGCACAGCTATTGAAGAGGAGTGGGACAACATTCCACAAGCCACAATCAACAGCCTGATCAACTCTATGAAATTGAGATGTGTCGCGCTGCATGAGGCAAATGGTGGTCACAACAGATACTGACTGGCTTTCTGATCCACACCCCTACAATTTTTAAAGGTATCGATCAAATTCAAATCAAATTTGTTTATAAAGTCCTTTTTATATCACAAAGTGCTTATACAGAAACACAGCCTAAAACCCCAAACAGCAAGCAATGCAGATTGTTCTTCAAAAATGTCAAACGTAGATGACCAGCAGAGTCAAATAATAATCACAGTGGTTGTAGAGGGTGCAACAGGACAGCACCTCAGGAGTAAATGTCAGTTGGCTTTTCATAGCCGAGCATTCAAAGGTTGAGACAGCAGGTGTGGTAGAGAAGGAAGAGAGATAGGGAGGGAGAGAGGGAGGGAGAGGGAGGGAGAGGGTCGAAAACAGTGGGTATGGGAGAAGGTAGCAGAAGCTCCACAAGATAGCACGTCTGGTGAACAGGTCAGAGTTCCATAGCCGCAGGCAGAACAGCAGAACCTGGATCAGCAGCACGGCCAGGTAGACTGGGGATGAAGACAGCCAAGAGTCAACAGGCCAGGTAGTCCTGAGGCATGATCCTAGGGCTCAGGTCCTCTGGAACGGGGGGAGAAAGAGATACAGATGGGAGAATTAGAGGGAGGATACCCAAGTTCACACAGGACAACAGATAAGACAGGAGATTTTAACCAGATAGGACAGACTGAGGCTAGCCTCCCGGCACAGACTATTGCAGCATAGATCTGTGACCAACAGATGCATTTCTGTATTCCCAGCCATGTGATATCCATATATTAGGGCCTAATGAATTTATTTAAATTGACTGATTTCCTTATATGAACTGTAACTAAGTAAAATCTTTGAAACTGTTGCATGTTCCGTTTATATTTCTGTTCAGTATACTTGTCATGTTAGATGACGCTAATATTAGTTTACAAAATGATTGTCTGCTTTGGTGTATTTGCTCGGCTTTGCTATGTAGCAAGCTGAGACCTTAGGGCTCGATTGAATCAGATGAGCTTTAGCCAACATCTGCATAGCTGTTGTTTTGGTGGTGTCAGATGGGTAATTGCTGTTAGAGCTGTCAAATCCACAAGTGGCTCCCTGCGGTACACCTAACGCGTACAATGCCATTGGCTGTACAGACTCGCATTAACAGAAATCCCAAGCAGCACACTGGAATGTGAGATTCATCTACACCTTGACTAGGATAAAATAAATAGTTGAATTGAATTTAGTTTAATGTTTTTTCAATTTGAGCGTAATTATTTCTATGTAGCATACACTATCTTTTTCTGAACTTTTAAGGCGAGTGGGGCGTGTCTGGCTTTCCTGACAATGATCACAAGAGCAGCTGCTCACTGATTTGACAGCTGCAATTAAGTTCCACTTCCAACACTGCCAAAACATCCACTATGCGGGTGTGTGCTATCGCTGGATAAAGCTTGATCTGATTGAATCTAGGCCTTACTACTAAAGTTGGTAGTCCAATGTCCTGAGGAGAACAGCATGGTTATACCGCCCCCTGTCCAGTTAGGATAGCACAATCATGCTATATCTTTTGTTATTCTAATGGTACATCTCTGCACTGTTCTTTTGTCATTGATAGACTCTACATGTATGTGCTTATTCCCTAACTGATTACTCAATCATTCTTACTTTACTCGGATGTATTCCATATTGCCCAATTGCGCACCATGCAGTAGCAAAACAACATATAGAAAGTGTTCATTTCACTCAACAAGTTTTTTTAAAGGGTAGAAGACACTTCTAGATCATAGTCTCGCCCAAAACGAATGAGACTGTGTCAGCGTGTACAAAGCAACAATACAAAACATACATCATTTTTTAGCAAACATTTAAAAGTCAACATAAGATAATCCAAGTGACTTGTGACTGAATATATATTTAATAAACATTTAAAAACAATACATTATACTATAGACCTGACAAATTACTCACATCCAGCATTAAAAAAAACATTAGAAACAGAATGAACAAAATGGTATTCTATATTTATTTCAGAAGATGCAACAATTATTCATGAAGCAAACATTGGATAACTTGGTGAAGGTGTGGTAGAGAGAAGCAGTCTGTCCCCCCCCCCCACCCCTCCTTAATCCGTGGTGCTCTTTCAACATAGCATTTGGAGAGTCCTGTCAACATCAACAGTCAGGAACTTGTCTTTTTGAACAGCACCATCCTCCTAATTGATAACTTTGACATATTGGCATAATATGAAATCTGATGGGCAACAGCATCACCCCCATAACCTCCATAAAGTCTTTAATGTAATGCTCTCCTGTCTGGTCTACCCAAGAAAGCCATTGGTCAACTGCAAAACATACAGAATGCTGCAGCATGAGTACTGACCAAGACCAGATGGTGAGCACACATTACACCGGTTTTAAGGTCTCTGCACTGGCTGCCTGTGAGTTTTAGAATTCATTTAAAGATTTTTCTATTGGTTTTTAAATCAATTCACAATTGTGCAGCCTAATACATGTCAGACATGCTTTTTAGTTATGTACCCAGTAGGTCCCCCAGGTCCTCTGGCACTGGCCTTTTAACCGTCCCAAAGCCTAGGACCAAGATGCATGGAGAGGCAGCCTTTAGTTATTATGCCCCCAGCCTCTGGAATAGCCTCCCAGAGAACCTGAGTGGGGGCCGAAAATTTGGAATTTCTTTAAATAAATCTTAAAACACACCTTTTTAGCTTTGCTTTTCTTTAGTCGTTCCGTTTGAACTTTTTTTCATTTTTATCCTCTTATGTTCGTTGTTTAGTAAATATTTCAACCCAAAAAATCACAGTTTTTATAATTTTTTCCCTGTGAAGCGCATTGTGTTGCATTCCATGTTTGAAATGTGCTGTGTAAATAAAGCTTCATTTGATGTATGATTAATGTTTCCTTTTGACAATAAATGCTTCTACTGAAAAACCTTTAAACATGTCTTTAGACTTTATGGAGGTTATGGGGGTGATGCTGTTGCCCATCAGATTTCATATTATGCCAATATGTCAAAGTTATCAATTAGGAGGATGGCGCTGTTCAAAATGACAAGTTCCTGACTGTTGATGTTGACAGGACTCTCCAAATGCTATGTTGAAAGAGCACCACGGATTAAGGGGGGGGGGGGGGGGGGGACAGACTGCTTCTCTCTACCACACCTTCATGAATAATTGTTGCATCTTCTGAAATAAATATAGAATACCATTTTGTTCATTCTGTTTCTAATGTTTTTTTTTATGCTGGATGTGAGTAATTTGTCAGGTCTATAGTATAATGTATTGTTTTTAAATGTTTATTAAATATGTATTCAGTCACAAGTCACTTGGATTATCTTATGTTGACTTTTAACTGTTTGCTAAAAAATGATGTATGTTTTGTATTGTTGCTTTGTACACGCTGAAACAGTCTCATTCGTTTTGGGGCGAGACTATGATCTAGAAGTGTCTTCTACCCTTTAAAAAAACTTGTTGAGTGAAATGAGCACTTTCTATATGTTGTTTTGCTACTGCATGGTGCCTAATTGGGCAATATGGAATACATCAGAGTAAGTAAGAATGATTGAGTAATCAGTTAGGGAATAAGCACATACATGTAGAGTCTATCAATGACAAAAAAACAGTGCAGAGATGTAACAGAATAACAAAAGATATAGCATGTTTTGTGCTATCTTAACTGGACAGGGGGCGGTATAACCATGCTGTTCTCCTCAGGACATTGGACTACCAACTTTAGTAGTAAGGCCTAGATTCAATCAGATCAAGCTTTATCCAGCGATAGCACACACCCGCATAGTGGATGTTTTGGCAGTGTTGGAAGTGGAACTTAATTGCAGCTGTCAAATCAGTGAGTAGCTGCTCTTGCGATTATTGTCAGGAAGCCAGACGTGCCCCACTCGCCTTAAAAGTTCATTAAACTAAGTAATGAGTATTTATTTTATCCTAGTCAAGGTGTAGATTAATCTCACATTCCAGTGTGCTGCTTGGGATTTCTGAGGTGATAAATAATGGTTGCAACTGAGATCAGCTGTGCGGGTGAATTTGGCATGTATTGATGGTTTAACGAGATATCACCTGGCGATAATAAGGATGAGGCCTTTTGAGGCATAATTTCTATGCAGGACGTCAAAATCGGCATTTCCCAATTCCATGTAACCTTTGCTAGGGAGGCTATCCCATAACACCTTGTGGCGCAGCAAAAAATTGTTTTAATTACAATTAATGGCTAACAGAAGTCCCTGCTTGGGATAACATTTTCTCAAATAATAAGCAATAACGTTGCGAAACATAAGTATAACGTTTATTTATTCACTAAATTATGTACACATTTTCTACAAATTACTTTCATATGAATTGTGAATTCAAACGTTGAGTAAGTGGTGTTTAACACGTCGGCCACGATAGCTAGCTAGCAAGCGATTTCATCCTGCTTATCGGGTGTTTAGAGATGAATAACTAAACTCACTCATTGTAGATTCAGCAATGAATTGGTGAATCATGAATTGGGGAACTTGCGAGTTGAAGACATATAGTAAATTGCTTTCGCCCATTTTTTTTTCAGGCACTAAAGTAGGCACCTGATCGTTTCACTCCATTGCATTGGCTTGGCAGGAGAAAACAGTCCTACCCGACTCTTTCGGGAGGTAAACCATTTTAACATCTGATGAAAAATGCAGGAAATGCAGCCGTGCTGTGTTCTGTTCAATTTGTATTTATTTCACCTTATTTGTTGCACCATTGGGGTTGGTGTTACTAGTTAAAATTAGAGGATACGTTATTCTACTCTTACTGTAAACAACTTGACCAAGCCTAAAGATATGCAAAACTGTTAAACAATTGCACATTAAAAGGTAGTTGTGGCTTCAGCAACTTGAAGCAGAACTGAAATTTGAGCAGTGAGGTTTATTTCTCCTCCCTTGTCTCTGCTTGTTCCAGGTTGAAGGACATCCCACCCTGACAGCCTGCAGAGATGTAAATAACTTGTGAACCTTCCAGCCACCAGGATAATCACCATATCCCAGGATCTTATTCAGCATATGTGTCACTGGTGTAGAGAGGAGTAGGCAGGAGTCACAGGTTTAGAACTACTTTAGGGAAGGCCCTGAAAACTGTCAAAGACTCCAGCAACCCTAGTCATAGATTGTTCTTTCTGCTACCGCACGGCAAGCAGTACCGGAGCACCAAGTCTAGGTCCAAAAGGCTTCTAAATAGCTTCTACCCCCAAGCCATAAGACGCCTGAACATCTAATCAAATGGCTACCCAGACTATTTGCATTGTCCTCTCCCTCTTTTACACCGCTGCTACTCTCTGTTATAATCTATGCATAGTCAAATTAATAACTCTACCTACATGTACATAGTACCTCAACTAACCGGTGCCCCCTCACATTGACTCTGTACCGGTACTGTAACGGCAGTCTAGCTCTTCCTCCTCCTCGGACGAGGAGAGGCGAGAAGGATCGGAGGACCAATGTGCAGCGTGGTAAGTTTCCATGATTTAATAAGCACGAAGAACAAGACACTATACAAAATAACAAATGAACTAACCGTCACAGTCCCGTGTGGTACAAACACTGACACAGAAAACAACCACCCACAAAATCCCAACACAAAACAAGCCACCTATATATGATTCTCAATCAGGGACAACGATTGACAGCTGCCTCTGATTGAGAACCATATTAGGCTGAACACAGAAACAGACAAACTAGACACACAACATAGAATGCCCACCCAGCTCACGTCCTGACCAACACTAAAACAAGTAACACACATAAGAACTATGGTCAGGACGTGACAGGTACCCTGGTATTCTTAGCCGTAATTTTCTTAACTGCTTTGTTGATTAAGGGCTTGTAAGTAAGCATTTCACTGTAAGGGAACTGGGTAAACTTAGAAGACTAGAGTCTTCTAACATTCATTTACAGAGGAAAGACTGTCAGCTGACTAGGGTTGAAAAATTCAGTGAACTTTGTAGACCTGTTGTATTTGGCGCATGTGACTAATACAATTTGATTTGAAGTGTGCAACATCACAATGTTAGATAGAAATAGATTTACCCATGTTACTGTTTATCATGCAGATTTGTCAGGACATTGTTACTTAGGAAGCTCATTCCAAAATAATGATGTGATTTCTGTCCCACTGTGGGAAAGTCTTCAATTTAGACCACAATTAGTTGAATTAGGTGTTAGTTAAGGGCTGGAACAAAAAACTGTAAAGTCCTGAGTACAAAAAAAAACTATGGATATCATGAGTAAATGTGCCCTCGTGTACTGAATAAGATTATGAATGTTGAAGCTTAAAACCATTTTTTATAAAACATTATTTCTTCCCTAATGTCAGTCGCTCCTAAGACCCTGGCTCCGACACCTGCATACTGTTTGAGTTGTTTGAGTCCACTGATCAAACTTCAGCTTGTTTGCTCTCCACCTGCATTGTGTATGCTGATAAAAGTGTGCAATCCACCACTCTGTAGGTGATAAGGGTTATGTGAGGGGGAATGACAGAGATACGTTTAGAAACAGGAAACAAAGTTGGCACCTGGGCTTTGTTCTTTGTGTACCCAGGATGCCAGTTGTGCCTTACCGCCAAGATAGATTAGTGATTTCCTGCCCTCTCCTGGCATTGGTCTATGCAGGGACTGGCACCGGAACAATAGTTGTTGAGGACAGAAGTGCCTTGTATGGGCAGTCATTGTCTTTATGCTGTGTATGGTTATTGTTTAACCCTTTAATGGGGTGTGATGTACAGTGTGTGTGTGTGTGTGTGTGTGTGTGTGTGTGTGTGTGTGTGTGTGTGTGTGTGTGTGTGTGTGTGTGTGTGTGTGTGTGTGTGTGTGTGTGTGTGTGTGTGTGTGTGTGTGTGTGTGTGTGTGTGTGTGTGTGTGTGTACACATCACACACAGCAAGTTAATGGGTTGGATGCAGATGTTTTTCTCGATAGTATATCATCCATTACCAGGCTTGATATTACCCGATATGTGATATCTGGGGGAGATTGGAGCAATTGGAGAGGGCAGGAGGGAGTTTACACCCATGGCTATACACTCTAAAAAGCGGGATGACGCTGTTGGCCATCCGAAAGTGCTTTTACTGATTGGAATGATAAATTACACTTTGGTTTTAAAATCTATTCTATTCAATTTTTCTGAAATCAAATAACAAATTTGACATATCAATGTGATTTTTTTAATTGAATGAAAGCTCTCATCTCCACTCTGTAATCCACTTTGTGTCCCAAATGACACCCTATTCCATATATAGTGCCCTACTTTTAAACCAGAGTCTAACACCCTTTCGGTTCCCCTTTAGCTGGATAGGCACAGTCCCTGTTTGCTTCCTGTGTTTCCAGAAAAGTGGGCCGGGTTTGATTCCCCCAGCTGTTATCGTTGCCCAGTGGAACCTGGAGGGTTATACCAGTCTGCCTGCCCGGAGGAAACCAGAATCTGGGTCAGAGAGATGAGCCAAGCAGCTGGAGCAAACAGTCAGCCAGAGGGCACGTCATGATTCTCTAGTCATGATAATTTCCTTGTCTCATTTTCTTTATCCTCACTGAATCTAGAAGAACAGGACAGGTGAAAGTAGGCCCCTTCTTTTTGCTCTAACCCATTGACTGTTTGTATTGCTTACGCTTGCCTTGTGTTTTAATAGTGCTCTGCTGGAGAAGCTTGCTCCAAAACATAGCAGCTTCAACTTAAAAAGTTTTATATTGCAAAAGGTACATACTGTATACAGGGCAAAAGTTACGGTAATGTATGGCAGTTGGCTTGGAAGTATATTTGTCACTGGTCTAGAGAGGAGTAGGCAGTCGTAGGTTTAGAACTACTGCGTTTATTTAACTTCTCTAGGATAGGGGGCAGCATTTTCACGTTTAATGAAAAGCGTGCCCAGAGTAAACTGACTCCTACTCAGTCCCAGATGCTAATATATGCATATAATTATTAGTATTGGATAGAAAACACTCTGAAGTTTCTAAAACTGTTTGAATCATGTCTGTGACTATAACAGAACTTATTTGGCAGGCAAAACCCCGAGGACAAGCCATTCAGATTTTCTTTTTTTGAGGTCACTCTCTTTTCAATGGGTTTCATTGGGAATGAAGATTTCTAAGGGACCTTCCTGCAGTTCCTATCGCTCCCACTGGATGTCAACAGTCTTTAGAAATTGGTTGAGATTTTTCCTTTGAGAAATGAAGAAGTAGCCATGTTCAGAATGAGGCTCCAGTGAAGTGTACTGTTTGTTAGAGGCGCGTGACCAGAAAGCATGCTACACATTGTTTTCCTCCGGTATTGAACACAGATCATCCCGTCTTCAATTTTATCGATTATTTACGTTAAAAAATACCTAAAATTGTATTACAAAAGTAGTTTGAAAAGTTTGGACAAAGCTTACAGGTAACTTTTTAGATATTTTGTAGTCACGTTGTGCAAGTTGGAACCAGTGTTTTTCTGGATCAAACGCGCCAAATAAATGGACAGTTTGGATATATATCGATGGAATTAATCGAACAAAAGGACCATTTGTGATGTTTATGGGACATATTGGAGTGCTAACAGAAGAAGCTCGTCAAAGGTAAGGCATGAATTATATCTTTATTTCTGCGTTTTGTGTCACGCCGGGAGGGTTGAAATATGATGGTCTGTGATTGTTTGCTTGGGTGCTATCCTCAGATAATAGCATTGTTTGCTTTCGCCGTAAAGCATTTTTGAAATCTGACACGTTGGCTGGATTCACAACAAGTGTAGCTTTAATTTGGTATATTGAATGTGTGATTTCATGAAACTTTCATGAAAGTTATAGTAATTTATTTGAATTTGGCAGGGTGAAATACGGTAATTGACTGGGAGCTGAAATCTCTACGTCACCTCATTGACTCTCCTCAGGACTTTGAACAACCCAACAACTGTGGCCTCAGCTCCCGGCAGGGCAGGCGGAGAGGTAGGTCCTTTGTGGGAAAGCCAGATCCTGTCACCGGAGTGAAAGACCAGGGCAACACTGCGGTGATGATTGGCCTGCGCCTTCTGCCAGAGGATGACGCACTGGAGACGGGTGTGCACGGTGTTCCATAGCTCCTCGGCACGCCAGAACCAATCGTCCACCGCAGGAGCCTCGATCTGACTCTGGTGCCAGGGCCGGCTGATAGCCTAGAACACACTAAAAGGGTGTGAGGTTAGTGGAGGAGTGACGGAGGAAGTTGTGCGTTTTCTGCCCAAGGCAGAAATGCAGCCCACTCCCCCGGCCGGTCCTGACAGTAACTACGAAGGTACCTACCCAGTTCCTGATTTACCCTTTCCACCTGCCCATTTAATTGGGGACGGTACCCGGAGGTGAGGCTGACCATAACCCCCAGTCATTCCATGAAGGCCTTCCTGACACGGGAGGTGAACTGAGGACCACTGTCAGACACGATGTCCACCGGGATCCTGTAGTGCAGACTGCGTAGGCTATTGAGAGACCAGGCAGAGGAATCAAACGACAGGCTTTGGAAAACCAGTCCACAATGACCAGGATGGTGGTGTGCCCTTCCGAGGGGGGAAGGTCTGTGACAAAGTCCACGGAGAGATGGTACCAGGGTCGTTGTGGAACCGGCAGCGGGTGGAGTTTGCCATAGGGGAGGTGTCTAGGTGTCTTGCTCTGTGCACAGGTGGAGCAGGAAGAGATGTAAACCCGGAAGTCCCGGGCGAATGTGGGCCACCAGTACTTGGCGGAGAGACAGTCAATAGTATGGGCTGTACCCGGGTAACCCATCACAGGTGCTGGTGCCCAGGTGAGGAGACGGGGGGCACGTAGATACGCCCCTCGGGACTGACGTCACATTCACCCTTGTGAAGATGATGAAACTATCCTATTGCTGAGGGCTCCTAACCACGCCTTCAGCTCTGTCTGTGACATCAAGCTTGCTTTAACACCTCGCCTAGGGGGAAATGAATGTGATTGAGGCTAAAACGTAGTGTTTCTCTGCTAAGACAGGTTAGCCCTTAGCACAGTGTGGACTAGAGAGGGTCTAGGTGGGGAAGAACGAGAGATGTTTCTAAGTATGTCGGCTTTCCGACTTTGACTGACAACCCTTTTCACACACAAAAATCAAATGTTACAATTATTTTCCAACCTTTACAACAACTTTTTTGTCTCTCTGAAAAGCTAGTCAGCTGCTTTTTCTGAGCTGGAGAGGGTCAGTATATCTTCTGTCTGAATGCTGTGATAAAAAGTTCACAAAATGGAGGACCTGGATTAACAATTGCATTACAACAGTGTCCTGGAATGAAGAATAACTTTTGATGGATAATTCTATAGGCCTATATACTGAGCATTCCAAAATTTAGGAACACCCTCCTAATATTGATTTGCAACCCACCTTTTGCCCTCAGAACAGCCTCAATTCATTGTGGAATGGACTCTACAAGGTGTTCGAAAGCAGCCTCTGAATGGTACACATACACAATCCATGTCTCAGTTCTCTCAAGGCTTGACAATTATTATTTTACCGTTCTCCTATACACTGTTTTGAAGTGGATTTAACAAGTGACATCAATAAGGGATCAAATCAAATCAAATGTATTTATATAGCCCTTCTTACATCAGCTGATATCTCAAAGTGCTGTACAGAAACCCAGCCTAAAATCCCAAACAGCAAGCAATACAGGTGTAGAAGCACGGTGGCTTGGAAAAACTCCCTAGAAAGGCCAAAACCTAGGAAGAAACCTAGAGAGGAACCAGGCTATGAGGGGTGGCCAGTCCCCTTCTGGCTGTGCCGGGAGGAGATTATTACTGAACATGGCCAAGATGTTCAAATGTTCATAAATGACCAGCATGGTCAAATAATAATAATCATAGTAGCTGTCGAGGGTGCAACAGGTCAGGACCTCAGGAGTACATGTCAGTTGGCTTTTCAAAGCCGATCATTGAGAGTATCTCTACCGCTCCTGCTGTCTCTAGAGAGTTGAAAACAGCAGGTCTGGGACAGGTAGCACGTCCCGTGAACAGGTCATTGTTCCGTTGAAACTGGAGCAGCAGCGTGGACTGGGGACACCAAGATGTCATCAGGCCACGTAGTCCTGAGGCATGTTCCTAGGGCTCAGGTCCTCCGAGAGAGAGAAAGAAAGAGAACGAGAGAAAGAGAGAGAGAATTAGAAAGAGCATACTTAAATTCACACAGGACACCGGATTCACACAACCATCACTCCTGTGTTCCAATGGCACGTTGTGTTAGCTAATCCAAATGTATCATTTTAAAGAAGCAATACAACTGACCTTCTTAAGACTAGTTGAGTATCTGGAGCATCAGCATTTGTGGGTTCGATTACAGGCTCAAAATTGCCAGAAACAAAGGCCTTTCTTCTGAAACTTGTCAGTATATTCTTGTTCTGAGAAATGAAGGCTATTCCATGCGAGAAATTGCCAAAAAACGGAAGATCTTGCACAACGCTGTGTACTACTCCCTTCACAGAACAGTGCAAACTGACTCTAACCAGAATTGAAAGAGGAGTGGGAGGCCCCAGTGCACAACTGAGCAAGAGGGCAAGTACATTAGAGTGTCTAGTTTGAGAAACAGAGTCCTCAACTGGCAAAACACCAGTCTCAACGTCAACAGTGAAGAAGCGACACCCTTAAAATCTGCCGTCCCAGCTACAATAGTCATTTACAACATTAACAATGTATTTCTGATCAAGTTGATGTTATTTTAATGGGGGAAAAAATTGCTTTTCTTTCAAAAACAAGGACATTTCTAAGTGACCCCAAACTTTTGATTGGTAGTGTAGGTGTTCCTTTTGTCCAGGTGGGAAAGGGTAGTGTGGAGTGCAATAATCTGTGGATCTGTTGGGGTGGTATGCAAATTGGAGTGGGTCTAGTAGGGTTTCTGGGATGATGATGTTGATGTGAGCCATGGCCAGCCTTTCAAAGCACTTCGTGGCTTCAGTCGTGAGTGCTACGGGTCAGTAGTCATTTAGTCAGGTTACCTTAGTGTTCTTGGGCACAGGGACCATGGTGGTCTGCTTGAAACATGTTGGTATTAAAGACTCAGTCAGGGAGAGGTTGAAAATGTCAGTGAAGACACTTGCCAGTTGGTCAGTACACGTCCTGGTAATCCGTCTGTCCCTGCGGCCTTGTTAATGTTGACCTGTTTAAAGGTCTTACTCACATTGGCTACGGAGAGCGTGATCACACAATCGTCCGGAACAGCTGATGCTCTCATACATCTTTCAGTGTTAATTGCCTCAAAGCGAGCATAGAAGTAATTTAGCTCGTCTGGTAGGCTCGTGTCACTGGGCAGTAATTGGCTGTGCTACCTCAGAGCCGGTGTACTACGATTCAAGTCCTGTATTGATGCTTTGCCTGTTTGATGGTTCGTCGGAGGGCATAGCGGGATTTCTTATAAGCTTCGGGGTTAGACTCCCATTCCTTGAAAGAGGCAGCTCTACCCTTTAGCTCAGAGCGAATGTTGCCTGTAATCCAAGGCTTCTGGTTATGGTCTAGTTGTGTGGTTGCGGTCAGTACGTGTGTTATGGTCAGTTGTTGTGTGATTGTGGTCAGTAATTGTGGTCAGTAGTTGTGTTTATGTGGTTATGGTCAGTAGTTATGTGGTTGTGGTCAGTAGTTATGGTCGATAGTTGTGTGGTCAGAAGTTGTATGGTTTTGGCAATTAGGTATATGGTTGTTGTCGCTACATGTGGTCAAATCAAATCAAAGTTTATTTGTCACGTGCGCCGAATACAACAGGTGTAGACCTTACAGTGAAATGCTTACTTACAGGCTCTAACCAATAGCGCAAAAAAGGTATTAGGTGAACAATAGGTAGGTAAAGAAATAAAACAACAGTAAAAAGACAGGCTATATACAGTAGCGAGGCTATAAAGGTAGCGAGGCTACATACAGACACTGGTTAGTCAGGCTGATTGAGGTAGTATGCACATGTAGATATGGTTAAAGTGACTATGCATATATGATGAACAGAGAGTAGCAGTAGCGTAACAGAGGGGTTTGCGGGTGGTGGGTGGGACACAATGCAGATAGCCCGGTTAGCCAATGTGCGGGAGCACTGGTTGGTCGGCCCAATTGAAGTAGTATGTACATGAATGTATAGTTAAAGTGACTGCATATAGGATAAACAGAGTAGCAGCAGCGTAAAAAGAGGGGTTGGGGGGCACACAATACAAATAGTCCAGGTAGCCATTTGATTACGTGTTCAGGCGTCTTATGGCTTGGGGGTAGTATTGTGGTTGTGGTCAGAAGTTGTGTGCTTGTGGTGAGACATTGTGTGGTTGTGATCAGTTGTAGTTTAGTTGTTGTCACCATATGTGGTAGACAGTTGTGTGGTTCTTGTCAGAATAGGTGTAGTTGTCAGTATTTGTGGTGTTGTGGTCAATAGTTGTGTGGTCACAGTACCTAGATGGGGTCAGCAGTTGTGTGGTTATTGTCTAGCTGTATGGTTGCGGTCAGTTGATAGGTTGTGGTCAGTTGTTGTGGTCAGTAGTTGTGGTCAGCATTTGAGGGGTGAGTAGTTGTGTGGTCAGAGGTTGTGTGGTTGTGGTCAATAGTTGTGTGGTTGTGGTCAGTAGTTGTTCATTTGTGGTTGCCAAATGTTTTCAGCATTTGTGTTGTTGTGGTCATCAGCTGTGTGTTCAGTAGTTGTGTGGTTAGTTGTTATGTGGTCAAATGTTGTGTGGTTGTGGTCAGCAGTTTTGGGGTTATGGTTAGAACTTGCGTGGTTTTGTTTGTAGTTATTGTCAGTTATTCTGTGGTTGTGGTCAGTAGTTGTGGCTAGGTGGTTGTAGTCAGTAATTGTGGTGGTCAGTAGTTGAGAGGTCAGCAGTTGCGAGGTCAGTAGTTGTGTGGTCAGACGTTGTGTAGTTGTGGACAGTTGTTTTCTGGTTTGGGTCAATGATTGTGTGGTTGTTGTCAGAAAATGTGTGGTTTTTGTCAGCAGTTGTTGTCAGTTGGTGTGGTGTTGTGGTCAATCATTGGGTGGTTATGGGTAACTAGGTGTGGCCATCAGTTGTGTGGATATTGTCTAGCTGTGTGGTTGTGGTTAGTTGTTGTGATGCTGTAGTCAGACATTGTGTAGTTGTTGTCAATAGTTGTGTGGTTGTGGTCACTAGATGTGGTCAGAAAATGTGAGGTTGTGGTCAATTGTTGTGTGGCTTTAGTCAGTTGTTGTGGTCACTAGTTGTGGTCACTAGTTGTGTGGTTATGGTCTAGTTGTGAGGTTGCGATCAGTATTTGTATTGTGGTCAGTTGTTGTGTGGTTAGTAGTTCCATGGTTGTGGTCAGTAGTTGTGTGACCACATACTTTTTGACCACAAATACACAACTACTGACACAACCACACACAATCTGACCACACAACTACTGACCACAACTATGGACCACAACTACTAACCACAAGCAACTTTTGACAACTACTTATTATTATTATTTTGCACGCTAATCCTCTTGCACCATTTAAGCTGGAAATGCCATTCAAACTTTATAATGTGTATACTGATCTGGATTAGGTTGCTTGAAAAAAAAGTGGATAGCATTTGTACTTTTTGTAATACAACATATTGTACATGAGCTCCCAATGAATTTCAATGGCAATAACCTGCCATAGACTTACTTGGGAGAAATATCTAAATGAACTTCTTCGGGGTGGGTGTCCCTTCCACAGGATAGTTGAGCTAACGTAGGCTAATGTGATTAGCATGATGTTGTAAGTAACAAGAAAATTTCCCAGGACATTGACATATCTTATATTGGCAGAAAGCTTAAATTCTTGTTAATCTAACTGCGCTGTCCAATTTACAGTAGCTATAACTGTGAAATAATACCATGCTATTGTTTGAGGAGAGTGCACAATTTTGAACATGAAAAGTTCTTAAAAAACAAATTAGGCACATTGATTGGCACATTGATGCAGTCTTGACACAACATTTTGAACAGAAATGCAATTGTTCATTGGATCAGTCTAACACTCTGCACAGACACTAATGCTATGACACTATGGCCAAAATCTAAATTGCACCTGGGCTGGATTAATATATTATGGCCTTTCTCTTGCATTTAAAAAAAAATACAAAAGAATGGTTGGTTTTTTTCTTTGTATTATCTTTACCAGATCTATTGTATTATATTCTACAACATTCCTTTCACATTTCTATAAACTTCAGTGTTTCCTTTCAAATGGTAGCAAGAATATGCATACCCTTGCTTCAGGGCCTGAGATACAGGCAGTTCGATTTGGGTATGTAATTTTAGGTGAAAATTGAAAAATAGGGGCTAATCCTTCAATGGATTAATCTCCTCCTACCAAATTTAAGATACAATCTTTTTAAATTGGGTCATTGTGAACAATGTTAGTTTGGCTGTCACGACTTCCGCCGAAGTCGGCTCCTCTCCTTGTCCGGGCGGCGTTCGGCAGTCGACGTCACCGGCCTTCTAGCCATCTCCGCTCCACTTTTCATTGTTCCATGTGTTTTGTCTTGTTTCCCCTCACACCTGGTTTACATTCGATAATCACACTACATATATATTCCCTCTGTTCCCCCCATGTCTTTGTGTGGAATTGTTTTTCTTACGTGTTTTGTGTGATGCGCCAGGCTGGTTTTTCTCCGGGTACAATGTTCAACCCGTAGTATGTTTAATTGTTAAACATTTAGCATCTTTGTGACTCTGTTGCGCTTTTCACTTTTGCCTTTGGCTGGAGGTTTGTTCGACGCAGTTGCGTCCGTCTGTTGTTTGCTTCTGCCAAATAAAGTGTGCGCCTGATCACAACTCTCTGCTCTCCTGCACCTGACTTCTACACCAGTAGCGCCCAACCTGACATTGGCGCTGATAACTTACATTTTGTAGGAGGAGATTAATTGACATATTTCCCCCAAGTAAGTCTATGGCACGTTATTGCCATTGAAATTCATTGGGAGCTCATGAAAATATTGTTGTAGTACAAAAAGTACAATTGCTATCAATTTTTTTTTATCTCAAGCAACCTAATCCAGATCAGTCTACACATTATAAAGTTTGAATTTCATTTCTAGCTTAAATGGTGCACGAGGAGTAGCGTGCAAAATAATAATAAGTAGTAGTTGTGTGGTTATGGTCTGTAGATTGTGGTCAGTCGTTTTGTTCAGCGGTTGTGGTCAATAGTTATGAGGTTGTGGTCAGAAGTTATTTGGTTGTGGTCAGTAGTTGTGGTCATTAGTTGTGGTCAGTAGTTGAGGTCAGTAGTTGTTTGGGTGTGGTCAGTAATTGTGTTCAGTCATTGTGGTCAGTACTTGTGTGGTTGTGGTCTGTATGGTTCAGTAGTTGTGTGGTCAATTTTTGTGTCATTATGGTCAGTGGTGGTGGTCAGTAGTTGAGGTCATACGTTCTGTGGTTGTGGTTAATAGTTGTGGTCAGGAGTTGTGGTCAGTTGTTGTGTGGTTGTGGTCAGAAGTTCTGTGGTTGTGGTCAGTAGTTGTGATCTATTGTTTGTGTTCAGTAGTTTTGGGATTGTGGTCTGTAGTTGTTTGGTTCAGTTATGGGGTCAATATGTGTGTGGCTATGGTCAGTAATTATCGTCACTCTCTTCACTCTCGTCTTAATTGTTGCCCTCTGCTCTGTGACTATCCATATGGCTCTGTTTGGGCTGCTCAGTGATGATACAGAGAGCTATTAGTAGATGTCAACTACCCACTTTTTGTCGATCTAAACTCTGAAACTCTGAACTTTTTATTGGTAGAAACAATTCCTAATCTGCTGTATCCAATCAAAGGGGTACAGCCCGCCCTCCTCTTTAGAGACAGGCAAACTAGCCAGTTGAGTTGCTTAGAGGACAGAGCATTATCCTGAGAAGGAGGACGGAGCTAGTGAGCACTAGAAATCTCTCTATCCTTGTAGGTCGCCCAGACCGGGGAAGCATTCAACATTGTTGCGCTAGCTGTTCAGTCCAAATCATGGGAATTTGTCGAGCTATGAAGACATTTCAGCGAGGCAAGCATTGCTAGGCAACAGTAGCCTTGACAACACTGCTCCGTTATGGTTAAACCACGTGTGAGAAACATGCTAACATGAAGTACATTGTGCTTTAATACTAATGAAATACTACACTCTGACCCACATAACTTCTTTGCTAGATTTATGATAGTGTTGTTAGACAAAGCAATGAAGGTGAACTTCAGAACATGATGTAGTTTTCTTAGAATTTGTAGCTGTTGATGGTAAGTAATGAATCTGGTAGCTTCTGACATGACTTACTGTATCTAGAAACAGAGCAGTTGATGGGTAACTAAAACAGCTAATAAGAAGAAGAAGTAGTATGTCGAAGATTGAAGCTGGGGCCTTTGCTTCCCAAGCCCCACAATAATAATAATAACTAGACGGTAGTAATAGAGTTATAGTAAATGAAACAGTCCCATAACAGCTTATTATTAATGATATCACATGGTCTAATGATTTGCTGCTGATACTGTAAATAGGCATAACACAAACTCATCTTTACACTATTGTCTTTCTAAGTTAAATCAAACTCTTCACCCTCCATCATCCAGTTAGGCCTAATTTAAATTATGGAATTCTGGGTTGAGTAAAACACTCAAAACCAAGCCCATCATTATCATATTTCCCAATGTGTTCTATGGCAGGTATATTTTTTGAATTGGTTGTTTCGGTACATGTTTTTGCATGTAGATTGATTGATCTTATGCTCCGCAAAGATAAATAACATGCATTTTTCTAAACTAATCGAATGTGTTAGTAGTTTTTAATGCACCCGCTACTGAAATGGCTGTTCCAGTTTAGATGGCTTAGGTAGTCTCATTTATCAACCTTCCTGACCCTAGCAGCCATTCTGAATGCAGGTTGTGATATTAACTTCTTCAGGATTTATTTGAACCGTTAGTTAACTAGGCAAGTCAGTTAAGAACAAATATTTACAATGACGGCCTAGGAACGGTGGGTTAACTGCCTTGTTCAGGGGCAGAACGACAGATCTTTACCTTGTCGGCTCAGGGATTCGATCAAGCAACCTTTTGTTTACTGGCCCAACGCTCTAACCACTAGGCTACCTGCCACCCCTATATGGTTCTACTTAGCACCATTAATAATGTAAAACACATTTAAGGTATTTAAATGTGCATTCTACTCTGTTTTATTGTTGAAATTACAGGAAAGTCTTACAGTGTATGAGTGACGCAATGTAATTTCAAAATGTTACACAGGTTACACAGGGCTTTATGTACACAGTATGGTTGCTTTAAAGTGTTTCATTTTGGACTCAAATCTCTCTCCGCAAGGATGGTTTCTGAGTACCTATGTATTTGTGGGCAACCTACCCAGTCAGATGGCCCCACTCTCCGCCAACACACACACAAAAAGAAATCCAAACATCAGTTCATGTCTGCTCTCCCCATGTCTGCACGGGATGAAGTTTTCCCCGTAAACCAGTGACGGTTTCCCCTTCTAAATCTGCCTCTACTCCCGCATCTCTTTTTTCCATCTCCTCTCCTCGGCTCAGACCAGCTGACTCTCCACATACAGATGATGGATTGTCCCGCCGGACAGTCCCTGGTCATACAGCACAAGGCTGCTGCTTGTTTCTCTTCTCGCCTCTCGAGCCCTGTCTCCCTTTCTCCCCGCGTCTCTAACCCCTCTCTCCTCTCCCTCGTCCCAACAGGGATGTCTTGTGGCTGCGGGCCGTTACTCTGACACCCGCCTCACTGACACGTGGGTAAACAAGCACGGGCCGGCTTGGCGTCGCGCTTTGACAATAAGGGATTCCTCACATCCTCTTGCCGAGGCCCAACAAAGGCTACATTGATGCTGAACTCCAGTAGTAGGTAGGCTACGGAGGAAAGGGAAAAGAGAGAAGAAGAGGTGCTGTGGTCACCGTTGTGTCAGGTCATTTAAAATGAAACAGTATGGCCTCTTGTGCGACAGCTCCAAAGATAGAGGATGGTCGTTACAGATCGTCCTTTTTGCAGTCTTGCAAGTGATCACATCTCATAATGCCTGGAAGAGTGTAAAACATCCCAGGGAACTACATGCATGTGTTCGCAATCTTCTGAGATGCATAGAGCAACTGCAAAGAAGACAACCTGCAAAAACTATTGTATTCTCGAGGTCGACCAATAATGTGCATTGATGTCCGAGGGAATATTCAGAAAAACTCAAACCAAATAAAAGGTTTTGCTTTTTGGATTTACGGCTCTTACGATTCATACTTTTTCTTTTTGATACTTAAGCACATTTAATATCAGGTACTTAAAGACTTTTACTCAAGTCGTATCCTAATGGTTAGACTTTCACTTTTACTTGAGTCATTTTATGGGAAGTTATCTTTACTTTTACTCAAGTATGGCTTTTGGGTACTTTTTCCACCACTGGTTGTGGGTGAACAGGGAGTACAGGAGGGGACTAAGCACAGGTTTGCATTTGATGGCTTTTTGTCCTGTAGCCTTCACAAAGTGAGTACCTAAGTTAATATTTTATCATCAAAATGTAATTCTTTATGCCAATTTTTTTGACGATACCATACTACGACTGCTACTGTAACCTAACACATTGGTCTGAAACCCCTCGTTTGTAGGACACATCGGCAAGTCACCTTATGCTGGCTTGCAAAGTGTTATATTATTCCTATTGGAATCTAGCCAGAATTAGGATATCCAACAATTGGGAACTTTTAATCAACTGAAATCTGGGGTTAGAATGACTGCCAGGGTAGGAAAGATTGATAAATGAGACTACCTAAACCATCTAAACTGTACGCTTGTTTATTCCATGTAACTCTGTGTTGTTGTTTCTGTTGCACTGCTTTGCTTTATCTTGACCAGGTCGCAGTTGTAAATGAGAACTTGTTCTCAACTAGCTTACCTGGTTAAATAAAGTTGAAATAAAAAAATAAAAAAACTGGAAAACCTCATTAACGGGTGGAAACGACTTACAGACTGAATTAGTTTAGAAAAAGTTAGGTTATTTTGTGTAGTATAAGATAAATTAATAAATAAGTGTGCATCCAGAAATATAGATATTAAAACAAACTATTCTAAAAAGCAACCTGGAACAAAGTATGCTGGGAATTATGATAATGAGGCCCCTCCAATATCTTTTTCCCTCTGATAGAGTTAACGGAAATTAACTGAACGCAGTCGAGTATTAACAACGCAATGTGATTCAAATAACACTTCATTTATTCAATGTAGATGGCATCAATTTCAAGCCTACTGGTGTTAACCCCACTAGAATCAACACTCAGATATAACACTCACAACCCTTTTAACCTCAACATCGAGATTTTATTAACACACACGCAACTTTGCTATGTTACTTCAAGATGGCCAAAGTTGCTCCCCTCCTCAAGAAACCAACACTCAACCTCTCTGACGTCAAAAACTACAGACCGGTATCCCTTCTTTCTTTTCTTTCCAAAACACAAAAAATTTGAGTGTGCTGTTTCTGATCCACTCTCTTATTATCACTCTCAGTTCAATCTTCTTGACACTAACAAGTCAGCTCACTCAACTGAAACCGCTCTCCTCTGTTTCACGGAAGCTCTCCGCTCCGCCAATGCTGACTCTGTTCTCGTTCTCCTAGATCTATCCGCTGCCTTTGACACCGTGAACCATCAGAACCAGCTTCCCCCTGAAGCTAGAACAGTCCCTGCCTATCTTCTGAAAACATCTGAAACCTTACCCTCCGCCCACATAATAAAAAGCATGTTCCTACTAGCATTGACTTTACTGATAACTACTTTACTGAGGGAAAATGTACTTGCTAAGACTGTGATATGTGGTTGTCCCACCCAGCTATTTTAAGACTATGGACTAATTGTAAGTTGCTCTGGATAAGAGTTGGGGCACGATACCAATACCACTCAGTGTCTTCTATTGTGTGTGCGTGCGTGCGTGCATGTGTGTGCACATGTATTACTTCCCAAAACTACACACATTGTAAAAATTGAGGATCACTTGCCGGAGCTGTTCATCTATGGCTCTGGCTCGACATCCTCAACAGTGCATAACTGCACCGGAACTCTCAGCACATAAAAGGGGGTTTATGAGTAGCCATAAAATGTTGATCCTTAAAGGCTTTCCTTATCTGCAATAATATTAGAATTACCTCTACTTACGGCGCCCTATCAGTCTCTTAGCCATACATAACAAAGAGCTGTGCAATAAAGGTGAGAATCTAAGATGATACAATATGATGCTTTTTATATAGTCTCAACTCAAAGTTGGGGAATTGCAAGAGGCCCTAAAGGGATAGTTTACCCAAATAACATCAAGCTGTATTGTAATTTGGTTGAACTATCACTTTAAGGTGATTTAAAATAGGCTGACTGAGAAACAGTTGACATTAGGATGGGAGTCATTTCCATTTCAACTCAGTGAAGTCATGAAATGAACTCTGATTATATTAATGACTTGCAGATTAGGAGAAAAAATATTCTGATTTTTCCTTTACAGGTATTACAATATATAATAATTCATCACATCTCTATACCTACAGGTAAGACCAATGAACAAATGACCATGATTACAGTCTGACTGCATTGATTTAATTAATGTTGACTGGGAGAAAGAGAGTGAGTGTACAAGAATATACTAGACCATATGGTGAGATGTTGACTTAATAAAAGCTGATTTTGAGCCAGTAGATACAAAATGTCCTAAGAGAATGTCTCAGCAGAAGCAGCATACTGCACAGACAAAATCATTGTTATTACAGACAAGGGTGAGTGGCTGGCAACCTGACAAAGAGTGAGATAGACTATTATGCAGTGAAAAGCCTGAGGGCTATGGAGAGTTGAGATGTGTGTCCTTGTCCATCGAGGGAAGAATCCAGAGCCGTTGCTGATACTACTGCTCCACCTGCAGGATCTTGAGGCAACGAGAACATTGTGCACCTCAAGAATGAACAGACCCCCTAGTATAGTAGTAGTTATATAGCAATAAAGTAGTAGCACTATATTTATAGTGCCTTCAAATATACAAATAACTTACAAATGTAAAACCTTATCATTAAGATTGGGTAATCTCAACAAATATTATCATTAAGATTGGGTAATCTCAACAAATATTATCATTAAGATTGAATAATCTCAACAGATATTATCATTAAGATTGGGTAATCTCAACAAATATTATCATTAAGAAGGGTAAAATTACCCAATCTTATTCTCATATAGATTTGGTAAACCTGTGATGGTGTATATATTATATTTAAAATGGAAATATAAGACTTTACTTACTTGGGGAGCATAGGACATCGACTACTCCTCTCCATCACACTCTGGGCTGGGCAGACTTCTGAAAAAACCTTTGCTTCTTTAAGAAAGGTTGAACAAACTGTGCCTGCATTTTAAGAGGGATTAATCAACATATAAGCCCTCTCTTCTAAACGCGTTAATGAACTCGGTGTTGCATATCCAAACTCGGCAATCGCTTTGCATTAATTGATACATTGAATGTAATGGCCAATTAGAAACATTACAAATACTGTAGTATTTCAGTTCAGCTGAACTCGTACACCTCCTCTGTATGATTTTCATCCACAAACAGAATATTCTTTAACATAATTACTCAAACACGGCACTAGTACATTGAATACACATATTTAATATTGTCAAACATGGGTCTGAATTAATTTCCTTCTATTTAAACATGTAGCGCTGTGACACCGAGTAATAGCAAGCTGAAGCACTACGTTAAATATAGATAACATAAATATCTAAAAAATAATAACATATGGAACATAAGTAATAAACCCTCACTAGACTAGATCATTCTCTCTTGGATGCTTGAGAGGATTTAGGCATGCTCTGTACTCTGTATCTGTGATTCACTCATTAAGTGGGGCAATGGTACAGCATCATATCAAATTTGATCCTAGACAGTGTTTTGACTGGATCAGAGTATCAGTGCCAGGTCCAGGACCTGATTACGGTAATGCAATTACCAAACAACAGCTGCGATGGTAACCAGTCACTGCTCTGGAGCGGAATACATCAGTCCAAAATGTACTCTCACGTTTTCCTGCCCCCAAAAAACGTTCCCCTGGAACTCCTTGTAGTTGTTTTCAGGTAGATATTGGACTGTGAACAAACAGAAAACTGAATGAATGTTCTGGGACCTAGTACGTTCACACAGAGTTCAAGGTCCGCCAAATGGCATGGTGTCCTTGATGGACAAGGCAAGGCATGACTCTAAAGTTGTCTGTTATATTATAGGGGAAACTATCTGTGGTTGTGAGCAGTATGGTGACATCTAATCAATTAGGCTCTAAAATGTTATTCAGTAATTTTGTAAAGCAACTGAATGCAAAAAAACAACTTACCTAGTTGAAAACGGCATATGTGGCATCGATATTAGTCAGAAACATTTATTCCAGCGACAAAATTTACCAAAAACTGTAACTGAGTTTTGTGAGATTTATATAACTGAGGTCGTTACAACATACATTAGGATTGGGTTTGGATTACAAATCATGCCCACTTGTGGCACTAACATGAGATGAGACAGCTGGGCTGATTGCGCTCTATCCAAATGTAGCTCCAGACAGTGAATCAGACCTGTCCATTACTCAGCGCCTCGGACTTGGACTTGTTAACATTGGCGACGTGTTGTCTTATGTAATGTTGAAAGAACACTTGGCCCCTAAGTAAACTCGCTCTCGAGTTTGCCACTGCTTTGGGCAAAATGAGAATTGAGGCAATGTGCACTTGTTTTGTAACATGATTCCCTATGAACCACTGCTAGACAGACGCACACTGGTAATAGATAGTGAAGAAATTGTGAAATAAAACTACACAGAAGCACACGTCGCAAATGGCCTGTGACGTGATAAGCTGTTTTAGCTAACGTGGCCTGCCTGCTCAATGTGCCTGCTAGCTACTACTAGTGATTTTGGGCACTGATAAACAGCGTGTAGGAGCTTGTGCTTTATATACAACAGTTTGACAGCTTGCTGATGATGAAGTTGTAGACATGTTCTCAGAAATCTTTCCTGAGCGCAGCCAACAGCAGCTTACTCCATACTGTCCGCAGTGCACTGACTTTTCTTATCATACATGGTATGGCAAGATATTGACTCATTATATATCCTGAGATAGGCTGATGTGGACATCTGATTTTCTCTATATGTATATATATATACACTGCACAAAAAAATAAAGGGAACACTAAAATAACACATCCTAGATCTGAATGAATTAAATATTCTTATGAAATACTTTTTTCTTTACATAGTTGAATGTGCTGACAACAAAATCACACAAAAATTATCAATGGAAATCAAATTTATCAACCCATGGAGGTCTGGATTTGGAGTCACACTCAAAATTAAAGTGGAAAACCACTTTGATCCAACTTTGATGTAATGTCCTTAAAACAAGTCAAAATGAGGCTCAGTAGTGTGTGTGGCCTCCACGTGCCTGTATGACCTCCCTACAACGCCTGGGCATGCTCCTGATGAGGTGGCGGATGGTCTCCTGAGGGATCTCCTCCCAGACCTGGACTAAAGCATCCGCCAACTCCTGGACAGTCTGTGGTGCAACGTGGCGTTGGTGGATGGAGCGAGACATGATGTCCCAAATGTGCTCAATTGGATTCAGGTCTGGGGAACGGGCGGGCCAGTCCATAGCATCAATGCCTTCCTCTTGCAGGAACTGCTGACACACTCCAGCCACATGAGGTCTAGCATTGTCTTGCATTAGGAGGAACCCAGGGCCAACCGCACCAGCATATGGTCTCACAAGGGGTCTGAGGATCTCATCTCGGTACCTAATGGCAGTCAGGCTACCTCTGGCGAGCACATGGAGGGCTGTGCGGCCCCACAAAGAAATGCCACCCCACACCATGACTGACCCACCGCCAAACCGGTCATGCTGGAGGATGTTGCAGGCAGCAGAACGTTCTCCACGGCGTCTCCAGACTCTGTCACGTCTGTCACATGTGCTCAGTGTGAACCTGCTTTCATCTGTGAAGAGCACAGGGCGCCAGTGGCGAATTTGCCAATCTTGGTGTTCTCTGGCAAATGCCAAACGTCCTGCACGGTGTTGGGCTGTAAGCACAACCCCCACCTGTGGATGTCGGGCCCTCATACCACCCTCATGGAGTCTGTTTCTGACCGTTTGAGCAGACACATGCACATTTGTGGCCTGCTGGAGGTCATTTTGCAGGGCTCTGGCAGTGCTCCTCCTGCTACTCCTTGCACAAAGGCGGAGGTAGCGGTCCTGCTGCTGGGTTGTTGCCCTCCTACGGCCTCCTCCACGTCTCCTGATGTACTGGCCTGTCTCCTGGTAGCGCCTCCATGCTCTGGACACTACGCTGACAGACACAGCAAACCTTCTTGCCACAGCTCGCATTGATGTGCCATCCTGGATGAGCTGCACTACCTGAGCCACTTGTGTGGGTTGTAGACTCCGTCTCATGCTACCACTAGAGTGAAAGCACCGCCAGCATTCAAATGTGACCAAAACATCAGCCAGGAAGCATAGGAACTGAGAAGTGGTCTGTGGTCACCACCTGCAGAACCACTCCTTTATTGGGGGTGTCTTGCTAATTGCCTATAATTTCCACCTGTTGTCTATTCCATTTGCACAACAGCATGTGAAATTTATTGTCAATCAGTGTTGCTTCCTAAGTGGACAGTTTGATTTCACAGAAGTGTGATTGACTTGGAGTTACATTGTGTTGTTTAAGTGTTCCCTTTATTTTTTTGTGCAGTGTATATAGTTTCAGGAAACTAGGCGCATGCCTGCCGCGTGTCACTACTTCACAGGAACAGTATTTGAGCGTAAACTTTTTTTGAATCAAAATACATTTTTGGGCAGAAATACCTTCTGGAACTTGTGAACTTTAATGTGCCAACTTCTTTGGGACAGGGGGACAGTATTGAGTAGCTTGGATAAAAAGGGGCCCAGAGTAAACTGCCTGCTACTCTGTCCTAAAAGCTAGAATATGCAGAAAACACTATGAAGTTTCTAAAACTGTTTGAATGATATCTGTGAGTATAACAGAACCCATATGGCAGGCAAAAACCTGAGAAAAAATCCAACCAGGAAGTGGGAAATCTGAAGTGTGTAGTGTTTCAACTCTTTGCCTATCCAAGGTACAGTGGAAATGGGGTCATATTGCACTTCCTAATGCCTCCACTAGATGTCAACAGTCTTTAGAACCTTGTTTGATGCTTCTACTATAAAGGAGGGGGGAATGAGAGGACGAGCCACGAGCTGGTCACGCGCATTCACATGAGAGGTAGCTTGCGTTCCATTGCATTTCTGAAGACAAAGGAATTCTCCGGTTGGAACATTATTGAAGATTTATGATAAAAACATCCTAAAGATTGATTCTATACTTAGTTTGACATGTTTCTACGAACTGTAATATGACTTTTCGTCTGAACTTTTGCCTGGACCTGCCAGCGCTTCGTCAGTTTGGATTGTGTACTAAACGCGCGAACAGAAGGAGATGTTTGGACATAAATGATGGACTTTATCAAACAAATCAAACATTTATGGTGGAACTGGGATTCCTGGGAGTGCATTCTGATGAAGATCATCAAAGGTAAGTGAATATTTATAATGCTATTTCTGACTTTGTTGACTCCACAACATGGCGGATATTATCTTTGGCTTGTTTGGGCTCTGAGGGCTGTACTCAGATTATTGCATGGTGTGCTTTTTCGGTAAAGCTTTTTTGAAATCTGACACAGCGGTTGTATTAAGGAGAAGTGTATCTAAAGTTTCATGCATAACACATGTATTTTCATCAACATGTATAATGAGTATTTCTGCAAATTGATGTGGCTCTCTGCAAAATCACCGGATGTTTTGGAAGCAAAACATTACTGAACGTAACGCGCCAATGTAAACTGAGATTTTTGGATATAAATATGAACTTTATCGAACAAAACATACATGTATTGTGTAACATGAAGTCCTATGAGTGTCATCTGATGAAGATCATCAAAGGTTAGTGATTCATTTTATCTCTATTTATGCTTTTTGTGACTCCTCTCTTTGGCTGGAAAAATGGCTGTGTTTTTCTGTGGCTATGTACTGACCTAACATAATCGTTTGGTGTGCTTTCGTCGTGAAGCCTTTTTGAAATCTGACACGTTGGCCGGATTCACAACAAGTGTAGCTTTAATTTGGTGTATTGCATGTGTGATTTCATGACAGTTAAATTTTTATAGTAATTTATTTGAATTTGGCGCTCCGCTGGCGTCCCACATATCCCAGAGAGGTTAAGAAATGTAGCTTAATTAATTTGATTAATGTTATGGTGTTTCTATTCCAAGAAAAATGAAAAACGAAACCCTCAGTGTTTCCGTTTGGAAAACATGGTGCTGTACAACGTGACGGTCGGGAGTAGGCTACAGTACTAAGAGCATAATATTTCCACACCATAATTGTAGTCTAACCAATACCCAAATGAAGACTCAGTGAAACAAAAATCTCATTGATTCATCAAGACCAGTCCCCATGCTTGTCTCAGAGCAGCGTGAAACGGTGCTGAAATAGTTGACCACATGTGGGTAGGCTATTGCTTCAAATCCTATTGCTTCTATCTTCAATATGCTTTAAATTTCACAATGTCACAAATAATTGAACACACACAATTTTTAAAACCCTGAGAAGGGTAATAGGAGGTGATCTGCACTGCACATTAAACGGACATTCTTATTGCTATATTCCACTCGTTACTGTGTGTGTTTCGATCCTCTCTCTTTCTCTCTCTCTCGCACACACACACGCACTTGCTGTCTTGACCTCTGAATGCTTGGCTATGAAAAGCAAACTGGCATTTACTCCTAAGGTGCTGACCGGTTGCACCCTCTATAACCACTGTTTTTATTATTTGACCCTGGTGGTCATCTATGAATGTTTGAACAGCTTGAAAAAGGATCTAGACTTTATGGCCATGTACTCTTATAATCTCCAACCAGTTTGGATTTAAGTATAACTTTTGTATGACTGACGCCTTTAGTGAGAGGTCTAATGCTTTAATATTTAATCACTTCTGCACTCAATTCATACTCATTATATAAATAGGCCCATGAGCACCTTGATATTGCGGGTGCGCCATACGGCCGTGCCTTATGGGGAAAGGGGGTGCGCCATGCCCCGTGCCTAACGGGGAAAGGGGGTGCGCCATGCCCCGTGCCTAACGGGGAAAGGGGGTGCGCCATGCAGCCGTGCCTAATGGGGAAAGGAGGGATGGAGCCGGTCGGGCACAACCCAGGCGACATGTAGATGCGGGGATCCGAGCTCGGGCGAGAGCCGAAGCCACCCTTCCAAACCTCCTGGCCCAGGACACCGCGCCAAGGGAAGGGAGAAGCAGAGGGCGTGGGCCCCCTACCCTACCCAGTCCTCAGAGAGTCAAAGATACTCCCACCGTTTACCCGTGCTTCATTGGTCTGTTTCGCTTGATGGCCCCCCGATCTGCACTTGTTAGATGGCCCTCCGACCTGCAACCGTTTTCTACGGTTATATATGTGTTCCCTTACTTGTAGTGTATCCTATTGCCCGTTTTACTATCGTCCTGGGCTTATAGATTGAGTCAATCCTTCATCGGATGAACCGCAAAATGTCGGCTAAAGCGATTTAATTCATGAATGCAGTTGAAAGTTTAAAATATTGAGAATTAACATTACAGTTACACACTGGTAGGCTAATCACACAATTGTACAAAATGGTAAGAGAACTGTTGAAGAAAGCTACCCCTCTACATACACATTTCTTTACCAGAATCTCTAAATGAAAATACTGCCAGATCCATAAAACATTTTTGTACAGCAGTAGATCTAATTACATTTAGAGGATTCTAAATTAATATCTAAGGGGCTTTTATACAAGTGTAATGAAGAGGTTAATAATAAAATTGTTTTTAAATGTATGCGTTTATTAAGCAGTCATGCTTGTCTCAGAGCAGCGCGAATTGGTTGACCACAGGCGGGTAGGCTGTTGCTTGTTGGGGGGGATTTTCACACAGTAGCCGGGCTTTGGATAACAGATCTGCTCTCGGAACTCATTAACACGCATTGCTGTGTGTATTTCGATATTTTCTCTCTCTCTCTCACTCACTCACTCACTCACTCACTCACTCACTCACTCACTCACTCACTCACTCACTCACTCACTCACTCACTCACTCACTCACTCACTCACTCACTCACTCACTCACTGCTTGGCTTTGAAAAGCCAACTGACATTTACTCCTACACTCTAAAAATAAAAGGTTCCTGGAGTATCCTGTGGGGGAACCCCTATAAGTTCTTTGAAGAATCCTTGAAAAAGGTTCCTCGAAGAAACCCTTATAATGGTTCGTCGAAGAACCTTTTGGGGTTCCTTTTTTTAAACTCCCTTCATTATAAAAAAATATTAAGTTAGACGGGAGGAGGCGAGATAGGGCTGGACCATTCTAGCCAATGAGGCAGGCCATAGAGATATATTGCGGACTCATCTTTGTATCTGTGCCATTATAGCGTGTGCCATTTTAAAATGGTCAACAACCCACTGGGCACAGACATAATTTCAACAGTTTTGATTTACATTTAGTTGAGTTGTCAACTAACGTGAATTCAACATGAAATCAACAAAACATGTCACCATGTCATTCCCTTAAGTTGATGACGTTTTGCAAATCCAATCAGTTTTCCAGGTTATTAAATTGAATTATTTGTTGAAATTACTTTGAAATAACGTTGATTCAACCAGTTTTTGCCCAGTGGAAGCAGAGGCGTGTTTTCATGAATGCCAATGGAAGCCAAAATATCTCTATTTTTCATAATTTTCCTTAAATTAACAAGAGGCTGAATGTATCTCACCGGAGAAAGCATCCAAATGTGAGAAACAGCGCCCCCTCTGTCTCTGTATGTGTAGCCCACCTATCTGATTCTGTCTATTTTTTTATTTTATTTTACCTTTATTTAACCAGGTAGGCTAGTTGAGAACAAGTTCTCATTTACAACTGCGACCTGGCCAAGATAAAGCATAGCAGTCTAGTCAAAAAGAGTAGGATATGTTTGCTGTCCGTAGCATTGAATGCAAGGGAAGCCAGCGAGCATTGATAAAAAACAAAAAATAATAATATCCAATCAGCATTGAGCTAAACTGAGTGATCTCAACTGTGAATGGTCCTGGCGCACCAATAAAAAGTATCAAGGGAAGCCAGTTTGGATTTGGCTTCACACCAATCACAACGCATCAAATATGAAACATAATTTACAGAAAAAAACTGTTGGAGATAAGGATTTATACTTGCGGTTTTACTTAATTCTCCGTACTGTTCAATGATTATAACGGAGATTCTGATCCAACCATCAATTCATACATTGTACCCCTGGTCTGAGAGGATGGAAGTTCAAGATGTAGCTAGATGTAGTAGGCTAATGTTAACTAGCTGGCTCATCGTTGCCTGTGTCGTGAAAGGAAGTTAGTCTAGCGAGCAAGCAATTTAGCCAGGTAGCCTAGTACAACAAAAAACTAAAAGCGTGTACTGTATGACAGAGTCATAGACCGTTTCGCCAACATGAAACAGTTGGCATTGAGACCGAGTATATTTTGCAAGGGACACCTGGCAAAGGCAGCAATAGGCAATACATTACAAAATGTTAAACATACAGTACAATCAGAACAGCAACACAATCCAGCCTACAGGAAAGATTTACACTTTTCCTGAACAGTATTTTGCACCAGAGTTATAAACTCACTGAGGGGCACTAATACATCAAGACGAGCCATACTTGGTAGACAATTCCATGCTTCTGGTGCACAATACGAAAAGGCAGTCTTGCCTAACTCGGTAACGGCCCTGGGTGCTTTAAGTAGGAACCACCTAGTAGACTGTGTCTGGTATCTGCTAGCGGTGAAGGAAAGCAGGCTAAATATGTAAATAAGGGCTTTGTATATGAACACATACCAATGTAGTTGTTCATCCCACCATTTGATACAAGGTCCAATGGTGGGTGAGTTCATCGACTACAGCTCAGCCTTCAACACCATAGTACCCTCCAAGCTCATCACTAAGCTCAGGGCCCTGGGTCTGAACCACTCCCTATGCAAGTGGGTCCTGAACTTCCTGATGGTCAAGGCTCATCCTATCTAACTACTGCTATACACACCTTTTCTATTCAGATACTGTCCATACTGTCTATACACACCATTATATACAGTGCCTTCAGAAAGTATTCACACCCTTTGACTTTTTCCACATTTTCTTGTGTTACAGCCTGAATTTAAAATTGATTAAATTTAGATTTTGTGTCACTGGCCTACACATAATACCCCATAATGTCAAAATGGAATTATGGTTTTCAAAAAAAAAAAAAACATAAAAAATGAAAATCTGAAATATCTTGAGTCAATAAGTATTCAACCCCTTTGTTATGGCAAGCCTAAATAGGTTCAGGAGAAGAAGAAAAAAGTCACGAAAAAGTTGGTTGGACTCACTCTGTGTGCAATAATAGTGTTTAACATGATTTTTGAATGACTACATCATCTCTGTACCCCACACATACAATACAATCTGTACGGTCCCTTAGTCGAGCAGTGAATTTTAAACACAGATTCAACCACAAAGACCAGGGAGGTTTTCCAATGCCTCGCAAAGAAGGGCACCTATTGGTAGATGGGTAAAAATAAAAAAAAGCAGACATTGAATATCCCTTTGAGCATGGTGAAGTTATTAATTACACTCACTATAAAGATATAGGCGTCCTTCCTAACTCAGTTGCCGGAGAGAAAGGAAACCACTCAGTTACAGAGTTGGCTGAGGATGGCTGAGGATGAATCAACAACATTGTGGTTACTCCACAATGCTAGCCTAAATGGCAAAGTGAAAAAAGGAAGCCTGTACAGAATACAAATATTCCAAAACATGCATGCTGTTTGCAATAAGGCACTAAAGTAAAGCTGCAGAAAATGTGGCAAAGAAATGTACATTATGTCCTGAATACAAAGCATTATGTTTGGGGCAAATATAACACATCCCTGAATACCACTCTTCATATTTTCAAGCATGGTGGTGGCTACATCATGTTATACACTGGAATTGTTAACCAAGATGACATTGAATGTTCCTGAGTGGCTGAGTTACAGTTTTGAATTAAATCGGCTTGAAAATCTATGGCAAGAAGTGAAAATGGCTGTCTAGCAATGATCATTATGCACTGTCCATATTTTAAATGTGTAACTAAACAAAGTGATTGAGTTATATATCTCAACATTTTATCAAATGAAAACAATGTCGAATAAAGTAAAATGGGACAGATTATATTATTCTGCCGTTTAAGATGAACTGTTTGTATGAAGTATAGGTCTAATACTCCTATATTCAAATCAAATGATTATTTGTCACATAGTTCGTAATCAACAGGTGTAGACTAACAGTTAACTGCTTACAGTTTACATTCATCAGGCTTAGGTTTCTGATGCTCCTACTTTGTTGTTATTTCAATTCTCAAATAGAGAACCTAGCGATTTTCCTACCAAATAGTCTGCCGAGGTCCTTCTGGTAGATTACGCAATTTAGATAATGGACTGGGAAAAGATCTACAATGGCAGGGAGGGGATCAACTATAGCTCTAAGGTGGGCAGCTATCCACATAGATACAGATAGATAAGACCTTTACTAACCCTCTCATTGAAATGTCTTTACACATTCTATAAAGCAGACACTTGATGTGAATGGTATTGTGGTCAGAATAGGGAATGAATGGGTAGGTAAAAATAGACGGGCACTGTAGTCTTACAAAAACATAATAGAAACACTTTCTGTGATATGGTTGTTTATAATGCATTATGAATCATTACGATTGCACTTCTAGTGCCTGTTATCACCCCAGAGTGCATCAAAAGACTTTCCATGAGCATAAGAGCTCAAGGTTGCTCAACTGTGACCAAAGTTACTGTATAGGGAAGAGAGATGTACTCATTATATGAGAGTATAAAGTGTGTTTCCAAGTGAGAAACGTTATTTTAAACTTGCAGTAGAAAAGTACAGTCAGTGTGTCAGAAAGGGATTGTGTACATCAAGAGGCATCTATAGTGTCTGCTTTGTGGGGGTGTAGGGAGAAGTTGCCTTTGACGCTGACATTGGTTCAGTTTTGCATGTTCCCCATTGATGGTTAAGGTTAGGATTCGAGAAGGGGAAGCAGATCCTAGATCTATACCTGGTGGAAACTTCACCCCCAGAGCCACTGCAGGGCTAAATATGTGACTGTCCTCAGACTGACAAGCGTCTACTGCCACCTGCAGATCCCTGACTGCATTTATGTTCATATTTGTCTGTCATGAGTCTCAGTGCTACCGTGACGGCATACATTGGCAGCCCAAGAAAAGCTTTGATAAGGTCACAGGAGCATGCGTGCATGCTTGGAAACAAATACGCATTCATTTACATAAACACACTCTCTCACGCACACACACATATACGCACACACTCCCCTCCTATCTAATCTCTCCACAGTGTATTGCTAGCCTGCACTAGTGCATTAGGATTCATATCAAGTTCACTCATTCGAGACCCTCAGTTCGTGAATCCATAAAACGTCGGCTTCCATTTTAATTTTCCCTACAGGGAACACACACAGTAGTAGTCAGCAAAAACAGAGAAAAGACTGCATACCGAAATATGTTTCGCCATTCTCTCTGCATGCTTGAAAGGTAGCAGATGCCAGGAGAACGCTACCTGGCCGAATGCATAGTGGCAAATGTTTGGAGGAGGAATAATGGTCTGGGGCTGTTTTTCATGGTTGAGGCTAAGCCCCTTAGGGAAATCTTAATGCTACAGCATACAGTGATATTCTGATTCTGTGCTTCCAACTTTGTGACAACAGTTTGGGGAAGGCTCTTTCCTGTTTCAGCATGACAATGCCCCCGCGCACAAAGCAAGGTCCATACAGAAACGGTTTGTTGAGATCGGTGAGGAAGAATTTGACTGGCTTGGACAGAGCCCTGACCTCAACCCCATCGAACACCTTTGGGATGATCACCCAACATCAGTGTCCAACCTCACTAATGCTCTTGTGGCTGAATGGAAGCAAGTCCCTGCAGCAATGTTCCAACTTCTAGTGGAAAGCCTTCCCAGAAGAGTGGAGGCTGTTATAGCAGCAAAGGGTGGACCAACTCCATATCAATGCCCATGATTTTGCAATGAGATGTTCGACCGAGCAGGTGTCCACATGCTTTTGGTCATGTAGTGTATTTTTTATTTAAGAACAAAATAATGTATATTTCATCTCTTTGTGTTTCATCATTTTCTACAATGTTGCCGCCCGTAGCATTGAATTCAGTAGCAAGGGAAGCCTTGGCCTCCTTTGATAATTAAACAATTATAATAATAGCCAATCAGCATTGAGCTAAAGTGAGTGAGATCAACTGTGAATGGTTCTAGCGCACCCAAAAAAAGTTTCAAGGGAAGCCAGTTTAGATTTGGCTTCAGACCAATCACATCATAATCAAAAGCAAAACGTCATTGACAGAAAGAAATGTAATTGTGGCATCTCATTGTGTCGTTGTCCTAGATAGCTAAAATCATCCCTTTCCTAAATAGCCATGGATGGATTTGGACTTGTGGTTTTACTTAATTCTCCGTACTGGCCAATGACTATAATGGCAATTCTGATCCCTGGTCTGAGAGGATAGCTCCTGCAGCTCCTGTTTTCTTTGCGACTTGTGGTAACTCTCCGTTGTTCTAAATCAATAGTTGTTTAGTAGTCCGAACATGTAGGAAAGATTAACATACTTTACCATGCTGAAGGTCATTTAACTGTTTGTTACATGCAATATGCCTGGTGGACTTCACCGGACAGATGTTGCTCTACAATTTTGAAATGAAACAAATGTATGAAATAATTTATTCTGACACTGTGTGACTGTTGCCTTCTTATTTTCTCGGCCTTATATATCATGTTGGCATATGCACTAACAGGTTATCGATCAAACAACGCAATTATCACAACACATAATGTAGCTTGTAATTTGGTAATGTTTCCTGGCTTGGGTTCACCAGTGATTTTATCCACCCACCGCTACTGGTCTGTGTGAGTGTACCTTACGCTTTTGTGTGTGTCTGTGTGCAGGTTCTCTGTGACTTTTTTTGAGTGCAGACAACAGACCTATTACCTGGTTCTAACATGCGTCCTTTGTCCAGGTCTTGTCCACATTCTGATTGTGCCCACATTTCCAGACAGGTGTAAACTACTAAAATACACATTGTGGTCTGATTGTGATCAGATCTTCCTTTCCACCTCCGGACATATTTAAGCCTTGTTCACATTGGCAGTTTGAAGTGACTCAAATCCATTTTTTTTGTATACCCAAATAAATCTGGAATTTTCCTGCAGTCTGAACAGTCAAATAGCACATGGAATCGGATATTGCAAGCCATGGATCTGGATATTTTAAGCCACAGATACAATTCTGATTCCAGGCCATGTGTCTGAACGGTCAAATCTGATTTATTTGCCCTCAAGTGGTTTTCAGACTGTTATTTGACATATGTTGTTGTTTTCTTCTATCACAGCCATTAAACTTTGTAACCATTTTAAAGTCAACATTGGCCTCATGGTGAAATCTCTGACTGGTTTCCTTCCTCTCCGGCAACTGAGTTAGGAAGGACGTCTGTATCTTTGTAGTGACTGTGTGTATTGATACACCATCTACCAATAGGTGCCCTTCTTTGCGAGGCATTGGAAAACCTCCCTGGTCTTTGTAGGTGAATATGTGTTTGAAATGCACTGCTCAACTGAGGGACAGACAGTATGTTTGGGGTACAGAGATGACGAAGTCATTCAAAAATCATGTTAAAAACTATTATTGAAGATTTTTACTCCTGGACTTATTTAGGCTTGCCATAATTAAGGGGTTGAATAATAATGTATCCCTGAACAAAGGGGGGGGGGGGGGTTAAAATCAAAAGTAACAATCTGTATCTGGTGTGGCCACCAGCTGCATTAAGTACTGCAGTGCATCTCCTTCTCATGGACTGCACCATATTTGCCAGTTCTTCCGGCTAGTGGCCGGAGACTTTAATGCAGGGAAACTTAAATCAGTTCTACCAAATTTCTATCAACATGTTAAATGTGCAACCAGAGGGAAAACAATTCTAGATCACCTGTACTCCACACACAGAGACGCGTACAAAGCTCTCCCTTGCCCTCCATTTGGTAAATCCGACCACAACTCTATCCTCCTGATTCCTGCTTACAAGCAAAAATTAAAGCAGGAAGCACCAGTGTCTTGGTCTATAAAAAAGTGGTCAGATGAAGCAGATGCTAAACTACAGGACTGTTTTGCTATCACAGACTGGAACATGTTCCGGGATTCTTCCGATGGCATTGAGGAGTACACCACATCCGTCACTGGCTTTATCAATAAGTGCATTGAGAACGTCGTCCCCACAGTGACTGTATGTACATACCCCAACCAGAAGCCATGGATTACAGGCAACATTTGCACTGAGCTAAAGGGTAGAGCTGCCGTTTTCAAGGTGCGGGACTCTAACCCGGAAGCTTACAAGAAATCCTGCTATAACCTGCGACGAACCATCAAAATGGCAAAGCGTCAATACAGGGCTAAGATTGAATCGTACTACACCGGCTCCGACGCTCGTCTTATGTGGCAGGGCTTGCAAACTATTACAGACTACAAAGGGAAGCACAGCCGCGAGCTGCCCAGTGACACAAGCCTACCAGACGAGCTAAATTACTTCTATGCTCGCTTCGAGGCAAGCAACACTGAGGCATGCATGAGAGCATCAGCTGTTCTGGACGACTGTGTGACGACTGTGCGATCACGCTCTCAGTAGCCGACGTGAGTAAGACCTTTAAACAGGTCAACATACACAAGGCTGAGGGGCCAGATGGATTACCAGGACGTGTGCTCCGGGCATGTGCTGACCAACTGGAAGGTGTCTTCACTGACATTTTCAACATTTCCCTGATTGTGTCTGTAACACCAACATGTTTCAAGCAGACCACCATAGTCCCTGTGCCCAAGAACACAAAGGCAACCTGCCTAAATGACTACAGACCCGTAGCACTCACATCCGTAGCCATGAAGTGCTTTGAAAGGTTGGTAATGGCTCACATCAACACCATTATCCCAGAAACCCTATGCCCATTCCAATTTGCATACCGCCCAAACAGATCCACAGATGATGCAATCTCTAATGCACTCCACACTGCCCTTTCACACCTGTACAAAGGGAACACTTATGTGAGAATGCTATTCATTGACTACAGCTCAGCGTTCAACACCATAGTACCCTCAAAGCTCATCACTAAGCTAAGGATCCTGGGACTAAACACCTCCCTCTGCAACTGGATCCTGGACATCCTGACGGGCCGCCCCCAGGTGGTGAGGGTAGGTAGCAACACATCTGCCACGCTGATCCTCAACAATGGAGCTCCACAGGGGTGCGTGCTCAGTCCCCTCCTGTACTCCCTGTTCACCCACGACTGCATGGCCAGGCACGCCTCCAACACCATCATTAAGTTTGCAGACGACACAACAGTGGTAGGCCTGATCACCGACAACGACGAGACAGCTTATAGGGAGGAGTTCAGAGACCTGACCCGGGTGGTACCAGAATAACAACCTATCCCTCAACGTAACCAAGACTAAGGAGATGATTGTGGACTACAGGAAAAGGAGGACCGAGCACGCCCCCATTCTCATCTGCCTTACAACAGGCCAACAAGCCCTCAGTCCAGCCTCTCCCAGCCTATTGTGGACAGTCTGAGCGATTGTGGGATTGTGTATTCTTGGTGTAACTCGGGCAGTTGTTGTTGCCATCCTGTACCTGTCCCGTAGGTGTGATGTTCGGATGTACCGATCCTGTGCAGGTGTTACACGATCAGCCGTCCGTCCTGTCTCCCTGTAGCGCTGTCTTAGTCGTCTCACAGTACGTACATTGCAATTTATTGCCCTGGCCACATCTGCAGTCCTCATGCCTCCTTGCAGCATGCCTAAGGCACGTTCATGCAGATAAGCAGGGACCCTGGGCATCTTTCTTTTGGTGTTTTCCATAGTCAGTAGAAAGGCCTCATTAGTGTCCTAAGTGTTTAGACCTTTTACAGTGAAGAACTGTGAAGTTATTTGGAGTTTTACAAATTATCTTTTAAAGACAGGGTCCTGAATAAAGGATGTTTCGTTTTTTGCTGAGTTCTTGTAATAATTCCACTTTGACATTATGCGGTATTGCATGTAGACCAGTGATGGAACAAATCACAATTTAATACATTTTGAATTCGGGCTTTAAAAACCTAGGGGTGTTAGGGGTGTTAATACTTTCTGAAGGCACTGTATGTCTAATTACCAGATTTCATTGTTTTCCCCCATCGACTCAAGATGAGTGGTTTTGAGCTCTGGAAAGAGCACCACTGTTTTGGTTCAGTGCAGTTAGAAAGCACTAGTTGCCACTACTGTAGAAAATGAAAATGCACCTGCAAAAGAAAAGTGTTTATCTATTTTGTTGTGCTGTTCTTACGTTTGTATCGTTGTTTCATGTCCGATGGTGTTGGTCCAATGGGTTTGTTGCATATCATTTGAGCTGCGGGCACCACAAGCAAATTCATTCTGTCATTTCACTTTGACCGTCAGAAAATGGTTTCATTCAGTTACAAAAGTAACAGTCCCGGCTGAGCCCCAATATGCTTCATATTTACAATGTAGCCAAGCGGTGTCAGTAGGCACCGAATGAAAAAGCACTGGATATTTGTATCTCAATAAAACAGGTCTGCTTGGCTTGGTAAGTAATGTCGACCAAATAAGCAATTTCTACCCTCTTCGTATCCATTATGTACGGTACGCTGCTGAGACAAGTTCATTTAAAACCTTTAAAACACTTCAAACAACAGAGCCAGAACAAATCACCAAATTTTGCCGACACAATAAAAACATTTAGAGGCTGCATATGAGTAGCTGGTGACTATTTATTTTGTATGACTTTATGAAAGAAAAGGTTGGAGACCCCTCCTGCTCTAGCCCAAACTGTTCACATATGACCCATATTACCGGTCCTACGTTTCATTATTTCTATTGCAGATTCAGGGCCGCAATTGATGGATATACTGTATTGGATGAATTTGACGATTTAATGATCATAATATTATTTTGATGACAACGTAATCAGTGACCAAATTTAAATGCAAAACTCGAGTTTGCATTTTCAAGTTGACAGTTTTCGTACAATGCCCTACCAGATAACACTGCGATATTGAGAAATAAAATTGATAGAAGATCAATCGAAGTTCAGTTTTGTAACTGTACTACATGACAGTGATCGCATTATTTCTGACAAACAAAGATGATGTGTAATTTGTTGATGATGATGTAACTCTTTGATGATGTGTAACTTAATGTGTAATTTAACTATGTTTTTTCTTAACATACCAAGTACAACATTCGAATTAAAATCCTTTTTGGGCTATATATTATCCCACCCATTTTCAATTTAATGTCCTCATTGTCACGGATCCCTCCGGAACTTTTCATTAAGCACACCTGGCCCCTATTCCCAGTGATTCGTAATTGTATAAGTGTGGTTTACCAGTGTTCCCATGTCCGTTGGTGGTGTGAGTACCTATGCGTTGGTGCAGCTGTTATGCTGCGTGCTATTTATAATGTGTATTACGGGTATCGTGTCGTTCAACGAGGTTTGGGTACAGCCCAGTGTTTTTGTACGCATGTTTGTTTTGGGAGTATTACATTTTTGGGGAGTAAACCCCTATTGTGTATTCCTGCACCTGTCTCCAAAATCCTTTATACCAACGTGACACTCTTTGTCATGTTGTATCCTGGCCACATTCTTAACAGTTTGGCCTGTCAATTGATCACTGTGGGTGGGATTGTCAGGGAGAAGAAGGATATTAGTGTCTTGGATCAGAAAACCCATCGGTATCTGGCACGACCTCCATTTGCCTCATGCAGTGCGACGCATCTCCTTCACATAGAGTTGATCAGGCTGTTGATTGTGGCCTGTGGAGTGTTGTCCCACTTCTCTTCAATGGCTGTCCAAAGTTGCTGGATATTGGCGGGAACACACTGTGGTACATGTTGATCCAGAGCATCCCAAACATGCTCAATGGGTGACATGTCTGTTAAGCATGCAGGCTATGTGTAACGTCTGCTTCCAGCTCACACTCTCAAACACATAGGTCCCCTGAACGCAGCTCACTCTAGAATCCAATCAACTGAATTCTGATCACCTGTTCACACACCTGTATGTCATTTACACACAATATTTAGTTCAGTTCTTTGCACCCCATCATTGTGAGGTATTGTTTGTTTTGCTACACATTCTATTCGGAGCTCTGTTTATTTCCATATTAGTCCTCCTGTGTATCGTAGTTTTTGGCCCTCCTCCTTTTTCCCTGCCTGTACTGTTACCTTTTTAGATTCCCTGTGTATGACCTTCTGCCTGTCCCTGGAACCTGCTACCTGCCTCCTCCTGTGGTCCTTTACTAAACAAACACCTGCTGCGTCCTGCGCTTGAAACCAGCACTCTGTCTCCCATCATACTTATTATAGAATACCTCACCAAAAACTACAGATGGATTCAGCGGAGCTGCAGCTACATCTAACTCGACAGGAGGAACGAATCGATGAACTCTGTGACCTCCTTTGCCAGTCCATTCCTGTTTCACCAATATCAGGTGCCACAGTCTCCTCCCGTTCATCTCCCCCCATATCCATGCCTAATAAATACGACGGCTCCCCAGGGAAATGTCAAGGATTTCTCATGCAATGTAACCTGTACATAGACCATCACCCCGCTGACTTCAACTCTGACAAAGACAGGGTGGACTTCGTCATCTCCCTACTCACAGGCAAAGCTCTGGATTGAGTCACAGCCCTGTGGGCCGCTCAAAGTTCTGATCTGTCCTCTGAATCACGTTTCCACGCCCTCTTCAAGGAGGTGTTCGACCATTCAGTTGCAGGTCGTCACACCGGGGACCTGTTATGTGAGCTGCGACAGGGCCGTCGCTCCACCACTGAGTATGCCCTTGAGTTCCGCACCATGGCTGCCGGCAGTGGATGGAGTGAACCAGCTCTCCTTGTCTACCGGAGGGGTCTAAATCGGGAGTTACATACCAAACGTCAGCAAACAGGTAACACAAACAAAAAACGATTCATGCAGAAGCGGGGAACAGAGCTGGGGAACTGACAAATATAGGGGAGGTAATAAACAGGTGATTGAGTGAGTCCAGGTGAGTCCAATATCGCTGATGCGCGTGACGAGGGAAGGCAGGTGTGCGTAATGGATGATAGGAGTGCGTGATGCAGGGCAGCCTGGCGCCCTCAAGCGCAAGGGGGGGAGAGCGGAAGCAGACGTGACACATTTGCGGTTCTCTAACTGCTTTACACATCTGAGGCCCAAGCAGATCTTGTCTGCTAAATGAACTAGTGTAGCCCACAGCTATTTGGCATAGCCAGATCAGGAGCTAACAGAAGGACAACTCAAAAGTATGCTATTCTGTTCTTCAGAAATAGACTACATTTTCTTATCATGTTTCTTATAAATAAATAATGGATTTATTGTGAAGGTGTAGGCTATATAACATGGATTGATTAGACTTCGTGAAATGTAGATGTTCTAAAGGTCTGCATTAGTGACTTGTTAGGCTATGTGTGGAAGCCAGGAGATGCTAAATGTGTTTGTTAATTAATGGTCAATTACCGTGAGACTGACAGTTATTTGCGTGACAATCACCGGCTGACTACATTTTGTGACCGCCACAGCCCTAGTTGTGTCAATGCCAGGCTGTAAAATAAAGTGTTACCAAATGATCCATTAATCCTACATTGTTTCATAAAAACGACTAAATGGCCTAGGACTGCGTTTCCGAGAAAGTGTTTCCCAAACTGTTCATGTTTCTCATGATCCTAGGCAGGAGGGGGAATTTAGAAGGGAGGAGGAGGTCCTAGGGTGGGGTATTCATAAGGGAAATAGTTTGTACTTATTAAATAGTGAGATAAGAGTCAGTAATGGTGACACATTCTTTGACCCAGTAAATCTATTAAGAAATAAATGATCAGAGAAAAGCTTTAGAAAAATCACCAAAGCTTTATTTTCCCTTTCACATGAATTGTCATTCAAAAATAACTTGACATTATATTATACAAATACTAACTGTAAAAAAAAATCTAATACAAGATTTATGCTGCCATCATATAAAATGAAGTCCCTTGAGCAGTATCTTCAATAAAGTACCTCATACTGTGAAATTATTACAAATGATTATCGTTTCAGTCAAAATGTTCCAGTGAAATGACTTTTCTGACTGATCCAAAAATGTCCAAACATCCAGCTGATGAGACACTAAGTCAGTAGCTGCTACTTGATATGGCCTTGTTTCATTAATGATTTCTTTACAACAGTACCAAACATGGTGCCTTAACGCTCACTGGAAACAGAAGATCATCTTTATTCCAGAAACTACAGAGCGCTGGACGCTCTTTAAACATTCTCTCAGTTAACTTGCAACATATTTTTGATTTGCTTGGAGGTAGTCTCGTCATTCAGATGTTTTGTTGTGTACCTGAATGTGAAGAAAGAGAGTACAGTCTGAGCATCTATCCAAAACAACACTAGTATTACCTAAAAACAATATTAACATTAGATTGCAGCTAAATGGTTTAAATCGTCTTATTAACATCCACATATTTGCTCTGAAGAATTGCTGAGTAATTTGATGTCCTGATGGAAAGGTCTGGACTCTAGGGTAAGATAACATAGATAAGAAAGCATTTTATTGTCTGCTTCACAGGAATGTGCCTCATAAATAAACTCCTTACAGGACATAAAAATAGATAACATACAACATACAAAAACATATGGCGGGCAGGGGACAGAACAGAGTGGCTTAGTCGGTGTAAAATATCATCACTTCTGGCGAAACAGTGTTCAAGGACAAATCAACAACATGCTAGTATAGTAGTGGCCTGAGGGCACACACTTAATGTGTTATAGCTGCTGCCTTACCAGGAACTAACCGGGATCCTTGATAAATACAAATACAAAACACAAACAATGTAATATAACATGGGTGGACAACTTCAGTCATGGGTGGCTGCAATGCCAAACTCTTACACATCTGATTAATCTAATCATGGTCAACTTTGAAGAGCCATACATTGGTTGATTACATGAGTCAGGTGTGTTAGTGTGGCCCTTTAGGGCTGAAGTTGTGACCCCTGTCATTGAAAAGGAATTTAACATGTAGTTAGCATGTAAGTACAAACACGCTATTATACATCTGGACATTGGGCATCTCCGGCGCGGCCCACGCTTGGATTGCGTCCTACCTGACAGGTCGCTCCTACCAGGTGGCGTGGCGAGAATCTGTCTCCGCACCACGTGCTCTCACCACTGGTGTCCCCCAGGGCTCTGTTCTAGGCCCTCTCCTATTCTCGCTATACACCAAGTCACTTGGCTCTGTCATATCCTCACATGGTCTCTCCTATCATTGCTATGCAGACGACACACAATTAATCTTCTCCTTTCCCCCCTCTGATAACCAGGTGGTGAATCGCATCTCTGCATGTCTGGCAGACATATCAGTGTGGATGACGGATCACCACCTCAAGCTGAACCTCGGCAAGACGGAGCTGCTCTTCCTCCCGGGGAAGGACTGCCCGTTCCATGATCTCGCCATCACGGTTGACAACTCCATTGTGTCCTCCTCCCAGAGTGCTAAGAACCTTGGCGTGATCCTGGACAACACCCTGTCGTTCTCAACTAACATCAAGGCGGTGACCCGTTCCTGTAGGTTCATGCTCTACAACATTCGCAGAGTACGACCCTGCCTCACGCAGGAAGCGGCGCAGGTCCTAATCCAGGCACTTGTCATCTCCCGTCTGGATTACTGCAACTCGCTGTTGGCTGGGCTCCCTGCCTGTGCCATTAAACCCCTACAACTCATCCAGAACGCCGCAGCCCGTCTGGTGTTCAACTTTCCCAAGTTCTCTCACGTCACCCCGCTCCTCCGCTCTCTCCACTGGCTTCCAGTTGAAGCTCGCATCCGCTACAAGACCATGGTGCTTGCCTACGGAGCTGTGAGGGGAACGGCACCTCCGTACCTTCAGGCTCTGATCAGGCCCTACACCCAAACAAGGGCACTGCGTTCATCCACCTCTGGCCTGCTCGCCTCCCTACCTCTGAGGAAGTACAGTTCCCGCTCAGCCCAGTCAAAACTGTTCGCTGCTCTGGCACCCCAATGGTGGAACAAACTCCCTCACGACGCCAGGTCAGCGGAGTCAATCACCACCTTCCGGAGACACCTGAAACCCCACCTCTTTAAGGAATACCTAGGATAGGATAAAGTAATCCTTCTAACCCCCCCCCTTAAAAGAGTTAGATGCACTATTGTAAAGTGGTTGTTCCACTGGATATCATAAGGTGAATGCACCAATTTGTAAGTCGCTCTGGATAAGAGCGTCTGCTAAATGACTTAAATGTAAATGTAATACATTCAAGGTGGCAGATAACCACAGCATGTATAGGAAAGAGATGCCACTTACCTGAGAGCGTTTAGCAGGCCTTCCACACTGCTTTGAGGCTGATCCTTTAAGACTTTGATGCACCCTTTCATCTATACCAAAACAAAGTCAGTTACACATTTATGGTTCCATATGTCAGTGTCCCTGTATGTATTCCTGTGGGATCCCTAGGAGGTGCACATTTTTGTTTTAGCCCAGCAGTAACACACCTGATTCAACTAACCATGGGCTGGTTGTTAGTGGATTATTTAATTTGTGTTGTTGGACTAGAACAACGTTTCCCCTCCCTGGTGATACAACAGTGATATATTACGTCGCTTTTCAGATATGACAATGTCTGGGGCTGTGTGTATTACGCACCTCAGAGTAGGAGTGCTGATTAAGGATCAGTTTGGCCTTTTAGATCACAATGAATCAGATTACATAGACAGGGGAGACCTGATCCTAGATCAGCAGTCCTACCCTGAGACGCTTGATACATACGGCCACAATAAATGTCATAAGAACTCTGTTAACGCACCTCGATCTTGGAGGACTTGACGAAGGCTCCAGCAGGGTGAACATAGTCATAAAGAATGATCACTCCCACCATCACACGCAAACAGAAGGACACAGTATCCTCGCTGGCAAAACGGCTACGGTATTCCCTGTGGACGCACACACACACAAACACGTGTGCGCAAAGACAAAAAACAAACAGCATTTTTAGATAATGTTTACTGTTCAAAGAAATGAAACTTCAAAGCAGATGCAACAAAGCAGACAGACTTCATGGTAGAAAGTACAGTACAGAATCATTTGTGATCTGATTTTCTGAATGTCACAGAGGGGAAAATAAATTGGATTAGAAAAGAGGTCTGTCTCACGGCGTTTCCAGCATGACTTTGCATACGCTGGCCATCGTGCACAAGCAGTCCGTTGTGTTTTCAATGGGTAGATCTGTGTTCTGGTCAAATCAACAGAAAACACCATCTTATTGACACAGCTTTTATTACCATTTTCATTGATGTTTTCCTAAAGCAAAACAGCCCTAAACGGTGCAATTTTATTTGACTGTGCGATACTGTTTAAAGAAAAACTGCTGTACGATAAGCCAGAAGATGAGAATAAACTACGTAGATAACACATTTTGCCATGTCTGTTTTCCATGATCACTGTCAAAGAAACGGATACTGTAGCTCCCTCTTTATCTGTATCAGAGACAGACGCTGCCCTGATCCATGACATTTGGCAAATTACAATTCAACTGAAGTCAACAAGTTGTCCAGTGAACTGCCTATCCATGACTTTCACACTATGAAATAGGAGCTATTATTCTTAATCAATGTAACGCTTTTTCACTTACGTCTGAAACAAACTTTGTTGTAGCGTCGCTTAGCGTTTTCAGCATGGGCGTGGCATTGGCGTAGAACAGAGACATCCGATTGGCCAGCTCGTTGTTGACTTCGTTCTCCTCCTCTGCCTGAAAGCAAAAGAGTTGGGCCAGGATTTAATCAGATCAGCGGTAACCCGTGTTAGCAGACAAACACGTAGCTTTTTTCCCCGGCGGTGTCTGAGATGTAACTGCGTTAGAGCTGTCAAATCGGTGACAGCATGGCTGCTCTTATGGTCATTGTCACAAAACCACACCGTCCTTATAACCCACAAGAGTTACAAGTTCTAAACAAGAAAGTCAGGCTATCTAGAAATAATGACACTCAAATGTAAAATCATTAAAGAAACTAATAAGGATTTCTATCAGCCTAATTGAGTACATCATGCATTCCTGTGTTCAAACTTGTAATGTGGCTGCATGGGATTTCTACTAATGCGACTCAGTGAATCCAATGGCAATGTCCGCGATAAGTAACGTAAGGGGCCGCTTGTGTATTTGACAGCTCTAATGTAGTTACACCTCAGACACCGCCTAAACAACAGCAATGAAAAGCTATGTGTTTGTTGGCTAACATGTGTTACGGCTGATCTAATTGAATCCTGGCCTTGGTGTCTTTCAAACAAAAATAGAATTGAAAGAAGTATACAATAGGATTAGTGCTGTTAGGATGTTAGAAATGTTTTATCGTTCTTTAAAAAGTACTTTTAAAAGTGTTAATATAACACCATACTTCACAAGAAGGCCGGACGGAAAAACACCAGCATCAAAACCTATGGCTATATCCTTAAATATTGCAATTTACAAATATTTAATTTAGTATATCATTTCAAATTCGTATGCAAAATACAGTTGAAGTTGGAAGTTTACATAGACTTAGGTTGGAGTCATTAAACATATTTTTTATGTTTGGAGGAAAAAGGAGGAGGCTTGCAAGCCGAAGAACACCACCCCAACCGTGAAGCACGGGGGTGGCAGCATCATGTTGTGGAGCTGCTTTGCTGCAGGAGGGACTGGTGCACTTCACAAAATAGATGGCATCATAAGGCAGGAAAATTACGTGGATATATTGAAGCAACATCTCAAGACATCAGTCAGGAAGTTAAAGCTTGGTTGCAAATGGGTCTTCCAAATGGACAATGACCCCAAGCATACTTCCAAAGTTGTGGCAAAATGGCTTAAGGACAAAAAAGTCAAGGTATTGGAGTGGCCATCACAAAGCCCTGACCTCAATCCTATAGAAAATTTGTGGGCAGAACTGAAAAAACATGTGCGAGCAAGGAGGCCTGCAAACCTGACTCAAACCAGCTCTGTCAGGAGAAATGGGCCAAAATTCACCCAACTTATTGTGGGAAGCTTGTGGAAGGCTACCCGAAACGTTTGACCCAAGTTAATTTAAAGGCAATGCTACCAAATACTAATTGAGTGTATGTAAACTTCTGACCCACTGGGAATGTGATGAAAGAAATAAAAGCTGAAATAAATCATTCTCTCTACTATTATTCTGACATTTCACATTCTTCAAATAAAGTGGTGATCCTAACTGACCCAATACAGTGATTTTTTACTAGGATTAACTTCTTGCGACTACAGGGGGTGCTGTTCCGAATTAGCATTTTGTCGTCTCCAAATTAAACTGCCTAGTACTCAATTCTTGCTCGTACAATATGCATATTATTAATTATATTGGATAGAAAACACCTTCTAGTTTCATACAACGTTGAAATTATGTCTGTGGGTGACCCAGAAAAATTTCTACAGCGAAATCCATGACAGACAGTGAAAGGTCTGAGAGCGAAGCTCTGGTTTCAGATCAGTTTTTAAGGTCTCTGTCTATCCTATGGCACGACACGAACTGCACCCGCCTTCCCCTGGATGTCAGTAACCAATGAGAAGTGGAATGGGCCTTCTAGGTAGCTCTCAGAGGTTATAAAACACCAAGGAGTGAGAGTAGCCCCCCTTTCGACGCAAGCCCTTACGCAGGATGGGACCTCCGGACGCCATTTTCACAGGCTCGGTTATCAACTTGAAATGTATCCGTCTGTAATTTAATTCGATATAGGACTTAGAAACATCATAAGGTAGTTAATTTAAACCGTTTTATAGCAATTTATATCCGTTTAGTGCGATTCTGAGGAATTTCTTTGTCGTGCACTTTCTAGCTTTGGGAACGTTTCGCGGTCTCGGTCGTTGTTAGTGGACATTTCGAAGGACAGAGGACATCTATCGACCAAAAGACGTTTATAACATAGAAAGGATACATTGCCCAAGAATATGATGGAAGATCAGCTCAAAGTAAGCAATATTTAATATGATAAACCGTGTTTCTGTCGAAATATTTTAAACGCATACATCGCCATTTTGTTTTGTATAGCTTCACTTGGCCAACCCTGTATTGAAAAGTAAGGATAATTTTAAAAATGTAAATCAGCGGTTGCATTAAGAACTAATTTGTCTTTCGATTCCTGTCAACCCTGTATTTTTTAGTCAAGTATATGATTAGCTTTTAATTAAACTAGATCACTCTGATAGATGACGTCAGACATATTGAGGCTTGATTTCCTAGTATTTTCATTGTGTAACCACGGTTTTGTATGGCTAAATATGCACCTTTTCGAACAAACTGTATATGTATGTTGTAAAATGATGTTACAGGAGTGTCATCGGAAGAATTCTGAGAAGGTTAGTGAAAAAATTAATATCTTTTGGCGGTGATTACGTTATAGCGCTCTTTGGCTGGAATCGATGCTCTGGTAACGTTTTCACATGTAGTATGCTAACTTATCGATTTATTGTGTTTTCGCTGTAAAACGCTTAGAAAATCTGAAATATTGTCTGGAATCACAAGATCTGGGTCTTTCCATTGCTATGCTTTGTCTATTCTTATGAAATGTTTTATGATGAGTAAATTGGTCATACACGTTGCTCTATCTAGTAATTCTAGTCGATTTGCGATGGTCGGTGCAATTGTAAACTGTGATTTCTACCTGAAATATGCACTTTTTTCTAACAAAAACTATCCTATACCATGAATATGTTATCAGACTGTCATCTGAAGAGGTTTTTTCTTGGTTAGTGGATATCAATATCTTAGTTGAGCCGAATTGGTGATAGCACCTGAAGGAGTAAGAAACTGATGGAGTTAGAATAGTGGTGTATTTTGCTAACGTGTTTAGCTAATAGATTTACATATTTTGTCTTCCCTGTAAAACATTTTAAAAATCTGAAATGGTGGCTTTATTCACAAGATCTGTATCTTTCATCTGGTGTCTTGGACTTGTGATTTAATGATATTTAGATGCTACTATCTACTTCTGAAGCTATGCTATCTATGCTAATCAGTGTGTGGGGGGTGGGGGGTGATCCCGGATACGGGGTTGAGGTTCGGTAAAGGTTAAATGTCAGGAATTGTGAAAAACTGAGTTTAAATGTATTTGGCTAAGGGGTATGTAAACTTCCTGTTTCAACTGTAACTTGTGAAGTTTGGGCAATTCATTCTATCAAAACTGTAATAAGACGTTACACAGTCAGCACACTATTTGCTGTGCCGTTCTGCATGCATTCTACATGGCACTTTACATGCGCTCCTCTGCCTCATTACATAGGCCCTCAAGTAATTATTCCCCAGCCGCAGGGGCTCTTAATTGGAGACACAAGGTCAATGATCCCCCTGTCTCGTCAACGCCCATGGGGCTTTCCCTTTGATCAATGGGAGGATGAGGTGACTAATGTACTACTGTTAGAATCCATTTACCGTGGGTATGTTTAACTGTGTGTGTGTGTATATACAGTACCAGTCAAACGTTGATATGAAAATGTATGCACTCACAAATGTAAGGCGCTCTGGGTAAGAGCATCCGCTAAATGACTTAAATGTAAATGTACACTCACGGCAACATTGTTGATGCGCATGCGGTTGAGGGTTCTCCTGTAGTAGCTGAAATCATTCTGGATGGCAGGGTTCGTCATCTGTAATAGAGGGTGCAAATGTCAACACGAAATCACACATGATTATCTTCAATGTCCCACAGTGGGGAGTTGAGGAGGGATTGTGGCAATTTGAAATCCAGTTATTAGTACTTAGCCTGTTGTACTAGCCTATCTCCTAGCCTGTAGTCCCTGTGCCCAAGAACACTAAGGCAACCTGCCTAAATAACTACAGACCGGTAGCACTCACGTCCATAGCCATGAAGTGCTTTGAAAGGCTGGTAATGGCTCACATCGACACCATTATCCCAGAAACTCTAGACCCACTCCAATTTGCATACCGCCCAAACAGATTCACAGATGATGCAATCTCTATTGCACTCCACACTACCTTTTCCCACCTGGACAAAAGGAACACTTATGTGAGAATGCTGTTCATTGACTACAGCTCAGTGTTCAACACCATAGTACCCTCAAACTCATCACTAAGCTAAGACTCCTGGGACTAAACACCTCCCTCTGCAACTGGATCCTGGACTTCCTAACGGGCCGCCCCCAGGTGGTGAGGGTAGGTAGCAACACATCTGCCACATCCTCAACACTAGAGCCCCTCAGGGGTGAGTGCTCAGTCCCCTCCTGTACTCCCTGTTCACCCACGACTGCGTGGCCAGGTACGACTCCAACACCATCATTAAGCAGACGACGCAACAGTGGTAGGCCTGATCACAGACAACGATGAGACAGCCTATAGGGAGGAGGTCAGAGACCTGGCCGGTTGGTACCTGAATATCAACCTATCCCTTAACATAACCAAGACTAAGGAGATGATTGTGGACTACAGGAAAAGGAGGACCGAGCACGCCCCCATTCTCATCGACGGGGCTGTAGTGGAGCAGGTTGAGAGCTTCAAGTTCCTTGGTGTCCACATCACCAACAAACTAGAATGGTCCAAACATACCAAGACAGCCGTAAAAAGGCTACGACAAAGCCTATTCCCCCTCAGGAAACTAAAAAGATTTGGCATGGGTCCTCAGAGCCTCAAAAGGTTCTACAGCTGCACCATCGAGCGCATCATGACTGGTTGCATCACTGCCTGGTACGGCAACTGCTTGGCCTCCGACCGCAAGACACTACAGAGGGTAGTGCGTACGGCCCAGTACATCACTGAGGCTAAGCTGCCTGCCATCCAGGACCTCTACACCAGGCGGTGTCAGAGGAAGGCCCTAAAAATTGTCAAAGACCCCACCCACCCCAGTCATAGACAGTTCTCTCTACTACTGCATGGCAAGCAGTACCGGAGCGCCAAGTCTTGGACCAAAAGGCTTCTCAACAGCTTTTACCCGCAAGCCATAAGACTCCTGAACAGGTAATCCAAAACAAAACCAAACACACTACTGCTACTCTCTGTTTATCATATATCCATAGTCACTTTAATCATATCTACATGTACATACTACCTCAATTAGCCCGACTAACCAGTGCCTGTATTTAGCCTCGCTACTGTTATTATTCACTGTCTTTTTACAGTTTTTTATTTCCTTACTTATCTATTGTTCACCTAACACCTATTTTTTACTTAAAGATTCCACTGTTGGTTAGGGCCTGTAAGTAAGCATCTCACTGTAAGGTGAACACCTGTTGTATTCAGCGCACGTGACAAATAAACTTTGATTTGATTTATTCTCCCTGTCATCTTCTCTCCCTCTTTCATTCTCTCCGTATCATCTCATTCATTTTATATCTCCATCACTTTCTTTGTCTCTGATCATTTTTTGTTAAATAACACTTAATACCATTATACAAAAAAAATGACCACAGTGGAGATTTTAGTGATTCATCCTTACTATTCCCTCGTGATCTCAGATTTCTTGTACTCTTTCATTCAGAATATCGTTATTTTCTCCCTGCCAAAATAATACTAGGCGGAGGAATGTGCATTTGAAAGGAGTTGAGGATACTGACGACCACAGACTAAAACATGGAAACTCTTCTTACCAGTAAAATATATAAACCATTCCCAAAAAACGTTCTGCGCTTACCTCTATCGTGAGGTTAAAAACAAACTTGACAACTATCTCTTCTCTTTCGGCTTCCTACTCATGAAATGTGTCTTCCGCGTTGAACCCAACCCCTCTGAATCAGAGAGGTGTGGTGGGCTGCCTTTATCGACATCCACGTCTTCGGCGCCCGGGGAACAGTGGGTCAACTGCCTTGCTCAGGGGCAGAATGACAGATTTTTACCTTGTCAGCTCAGGTATGAGCATTTAAAAGGGATCAGAGATAAACATTTTAAAGAGGTGGAGGGTATAAAATCAAGGAAGAACTACCCTCTCCCCTCTCTCTCTATTCCCCTTTCTTTTCATTAATAATCCTAAAGGTCAAAGACAGAGAGAAAGAGGGCAACTTGAGCTGAAGGGCAGAAAGGTGGTTCTCATATCCATAGCAGTGTTGTTGACAGTCAGAAGTCTGGTACATGGGGAGGTTGGTAGAGGTGAGTCAATCTACAGTACCTTCAGAAAGTATTCACATCCCTTGACTTTTTCCACATTTTGTTGTTACAAAATGGGAATAAAATGGATTCAATTGTCATTTTTTTGTCAACGATCTACCCAAAATACTCTGTAATGTCAAAGTGGAAGACAAATTCATGAAAAATAAAACACTACTAATTCTTGATTAGATAAGTATTCAACCCCCTGAGTCAATACATGTTAAAATCACCTTCGGCAGCAATTACAGTTGAGTCTTTCTGGGTAAGTCTATAAGAGCTTTGCACAACTGGATTGTACAATTTGCACATTATACTTTTTAAAATGTATTCTTAAAGCTCTATCAAATTGGATGTTGATCATTGCTAGACATCCATTTTCACTTCTTGCCATTTCAAGCAGATTTAAAACTGTAACTCGGCCCGTCAGGAACATTCACTGTCTTCTTGATAAGCAACTCCAGTGTAGATTTAGCCTTGTATTTTAGGTTAAGCAGTGCTCACCAGACACTGCTTTCAACCAGTGTAAGGTAGAAAGCAGAATGAACCATGTTTTCCTCTAGGATTTTGCATGTGCTTATCTCCATTCCGTTTGTTTTTTTATTCTGAAAAATGATCTAGTCCTTAATGATTACAAGCATACCCATAACATGATGCAGCCACCACTATGTTTGAAAATAAGGAGAGTGGTGCTCAGTAATGTGTTGTATTGGATTAGCCCCAAACATAACACGTTGTATTCAGGACAAAAAGTGAAATACTTTGCCACATTTCTTGGCAAAAACAGACACAGTTCGCCAGCACCCAGCAGGTGATCACTTTAAACACACAAGACAACAAACGATAGGACAGCCACTAGCTGCTTTTAGCCATTGGTTGTTGCAGTGTGTCCAACATTTAAAGAGCGCTGCGGTCTAACTAATGAGAATACCTGAAGTATGAATGGCGCCGGAGAAGATGGCTGACGTTTTACGTGCTCCTAACCGAATGTTATTTTTTTGTGGTTTTTATGCGTTGTTTGTAACTTATTTTTTAACTTATTCTGTACATTACGTTTTTGCTACCATCTCTTATGACCGAAAATAGGTTCTGGACATCAGAACAGCGATTACTCACCACGAACTGGCAGAAGCTTTTTTTTCCTTTAACGAGTCAGACGAGCCCGACGTGAAGGACATACTGCTTTCCCGGGAACAGGTGCAAATCCCCATCATTTGCGTGAAGAGAAGAAGGAGAAAAAGAGGACGGAGCTCGGGCTGCCTTCTGAGAATTCGTAGGTGATCGAATAAACCCCCACCATTCTACATGCTAACATGCAATCATTGGAAAATAAAATAGACGACATGCGAGGAAGATTAAACAATCAACGGGATATTAAAAGCTGTAATATCTTAGACTTCACAGAGTCGTGGCTGAACGACGACATTATCAACATACAGCTGGCTGGTTATACGCTGTATCGGCAGGATAGAACAGCGGCGTCTGGTAAGGGGGGATGGACTATGTATATTTGTAAACAACAGCTGGTGCACGATATCTAAGGAAGTCTCTAGGTTTTGCTCGCCTGAGGTAGAGTATCTCATGATAAGCTGTAGACCACACTATCTACCTAGAGTGTTTTCATCTGTATTTTTCATAGCTGTCTACATACCACTACAGACCGATATTGGCACTAAGACTGCACTCAATGAGCTGTATTCCGCCACAAGCAAACAGGAAAACGCTCATCCAGAGGCAGCTCTCCTAGTGGCCGGGGACTTTAATGCAGGGAAACTAAAATCAGTTTTACCAAATTTCTATCAGCATGTTAAGGGAAAAAACTCTAGACCACCTTTACTCCACACACAGAGACGCGTACAAAGCTCTCCCAATGCTGTCGGGGGTACGCCAAATAAAAATGTGATTCATATATATTTTTTTTAAATAAAAATAAAATCTTCACATTTTCTAACAGTCCATTTAGATTTTCCAACGGGGCTATACATTTTGGTGAGTTTTTTTTCTTGCCTGAGTAGCCTCGTTTCACTGTCAAAATAGAAATTAAACCATCTAGTGTTCAGCGAAATAACAACACAAGGTCAAATACCGGTAGCCTAGTCAAATAATTAACCTCCAATCACATTAACCGTTACTCTCTCACGGGAAACCATCACTATTGCACAGACATTTATAGGCGAAACATGACAATTTGAAAAATAAGCTACGGGATTTTTTTTTGCAAGAATAATGACTACTTTCGAGTAGTAAGAGATGTATAAAAAGAAGCGTCTTATATTGTGAGCTACCGAGTGGCTAGGATAGGCAAGCTCCATACTATTGTGGAGGACTTAATTCTTCCTGCTGCCACGGATATGGCTGGGACAATGCTGGGGGAAAAGGCCCAAAAAACTATACAGACAATCGCTTCATCAAACATCACTGTTTCACGATGCATCAGTGACATGACAGGAGATGTTTAAAAACAATTAATGCTTCGCATACACGCCAGTGAGTTCTGTGCGTTACAGCTGGATGAGTCAACAGACACGGCGGGCCTGGCACAGCTCCTGGTATATGTCCGTTACGTTTATGGGGGGTCAATTAAGGAAGACATCCTCTTCTGCAAACCACTGGAAACCAGAACAACATGAGAGGATATTTTTTAAGTACTGGACAGCTTTGTGACATCAAATGGACTTTGGTGTTCAAGATGTGTTGGTATCTGTACTGATGGCGCAAAAGCCATGACAGGGAGACAGAGTGGAGTGGTAACGCGCGTGCAAGCAGTTGCTCCCGATGCCACTTGGGTACACTGCAGCATCCACCGAGGCTCTTGCTGCCAAGGAAATGCCTGACATTGTTAAAGCAAGGCCCCTGAACTCTTGTGTATTTTCTGCATTATGCAATGATATGGGCAGCGACCATGTAACGCTTTTACAACATACAGAAGTGCGCTGGTTATCAAGGGGCAAAGTATTGACACGTTTTTTTGAATTGAAAGATGAGCTTAAAGTTTTCTTTACTGACCATCATTTTCATCTGGGTGATGTTTTTTCTTGCCTGAATGATCTGAATCTAGGATTACAGGGACTCTCAGCAACTATATTCAAAGTGCGGGACAAAATTGAGGCAATGATTAAGAAGTTGGAGCTCTTTTCTGTCTGCATTAACAAGGACAACACAGAGGTGTTTCCATCATTGTATGATTTTTTGTGTGCAAATGAACTCAAGCTTATGGACAATGTCAAATGTGATATAGCGAAGCACCTGAGTAAGCAATTACACAGGTACTTTCCCGAAACAGACGACACAAACAACTGGATTCGTTATCCCTTTCATGCCCTGCCTCCAGTCCAATTACCGATATCTGAACAAGAGAGCCTCATCGTAATTGCAACAAGCGGTTCTGTGACAATTGAATTTAATCAGAAGCCACTGACAGATTTCTGGATAGTGCTGCGCTCAGAGTTTCTTGCCTTAGCAAATCGCGCTGTTAAGACACTGATGGCCCTTTGCAACCACGTACCTATGTGAGAGTGGATTCTCGGGCCTCACTAGCTTGAAAACTAAATACAGACACAGACTGTGTGTGGAAAAGGATTGAAGAGTTATGAGAGTTATGTGCATCTTTTCAAGCACACCCTTCTCATTAACCTGTGTTTTGAGTTAATCACCATTTGTTATGAACAAATAAGGTTTTATATGTAAGATGGCTAAATAAAAAGCAAATTTATTGATTATTATTATATTATTATTTGTGCCCTGGTCCTATAAGAGCTCTTTGTCACTTCACACAAGCCGGGTTGTGACAAAAACTCACACTCAATCTTATGTTTAATAAATGTATCGTATAGTGTGTGTGGCAGGCTTACAATAATGGCAAAAAACAACATTTGAGAGTGCTCTTACCCTGGTGCTAGAGGGGGAACGCAGCTGGAGGTTGAATGTTTGAAGGGGTACGGGGCTATAAAAAGTTTGGGAACCACTGCCATAGAGAAAGAGGTAGGTGAATTAAAATAACTTGGTTCATTGGAAATGGTAGATTGTTAATATTTTGTGGTAGCCAGGCTCAGCAAAAGAAGATTCTGAAAATGGAAAAGCTTAATGGGAAGAAGATTAAAAGCCAGGTCCTTGGTGCTTATGCTAGATTGAGAGGAGTCATCACTGGAGTTCCAATATCTATGTCCATTAGATATTAAAGAAAATGTGAAAGGAGGCAGAATGATTGAGGCCAAAAGGTTGATCAGTAGGAAAGAGGGACAAAGAAGTGAAAGCTTATCAGTGATGCTGAGGTTTTAGAAGGAATTGACTGGAAAAGTACAGAAAGGATTCCTTTGTTTCAATTTCAGAGAATTTGTCCCATCCCCATTGCGGTGTTATAAATGCCAAAGAATAGGCCATGTAGCTGCTCAGTGGAAAGGAAAGAAAGGATGTGTGGAGGGGAACATGATTACTGTGACTGTGGAAGCAATGTGAAGGTTAAGTGTTGTAATTGTGGGGGGGGACGTAGTGCAGCATTTGGTGGATGCCAGGTACAGAGAGAGTATAGAATGGCCCAGAGATATAGAAACAATCATGATGTATCATACGCAGAGGCTGTAAGACAGATTGGTGTAACTACTAGGCAGACTCATGGAGCTACTATGGCTGCTCCTGTAGTAAATGGATCTACTGTTAGACTGATGGAGCTACTATGGCTGCTCCTGTAGTAAGTGGATCTACTGTCAGACTGATGGAGCTACTATGGCTGCTCCTGTAGTCAGACTGGTGGAGCTACTGGTCCTGGCATGGTTTGGAGGCCTGTTCAGAAATCTGGTGCTCATGAATGTGCGCTGTCAAAGGACACTTTGACAATGAATAAAGTTGACTTCATATCTTTTATTGGTAAGGTTATCAATACGACTCGGGTTGTGGAAAGCAGAATTGCCAGGTTGAAAGTTATTGTGTAGACAGCAAAATATATATTGGGGGTAACAGATGTTACTGTTGAAATGGTTGTTGACATACTAAACAATCCTATGGGTGTGTTTCAGCATGATCGAGATAACGTTTCATGGGGTAGGATGGTTGGGGTGGGTTTTTTGGGGGAGGGGGAGGGTGTGGTAGAAGTTAGCAGGCGATTTATTTGGTTTGAATTTTATTACTGTCACGACTTCCGCCGAAGTCTGTCCCTTGTTCGGGCGACGTTCGGCGGTCGACGTCACTGGTCTTCTAGCCATCGCTGATCCCCCTTTCATTTTCCATTTGTTTTGTCTTGTCTTTCCACACACCTGGTTTCAATCCCATATATTACATGTTGTGTATTTAACCCTCTGTTCCCCCCTATGTCCTTGTCCGGTATTGTTTATTGTAAGTGCTTGTGCACGTTGCGTTCTGGTGTGTACCCATTTGTGTACCCGGGTTATGTACCCGGGTTATGTACCCATTTATTATTGTTCTGTATCCAGTGGGTTCTTATTATTAAGCTGAGCCGTTGGAAACACCGTTTTTGCTCTCCTGCGTCTGACTTCTCTGCCGCCAGTACGCACCCCTTACAATTACCAAGGTAGTACAGAATTGAGCAGATCATGATTGCTCGTACATTCCAGCACAGTAGGTGGCGGATAGCACTTAAATGACTGTTTGCGGACATTCATGATATCATAGAAGAAGAAGAATGGGGAAATGTTTGAAAACTTTAAAATAGTTCAGTAATTGTTCTGTTAAAACCTGTTCCACTGCGCTATTTGCCTGGAAAAGGGGAATTACTGGACACATAAGCACTTCCATTGAACAACAAGGAGCCTATCAGATTGCATGTTGCACTGTTGAATGTATGTCCTGCTCTTCCCATTAGATAATAATGTCCCATTGGATAATAAAGTCTTTTTTTTGCGTATTTGCCTTTTTGGGGAAATAACTCTTAAGAACTGAATTTAATTTTTTTTGCGAATCTTGGATTGAAAGACATTTTTGGTTGGACTAAATATCTTTCTGTCTTTGACCATTGAACTTTAGACTATTGCCTTTGATTTGATTTGAAAAAAGCCCCATTGCATCAATTTTGAGTTGGTTTATGATTGCTGTTGCTGATCTATTGCTGCTTTATCAAAGCTTTAATATGATGCTTTAAAGTGGCAATCAGCAGTAGAAACAATAACAAAGCGGCCTCCCCACCCCTGTTTCGGTAAAAAGCTGAGGGATGGGGCTAGAAAAATGTAACCACTCTCAAATTCATTAGCGCAGCTATGGATGCAAGGACTGAACATCCATGATATCACAATTATAGTTTTAACCATGTTTTGAGGCTATATGATGTTTGTTTACATTTCCTTTGTTTAGAAACATTGGAGTAAAATAAGTTATATTCTTCAAGGATCAGTGGGTAATATTAATTTCTAAGTAAAAAAAATGGCTGTAGCAACTGCTTATTGCCCCTTTAAAGTAGCCAGCAGATTCCGAACCTACCGTTACACTTGTTTACGCTGAGCTGCACTGGGATCGGAATTCAATCATGGTTAGATTAAGACACCGCAGAGCCGGCGCGAGATATGGCTCGGAATATATACCTCAATCCAGGGATGAGAAATTGCGTTGTACTTCGAATTGTCCCATTATACAACCTGTTACACCGGAAAGATTGAACAACTACTAGTTTTTACGGAACGTTGCCCTTTTCTTCCTCATGCTAGCTAGCAATAGACACAGAAGCCATAATATAATGTAACGTCACGTTGAACAACAAAGAAGCTGATTGGCTGACACTGCCATTCCACAATGACGGCATTGGCTACTGCTAGCTAGCATATGGATTTTTTTTAAATACAATTTCCAGGATAAACTAGCAGTATTTCATTCTTCTAAATTAATCAGTTTGGATATGGGTGAAACATGTAGTACAGTGGCATATCCCATCCCTGCATTGAGGTACGTTTTTCAAGCCATATTTTGCACTGGCTCCGCTGTGGCTTAATCTAACCATGATTGTGTTCTGACCCCAGTGCAGCTCGGTGTAAACAAACGTAAACGTAAGGTTGGAATCTGCTGGCTAACATTAAAGGTGCTTTGCTTTTTGTTGGGGTTGTGCATATTTTTACTTTCTCTAAATTGCAAATAGGTCTAGGGGTCAAGCTATTGCTTATAAGTGAACAGGGTGAGTGGAGGGCAATGCTTCCTTGCTGTTACCTGTGTCTATTCACCAGGTACTACTTAGACTGACCAAACGAACGAAAATCTGTACATTTCAACACAAAAAAAGTCAGACATCCATACATTTGTTATCGACTAAGAGTTGTGGCAGCATTGGATGTTGTTACAGGGAGGATATCCTGGGGAAGGTAAAAGGCTACAAATTGCCACAATCACTTCTCACATCTCCAGTGTGATAATTGATATGTGGTGAGCATTCTGATGCAAACCTTCCCCTTCATTTACTCTCATAATTGAAAGCTTTTTGGAGTGTAAGGAAAAGCATGTTATTATTTACTTGACATTTTCATTTTAAGTGTACATTTAAGATAAATGATAAGGAGATTATTTCATAAAAACAAAGAAGGAAGAAGCACTATGCATATCTCGCTCATTGGAGGGGGTAGAAGTACCTTGAGCTCATCGAAGCGCAGGGTGAAATGCAGAATCTCTGCAAACTGTCTAGCCAATGCCTGCTCCTGCTCCAGATGCTGGGTGGGACTGCAGCGAGCGCTCGTCAGAGCCTTCAGGAGACCATGCAATGACCCCTCTGTATCAAAGAGATGGGTGGGATGGAAGAGGGGAAGAGAGAGAAAGAAGGGAGAAAGAGAATGAATGGAGAACAAGATAATGGGGGGGGTGAATGGTGAAAAGGAGGGAGAGAGAGAGAGAGAGTAAGGGAAGAAAACAGGGGGGTATAATGGATAAATATAGAGGGGGAGAGAGGAAAATAGAGGGTAGAGAGGGCGGGAGACCAGGTGAAAGAGAGGGGAAAGTGGGAGATAGAGAAATTACATGGAGGGATTAGAATGAGCATATGCAGGTCAGATGGGATGAATGTGATCAGGATAGATGGACAGAGGAGGTGGAGGAATAGATGGAGGGGCGTAGCCAAGGAGGGGTAAAACGAGGGGAAGATGCAAGTGAAATGAGAACTTGGAGAGGTGGATTAGAGATGGAGGGAGAGTGAGACGCAGAAGTGGATAGTGGGATAGGCGAAAGTAAAACGAGGACATGGAGGAGTGTAACAGGAAATTATAAATATGAGAAGGAGAGATGGAGCTACAGTAAAAGGGAATGGAAGGATGGAGGAGAAGTGAAATAGAGCGGTAAAGCTAGAGAGGGCAGGATAGTGAAAATGATGCTGTCAGTGAAAGTTGTCAAACATTGTAGGCAATAAGTAGACAGTTCAACTTCATGGGAATGAACTGCAATTCAACAAAATTACCATTGACCACCAATGACCATTATTCTGTTCTCAGAATTACAGTGGAATTGACTCAATCCCTTTCAAAATGCTGCAGAAAATCCTGACAATATTTCATTGTCCCTATCAAATAATAATGGTAAGAGAAAAGACTTGATCCTAGCTGCTAGCTAAACTATAACATTGGTCTTTGAGGAATGACGTACATGTGCTCCCTACAACGGGCGGTACTGCCTTTACCAAGCTGTCAATCATTCGCTTATTTGACTCAATGACCTTATCACGCTCATTTTGATGTAGGAAGCAAATGGCTTCTTTTGGATAAGAGTAACAACCGTATGCAACAATGGACAGTGCAAGGTAAACCCATTGACTCAGTGGCCTCACCTGAACTATGAAAAAGAGGAGGGACATCAGACACTTGAGATCTGTTAATGAGTTTTGACACGTTGAGTTTTGTTTGAGCGCTCTTTCGTTAGGTAGAGGAGATTCCATTGGTCCTTTCTTTGAATTAATGTCTGATTTAGACCTGGAAACCCGTTTTTTAATAGACTTCCTATAGAAGCAATGACCTTCATTTATAAAGAACCAGTGGACCCTCCTCTACCTAACGAAAGAGAACTCAGCTAAAAGTCCAGACTACTACATTGCAGACTATGCATTGCATCAACCAATTGTTGTGTGCCACGTCATCGGCTGCGCGGTCAGGCTTCATATTGCAATATCTTATCTGATATGGTTAGCTGATATGTTAAACAACTGTCCAGGTGTTGTGAGATCTGGCAGGTGTCTACAATTTAGTCAGCCTGAAACTAGGCCATAAAGGCGTCTGAAGAACAGTCAAGGGCTTTTACTTTTTAGCAATAGTTTTATGTGTAAATCCAACATACTACAGCCCTAAAGTTTTTTTTTTTACCCCCTTTTTCTCCCCAATTTCGTAGTTACAGTCTTGTCCCACCGCTGCAACTCCCGTACGGACTTGGGAGAGGCGAAGGTCAAGAGCCACGCGTCCTCCGTAACACAACCCCGCCCAGCCGCACTGCTTCTTGACACAATGCCCGCTTAACCTGGAAGCCAGCCGCACCAATGTGTCGGAGGAAACACCGTACACCTGGCGACCGCGTCAACGTGCATGCACCGGGCCCGCCACAGGAGTCGCTAGAGAGAGATGGGACAAGGACATCCCGGCCGGCCAAACCCTCCCCTAACACGGACGATGCTGGGACAATTGTGCGTCGCCTCATGGGTCTCCCGGTCGAAGCCGGTATTGAACCAGGATCTTTAGTAACGCAGTTAGCGCTGCCATGTAGTGCCTTAGGCCGCTGCGCCATTCGGGAGGCCTATACCAAAAGTTGTTTTAACAGTCAATAACTATGAAAAGCCCCCACCAAAATAGTGCCTTGGATGAGGATCGTAAACGAGACAAACAACCCAACTATCGGGGACTCTATATTTTTAATGCCCCTGTCTCGGCACTGGCATTGCAACACAAAATTCTGGAACTCTTGTGGGAGACTAGCTCCGAGATGCCGCTCATCTGCGCAGTGGCTTGATCTCCAGAGAGTCGCGCTGTTGGACGGCGTTTAGACTTGATCATACCATGTGTCGCAGTTAATTAGGTCATGGCCTAGTTCTTCAACGTTAGTGTAACCCCTTTCTTTCAATCTATTGCAGTTGGTGAGTGTCTTTCCTCGAGGCCAAGTAATAAGACTGCGGCTGGGATTCAACAGAGCAGTGTAACGTCCATCAGATGGACGGTGAGAGACAGCCCTCCCTCCAGACTGACCATCAGATGGACGGTGAGAGACAGCCCTCCCTCCAGACTGACCATCAGATGGACGGTGAGAGACAGCCCTCCCTCCAGACTGACCATCAGATGGACGGTGAGAGACAGCCCTCCCTCCAGACTGACCATCAGATGGACGGTGAGAGACAGCCCTCCCTCCAGACTGACCATCAGATGGACGGTGAGAGAAAGCCCTCCCTCCAGACTGACCATCAGATGGACGGTGAGAGACAGCCCTCCCTCCAGACTGACCATCAGATGGACGGTGAGAGACAGCCCTCCCTCCAGACTGACCATCAGATGGACGGTGAGAGAAAGCCCTCCCTCCAGACTGACCATCAGATGGACGGTGAGAGACAGCCCTCCCTCCAGACTGACCATCAGATGGACGGTGAGAGAAAGCCCTCCCTCCAGACTGACCATCACATGGACGGTGAGAGACAGCCCTCCCTCCAGACTGACCATCAGATGGACGGTGAGAGAAAGCCCTCCCTCCAGACTGACCATCAGATGGACAGTGAGAGACAGCCCTCCCTCCAGACTGACCATCACATGGACGGTGAGAGACAGCCCTCCCTCCAGACTGACCATCAGATGGACGGTGAGAGAAAGCCCTCCCTCCAGACTGACCATCAGATGGACAGTGAGAGACAGCCCTCCCTCCAGACTGACCATCAGATGGACGGTGAGAGAAAGCCCTCCCTCCAGACTGACCATCACATGGACAGTGAGAGACAGCCCTCCCTCCAGACTGACCATCACATGGATGGTGAGAGACAGCCCTCCCTCCAGACTGACCATCAGATGGACGGTGAGAGACAGCCCTCCCTCCAGACTGACCATCACATGGACGGTGAGAGACAGCTCTCCCTCCAGACTGACCATCACATGGACGGTGAGAGACAGCCCTCCCTCCAGACTGACCATCACATGGACGGTGAGAGACAGCCCTCCCTCCAGACTGACCATCACATGGACGGTGAGAGACAGCCCTCCCTCCAGACTGACCATCACATGGACGGTGAGAGACAGCCCTCCCTCCAGACTGACCATCAGATGGACGGTGAGAGACAACCCTCCCTCCAGACTGACCATCAGATGGACGGTGAGACACAGCCCTCCCTCCAGACTGACCATCACATGGACGGTGAGAGACAACCCTCCCTCCAGACTGACCATCAGATGGACGGTGAGACACAGCCCTCCCTCCAGACTGACCATCACATGGACGGTGAGAGACAACCCTCCCTCCAGACTGACCATCAGATGGACGGTGAGACACAGCCCTCCCTCTAGACTGACCATCGGATGGACGAAGAGACAGCCCTCCCTCCAGACTGACCATCAGATGGACGGTGGAGTCAGCCCTCCCTCCAGACTGACCATCAGATGGACGGTGAGAGACAGCCCTCCCTCTAGACTGACCATCAGATGTACAGAGAGACAGCCCTCCCTCAAGACTGACCATCAGATGGACGGTGAGACACAGCCCTCCCTCTAGACTGACCATCAGATGGACGGAGAGACAGCCCTCCCTCCAGACTGACCATCAGATGGACGGAGAGACAGCCCTCCCTCCAGACTGACCATCAGATGGACGGAGAGACAGCCCTCCCTCAAGACTGACCATCGGATGGACGAAGAGACAGCCCTCCCTCCAGACTGTCCATCAGATGGACGGTGAGACACAGCCCTCCCTCTAGACTGACCATCAGATGGACGAAGAGACAGCCCTCCCTCCAGACTGACCATCAGATGCAGATCATATAGAAAAATACAAGTTTCAAAATTTCGACCAATCGATTGTTTGAAAGAACCGACTGTTTTGGGTCAAGACAAATCACGAAAAGCACTTCAAAGAAGAGCTGTTTTTTTCGACTTCTTACATCTAAGGGGGTTCTGTTTTAGATATGGAATTAGATGGGAATTATTCTATAATATAGTTGAATATTTTGATTTACAGTGCCCCAGTTGCAGCAAAGAAATTATGAAAAGGTATCTACTGTATTACATAAAATATACATAATATTGATATAATGAAAAGGTCTCTACTGTATTTCATAACATACAGTACCAGTCAAAAGTTTGGACACACCGACTTATTCGGGGGGTTTTCTATATTTGTTGAAAAACAAATGATAGTCTCACTAAGCCCAAACCAGATGTGATAGCGTATTGCTGCTGAATGCTGTGGTAGCCATGCTGATTAAGTGTGCCTTGAATTCCAAATAAATCCTAGACAGTGTCACCAGCAAAGCACCCCACACCTCCTCCTCCATGCTTCACGGTGGGAACCACACATGCAGAGATCATTCGTTCACCTACTCTGCGTTTCACAAAGACACAGCGGTTGCAACCAAAAATCTAACATTTGGACTCATCAGACCAAAGAACAGATTTCGACCGGTCTAATGTCCATTGCTCATGTTTCTTGACCCAAGCAAGTCTCTTCTTCTTATTGGTCTTGTTTAGTTGTGGTTTCTTTGCAGCAATTCGACCATGAAGGCATGATTCACGCAGTCTCCTCTGAACAGTTGATGTTGAGATGTGTCTGTTACTTGAACTCTGTCAAGCATTTATTTGGGCAGCATTTCTGAGGCTGGTAACTGTAATGAACTTATCCTCTGCAGCAGAGATAACTCTGGGTCTTCCTTTCCTGTGGCAGTCCTCATGAGAGCCAGTTTCATCATAGCGCTTGAGGGTTTTTGCGACTGCACTTGAAGAAACTTTCAAAGTTCTTGAAATTTCCCGGATTGACGGACCTTCATGTCTTAAAGTAATTTATCTTAGCTTATTTTAGCTGTTCTTGTCATAATATTGACTTGGTCTTTTACCAAATAGGGCTACCTTCTGTATAACACCCCTAACTTGTCATAACACAACTGATTGGCTCAAACACATTAAGAAGGAAAGAAATTCTACAAATTATCTTTTAACAAGGCACACCTAATAATTGAAATGCATTCCAGGTGACTACCTCATGAAGCTGGTTGAGAGAATGCCAAGAGTGTGCAAAGATGTCATCAAGGCAAAGGGTGGCTACTTTGAAGAATCTCAAATATAAAATATATTTAGATTTGTTTAACAGTTTTTTGGTTACTACATGATTCCATATGTGTTATTTCATAGTTTTGATATCTTCACTATTCTTCTACAATGTAGAAAATAGTAAAAAAAATATAGAAAAACCCTTGAATGAGTAGGTGTCCCCAAACTTTTGACTGGTATTGTATACATATAATTTATTTAATGAAAATATATATTTTGTATTATATTATATAAGCATAATACATCATATTATTATTATAACAATGTCATCTTCCAGTCACGCAAAGACTCAACTTTCAACATGTTTTTTCTCACCCATCTACACACAATACCCCATAAACATGTTTTCAGACATTTTTGCTAATTTATTGAAAATTCAATTCAGAAATATCTCATTAACATAATTATTCACACCCCTGAGTCAATACTTTGTAGAAGCACTTTTGGCAGCGATTACAGCTGTGAATCTTTCTGGGTAAGCCTTTAAGAGCTTTCCACACCTGGATTGTGCAACATTTGCACATTTTATTAAAAAAATTCTTCAAGCTTTGTAAAATTGGTTGTTGATCATTGCTAGAAAAAAAGTAGATTTTCCCCAAACATAACACTGTATTCAGGGCAAAAAGTCAAGGGGTGTGAATACTTTCTGAAGGCACTGTACATGGGCTCCGATACAATACAGGAATGATACGTTTTAGTTTGAAATTATTCGGTGCGATTCGGGATTAGTAGAGGAATGAATCGATGTGGTTCAATATGATATGATGCACTAACATTTGTTGCATAAGCACATTCATTTTTCATTCTAAATTTAAATCTGCTGCTGATGGACCTGTGTGTGTGTGTGTGTGTGTGTGTGTGTGTGTGTGTGTGTGTGTGTGTGTGTGTGTGTGTGTGTGTGTGTGTGTGTGTGTGTGTGTGTGTGTGTTGGGAATTGTGTAGCACAAATGGAGTAACTACAATGTTGTTGATCCATCCTCAGTTTTCTCCCATCACAGCCATTGAACTCTGTAACTGTTTTAAAATTACCAATGGCCTCATGGTAACATCCCTAAGCTGTTTCATTCCTGTCCTGCAGCTCAGTTCAGAAGGATGACTGTGTCTTTGACGTGGTCTGGGTGGTTTAATACATCATCCACATAATCATTATTAACGTGACCATGCTTAAAGAGATATTCAATGTCTGATTTGTTATTGTTACACATCTACCAATCACTGCCCTTCTTTGATGCTTTTGAAAAGCTCCCTGGTCTTTGATGTTGATTATGTGCTTTAAATTCAATACTATGTATGGGGGACAGATAAATGGTTAGTCATTCAAAAATCATGTCAACAATATTTCACACTGAGTGAGTCCATATAAATTATTATGTGATTTGATATGCCACATTTTTGTCCTGAAGTAATTTAGGCTTGCCTAAACAAAGGGGATGAATACTTATGCAAATACTATATTTTAGTTATCATTTATATTCATCTTAAAAATATATATATAATTATACTTCTACTTTGAATATTACAGAGTATTTTGTGTACATGGTTGACCAAAAAATGACAATTAAACCCATTTGAATCCCACTTTGTAACACATTAAAATGTATGAATACTTTTGCAAGGCACTGTAACTAGAGTGCTGATGTGCACCTTGTGTATTCTATATACTATCGGTAAGTTGTAAGTTGAGACCCCAACTGAGTCCCCCCCCCAAAAAATAATAATAATTTGGAAGTTGATCCGAGGGTCTTAAAAGGGCCTAGATGCTGTCAATTGCCCAACTTATAGGCATGCCCAATTAAGGCATATCTTTGAACAACGTGATGTTGTGCTCCAAAAGAATAACTTGAAATAACATGTAGGTTGATCAAATATTCCAACTAAAAAGATGATTATGTATTAGCCTAGTGGTCATAAGTATTTAGGCATATCATGTAAATTAATTCGCAATGGATAGCCTACTGTTGCATGTATCTGGTTAGAACAGCTCATGAGGTGTCCTAAATATCTGTCGACTAGGTGTGACTATTATGACTAAAGAGGCGTCATGCATTGATTTTATTTTTACCCCTAAAAGTAGGAGTAAAATGTCTCTATTCTCAGCACTTATGACCGCTTTGTGGATATGGCTCCTGATCACAGCATTCAGAGTTGTCAAGGCATACTTACCCAACCTCAGAGAGAACTCATAGAACTTCTTTAGTTTCCCGACCAGTGGGACCACAGCAGCCCAGGCTCGCTCCTGTACCTGGTCCTCACTTGGGTTCTGTATCGCCTGAATGAGAGTGAATGCGTGAGTGGATTAAGATGTCAGATGAAACTCCACAATAGCCCCCCTTAAAACACAATGAGACGTTTTGATCGACAACAAAAAAACATTTGTAAGAAGAATTCAAAACATTTGCACAGAAAAAAAGTGATCACTAGCTGAAAGCAAACTGGCTCCCCTGTTTCCGTGGCAACCCTGTACAGTAGCCTGTATCAAGCTAAAATTGGCTACTGGTAACGACAGCCATAGAGTTTGGCAAACTTGGCATAACATTTCTAAATGTCCTTTGCATTTAATTCAGTTGTATTAAAATGGGGCGACCCAGGGACCCCCATCATATGTTAGCAAAATGTCCATGTCAAGAAAGCTAACCAGCTGCCAGCGTCATTTGCCACGACAGGTACTCGCGGGTGCTTTTTCAAAGCCTGGCAGATACTCCATGAGTGTAATTTGCTCAATTTTAGAAATTGAGAAATAAAGTTCACATCTTAAAAAATATTAATACTGAAAGTACATAAAATGAAGGTACATTAATAAAATACATAACAAAATATTAATAATTAAGGTACATAAAATGAAGGTACATTCATAAAATATATATATTTTTTAATGTAAAAGCTACTGCAGTACCTCGGGGCCACGGACCTCAGGTTGAATACCTCTGCACTAGAATGCTAAAATATTCCAGTATTTTTTCCAGAACATTTGCTAAAATTTAGGAAATTTAACCAAACTCTGGTGTTTATTAACTTAAACGTTAACCCACCTGTCGTATCTCTTCTCCTGCTCCGTTGTAGGATTGCAGGTCATCTAGGATAGCCAGAGCCTCCATCAGTACCTCGTTCACCTGCTCCCATATTGCCCTCTCTGCCTCTGTAGGCTGGGCATCTAGAGTAGGTCAGAAAGCAATTCAGAGCAAACATTGATACAACTTTTATAATATGTTGAAGCAAAGTGGCGCAGAGTACCAGTATTCAGTGCATCAGTGAGAGCATTGGGCATTTTTTGGTGTGATTCCTTTTTAGTTGTTAATTATCTCTACATGCAAAACAGACAAAAACAGTGCAGTGTAGCGCTTAATAATAACTTCATGTAATAAAGCATTTATAATGGATTAGTAAATAGTTTATTCATCATTTAGTAATCATTACTCCCAAATTTGTAAAGTAAATTTGTAAAGTAGTAACCTAGTTATTCACACATTTATAAACAACTTTTTTATAGTGTTTAATAATGATTCTATTTATAAGATGTTTAATATAGGTTCTTATAAACCATTCACGAATCATTAGTTGAGTATTTTTGCATGACCTCATCTAAATCGTGGGCTATTTATGAATACCTTATAAATGTATTGAGTGCCCAGTGTAATTTCTCACAAAACGATGGACATGCCATTTGTAGACATTCCATCAGTACCTGATGCTCCTTAAGGATTTATTTTGAGACCTTAAGGTAGTCCCGGAATGTCTACCAATGGCATGTTCATCTTTTTGTGAGAAATTACACTGGTCATTCAAAACATTTGTAAAGTATAAATAGCCCACACTTTAGATGAGGCCATGCAAAGACTTAACTAATGATTAGTAAATGGTTTATAAGGATATTAAACATCTTAAAAATGTAGTAATGATTACTAAATCATGAATAAACGATTTACTAATTCATTATACAGTGCATGCTTTATTAAGTGGAGATATTATTAAGTGCTGCAAAATAAACGTATTACTTGATTGTCTGTAGGTTAGAAATAGTGTGTATGATTTCCCACCCAAGCTCGTTCCCTCACCCCAACGGGCATAGCTACTCCCTCATCTCCAAAGAAAGAAAAACAGTATATTTATAGAGAGCTTTTTCCAAAAATATCAAATGATGGCTTTTTTATTAGGGATAATGTTAATTTTTCTCAAGCCCATGTTTGCCAGATTTCTGAATTTCAGGTAGCTCTTTCCTTCTCTGTATCCTACCTCCGTGTGCCTCCTAAAACATATTTGATCCATTCTACCATATTTTTTAATCCCGACTCGCTTCTCTGCATTTCTCCCTCTCTCGCCGTGCTAAATCCCATAAACTAACCCTCAGCTAATTCCAAATTCTGACCTAAACTGCAAATTCCAAGATGGGAAACCTGGGAGAGGTTTTTGAAGGCACAATCTGGATGTTCCAATCAGATTTCATGCCAGGTAGCATTTCCAGACCCTGCTGTGCCTTCGAAGCCCTTAAAAATATGTGATCTAAATATGATAGGTAAGCCTGACGCTCCTATGCTTTTAGCATCCCAATCCAATAGGTTCATCAGATACTCTGTGAGGAAAAAACTCACTGTTATGGAAACATGGATAAATAGGACAGACTGGTAACTTACCATGAACTGTTGCCTCAAGTAAACTATGCAAATCAAGGATCTGAATTGAAACGGATGGAAGTCATAAGTAGTCTCCAACATGTTGGACCAGAATGCCATTAAGAGGCAAAAGAGGGCCATGGATTTGATACTTTGCTAATAACATAGTTGAGTTTGTACAGGGACGAGCTGAATGGATGGAAAGCAATCTTTTTGACAACTTCTAGACAACATCAGGGCGGAGGATATTTTAGGCTTGGGGACAATTTGTAGTTTAGAGTAGTCAATTCAGGAAATAAAATGAAAGTAACAAGTTGGTTGAAATATCATTTCACCCCAATACACCAACCTACCACTACTTTTTCTTTGGAGGAATCAGTGACGCTATAGATGTGGTGTGTGCATGAATGCGTGTAAATCACTTACTCTCAAAGTCCAGGAAGAAATTCCCTGCATTGTTGTCTATGTCCCTGGTCAACACCTTGATCAGGTTCCCCATACTGGCAAATCAAGAACCTAAACACAGGGGGATGGGAAACATTAGACATGCATGACAGGCTCATCCTTATTTAGTACCCTCACCATTCCTGTGGGGATTGAGGGGCGTGTACGTCGGTGTGATTGTGTGTCTGTGTGAGACCATCTGTCCAGAAAAATTTGCATATTGCATGACGATTTCAAGATTAACATACAACAGAGTCTGCTTGTCTGAGTGTGTAAAATGTGTGTGTGTACATGCCTGGCCAACCCTCTCTCAGCCACCTGCTCAGTCACGATGGACACATCTGGTGACCACAGAGAGCGTGACAGAAAACAGCTGCCACTTGGGGACTGACAGGAACAGGGGGAGAGGAGTGTCTGTGCATATGTTTGTCGTGTGTGTGTGTGTGTGTCAAGCGTTCGTGCGACACCACATTAACTCTTCCCTCACTGCCAACTGCCACCTATAACAGGGCGTACCCGGACTAATTCATCGCACAGGGCTATACTACAAAGAAGGATCAATGAGTTAGCCAGCTAACTTGCCTAAATATTCTGATATAACTTTTTATTTTGAAGAAGGATAAGCTTGAAATGGGCATGGTCTAATTGATGTAACAAACAAAAAGACATACAGTTGAAGTCAGAAGTGTACATACACCTAGCCAAATACATTTAAACTCTGTTTTTCACAATTCCTGACATTTAATCCTAGTAAAAATTCCCTGTCTTAGATCAGTTAGGATCACCACTTAATTTTAAGAATGTGAAATGTCCGAATAATAGTAGAGAGAATGATTTATTTCAGATTTTATTTCTTTCATTACATTCCCAGTGGGTCAGAAGTTTACATACACTCAATTGGTATTTGGTAGCATTGCCTTTAAAATGTTTAACTTCGGTCAAATGTTTCAGGTAGCCTTCCACAAGCTCCCCACAATCCTTTGGGTGAATTTCGGGCCCATTACTCCTGACAGAGCTGGTGTAACTGAGTCAGGTTTGTAGGCCTCCTTGCTCGCGCACGCTTTTTCAGTTCTGCCCACACATTTTCTATAGGATTGAGGTCAGGGCTTTGTGATGGCCACTCCAATACCTTGACTTTTCCTCCCTCATGATACCATCTATTTTGTGAAGTGCACCAGTCCCTCCTGCAGCAAAGCACCCCCACAAGATGATGCTGCCATCCCCGTGCTTCACAGTTGGGATGGTGTTCTTCAGCTTGCAAGCCTCCCCCTTTTTCCTCCAAACATAACGATGGTCATTATGGCCAAACAGTTCTGTTTTTCTTTCATCAGACCAGAGGACATTTCTCCAAAAAAGTACGATCTTTGTCCCCATGTGCAGTTACAAACCGTAGTCTGGCTTTTTATGGCGGTTTTGGAGCAGTGGCTTCTTCCTTGCTGAGCGGCCTTTCGGGTTATGTCAATATAGGACTCGTTTTACTGTGGATATAGATATTTTTGTACCCGTTTCCTCCAGCATCTTCACAAGGTCCTTTGCTGTTGTTCTGGGATTGATTTGCCTTCTCGCACCAAAGTACGTTCATTTCTAGGAAACAGAACGCGTGTCCTTACTGAGCGGTGTGACGGCTTTGTGGTCCCATGGTGTTTATACTTGCGTATTATTGTTTGTACAGATGAACGTGGTACCTTCAGGCGTTTGGAAATTGCTCCTAAGGATGAACCAGACTTGTGGAGGTCTACAATTCTTTTTCTGAGGTCTTCGATTTTCCCATGATGTCAAGCAAAGAGGCACTGAATTTGAAGGTAGGCCTTGAAATACATCCACAGGTACACCTCCAATTGACTCAAATTATGTCAATTAGCCTATCAGAAGCTTCTAAAGCCATGACATCATTTTCTGGAATTTTCCAAGCTGTATAAAGGCACAGTCAACTTAAATGTCTGACCCACTGGAATTGTGATACACTGAATTATAAGTAAAATTATCTGTCTGTAAACAATTGTTGGAAAAATTACTTGTGTCATGCACAAAGTAGATGTCCTAACCGACTTGCCAAAACTATAGTTTGTTAACAAGACATTTGTGGAGTGGTTGAACAACAACTTTTAATGACTCCAACCTAAGTGTATGTAAACTTCTGACTTCAACTGTACATATCTACACTACCGGCCAAAATTTTTAGAACACCTCCTGATTCAAGGGTCTTTCTTTATTTGTACTTTTTTCTACATTGTAGAATAATAGTGAAGACATCAATACTATGAAATAACACATATGGAATCATGTGGTTACCAAAAAAGTGATAAACAAATCCAAATATATTTTATACTTGACATTCTTCAAATAGCCACCCTTTGCCTTGATGACAGCTTTGCACTCTTGGCATTCTCTCAACCAGCTTCACCTGGAATGATTTTCCAACAGTCTTGAAGGAATTCCCACATATGCTGAGCACTGATGGGCGATTAGGCCTGGCTCGCAGTCGGCATTCCTTTAGGCCTGGCTCGCAGTCGGCATTCCTATTCATCCCAAAAGTGTTAGATGGGGTTGAGGTCAGGGCTCTGTGCAGACCAGTAAAGTTCTTCCACACCGATCTCGACAATCCATTTCTGTATGGACCTCACTTTGTGCACAGGGGCATTGTCATGCTGAAACAGGAAACGACCTTCCCCAAACTGTTGCCACAAAGTTGGAAGCACAGAATCGTCTAGAATGTCACTGTATGTTGTAGCGTTACGATTTTCCTTCACTGGAACTAAGGGGCCTAGCCCAACCCATGAAAAACAAACCCAGACCATTATTCCTCCTCCACCAAATGTTACAGTTGGCACTATGCATCACTAAGCTAGGACCCTAGGAGTAAACACCTCCCTCTGCAACTGGATCCTGGACTTCCTGATGGGCCGCACCCAGGTGGTAAGGCTAGGTAACAACAGATCTGCCACGCTGTTCCTCAACATGGGGGCCCATCAGGGGTGCGTGCTAAGTACCCTCCTGTACTCCCTGTTCACTCATGACTGCATGGCCAGGCACGTCTCCAACACCATCATTAAGTTCGCTGATGACACAACAATGTTAGGTTTGATCACCGACAACGACGGGACAGCCTATAGGGAGGAGGTCATAGACCTGGCCATGTGGTGCCAGGACAACAACCTATCCCTCAAAGTGATCAAGACAAAGGAGATGATTGTGGACTACAGGAAAAGGAGGACAGAGCACGCCGCCATTCTCATCAATGGGACTGTAGTGGAGCAGGTTGAGAGCTTCAAGTTCCTTGCTGTCCACATCACCAACAATCTATCATGGTCCAAGCACACCAAGACCGCCGTGAAGAGGGCACGACAAAATCTACTCCCCCTCAGGAGACTGAAGAGATTTGGCATGGGTCCTCAGATACTCAAAAAGTTCTACAGCTGCACCATCGAGAGCATCCTGACTGGTTGCATCACTGCATGGTATGGCAACTGCTCGGCCTCCAACCACAAGGCACCACAGAGGGTAGTGCGTACGGCCCAGTACGACACTGGGGCCAAGCTTCCTGCCATCCAGGACCTCTGTACAAGGCGGTGTCAGAGGAAGGCCCTAAAAATTGTCAAAGACTCCATCCACCCTAGTCAGACTGTTCTCTAGGTCCAAAAGTGAGTGACCTATTCAAATAAATAGTCGCTATTGTCGATAATGAATTACCATCGCAATGCAATTTTCCAAATACCCCTGTATACCACCCAAGCTTAGTGGGGGGCAATTTTACTATTACAAAATCATTTTTGATGAATATTATAATTCTCTGTAAGTATTTCTTACTTTTATTTTTATTTTGAGTGGCAGCCCATAGGTACATATTATATAAACTTAATATATCAATTGAAATTGATATTGTACCTGTTAACCCCCAACAACAAAAATTACAAAACAAATAAAACTTGGTCAATTATTCATTTATTTTATATACAAGTGGGTTGGTCTAAATCGGATGTTCGGTATTATATTTAATGAATATTATATGAATCATAGTAATTGAAAAGGCCAATTGCAGGAATGATATTCTTATCGGTTTCTAACTCCAGCAAATATTTCTGAGATGGTGTCATGGCTTGCTGAAATGAAACAGAACTACCCCTGATCCTCTGTAGCTCAGTTGGTAAAGCATGGTGCTTGCAACACCAGGACAGTGGGTTTGATTTTGATTTTGCTGAGTTACAGTTCTCATATAAGGAAATCAGTCAATTGAAATACATTCATTAGGCCCTAATCTATGGATTCCACATGACTGGGAATACAGATATGCATCTGTAGGTCACAGATACCTTTAAAAAGAAAGTGTGGGCGTGGATCAGAAATCCAGCCAGTATCTGGTGTGACCACCATTTGTTTCATGCAGTGCGAAACATCTTTGCATAGAGTTGATCAGGCTGTTGATTGTGGCCTGATCAATAACCTTTTTGTGTGTATGGAACATTTCTGGGATCTTTTATTTCAGCTCATGAAACATTGGACCAACACTTTACATGTTGTGTTTGTATTTTTGTTCAGTATACATACTTTTTATGTCAAATGTGCATCTTTTGGATTCATCAACCTAACGCTGATTCTGCTTTGCTTTCATGCTTCTTTACTTTCTTTACTGAGACTAGGTCATCAAATCCAGGGCAAGGTTTTTAGAGATGTCCTGGGGTACAGAGCACACAGTAGGGAGGTGCAGCCTAGTCAAGCACTGCATAGGTTTATGATGCCCCCTTGTGGAGCCACAGTGAGTGAGTGACCTGCAGGATAAAAACCACTGCATCCATAGAAATGACCCTGTAGGCACACTGGGATTTTGTGTCAGAGAATTTCAGATGGAGCCAATGCTTTTCAATAGGAATAACCGTCAAAATCGTTACGTTTTTTTACATATGCAAACAGGCAGACAATAGTTGACTTTATGCTTTTGACGGACAAAAATGGCCAAAGATGTAGGCCTTCAGTGCCTTCAGAAAGTATTCATACTCGTTGACTTATTCCACATTTGATTGTTTTACAGACTGAATTCAAAACGGATAACATGTATATTTTTCTCACCCATCTGCACACAATAACCCATATTGAGAGTGGAAACATGTTTAACATTTTTTGCAAATGTATTGAAAATGAATACACAAAGATCTCATTTACATAAGTATTCAAACCCCTTTGCTATGAGACTCCAGATTCTGCTCAGGTGTATCCAATTTATTTTGATCATCCTTGATATGTCAATACAACTTGATTGGAGTCCACCTGTGGCCAATTCAATTGTTAGGACATGATTTAGAAAGAAACACACCTGTCTATATAAGGTCTCACAGTTGACAGTGCATGTCAGAGCAAAAACCAAACCATGAGGTTGAAGGAAGTGTCCGTAGAGCTCCGAGACAGGATTGTGGCAAGGCACAGATCTGAGAAAAATTTACCAAAAAATGTCTGCAGCATTGAAGGTCCCCAAGAACACAGTGGCCTCCGTCATTCTTAAATGGAAGAAGTTTGGAACCACCAAGACTCTTCCTAGAGCTGGCCGCCTGTCCAAACTGAGCAATCGGGGGAGAAGGGCCTTGGTCATGGAGCTGACCAAGAACCGATGGTCACTCTGACAGAGCTCCAGAGTTCCTCTGTGGAGATGGGAGAACCTTCCAGAAGGACAACCAACTCTGCAGCACTCCACCAATCAGGCCTTTATGGTATAGTGACCAGACGGAAACCACTGATCAGTAAAAGACACATGACATCCCACTTGAAGTTTGCCAAAAGGCACCTAAAGGACTCTGAAAATGAGAAACAAGATTCTCTGGTCTGATGAAACCAAGATTGAAGTCTTTGACCTAAATACCAAGCATCACGTCTGGCACCATCCCTACGGTGAAGAATGGAGGTGGCAGCATCATGCTATGCGTAACTTTTTCATCGGCAGGGACTGGGAGACCAGTCAGGATCAAGGGAAAGTTGAACGGAACAAAGTACAGAGAGATCCTTGGTGAAAACCTGCTCCAGAGCGCTCAGGACCTCAGACTGCTACAAGCTTCAAGGAAGGTTGGAAGGTTCACCTTCCAACAGGATAACGACCCTAAGCACACAGCCAAGACAACACAGGGGTGGCTTCAGGATAAGTCTCTGAATGTCCTTGAGTGGCCCAGCCAGAGCCCGGACTTGAACTCGATCGGACATCTCTGGAGACCTGAAAATAGCTGTGCAGCGACGCACCCCATCCAACCTGACAGCGCTTGAGAGGATCTACAGAGAAGAATGGGAGAAAGTACCATAATACAGGTGTGCAAAGCTTGTAGCGTCATACACAAGAAGACTAGAGTCTGTAATCGCTGCCAAAGGTGGTTCAACAAAGTACTGATTAAAGGTTCTGAATACTTAAGTAAACGTGACATTCCTTTTTTTTTATAGACATGCGGTTGATGTCAGAAGTTTACATACACCTTAGCCAAATACATTTAAACTCAGTTTTTCACAATTCCTGACATTTAATCCTCGTAAAAATTCCCTGTTTTAGGTCAGTTAGGATCACCACTTTATTTTAAGAATGTGAAATGTCAGAATAATAGTAGCGAGAATTATTTCTTTCAGCTTTTATTTCTTTCATCACATTCCCAGTGGGTCAGAAGTTTAAATAAAGTCAATTAGTATTTGGTAGCATTGACTTTAAATTGTTTAACTTGGGTCTAACGTTTCGGGTAGCCTTCCACAAGCTTCCACAAGAGTGTGAGAAGCTGTCATCAAGGCAAAGGGTGGCTACTTTGAAGAATCTCAAATATAAAATATATTTTGATTTGTTTAACACCTTTTTGGTTACTACATGATTCAATATGTGTTATTTCATCGTTTCAATGTCTTTAATGTCTAGAAATTAGTTTAATTTTTTTTTTTAACATTCAATGAGTTGGTTTGTCCAAACTTTTGACTGGTACTGTATATGATCTGGTCTGAATGTTGGTCTTACAGAATAGTTTGATTATACTGAATGTATACTCTATCATATATAGACTTACTAGGCCAAAATGTTCCAACTCTAATCACACAATCTGTGTGCAGCTAATCGTGGTCTTCAGATCACCACCCTGAACCGGGTGGCTCATTTGTAATAGGACTCCCTGTTAAAATAAAGGTTAGAGACACAATTTGATGAATCAGGTGTTACTGCTGGGTTGGAACAAAAGCATACAAAACAAAACAGAAGCCAGGAGCTGGAGACTCCTGAGGGGTATACTACAAAGCAGAATCAATGAGTTAGACAGCTAACTTTGATAAGCAACCAAAATGAACTACAGATGTTCTGGCTCATTAAGAAAGCTTAACTTCACTATGTGTTTTTGGTTGTTGTATCAATTAGATCACGCCCATTTAAAGCTTACCTTTCAAAAGTTTTATTCCGAATATTTAGGAACGTTTGCTGGCTAACTCCTTGATCCTGCTTTGTAGTTTTCCCCTCTAGTCTACTGCGTATCCATGTATCTGTGCCATGGAATAAAAGGGGAACGAGAGAGCACAGAAAAATGCCAACAGTGGGAGCAAGAGAGGTGTGATCCGCAACTTGGGGGAAACCTGTGTGAACTTGCCACCCATCGCGTGCATACGTGTCTGACTGAAACATGCGTCTGAATGAACATGCTTTGCTAATCTAGTTGAATGCTTCAGTGGGATCCACAATAAAACATTGTGACATACTAGAAGGAATGAACATTTTGTAGAGGTATACTATTTACGCATCGCAGGTGTAGACCTATGGACTTGTGTGCTTCAAGTACAAGTCAATGCATCATTTCACCAGTTATTCAATGAGGGAGAGGCCTACATACAGTATTGTTTTTTCCACCAAGGCATGCTACCATCAACTACTGAATCTGAGCGGTAGCCTCCTTTTTGCTGAGGCAGGCCTGCTTGGCAGCCTCTGTGTCTTGAGCTCATGTACACACACACATGTACACACACACATGTACACATGTACACACTAGAGGTCGACCGATTATCATTTTTCAACGCCGATACCGCTACCCATTATTGGAGGACCAAAAAAAGCCGATACCGATTAATCAGACGATTTTTATATATATATATTTGTAATAATGACAATTACAACAATACTGATTGAACAATGAACACTTTTATTTTAACTTAATATGATACATAAATAAAATACATTTAGTCTCAAATAAATAATGAAACATGTTCAATTTGGTTTAAATAATGCAAAAACACAGTGTTGGAAAAGAAAGTAAAAGTGCAATATGTGCCATGTAAAAAAGCTAACGTTTAAGTTCCTTGCTCAGAACATGAGAACATATGAAAGCTGGTGGTTCCTTTTAACATGAGTCTTCAATATTCCCAGTTAAGAAGTTTTAGGTTGTAGTTATTATAGGAATTATAGGACTATTTCTCTCTATACCATTTGTATTTCATATACCTTTGACTATTGGATGTTCTTATAGGCACTATAGTATTGCCAGCCTAATCTCGGGAGTTGATAGGCTTGAAGTCATAACCAGCGCTGTGCTTCAAGCATTGCTAAGAGCTGCTGGCAAACGCAGGAAAGTGCTGTTTGAATGAATGCTTACGAGCCTGCTGCTGCCTACCACCGCTCAGTCAGACTGCTCAATCAAATATCAAATCATAGACTTAATTACAATATAATAAACACACAGAAATATGAGCTTTGGGTCATTAATATGGTAAAATCCGGAAACTATCATTTCAAAAAACAAAATGTTTATTCTTTCAGTGAAATAAGGAACCGTTCCGTATTTTATCGAACGGGTGGCAACCCTAAGTCTAAATATTGCTGTTACATTGCACAACTTTCAATGTTATGTCATAATTATGTAAAATTCTGGCAAATTAATTACGGTCTTTGTTAGGAAGAAATGGTCTTCACACAGTTCGCAACAAGCCAGGCGACCCGAACTGCTGCATATACCCTGACTTTGCTTGCACAGAACGCAAGAAAAGAGACACAATTTCCCTAGTTAATATTGCCTGCTGACATGAATTTCTTTTAACTAAATATGCAGGTTTAAAAAAATATACTTGTGTATTGATTTTAAGAAAGGCATTGATGTTCATGGTTAGGTACATTGGTGCAACGATTGTGCTTTTTCCCGCGAATGCGCTTTTGTTAAATCATCACCCGTTTGGCGAAGTCGAAGTAGGCTGTGATTCGATGATAAATTAACAGGCACCGCATGGATTATATATAATGCAAGACAATCTAGTTGAACTAGTAATATCATCAACCATGTGTAGTTAACTAGTGATTATGTTAAGATTGATTGTTTTTTATAAGATAAGTTTAATGCTAGCTAGCAACTTACCTCGGCTCCTTGCAGCCACAAGGTCCTTTTGATGCTTCACTCGCGTAACAGGTGGTCAGCCTGCCACGCAGTCTCCTCGTGGATTGCAATGCAATCGGCCATAATCGGCATCCAAAAATGCCGATTACCGATTGTTATGAAAACTTGAAATCGGCCCTAATTAATTGGTCGACCTCTAGTACACATGCACACATGCACAAACAAAACATTTTTTTTATACCATGGAAACTTCTACAAAGGTTTTGTAAAGGGTTTATAAAATGTTAAAACGCACTACAAAGGAGCTACTTTAGCTTCGTGGCCAATTTGAATGCTTGCCAAATATTGAACCTCAGCAACATAAAGCATTCACAACAGATTATGGCGCAAACCTGAAGCAAACCAAGCATGTAACTAAATTCTTTAGGAACGGTGTACATTATGTACAGATAATATCTAATTAATATCTATAAACAACAGAAATCTCTTTAGAAAACGACATCTTATTGACCAAACACAGTGTTTAGAATGTTCTTCCATTCTCATAAAACTAGGAGCTCTGAGAAGGTGTAATATTAGGCATTGTTATTGCCTAGGGGTTTAAACTCGGTGATGCACAACAGCAATAGTTGCTTTGACATTCTGACTGCAGATACCACATTTTACAATAAGTATAATGGTAAACACATTAAAGGGCACCCTCCCACTGTTTTAGTACAACCTTGAGGGACGGGGCTGGACAAATGTAACCACTCTCAAATTCATAGACAGACCTATGGATGCAAGGACTGACCATCCATGGTATACAAATTATAGTTTTATCCTTGTTTTGAGGCTAGACAGTGTTTGTTCACAAACAATGGAGTAGAACATGCTTATATGTTGGATTCTGATGGGTTAGACATTTGAACTAAACTTCTATTCTGAATTAAATAATCAAATATAATTATTTAAAAGTCCAAAAATGGATGTACCAATCACAGATTGGCACTGTAAATGGACACACTTCAGAAGAATGTAACTTTACTAGAGTCAAGCTGGGATTCAATCCGATCGTACTTGTAGACAATGTGTATTTTAAAGAAAATGTCACGGTTTCTGCAGAGATCGCATTCAAGGTATATGCTGCAGATATTGGCTCAATTGAAAATGACCTTTAAAGCCACAATATGTAGAAATGTCTCCGCCATTTCCTGGTTGCTAAAATTCTATCACGTTTGCCTAATTTCAGTTTGTGACAAAACAACCAATGTATAGTCTAGATAGAGAATCATTGTACAATCTAGATCACTGAGAAATAGCACACACAGAAGGGATCTACCGCTTGCTGCCAATGAGAATGACAGATCTATAAACACACATTTATTTGTGCATTTGGTCAGGTCGCCCACAAAGCTACATACTGGAACTTTAAAATGTCAAGCATGCTATAGCGGTAATTTTGGATTGAACCCCGGCCTAAGTGTTACCCTCAACAAAGACAACTCAAAATATATTGAAGGCTTCTGGGGAATAGTTCACATTGCTTTAGTCCTGCAGGGTGTTGCAGAGTGTTTAAAGACGGATGTGTCAATTTCATAGTGTGGCAAATGTGCTACATCAGACACAAGCCACCCAGGAAGTTACAAAGTATCAGACTGGCATTTCCTCTGTATTTGTGTTCGACTGTCTCTCTTCTCTACTCAATTCTCTTTTTGGCAATGTGTCAGTGTTGAGCTTCAGTCTGTCAAACAGACATGCCAAGCTTAACAACACATTGAACAAATTGTAGCCAACTAACAAAGGTAAACGCTACATCGGTTGGAGACATACACCAGAGACAAACTCCGATGTCTCTTTCGGACCAGCAATAGACCAGTAGTAGAGCAGCAACGTGGTCTAGGAAAATCCAGACGTTTACTTCAAGCATTTACCTTTAAATTGGATTCAGGTCACAAAAAGACTTTACAGATGTGAAATGCAGTGTATGATTGTGATAAAATGTTGTTGTATTCATGATGTAATCATCATGCTACATTCATGTTAAGTTGTCTGTAAACTTTATGTAAAAAAAAAAATGATATCACAGGTAAACCTAAAGCATTCAATGAAGGAATAAAAAACACCAGTACAAGCAGTGTATCTTCATTACCAAAACACTACCATCCATAAATGACTCCTGGCATACAGGAGAGAGACAAGAGGCCAAACACAAATCAACACTTACAGAGCTAGCTAGTCAGACAAGTATCTTTGCCTTAAGGCTATGTCAAGCAGCACTTATGTTACGCTGCAGCACATAGGAATGCACAGCCAAAGCCTAGACTTTCACTGACACAATAATGGCCACCTTCTGGTCCTGCCCTATGCAGACTAAACCTACACTTTGCTCTCCTATCATTTTGATTTCTAAAAAACTTCTTAGGCTCAACATTATACTATTCACACACCAGATATACAGTTACCTCTACATACAGTACCTTGAACACGTATACATTCTTCTGCTGCAAGGAAAATGTTAAGGCAGAATCTACAGTTGAAGTCAGAAGTGTACATACACCTTAGCCAAATACATTTAAACTCAGTTTTTCACAATTCCTGACATTTAATCCTAGTACAAAATCCCTGTCTTAGGTCAGTTAGGATCACCACTATATTTTAAGAATGTGAAATGTCAGAATAATAGTAGAGAGAATTCTTTATTTCAGCTTTTATTTCTTTAATCACATTCCCAGTGGGTCAGAAGTTTACATACACTCAATTAGTATTTGGTAGCATTGCCTTTACATTGTTTAACTTGGGTCAAGCGTTTCGGTGAGCCTTCCGCAAGCTTCCCACAATAAGTTGGGTGAATTTTGGCCCATTCCTCCTGACAGAGCTCGTGTAACTGAGTCAGGTTTGTAGGCCTCCTTGCTCGCACATGCTTTTTCAGTTCTGTCCACAAATTTGCTATAGGATTGAGGTCAGGACTTTGTGATGGCCACTCCAATACCTTGACTTTGTTGTCATTAAGCCATTTTGCCCAAACTTTGGAAGTATGCTTGGGGTCATTGTCCATTTGGAAGACCCATTTGCGACCAAACTTTAACTTCCTGACTGATGTCTTGAGATTTTGCTTCAATATATCCACATAATTTTCCTGCCTCAATGATGCCATCTATTTTGTGAAGTGCACCAGTCCCTCCTGCAGCAAAGCATAACCACAAGATGATGCTGCCATCCCCGTGCTTCACAGTTGGGATGGTGTTCTTCAGCTTGCAAGCATCCCCCTTTTTCCTCCAAACATAACAATGGTCATTATGCCAAACAGTTCTATTTTTGTTTCATCAGACCTGAGGACATTTCTACAAAAAGTACAATCTTTGTCCCCATGTGCAGTTGCAAACCGTAGTCTGGCTTTTTTATGGTGGTTTTGGAGCAGCGGCTTCTTCCTTGCTGAGCGGCCTTTCAGGTTATGTCAATAAAGGACAAATTTTACTGTGGATATAGATACTTTTGTACCTGTTTCCTCCCGCATCTTCACAAGGTCCTTTGCTGTTGTTCTGGGATTGATTTGCACTTCTCGCACCAAAATACGTTCATCTCTAGGAAACAGACGTGTCTCCTTCCTGAGCGGTATGACGGCTGCGTGGTCCCATGGTGTTTATACTTGCGTACCATTGTTTGTACAGATGAACATGGTACCTTCAGGCATTTGGAAATTGCTCCCAAGGATGAACCTTTTTTTCTGAGGTCTTGGCTGATTTCTTTTGATTTTCCTTTGATGTCAAGCAAAGAGACACTGAGTTTGAAGGTAGGCCTTTAAATACATCCACAGGTACACCTCCAAATGACTCTAATGATGTCAATTAGCCTATCAGAAGCTTCTAAAGCCATGCCATCATTTTCTGGAATTTTCCAAGCTGTATAAAGGCACAGTCAACTTAAACGTCTGACCCACTGGAATTGTGATACACTGAATTATAAGTGAAATAATCTGTCTGTAAACAATTGTTGGAAAAATTACTTGTTTCATGTACAAAGTAGATGTCCTAATCAACTTGCCAAAACTATAGTTTGTTAACAAGAAACTTGTGGAGTGGTTGAAAAACGAGTTTTAATGACTACAACCTAAGTGTATGTAAACTTCCAACTTCAACTGTATTTCCTGCTATTCAATGGCCATTTAATTTAATGATACCGAATATTTTGAATAGAATATAACTTATAAACGCCTCAAAATAACCCAATAATGCAATTTTTTACCCAACAAAAATATTGGTTGACCGAGAGCTGTCTATTCTTTCGACCAATTGATTGGTTGATTTTTTTTTATTTGATTGTGCTCAGACTTGCTGTGCTGTGTTAAAAAAATGACAGCGAGTGACTGTGTGACTAGCACCCGTTGTCTCTCTGTCCTCCCTGCTGCTGCGACAACTACAGAACTTCATCAGTGTTTATCTCGCTGTCCATGTTGCTGAAGCTGCAACATAATTACAGCAATTTCTGACTGAGAAGTCCTGATACGGAAACTGATTGCCTATTCCTCAACTCTTGCTTTCTTTACATGACACATGTATGCATCGCATGTAGGTGACCAATAGGGCCTGAACTATAGCATATCGTAGTCACATCAATAAATTGGTTATAACAAACTCTGAACACATGTGACAGCAAAATGGATGCAGAGGACGTGGCAAATAAACTCGAAACAGAGGAATGTTTACTGGTTGCTCAGGAGGACCCTTCTCCAAGGGTCACTTTATTTTATTTTAAAACTAAAATGCTTGATTGCATGTTCAAATCATGAATGACTCATATGCTGTGTGATGACATGAACAAATGAATGACTGACTGATACAGTAGCCTATATAAGTATTGAAATATAGGCCTAAGTGAGTTACGGTTTTAAGACTAAACAGGATGCGCTCGTTGGCCTACACCTCGATGGTGGTTATACAAGGCTGCTATACTAAGCCTACTAATTATAACGACATAATAATAAGAATAGTAATAATAACGATACGGAGATCAAGAAAAAGGAGGGTTATTATTATTCTAAATATTACTTTTCTGACAATTTGGAAGAGTGTAAACAACACTAAATAAATTATAAGTAATACCAGAGAGGCTGTTCTAAAGAACAAAAAGTGTAAAGCCTTTATTACAGCTTAGCAAAGATTAAAAACAGACACATTTGTGAAATTGTTTAACCGACACGTGGTTGTGTGAAGCTTGGGTGCTCACTGAAACAGTAGGTAAAAAACACTCAAAAAGAAACAGGAACTGTCTTATTTCTGTAGATATATATGGATGATATATAAAGTCAGGCACATTTACCAGTTAGGCTATTGATTATAGACCTAATTAAGTTGGGGTTTCCACTCTCCTCACTTTTCTTAGACAGTTAAGGCAGGGGCTGTTTTCTCATCTCCCAACTCCGCTGCTACCTCTACCGCATTGTTCTCAACACCAATATGCTGGTTAACTTTGCTATTATGCATATAGCAACATGGTCTAGGAAAAGGGGCAATTCAACAGCGCACTGATGTTTCAGAACTGCGGACAGCGGCCGCTATCCAACGCAGGAGAAAGTGCATTTGTTATAAAATAATAAAATGTTTATTAGTATTGTACCATTGTTCTTACATAATAAAACAATATACAATTTCAGTAGCACTTGTCTTAGTGATGGACTGTGCCATCCTCCACAATGGATTAGTCCACTCAGACAGGAAACAATCAGACAGGTGTCTTGTACACCATTCAATTATTGAATTGTTTTGCTACTGCTCGACTAAAGAAATCTCAGTCAACAAACAGCCTATCGACCAAACAATCAACCAGTCAACTAAATGGAGACAGCCCTATTTAAAATGATGTCAGTCTTTACATCTATGCATTTGAAAGTGGTTACATTTCTCTAGCCCTGTGACAGGGCTGCCGTTGGGCTGATACAGCTAGAATACCATGATGTGTAAACATTCTGTCAGAGCAGATGTAGAAGTATGAACAAACTCCATCATCACTATGTTACTTCTCATAATCATTCCAATATTAGGAACTCCATCACTATGTTACTAGGCATAATCATTCCAATATTAGGAACTCCATCACTATGTTACTTCTCATAATCATTCCAATATTAGGAACTCCATCACTATGTCACTTCTCAAAATCATTCCAATATTAGGTACTCCATCACTATGTTACTACTCAAAATCATTCCAATATTAGGAACTCCATCACTATGTTACTACTCATAATCATTCCAATATTAGGAACTCCATCACTATGTTACTACTCATAATCATTCCAATATTAGGAACTCCATCACTATGTTACTACTCATAATCATTCCAATATTAGGAACTCCATCACTATGTTACTACTCATAATCATTCCAATAGTAGGAACTCCATCACTATGTTACTACTCATAATCATTCCAATATTAGGAACTCCATCACTATGTTACTTCTCATAATCATTCCAATATTAAGAACTCCATCACTATGTTACTACTCATAATCATTCCAATATTAGAACTCCATCACTATGTTACTACTCATAATCATTCCAATATTAGGAACTCCATCACTATGTTACTACTCATAATGATTCCAATATTAGGAACTCCATCACTATGTTACTACTCATAATCATTCCAATATTAGGAACTCCATCACTATGTTACTTCTCATAATCATTCCAATATTAGGAATTCCATCACTATGTTACTACTCATAATCATTCCAAGTTGAACTGGACTGACCACTTGCTCAGATTCTCTGCACCTTGGCACACATGCACCCACTCATGCACACAACCACACAGACACACATCACAACTGCTGCTACCAGACTCTTACTAAACTGTTGAATTTAAACACTTGTCCCACATCCCCACCCTTCCCCAATACACGTGTAAATATTGGACTATAAATTGTGCCTTCCTGTATTATACTTATGCTAAAAAATGTTTATTCTATTCTACTGAGCCACTTACTTTATGTTCGTTTTCTTATCTTTTATTACTTCTTATTGTTGTTGCATTGTCTAGAAGGAACCTGCAAGTAAGCATTTCGTTGGACGGTGTATACCATGTGTATTCTGTACATACGACTAATAACATTTTAACTTAATTTAGCAAAAGGTTGACTTTAAAACATGACTTCTTACTTAGAGAAATCAATAACAATAAAAGTTAAATCTCCCAAGAAGACTTCCCCTATTGGCTGGCTGTTCCAAATGTGGACAGACCTGAAAGGAGGGCACAAACTGAGAAGAGCCAATAGCAGCAGTCTTGGTTGATTTGAAGGAAGTCACCTTGTTGTGGATCTCATGTAGCTGAGTAATAACTCTAATCACAAAGTGGTCCCACTTTGAAATGGAATTTCAGTCTAGTATATTACATACACCAATATAGTACTTAGAACTGCAATACCTGTTTGCAGCATGCACAATTTCAAGGGTTTGCAAATAAACAGACAATAGCTGAACATGAGGTGTTTACTCTACCCACTAGTAACTGACACCACAGCAAAGAGATTGAGAGGTTCATGTCATTACAAAGAATATATACCAAAAGATAGCATTGCAGTAGAGTCAGACATCAACTCCCACACTGAAGCTTTCAGTAAGTTCTCTGCACAGGTTTTTAACTCACACATAGTATGATCTGTGAAGTACAAGGCAATACACAACTCCAGCAAGCAGAACTAACAGACAAAGATCATTCTTAGTATGATGAGCCTTCAAAGCTGCAATAGCACGACCATATTCACATAGAAATATAAGTTATAGGTCTGTCATTCTCATCGAAAGCAAGTCTAAGAAGCGGTAGATCTGTTCTATGTGCGGTATTTCTATACTTCCCGTTCTTAAGTTTCGTTTTTGCGTCTTGTACTTTCGGTTTTGTACACCAGTTTCAAACAGCTGAAAAAAACAATATTTTTGGTTCTGGAAAATATATTTCGCAGCTGTTTAGATGGTACAATGACTCTCTACACTATACTGTCTTGTCTTGTCACATAAACCGAAATTAGGCTAATTATTAGAATTTTAAGAACCAGGAAATGGAGGAGCGATATCTGCATAGCGCATCTCAAGTCCTTTAATTTCCATGCAGAATCATAAACCTTGTTCTTACAGGTGAAATGCATGTCAAAGCACAGGTGAGAGTGTCCTTTCTGTTTCATCACTGGCTATTGCTTCCTAAAATCTGCTAAACGTCCTTCTGCATATATTGTAGTATCATTCAAGTGAATGCCTATAAGACCTCTTCTCTCCTGCTGCCTATCTTCTGCCTCTCCTGGGAAATCTTATTAAGGCTGAATAACTGTTTTCTAGTCTACTTGTAACCCTCAATAAAAAAAATCTATTGTATTGTATCGTTACACAAAATGACATTGTTGCACAAAATAACACATCTCAAACTATAAGTAACAATGCATAAGATCGGCAAAGCAAACGAGAGAACTTGGCGAATTAAATGCGTGTTTTGAATAAACAAAATGAGGAAGTGGTATGATTACTTTGAAAAGCTGCCTTCACATTGAGGAAGTATGAGAATAGTTTAGTTAATTTCCTTTCAATTTGTAAAAGACGGGCTCTATTCTCACACCAGCAGAATTTCAGTTCTGTGTTCAACTATAACCATTTTGCTAATTATTTGACATAAGCCTGATCATTCTTTGAGATGAGAATTTAAATCAACCAATTTCTTTCTCTTAGGCTATGCAATTTTCAGTCGTCGAGTTTATATCTGCGTTTGCTTTATCAGTTTATAACAATTTGAAGGATATAGGCCTAGGCTATCACTCAGGCGCCCAACTTCATTTGTTTACAGGCGAAAGTGTTTCAACATGCTACAACCAAAACATGAACACATTTTTCAAGTCATGATACCTGTTGCTAATGCCTGAAATTATGCTGCACGTTTGTAGTAACACTACACAGATTAATTGAAGACACTTTAGTACCTTCAAAGTGAAAGTACAACAGTAGATTACAGTCCAGATAAATACATACCTGCAAGATCGAGAAAGTATAGGTCTACACCTGGAATCGATAAGGAAATCTTCGTATTAACACGTAGAATTCAAAACAACCAGGTTCCGTGTGCCTCCTTTTACATGACAGGCCAACCCGGAAAAATGATGGTTGTCTGTTGCACAGGTTCCTTCTAGTACAGCGGATTATTTGTATGACGTCACCAGCCATAACCGAGAGGGCTGTACGGAGGTAAAGTAGGTTTTATATCAGACATTCAACAGACATTTGACGTTAAATCTCTTGCTCACAATCACGTTTGCATTGTCATAGAAACATCAAAACAAGTGCTAATCATTCAAAGAATGTCTGGCCTGCTTTTACAACCTTTGATTTGCATAAAACGTCGTGTTGATTTGATAGAAATAATCAAATCATATAAAAATGCATTTTAATCTCTTGTTCGCAATTACCTTTCATTGATTGTCATAGAAATATAAAATGAGTGCTAATTATTCTAAAAAGGCCTCGCCTACTTTTACAACCTTTGATTTGTGTAAACAGTCAAGTGTTGATTTGATAGAAATAATCAAATCATATAAAATGCATTTTAATCTCGTATCCTCAATACATTTTTCATGGATCATCATAGAAGCATCAAACTAAACTCTTCACCGCCATACAAGTTTTGGTTTCGCTAATTGTGTTACAGAATTACCTGCCGGTGACTCTTAGCACACCATCTCACAGCCCTCTCTCAGAGACAAAATATGTAACTGGCCCGTCCCACCTCTGGCCCTAACCAAACCGATTGGTTGCTAAGGACCAGGTTGCCAGGTGCCTTATCATACCGTGGGGTCAGCCAACCAAAGGCAGTCATCTTGGGTTGCAGATCCCCAATTCCTGCCTGCCCTCTCAGCCTTCTTCAAGCAGTTGCCGAGAGAGCATCAAGCTCCTACACCTCTTCCCTGACCAACACAACTAGACCCATATCTTGACATGTGGGATGGTGTGTAAAGTAAGTAGAGGGAGGGACATTGTATTTGTGTATATTACTGCTGGTTGGTCAGTAGTAGTAGAGGGAGGGACATTGTGGTTTTGTATATTACTACTGGTTATTCAGTACAATATTAGCTTTTAGTTCTGTACAGTTCTTTGCCATTTGTTTCTCCTCTATTCTGTGAGGTTCTGTTTCTGTGCATTCTTGCCCTGGTGTATTCATTTGGTATGTGAATATTCATTGTCTCTATTTTTTCCTGTTAAAGAACTACTACCATTCTACTTTCCATGTCTGCCTGTGTATGTCAATAAAGTATCCCTGTGTGTAACTCTGAGGTTGAATCATTCCACCTTTTTTTATTTTTTTATTTAGCCTTTATTTAACCAGGAAGGGCTCATTGAGATTTAAAATCTCTTTTTCAAGAGCATCCTGGCCAAGATAGGCAGCACCAAGTCATTACAAAAATTACAGACAAATAACATGAAAAACTACAAGTAATCTACTAAAAACCATAGAATTCACAAGAGTTTAACAAATTCAAAAACAGCAAATTAAAAACACTGACAGGTCAGGGAATCAGTCTCCAGATCATTCATCAGCGATTTAAAAATACCAATCGGGACAAGTTCTTCCAGTTTAAAAGTATTTTGTAAGGCGTTCCAAGACGATGGCGCAGAGTACATAAAAGCCCTTTTACCAAATTCAGTTCGGACATTTGGAACAGTTAGCAGGATAAAGTCCAGCGAACGAAGAGAGTACCCACCACATTTCTGAACAATAAAAATGCTCAAATAAAAAGGTTGTAAACCCAAAATGGCATTTATAAATAAAAGTATACCAGTGACTGAGCCTACGAGTGACTAGAGAAGGCCAGCCAACCCTAGTATACAAAGTGCAGTGGTGCATAAGGGTTTTGCAGTTTAAAATAAATTTCAAAGTGCCATGGTAAAGGGTGTCAATTGATCTCATATCCTCTGACCGGGGACAGTGCTAGCGGGTAACAGACCAGCAAAATACGGAGAATGGTGTATATTACTGAGCACAATGGTGTGCAGTTATTGATGTACATAATTACATAATGTATAGGTCCCCTTGTCTGTCCAGTGCCCTGACCTCTGTTTTGTTTCAAGGTACTTATGGAGACCTGCTCCTGCCAACATAACACCACAACCCTGAAGACCTCCACCTGGCTGCCACAGAACAAGCTGAAGAAGTCAAGGTTCATTTGGATAAGTAGTAAATGCTGTCTCCAACATGCTACAAGTTGCACTGTGCCAGGGTGTCTGTAGACCAGGGTATCTATAATGGGAGTTGGTTTGTTAGGTTGATGTGAGGACTGTTAATGATGTTTGTTGTACTAATGATTCTGATGTGCTGCTTGAAACATGAAATCTGTTAAATCAAGCAAAGGAAACCCAGTGCCTAAATTATGGTCCAAATGCAAACCCTCAGCCCAGCTACAGTATATATAGATACTGTAAGTACTGGGTATGTCATGGTTGCATCCACGCCGGTATGGGGCAAAGTTTCCCCTGTCCCCTCTCCGTCTGTCATGGCCCGGTAATGTTTTACTCACCTGTCAGAAGGGGCCCATTTCATAATGGAGGATTTGTGGGACTTTTAAAGTTTATGAATGGATGTTCTCATTTCAATGGCATGTCATTTCTGCTATATGAATAGCTGTTCTTGGAAGATGTTAAACTACTATATGAATCTGTTACTTTGAGGTTCTGATCCTCTAAAACAAGTTGTCAATTTCTCTCTGTGGACTAAGGAAGAGGAGACATTGCCCTGCCCTATAACTCCCTAGGCTCTAAGGGCACGGGGCTGGGTTTCTACTAAGCTAACATATTGAAATATTTTAAGTTGGTCATACCAAGGATAGTTTAGCCATTAGATTTATAATTGTAGGACCCCTGTAGGTATAAAACGAATATAAAAAAATATAAAACAAAAATATTTTTAAAATGTATTTGATGAAACTGACTGCTACTATCCCTTCGAAACACATCGAATAACAGATTCATACATGGAAAAGCAGACAGTCAAAAAATAAATCAAAAGGATTTTTTTTTTGAAGTGTCTGTCCTATCTATGTGGTAGATCTACATCTCTTGTGTTTGTTAGAGTCTTATCTTTCCATAGAGTGGTCATAATAGTTTGTAGCCCAAACTGTTCGGCGTACAGACGTTTTCGTGAGTGGACCGAATGTCGTAATGTCTCCTGGACTTTCAAACACCTCCGTAGCTCTGCCACTTTTCACCGCAGATGCGGAAGGCCGATATCGGCAGATGTGGAGGATTGAGACTTGGCCCATAGCTTAAACTGACAGATTTTGATGGGGATTGTATTAATATGCTAATTAGATTTCCGCACAGGTTCATGCATTGACTCCATCTTTTGAAATCAATGGTGTGTGTATGTGTTGGCGTGTCAGTGTCAGCGTGAGTGTATGGGTAGAGTCCAGTGTGTGTGTGTGTGTATGTGTTGGAGTGTGAGTATGTGTGAGTGTATGGGTAGAGTCCAGTGTGTGTGTACACAGTCAAAATATAGTTAAAGGGTCATTGCATATAGTTCGGGTAGCTATTTGGTTAACTATTTAGCAGTCTTATGGCTTAGGGGTAGAAGCTGTTCAGGAGCCTTTTGGTCCCAGACTTGAATGGCTGGAGTCTAACCATTTTTTAGGGCCTTCCTCTGACACCGCCTGGTATAGAGGTCCTGGATGGCAGGGAGTTCGACCCCAGTGACGTACTGGGACGTATGCACTACCCTTGCAGACGGATGCAGAGCAGTTGCCATACCAAGTGGTGATGCAGCCTGTCCAGACACTCTCCATGGTGTTGCTGTTGAACATTTTGAGGATCTGAGGGCCCATGCCAAATCTTTTCAGCTTCCTGAGGCGGAAGAGGCGTTGTCGTGCCCTCTTCGAGACTGTGTTGGTGTGTTTGGATCATGATAGGTCCTTAGCGATGTGGACACGAGGAACTTAAAGCTCTCGACCCACTCCTGTACAGCCCAGTCGATGTGAATGGGGGCGTGTTTGGCCAGGATCCTTTACTGGGATTCATGGACCATAGCTGCAGTCACCTCTTCCAGTCAGCCACCTCTTCCAGTCAGCCACCTCTTCCAGTCAGTCACCTCTTCCAGTCAGACACCTCTTCCAGTCAGCCACCTCTTCCAGTCAGCCACCTCTTCCAGTCAGCCACCTCTTCCAGTTCATCTTGAGTTAATGATTTATTGAAAATATTGAAAAATACATTTTGAAAATGTTTGAGAAACTGCCCTGTCAGTGGATTATAAAATGAATTGTTGACTTTCAACATTCATTAATTGGAGAGGGATGACATTCCTCAGCTGTATACCTAAACTAATGTGGACTGTGATGCACATTGTCAAAAGGCACATGGGTGTCCTCTTCCTTGTCCACAAAGCTTTGAAAATGAGCTATGTGAGTGTATTGCCTAATGCAGATTTAATGCGGCCTACTGTTTAAGCAATTGAGATTCAGTAGATACTGTTGATAAATGGTTTACAGAACTAAAGCTAACTCTACATTTTTTAAGAAAGAGACAAGGTTTTTCGATGTAATAAGAGGGTGAAGCCATGAAGAGAGGATTGATCATGAAATGTTTCAAATATTCTCTGCATTCTGTTATCCTCTTTTTGATCGTTTCTCCAATTAAAGTATCTGTCTCTTCTTTGAACTTCTTTCCCAGATGTTTTTAGAATATTTTGCACTTGTTTTGATGTTTCTATCACATCATTACTTCTATCAAATCAACACATACATTTTTATGCAAATCAAAGGTTGTATCTGGTGTAATTCTCCTGTCTGATCTGTGTCCTGTGTGAATTTAAGTATGCTCTCCCTCTCGGAGGACCTGAGCCCTAGGACTATGCCTCAGGCCTGATGACTCCTGGCTGTCCCCAGTCCACCTGGTCGTGCTGCTGCTCCAGTTTCAACCGTTCTGCCTGAGGTTATGGAACCCTGATCTGTTCACCGGACGTGCTACCTGGTCCCGGGCCTGCTGTTTTCGACTCTCCTTCTCTCTCCCTCTCGCTCTCTCCCACACCTGCTGTCTCGACCTCTGAATGCCCGGCTATGAAAATCCAACTGATTTACTCCTAAATTACTGACCTGTTGCAACCTCTACAACCACTGTGATTATTATTTGACCCAGCTGGTCATCTATGAACGTTTGAACATCTTGAAGAACAATCTGGCCTTAATGGCCATGTACTCTTATAATCTCCACCTGGTACAGCCAGAAGAGGACTGGCCACCCCTCAGAGTCAGGTTCCTCTTTGGGTTTCTTCCTAGGTTCCTGCCTTTCTAGGGAGTTTTTCCTAGCCACCGTGCTTCTACATCTGAATTTCTTGCTGTTTGGGGTTTTAGGCTGGGTTTCTGTGTAGCACTTTGTGACATCTGCTGATGTAAAAAGGGCTTTATGAATACATTTGATTTGATTTATAAAAGTAGGCCAGACATTTTTAGAACAATTAGCACTTGTTTTGATGTTCCTATGACAATCAATGCAAAAGTTATTGCGAACAAGAGAGTGAATGTCTGATATACAACCTACTTTACCTCGGTGAGGGACCTCATAACTATAAAAGGAATTGATTTTGCAAGTAGGAAGTGACACTTTTGTGACAGCAGCAATCTGAACGCCGATGCTGTGTGCAATTGCATTCAATCTGTGATGGCTTTTGACATTGACACTATAGGCCAAGCCCATCTTTCACATTCACTTATTTTGGCTACTAAGTAATAGAGCACTGCCTGGGAAGGTGTACATGGATATTCTTATTTCTGGAGACAATTAAGCATAGATTGCTCAGTATTGAATGAAAATTATCCAGGCCCAGGGGCGTAGGAGCAACTCTGACATTGGGGGAGGACACATTTTGCTAGTGTAGTCTGGGGTCATGCCCCCATTTGAAATAAAAACGTGTTTTAAATGCTAATTTCTAGTAACTTTGAGAAAAGGATTCAGACAAATCTTAACTTGCAAATTTACAAGGATAAGGGGGGCCTTGCAGCTGGGCACTTACTCTGATACAGTCCAATCATTCTTAGGGGCCATGGCCATTCATACTGTACTGACTACTGGTGTGACTGTAATGTGTATATATTCAATTAAACTACCATTTTGTACTCTTTCTCTGCTACTGTATGAAAAATGTCCCAGTATTTTTCTCACTTCCCCTATTTTAGGTTGTTACTACTGCTGCTCTACACACTGTATGGTTTGAAACTTAACAACATATTTTCAATGTATAATACAGTTACTTTACTGTAATAATAAACAACAATGGTTGAAAACGGTTTTAAGAATGTTGGTATGGCAGGTCATACTCAAATCCACTACACACAATTATCAAAAATAAAATATCATCATGTCTGCGTCTCTCCTGCATGAAGTTAACACATGCAATACAACTACTACAGATCATCAATCTATAAACTCTATGAGCTTGGAGAGGCACTTACCGGTTGGTTTGTGGCTTCTCTCTCTCTCTCCCTCTCGGTCTGGTCAAGGCTGTCACTCTCCTGCCAAGACCATGAAAGCATCAAACAATGTCTTAACACATGGAACTCACCTTTATGACACGTAATCACTGTGATGAAGTGGTAGTGGTGGAGAACTCTGCTGGTTATGGTTACCTGTCCCACTCCACTGGTAGTGGTGGAGGCCTCTGCTGGTTATGGTTACCTGTCCCACTCCACTGGTAGTGGTGGAGGCCTGTGCTGGTTATGGTTACCTGTCCAACTCCACTGGTAGTGTTGGAGGCCTCTGCTGGTTATGGTTACCTGTCCCACTCCACTGGTAGTGGTGGAGACCTCTACTGGTTGTGGCTACCTGTGTCACCCCACTCCACTGGTAGTGGTGGAGGCCTCTGCTGGTTATGGTTACCTGTCCCACTCCACTGGTAGTGGTGGAGGCCTCTACTGGTTATGGTTACCTGTCCCACTCCACTGGTAGTGGTGGAGGCCTCTGCTGGTTATGGTTACCTGTCCCACTCCACTGGTAGTGGTGGAGGCCTCTACTGGTTATGGTTACCTGTCCCACTCCACTGGTAGTGTTGGAGGCCTCTGCTGGTTATGGTTACCTGTCCCAATCCACTGGTAGTGGTGGAGGCCTCTACTGGTTATGGTTACCTGTCCCACTCCACTGGTAGTGGTGGAGACCTCTACTGGTTGTGGCTACCTGTGTCACCCCACTCCACTGGTAGTGGTGGAGGCCTCTGCTGGTTATGGTTACCTGTCCCACTCCACTGGTAGTGGTGGAGGCCTCTACTGGTTATGGTTACCTGTCCCACTCCACTGGTAGTGGTGGAGGCCTCTGCTGGTTATGGTTACCTGTCCATCTCCACTGGTAGTGTTGGAGGCCTCTGCTGGTTATGGTTACCTGTCCCACTCCACTGGTAGTGGTGGAGGCCTCTACTGGTTATGTGTACCTGTCCCACTCCACTGGTAGTGGTGGAGGCCTCTGCTGGTTATGGTTACCTGTCCCACTCCACTGGTAGTGGTGGAGGCCTCTACTGGTTATGGTTACCTGTCCCACTCCACTGGTAGTGTTGGAGGCCTCTGCTGGTTATGGTTACCTGTCCCAATCCACTGGTAGTGGTGGAGGCCTCTACTGGTTATGGTTACCTGTCCCACTCCACTGGTAGTGGTGGAGACCTCTACTGGTTGTGGCTACCTGTGTCACCCCACTCCACTGGTAGTGGTGGAGGCCTCTGCTGGTTATGGTTACCTGTCCCACTCCACTGGTAGTGGTGGAGGCCTCTACTGGTTATGGTTACCTGTCCCACTCCACTGGTAGTGGTGGAGGCCTCTGCTGGTTATGGTTACCTGTCCATCTCCACTGGTAGTGTTGGAGGCCTCTGCTGGTTATGGTTACCTGTCCAACTCCACTGGTAGTGTTGGAGGCCTCTGCTGGTTATGGTTACCTGTCCCACTCCACTGGTAGTGGTGGAGGCCTCTGCTGGTTATGGTTACCTGTCCCACTCCACTGGTAGTGGTGGAGGCCTCTGCTGGTTATGGTTACCTGTCCCACTCCACTGGTAGTGGTGGAGGCCTGTGCTGGTTATGGTTACCTGTCCAACTCCACTGGTAGTGTTGGAGGCCTCTGCTGGTTATGGTTACCTGTCCCACTCCACTGGTAGTGGTGGAGGCCTCTGCTGGTTATGGTTACCTGTCCCACTCCACTGGTAGTGGTGGAGGCCTGTGCTGGTTATGGTTACCTGTCCAACTCCACTGGTAGTGTTGGAGGCCTCTGCTGGTTATGGTTACCTGTCCCACTCCACTGGTAGTGGTGGAGGCCTCTACTGGTTAAGATTACCTGTCCCACTCCACTGGTAGTGGTGGAGGACTCTGCTGGTTATGAATACCTGTCCCACTCCACTGGTAGTGGTGGAGGCCTCTGCTGGTTATGATTACCTGTCCCACTCCACTGGTAGTGGTGGAGACCTCTACTGGTTGTGGCTACCTGTGTCACCCCACTCCACTGGTAGTGGTGGAGGACTCTGCTGGTTATGGTTACCTGTCCCACGCCACTGGTAGTGGTGGAGGCCTCTACTGGTTATGGATACCTGTCCCACTCCACTGTTAGTGGTGGGGGCCTCTGCTGGTTATGGTTACCTGTCCCACTCCACTGGTAGTGGTGGAGGCCTCTGCTGGTTATGGTTACCTGTCCCACTCCACTGTTAGTGGTGGAGGACTCTGCTGGTTATGAATACCTGTCCCAATCCACTGTTAGTGGTGGAGGACTCTGCTGGTTATGATTTACCTGTCCCACTCCACTGGTAGAGGTGGAGACCTCTGCTGGTTATGATTAACTAACTCATATTACCTCCTCCCTGTTCCCACTGTCTGACCTCAACCTAACTCACATTACCCCTCCCTGTTCCCACTGTCTGACCTCAACCTAACTCACATTACCCCTCCCTGTTCCCACTGTCTGACCTCAACCTAACTCATATTACCTCCTCCCTGTTCCCACTGTCTGACCTCAACCTAACTCATATTACCTCCTCCCTGTTCCCACTGTCTGACCTCAACCTAACTCATATTACCCCTCCCTGTTCCCACTGCCTGACACCCTCCCTGTTCCCACTGTCTGACCTCAACCTAACTCATATTACCACCCTCACCAAAGACGACAGACACCACTATCTCTCCCTCCATGCACACTACACCCTCTCATTTGACCACCACATAAGACAGACTGTCAAATCCTCATTCTTCCACCTTGCCAATGATCTCCCTCTCCCGTCCTGCTGCTGAAATCCTCATACATGCATTAATCTCCTCCCGTCTTGACTAATGCAACTCACTACTCTCCGGCATCAACTCAAGTGCCCTCCATAAGCTCCAAAGGGACTCCTCACCCACACTGGTGAAGTCCTGGCAGCACATCACCCCTGTCCTCCGTGAAATCTACTGGCTCCCTGTCTCCCAACGCATTGAGAGACGCAGACTCGGTCTCGACCTTTAAGTCTTTATTGAAGACTCATCTCTTCAGTAGGTCCTATGATTGAGTGTAATCCTATTACGGAGGCTGAGTCACTGGCTTACTTGTGCTCTTCTATGGCGTCCCTAGGAGGGGTGCGTCACTTGAGTGGGTTGAGTCACTGACGTGATCTTCCAGCCCGGGTTGGCACCCCCCTCGGGTTCGTGCCGTGAGGGAGGTCTTCGTGGGCTATACTCGGCCTTGTCTCAGGGTAGTAAGTTGGTGGTTGAAGATATCCCTCTAGTGGTGTAGGGGCTGTGCCTTGGAAAAGTGGGTGGAGTTATATCCTGCCTGTTTGGCCCTGTCCGGGGGTATCGTCGGACAAGGCCACAGTGTTTCCCGACCCCTCCTGTCTCATCCTCCAGTATTTATGCTGCAATAGTTTGTGTGTAGGGGGGCTAGGGTCAGTCTGTTATATCTGGAGTATTTCTCATGTCGTATCCGGTGTCTTGTGTGAATTTAAGTATGCTCCCTCTAATTCTCTCGCTTTTTCTCTCTCTCTTCTCTCGGAGAACCTGAGCCCTAGGACCATGCCTCAGGACTACCTGGCCTGATGACTCCTTGCTGTACCCCAGTCCACCTGATCACGCTGCTGCTCCAGTTTCAACTGTTCTGCCTGCGGCTATGGAACCCTGACCTGTTCACTGGACATGCTACCTGGTCCCGGACCTGCTGTTTTGGACTCTCTCTCTACCGCACCTGCTGTCTCTAACTCTGAATGATCGGCTATGAAAAGCCAACTGACATTTACACCTGTGGTGCTGACCTGTTGCACCCTCTGCAACCACTGTGATTATTATCTGACCCTGCTGGTCATCTATGAACGTTTAAACATCTTGGCCATGTTCTGTTATAATCTCCACCTGGCACAGCCAGAAGAGGACTGGCTACCCCTCAGAGCCTGGTTCCTCTCTAAGTTATGGCCTTTCTAGGGGGCTTTTCCTAGCCACCGTGCTTCTACATCTGCATTGCTTGCTGTTTGGGGTTTTAGGCTGGGTTTCTGTTCAGCACTTTGTGACATCAGCTGATGTAAAAAGGGCTTTATAAATATATTTGATTGATTACAAGCTCCTCCTTCTGACCTACAGACCTTTTCTACACCTGCATTACTTGCTGTTTGGGGTTTTAGGCTGGGTTTCTGTACAGCACTTTGAGATATCAGCTGATGTAAGAAGGGCTATATAAATACATTTGATTTGATTTGATTCTCCCCCACCAACCAATACGCGCAGCCTCCGTTCCCCCACAGCGGGCCACCTTACCATCCCCAGGTTGAAGCTCCAGAGCTTCGGCCACAGGGCCTTCTCCTAGGCTCTGGAACTCCCTCCCTCCAGCCATCCGTGACTCAGAGTCCATCACAGTCTTTCAGTCCCTCCTAAATCTTTTAAATAAAACAAGCATTCACAATAATTCAACATAAAATCTTTATTATTCGATGAATAATGGAGTCATGGTTCTGTCCTCAACACACAATATCAAACAATGAAGCCAACACACATGCGGAACAGGGATAGACATCTGCATCCAGTTATTTCACAATAAAACAAATGTCAAACTAGCCTTCTAAAAAGCACTGCCAGTCCAATATACATCCAACTTGAGTGAGGAATAACACTGAAGGCGCAGAATCTGACATGAATTTGATGCATTTGAATATGTTTAATTAATTATTATTACCCATGTCCAGCTTCTGGTATAGTTCTAGATTAAATAAATATTCAAGTAAATGTAAAAATCTAGAGGATTTGTGAATCAGCCAATTGATTGCCATGGCTTACTCACTCCTCCATCAGTGGGGCCCCACTGGTTTTGCCTGTGCTGAAATCACACAGACATTGTTGAGAAATGTAAAAAAAAGCCTGGTCTAAAGGGGATGTGATGAAAGCTTCAATTCTCATCACACATATTAGGCACAATAATAACAAGACGTGCTAACAAATTTTCTCCCACAAGGAATAACCTAGCTGAATGAGCTACTGTAAACAGTAAATGCCAAACACAAGGAAAAAGCCTGATGGTAGTGGTGTAGCTGTCAATGCCCCAGTCTTTTCCAACCCCAAACAGAATCAAACATACATTTACACTCAATACACAATAAAAGGCGTCTCCCTTTAACAATCACTAACTATAGTCATAAGAAATGTCCCTGACCATCAACATCAAATATAATACAAGAAGCATTAATAGTTAATTATTTCTTTCCTGTTAATACGACGACAGCTTTATTTTAAACTAAGGCGAAACCTTGTCCCTAAAAACGGCATGTCAGCGTGGCAGTCATTCAGTCATTTTCACACCTCCGTCAGTCACAGCAAATTCCTCCATGACAAATCTAAACAAACATAAAAATGAATCATATTCCATTCCAATAATCCTGAAGCTCAACGACATGACCTCATGCTTCGGCCTGTGTTAAAAAATCCACTCCAAATCATCCATTCTGTTTACAACAAGACCGTTAAGTAATACGGCAAGACAACTCGGCAAAGATTTTAACTTTCTGGCCTAAATTAAAAACGAAAGTATTGGGTCAAATACAACACAGAGTGAAACTGTCTGTATTTTCATGTTATGGGTGTGCTTGTCATCAGCAAGGACTGGGGAGTTTGTCAGCCTCAAATTATAAAACGACAATATCTCCAAATTTTTATGACTTAAAAACCTCCAACTATAAATTATAGAAATTCATATACAAAAATTGAAAGCATTTAATGAGAAAACTAAAAGGTGTGCAACATGAAAATGACCTGGTTAGACTGTTTCAAGTTATCGATAAGGGTGAGTGACTAATTGTGTACTGTTTTGGCGGAGTGAACGTACAAGACAACTCTCATTTGGCTTGAGTCATGGCTGATGCATTTCTTAATGAGCAATATGAAAAATGTGGCTAAATGAGGAAGTTCAGCCCCCCTTTAACCATTAATTGGGCAACTTCATCCTTCTCCATTGAAACTTGCAGACCAATACTGATGGAAGCCCGGTATGAAACAAAGCATCTATCCTCATAATTTATATCACACACAATGCTTGGTTTTCATATTTGATCTTGTGAAACAATGTGTGTGCATGAGTGTGAGTGTGTGTGTGTGTAATGCCATTTTCACTTCATGGATTGATACTCTGGTCAAGCAGTGGAGATTTCCATGAAAATGCACGTTTCACAATAATCTCAAGATTCGCTAAATGCATGAGAATGCATATTTCTCGCACTATACATTTGATCATATAATATCACAATTAAGGTGAAGGAGAACTACTAACTACTGGGGGATTGATGCAGTAACTGTGCCAGCCACCAGCACTACAACAAATGGTTTGACTTCCTCGGCTGTTAATCACTTTATCGCTCAAATTAGCATTGTATAACATACCGTGACAGAAAAGTCTCTTCAAATGGATCCCAATATAAGCAAAAATAAAACAAACAAATTGGTATATTGTCATGAATAAATACTTCCTCCAACCTTTCAGTCTTCTCGAAACTCACTTTGTTGCATTGCCAAATAAACAGGCCAGTAGACAGAGAGGATATGTGCCATAAGGGCTAATATACTGTATATTATCTGAGTCACAAACTCCTTATCAAATTGACCTCTCATGAGTCATGATCATTAACTACTTCCAAGAGTTCGAGAGATGATAATGACATAAAACAGTCAAGCTAAAATGGTAGACCGTTGGAACACGAAGAAGATAGCCCTACCTCTCTGAGCAAGCAGGGTCAATGTACATATGCACACTTCTATATAAATACAGAAATATACACTCGTAGGTGTGCATGTGTAGGTACAAAGATACACTTACATGGACATACATAGATTTGTTTATCTACACACATACATACAGCTACAGCATACATTGAGAAATTCTGAGGAAAGCTACTGCAAGCCCAGTTTCATGCTGGGTTGCTGCTACGGTAATACTGGTAGGCAGGATATCACAGTTTATATACAATAAGTCTTCATTGCACTGAGGCTGGGCTGGATTCTTTGTTCGCATTTGTTTCACTTCTGCCTAAAGTCTGATGTGAGGCCAGGGAAGGGCAGGGCTTGTGCTAGATTAGAGGAATGGCCTCACACCTCTCTCCCCGGCTGTCAGTCGGACAGAATGTGCACAAAGGACATGGGGAAGACCCCTTTCCTCTCGGGATGTCCTTCTATGTGCCCGATCTGAAAGAGATAAAAGAGATGGATAATGATGAAAACATTATGCCTATTTTACAGCTTCACAATGAGGCTGACATGAGTGTCATGTAAATGAGTATACTCTCATACTTCAATCATTTGGTGTACTTGGTTTTTTCTCTTTACTAATGATCCCTGATCTGAAAGGATTGGAAAGGAGAAAAATGCATGGCAGAAGCTTCACCTAGCCTACCTGACAACTTCTGCTATACAGTATCTCCTTCGCCTTTCTGGTATAATTGTTTACATGTTGGTCATTTAGCAGACACTTTCATCCAGAGTGACTTACAGACAGTTGTCAGTCAGCCTAGTCCTCTTAGATCAGCATAGAAAGGCAATAGATTTGTCATACATTCTGTATGACAAAACCAGGGTTACGTGCAGGAGTGTGCAACCTACTGAATGTTGCAGATAGAAACACTTTGAATAAGTCCTTTAACGTATGCAACTCATCTGAACTCATCCTAAAAAAAATAGAGATGAGTTGCACTTTTGACGGACAAAAACAGACAATGATGTACGCCATATAGGATTTTATCCGTGTTCATTTATGAGTGTGGCTGCAGCCTGATGCAGGTCAACTACTCACCCACCACTCCGGGTCCTCCTCTCCTGTGACGATGATAACCTCTCCCTCTGCAAAGGTCAGCTCATCATCGTTATCCGCCTGGCAGTCGTAGATAGTCTTCACCCGTCTAGTTTTACTCTTCCCCTGGTTGAAAATGCAATAAGCGCAGTATGTTTACATTACCATCAGCGTAAATTGATAAACTTGATAAAATTGTACTTTGAGTTAGAATTTTTTTTCTTCTTAAAACCAGTTCAGCCTTGAAAGGTTTTAAGCAGGGTTGAAGGCACTGTTTCCACATTCATGGTAAACGCTGCATATGTCAGCTTCATCGGAAATGACCTGACGCGGATCTTCCGCGATACGGATTGAATCCAGCCCTAGGTACTACAACAAAAAGCACTATCTTTAGTCAGCACTCACAGTGTTGATCTTCCGAGGCAGCGGCACAGGCATTTCCACTGCACACGGCGGGGATCCATTGGTGTCCTCACTGGCCTGTCTGGGGGATAGCTCCCCCTGTTGACTGCAAGACTGCTTGTCCATCGCAGTCTGCACGGCCTCGCCCGGAGGGAGCCGCTCACTGACAGGGGGCTTTGGAGGGATGTCGCTCAGTTGAGGCTTGGGCGGGAGGTCCTTGAGCTGCGGTTTGGGCGGGAGATTCGACAGCTGTGGTTTCGGGGGGAGGTCAGAGAGCTGGGGCTTGGGGGGCAGATCTGACATCTGGGGTTTGGGAGGCAGTTCGCTTAGCTGCGTTTTTTCTGCCAACGGGGCCCTCTGAGGGTTGTCTCCGGGGGTCTGCAGGGGCTGGGGCGATTTTTGGTAAGACTCTAGTTGGGCGCAGGTTGACCTCTGTAGAACCTCCGGAGGTTGGCAGAGCTTGTCCACTGAAGGGAGGTGGATAGTGTCGATCTTCCGTAGTGCCACTTCAACAAGACAGGGTGAGGCATGAAAAAGTGTCAACTTGAAACAACTTATTTTGGTATATTTTGGGTTAACAGTATAAATTGTATACATGTAGTGCTGGTTTCCCAGACAAATTTAGCTTGTCCAGGACTAAAAAACATTCTCAATGGGGATTCTCCATTGAAACAACGTTTTAGTCCAGGACTAGGCTTAATCTGTGTCTGGGAAACTGGCCAGAAAACTATACTGTGTGATTTCTTTCATTGTTACACATTTTCTGTCAAAGAAGAGAGAAAAAACAATACCTTTTTGAGGTAGTTTGGGTAGAACCCTTGGACCAAGTGTTGACTTTGTATTACTAATGGTAGTGCTGAAAGAGAGATAAGATTATAGATTATAAGATTACCCATTATACAATGTGATCTTAGCCTCTGAAGGTTGAGGGGTCCATTTCTGAATGTTTGTATGCACTGTGTAAGTGCTTAAGTTCTAAGCCATCTTTTTGGTTGTTGACGCTCATAATCAAATCAAATCAAATTATATTGGACACATACACATGTTTAGCAGATGTTATTGCTTGTGTTCCTAGTTCCAACAGTGCAGTAGTATCTACCAATTCACAACAATACACACACATCTAAAAGTAAAATAATGGAGTTAAGAAATATATAAATATTAGGACGAGCAACGTCGGAGTGGCATTGACTAAAATACAGTAGATTAGAACACAGTATATACATATGAAATGAGTAAAGCAGTATATCAACATTATTAAAGTGACTAGTGTTCCATTATTAAAGTGGCCAGTGATTCCATGTCTATGTATATAGGGCAGCAGCCTTAAGGTGCAGGTTTGAGTAATCAGGTGGTACTCGGCTAGTGATGGCTATGTAACAGTCTGATGGCCTTGAGATAGAAGCTGTTTTCAGTCTCTTGGTCCCAGCTTTGATGCACCTGTACTGACCTAGCCTTCTGGATGGTAGCGGAGCGAACAGGCCATGGCTCGGGTGGTTGATGTCCTTGATGATATTTTTGGCCTTCCTGTAACATCGGTGTCCTGGAGGGCAGGCAATGTGCCCCCGGTGATGCGTTGGGCAGACCGCACCACCCTGAGCAGAGCCCTGCGGTTGCGGGAAGTGCAGTTGCCATACCAGGCGGTGATTCAGCCTGACAGGATGCCCTCAATTGGACCATTTCAGATCATCGGTGATGTGTACGCCGAGGAAGCTTTTCATCTTCTCCACTGCGGTATGGTCGATGTGGATGGGGCGTGCTCTCTCTGCTGTTTCCTGAAGTCCACGATCAGCTCCTTTGTTTTGTTGATGTTGAGGAAGAGGTTATTTTCCTGCCACCACTCCACCAGGGCCCTCACCTCCTCCCTGTAGGCTGTCTTGTCATTGTTGGTAATCAGGCCTACAACTGTTGTGTCGTCTGCAAACTTGATGATTGAGTTGGAGGCATGCGTGGCCAAGCAGTCATGGGTGAACAGGGAGTACAGGTGGAGGCTGAGCACGCACCCTTGTGGGGCCCCTGTGTTGAGGATCAGCAAAGTGGAGGTGTTGTTTCCTACCTTCACCACCTGGGGTCAGCCCATCAGGGAGTCCAGGACCCAGTTGCACAGAGCGGGGTTCAGACCCAGGAACCCGAGCTTAATGATGAGCTTGGAGAGTACTATGGTGTTAAATGCTGAGCTGTAGTCAATGAACAGCATTCTTACATAGGAATTCCTCTTGTCCAGATGGGATAGGGAAGTGTGCAGTGCGATGGCGATTGCATCGTCTGTGGATCTATTGGGGCGGTATGCAAATTGAAGTGGGTCTTGGGTGTCAGGTAAGGTAGAGGTGATATGATCCTTAACTAGCCTCTCAAAGCACTTCATGATAACAGAAGCGAGTGCTACGGGGTACAGGAACAATGGTGAAGCAAGTGGGGAGAGCAGACTGGGATAGGGAGAGATTAAATATGTCCGTAAACACACCAGCCAGCTGGTCTGCGCATGCTCTGAGGACACGGCTAGGGATGCCGTCTTGGCAAGCAGCCTTGCGAGGGTTAACACCTTTAAATGTCTTACTCACGTTGGCCACGGAGAACGAGAGCCCGCAGTCGGAGCGGGCCGAGTCGGTGGCACTATGTTATCCTCAAAGCGGGTAAAGAAGGTGTTTAGCTTGTCTGAGTGCAAGACATCGGTGTCCGCGACGTGGCTGGTTTTCCCTTTGTAATCCGCGATTGTCTGTAGACCTTGCCACATACGTCTCGTGTCTGAGCCGTTGAATTGCGACACCGTTTGTATTCGACCATATTCCAAAACACGTAAACTGTAAGTCATCCACAAAATTAAATACCCTTTTAATTGTGAGCACTGTTGATAAATGCATCTGCTAAATATGCGATTGGCACTATTGCCCTGAGCCTGGACAGGCTGAATGAATGAGTTGAAGCAGCGGGGATGGTACTGTACCTCTGCTGCTGCTCAAACTTGTTTCCAGGTGAGGTCCTGTTTGTAGGCGGGGGAGTGGACACGCTTCCTGTGTGGGAAAAAAGAGTGAAGATTTATGGCCACATGCCTTACCGGGGCATGCTGGGATTTGGAACATACATTTCTTGATTTTTTTATTAATTATATACAGTGTACAGCCATTAATACTTGAAGAATATAACTTAGAAATGCCTCATGAGCTTAGTTTCAATGTCATTGATGTTCAGTCCTTGCATCAATAGCTCTGTCTATACATTTGAGCGCTAACATTTCTCCAGCCCCATCCCTCATCTTTTTAAAGTGTGTGTGGCGGGGATTGGTTCGTTGTTTTTTTAATCCAGACTGCCCCTTTAAAGGGACAGTTCACTCCAAAACCAAAGGTTAACAGATATTTTCAGACCTCAAAAGATGAGATAAGTCCATGGCCATGTATCAGAATGGGAAAGATAAACACCATATCATTTCCTGATTTCATTGAGTTTTACCATCAAGGACCACTTTGGAAACACGTATATTAATTTAAGGCTTTTAAGTGCTTATCTTCTGTGGAACCAAGGAACTGCTTGTTGTATTATTTCTTATGGAAAGAAGTGGAGGGCGCTTAACCAACGTTAGTCAAGGTGCAACCCAAATGATCATCTTTGAAAAAGAAAAGGTGTAATGATTGTCCACTATCAGAAACGTAGATGAAGGCCATTGATGAAGGACCAAACGTCAACCTTTTAATAGTTGCTTAAATAAAATAACATGTTTTTAATGGTGAGTGAGCGTTGCACCTTTTCCTTTTCAATGTATAATCATAGAGCATTATGGAACTGTATAATAATAAGATATGAGAGGCCCTCTAGCTGATATATCAATGATACATGCCAACCATGCCTTTTTGCTCAGTCATACAGTTTCACAATGCTCTAAGACTATCTATTAGCTGATTAATGTTAATAAGCCAATATAATACTTCATAACAAGGAGCTTCAAGATAGTTTTACCTGAATTTAAATGCTTGAATTCCAATGGAGGGTTTATCAAAATGAGTCATATTAATTCCAATTAAAAACTTCTATGGGTCTTACACATAAAGGGGCAGTTTTCCAGACACAGATTAAGGCTAGTCCTGGACTAAAAAGTATTTTCAATGGAGATTCTTCATTGTCTAGGAAACCACCCGAAAATGACTCAAATGTAAACGATTAAACTTGGTTGATCGTAAGGAAAAATACATAATATGTATCAGCAATATGTGACAGCGGGAATGTATTCAGCACTTGGCCTCTTTTTCGTTTTTTCTGCTCGCGGAGGAAGTGAACCAAAATGAGAAACAAAGAGGAACAACAGCAGGGTCAAAGTCAGCTCTATTTAATTTTGCCACTCTATTTGTGCTTTGATCAAATCAGCAGGGGGACGCAACGTTATGGGACGTTCAGATATAAACATGTTATGTAGAACAAACATGCCTCCGACACGTAGAATACGGAATCTCGTCAGCTCTACTCGTGGCATTTTTTCCTGCAATGTTTCGCTACTGAACATGGCCCTGGGCTAAACTATCGAGCACATATGGTAAAGTGCAAAATGCGTGGAAATTGAATGAATAGGTTGTTATCAATAACATAATGATGTTGTATTCCATTCCCAACTGGTGCAAGTATAGCCCAATCTGATACAGTAAACTATAGCTTTCCCTTTTAGAGACCATTCATTGGAGATTTGAGTAATACTAAATATAAGGAAGAAAACAACATACTCTTTTCTCTTTTGTGTGTTCAGGATTCAAAGTTACAGAACATCCAGATAGAAATTGATCATGTAAACCAGATTTGATTGTATGTAGTGTAGAATAGGGAATCCTGTCAGCACTATTTACTTCTATATGCAAGGTTCACAACATGTCACTGTATACATGCACAGTGTTGTTTTATACTTTTCGACACTCACCCCAACCGGTCCCACCTGTGCTCTGGGGGCCTTGCAGGACTGGGCTGGGGGGGTCTGAGAGGGTACGCTTGTGCCCGGGGGGAGGGGGTGGGGGTCTCTTCTTAAGGGTGGAGATGCCCCCGCTGCCTCCAGTCTGGGAGCCCAGGGGAAGGGAGGTAGGCGGACCAGTAGAAGGTGCTAGAAAAGTCAGAGAACGAGAGGCATGCTGTGATTGGTTAAAACAAGAGGGCCAAACTCTCTCTTGTCTTATGGAGGCATGCTACAGAGCTGTTATCTATGATCAAAGCCATATTTAATTCCAAAATAGGGTACTGTAAAGATGCAAAGGTTGAACAAGATGTTGAAGTTGATTCCTCTTACAAAAAGCGGAAGGCACTATATCAATCTATTTTGACATTAACAAAACTGTTCAAAAACACTGGATTATTCCATGCATGAACTGCATAATTATAAAAACTCTGTACATCAATCAATCAAATGTATTTATAAAGCCCTTTTTATATCAGCAGATGTCAAGCTGGGATTTTGGAACATACATTTTTGCATCTTTAAATTAATTATATAGAAATGCGGGAAATAAGGGAAAGGGGGATACCTAGTCAGTTGTACAACTGAACGCATTCAACTGAAATGTGTCTTCTGCATTTAACCCAACCCCTCTGAATCAGAGTTGCGGGGGGCTTGTGTATGTGAAAAAGTGTTACTATTTTAACTCTGCAATGTGGGTGTGATTAAGTTGAGCAGGAAGTGTTGCTGTATTGGTGGCGTAGCCTGCAACTGTAACATTCCTTGTTACGACTTATGGAAACTGTGCTGTGATCCTCCATAACACCTTTCTCTTATTCTGTTCCGAGGCTACAAGTCACACACGCACGGACACCTTTCTACTTACTTCTCATGCTGTACAAACCAGTATGGCCTTCAAATGCCGCCCTCCAAAAAGCAGCAATCTTTTCGGTTGATAAAGAGACCTGATGTATTTGATAAAATACATGATTCTCAGTTGCTACTGCCATAACCAGCACCATGGGAAAGACTCCTGTGCAAAGTGCATTTATTTTTTCTTTATATAATAGATTAAAATTAGATGAATAATATTATTCATGTTACCTTTCCCTGCTGTCCTGCTGGGTAGTGTAGTACCGTCAGGTACTGGTGAGGGATACATGTCTGTGGAGGTGTTGTAGACTGGGTTGGCAAAGGCCCCGTAGGATAGGCGCTGTTTGTCCCTGTGAGGGGTGTAACCCCCCGGGAGTGGCAGCTTGTCCTGAGGGGAGGACATACTGGAGGAGTGGCCGACGCTCTGGGGCCGCGGAGAGCGCTCTTTTTTCACAGGACTGGGCTGTGAAGGGTCAATAGTAAGAGGTCAGAGGTCAGCGACTGCTCATACCTATCCAGGACTGCGAGCAGAATGGTATCATAATCCCTATTGTGAATAAATATAGTACCAGTCAAAAGTTAGGACACACATACAAATTCAAGGGTTTTTCTTTATTTTTACTATTTTCTACATTGTAGAATAATAGTGAAGACATCACAACTATGGAATAGCACATCTGGAATCATGTAGTAACCAAAAAAGTGTTAAACAAATCAAAATATATTTTAGATTCTTCAAAGTCACCACCCTTTGCCTTGATGGAATGCTTTTCCAACAGTCTTGAAGGAGTTCCCACATATGCTGAGCACTTGGTGACTGCTTTTCCTTCACTCTGCGGTTCAACTCATCCCAAGCCATCTCAATTGGCTTGAGGTCAGGTGATTGTGGAGACCAGGTCACCTGATGCAGCACCATCACTCTCCTTCTTGGTCAAATAGCCCTTACACAGCCTGGAGGTGTGTTGGGTAATTGTCCTGTTGAAAAATAAATGATAGTCCCACTAAGCGCAAACCAGATGGGATGGCGTGTCGCTACAGAATGCTGTGGTAGCCATGCTGGTTAAGTGTGTCTTGAAATCTAAATACATTACAGACAGTGTCACCAGCAATGCACCCCCACACCATCACACCTCCTCATCCATTCTTGACGGTGGGAACCACACATGCGGAGATCATCCGTTCACCTACTCTGCGTCTCACATTGCGTTTGGAACCAGAAATCTCAAATTTGGACTCATCAGACAAAGACAAGATTTCCACAGGTCTAATGTCCATTGCTCGTGTTTCTTGGCCCAAGCAAGTCTCTGCTTCTTATTGGTGTCCTTTAGTAGTGGTTTCTTTGCAGAAATTCAACCATGAAGACCTGATTTCCGCAGTCTCCTCTGAACAGTTGATGTTGAGATGTGTTTGTTACGTGAACTCTGTGAAGCATTTATTTGGTGTGCAATCTGAGGTCCAGTTAACTCTAATGAACTTATCCTCTGCAGCAGAGATAGCTCTGGGACTTCCTTTCTTGTGGCAGTCGTCATGAGAGTCAGTTTCTTCATAGCGGTTGATGTTTTTTGCGACTGGACTTGAAAAAACGTTCAAAGTTTGACTGACCATGTGTTAAAATAATGGACTGTCATTTCTCTTTGCTTATTTGGAATTGGACTTGGTCTTTTACCAAATAGGGCTGTCTTCTGTATACCACCCTTACCTTGTCACAACACAACTGATTGGCTCAAACGCATTAAGAAGGAAAGAAATTCCACAAAATAACTTTTAACAAGGCACACCTGTTAATTGAAATGCATTCCAGGTGAATACGTCATGCAGCTGGTTGAGAGAACGCAAAGAGTGTGCAAAGCTGTCATCAAGGCAAAGGGTGGCTACTTTGAAGAATCTCAAATATAAAATATATTTTGATTTGTTCTTTTTTGTAACTACATGATTTAATATGTGTTACTTAGTTTTGAAAATAGTCAAAATAAAGAAAAACCCTGGCATGTGTAGGTGTATCCAAACTTTTGACTGGTATTGTAGGTCCTTTCAGAAGGGCTAACAGACAAATAGGCTACATGGACTATCTGAGTTGTCCCTTGTATTTTATTCTTATTTTCTATGCACACTCACAGGGCCCTTTACACTTAAAAAAACAAAACATTTTATTTAACCAGGTAGGCCAGTTGAGAACAAGTTCTCATTTACAACTGCGACCTGGCCAAGAGAAAGCAAAGCAGTGCGACAAAAACAACACAGAGTTACAAATAAACAAATGTACAGTCAATAACACAAAAGAAAAATCTATGTACAGAGTGTGCAAATGTAGAAGAGTAGGGAGGTAAGGCAATAAATAGGCCATAGAGGCAAAATTATTACAATTTAGCAATTAAACACTGGAGTGATAGATGTGCAGAAGATGAATGTGCAAGTAGAGATACTGGGGTGCAAAAGAGCGAGAGGATAAATAACAATATGCGGATGAGGTAGTTGGGTGTGCTATTTACAGATTGGCTGTGTAAAAGGTACAGTGATCGGTGAGCTGCTCTGACAGCTGATGCTTAAAGTTAGAGAGGGAGATATAAGACTCCAGCTTTACCGATTTTTGCAATTCATTCCAGTCATTGCCAGCAGAGAACTGGAAGGAAAGGCGGCCAAAGAAAGTGTTGGCTTTTGGGATGATCAGTGAAATATACCTGCTGGAGCGCATGCTGCTATGGTGACCAGTGAGCTGAGATAAGGCGGGGCTTTACCTAGCAAAGACTAATAGATGACCTGGAGCCAGTGGGTTTGGCAACGAATAGCCAACGAGAGCATACAGGTTGCAGTGGTGGGTAGTATATGGGGCTTTGGTGACAAAACAGATGGCACTGTGATAGACTACATTCAGTTTGCTGAGTAGAGCGTTGGAGGCTATTTTGTAAATGACATGGCCGAAGTCAAGGTTCGATAGGAGAGTCAGTTTAACGAGGGTATGTTTGGCAGCATGAGTGAAGGATGCTTTGTTGCGAAATAGGAAGCCGATTCTATATTACATTTTGGATTGGAGATGCTTAATGAGTCTGGAAGGAGAGTTTACAGTCTAACCAGACACCTAGGTATTTGTAGTTGTCCACATATTCTAAGTCAGAACCGTCCAGAGTAGTGATGCTAGTCGGGCGGGCGGGTGCGGGCAGCAATCTGTTGAAGAGCATGCATTTAGTTGTACTAGCATGTAAAAGCAGTTGGAAGGAGTGTTGTATGGCATTGAAGCTCGTTTGGAAGTTTAACACAGTGTCCAAAGAAGGGACAGATGTATACAGAATGGTGTTGTCTGCGTAGAGGAAGAGCGACATCATTGATATACACAGAGAAAAGAGTCGGCCCAAGAATTGAACCCTGTGGCACCCCCATAGAGACCGCAGAGGTCCCGACAACCGGCACTCCGATTTGACACACTGAACTCTATCTGAGAAGTAGTTGGTGAACCAGGCGAGGCAGTCATTTGAGAAACCAAGGCTATTGAGTCTACCGATAAGAATGTGGTGATTGACAGAGTCAAAAGCCTTAGCCAGGTCGATGAAGACGGCTGCACAGTACTGTCTTTTATTGATAGCGGTTATGATATTGTTTAGGAACTTGAGGGTGGTTGAGGTGCACCCATTACCAGCTCGGAAACCAGATTGCATAGTGGAGAAAGTATGGTGGGATTCGAAATGGTCGGTGATCTGTTTGTTAACTTGGCTTTCGAAGACTTTAGAAAGGCAGGGCAGGATGAATATAGGTCTATAACAGTTTGGGTCTTGAGTGTCTCCCCCTTTGAAGAGGGGGATGGCCGCGGCAGTTTTCCAATCTTTGGGGATCTCAAACGATATGAAAGAGACCTTGAATAGTCTAGTAATAGGGGTTGCAACAATTTAGGCTGATAATTTTAGAAAGAGAGGGTCCATATTGTCTAGCCCTGCTGATTTGCAGGGATCCTGATTTTGCAGCTCTTTCAGAACATCAACTGTCTGGATTTGGGTGAAGGAGAAGTGGGGGGTGGGGGGGGGGCTTGTGCAAGTTGCTGCAGGGGTTGCTGAGCTGTTGGCCGGGGTAGGGGTATAGCCAGGTGGAAAGCATGGCCAGCCGTAGAAAAATGCTTATTGAAATGATCGATTATCATAGATTTATGGGTGGTGACACTCATAAATCTAGCATCAGTGCTAGATTTATCAGTTTCCTAGCATCAGTGCAGTGAGCAGCTGGGAGGAGGTGCTCTAAATCTCCATGGACTTTACAGTGTCCCACAACTTTTTGGAATTAGTGCTACAGGATGCAAATGTCTGTTTGAAGAAGCTAGCCTTAGCTTTCCTAACTGACTGAGTATATTGGTTTCTGACTTCCCTGAAAAGTAGCATATTGCAGGGGCTATTCGATGCTAATGTTTTTGTGCTAGCCAAGGGCAGTCAAGTCTGGGATGAACCAAGGGCTTTATCTGTTCTTAGTTCTACATTTTTTGAATGGGGCATGCTTATTTAAGATGGTGAGGAAAGCACTTTTAAAGAGTAACCATCCTCTACTGAAGGGATGAGGTCAATATCCTTCCAGGATACCCTGGCCAGGTCAATTAGAAAGGACTGCTCGCTGAAGTGCTTTAGGGAGCGTTTGACAGTGATGAGGGATGGTCGTTTGACCGCGGACCCATTACGCACGCAAGCAATGAGGCAGTGATCGCTGAGATCCTGATTGAAGACAGCAGGGGTGTATTTAGAGGGCAAGTTGATGTGGATGATATCTAAGAGGTTGCCCATGGTTACAGATTTAGGGTTGTACCTGGTAGGTTCCTTGATAATTTGTGTGAGATTGAGGGCATCTATCTTAGATTGTTGGACGGCCGGGGTGTTAAGCATGTCCCAGTTTAGGTCACCTAACAGTACGAGCTCTGAAGATAGATGGGGGGTAATCAATTCACATATGGTGTCCAGGGCATAGCTGGGGGCTGAAGGTGGTCTATAACAAGCGGCAACGGTGAGAGACTCATTTCTAGAAAGGTGAATTTTTAGAAGTAGAAGCTCGAATTGTTTGGGGACGGACCTGGATAGCATGACAGAACTCTGCAGGGTATCTCTGCAGTAGATTGCAACTCCGCCCCCTTTGGCAGTTCTATCTTGTCGGAAAATGTTATAGTTAGGGATGCACATTTCAGGATTTTTGGTGGCCTTCCTAAGCCAGGATTTAGACATGGCTAGGACATCAGGGTTGGCAGTGTGTGCTAAAGCAGTGAATAAAACAAACTTAGGGAGGAGGCTTCTAATGTTAACATGCATGAAACCAAAGCTTTTACGGTTACAGAAGTCAACAAATGAGAGCGCCTGGGGATTGTGAGTGGTGCTGGGGGCTGCAGGGCCTGGGTTACACTCTACATCACCATAGGAACAGAGGAGGAGTAGGATAAGGGTACGGCTAAAGGCTATAAGAACTGGTCGTCTCGTGCGTTCGGAACAGAGAGTAAAAGGAGCAGATTTCTGGGCGCGGAAGAATAGATTCAAGGCATAATGTACAGACAAGGGTATGTTAGGATGTGAGTACAGTGGAGGTAAACCTAGGCATTGAGTGATGAGAGAGATTTTGTCTCTAGAGGCACCAGTAAAGCCAGGTGAGGTCACCACATGTGTGGGGGGGTGGAACAAAAGGGCTATCTAAGGTATATTGGGCAGGCCTGGGGGCTCTACAGTGAAATAAGACAATAATCACTAACCAAAACAGCAATAGACAAGGCATATTGACATTAGGGAGAGGCATGTGTAGCCGAGTGATCATAGGGTCAAATGAGTAGCACTAGATGAGTCAGGGAGCCAATTCAGTAGTCACTACTACGCTAGGTGAGCTGGAGACACAACGATTCAGACAGCTAGCGGGCCGGGGCTAGCAGGTGGGCCTCCGGCGACATCGCAATGGAAGAGCCTGTTGAAACCACCTCGGACGGTTACGTCGGCAGACCAGTCGTGATGGATTGGCGTGGCTCCGTGTCGGCAGTAAAGAGTCCAGGCCAATTGGCAAAAGAGATATTGTAGCACAAGAATTGGCTGGTGGACCTCTTTTGCTAGCTCCAAGCTAACTGGTGCTTGCTTCGGGACAGAGATGTTTGCCAGGAGTAGCCACTCAGATAGCAGCTAGCTAGCTGCGATGATCCGGTGTAAAGGTTCAGAGCTTGCGGTAGGAATCCGGAGATGTAGTAGAGAAAAAGCAGTCCGATATGTTCTGGGTTGATATCGCGCTGTGCAGACTGGCAAGAGTTGACCGGGCTGAGGCTGGCTGATGTCCGAGTTAATGTTGAGGACCGCTAGCAGTGGCTAACTGACTACTAGCTAGTAGCTAGTTAGCTGGCGAGCTTCTGAAGGGGTTTCCGGTTCTAAAGTATAAAAATAACAGATCCGTACCACATTGGGTGATGCGGGTTGCAGGAGAGTATATCCAGTCCGTAGATAGAAAGTGAGATAAAAATATATACGAAATATATACCAAGAAAACGATATATACACGGGACAGGTCAAAACCATCTCGGAACTACCACACTTACACACATTGACACTCCAGCACACACACACTCCATCATTTGCTCACACGCATAATACGCACATACATTTACACTGAATCTACACACACACACCATCATCATATACATTACAACCTCATTCCAAAATGGATTAAATAAAAACAATTCTTCATCAAGTGTCACATCTGGAGGAAACATGGCACAATCCCTAGGGTGAAGCGTGGTGGTGGCAGCTTCATGCTGTGGGGATGTTTTCAGCGGCAGGGACTGGGAGACCAGTCAGGATCGAGGGAAAGATGGAGCAAAGTACAGTGAGATCCTTGATGAAAACCTACTCTAGAGCGCTCAGGAACTCAGACTGGGGTGAAGATTCGGGTTCCAACAGGACAACGACCCTAAGCACACAGCCAAGACAACCCAGGAGTGACTTCGGGACAAGTCTCCGAATGTCCTTGAGTGGCCCAGCCAGAGCCCGGACTTTAACACGATCTAACATCTCTGGAGAGACCTGAATATAGTTGTGCAGCGACGCTCCCCATCCAGCCTGACAGAGCTTGAGAGGATCTGCAGAGAAGAATGGGAGAAACTTCCCAAATACAGGTGTGCCAAAATGATTAAAAAAAACTGTTTTTGCTTTGTCATTATGGGGTATTGTTTGTAGATTAATGAGGGAAAAAAAGTTTTTATCAATTTTAGAATAAGGCTGTGACGTAAAATGTTTTGGAAAAGTCAAGGGGTCTGAATATTCATTCAATTCAATCATTCATGATTTTATTAATTCAGTCATGATGGAGTACCTTATCATCAAGGTCATCATCACTCTCGTCTATTTCCTCCAGCCGCAGGTTCCACTCATACTCCACATGGACGTGAGGGTTAAACTTCCCCTCTGCCGCCTCCATCAGCTAGAATAAGGAGATAAATAGAGAGAGAGTGAGAGACAGACATACAGACAGATTGAGAGAGAAAGAGAGAGATACATACAGAGAGAGAATGAGAGAGAGAGACAGACAGACAGAGAGAATGAGAGAGAGAGAATGAGAGATAAACAAAGAAGAAAAAGGGCTAAGTTACAGAGAGTGACAATATTAATAGTATATTATTACATTATCACATCACAGACAGGATAGGTTATGGCAAGAGGCAGTAACAGAGTTGTGTGCAACATGTGAAAAAGTGTATGATATGATAATTCCCATAGTTGAGAGCACTAGCATGCCTCAGACAGGTAACCAGAGTGTTTGCATCAACAGCTAAGACTTCCTAGCTTAACATGGCGGCCTATTTAAGTTGAGTTCTGCATCCCCTGCACTGCTTTGAGCTGGAGTTTCCTGCTGCCCATGCTGCTGCTGTAACAATGCTGTTACTCACTACGCATTGTCTGTTTACTGCTAAGGCACCACCACCCCAGCCTACACCTGTTTTGGTCTGCTTTTGTTCCAGTCAGGGGGATTGGTATAGCTATACCTGTAGTTTATTATTATGGTCACGATTGAGCATCGCTATGGCACTGAGCTACCGCGAAGCTGCAGAGCCTAACGTCAAGACCTAATGTATTGTAATTTACTTCTAATAAATGGTTAAATGAATACATTGTGTTTCCTGTCTGAAGTGACCATTGTCCAAAAAGGATGACTGGATTAATGAGACTAGTTACATTGTGAGAGCTAGTCACAATACTGAAAAAGTTGTACTGGTAGACATGCAATACTGTAGTCATGTCATATAGTACAGTACCTTCATAAAGTATTCATACCCCTTGACTAATTCCAAATTCTGTTGTGTTACAGACTGAATTCAAAATGGATGAAATACATGTTTTTCTCACCCATCTACACACAATACCCCTTAATGAGAAAGTAAGAACATGTTTTTATAAATGTTTGCAAATGTATTGAAAATTAAATACAGAAATATCTCATTTACATAAATATTCACACACCTGAGTCAGTACTATGTAGAATCACCTTTGGCAGCGATAACAGCTGTGAGTCTTTCTGGGTAAGTCTCTAACAGCTTTCCACACCTGGATTGTGCACCATTTGCCCATTATTCTTTTCAAAATTATTCAAGCTCTGTCAAATCTGTTGTTGATCAATGCTAGACAACCATTTTCAGGTCTTACCATAGATTTTCAAGTTGATTAAAATCAAAACTGTAACTCGGCCACTCAGAAACATTCACTGTCTTCTTGGTAAGCAACTCCAGTGTAGATTTGGCCTTGTGTTTTAGGTTATTGTCCTGTTGAAAAGTGAATTAATCTCCAAGTCTCTGGTGGAAAGCACGACTGAACCAGGTTTTCCTCTAGGATTTTGCTTGTGCTTAGTTCCGTTTAGTTTCTTTTTAATCCTGAAAAACTCCCAAGTCCTTAACGATTACAAGCATACCCATAACATGATGCAGCCACCACTATGCTTGAAAATATGGAGAGTGGTCCTCAGTAATGTGTTGTATTGGATTTTCCCCAAACATAACACTTTGTATAAAGGACAAAAAGTTAATTACTACTCCACATAATTTTCAGTATTACATTAGTTACTTGTTTGCGAACAGGATGTATGTTTTGGAATATTTTTATTCTGTACAGGATTCCTTCTTTTCAATCTGTCAATTAGGTCAGTACTGTGGAGTAACTACAATGTTGTTGATCCAACCTCAGTTTTCTCCTATCACAGCTATTAAACTCTGTAACTGTTTAGAAGTCACCATTGACCTTATGGTGAAATTGATACGCTATCCAAAGTGTAATTAATAACTTCACCATGCTCAAAGGGATATTCAATGTCTGCTTTTTTGTTATCTCACCCATCTACCAATAGGTGCCACTATTTGCGAGTCGTTGGAAAACCTCCCTGGTCTTTGTGGTTGAATCTGTTTGAAATTCACTGCTCGACTGAGGGACCTTACAGATACGGTAATTCTACGTGTGGTGTACAGAGATGAGGTTGTCATTCAGAAATCATGTTTAACACTATTATTGCACACAAACTTATTATGTAACTTGTTAAGCACATTTTTACTCCTGAACTTATTTAGGAGGGGTTCAATACTTATTGACTTAAGACATTTCATTTTATCTTGACTTAAGACATTTCATCTTAAGACATTTCATTTTATTAATTTAATTTGTAAACAACAAAATGTAGAAAAAGGAGTGTGAATACTTTCTGAAAGCACTGTACATACTCTATGCCACTTGATGTTTGTATTATGTGATTGGATGTGGTGATACTGTGGGAGGTTCGTTTCAACCACTAGCTGCCAGGTTGACAGAGGTATTCAGGGGAGTTGAAGAAGCATACATGAGGGTACTCACATTGCCCGCACTTATTTGGGACATAGCATGCTTTCCTTGTCCTCTGTTGCTAGTTATGACAGGGAGAACTAAAGCACTAACAGACCATGTCTAAAACAGTTTGATGTTGCTGGAAATAATCCAGCCTTCTAGATATTGATGCCTAGAAGGCTGATACTCACCCAGTGCGAGGAACCGGTATCTCGCAACCTTCTTGCAATGTCCAGAGCAGTCTCTCCACTTTGATTGGCTGAAAGAACAAGTAGCCAGTGGTCACCATAAGTGCGGAGCCTCATGACGTGATTTGTAATTTGACTATGGTTTTCTTATATGGCCCCAAGGGTACAAATGAAGTTATAATGAATTGAATTGAAATGACATGCATCAACATAAGTTAGATGATGTTTTAATGTTGTGAGGCAAATTATGATTTTAGAATAACAGACCGGATAAAATATCTGGAATTTGAAGAATTGTTAAATACTGTGATAAAGGGGCAGATAATCACTAGACTGCTTTTTACAATTACAGAAGTTACTTTTCCTAAACTATTTGATATAGACCTGAAAGTAAGAAAGAAAATATTTCTGGAAGAAAAAAAAAACACTTGTAAAGTAGTTGACGTAAAAATGTATTTCATAGCTATCCAGAACAAACAAATCATGTCTCTCTCTCTCTCTCCAACCTCTCTAACAAAACACCTTGGTTTGCCTCACATATTTCAGTCATTTGAAATCTAAGATTAAAAACATGCAATGAGATGACACACACACCGATGTCGATGGCTGGTTTGCCCCGCAGTAGCAGTTTCAAACATTCTTGTTTCTCGTACAGACAGCAGTAGTGGAGTGCAGTGTTTCCATTCTCCGTCTGCCTGTCTAGATTACCACTGGGGGTGGAGAGTGAGAGAGACTGATAGTCAAATTCTAGTGACAGATATACAAAGAATTAAAGGGTAAAGATAATCATTAGTAAGTCTTTAACAAGTATTTAGTAAATGTGTTGGTTATAAGTTCCAACTTTAAATGTGTGATTGAGTTCCCCGGGACACTACTGTCATATACCTGTTTTGCACCAGGAAGTCCACTAGATGCAGGGAGGTCTGGTCAGCAGTCCTCACAGAGTAGTGGAGGGCAGTCTCACCGGGCTCCTGTTGGGAACGAGTCTGTGTATTAATTTGGACATTTGTATACTGGTATCACTGGCATACTAGCATTTTGATCTCAATGGGTTTCAACTACAGTACCAGTCAAAAGTTTGGACACCTACTCATTCAAGGGTTTTTATTTATTTTGAATATTTTCTACATTGTAGAAATAACTCATATATGGAATCATGTTGTACCGAAAAAAGTGTTAAACATATCAAAATTAATTATATATTTGAGATTCTTCAAAGTAGCCACCTTTTGCCTTGATGACAGCTTTGCACACTCTTGGCATTATCAAATCAAATGTTATTGGTCACACACACATGATTAGCAGATAATGCGAGTGTAGCTAAATGCTTGTGCTTCTAGTTCCGTCAGTGCAGTAATATCTAACCAGTAATCTAACAAATTACCCACCAACTACCTAATACACACAAATCTAAAGGGAGGAATAAGAATATGTACATATAAATACATGGATGAGCGGTATAGGCATCATGCAGTAGATGGTATAAGGTACAGTATATACATATGAGATGAGTAATGTAAGATATGTTAACATTATTAAAGTGGCATTCTTTAAAGTGACTAGTGATCCATTTATTAATGTGGCGAGTGATATAAGTCTATGTAGGCAGCAGCCTCTCTGAGTTAGTGATTGCTGTTTAGCAGTCTGATGGCCTTGAGATAGAATCTGTGTTTCAGTCTCTTGGTCCCAGCTTCGATGCACCTGTACTGACCTCGCCTTCTGGATGGTAGCGGTGTGAACAGGCAGTGGCTCGGGTGGTTGTTGTCCTTGATGATCTTTATGGCATTCCTGTGACATCGGGTGTTGTAGGAGTCTAGGAGGACAGTTAGTTTGAACCCGGTGATGCGTTGTGCAGACCACACCATCCCCTGGAGAGCCTTGCGGTCGATTGTGCATCTGTAAAAGTTTGTTAGGGCTGTTGCGCCTTCTTCACCACACTGTCTGTGTGGGTGGACCATTTCAGTTTGTCTGTGATGTGCACGCCGAGGAACTTAAAACGTTCCACCTTCTCCACTACTGTCCCTTCGATGTGGATGGGGGGTGCTCCCTCTGCTGTTTCCCGATCATCTCCTTTGTTTTGTTGACGTTGAGTGAGAGGTTGTTTTCCTGACACCACACTCCGAGTGCCCTCACCTCCTTCCTGTAGGCTGTCTCGTCGTGTTGTTGGTGATCAAGCCCACAACTGTTGTGTTGTCTGCAAACTTGATGCTTGAGTTGGAGGTGTGCATGGCCACGCAGTCATGGGTGAACAGGGAGTACAGGAGGGGGCTGTGCATGCACCCTTGTGAGGCCCCAGTGTTGAGGGTCAGCGAAGTGGAGACGTTGTTTCCTACCTTCACCACCTGGAGGCAGCCCATCAGAAAGGACACAATTACACAGGGTGGGGTTGAGACTCAGGGCCTACAGTTTAATGATGAGCTTGGAGAGTACTATGGTGTTGAATGGTGAGCTGTAGTCAATGAACAGCATTTTTACATAGGTGTTCCTCTTGTCCAGATGGGATAGGGCAGTGTGCAGTGCGATGGCGATTGCCTCGACTGTGGACCTATTGGGGCGGTAAGCAAATTGGAGTGGGTCTAGAGTGGCAGGTAAGGTGGCGGTGATATGATCCTTGACTAGTCTCTCAAAGCACTTCATGATGACAGAAGTGAGTGCTACCGGACGGTAGTCATTTAGTTCATTTAGTTTGTCTTTGCCTTCTTGGCTACAGGAACAATGGTGGCCATCTTGAAGCATGTGGCGACAGGAGACGGGAAAGGGAGTGATTGAATATGTCCATAAACACTCCAGCCAGCTTGTCTGCGCATGCTCTGGGGATGCAGCTAGGGATGCCGTCTGGGCCAGCAGCCTTGCGAGGGTTAACACGTTTAAAAGTCTTACTCACATCGGCCACAGAGAAAGAGAGGGGGGGCCGCAGTCCTTGTTAGCGGGCAGCGACGGTGGCACTGTATTATCCACAAAGCGGGCAAAGAAGGTGTTTAGTTTGTCTGGAAGCAAGATGTCGGTGTCCGTAATGTGGCTGGTTTTCTTTCTGTAGTCCGTGATTTCCTATAGACCCTGCCACATACAGTGGGGAGAACAAGTATTTGATACACTGCCGATTTTGCAGGTTTTCCTACTTACAAAGCATGTAGAGGTCTGTAATTTTTATCATAGGTACACTTCAACTGTGAGAGACAGAATCTAAAAATCCAGAAATCCAGAAATTCACATTGTATGATTTTTCAGTAATTCATTTGCATTTTATTGCATGACATAAGTATTTGATCACCTACCAACCAGTAAGAATTCCGGCTCTCACAGACCTGTTAGTTTTTCTTTAAGAAGCCCTCCTATTCTCCACTCATTACCTGTATTAACTGCACCTGTTTGAACTCGTTACCTGTATAAAAGACACCTGTCCACACACACAATCAAACAGACTCCAACCTCTCCACAATGGCCAAGACCAGAGAGCTGTATAAGGACATCAGGGGTAAAATTGTAGACCTGCACAAGGCTGGGATGGGCTACGGGACAATAGGCAAGCAGCTTGGTGAGAAGGCAACAACTGTTGGCGCAATTATTAGAAAATGGAAGAAGTTCAAGATGACGGTCAGTCACTCTCGGTCTGGGACTCCATGCAAGATCTCACCTCGTGGGGCATCAATGATCATGAGGAAGGTGAGGGATCAGCCCAGAACTACACGGCAGGACCTGGTCAATGACCTGAAGAGAGCTGGGACCACAGTCTCAAAGAAAACCATTAGTAACACACTACGCCATCATGGATTAAAATCCTGCAGTGCACGCAAGGTCCCCCTGCTCAAGCCAACGCATGTCCAGGCCGTCTGAAGTTTGCCAATGACCATCTAGATGATGCAGATGAGGAATGGGAGAAGTTCATGTGGTCTGATGAGACAAAAATAGAGCTTGTTGGTCTAAACTCCACTCGCCGTGTTTGGAGGAAGAAGAAGGATGAGTACAACCCCAAGAACACCAACCCAACCGTGAAGCATGGAGGTGGAAACATCATTCTCTGAGGATGCTTTTCTGCAAAGGGGACAGGAGGAATGCACCGTATTGAGGGGAGGATGGATGGGGCCATTTATCGCGAGATCTTGGCCAACAACCTCCTTCCCTCAGTAAGAGCATTGAAGATGGGTTGTGGCTGGGTCTTCCAGCATGACAACGACCCGAAACACACAGCCAGGGCAACTAAGGAGTGGCTCCGTAAGAAGCATCTCAAGGTCCTGGAGTGGCCTAGCCAGTCTCCAGACCTGAACCCAATAGAAAATCTTTGGAGGGAGCTGAAAGTCCGTATTGCCCAGCGACAGCCCCGAAACCTGAAGGATCTGGAGAAGGTCTGTATGGAGGAGTGGGCCAAAGTCCCTGCTGCAGTGTGTGCAAACCTGGTCAAGAACTACAGGAAACGTATGATCTCTGTAATTGCAAACAAAGGTTTCTGTACCAAATATTAAGTTCTGGTTTTCTGATGTATCAAATACTTATGTCATGCAATAAAATGCTAATTAATTACTTAAAAATCATACAATGTGATTTTCTGGATTTTTGTTTTAGATTCCGTCTCTCACATTTGAAGTGTACCTATGATAAAAATTACAGACCTCTACATGCTTTGTAAGTAGGAAGACCTGCAAAATCAGCAGTGTATCAAATACTTGTTCTCCCCACTGTACGTCTTGTGTCAGACGTTGAATTGCGACTCCATTTTGTCCCTATACCGACATTTCACTTGTTTGATTGCCTTGCGGAGGGAAAAACGACACTTTTTATTTTCGGCCATATTCCCAGTCCTCTTTCCATGGTTATATGCGGTGGTTCGCGCTTTCAGTTTTGCGCGAATGCCGCTATCCCTCCACGGTTCAGGTTGGGTTAGGATTTAAGAGTCACAGTGGGTACAACATTTCCAATGCACTTCCTTATAAACTCACTCACCGAGTCAGCGTATAGATCAATGTTATTCTCTGAGGCTGACTGGAACATCTCCCAGTCCGCATGATCAAAACCATCTTGAAGCGTGGATTCCGATTGGTCAGACCAGTGTTGAATGGTTCTAGTCACAGGTACATCCTGTTTGAGTTTTTGCCTATAAAACGTTAGGAGCAAGATGGAGTCGTGGTCGGATTTGCGGAAGGGAGGGCGAGGGAGGGCCTTGTATGCATCGCAGAAGTTAGAGTAGCAGTGATCGAGTGTATTGCCCATGCGAGTGCTGCAATCAATATGCTGATCATATTTAGGTGGCCTTGTTCTCAAATTTTCTTTGTTAAAATCTCCAGCTACAATATATGCAGCCTCAGGATATATGGTTTCCAGTTTACATAGAGTCCAGTGAAGTTCCATGAGGGCCGTTGTGGTGTCTGCTTGAAGGGGAATATACACAGCTGTGACGATAACTGATGAGAACCCTTCTTCCCAGAGAGGTGTTTATCTCTGTCGGCGCGACGCATGAAGAAGCCCGGTGGCTGGACCAACTCTGACAACGTATCCCGAGAGAGCCATGTTTCCGTGAAACAGAGAATGTTACAATCTCTGATGTCTCTCTGGAAGGCAACACTTGCTTGAATTAGGTCTACCTTGTTTTCAATAGACTGGACATTGGCGAGTAGTATACTCGGGATCGGTGGGCGATGTGCACGTCTATGGAGCCTGACCAGAAGGCCGCTCCGTCTGCCCCTTCTACAGTGCCGTTGGGTTGACATCTGGGATTAGGTCCATTGTCATGGGTGGTTGTCCAAACAGAGGATCCGTATGGGGAAAGTCGTATTCCTGGTCGTAATGTTGCTAAGTTGACGTCGCACTTATATCCAATAGTTCTTCCCGGCTGTATGTAATAACACTTAAGAATGTAAGAAATAATACATTAAAAAAACGAAATACTGCATAATTTCCTCACATCTCTGTCGGTGCCATCTTGTGTCTCTCAATCAGATTCATATGGAATGCTTTTCCAAAAGTCTTGAGGGAGTTCCCACATATGCTGAGCACTTGTTGGCTGCGTTTCCTTCACTCTGCGGTCCAACTTATCCCAAACCATCTCAATTGGGTTGAGGTCCGGTGATAGTAGAGGCCAGGTCATCTGATGCAGCACTCCATCACTCTCCTTCTTGGTCAAATACACAGCCTTTACACAGCCTGGAGGTGTGTTTTGGGTCATTGTCCTGTTGAAAAACAAAACAAAACACAAACCAGATGGGATGGCGTATCGCTGCAGAATGCTGTGGTAGCCATGCTGGTTAAGGGTGCCGTGATTTCTAAAGAAATCTAAAGAAATCACTGACAGCATCGCCAGCAAAGCACCCCCACACCTCCTCCTCCATGCTTCATGCGGAGATCACCCGTTCACCTACTCTGCAGCTCACAATGACACGGCGGTTGGAACCAAAAATCTCAAATTTTGACTGATGAGACCAAAGGACAGATTTCCACCGGTCTAATGTCCATTGCTCGTGTTTCTTGGCCCAAGCGAGTCTCTTTTTCTTATTGGTGTTCTATAGTAGTGGTTTCTTTGCAGCAATTCAACCATGAAGGCCTGATTCACGCAGTCTCCTCTGAACAGTTTATGTTGAGATGTGTCTGTCACTTGAACTCTGTGAAGCATTTATTTGGGCTGCAATCTGAGGTGCCGTTAATTGCCAATTTCTGAGGTTGGTAACTCTAATGAACATATCCTCTGCAGCAGAGGTAACTCTGGATCTTCCTTTCCTGTGACAGTCCTCATGAGAGCCAGTGTCATCATAGCGCTTGATGGCTTTTGCGACTGCACTTGAAGAACTGTTCCGGATTGACTGACCTTTATGTCTTGAAAATTAATGATGGACTGTCATTTCTCTTTGCTTATTTCAGCTGTTCTTGCCATAATATGTAATTGGTCTATTACCAAAACGTGTATACCACCTCTACCTTGTCACAACACAACAGATTGTCTCAAACGCATTAAGGAAAGAAATTCCACAAATTAAGTTTTATCAAGGCACACCTGTTAATTGAAATGCATTCCAGGCAATTACCTCATGAAGCTGGTTGAGAGAATGCCAAGAGTGTGCAAAGCTCTCATCAAGGCAAAGGGTGGCTACTTTGAAGAATGTCAAATATAAAATATATTTTGATTTGCTTAACACTTTTTTGGTTCTACATGATTCCATATGTGTTATTTCATAGTTTTGATGTCTTCACTATTATTCTACAATGTAGAACATATTAAAAATAAAGAAAATGAGTAGGTGTGTCCAAACTTTTGACTGGTACTTTAAATAAAATATACATAAATAAAAATATATCAAATACCACCACTTCTTCGTCCAGTGGTGCCAAATTGTTTTGGAATTGTGACCCACTTGAAGCTTTCAGAATTGTTTTCTGACTCGTTGTGCACTTCAGTTCATAGGCTATTTAAGAATAAAATGAACACAGCTACCCTTACCTTTCCTGCCTCGGGCAGGGGCTCCATAAGCTCCGCCCCCTCGGCATAAATCTGGATAAGTAACAGCAGATCTCGGGAGCGCACCGCCTCCGACAGCTTGCCTGGAACCGTGGCTTTGCCAGTCTGGTGGGCAAATTTGTGGTCCACGTATTTAGCGTTGATGTACTCCTTCCTCACCGTCCTGCCATAGAGAATATAAGGTTTGTTTCTTAGCATAATTATCTGTTTGCCAGTGAACTAATACTTAGACTGGTATCAGAAATGCATTTGATTTGCACCACACGGAGAGAATTTATATTTATTGACACAGTCAGGGGTGAAAGTAAGCAGGTACAGAGTAAAGTAAATAGTGGTGGTACACCGTATCGGTAAAATATTTGCCTATCACAATAACAGCACTCCCTGGTTTCAACCTTTGAAGTTCAGATGGAACAGTAAATGTTGGGAAAGTAACTGGACACTGACTGTAGGTCTCCTGCAGAATTAAGTGTTCCTCACAGTAAAATAATAGACCAAATGTTTAATTTTGTCTCGGGACAGGATTGGAGAAATAGGATTTCTTTCTTTCAGCATCTTGAGATAATGTGAATGCGAGCTTAAGGACTGTCTTATGTAGCATAAACGTGTATTTTTTTCTTCCAGCGACATAAAACTGACAGTATTATACTTTCAACCAAATAAAATATGCATCCAGATTAACTGAAATACTATCAGAAACATGTTGGACCGTTTTCACAGATTTTGAATTTCCTTAAAACCAGTTCAACTGTTGTAATTTGGAAATTTTGCACAGAAAATCTCCCTGGTCCCTAAATCAAATCTAATGTTATTCGTCACATTCTTCGTAAACAACAGTTGTAGACTAACAGTGAAATGCTTACTTACAAGTCCTATTCTAACAATGCAGAGAGAGAAAATAGAGAAATAATAGAAAACTAAACATAATAATAAAAGTAATAGATACACAATGAGTAACGATAACTTGGCTATATACAGGAGGTACCAGTACCGAGTCGATGAGCAGGGACACGAGGTTATTGAGGTAGATACAGTGGGGAGAACAAGTATTTGATACACTGCCGATTTTGCAGGTTTTCCTACTTACAAAGCATGTAGAGGTCTGTCATTTTTATCATAGGTACACTTCAACTGTGAGAGACGGAATCTAAAACAAAAATCCAGAAAATCACATTGTATGATTTTTAAGTAATTAATTTGCATTTTATTGCATGACATAAGTATTTGATCACCTACCAACCAGTAAGAATTCCGGCTCTCACAGACCTGTTAGTTTTTCTTTAAGAAGCCCTCCTGTTCTCCACTCATTACCTGTATTAACTGCACCTGTTTGAACTCGTTACCTGTATAAAAGACACCTGTCCACACACTCAATCAAACAGACTCCAACCTCTCCACAATGGCCAAGACCAGAGAGCTGTGTAAGGACATCAGGGATAAATTGTAGACCTGTACAAGGCTGGGATGGGCTACAGGACAATAGCCAAGCAGCTTGGTGAGAAGGCAACAACTGTTGGCACAATTATTAGAAAATGGAAGAAGTTCAAGATGACGGTCAATCACCCTCGGTCTGGGGCTCCATGCAAGATCTCACCTCGTGGGGCATCAATGATCATGAGGAATGTGAGGGATCAGCCCAGAACTACACGGCAGGACCTGGTCAATGACCTGAAGAGAGCTGGGACCACAGTCTCAAAGAAAACCATTAGTAACACACTACGCCGTCATGGATTAAAATCCTGCAGCGCACGCAAGGTCCCCCTGCTCAAGCCAGCGCATGTCCAGGCCCGTCTGAAGTTTGCCAATGACCATCTGGATGATCCAGAGGAGGAATGGGAGAAGGTCATGTGGTCTGATGAGACAAAAATAGAGCTTTTTGCTCTAAACTCCACTCGCCGTGTTTGGAGGAATAGAAGGATGAGTACAACCCCAAGAACACCATCCCAACCGTGAAGCATGGAGGTGGAAACATCATTCTTTGGGGATGCTTTTCTGCAAAGGGGACAGGACGACTGCACCGTATTGAAGGGAGGATGGATGGGGCCATGTATCGCGAGATCTTGACCAACAACCTCCTTCCCTCAGTAAGAGCATTGAAGATGGGTCGTGGCTGGGTCTTCCAGCATGACAACGACCCGAAACACACAGCCAGGGCAACTGAGGAGTGGCTCCGTAAGAAGCATCTCAAGGTCCTGGAGTGGCCTAGCCAGTCTCCAGACCTGAACCCAATAGAAAATCTTTGGAGGGAGCCGAAAGTCCGTATTGCCCAGCGACAGCCCCGAAACCTGAAGGATCTGGAGAAGGTCTGTATGGAGGAGTGGGCCAAAATCCCTGCTGCAGTGTGTGCAAACCTGGTCAAGAACTACAGGAAACGTATGATCTCTGTAATTGCAAACTAAGGTTTCTGTACCAAATATTCAGTTCTGCTTTTCTGATGTATCAAATACTTATGTCATGCAATAAAATGCAAATTAATTACTTAAAAATCATACAATGTGATTTTCTGGATTTTTGTCTCTCACAGTTGAAGTGTACCTATGATAAAAATTACAGACCTCTACATGCTTTGTAAGTAGGAAAACCTGCAAAATTGTCAGTGTATCAAATACTTGTTCTCCCCACTGTATGTACATACAGTATAACTTGAAACAAATTGACAAATAAACAGTAGCAGCACCGTATGTGATGAGTCAAAAAAGTTAGTGCAAAAAAAAGGTCAATGCAGATAGTCCGGGTAGCTATTTGGTTAACTACTTAACTAACTATTTAGCAGTCTTATGGCTTCGGGGTAGAAGCTGTTCAGGGTCCTGTTGGTTCTAGACTTGGACATCGTTGCTCTGCGAGAGAAGCAGAAATGAAAGAGAACTTTACAGATGTCAACTAGATTGTCGATGATGCATTCATTCTATAAATGTATGACATTATTCTGGTGAGGAAAGTCTTATTTTAGTATTCTAGAGCGTCAAGTAATGACAAGAGAAGCAGTATGTCGCCTGTCTAATAATAGACACGTCGACTAACAAATAGCCTACCAAATTTCAGAAATGATAAGCAGAAAAATATCTAAATGAGGCTTAAACATTATTACTTTTATTACGTTCCTGTCCAGGTTACAAATGTCTCAATTGCCAAATATTATTACACTTTCTGGTGTTTTTCTTGCACAGGTATTTTTTACATCCGTCAAATGGCTGGCGTGCTGTTGGAATTAATTTAGAGGGGATGAACATGTGCAGTAGTGGAGGATCCTCAGAGGAGGAAGAGGAGGACCATCCTACTGAGTGAATTTCATTTTTTTATTATAGTGAAACATTAAAAAAGTTATAATTTTTAGACAAAACTATACGAAATATATTAATTTAACTGATTAAAGCACACTGTTTTGAAATGAAGGTCTATAGTAGCCTCAACAGCACTCTCTGGTGTAGCACAACGGTGTAGCCGGAGGACAGCTAGCTTCCGTTCTCCTCTAGCTACATTGACTTCAATACAAAACCGAGGAGGCTCATGGTACTCACCCCCTTCCATAAACTTACATGGAAAATATAAATCTAGCTGTTTTTTCTATATATCGGCAGGACAGAACAGCTGTGTCCAGTAAGCTGACGGAAGGGGGTGTGTCTCTCTTTGTCAACAACAGTTGGTGCGCAGTCTCTAATATAAAGGAAGTCTCAAGGTTCTGCTCATCTGAGTTAGAAAACCTCATGATAAGCTGTAGACCACACTATTTACCAAGAGAGCTTTCAAGAGTTTTCATCTATATTTTTTTGTAGCTGTCTATTTACCACCAGGCCATAAGCAAACAAGAAAGTGCAGAAGCTAAGAGGTAAGAGGTCTGGTAAGAGGAGGGTGTGTGTCTATTTGTCAATAACAGCTGGTGTGAGATGTCTAATATTAAAGAAGTCTAGTGATATTTGCTCGCCTGAGGTAGAGAACCTTATGGCAAGGTGTAGACCAAGAGAGTTCTCATCTATATTATTCGTAGCCATCTATTTACCACCACATACCGATGCTGGCACTAAGATCGCACTCGACCAACTCTATAAGGCCATAAGCAAACAAGAAAATGCTCACCCAGATGTGGTGCTCCTAGTGGCCAGGGATTTTAATGCAGGGAAACTGAATCCATTTTACCTCATTTCTACCAGCATGTCTGATGTGCAACTAGTGGCGAAAACACTCTAAATCACATCTACTCTACACAGAGATGCATACAAAGCTCTCCCTCGCCCTCCATTTGGAAAATCTGACCATAACCTCATCCTCTTAATTCCTGCTTACAAGCAAAAACTCAAACAGGAAGTACCAGTGATGCGCTCAAAAGGAAGTGGTTCGTTGAAGCGGATGCCAAGCTACAGGATAGTTTTGCGAGCACAGATTTGAATATGTTGCGGGATTCATACTATGGCATTGAGGAGTTTACCACATCAGTCACTGGCTTCATTAATAAGTGTATCGACAACGTAGTCCCCAGAGTGACCGTACATAAATAGCCTGACCAGAAGCCATGGATTACAAGCAACATCCGAACTGAGCTAAAGGCAAGGAGCGGGACACAAATTTGGATGCTTATAAGAAATCCCGCTACGCCTACGAACAATCAAACAGACAAAGTGTCAATACAGCACTAAGATCGAATCCTACTACTATAATGATTTACAAAGGGAATACCATCCGCAAGCTGCCCAGTGACGCGAGCCTACCAGACAAGCTAAATGCCTTCAATGCTTGGTTCAAGGCAAGCAACACTGAACCATGCATGAGACCACCAATTGTTCTGTAGCCGATGTGAGGAAGACTTTTAAACAGGTTAACATTCACAGACAGATTACCAGGACGCGTACTCAGAGCATGAGCTGAGCAGCTAGCAAGTGTCTTCACTGACATTTTCAACCTTCATCCAGTTTGACCAGCAGCATATCACCCTGCATCCCACTGCTGGCTTGCCTCTGAAGCTAAGCAGGGTTGGTTAAGGTCAGTCCCTGGATAGGAGACCAGAGGCTGCACCCTTTCCTCTGGCCTAAAAAAATATCCCAATGCCCCAGGGCAGTGATTGGGGACATGGCCTTGTGTAGGGTGACGTCTTTCAGATGGGACATTAAACGGGTGTCTTGACTCTCTGTGGTCACTAAAGATCCCATGGCACCTGTCGTAAGAGTAGGAGTGTTAACCCCGGTGTCCTGGCTAAACTCCCAATCTGGCCCTCATCATGGCCACTTAATCATCTCCAGCTTCCAATTGGCTCATTCATCCCCTTCCTCTTCTCTGTAACTATTCCCCAGGTAGTTGCTGTAAATTCAAATGTGTTCTCAGTCAACTAACCTGGAAAATTAAGGGTTAAATAAATACAAATAAAATGTAATACATACATGTTTCAAGCAGACCACCATAGTCCCCGTGCCAAAGAACGCCAAGGTAACCTGTCTAATGACAACGCCTACGCCCTGTACACCCTGTAGCAATCAGATCTGTAGCCATGAAATGCTTTGAAAGGTTGATTATGGCTCACATCAACACCATCATCCCAGAAACCGTGGACCCATTCCGATTTGGAAATGCCTCCACAGATGACGCAATCTCTATTGCACTCCACACTGCCCTTTCCCACCTGGACAAAAGGAACACCTATGTGAGAATGCTGTACATTGACTACAGCTCAGCGTTCAACACCATAGTGCCCACGAAGGTCATCACTAAGCTAAGGACTCTGGAACTAAACACCTCCCTCTGCAACTGGATCCTGGACATTCTGATGGGACGCCCCTAGGTGGTAAGGGTAGGCAACAACCAATCCGCCACGCTGACCCTCAACACGGGGGCCCCTCAGGGGTGCATGCTTAGCCTCCTCCTGTACTCCCTGGTCACTCTCGACTCTGTGGCCGCACATGACTCCAACACCATCATTAAGTAAGCTGACGACACGATGTTGTAGGCCTGATTACTGACAACGATGAGACAGCCTACAGAGAGGATGTCAGAGACCTGGCAGTGCGGTGCCAGGAGAACAACATCTCTCTCAACATCAGCAAGACAAAAGAGCTGATAGTGGACTACAGGAAACGGAGGGCTAAGCACGCCCCCATTCACATCAACGAGCTGTGGTGGATACGGTCAAGAGCCTCAAGTTCCTCGGTTTCCACATCACTAAGGACCCATCATGGTCCTAACACACCAACACAGTCGTAAAGAGGGCACGACACCGCCTCTTCCCCCTCAGGAGGCTGAAAAGATTTGCCATAGGTCCTCAGATCCTCAAAAAGTTCTACAGCGGCACCATAGAGAGCATCATGACTAGCTGCATCCCCGCTTGGTATGGCAACTGCTCGGCATGTGACCGCAAGGCACTACAGAGGGTAGTGCGTATGGCCCAGTACATCACTGGGGCCGAGCTCCCTGTCATCCAGGACCTCTATGCCAGATGGTGTCAGAGGAAGGCCCTGAAAAGACTCCAGCCAAAGACTCACAAAGTCAAAGACTCAGTCTGTTCCCTCTGCTACCGCAAGGCAAGCGGTACCGGAGTGCCAAGTCTGAGACCAAAAGGCTCCTGAACAGCTTCATCCCCAAAGCCATACGACTGCTGAACAGTGAATTATACAGCTTCCCGGATGTTTTGTTTTCACCCCCTACCTACATGTACATAGCACTTTAATCAAATCAATCACCTAACCAAACCTACATGTACATATTACCTCAGTCAATCACCTAACCAAACCTACATGTACATATTACCTCAGTCAATCACCTAACCAAACCTACATGTACATATTACCTCAATCAATAACCCCAACTGCCTCATACCCCAGTACACTGACTCAGTGCCAGTACTCCTTGTATATAGCCTCGCTATTGTTATTTTATTGTGTTACTATTTTATTTGATCTATTTGGTCATTTTTTTAACTTTTTAACTGCATTGTTGGTAATTGGCTAGTAAGTAAGCATTTCACTTCAAAGTCTACACTTGTTGTATTCGGCGCCTGTGACAAATACAATTTGATTTGACCATCAAAAAGAAAGGAGGACCAAGGCACTCTTCATATAATTAATTAAAATGCCTTTATTAGTATGGCATGTTCAATAGAAACAAAGTTGTTAAAAAACCTACGCGTTTCGGCTGCATGGCCTTCGTCAGGGAGTACAGAAAAAGGAGAATACAATGTCCTCTTTTGAAAGGCTTTTCCAATTAGCCCTAATTAGAAGAGGGAGTGGTTACCAAATTGGACACACCTAGTAAGCAATAAAATACAAAATACAATAAATTACAAAATACAGCACTGAAGCAGAGAACATTAAAAGAATCATTAAAAATAATTGGGGAATCATCCAAAGTGATACGCTACTACGCCAAGTCTTTCCTGAACCACCAGTCATAAGCTTTAAGAGATGTCCTACCCTAAATGACAAATTAGTCCACAGTTATCTTCCGGGTGACTCTCAAAAAACTTGGCTTGACCACAAACCCAAGGGCTCTTTTAAATGTTACCAGTGCAACCATTGCAGTAATATTGCACAGAAAAAGTATTTTGTTGACACAGCTTCTAAAATGGAGTATTACCTCAAGCATTTTATTAACTGCAAAACCACTCATGTCATCTATAGACTGGAATGTCCACAGTGCAAGGTGTTCTACATTGGACGGACAAAGAGACGCCTTCAAGATCGCTTGGCGGAACACAAGTACGCCATACGGGTAGGCAATGAAGACTACCCCATGGCAAGGCACTACAAGTCTTTACACCATGGTAACCCTGCCTCCCTACAAGCTATGGGTATTGATCATGTTCCGGCCTCTATTAGAAAAGGAGACCGTCTTAAACAGTTAAACCAAAGGGAAAGTTTTTGGATTTACAAACTACAGGCCACTAAGTACCCTGGTTTAAATGAAGATATGGATTTCTCACCCTTCCTGTAGGGTCGTGATGGATCCATTTGCTGTCATCTAGTGGACATTTTGCTCAATTGCCCTCTAGCTATGTTTGGACTGTTGTTCATGTTTTGCTGTGGTCTGGAGTACTGTGGAATATATTGCTTTCTTGTTCTGGACACTTCTCCCAGTCATGGTTGGAACTGCCTCTCTGGGTGTTCTGATGCTTCTAGCTTGGAGTTGTATGCTCATGATAACATAGCTACAGTATTTCACCTTTTCATGTGTATTTTATTGCTTACTAGGTGTGTCCAATTTGGTAACCACTCCCTCTTCTAATTAGGGCTAATTGGAAAAGCCTTTCAAAAGAGGACATTGTATTCTCCTTTTTCTGTACTCCCTGACGAAGGCCATGCAGCCGAAACGCGTAGGTTTTTTAACAACTTTGTTTCTATTGAACATGCCATACTAATAAAGGCATTTTAATTAATTATATGAAGAGTGCCTTGGTCCTCCTTTCTTTTTGATGACCAATTTACACCTTTTACCAAAGAGCACCTTCTATCTACCAAAATATACTATAGTGTACCTTAGTAGCGCTTCCCTTCCTCCTCTTTCTACAATTTGATTTGATTTGAGATATGTTGACTATGACATTAGCTACTATGGTGATTTATTTGAAAATCAGATTGAAACATTATGACTGGTTCTGCTGACTGGGATGCCACATAATAAAAGGTAATACATTTTAAAAGACATATCTTTATTAATTATGCCCCTCCAGATAGGTCTTGTACCGGCAAGTAATTACATTTACTTTCTGCTATAACCTGCTATGACAACAACCATTTTAGATTTCAGAGGGGTTGAAAAGATTAAAGGGCTAAATTCACATTGATTTCAACTTGACTGATGTTAATTCAATAACACTCACATGTCACTTGATGGGGTGGGCTTTGGCGAGGGACATGGAATATTGCCTTCCATGATGCCATTGAAACTACTGTTCCCTATGTTCTTAGCCAGCTGAGGAGAGAGAGCAGAACTGGTGGGTTGAATGACATGTAAACGGCCTTTGAAACAGACAAAGTTTAGTAGTTAAACATACCATATACTGTGCCTTTCAAAAGTATTCAGACCCTTTGTATTTCTTCGCATTTTATTGTGTTACAAGGTGAGATTAAAATTGATTTTGATAAGATTTTTCATTTTTTGTCACCAATCTACACAAAATACTCTGTACTGTCAAAGTGGAAGATTATTCTTTTTTAAGATGAATAAAAATGCTCTGACAGCTGGTGCTTAAAGTTAGTGAGGGAGGTAAGAGTCTCCAGCTTCAGTGATTTTTGCAGTTCGTTCCAGTCATTGGCAGCAGAGAACTGGAAGGAAAGGCGGCCAAAGGAGGAATTGGCTTTGGGGGTGACCAGTGAGATATACCTGCTGGAGTGCGTGCTACGGGTGGGTGCTGCTATGGTGACCAGTGAGCTGAGATAAGGCGGGACTATACCTAGCAGAGACTTGTAGATGACCTGGAGCCAGTGGGTTTGGCGACGAGTATAAAGCAGTGCCAGCCAACGAGAGCATACAGGTCGCAGTGGTGGGTAGTATATGGGGCTTTGGTGACAAAACGGATGGCACTGTGATAGACTGCATCCAATTTGCTGAGTAGAGTGTTGGAGGCTATTTTGTAAATGACATGGCCGAAGTCAAGGATCGGTAGGATAGTCAGTTTTACGAGAGTATGTTTGGCAGCATGAGTGAAGGATGCTTTGTTGCGAAATAGGAAGCCGATTCCAGATTTAATTTTGGATTGGAGATGCTTAACGTGAGTCTGGAAGGATTGGTTGAAGAGCATGCATTTAGTTTTACTTGTATTTAAGAGCAGTTGGAGGCCACGGAAGGAGAGTTGTATGGCATTGAAGCTCGTCTGGAGGTTAGTTAACACAGTGTCCAAAGAGGGGCCAGAAGTATATAGAATGGTGTCGTGTGCGTAGAGGTGGATCAGAGAATCACCAGCAGCAAGAGCGATATCATTGATGTATACAGAGAAGAGAGTCGGCCCTGTGGCACCCCCATAGAGACTGCCAGAGGTCCGGACAACAGGCCCTCCGATTTGACACACTGAACTCTGTCTGACAAGTAGTTGGTGAACCAGGCGAGGCAGTCATTTGAGAAGCAAAGGCTGTTGAGGCTTTGTATTTAAGCCAAAAAAGTGTATTCCTTTGCTGTGTTCTTTTCCCTCAGTATTCTTTAGTGCCTTCTTGCATACAAGTCACATGTTTTGGATATTCTGTATATTTTATTCTTCTTTTCACTATCATTTAGGTCATTATTGTGGAGTAACTACAATGTTGTTGATCCATCCTCAGTTTTCTCCCATCACAGCCATTGAACTCTGTAACTTTTTTAAAATCCCCAATGGCCTCATGGTAACATCCCTAAGCAGCTTCATTCCTGTCCTGCAGCTCAGTTCAGAAGGATGACTCTGTCTTTAATGTGTCTGGGTGGTTTAATACATCATCCACATAATAATTATTAACGTGACCATGCTTAAAGAGATATTCAGTGTCTGATTTGCTATTGTTACCCATCTACTAATCACTGCCCTTCTTTATGAGGCTTTCAAAAAGCTCCCTGGTCTTTGTAGTTGAATCTGTACTTTAAATGCAATACTTGACTGAGGGAACTTACATATGTTGTATGTATGGGGGACAGAGAAAGGGTTAGTCATTTAACAATTATGTCAACCCCTTTGGAGGATTATTTCACACAGAGTGAGTAACTTATTATATGATGTGTTAAGCCAAATCTTACTCATGTACTTATTTAGGCTTGCCTAAACAAAGGGGCTGAATACTCATGGAACGATTATATAGTAATATTATTATACAAGAACATTTTTCTTTCACTTTAACATTATATTTTATATTATTATATATATTATATTATATTATTATATTTATATATTTATATATATTTTTAATTTGAATTTTGTGTAGATAGTTGACAAAAAAATACAAAGTGGGATTAAAATAGATTTAATTGTAACACTAAATGTGAGGAAATCTAAGGGGTCTGAGTAGTTTCGCAAGGCACTATGATTAAACTAAGATACAATGAAAGTCCATGTTGACAGGGAACATTGTCTTGGACAGTATTGCGGTATACAAAATAACACACCTGGACAAAGAAATTAGGAACGAGATTAAGCAGAGTCCTAGACTAAAAATATGCAGTAATTCCATAGAGATAAATTAGTCTGAGTGATGGAAACTGACCCTTTACACATCCATCACAAACATAACATATACATTCATTGCATACTGCCAATGTCAAACACATCATGCATCTCATTGACAAGAAACTGAAAAGTAACACAAATACACCAACATATTTATTTGATTCTATGGATTTAAAAAAAGACTCCAAGCTACACTTGAATGTTTAAAACCTAATAGAAAGTATATAGAACTATAATGGACCTATATCATTTTTGAAAGAACTGCCCCTCTTTCCGGCCCGTAAATTCATTTTGACAAACAAATCGTGTGGCCCTGGAGCCTCAAGATGTGTCAGGATACCAATATACACTGAGTGTACAAAACATTAAGAGCACCTTGCTAATATTGATTTGCAACCCCTCCTTCCCTCAGAACAGCCTCAATTCGGTGGTGCATGGACTCTACAAGGTGTCGAAAGCGCTCCACAGGGATGCTGGGCCATGTGTACTCCAATGCTTCCCACAGTTGTGTCAAGTTGGCTGGATGTCCATTGGGTGGTGGACCATTCTTGATACACACGGGAAACTGTTGAGCGTGAAAACCCCAGCAGCGTTGCAGTTCTACCTACTACCATACCCCGTTCAAAGGCACTTAAATATTTTGTCTTCCCCAATCACCCTCTGAATGACACAGACACAATTCATGTCTCAAGGCTTAAAAATCATTCTTTAACCTGTCTCCTCCCCTTCATCTACACTGATTTAAGTGGATTTTACAAGAGACATCAATAAGGGATCATAGCTCTCAACTGGATTCACCTGGTCAGTCTATGTCATGGAAAGAGCAGGTATTCATAATGTTTTGTACACTCAGTGTATGTGTCAACATACCAAGAGTTCGGAGCTCCCCAGTTTATCTAGCTCCATGGACTGGATGCGGGAGATGTGGACACCCATCTCCCTGTGGATCCCAGAGCACTCGATACACGTCAGGATGCCAAGATTAGTAGACAGCCATTTTGGCTCTGAAAAGAGAGAACAGATGACAACAGTGTCTGGGGCAAGTCTAGCGGGTATGTCTCCACCTTCAGCACACACTAGAAATATTACCCTGTGTGCATGGGATCGAATCCTGGTACCATCGCTATATACTGTACACTCCCCTCGCTCTATGACCCCTCTCATTCAATGCGATCGCTCACTTTATCAATAATACAACAAAAAAAATACAAAAAGAGGATGGGAATTTCCTACAGAAGTTGATGGTGCTTTAAACATCCAGACAACTGTCTGCCTGTCAGTCTGATTGACTGAGGTGCTGCTTCTAAGGGACATTAGAGCCAACCAGTACTGAGACCAGGGTTATCAAATGTTGAATGTTGGACTCCCGAGTGGCGTAGTGGTCTAAGGCACTGCATCTCAGTGCTAGAGGTGTCACTACAGACCCTGGTTCGATTCCAGGCTTTATCACAACCGGCCGTGATTGGGAGTCCCATAGGGCGGCGCACCCGGTTTGGCCGGGGTAGATAAATAAGAATTTGTTCTTAACTGACTTGCCTAGTTAAAAAAAGGCCCATATAAAATAAAAATGAAACAGTCAAAGCCAACGCATGCAGTTGCATTATATACAACGATGCTCTAGGCTTAACACCAAGCTGAGTCAATTTCCTTAAAAACGGAAAAAACATGGATTATGTTTACATACACACTAATAATTCAATATTAAACTGATTATTGCAGTAGGCCGAGTATGGCATTAGTCATACAAACACCTTACTCTGCTTATCTTAAATCGGTGCAAGGTCACAATCGAAGTAAGCATACGTTGATTAAAATGCCTGTATTATTTAGCAATCTTTCTAATTATTACCACATGTAAACAGCTTAAGTTCCAGCAGTGTATTTGATCTGCGCCATGTGCTAGCAACGCAAGCCTCCCTCTTATGCACGAGTGAAGTATAGTTTTCACAAACAAACTTGACATGTCCAAACTCAGAATCAAATTGGCATCCCGAAAATAACAAGTCGCTGTTTTGGAAGATTTATTTTGGTTGGGGACTTTTCTGCATTTATCAAAGTCCCATCAGGGAGATCGTTCTTCTTGCAAAGCATGTAAACGTTTTCATCAAACTATTATATTAACCTCAGTATTCACAGTAATTGTATTGTGTGCATGTAAACGTACTCACTGAAGTAAATTGACAACACAAAAACAATCAAAGGTTTATGTAGGGATTTAAGACACAATAACACTAGATATAAATAACAAACCAAATTGTTCAGCATTTGAAGAATGAATTCATTACGTCTATTGTTTTATCAATACTGTAAAAACATTGCAATACGAAAGACGCAGGAAGCAGATAGCACCCTTTAGATAAATGCATTTGAAAAGCCTTGCAAATATTGGGTGGTTGTTTAATGAGAACACAGAGAAAGGGAGAATAAAAAGAGAGAAAAAAGGGGCGAGAGGGGGAGCAGAGAGAAGGAAGGAGAGGGGGAGCAGAGAGAAGGAAGGAGAGGGGGAGCAGAGAGAAGGAAGGAGAGGGGGAGCAGAGAGAAGGAAGGAGAGGGGGAGCAGAGAGAAGGAAGGAGAGGGGGAGCAGAGAGAAGGAAGGAGAGGGGGAGCAGAGAGAAGGAAGGAGAGGGGGAGCAGAGAGAAGGAAGGAGAGGGGGAGCAGAGAGAAGGAAGGAGAGGGGGAGCAGAGAGAAGGAAGGAGAGGGGGAGCAGAGAGAAGGAAGGAGAGGGGGAGCAGAGAGAAGGAAGGAGAGGGGGAGCAGAGAGAAGGAAGGAGAGGGGGAGCAGAGAGAAGGAAGGAGAGGGGGAGCAGAGAGAAGGAAGGAGAGGGGGAGCAGAGAGAAGGAAGGAGAGGGGGAGCAGAGAGAAGGAAGGAGAGGGGGAGCAGAGAGAAGGAAGGAGAGGGGGAGCAGAGAGAAGGAATGGGGCAGATACACATGGAGTGAAAGAGGGGGAGAGGAGAGAGAATGAAGGAGAGGGGGAGCAGAGAGAAGGACGGAGAGGGGGAGCAGAGAGAAGGAATGGGGCAGATACACATGCAGTGAAAGAGGGAGAGAAAGGGAGAGGGGGATAGTGTAGAACTGCATAATTTCTTCTGCATTTACAGAATACACAAGTAGCCAGAGCATAGGATCTGCCCTGATACTAGTGAGGTGGGAGAATCCTCCAACACAGGAAGTGGATAACAGGAGGTCCAAAGTGTCTCAGACTTCAGATTACCAACAGATTTGGATTATTAAGGGGTAGAAAGGTAGTTGAGCGGTTTAGCGGTTAAGAGCGTTGGGCCAGTAACCGAAAGGTCGCTGGTTCGAATCCCCTAGCCAGCAAGGTGCCCTTGAGCAAGGCAGTTAACCCCCAACAACAACTGCTCCCTGGGTGCCGATGACGTTGATTAAGGCAGCCCCCCTGCACCTCTCTGATTCAGAGGGCTTAAATGCGGAAGACGCATTTCGGTTAAATGCATTCAGTTGTGCAACTGACTAGGTATCCCCTTCCCTTCATATTAATAACCTCTACATGATCAATATCTTGAAATTGGGACAATTGCTGCTCAATATGTGACTAGAATGGCGTTGTAAATAACAGATAACTTTCCAGGACATAGACATGTTTTATATTGTCAGAAAGCTAAAATGACTGTTAATCTGCAATGTCCAATTTACAGTGAAGAAATGCCATGCTAGAAGTTTGAGGATTGTGCGCAACAACAAAACACTTTTATCAAGGCAAATAGTTTGATACATTCACTTCTGTCGGTAAATACTTTACTTACATTCAGTAATCTTGCTCTATTTTGTCCTCCTGAGGGTACCAGAGATACAATACAGCATAGTTTTGTTTGATAAAATAAATGTTTATATCGTAACACGATCCATGTTGTATACAGAGTTTTGCATGGATTCCGACTCTTTCAACAAAACAATTTATGAAATCTAATTGGCAAAACGTTGCTTAACCCAGTCAAGTTCCGTTTCTGTGTTTCAAACGTTTCTGTGTTTCATCATTTTACACTACGTATTGGCTACACAACACGTCAATTAGCCCATGAAGGTCAGCCATCATTATGCACCAATGAGACGAGCGGTGTTCATTTGATTAACAGTGTCGTGGTCCAATGACCACCTATCGTTTTGAAACATAGCTAGCTAGATAGCAAATGAGCTGGACATTCCAGCATTATGTGAATGCCATTTGTACGATAAACAGCCATCATGCTAGAGCTGTGCACAACAGTGTTCATTCTAAAAATGAAAGCAATGAATGAAATGTACACTTTCTCTTCCAAGAGAGGATGGGGTGTCCTTTTCTCTCTCTTTGAAATGTTTCCCAAGGCTATTGCCTTGGAAGAGCAGTTAGTGAAATTCTGCACTTTTATTTAGTATAAAGGTATCCGGATCTGGTCTCAGAGGGAACTCCCAAAAGGCCTGGCCATTTCTTTTTGTTTTTGCCCTACGTTTTACTACACACACCAGCACACACAACCCACCGGTTACGAATATTTGTTAACTGGTGTTAATACTGTGTTTAATTTATTGTGTGTGGTCTTTTTAATTTGCGTGTAAACTGGGTAAGCAGAAAGATGGAAATGTTTTAAATGTTTTTAAATGTTTCGGAAGTACAGGGAAATGAAAGGGAAAGAAAATACATAATGGTTTTGAATGACCTTTGTCGTCACTTTCTGGTGAGGCCTGATCAACCTCACTAGAAATGATAGAGACATTTGGTGAGATTTAAGTATAATATGAAGAAGCGTATTGCTGTTGTTGTTTTGGTTGTTGTTCTTGTTATTGTCGTGATACAAATCTCACCCAATTGGGTCTGCTGTATGGTAAAGATTTCTCCCCAAGGGTTAGCTCTCTAACCCTCTGACCTGGTAACTCTGCTGTATGGTCAGGATTTCTCCCTAGGGGTTAGCTCTCTAACCCTCTGACCTGGTAACTCTGCTGTATGGTCAGGATTTCTCCCTAGGGGTTAGCTCTCTAACTCTCTGACCTGGTAACTCTGCTGTATGGTTAGGATTTCTCCCTAGGGGTTAGCTCTCTAACCCTCTGACCTGGTAACTCTGCTGTATGGTCAGGATTTCTCCCTAGGGGTTAGCTCTCTAACCCTCTGACCTGGTAACTCTGCTGTATGGTCAGGATTTCTCCCTAGGGGTTAGCTCTCTAACTCTCTGACCTGGTAACTCTGCTGTATGGTTAGGATTTCTCCCTAGGGGTTAGCTCTCTAACTCTCTGACCTGGTAACTCTGCTGTATGGTCAGGATTTCTCCCTAGGGGTTAGCTCTCTAACCTGGTAACTCTGCTGTATGGTCAGGATTTCTCCCTAGGGGTTAGCTCTCTAACTCTCTGACCTGGTAACTCTGCTGTATGGTTAGGATTTCTCCCTAGGGGTTAGCTCTCTAACTCTCTGACCTGGTAACTCTGCTGTATGGTTAGGATTTCTCCCTAAGGGTTAGCTCTCTAACTCCCTGACCTGGTCGCCAGTATGATAAGGGAATATAAGCAATTTTTTTAAATGGTTTCAACAAGTGTGTTGTTATGCTCTTTGACATTTGTCTTAGAAATTTTGCCATTAAGAACATTGGGAATGTAATAATTTGTCATATAGTGAATAGTTGGTCTGGATTTACAGAACCTGATATGTCTTAAACTGTTGTTTTGGCATGTCCTCTCTCGAAGTTATGGCGACAGTGACTACAGATGGTATCTTGATGCATATAAGGAATAAATCGATGAGAACAGTGTGAGCTTCACCCCCCCTACCCGGCTGAAGAAAGGGCGACAAATGCGTTCACTGTGACCTTGTCCTTCACCACTTCTACCGTGAGACCGAGCCAGCAACCTGTACACAGCATCCAGTCGAAGCTATCAACTGCCTTTTCACTCATGAGTCAAGAGTCCACGTGGAGTGAGCATGGAGAGATGCCGTCCCATCTTTGTCATGCTGCAGGTGTACTGGTGGGAAAATGGACAAGACATAATGCACTGTATAGGACAGTGGCGGCTCAGGTGAGAGACCATTATCTAGGGTGTCCACTTTGAACGTGTGCCATTGGGAGGAAGAACTGAAACACTATCTAAAGCAGAATATGAAGAAACGCCAGAAGAAGAGTGCAGGGAAGGGGGGGGGGGTGGTCAACTGTGCCTGTAAATTTATTTAGGGTCGATTTTGGAGGTTTACACACTGGGAAGCTTCTTGTAATTTAGATTAAAATGCATTGAGATACCGATCTGCTATTAACATGCCACTCGTTACATTGTAAAACAGGGATGAACAAGGGCTATAATGAGAAAAGTTAATACTGGTTACATGAGTAGTACAAACTGTCTATATATGGTCCCCCGTTTGTAGATGTGCATTCTAACCGTGTGTGCTAAGTTGAAGGTCTTGAATTTGAGGGATAGACTCAGCGTGAAGCACTAAGGACTGTCATTCTAAATTTGGGTTGAATAACCATGATGGGCACATTGAATGTAGGGGTTTTGTTTTACCACGTTATCAGAATTCTCATGTTAAAGCGTATCAATACATATGGCTTTCTGGATGATAAAGCACAATTGACTTGAGCATGTTTTACACTATATAAGTGGACAAGCAGCAGTGACTAACGTGTTATGGGTTAGATGGAATGATTATGTGCAAATGTATTTGTAGCCGGAGGCTAAGTACAGACGAGGCATGTGTTTGAGACAGAATGTTTGCATACGGGTGTTAGTTGCAGATTCTAGCAGATGTATTGTTGTCATTTCAGACACTATTGTCAACTTTCAGTGACAAATAAAGAAGGTACAACGCTTGAAAGAATAGCCACAGATCCCTGTACACAGGAGGCCACATCACCGGAAGGGAAGTTCGCTGAAGTAGTAGCATCACATCTCCTGCAGAGGGTGCCAAATGATAGGTGACCATTGCTGTACATTCACACCCCAGGGTGAGGGTAACTTGACTATTGTAGTGGAACATCTGAAAGAGCTCAGTGGTGATCTCGCAAACAAACACCAACCAAAGTGATTGACTTGTGGTGATGAAGCAGGCACCAGTGTTTAGTTCATGTTTAATCATGTTAATGCTTGTTTGATGAAAATGCTTGTAAGTAATTTTCCATTAGGTTGAGACTAAGGGAGGTCATGTGGGGGGAAATTAGTCATGCTATCCCGTCTTTTACTACTTAGAAATTTGTCTCTCGTTATATGCTAGTGTTTTTTTCTAACCTGATACAAACCTGTCTTTGTGAGAGTTAGTCATAAGACTGGGCGTATATCTAACATCCGTTTGGGTGGGACTGCAGCATGTGAGACATCCCGTTGTTTTACTATCTGCAGGAAGTCAGCTATATGGAAACTTGCAGGAAGGAGCACATTATAGTGTGAACTGTGACACAACACATTTATAACGATTGAGCCCTCATGCTATCTTGATCTGCATAGACAAACCGCCGCTGTTTCCACCCATCTGCAAAACTGCCACGAAGACAAGTTGTACTTTCTATAAAAGCTGAGAGCCAACTCTGTTCATTGGGCTTTGGATTGTTAACCACTCCATTTTTGCAAATAAAGTTGTGGTTTGAAGAATCCACAGTCTCTCTCTTCCTTTTGGTTATAATTTTCACCACACTCCTAACTACTGCCGAGGTTTGGTGGTCTTTCTGGCGCTTATAGCTGCCGAAGCGTCACCCAGATGGGTGCTACACTTCAGTAGCGGACCATCCAGCTTACCTACAGAGGAGGCAGCGACAACGTACGAGGTGCCTGATGAAGAGCTCCGGACCTGTCTGAGTAACTGACTGACTCTGTGCCATTGAAGCTCCTTCTGCTTAAACTAGTGCTCAGCCTTTCTGAACTGCCTGGCTGAACAACACCTTATCATCTGAAGCTGTGGAGTGGAAGATCATCGCCCAAGACCTGCCAGATCTACATTTGTTTTGTTCGTTTTCAAAAGTGTATTTGAGATTGTCTTTGTAATGAAAAGCGCTATATAAAATAAATCTATTATTACTGTATGTTTGGGATGATGAGAGATCACAAACCACATGAGGGCGCAAACAGACACACACTCTGTCACTCACCAGCTGCACCACAGTCACAGCAGATTTCGTTGCCAGGTATCCGTAGCACGTCTTCTATGATGGCTTTGGTCAGGTCCTCCAGGGTGTCCTCTCCTCCTGTACTCTGCTCCCCGCGGAACGCCTTGTTCAGTGCCTCCTCTTTACTGTTGGTCAGCACCGATATCCAGCTGCACACACATATATACACTGTATACAGTGAGACACCCTTGAGCAAAAAGGACTTCATAAAATAAATCATTCAAATACTGAGCTATATTGTATGGGGACATTATTCTATGCTAATACAATTGCTCAGAGAAATAGATTTTGTTTAACAAGTAATACATTTTTTTCTCAAAGAGAGGGGACAAAATTATTGACTCCCCTGTTTTCAATACTTCACCGTGCGAGGATAATGGCAGATTTTTTCAAAAATGTTTTATGAGATTGGATAATACATTGGGAGGGTTCTCAGACCATTCCTTATTTCCTTTTGTGGTCAATTAATAAATTTGATATGTGCTTGGGGTTATTGTCTTTCTGAAGATCCATTTGCGGCCAAGTTTCAGCCTCTTGGCAGAGGCAACCAGATTTTTAGCTAAAATGTCCTGGTACTGGGTAAAGTTCATGATGCCGTTGACCTTAACAAGGGCCCAAGGACCAGTGGGAAGCAAAACAGATCCCCCACCATATTTTACAGTCCCCAAATGCACTAAACACCATGTTCAGAGTCTCCTTCATACCGAGCACTGACATTCAGGTGTACACATGCGCACACACACACACAATATAGTAGATTATCTTACATCACAAACTCCTGTTCATCTTCAGCCTGGAAATGATATGTGCGATTATCTGTAAAAGAGAAATGACGGACATACAGTACTTTAGTGCATAGCTAGTATTACTCGATTAGAATGACTAGAAATAAAATCACTATCTGTGGGAGCCCTATTTTTACACACACAAAAAGACAAAGGGCTTCTCCCTCACTGTCTCGGAGCCTGGGCTCGATAAAACACATAAAATACTTCCAAATACTTGAACATTGATGTGTGTGCCGTGTTTTGGTATAGTGGTAGCACTACTGACATTGCCGCAGACAGAGGGTCCATCCCTGCGTTAGTCCTTCACAGTGTTAGTTTCTTTTTTAAGTATTTGTCTTTATTCAGACAGTATCATTGTCTTCCGTCAGATACCGGGACATCTGCACTGATTTGTCTCGTATCTCTCAAAGAGTAATGGGATAGACCAAAAGAAGTCCGGCTACAATGATCATAACTTTCAAAAATATATCCTCGGTTGTAATGACGCTCGGTCATAGCTAAATATACAAGGCTGAATCCGTAGGTTCTTTTCGATGTGTTGCCACATTTAATAACATACATTTGAAGGTACAAACGACATAAGTAGCCATGTTCCCAACTCCCGTCCTGTTCTGACGCATACGCACTAGTAGACAGTATCAATTACCCCTTTCATCACATACAGTAGGTGACATCGCCTAATGAACCACATTTGTGACCGACCGGCTCAAATCGGTCTTATGTGGCAAAATTTGAAATTGTGTTTTTTACATTGGATAAAAGTAGAGACTCACAGCTACAAAATGGTATATCATACACTTTATTTTTGAGGAACAATGGGAAAGTAATTCTGCTTTGAAAGTTGATATACTTGGAAACTCACTTTTGAGAAAATGGCCTATGAATGTTTTGGTACTACTACTGGAGAGCTCTCCTTTGTCTACACACATTCAGCATTGTTCACACCCTCTTATGCCAGCCCCACCCATCTCTTTAAGGATTCACATGTGATGTCATGTGCTAAACAGTGAGTAGTGTAGTGAAGATTAAGACTAAAAGTGGTAAAAGTAGTAGCCTACAATAACGAAAAGTTCCAGGTAAACAGAAAGTGTCCAGATAAAAATATTTTATAAATATTAGATGATGTTTACTCAGACACACTTGTCTAAATTGATGGGTCATGTGACCACATCCAGCTGTGGAAAAAGTACTAAATTGTCATACTTGAGTAAAAGTAAAGATGCCTTAATGGAAAATGACTCAAGTAAAAGTAAAAGTCACCCAGTAAAATACTACTTGAGTAAAAGTCTAAAAGTATTTGGTTTAAAAAAAATACTTAAGTATCAAAAGTAAATGGAATTGCTAAAATGTACTTAAGTAACAAAAGTAAAATTATAAATAATTTAAAATGCCTTATATTAAACTTGAGGGCACCATTTTTTTTATGTATTTTTTTTTATTGCAAGATACCCAGGGGCACACTCCAACACTCAGACCTAATTTACAAACAAAGCATTTGTGTTTAGTGAGTCTGCCAGATCAGATGCAGTAGGGATGACCAGGGATGTTCTCTTGATAAGTGTGGGAATTGGACAATTTTTCTGTCAAAATGTAACGAGTACTTTTGGGCGTCGGGGAAAAGGTATGGAGTAAAAAGTACATTATTTTCTTTCAGAATGTAGTGAAGTACAAGTAGCCAAAAATATAAATAGTAAAGTAAAGTACAGATACCACCAAAAAATACTTTAGTACTTTAAAGTATTTTTAATTAAGTACTTTACACCACTGTCTCTACAGAAGGTGTAAATGGTACGGCCAAATGGTTACTTGCATAGTAGCAATATCAGAAATAGACAGTCAATAAAAATAAAATAATATACAGTATGTACAAGAACAATATCAATAACGATATCAGTGATAGTCGAGGTAGTTATATGCATACAATCAGGGGTAAAGTGGCTGAGCAGCAGGATAAAGAAATAAATAGTAGCAGCAATGTATGGCATGTGTGTTAGGAGAAAGTCATATGAATAGAGGCCCTGCAGATTGTGCTGATGACTGGTCTGTCCGAACCACGCATGAACAAGTGAATCTATATTCTGAGAGCCTGTTTCTGTCCTGCCCTTGACTTTGGTGCAGGGCATGTGATGTCCATTGCCTCTTCGACGCAAAAATCCCTGATCTTCTCAAAAGATACGTTTGTCTAGCTGTGTCCAGTCCAGGTGGTGCTTGTACAGGCAGACCATCTAAGGTAGGAAGGATGTCAGCGTTGCGCAGCAGCTGAAACCTGGTCCCGACTGAGTCTGAACACTCCTTGGTGACAACAACACCAGGCTCCAGAGCATCGAAGCTGTAAAACAGGAAATAACATTACAACCTTGCACAACATCAATTCACCTCCCAAGTTTAGATAAGAATAACCTCATACAATGGAAATTATTTTTTACCTGAAGTGCTGGTACTGCTTGATCTCTGGCAGCGGCCTGAAGTATGGAGTGAGGTGTTGTTGCCAGCCATAGCTTTCCACCTGCACCGTACCATCCACCAGTCCAACCAGCTGTGGGATGTTGACCCCTCTCACAGTGCTGTCCTTCACAACATCAGCAATATCAGACAAAGTGTTCACTCTGGTCTTTCTAAAGCGCTGCTTGATGAGGCTGAAGCACCAGTCGGTGCAGCCAGGCACAATACCAGAGCACAAACTTGTTCTTGTTTTGGCCACTGCAGTTATCACAATTCAGGTACACACATAAAGAAAGACCCTTGAATGAGTAGGTGTGTCCAAACTTTTGAGTGTTACTGTATGGATGTATGTATCATCATAGTTGGTAAAGAAATAGTGCATGTAGTTGATGACTGCGCTGCTGCCTTTGCATACATGAAGGGCACTTTTCGGCATTTGCTGTATGATCGATGAGAAACTCCATATTGCAAATGTACGGTCCCCTTACTAGCGGAAAAATTACCAAAATTTGAAAATGTTATAAAACGGAAACCGAATGTCCGAGAGAAGTCGTTCGATGACTTACCGGAAGATCTGGCACCGGTGCACGGCCCGCCGCCGTCCGCGAATTTTACAAACATTCGCGGCAGCAAATTTTGGTCATTATTCCGCTGTCCCGGTAAATTCCACCAGGTGGCGAATGGAATATTATTGCAAATGTACAAAACATCACCAATCACGACATGGCCATTTCTCCTAAACGGAAAAGACTTCGAAGACGAAACTTGGTGAGCATAGGTTTGGACTAATGGGCTGTTAGCCCAGAAACAAGATGGCGTTGAGGCCTCAACGCTTTTTGAGTTAAGGCCATTTATCTGGGACTAAAGGTCAAAAAACGAAAATAAAGCGCTAATTTGACTGCTTCACGTCAAAGTACATGAACCTACGGTGCCAGGAAAAAAAGAACCAGCCGTTTATCTATCGTAATTTAAGAGAAATCGTACAATGTACAATTGGTGATGCTCAAAGAAATGTGTTTTTTGTCCAAGAAAGTTACAGATCCAGTTGCGGCGTGTTCAGACGAATCCGATAAGGTGGGTTTCGGAGCTCTGTGAGATTTCTGTGATCTTCTGAAATCACAGTCACTCATTCAAGCCTCTGTAAATCAGTCAGTTCTTAACGTAAAGACTTAAAACTCAATATTCTGTAAGAGCCTACCCCAAGGAGGATATGTATTCATTTTCAGCTTCCTGTGTGAACCGGAAGTTCCTTAAATTGGGGTCATAGGGGCTTTTCCGAAGGGTTAAAACTTCATATGTGTGATTAGGCAACCCTCATGAACTGTAAATCAGTCATTTCTCCCAACAGATGTCAAAGAAAAAACTCACACACACACACAGCAAGGATGGAATGACACAGTGCGGGGCTTAAAGACATACAGAGCCTGCAATGGCATTACCATAATCTCTAGGCTGTGCCGAGTTCAACGAGATGCCCTGCTTGACCGTAGCTCGCTCGGTCTGAGCGCAGCGACCGTGAAAAAAGTAGGCCCATAATGAAGCCTGGCCCTAAATTTCAGGTGCTTTTGGGTGACAGCGGGAGAACCGTTAGGGTTAGAAGCACAATTCGACCCCAGGAACGTTCCTGAGGTCCTCCTGATCTGTGCAAGCCTAACCTTGACCGTGTGGCATTAACCCTCAACAGTGAAAACAGGGGGTTTTCACAGTTTACAATGACTTCTCTCCCCATAGGAATACATTGCCTTCTCCCCTAAATTCAACCTGAAGCCTATGTGGGTTTGAATGTCTTATGAATCTGTCTTCTATGACTATCCATCAGGCCACTATGAGGTCTACCTGTGTTGATTCTAAGCTTCCTGGAGAAACCGGAAGTGGTTAAATTCACCCTAAAGGTGTTTTGATGTACCAAACCTGCAGTTTGTGAAAATCACTGCATTCAACCCTATGTAAATCAGTAAATTCTTAACGTAAAGACTTTAAACTCAGGATTCTGTAAAAGCCTACCCCAATGAGGAAATGTGTTTACTTTCAGCTTCCTGTGTCAACCGGAAGTGCCTTAAATTGGGGTCAAAGGGGGTGTTTCAAATGGTTAAAAGAGTCAGATCTTTACAAAACTTCATGTGTGTAATTAGGCAACCCTCATGAACTATAAATCAGTCATTTCTCCCATCAGATTTCCAAGAAAAACTCACACACAGCAAGGATGGAGTGACACAGTGTAGGGCTTACAGCCACACAGAGCCTGCAATAGTTACCTTCGTTCGAACTATCAAAGAACCGTCAGACCTAGAGCTCTGAAACGTTGGAAACGTGTTCTAGAGCTCAAGTCGACAGTGCACGGTGAGTTATGTGGCTCTAGGAGGTTCTCAGGCCGAGAAACAGCCTCGTACATTTGCAATAACTTCAATTCATTTTGACCATCAGGAAAATGATGACATTTAGAAAAGTCCCAGAGTCGCAAGACTAGGTGCATTGAAACCGCCTCGGCCCATAGAGACGGACCCTAACGTTTCTGTCCGATGGCTCTTTCAAGGACCCCGTAGCAACGCCCGGAAAATGTGGATGTTCAGCACCAATTAAGGTAGCTGCTCGGGCTCCAAATGACCTCGAGCCGAAACTTGGGTTTCGGGGTTGCCTCAGCTAGGCCTACACATAATGTCAGAACTGGACCCGCAGCTAGAACGTAACTACGTGTTTTATGTTTTTATTATGGTTTAAACAGAAGGCGCTGTGAATTTTGGGCCTGCTCTGAAATATGTGATAGTTGGCTTCTAAACGAGTTGGAAAAAGTGGGTGTGGTGTCAGATGGTATCAGTTTCGTGTCAGAATGATATCTAATTGATTGAAAGACGGTGACTTGCTGGCTGACTTTTGTCCATTTGCAATATGTTTAAACAGTGATAGACCATCACCAAATTGACATTCTGAAATCAACACCAACGAGCAATGGAGAGGGAACAGAATCACTGCCCGGCCATCCCGAGTTCATCGGGCCAGTCAATTTCGCATTCCTGCAGTTTTTTTGAACATGTCAAATTCGTGATGGTAAATGCCCATCGAAACATATTGCAAATGGTCGGCCGGGCGCCTGGTGATTGGAACAGGTTACCAGGAGCGAAAAAAAATAAACGGTTTTTAAATGCCTTTAGGGGGGTGCACGGTGTCTACGGTTGGGTAGGGAGCACCCCCCAACCCATGCCCATCCAATAGGGGTTGGTCATTTTGGACGTTTTTCAAAACATCGAACTGTTGTTTTTTAACGATGTTTTGAAAAAACTGAGTCCCACTTTTCCCTCATCATACATGACAAATAGACCATCTAGGTTGATTCATGGCTTAACATAGGGGTATATATCATTTGGGCAGTATAAATGCCATGTGTACATAGTTTACTGACTTTTGGGTTTGGAAACCGACTTCCTATGATCGTACATGGCAAATGGACATAACACCCTGATTTGGCACTTTCAATACTTTCATATTGCATTTGGACATTTATGGCATTTGGCAATGGTTCACTAACTTTTAACTTCGACTTCCTATGAAATCATATTGCAAATGGACAACACATATGCCATATGGCATTTGCAATACGTTTTGAATGAAACGGCGTCCATTTGAGTGGTATTGTACATCGTGTATATGTTTCGTACGGTGTCAATAAGTTCCCATTCATTTTTGTCCATTTCAGGGGGGTATTCCCTTACTGGATGATGTGCCTTCATCAATCAAGTAGTTGACTTGTTGTGGTATTCCTTCACAGCAGATACCAAACAAGCCACACTTGCGAGGAGTTAAAAAGTAGATGGGACCTGGCAGCATAGTCAGAAGGATAGTGCACCTGCAAACAACAAAAGAACATTAAGATATATTATAATTAATTGTCTCACCAGTCTGTCTCTACACAGCTCAGTGAAAGGTATTTGCCTGCCTCCCATATATATATATATATATATATATATATATTTGAGAGTATATCCATCTATGTCCTTAATCAGTATAAAGGAGGAAATGTTGTTTACTTGTTGGGCTAAATCAAAGCTGTAGGGGCCTCCCAAGTGGTGCAGTGGTCTATGGCACTGTATCACAGTTCTAGTTGTGCCACTAGAGATCCTGGTTAGAGTTCAGGCTCTGTCGCAGCCAGCCGCGACCGGAAGACCCATGGGGCGGCGCACAATTGGCCCAGCGTCGTTCAGGTTAGGGGAGAGTTTGGCCAGCCGGGATGTCCTCGTCCCATCGCGCTCTAACGACTCCTGTGACGGGCTGGGCATATGCTCGCTGACACGGTCGCCAGGTGAACTGTGTTTTCTCCAAAACATTGGTGAGGCTGGCTTCCGGGTTAAGCGGGCATTGTTTGAAGAAGCAGTGCGGCTTGGCTGGCTCGTGTTTCGGAGGATGCACGGCTCTCGACCTTCGCCTCTTCTGAGTCCGTACAAGAGTTGCAATGATGGGACAAGACTATAACTACCAATTGAATACCACGGATTTGGGGAGAAAAAGGGAGAAAAATAAATAAATAAATAAAATCTGTAATGATTTCAAGCTGTAATGAATCCTGATGTCTTTGTTGTTGGTTCAGTAGGGGCACCCAGAGACAACTGCAGGTCTTGACAGGTGGTCTTGCAGTCAGAAACCATCTTCTGGTAGACAGACCACTCACTCTGAACAAGCAGGAGATGCTGCTCTTGCTTCTTCAGCTTGGCTGACTTAACAGCTTCTGGCAGATTGGCAGATCAATTAAATAATCAAAATGTGTTCATGCTTTACATACCAAGTGTTGTCATTGATTCCTTGTAGACACCACACTGCTGCTTTTGTTACATGGGTTGGCAGCAGCTTTCCACCAAAGTGTTTTTGACCTGGGTGGCGTCCTGGTAATACTAATGCATTATCCTCTACGTAGTTGTTGAAGTTCTCATGCTTCAGGTGTAACCTGTACTTGCTTGGGCCAGCTCTCTTTTTGATATTAGGCATTAGACCATTCTCCTTGTATGACTAGTAGAGGATAGTCAGGCGTTCTACTGATGCTGAAAGACAAATTCCAGATAAAAATATTTTTGTATTATTATACAATAGATGCGAAATGGCATTCTGAGATAACATCACTCCACACAGTTCATACACGTAATGTTAGCTAGCTAGCCAGCCATGTAACGTCAGCTAATGTTCGATAGCTAACAGCAAGCTTAAACTTGGGTCTTTTGTTTAGACATGTAGCTAGCTAGCCAGATAAACAATGAACTATAATCATTTACATTTAAGTCATTTAGCAGACACTCTTATCCAGAGCGACTTACAAATTGGTGCATTCACCTTATGATATCCAGTGGAACAACCACTTTACAATAGTGCATCTAACTCTTTTAAGGGGGGGGGGGGGTTAGAAGGATTACTTTATCCTATCCTAGGTATTCCTTAAAGAGGTGGGGTTTCAGGTGTCTCCGGAAGGTGGTGATTGACTCCGCTGACCTGGCGTCGTGAGGGAGTTTGTTCCACCATTGGGGTGCCAGAGCAGCGAACAGTTTTGACTGGGCTGAGCGGGAACTGTACTTCCTCAGAGGTAGGGAGGCGAGCAGGCCAGAGGTGGATGAACGCAGTGCCCTTGTTTGGGTGTAGGGCCTGATCAGAGCCTGAAGGTACGGAGGTGCCGTTCCCCTCACAGCTCCGTAGGCAAGCACCATGGTCTTGTAGCGGATGCGAGCTTCAACTGGAAGCCAGTGGAGAGAGCGGAGGAGCGGGGTGACGTGAGAGAACTTGGGAAGGTTGAACACCAGACGGGCTGCGGCGTTCTGGATGAGTTGTAGGGGTTTAATGGCACAGGCAGGGAGCCCAGCCAACAGCGAGTTGCAGTAATCCAGACGGGAGATGACAAGTGCCTGGATTAGGACCTGCGCCGCTTCCTGTGTGAGGCAGGGTCGTACTCTGCGAATGTTGTAGAGCATGAACCTACAGGAACGGGTCACCGCCTTGATGTTAGTTGAGAACGACAGGGTGTTGTCCAGGATCACGCCAAGGTTCTTAGCACTCTGGGAGGAGGACACAATGGAGTTGTCAACCGTGATGGCGAGATCATGGAACGGGCAGTCCTTCCCCGGGAGGAAGGATCACAATCCATAGAGTACTAGCATTGTAAACTGATTGTCATAGCTAGCTAAAGTTAACCAAATAAGTTCAATGTTAACTAGTTATCTAGCTAACATTAGGCTATAACGAGCAATGCGAAATGGCATTCTGAGAAAACATCACTAACTTTACACAGTTCACAGACGTACGTTCATGTTAGCTAGCAAACCACCTCAGCTAACGTTAGCTAGCTAACAGAAAGCTTTAACTTGGGGTATTTTGTTTAGACATGTAACATTAACTAGCTAGCTAAACAATGAACTATAATCCCAATCCATAGAGTACTAACGTAAACTCACCCCATTCCGTACAAAGGTGCCCAACCGCGACATTCAAACGAGGCTGCAAAGAAAACTAATGGGACTGTAGCGACTGTGTTGACTTCAAAATCTGGGGTGTGAACTACGTTTCTATTCAAGCGTTGATCGACATGGTAATGGCCCTATAGTATTGGAGAAAAGTTGAAAAAACTGACCCTCCGTTTCATCGTGACGTGTCATACCGTAACGTACAGCACACATAAAGCAACTATTTCTGTCTTACAATCTCTCTCCACCAGGTGTAGCACTTCTCTCATCGTTTAAAAACAAGAAATGGACAGTGACGGGGGTAAGGGGGGGATACCTAGTAATTTTTTGCATCACCACTGTAAGCGATCATGACTCTCAAAGCCGCTGTTTACTTCTGAAGATCCCTTTAGCGCCGCCCTAAAAACCTGATTCAAATTCGACACAAACCTTCAAATAGGTATGTAATGACACATTATATAAACTCTGTATAGTGTTTTATTTACATTTTAGAGGCGATAAGGTGATAAGTTGGACAAATCGAGTGGGAAAAAAGCAGTTTTCCCACACCACACATCTCCTCTCCTTCATACTACCACGCATTAGTTTCGCTTCCCCACCCGCCATTTTTAAAAAGACCCGACGGAGCTCATTGTCTTCTTGAATTATGCAGAAACGGACAGCTTGGAGGTCATGTCATAAATGTTGTTGGAAAGGGGAGAAATTGTGCTTTACAATGGTATTGACATTACAGTTGATCTGGAAGTATTACGTTTTTAGGGCGCTAAAATAAGGTCAATTGTACGGACCAAGGCGATGTACAAAAGTGAGTGAGTTTACGTTAGCAATACAAATGGATTGTCATAGCTAGCTAAAGTTAACCAAATAGGTTCAATGTTAGCTAGTTAGCTAGCTAACATTAGGCTATAGCTAGCAATGTGAAATGGAATTCTGAGAAAACATCACTAACTTTACACACAGTTTATACACGTAAATTAGTGTTAGTTAGCAAGCCAGCAATCTAACCTCAGCTAACATTAGCTGGCTAATAGCAAACTTTATCTAGCTAGCTAAACAATGAACTATAATCCCAATCCATAGAGTACTAGCAAAACAAATTGATTGTCATAGTTAGCTAAAGTTAACCAAATTGTCAACCAAGTTGACAAAATTAGAAATGTATAATATCTGAAAATGAAGCTAGACTCTTACCCGTATACATGGATGAAAGCTTCACGGCAGACTGCAACCCCTTTCAATAAATAAGACGTCTTGTTTAGTTTCTGTTTAGTTTGCACAGCTCAGAAAGAGTCAGCATGGCAAGATCATCCTCCAGAAAGTAGTCCATCAGAACTTTTTCCTACTGACCTTTGTCGATAGCGTCTGATAAATTTAGGAGAGCAATGTTATTGAGAGCAGTAACAACATATTTGCAGTTCTCCGTAGCTAACGTTTTATCTTTCGAACAAACTGCAGTAGAAAGGATTATCTACGCATAACGAGCAGCTCACTTTATAGACACAAGATGCTACACCGCAGACCAATCTGAAACTTATCTCTCGACACTCATTATCTCAGCCAATCATGGCTAGCAGGAAGGTTCCTCAATCATTCTTTGGCTAAACCAACTAGGCTCAAAATTGAACAACTTAATTTGTATTTACAGATGACATAAAAGTTTGTTAAGGCACATGAACGTCCACATGTTCGAGAAGGCATTTCTGCCAGAAAATGCATTTATATATTTTTTTACGTTCAAACCGCTCTCCTGTGAAGTCGTGGCTTGCGACATACGTCTAGTTTCCTGAAACGGGTCACATTTCACCCTCAAAATAGTCAGAATTAATAAAAGCTACAACAATAAATCCATAATTGATTTAGACGTTTTTTTGCTGAGGAAGTCTAAGTCGCTCAATTTTACAGCCAAGGAGTTTGTGCTTGAAGGAGCAGTATTTACAGAGTTTGAGAATGTGCACAAAAACTAACATAAGTGTGTCCATTAGCTTGTTAGCTCTGAGCCAGTCACTGTGGGAAGCTAGCTAACTAACAACTAGGGCTTAGCTACAACTATTTAATCAGGTGATCAAGTTACTGGTGACCAACGTGTTTGCGCATTTTTTGTTGTTGTTGAAAGATGCAGTTTCGATTCAAAGTTTATTGGTCGCATACACAGTTTAGCAGATGTTATAGCGGGTGAAGCTAAATGCTGCTGTTACTAGATCCTAACAACGCAGTACAATGTCAAACAAGTGCACAAATAATTAAAATATTACAAAAAAAGACAACATCGAAATCAATTAACAACCCAAATAGCACTGTAACAGTGACCGCACTACCCTCTAGAGAGCTATGCGGTTGAGGGCGGTGCTGTTGATGAAACCATGCAGTGATGCAGCCTGACAGAATGCTCTCAATGGTGCATCTGTAGACGTTTGTGAGGGTCTAAGGGACCAAGCCACATTTCTTCAGCCGCCTGAGGCTTTATAGGAGCTGTTGCGACTTCTCCACGGTGTCGGTGTGGTGAGACCATTTCAGGTCCTCAGTGATGTGCTTGTCGAGGAAAATGAATGCTCTCTGTTTTGTCTCCTGTAGTCCATGATGAGAAATGAGAGACAAGATTCTCTGGTCTGATTAAACCAAGATTAAACTCTTTGGCCTAAAAGCCAAGTGTCACGTCTGGAGGAAACCAGGCACCATCCCTACGGTGAAGCATGGTGATGGCAGCATCATGCTGTGGGGATGTTTTCAGCGGCAGGGACTGGGAGACTAGTCAGGATAGAGGGAAAGCTGAACGGAGTAAAGTACAGAGAGATCCTTGATGAAAACCAGCTCCAAAGTGCTCAGGACCTCAGACTGGGGGGAAGGTTCAACAGCAGGACAACGACCCTAAGCACACAGCCAAGACAACACAGGAGTGGCTTCGGGACAAGTCTCTGAATGTCCTTGAGTGGCCCAGCCAGAGCCTTGAACCCGGTCAAACATCTCTGGAGAGACCTGAAAATAGCTGTGCAGCGACGCTCCCCATCCAACCTGACAGAACTAGAGAGGATCTGCAGAGAAGAATGGGAGAAACTCCCCAAAAACAGGTGTGCCAAGCTTGTAGCGTCATACCTAAGAAGACTCGATGCGGTCATTGCTGCCAAAGGTGCTTCAACAAAGTACTGAGTAAAGGGTCTAAATACTTATGTAAATGTGATATCTGTTTTTTATTTTAATACATTTGCAAAAATGTCTAAAAACCTGTTTTTGCTTTGTCATTAAGGGATATTGTGTGTAGATTGATGAGGGAAAAAAACGATTTAATACATTTCAGAAAAAGGCTGTAACGTAACAAAATGTGGAAAAAGTCAAGGGGTCGGTCTGAATACTTTCCGAAGGCACTGTAGGTTCCGGAAAAAATTTGGCCTTTTATAAACACATTTCATGCAATTCTACATCCTTTTACATGACTGGAGACTTGCAGAATACCTTTTAATTCCTTACTAATTATAAAATTGACAGGCTACTTTGACACTGACAAACTGAAAATCTGAGCTCAATAAAAATTACCTTGTCTTGAATCCATCAATAGCCTAGGCCTAGGTGTGTGGAGACATATTATAAGCTAAAATGTGAGGAGGAAATGATAGTTCTAAAAATGCTATAAAGTTTCACTGACTCCCCCAATGATGCACAGCTCACTCACCTGCGATGGCCGACGAGCTCGTGCCAAAATAGGCTCAATAGGCCTATTTGGAACATATTTGGTAGCCTACAGACAGATTAGAGTCTTCTCTTTTCAGCAGGAGCCATTTGCTTTCAAACCTGTGTTTTCCCGCAATTGTATTTGAAATATTGCAAAAGGCCTGTTTTGTCTACATGCTGTTCACAGACTGTAGGCGTGCCTTGTTATTGGGCTACACACAATCCATAGCTAGGTAATGTTTTTAAGCTATTGATCCTCTGTGACTAACTTATAGGTCAAGTCCTGGTGTATTCATTTGAATGATTTCATAACAGACAGCAGTAACTCTATAACTTTGGCAAATGTATTTCAATTTATCAGGGTTACTGCGGCACCTCCAGCGGCTATGATTCTATAAGGAAGTAAATGATGAAATGCAACGCTGGAGAGATGAGAGTTGAAGGCTCATGTCTATCAGAGCAGAGCGGGAGAGAGATAATAGAAAGTGAATCTCATTCTAGTTCTGTGAGAGAAACAGGCACCCTTTTGTCTCACCACAGCAATGGCTACAAGTTGGTCTATAGAGGCTCCAATGTTGCGCCGGCCCAACATAAATCAATTCTTAAAATATCAGGCACGCTTTCACATTTCATTTTTAAGGGGGCAGGATAATTACATAGGATGGAATTTGAATTACCTCGGATTGATTTTATTAGAATTTTTTTTTAAATAATTTTTACAGATCAAGTATGTGAAAGTATTTGACATACAGTATTCAACCCAGGTCTGGTGCAGACGGCCGATTCCATTCCTATGAAGTCAATTATTAATAAAACTATCTGCTAATTTATCATGTCATCTATATATGATATTATAGGAAATACATTATCATATATTATACATTATATTATTCTTATATGATATTATAGGAACTCACGGGAGATGAGGTCAAAGCACTTCTTGTCCTCCCCACTGGGTTTGACCTGGCAGGTCAGTAGGTTCAGTCTCACCGGCTGTCGGTTAGACTAGATGACAGACCGAGATAAATAACATACGAAATAGGTGAGGAAATTAAAGGATGAATTTATCAGCCAGTTGTTGAACATCAGTATTTTGAAAAGACATGACAATGTTGATAGAACGTTGGTATCAAATGATTTTTGTCCGGTAGGATTTGGCTTCTGTACAAGAGTGTTCTCACTGTGTTGCTGCGTTGCATTGGTTGCAGTGGATTATGGGTAATGTAGTGCAATATAGTACTACTCACTGTGGCATGTGCGATAGTGAGAATGCCGCTCTTCACAGAACATTTCCTCTTTTGCCACACCTTCCGTAACCTAGGAAAAAAGGAAATACATTTAGGACAAACACAGACAAACAAACTCTGACACAGTGCCTTCAGAAAGTATTCATACCCCTTGACCTTTTCCAAATGTTGTAGTGTTACAGCATGAAATCAAAATCGATTTAAAAAAAATCTCACCCATCTACACACAATAGCCCATAATGACAAAGTGAAAACATGTTTTTAGAAATGTTTGCAAATTTATTGAACATTAAAAATAGAAATATTTAAACTGACATAAGTATATACCCCTGAGTCAATACATGTTAGAATCACCTTTGGCAGTGATTACAGACGTGAATGTTTCTGGGTAAGTCTTGAAGAGCTTTGCACACCTGTTTGCCATAGATTTTCAAGTCTATTTAAGTCAAAACTGTAACTAGGCCACACAGGAACATTCACTGTCGTCTTGGTAAGCAATTCCAGTGTATATTTGGCCTTGTGGTTTAGGTTACTGTCCTGCTGAAAGGTGAATTTGTCTCCCAGTGTCGGTTGGAAAGCAGACAACCAGGTTTTCCTCAAGGATTTTGCCTGTGCTTAGCTCTATTCCATTTATTTTTATCCTAAAAAACTCCTGAGTCCTTGCCAATGACAAGCATCACTGCTTGCAATGGCTGCATCACTGCTTGGTATGGCAATAGCACCGCCCTCGATCGCATGGCGCTACAGAGGGTTGTGCAGACAGCCCAGTACATCACTGAGACCGAGCTCCCTGCCATACAGGACCTCTATATCAGCCAGTGTGAAAAGAAGGCCCGGAAAATCTTCAAAGACCCCAACCACTCAAGCCATAGACTACTTTCTCTGCTGCCACATGGCATGAGGTAACGGTACATCAAGTCTGACACCAACAGGCTCTTGAACAATACTCGCTCCATCATCTTCTCACTCACATATAATATGCACAAACATTTATACAGACTCTACACACCTGCAGACACACTCATATAGAAGCTGTTGCTACTCTGTTTATCTTATATCCTGATGCCTAGTCACCTTACCCCTATACATATCCACCTCTATCACTCCAGTATTCCTGCACATGTAAATATGGTATTGGAACTGACTTTTAAATATTTCCTGTATTCAAACTCAGCAAAAAAAGAAACGTCCTTTCACTGTCAACTCCGTTGATTTTCAGCAAACTTAGCATGTGTAAATATTTGTATGAACATAACAAGATTCAACAACTGAGACAAACTGAACAAGTTCCACAGACATGTGACTAACAGAAATGGAAAAATGTGTCCCTGAACAAAGGGGGGGGGGGTCAAAATCAAAAGTAACAGTCAGTATCTGGTGTGGCCACCAGCTGCATTAAGTACTGCAGTGCATCTCCTCCTCATGGACTGCACCATACTTGCCAGGTCTTGCTGTGAGATGTTACCCCACTCTTTCACCAAGGAACCTGCAAGTTGGTGTAGACTTGACGGACTCATTCCCTCTCAAACAAAAAGGACAAATCTATATTTTCTCTGGTAGACACCCCTAACAAACAACAAGTCAAAACTGTTATAGTAGTCATTAAAAAAATCATGTTAAACACTATTATTGCACACAGAGTGAGTCCATGCAACTTATTATATGACTTGTTAAGCAAATACTTACTCCCGAACTTATTTTGGCTTGCCATAACAAAAGGGTTGAATACTTATTGACTCTTCAGCTTTTCTTTTCAAATTCATTTGTAAAATAAAAGTTTTAAAAATAACCTGATTCCACTTTGACATTATGGGGTATTGTGTGTAGGTCCGTGACACAAAAGCTCTCTTTAACAAATTGGTAATTCAGGCTGTGTGAATACTTTCTGAAGGCACACGGTAAGTCACCGTTCACATCTCCACATCTCCAAATTTACCCATCCATCCACTCTTCCTTCCATCCACTCTTTCACCCACCCATCGCTTTTCTTCATCAAACAGCCCTTCTTCTCACTGCCAAAGTCCTTGTTCCCCTGTAGCTGGTGCATGCTGTATCCACTCTGCTTGCTCTGAGAGTCCTGAAATACCCAGTCACAGGGTTCAATGTACACTCCTTTACATGCTCACACTACTTTACACAGACACATTACTTTACATGCTCACACTCCTTTAGACACACTACCAGAGAGAGACACTACTTTACAGACACACTCCTTTAGACACACTACCAGAGACAGACACTACTTTACAAATAAATCCCAAATAAATCACAAACACACTGAGAAACGGTTACAGGACAAAATAAAGGAAGCCAATGATTATTATTGAGGGGACAGCACTTACTCTCCTCGACTTCAGTCAGAGAATGCAGTGAAGGGAAGACAGGCAGTAAGTCAGAATGCCCCAATGTTGAAGTATCAAGAACAGGGGTCTCCAACAGGGAGATTGCAAGCTACCAGTAGCTCACAGCCCACCTATGAGTAGCTCGCCAAGCAATTCTGAAAGTACATGGATTTTTTTCAGTTGTTCCATCACAAACTGTCATAAACATAAATCTCCCGCCTACTATCCAATCAAAGCCACATTATCCCACCCCTGCTGAGCCACTATTAACTTAAAAATCCAAACGTAACAGAATATCTGACAATTTAATTTGCAGCAATATTGCCCCGTCTGCCTGTTCGGTGCTCGCGCTTATCACTCTGTATGTAGCCAGTTAGCGATGCTAATGATAACTGTGTTGTGGGTAGACAAAGACTTTCTCCATAAACCTTCTCAATTAAACATTAACTGCAAAGTAGGCTGACTATATTATGATTATTTATATCAATTGGGTGGCCATTATTTTGCTAACTTTGCCATGAGACGTTGCAGCAGTAGGCCTAACAGCAGAATCACCATTAGACCAACACATTCCGCTCTTGCTAGAAGCAGGGAATTATTTTTTTCCAACCCCCAAAAATTGTCTTCTGGTGTGATTTAAGCATAGACATGGACTCAGAACATACATTTTCATTGTTTGTCTATGAATAATTGTAATATGAAAAATCTAAAACCGGGAAAAATAAAACGGAACAGAAATCGGGAAAATACGTAAGATAATTTTATGGGGCCTGTCATGCCAAATATTGTTTTATTAACCTCTATTTTACCAGGTGTATTGACAGAAGAGAAGAGCTCTTTAATAAATGTGTAGCTTGCGACATTCTTTTTAAGTAGCCCTCGTGCTAGAAAAGGTTGGAGACCCCTGATCAAGAAAACAGTAAATACAGAGAGTGGTTAGAATTATTCATTTCAGGAAAAATACCATTTCAGGCAATTGGCTGCTATAAAAGGCAATAAGGGATGCCTATATCCACACCTTAAAAGTGCACTATGCAGAAATCACTCCGTTTCCTGGTTGCTAAAATGTTTATAGCTTGTCTAATTTCAGATTATGTGATGAAAAAAAGCAAGTATAGGGTAGAGAATCACTGAACCATCTAAACCGCTGTGAAATATATTTTCCATAACCCAACATATTTTATTTTCTGCTGTTTTGAAGCTGGTGTACAAAACCGAAAAGACACAAAAACAAAACTTAATAACGGTAAGCATAGAAATAGAGCACATAGAACAGATATACCGCCACTTAGACTTGCTTTCAATAACAAATCTATAACTCACATGTCTATATTTATGTGATCAGATCCCCCAAAACATTACATACTGCAGCTTTAACAGTTATATTTAACAATATTTTTCCTGCTTTTAAGGCTTGAGGGGACGTAAAACGATGTTGAACGGATTGCCTGGGATGTGATGGTGGGTAAATCCTGATTAATAAAGAGGGCACCATTTTAAAACCGAGAACCACTATGGCTAAATCAGATCTATACTGTACTATTTTCAGAAGGATGCTGAATACCAGTAGGGTAAGGTATGGTTTTCCTTGTGGGACCATTACACCCTGCACCAAGGATATACTGTATGGTTACGGGCTCCGGAAAAGAAGAGTGTTCCATCAGGGACCACGTTGGAAACAAGTGGAATGGCTTTAAAGTGTTATCCCCTGGGTTGTACTCAGTGCATCACCCCCCCCCCCCCCCCCAATAAATGTAGCAGTGAATAAAAAATAAAATAACATGATCTAAAGACACATCCATTATCCAATGCTCAAAACAAACCAGGTTTACATTAGACTGAGCAGTCAGTGTAGCACAACACTGGTTCCCAGCAAGGGGTTACTTGACACTGGCTACCAGCATGGTACAGCACTGGCCACTCTGACTTATCTAAAGCTGGCTTAAGACAATGAAAAGTCAACTAAATGTGGGGTAAAGTAAAGAGAGACAGTGCTTTCGGAAAGTATTCAGAGTGCTTGACATGTTGTTACGTTACAGCCTTATTCTAAAATGTATTAAACGTTTCCCCCCCCCCCTCAATCTACACACTATACTCCATAATGACAAAGCAAAAATCGGTTTTTAGAAATGTTTGCACAAAAAAATGAATTATTCAGACCCTTTACTCAGTACTTTGTTGAAGCACCTTTGGCAGCGATTACAGCCTTGAGTCTTCTTGGGTATGACGCACACCTGTATTTGGGGAGTTTTTCTCATTCTTCTCTGTAGATCCTCTCAATCTCTGTCAGGTTGGATGGGGAACGTTGCTGCACAGCTATTTTCAGGTCTCTACAGAGATTGGGTTCAAGTCCGGGCTCTGGCTGGGCCACTCATGGACATTGAGACTTGTCCCGAAGCCACTCCTAAATTATCTTGGCTGTGTGCTTAGGGTTGTGGTCCTGTTGGAAAGTGAAGCTTCCCCCAGTCTGAGGTCCTGAGCACTCTGGAGCAAGTTTTCATCAAGGATCTCTCTGTACTTTACTCCGTTCAGCTTTCCCGACTAGTCTCCCAGTCCCTGCCGCTGAAAACATCCCCACAGCATGATGTTGCAACCACCATCCTTCACCGTAGGGATGTTGCCAGGTTTCCTTCAGATGTGACGCTTGGCATTCAGGCCAAAGACTTCAATCTTGGTTTCATCAGACCAGAGAATCTTGTTTCTCATGGTCTGAGATTCTTTAGGTGCCTTTTGGCAAACTCCAAGTGGGCTGTCACATGCCTTTAACTGAGGAGTGGCTTCCGTCTGGCCACTCCATAAAGGCTTGACTGGTGGAGTGCTGCAGAGATATTTGTCCTTCTGGAAGGTTTTCCCATCTCTACAGAGGAACTCTAGAGCTCTGTCAGAGTGACCATCGGCTTCTTGGTCACCTCCCTGACCAAGGCCCTTCTCCCTGATTGTTCAGTTAAGCCGGGCGGACAGCTCTAGGAAGAGTCTTGGTGGTTCCAAACTTCTTCCATTTAACAATGATGGAGGCAACTATGTTCTTGGGGACCTTCAATGCTGCAGTCATTTTTTGGTACCCTTCCCCAGATCTGTGCCTCGACACAATCCTGTCTCGGAGCTCTACGGACAATTCCTTCGACCTCATGGCTTGGTTTTGGCTCTGACATGCACTGTCACCTGCAGGACTTTATATAGACATGTGTGTATCTTTCCAAATCATGTCCAATCAATTGAATTTACCACAGGTGGACACCAATCAAGTTGTAGAAACATCTCAAAGATGATCGATGGAAACAGGATGCACATGAGCTCAAATTTGAGTTTAATAGCAAATGGTCTGAATACTTTATTTTTAATACATTTGCAAAAATGACTGAAAACCTGTTTTTGCTTTGTCATTATGGGGTAGTGTTCGTAGATTGACGAGGAAAAATTTGAGAATAAGGCTGTAACGTAACAAAATGTGGAAAAAGGGAAGAGACCTGAATACTTTCTGAATGCACTGTAAGTAGCCTTGTCCGAGCCAGAATGGACACTAGTGCAGGATCATATCACCGGTTTCTAAAACGTGAGGTAGCTTGATGTACAAGTACATCCCCTGGACAGGACACTAGTTTGTTGCAGGGCCTTATCCACAATCTGTCTCCCAATCTGTCTCCTTAGGACGCGGCTAGGGATGATGTCTGGGCCAGCTGCCTTGTGAGGGTTAACACGTTTAAATGTTTTGCTCACCTTGGCCACGGAGAAGGAGGGGGGGGGGGGCACAGTCCTTGTTAGCGGGCCGCGACTGTGGCACTGTATTATCCTCAAAGCGGGCAAAGAAGGTGTTTAGTTTCTGGAAGCGTGCCGTCGGTGACCGTGACGTGACTGGTTTTCTTTTTGTAGTCCTTGATTATCTGTGTATTTGTGTATAATTATCTGACCGGAACATTATTGCACTTCATTTTGGCCAACATCACTCAGTTACTCGACTACTATCGTTATTTGCCTAGCCTTACTTCAGAGATTACTAACCGCTAGCCTAACTAGATACCATCTCATTGTTTACTTCCTTTCATTCTGATTTCCTTACTTGAAGACCAATAGTAAGATGCTCCTTCGTCCCGCATCCTGTAATTATCCATCTTAGAACCAGGAGGAAGAGTATCTACCGGATTACAGACTATATGGAAGACCTTAGCACAAACTTTTTACATCAAACACATGTATTTGGCAAATTAATGCCAAGACACCAATCGTTGTTTATGTAACAATAAATGAACTGTTTTAAATTTATTTGAGGTCATTTCAGAAATTTTTACATTTTCATATAAAATACAGAATACTCTAAATACTCAAACAATGGACCTAAAAACTGTCTGGGGTACTAATAAACAGCCAGGCAAGTGTTATAAAGGGCCCAGAAGTGCTTTTGAGTGAACTTCCCCTTTAACATTTAATTGAGAGGGTTTTTGGGGAAAGTCTGCCTACCCACAAGACTGTTCTCATTAGCATCGCTAACTGGCTACATACGAAGTGATAAACAAACCCGTGCACCAAACAGACAGGGGCAATATTGCTGCAAATTAAATTGTCAGATATTCTGTTACGTTTGGATTTTTAAGTTAATAGTGGCTAAGCAGGGGTGGGATAGTGTGGCTTTGATTGGGTAGTAGGCGGGAGATTTATGTTTATGACAGTTTGTGATGGAACAAATGAAAAAATCCATGTACTTTCAGAATTGCTTGGCGAGCTACTCATAGGTGGGCTGTGAGCTACTGGTAGCTTGCAATCAACCTGTTGGAGACCCCTGCTGTAGGCTATATGTACAAACTAAAACAAAAAACAAAATGTAATGTGTTCAATACATTTTATTTGTGCCTGTCGTACACCTATGAAACAGAAAGCATACGTGTTGGAATGCGGTAACAGCGTACGTTTTTATAAAGGTCAGCAAATGCACAGTCAAATGTTGAAAACGTCGGAAGCCTAAATATCATTATAAGCGCTAAGTGTGCTTGATAAATAGTGAAACTCGGCACAAAAGCAATAGTGACGTTATAATGAATATAAGTGTCGATATGACAGCAGTTAAAAATAGTAAATTATTGTCAGCTTATGCTTACATGGTGCGTTTCCACACAACGGCATCAGCTGGAGCATGTCCATGTCACAACGAAAGCTGGTAGGGCCTGCTCTCTCAGTGATGATATTTTGTGCTGATAATCAGCCCGTATTGTCACCGGCTTGTTCTATCCAAACGGTGCTGTCCCTTCCTCCCTCCTGTCTGACCGTTTCATCTGCTCAGTGTGCACCGTTCTATCTTTTTTTTGCATTTAGGCCTCTGAGTCGTAAGGCTCAGAATCAGAAGAATAATCATCGCAGATGTCATATTAGTTTCCAGAGTAGACTGATTAAGACTGCGTGGATTCGTTGGACTGATTCATTCCACTGTCAGGAGATGGAGCGAAGCAGGCCCTACTGTCAGCAGAAGATGAAATGACATGCTATATAATCATATCACATTTTATTTGTCACATGCGTCGAATACAACCGAATGAATTACCTTACCGTGAAATGTTACTTACAAGCCCTTAAACAACAATGCAGTTATAAGAAAATAAGAGTAAAGCAAATATTTACTAAATGAACTAAAGTTTTAAAAAAAGTAACAATAACAATAATGAGGCTATATACAGGGAGGTACCGGTAAATCGAGGTAATATAATATAATGTAGGTAGGGGTTAGTGAGTTAGCAGCAGTGTAAAAAAAAAAGGGTGTGGGGGCAATGCAAATAGTCCAGGTAGCCATTTGATTAATTGTTCACCAATCTTAGGGCTTGGGGGTAGAAGCTGTTAAGGAAGCCCGTCATGAAGTCCAGGATCCAGTTGCAGAGGGAAGTGTTTAGTCCCAGGGTCCTTAGCTTAGTGATAAGCTTTGTGGGCACTATGGTGTTGAATGCTGAGCTGTAGTCAATGAACAGCATTCTCACATTGGTGTTCCTTTTGTACAATTGAGATAGGGCAGTGTGGAGTGCGATTGAGATTGAGTTATCTGTGGATCTGTCAGGGCAATATGCGAATTGGAGTGGGTCTAGGGTTTCCGAGATGATGTTGCTGATTTTAGCCATGACCAGCTTTTCAAAGGACTTCATGGCCACATACAGTACATGAGTGCTACAGGGCGGTAGTCATTGAGGCAGGTTACCTTGGCGTTCTTGGGCACAGGGACTATGGTGGTCTGCTTGAAACATGTAGGTATTACAGACTCGGTCAGGGAGAGGTTTGCCAGTTGGTCCGCGCATGCTCTGAGTACATGTCCTGGTCCCGCTGCATTGTTAATGTTGACCTGTTTAAAGGTCTTACTCACATCGGCTATGGAGAGCGTGATCACACAGTGGTCCAGAACAGCTGGTGCTCTCATGCATGCTTCAGTGTCGCTTGCCTCGAAGCGAGCAAAACAGGCATTTAGCTCATCACTTTGTAGTCTGTAACAGTTTGCAAGCCCAGCCACATCCGACAAGCTTCAGAGCCGGTGTAGGATTCAATCTTAGTCCTGTATTGACGCTTTGCCTGTTTGATGGTTCATCTGAGGGCATAGCAGGATTTCTTCTAAGCATCCGGATTAGTGTCCCGCTCCTTGAAAGCAGCAGCTCTAGCCTTTAGCTCGGTACATATGTTGCCTGTAACCAGTGGCTTCTGGTTTGGATATGTACGTGCGGTCACTGTGGGGAAGACATTGTCAATGCACTTATTGATGAAGCCGGTGACTGAGGTGGTATACTCCTCAATGCTATCAGATGAATCCCGGAACATATTGCAGTCTGTGCTAGCAAAACCGTGTCATCGAACGACTTCCGTATTGATGTATACATGCTGGTAGAAATGAGGTAAAACGGATTTAAGTTTTCCTACATTAAAGTCCCCGTCCACTAGGAGCGTCGCTTCTGGATGAGGATTTTCTTGTTTGCGTATGGTCTTATACAGCTCATTGAGTGCAGTCTGTTTGTTATATTAAGATTCTAACAACGACAGTGTGTTATATAGACTAATTTTGAAAAAGCCAAGGATAGGGGGGGGGGGAATGTAAAAAATGGCTGAGTAATACATTTTGAAAAACTTTTTAAATTCATGAGCAGCCCAAATGACTGCTTTAGTAGTTCAAGTGTTAATGCTAAGCAGTAGAGAGGAATCGGATCCCATTTTTAGATCAAACCCCCAACATTCCAATCTCAGGGCAGACACTCTAACCACAAGGCCACTGAGTTGGTACCCGATGTGGGGTGAATAAATGTGGCATACCGGAGGTCTATTATCAGGTACACTTTGGTAGAACTGCAGTGTGCTCCAAGTGGGAGATACATTAGGTAAGAGACTTAATCTCATACATGTTTTATATAACTGCTGGATACAGCATATACAGTACCTCCTGGTGGACATGACAGTGTTTCCCTGGCCGCTATGCAAAACACGGCTCAGTGGGTATGAGACATGAGACTTTCTCCGTTACTGTTATTGCACTTCTTATGCAGAAAAGTATAGAACAATGGACTGTTGAAATGGGTTTGGGTTATGATTCTTATGCGTTTGAGTCAGATGAGGAAGGAAAGTATGGAGGTAGAAGGAATGGATGGTCTTAGGTAATATGAGAAATAATGAAAGGATTGACTGATATATTTCCATTTCATTGAGAACTTGAGAACTCAATGTTAGCAGATAGAAATGGTCATAGAAGATTATTTATGTTTAAGACAACAGCTGTATTTTAGAGAAATGTTAGAGCATTACCCAAAGATACAAAATCACACTATAAAAGTCAACAATATGGCATAGGCAGGGCCAATAACAAAATCCAAATAAACATTGGTCTAAGTATGGTGCCCTGCTGCACTCCCATGGTTTGTTAGACAAAAAGAGCTACCTCCTTTTGGTCCAGCTGCAGAGATGATTTAATGAGGTCTCTTAGGGCCGTCAACTGCTTCTTCTCCTCATCCTGGGTCTGCTTAATCTGTGGAGTGAGAACCATTCACATCACTACAAATCCCCATCAGTGACAATCAAATCACCACATACAATGATTGGATAGACATACAGTACCAGTAAAAGATTGGACACACCTACTCATTTCAAGGGTTTTTCTTTATTTTTCCTATTTTTTACATTGTAGAATAATATTGAAGACATCAAACTATGAAATAAGACATATGGAATCATGTAGTAACCAAAAAGTGTTAAACAAATCAAAACATATATTAGATTCTTCAAAGTAGCCACCCTTTGCCTTGATAACAGTTGTGCACACTTGGCATTCTCTCAACCAGCTTCATGAGGTAGTCACCTGGAATGCATTTCAATTAACTGGTGCGCCTTGTTAAAAGTTAATTTGTTAATGTGTTTGAGCCAATCAGTTGTGTTGTGACAAGGTAGGGATGGTATTCAGAAGATAGCCCTATTTGGTAAAAGACCATGTCCATATTATGACAAGAACAGCTCAAATAAGCAAAGAGAAATGACAGTCCATCATTACTTTAAGACATGCAGCAATTGAAGGTCAATAGATCTGGAATATTTCAGGAACTTTGTGCAGTCGCAAAAATCATCAAGTGCTATGATGAAACTGGCTCTCATAAGGACCGCCACAGGAAAAAAAGACCCAGTGTTACTTCTGCAGCAGAGGATAAATTCATTAGAGTTAACTGCACCTCAGATTTAAGCCCAAATATATGCTACAGAGGTCAAGTAACAGATATCTCAAAATCAACTGTTCAGAGGAGACTGCGTGAATCAGGCCTTCATGGTCGAATTGCTGCAAAGAAACCACAACTAAAGGACACCAATAAGAAGAAGAGACATGCTTGGGCCAAGAAACACAAGTAATGTACATTATACCGGTGGAAATCTGTCCTTTGGGCTGATGAGTCCAAATTTGAGGTTTTTGGTTCCAACCTCCTTGTCTTTGTGAGACACAGAGTAGGTGAACGGATGATCTCCGCAAATGTGGTTCCCATCATGAAGCATGGAGGAGGAGGTGTGATGGTGCTTTGCTGGTAAAACTATCTGTGATTTATTTTGAATTCAAGGCACACTTAACCAACATGGCTACCACAGCATTCTGCAGCGATATGCCATCCCATCTGCTTTGCGCTTAGTGGGACTATCATTTGTTTTTCAACAGGACAATGACCCAAAACACACCTCCAGGCTGTGTAAGGACTATTTGACCAATAAGGAGAGTGACGGAGTGCTGCATCAGATGACCTGGCCTCCACAACCACCCAATCTCAACCCAGTTGAGATGGTTTGGGATGTATTGAATCGCAGAGTGAAAGACAAGCAGCCAACAAGTGCTCAGCATATGTGGGAAGTCCTTCGAGACTGTTGGAAAAGCATTCATCATGAAGCTGGTTGAGAGAATGCCAAGAATGTGCAAAGCTGTCATCAAGGCAAAGGGTGGCTACTTTGAAGAATCTCAAATATAAAATATATTTTGATTTGTTTAACAGTTTTTGGGTTGCTACATGATTCCACATGTGTTATTTCATAGTTTTGATGTCTTCGCTATTTTTTCTACAATGTAGAAAATAGTCAACATAAAGAAAAGCCCTTGAATGAGTAGGTGTCCAAACTTTTGACTGGTACTGTAGATGAAAACATAAAGCCATACAGCAGAGAGACCAATGTAGCCTTTTATCTAATCATTTTTAAATGTAAATGTCACCTACGTTATACAGGTCAGCTGCAAGCTTCTCAATATACTGCTTCAACTTGTCTGCGGTTTTCAATCCATCCTGAAAAAAGCTGAAGGAGAAAGAGTAGTCTGGTATTCTAGCATAAGCATATACACATAAACATATTTTTTAAATACGTTTTGCTTTCACAATACAATGGTTTGCATTCTGAAGTCCAGTTATCGAACATGGAAAGTTTGTTTGTCATTCACATACGTTTGATTATTCCAACACTTGTGTTGCCTTTGCCATGCAGCAACCTGATATTTTAACCGCAACCGCTAACCCCACAACAACACTGATAGACACATATTGTTGGTTGAGGGAGTACTAAGTAACCCAAAAACCACTCATCCCTTCCACTCACAATACATCCCATAATCAGCATGGGGCACAAATAAACGGCTCCTATTTGATGATTTTAAGAGTGTAACTGATCTCATACTATTTATCTTATGTGTACATCTGTTGTATGGTTATTGTTTTTAATGTTGCATCCCTGACTGCGCTACAAATGTCCCAATTGGGACAATAAAGACATCGATTGATTAATAGATTAACACGGCCTTTAAGTATGAGCTGGAAGTTGTGTCAGTATACTTACTTGCACTGTGCATGGTAGTACTTTATGAGGTTCTGGAGCAGGTCAACTCCCTTCTTAGTTTTGATCTCATTCACTTTGATGAGGTACTGTTGGGACATGAAGAAAAATGGAAGATATTACAATCAGAAACCAGTCATCTAAACTTTTCAATTGTATGGCACACAAATCCCAAAGTTTTTTTTCCAATGTTTGACCGCAGTCTAAGATATAGAACCCCATAGGGAAGAAGCGCTGACCCCAGTCTAAGATATAGAACCCCATAGGGATGAAGCACAGACCCCAGTCTAAGATATAGAACCCCATAGGGATGAAGCGCTGACCCCAGTCTAAGATATAGAACCCCATAGGGATGAAGCGCTGACCCCAGTCTAAGATATAGAACCCCATAGGGATGAAGCGCAGACCCCAGTCTAAGATATAGAACCCCATAGGGATGAAGCGCAGACCCCAGTCTAAGATATAGAACCCCATAGGGATGAAGCACTGACCCCAGTCTAAGATATAGAACCCCATAGGGATGAAGCGCTGACCCCAGTCTAAGATACAGAACCCCATAGGGATGAAGCGCTGACCCCAGTCTAAGATATAGAACCCCATAGGTTAGGAAGCACTGACCCCATCCTTAAATATAGAACCCCATAGGGAAGATGCGCTGACAGCAGTCTAAGATATAGAACCCCATAGGGATGAAGCGCTGACCCCAGACTAAGATATAGAACCCCATAGGGATGAAGCGCTGACCCCAGACTAAGATATAGAACCCCATAGGGATGAAGCGCTGACCCCAGACTAAGATATAGAACCCCATAGGGATGTAGCGCTGACCCCATTCTTAAATATAGAACCCCATAGGGAAGATGCGCTGACAGCAGTCTAAGATATAGAACCCCATAGGGAAGAAGAGCTGACCCCAGACTAAGATATAGAACCCCATAGGGACGAAGCGCTGACCCCAGACTAAGATATAGAACCCCATAGGGAAGAAGCGCTGACCCCAGTCTAAGATATAGAACCCCATAGGGAAGAAGAGCTGACCCCAGACTAAGATATAGAACCCCTTAGGGATGAAGCGCTGACCCCAGTCTAAGATATAGAACCCCATAGGGATGAAGCTCTGACCCCAGTCTAAGATATAGAACCCCATAGGGACGAAGCGCTGACCCCAGTCTAAGATATAGAACCCCATAGGGATGAAGCTCTGACCCCAGTCTAAGATATAGAACCCCATAGGGAAGAAACGCTGACCCCAGTCAAAGATATAGAACCCCATAGGGAAGAAGAGCTGACAGCAGTCTAAGATATAGAAAGAATGACGGCCCTTGCATATCAAAACGAAGACAAAGTAACTGAAAACTAAGAAGACCCTTTGAGTTGAATATCTCCCCTAGATTATTTACCTCTTTTGCCGACCAGGCTCTAGACTCACAAGGTTTATTACCGGAAGTAATAGCCTTGTTATGCCATAGAGTGGTATGGAGATGTAATTTCCAGTTACCACCTACACTCTTCAACCTTCTGAAAATTCTCTATTGTATTAGAAATAATAGGACCAAATTATAGCATGCATTTCTAACACGAAAACTTATCAACTGTGTGTTTATCCAGAGAAAGAGAGAAGGCTGTACATAACCCACTTTGGGGAGTCAACTCTTAATCTCCTGATTGATGGCAGAAATGCTTGGTGAGTCTAGACCAATGTCATTTTAAAAGAACCAAATCAGGTTAAAATAGTGCATGCAATGAGTGATGTGTATCTGTGATGTATAAGTGTTCAAGTCCTTTGTTACACTACGAAAAGGTTGGAGGCCTTACTCTACGAAAAGGTTGGAGGCCTTACTCTACGAAAAGGTTGGAGGCCTTACTCTACGAAAAGGTTGGAGGCCTTACTCTACGAAAAGGTTGGAGGCATCTGTTTAAGTGAAACCTTCTTGTTGTATAGAAGTGAGTTGCTAGTTGAGAAGATTTTTTGGGGGGTGAAACCTTGTTGCATAGAAGTGAATTGCTAGTTGAGTAGCAATTTTTACACGTGTGGTTAATGTAAACCTTGTAAGCATTCAACAAGCTTTGAGTGAACATAAGTTATGGGTAGCCAGGCCCTACATAAACAATGTGTTCTAGAAGAGGTTTGGGTCCTCAAAAGGGGTTAAATAAATATATAAACATAGAGACATATATTATACAACTTTTGACATTAATGTCATGTCATTGTTAAGTGAGAAAACAACTCTGGAAAAGGGTGGAACAGCTCTTCCGGATGTGAACATGAAATTCACTGTTCATAACCATTTCAAAGTAGAAGAGGAGACACGGGTGAAAAAGTAAGACGTGACCCCCACCTGTGGCCCCTCTGTTCCCTCTCACACTGAATTGGGCAAGGCAGATCAGGTTTCAAGCAACTGGTCAGCACTGCCTGAGTCAACAGATTCTGACAGCAGTGATGAATGATGTCTTAGGCCAACCAGAACACAGGCTGTAAAAGGAAGTAAAGACAAACTTCTTGTGACAGTAATCATACATAAAATCAGCATCTCCAAAACAGTTGGATGAATGGTCAACAACTTTAAAGCATCCACAAGACGTGGGTTTCAGAGTTGTGCAGGTTCCGAGTGAAACCAACAACATTATTTGTTCAGTAAAAGAGAAACCAAGTATATGTCATTATTGCGGGATTTCTGTTCCCTGGCAACGAGAGTGTCGGAAAAGACAACTTGATTTTATGAGAAGTGGCCAGGAGAAGAAGGATCCGTCTAAGGGAAAATGGAATCAAGACAACAGCCCCAACGACACAATACTTGTGCAGAAATGTAAGAAGCTCTCTCTGGCTCAGCAGCAGAGGTTTGCTATATGCTGTGGAGGTAAACTAACAGACTCCCTCTTATGTCTCATCTCAGCTGGTGTACATTTGAAATAGGATGGAATATATATGAACTTGACGATTAACAACTTTGCAGTAGAATTTTTAGGAGATACGGGTGCTGAAGTCACTGTTTTGCCCATATCTTATGCAAAACATATTCAGTTGAAGTCGGAAGTTTACATACACTTATGTTGGAGTCATTAAAAGTCGTTTTTCAACCACTCCACAAATGTATTGTTAACAAACTATAGTTTTGGCAAGTCGGTTAGGACATCTACTTTGTGCATGACACAAGTAATTGTTCCAACAATTGTTTACAGACAGATAATTTCACATATAATTCACTGTATCACAATTCCAGTGGGTCAGAAGTTAATACACTAAGTTGACTGGTGAATCAAACACCTTAGAAAATTGCAGAAAATGATGTCACGGCTATAGAAAATTCTGATAGGCTAATTGACATAATTTGAGTTAATTAGAGGTGTACCTGTGGATGTATTTCAAGGCCTACCTTCAAACTCAGTGCCTCTTTGCTTGACATCATGGGAAAATCAAAAGAAAACAGCCAACACCTCAGAAAAAAAATTGTAGACCTCCACAAAACTGGTTCATTCTTGGGAGCAATTTCCAAACGCCTGAAGGTACCACGTTCATTTGTACAAACAATAGTACGCAAGTATAAACACCATAGGACAACCCAGCCGTCATACCACTCAGGAAGGAAACGTGTTCTGTCTCCTAGAGATGAACGTACTTTGGTATAAAAAGCGCAAATCAATCCCAGAATAACAGCAAAGGACCTCGTGAAGATGCTGGAGGAAACAGGTACAAAAGTATCTATTTCCACAGTAAAACAAGTCCTTCCTCGACATAACCTGACAGGCCGCTCAGCAAGGAAGAAGCCACTGCTCCAAAACCGCCATAAGAAAGCCAGACTACGGTTTGCAACTGCACATGAAATGTCCTCTGTTCTGATGAAACAAAAATAGAACTGTTTGGCCATAATGACCATCGTTATGTTTGGAGGAAAAAGGGGGAGACTTGCAAGCCGAAGAACCCCATCCAAACAGTGAAGCACGGGGGTGGCAGCATCATGTTTGTGGGGCTGCTTTGCTAAAGGAGGGACTGGTGCACTTCACAAAATAGATGACCTCATGAGAAATGAAAATGATGTGGATATATTGAAGCAACATCTCAAGACACCAGTCAGGAAGTTAAAGCTTGGTCGCAAATGGGTCTTCCAAATGGACAATGACCCCAAGCATACTTCCAAAGTTGTGGCAAAATGGCTTAAGGACAACAAAGTCAAGGTATTAGAGTGGCCATCACAAAGCCCTGACCTCAATCCTATAGAAAATGTGTGGGCAGAACTGAAAAAGCGTGTGCGAGCAAGGAGGCTTGTGTGCGAGCAAGGAGGCCCACAAAGCTTGTGGAAGGCTACCCGAAACGTTTGACCCAAGTTTTACAATTTAAAGGCAACGCTACCAATTGCTAATTGAGTGTATGTAAACTTCTGACCCACTGGGAATATGATGAAAGAAATAAAAACCGAAAGAAATAATTCTCTCTACTATTATACTACTATTTTACTATTTCACATTCTTAAAATAAAGTGGTGATCCTAACTCACCTAAAACTGGGACTTTTTACTAGGATTAAATGTCAGGAATTGTGAAAAACTGAGATTAAATTAATTTGGCTCAGGTGTATGTAAACTTCTGACTTTACTGTATGTTCTCAGTATTCTAATAGTTATCTATGTGGGACTGATATCAGTGTGGAGGAGCTGGTCATGCGTAATCGTTATCTATGGGACTGATACCAGTGTGGAAGAGCTGGTCATGCGTAATCGTTATCTATGGGACTGATACCAGTGTAGAAGAGCTGGTCATGTCTAATAGTTATCTTCTCACGAGTCACCAACCCTGATCCGGTAGCACCCGTTCTACATTGCAGCTGCAATCTGAAATAGTGCTGACCCAGCCAGAACAATTACAGAGACCAACGTCATATAACGAATTACTCATCTTAAAACATTTCAGAAAAATACACAGCGTACAGATATTGAAAGCCCAACATCTGGTGAATCCAAACAATATTTCAGATTTATTAAATGTTTTATAACGAAAACAAAATGTAGCGCTAAATTAGCATAGCTATACCAGGCAGATTCGGCTAGGCGCCCACGGCCAGTTCACATGCACAACAGATATGATATAACATCGTAAATTGGGTCTTACTATGGCTGATCTTTCATCAGAATGTTGATCAAAGTGTCCTTTGTCAAGATGAGTCGTTGGTTCCGTTCAGAATTGTTCCTTTCCCACTCCATTTAGCACAGGTACTGGTCGAGTGGCACGGATCTCTCAAACGTAAATAAAATCAGACAACGGAACACCACAAAACTCCCGAAAAAATTCAAATAATCTGATTAAACTATATTGAAAAAACATACATTACGATGATCTGGTCACATGTATCAAACAAACTTCGAGACGGAGATAGTTTTCATCCATAATGGCCGCACAACAGAAGACAATCGCAGCTACAAGTCGCACGATTTAGAGAACCGGAAGTTGTCGGTCACGCCAAAGAATTAGCTCTCATTTCACGTCAGTCCCAGATAAACAAGATATTTTTCCTCTGACGTCCTCTTGACACCCAGAGGAAGGCCAATGAGGTGTGTTTCGGGTCATAGGGGGCACGACCATATATAGGCAGAGAGTTGAAGCTGGCATACACATCTTGCTTTTTTCTTCTTGGTCATGGAAAGTGCTGTCAAATGACTTCTGTATCACTCAGAGACAAAATTGAAACGGTTTTAGAAACTAGAGATTGTTTTCTTTCCAATGGTATTATTTATATGCATATAGTAAGAGCAATAATTGAATAAGAGGCAGTTTAATCTGTAGAGCAAATTATGCTAATGGGTAAATAGCACCCCCTGTATTCTCAAGAAGTTATCTATGTGACTGATACAAGTGTGGAAGAGCTGGTCATGTCTAATAGTTATCTATGTGACTGATACCAGTGTAGAAGAGCTGGTCATGTCTAATAGTTATCTATGGGACTGATACCAGTGTGGAAGAGCTGGTCATGTCTAATAGTTATCTATGTGACTGATACCAGTGTAGAAGAGCTGGTCATGTCTAATAGTTATCTATGGGACTGATACCAGTGTGGAAGAGCAGGTCATGTCTAATAGTTATCTATGAGACTGATACCAGTGTGGAAGAGCTGGTCATGTCTAATAGTTATCTATGAGACTGATACTAGTGTGGAAGAGCTGGTCATGTCTAATAGTTATCTATGTGACTGATACCAGTGTGGAAGAGCTGGTCATGTCTAATAGTTATCTATGTGACTGATACCAGTGTGGAAGAGCTGGTCATGTCTAATAGTTATCTATGGGACTGATACCAGTGTAGAAGAGCGGGTCATGTCTAATAGTTATCTATGTGACTGATACCAGTGTGGAAGAGCTGGTCATGTCTAATAGTTATCTATGAGACTGATACCAGTGTGGAAGAGCTGGTCATGTCTAATAGTTATCTATGTGGGACTGATAACAGTGTAGAAGAGCTGGTCATGTCTAATAGTTATCTATGTGGGACTGATACCAGTGTGGAAGAGCAGGTCATGTCTAATAGTTATCTATGGGACTGATACCAGTGTGGAAGAGCTGGTCATGTCTAATAGTTATCTATGGGACTGATACCAGTGTAGAAGAGCTGGTCATGTCTAATAGTTATCTATGGGACTGATACCAGTGTAGAAGAGCTGGTCATGTCTAATAGTTATCTATGTGGGACTGATAACAGTGTAGAAGAACTGGTCATATCTAATAGTTATCTATGAGACTGATACTAGTGTGGAAGAGCTGGTCATGTCTAATAGTTATCTATGGGACTGATACCAGTGTAGAAGAGCGGGTCATGTCTAATAGTTATCTATGTGACTGATACCAGTGTAGAAGAGCTGGTCATGTCTAATAGTTATCTATGGGACTGATACCAGTGTAGAAGAGCTGGTCATGTCTAATAGTTATCTATGGGACTGATACCAGTGTAGAAGAGCTGGTCATGTCTAATAGTTATCTATGGGACTGATACCAGTGTAGAAGAGCTGGTCATGTCTAATAGTTATCTATGGGACTGATACCAGTGTAGAAGAGCTGGTCATGTCTAATAGTTATCTATGGGACTGATACCAGTGTAGAAGAGCTGGTCATGTCTAATAGTTATCTGTGGGACTGATACCAGTATGAAGAGCTGGTCATGTCTAATAGTTATCTGTGGGACTGATACCAGTATGAAGAGCTGGTCATGTCTAATAGTTATCTATGGGACTGATAACAGTGTAGAAGAACTGGTCATGTCTAATAGTTATCTATGGGACTGATACCAGTGTAGAAGAGCTGGTCATGTCTAATAGTTATCTGTGGGACTGATACCAGTGTAGAAGAGCTGGTCATGTCTAATAGTTATCTATGGGACTGATACCAGTATGAAGAGCTGGTCATGTCTAATAGTTATCTGTGGGACTGATACCAGTATGAAGAGCTGGTCATGTCTAATAGTTATCTATGGGACTGATAACAGTGTAGAAGAACTGGTCATGTCTAATAGTTATCTATGGGACTGATAACAGTGTAGAAGAACTGGTCATGTCTAATAGTTATCTATGTGGGACTGATAACAGTGTAGAAGAATTGGTCATGTCTAATAGTTATCTATGTGGGACTGATACCAGTGTGGAAGAGCTGGTCATGTCTAATAGTTATCTATGTGGGACTGATACCAGTGTAGAAGAGCTGGTCATGTCTAATAGTTATCTATGGGACTGATACCAGTGTGGAAGAGCTGGACATGTCTAATAGTTATCTATGAGACTGATACTAGTGTGGAAGAGCTGGTCATGTCTAATAGTTATCTATGTGGGACTGATACCAGTGTGGAAGAGCTGGACATGTCTAATAGTTATCTATGAGACTGATACCAGTGTAGAAGAGCTAGTCATGTCTAATAGTTATCTATGTGGGACTGATACCAGTGTAGAAGAGCTGGTCATGTCTAATAGTTATCTATGTGGGACTGATAACAGTGTAGAAGAACTGGTCATGTCTAATAGTTATCTATGTGGGACTGATACCAGTGTGGAAGAGCTGGTCATGTCTAATAGTTATCTATGTGGGACTGATACCAGTGTAGAAGAGCTGGTCATGTCTAATAGTTATCTATGGGACTGATACCAGTGTGGAAGAGCTGGACATGTCTAATAGTTATCTATGAGACTGATACTAGTGTGGAAGAGCTGGTCATGTCTAATAGTTATCTTTGTGGGACTGATACCAGTGTGGAAGAGCTGGACATGTCTAATAGTTATCTATGAGACTGATACTAGTGTGGAAGAGCTGGTCATGTCTAATAGTTATCTATGTGGGACTGATACCAGTGTGGAAGAGCTGGACATGTCTAATAGTTATCTATGAGACTGATACCAGTGTGAAGAGCTGGTCATGTCTAATAGTTATCTATGGGACTGATACCAGTGTAGAAAAGCTGGTCATGTCTAATAGTTATCTATGTGGGATTGATACCAGTGTGGAAGAGCTTGTCACTTTTAAAGGACTTTGTGAATGATTACCTTGACAATAAGATGATTGAATATTATTGTCTTGCAGACAAGTGAAAGATGTTTGAAATTATTTTCCTTGTGAGTTTCCTCCTAATACAGGATGTGGTTGGTGTTTCCATTTCTAACAGCGACGCATCAGCAGAATGAGGGACACCCGGGCGTCAATATGTTTCAAGCTCTCTCTCTACACTATGCCACAGTAGTCAATCAAAGTAGATGTTGGGTTTGTACGTATGCTCCATTCACATCAAGGGCAGGTATTCCATTAAGGATGATTCCTTTCAACCAGAGTGAAATGTTGGGTATATGGAGAGATGTTAATTGGTATGAGCCGATTATTGGTACTAATTTGGGTAAGAATGCTGAGTATCAACATGCGAGAGTACCTAGTTCTGCAGATAGGTGCTGGAGGAGTTGTGGCAAGTTGTGGCAAGGGTCGCGTTATTAAGGGTCGTGTTATTAAGGGTCGTGTTGTTAAGGGTCGTGTTGTTAAGGGTCGTGTTGTTAAGGGTCGTGTTGTTAAGGGTCGTGTTGTTAAGGGTCGCGTTGTTAAGGGTCGCGTTGTTAAGGGTCGCGTTGTTAAGGGTCGCGTTATTAAGGGTCGCGTTGTTAAGGGTCGTGTTGTTAAGGGTCGTGTTGTTAAGGGTCGTGTTGTTAAGGGTCGTGTTGTTAAGGGTCGTGTTGTTAAGCGTCGTGTGGTTAACGGACGTGTTATGTGGGATATGTTGTACCCAAGACAATCTGTGAATGCTCCGTTTTCACACCGTCATAAACGTGTGATTACAGAAACGGAGAGATTGCAATTGTGATCATTGCAATTGTGTTTTCCTCTTATGATATTTCTAAAATAGCACAGGAAGTTATTAATATGGCTAACTCTATGGAAGTCGTAGCGAATTGTACAGTTGAGAGTCTTGAGTTAATTACAGCTGAGATGGTTGCCATTCGGACTGTGGCCATGCAAAATCGTTTGGCCCTGGATTATCTTCTGTCCGCACAAGGGGGTACATGTGCTGTTATTGGTGCTGAATGCTGTACTTACATTCCTGATCATTCTGAGGATATAACTGACCTAATCCAAAATATCAGGACTGAGGGCGCTAAATATCATGATTACAATCCAGGTGATTTAGGCTTAGTCATGTGGTTGTCGTCCACATTCGGTACATGGGGAAGTTTTTTGGTGGGCATGATACTTCCAATAGTGGGAGTTGTGGTTATTTTTCTTATCCTCATCCAGGTTATCAAGTGTGCTATTGCCTGATGTTTGTCTGCTAAAATCTGATGGTTACGTGATATCCCCTAAGATTCATCAACCGTGTCCTTTTGGAGATGGGCGTCAGTGGTGTTCACCAGAATGTGGTGGGGGATCATAAGGGTCTTCATCATCACACCAAGCCTCATGATTGTGGTCAATGTGCCCGTGGTAACTGTCCTCATTGCTGTAATGAACCATGCTCCCTCAGGTGTGTCATCGCAACTGTTAATACCTCTTTTCTATAACTTTGTGTGAAATCTAATTTCTTACGGCAACGGCAAGTAGAACATGGCCTTTGTGTTTTATAGAAATGCAAGGTGTTTAATGTAAATGAGTTTATGCTTACTGCTGATGTTTTTAACGGTCTATTTTTTCATGTTTTCTAAAAAGACATCTTAAAACTGGTCTAGGGGGGAGTGTAATAATAGTTGGAAGATAACACAACGCAGAGTTTGAGAGGACTAAAAAACTAGAGTACTACTGGTCAATAGCGAATTGTAAATAGGAGTTGGGTTTCAGTTCAGCACCTGTTAGAATCTGTGGAATGTCACTCCTGAACTCAGAGCGACGTGTTCTACGTGGACCACATTTTCATTGGTCTGTACATTGAGTCTGGAGTGGGAGACTTGTTATTTGGCCATTGGCCAAATTGTCCTGCAAGGACTTCTGATTGGTCAACCCCAGGCTAGGGTGGGGGGGTTATAAGTGGCATCCTGTCCTTTGATCTGAGGGGGAAAAGCTGAGGACAGGGAGACTTAACATCTGACTCCCAACATAACATCTTGATTTGTCCTCGCTGAATAAACATATTTTTCTCCCCCTGATTTCCTTTGGAGTTTGTGTTATTGAAGAATAACATAAATTGCTAACATATGAGATTCTTCAAAGTATCAACCCTTTGCCTTGATGACAGCTTTGCACAATCTTGGCATTCTCTCAACCAGCTTTACGGGGTAGTCACCTGGAATGCAGTTCAATTAACAGGTGAGCCTTGTTAAAAGTTAATTTGTGGAATGTCTTTCCTTCTTAATAGCATTGAGCCAATCAGTTGTGTTGTGACAAGGTAGGGGTGGTATAAAGAAGATAACCCTATTGGGTAAAAGACCAAGTTCATATTATGGTAAGAACAGCTCAAATAAGCAAAGAGAAACGACAGTCCATCATTACTTTAAGTCATGAAGGTCAGTCAATTTAGACAATTTCAAGAACTTTGAAAGTTTCTTCAAGAACAGTTGCAAAAACCATCAAGCACTATGATTGATGAAACTGTCTCATGAGGACCGCCACAGGAATGGAAGACCCAAAGTTACCTCTGCTGCAGAGGATAAGTTCATTAGAGTTACCAGCCTCAGAAAATGCAGCCCAAATAAATGCTTCACAAAGTTAATGTAACAGAAACATCTCAACATCAACTGTTCAGAGGTGTCTTTGTGAGACGCAGAGTAGGTGAACGGATGATCTATGCATGTGTGGTTCCCACCCCATGAAGCATGGAGGAGGAGGTGTGTTGGTGTGAGGGTGCTTTGCTGGTGACACTGTCTGTTATTTATTTAGAATTCAAAGCACACTTAACCAGCATGGCAACCACAGCATTCTGCAGCGATACACAATCCCATCTGGTTTAGGGGGCTATCATTTGTTTTTCAACAGTACAATGACCCAACACACCTCCAGGCTGTGTAAGGGCTATTTGACCAAGAAGGAGAGTGATGGAGTGCTGCATCAGATGACCTGGCCTCCACAATCACCCGACCTCAACCCAATTGAGATGGTTTGGGATGAGTTGGACAGCAGAGTGAAGGAAAAGCAGCCAACACGTGCTCAGCATATGTGGGAACTCCTTCTAGACTGTTCGAAAAGCATTCCAGGTGAAGCTGGTTGAGAGAATGCCAAGAGTGAGCAAAGCTGTCATCAAGGCAAAGGGTGGCTACTTTGAAGAACCTTAAATATAAAATATATTTTTATTTGTTTAACACTTTTTTGGTTAATAGATGATTCCATGCGTGCTATTTCATAGTTTTGATGTCTTCACTATTACTCAACAATGTAAAAAATATAAAAAATTGTCATGACTTGCCCTTTTGGGTGAGGATCATTGGTGGATCTGGCACCTCCCTCCCTCCCCCTCCCTCCCACTACAGTTTGATGATGTTCCGTCATTGCATACAACACTAATGATATTTATTGTTGGGCATGTGAAAAAGATTTGCGTGGATCTATCAAGCTTCAGATAGAAAACTGCATTCATATCTGACCCTAAGACCAATTCGTACCTTTGGACTTCGTGGGTCCACTAGTCGAAGCAGCAACTTTATACACCTTATCGGATATCTTCTACTCGCAAATGAGATTCCTGGATAAATGCAATATCAATATTTTCACGGCGCATTAAGTCCAAACATTTAGTTCTCTTCATTTTTGCATTCCAACGACGGACATTCAGTCATAAAAGAGACAGCTTAACCATTGTCAAAAACAATCCTGACAATTACGAGTTGAACTGAAAGTGGTTCAGATTTACTTTCGATAAGCAGTGACATGTAACCAAGATAAGTACCCCCCCCCACCCGCCCTTCTGTTTCTGAAAAGTGTGACATCCACACAACGCAGCTCTATATGTCTCCAGAACTTGGGCCTACCCCTCCTGAATAAAATCTATTCCGATCAGGTTATCCAAAAAAAAAAAATAGAAAGTAGAAACATTTAAGGCGATATAACCAAGAGAAATGACACTTGTGACGCTGTGCGGCCAAACTTGAAAACAAAACCTGGCTAGTGGTTTAGGGAAATAGGGACACAATGACGTGATTAACGTTCATCTCCCCAAAAGCTAGCAACACCAAGCCCTACTAATCACGTTCCAACTTCAACATACCTCCATTTAAGTATAGTTGAAACGCAAGGTAGTCCGATGATTGCTGCAAATCCATGGGTTCAAACAGTGAAAACATTACCACATTTTTATAATCTGGTACTACATAATAATAATGTAATCAAATAAAGTGGCAAAAACAAAGTCAACAGGTTGAACCAGCCTCCAGCTCTACTAGCCAGCTAATGTTAATCCTTAGCTCCAACAGTGAAGGAAAGCGTCCTCCATTTTCAGTCCCGGTACAAGAATAAGTTTCAAAGATGGATAAGAGTTGAGTAGTCAACTAAACGTTAGCTAGCCGGTTAGCTGCATCTTTAGCTCCCAGTTGCTCCAGTTTCATTCTGTGAAAGACCTGTCGCCAGGAAGACTTCTCCGAAATTCCTCTTCTGCCAAGGTGGAGAGCTGCTCACTTTTGAAAGTAAGCCGCAGGGTGGCGGGATAGATCAGAAAAGAGGGATTGCCCTGTGAGCACAATTCCCTCTGGACATCTGCGAATGCTTTCCTTCGCTGATTTGTGAAGGCACTGTAGTCCTCATAAAAACATATGGTTCTTCCGGCATCTTGGATGGGCACATTCTTTCTTGCTTCCTGCGCTCCTTGTAGAATAATAGCGTTGCAGTCTTGGTATCTGAGAACTTGAAGACCATGGTCTGGGGGTTGTCCTTTGCATTTTGGTTGTAGATCCTGTGGGCCTTTTCCATTTGAATCAGAGTAGTACCAAGTGACGAAACCCATTTGGGAAGGATTTCTTGCAGGAAAGCGATTGCATCACCTCCCTCCCGGTTTGTAGCAATCTCCATGACACTCACATTATTGCATCTGTCTTGATCCTCAAGCGACACCATTTTCAACCGCATCTTCTCAAGTTCCAAATTGCAGAGGTTCATATCCCTTGTTAGGCTCCTTGCCTTGGTCTGAATGCAATCCACCTTTTCTATTAGTGCTCCAACTGATCCCATGTGGGTGTCCAACCTATCTTGCAAGGTAGCAACTTGTTCCCTCGCTGCACCAACAGCACGTATAACCACCGCCTCCATCCGGTCTTGTTGTCCAGCTAAAGCTAGCGAAATGGTGTTACTAAAGTTATCAGTAGGAACTTTGCTTTTCTGCCGTTTAGTTCCCATTTTGGTGCAAAGGTGCATCGTGTTTCCATTGATCATCCGTGAGATGTTTCTACAACTTGATTAGAGTCCGCCTGTGGTAAATTATATTGATTTGACACGAATTGGAAAGGCACACACTTATCTATAAAAGGGCCCACAGTTGACAGTGCATGTCAGAGCTCCGAGACAGGATTGTGTAGAGGCACAGATCTGGGGAAGGGTACAAAAAATACCTGCAGCATCGAAGGTCCTCAAGAACACAGTGAACGCCATCATTCTTAAATGGAAGAAGTTTGGAACCACCAAGACCCATCCAAGAGCTGGCCACCGAGCCAAACTGAGCAATTGGGAGAGAAGGGCCTTGGTCAGGGAGGTGAGCTCTAGAGTTCCTCTGTGGAGATGGGAGAACCTTCCAGAAGGACAACCATCTCTGCAGCACTCCACCAATGAGGCCTTTTATGGTAGAGTGGCCAGACGGAAGCCACTTCTCAGTAAAAGGCACATGACAGCCTGCTTGGAGTTTGCCAAAAGGCACCTAAAGACTCTGACAATGAGAAATAAGATTCTCTGGTCTGATGAAACCTAGCACCATCCCTACGTTGAGCATGGTGGTGGCACCATCATGGTGTGGGAATGTTTTACAGCAGCAGGGACTGGGAGATTAGTCCGGATCGAGGCAATGATGAACGGAGCAAAGTACAGAGATCCTTAATGAATACCTGCTCCAGAGCGGTTCACCTTCCAAAAGGTCAACGACCCTAAGCACACAGCCAAGCCAACGCAGGAGTGGCTTCGGGATAAGTCTCTGAATATCCTTGAGTGGTTCCGGAATTGAACCCGATCGAACATCTCTGGAGAGACCTGGAAATAGCTGTGCAGCACACTCCCCATCCAACCTGACAGAACTTGAGAGGATCTGTGGAGAAGAATGGGAGAAACTCCCCAAATACAGGTGTGCCAAGTTTGTAGCGTCATACCCAAGAAGACTCGAGGCTGTAATCACTGCCAAAGGTGCTTCAACAAAGTACTGAGTAAAGGGTCTGAAAACGTATGTAAATGTGATATTTTGGGGTAATTTATAAAGAATTATATTATAACAACCTGATTTGCTTCGTCTTTATAGGGTATTGTTTGTAGATCGAGGGAGAAAAAAAACAATTTAATCCATTTTAGGAAAAGGCTGTAACATAACAAAATGGAAAAAATCAAGGGGTCTGAATATTTCCGATTGCATTGTATATGCAACGTGCATTTGTTAGTGTCGGATTTCATGACTTGACACATGTAACTGTAACGGCAGCCTTCCCTCTCTTCACTAGAAGAGAGAGTGTAGCAGGGATCGGACCAACACGCAGCGTAGCCAGTGCTCAACATGTTTAATAACACTAATAAACAGTGAACACTTAACAAATAACAAAATAACAAAATGTGGCAAACCGATAACAGTCCTATCTGGTGCAGAACACAAACACAGACAGGAAACAACCACCCACAATCGCCAACACAAAACAAGCCACCTATATATGATTCTCAATCAGGGACAACGATTGACAGCTGCCTCTGATTGAGAACCATATTAGGCTGGACACAGAAACAGACGAACTAGACACACAACATAGAATTCCCACCCAGCTCACGTCCTGACCAACACTAAACAAGCAAAACACATAAGAACTCTGGTCAGGACGTTACAGTAACAGATGAAATACCTACCAAATTAAATGGTTACTGTTACTTAGGTTTATATCAGGGGGGAAAAAATAATTTTAATCTCATGCTTGTTTTATTATTTAAATGTGAAACATGAATTACATCATTCAATTCACTAGCGTGTCCCAAAGTTAAAGGGTTTATTTGATCCCCTCACCCTTAGAGTTTTGTCAACAACACGTGACAACGGAGGGCCCTCCGAATGAGTTGGTAGGGGTGAGGGTCTGGTTTGGGATTCATCTTTACAGACTGCCAGTAAAGCCAAGCCGCAGCAAGAGACTACAGGTGGCCACCTTCTTTATCCACCCTCTTGCCTGAACGGCTTTGTGGACTACAACTCCAGAGACAATTAAAGCTAAGTAAAGGCATCTGAGCACACCCCACTCTTCCCGACAAAGGGAAATGTATTGTACTTGCTAATCACTGAACAAAAATATAAACGGAACATGTAACAATTACAGCTCATGTAAGGAAATCAGTCAATTGAAATGAATTCATTAGGGCCAAATCTATGGATTTCACATGACTGGGAATAAAGATAGGCATCTGCAGCAACTTTTAAAGGACGAACCGCTCCAGAGCATCCCAATCGTGACATGTCTGGTGAATATGCAGGCCATGGAAGAACTGGGACATTTTCAGCTTCCAGGAACTGTGTACAAATACTAGCGAAATGGGGCCGTGCATAATCATGCTGAAACATGAGGTGATGGTGACGGAAAGGCGCGAGAATGGGCATCAGGATCTCGTCACGGTATCTCTGTGCATTCAAATTGCCATAGATAAAACACAATTGTGTTTGTTGTCCGTAACTTACGCCTGCCCATACCCTAACCCCACCGCCACCATGGGGCACTCTGTTCACAACGTTGACATCAGCAAACCGCTCACCCACATGACACCATACATGCCATCTGCCCGGTACAGTTGAAACCGGGATTCATCTGTGAAGAGCACACTTCTCCAGCGTGACAGTGGAGGTGAGCATCTGCCAACTGAAGTCGGTTATGACGCCAAACTGCAGTCAGACCCCCAAAACCTAGTCAAGACCCCCCAGTGTCTTGCCTAGTTTAAAAAAAAGGTTAAATAAAAAACAATAAAAAATTCTGACAGTTTGTCATCAGCTGTGCGGGTGGCTGGTCTCAGAAGATCTCGCAGGTGAAGAAGCCAGATGTGGAGGATCTTGTCATTGTATTTTTGTGCATTCAAATTGCCATCAATAAAATGCAATTGTGCTCGTTGTCCATATCTAATGCCTGCCCATGCCATAACCCCAACGCCATCATTGGGCACTCTGTTCACAACGTTGACATAAGCAAACCGCTCGCTCACACAATGCAACACACGTGGTCTGCGGTTGTGAGGCCGGCTAAATGTACTGCCAAATTCTCTAAAACGACATTGGAGGCAGCTTATGGTAGAGCAATGAACATTCAATTCTCTGGCAACAGCTCTGGTGGACATTCCTGCAGTCAGCATGCCAATTGCATGCTCCCTCAAAACTTGGGACATCTGTGGCATTATGTTGTGTGACAAAACTGCACATTTTAGAGTGGCCTTTTATTGTCCACAGCACAAGGTGAACCTGTGTAATAATCATGGTGTTTAAACAGCTTCTTGATATGCCACACCTCTCAGGTGGATGGATTATATTGGCAAAGGAGAAATGCTCACTAACAGGGATGTAAACACATTTGTGCACAAAATTTGAGAGAAATAAGCTTTCTGTGCGTATGAAAAACACTTTACATGTTGCGTTTACATTTTTGTTCAGTCACAGAGAGTGGAGGAAGAGCGAGAAGCTAAAGCAGAGCGTGAGAGAGAAAGTATGTGCACATGTTATCCCATCCACACGCAAGCACACAAACTCACTGACCTCGCACATCTGTAACTGGAAGAGACGTCGCTCCTTCTCCATCTCCTCTGCAATCTCAGCTCCGGTAATCTCAGTCCGGATCATCCCATGTTGTTTAGCATGCTCCCTCTTCTCCTTCTCAATCTTGGTGCTGGGGGAAAAAATCCAGAATTCCACTCTAGGTAAGGATCACATTCAAAATACAGTCACAAGAATACAATACAAGAATACAATACAATTTTTTTTTTAAGTTGACTTACACAAGCACATGCACACACACAAATGTACAGTAAAGCAAACTTACAATTTAGCCTCATAGTCCTTCCATGCCTTGTCAAACGGTTTCTTTATGTCCTGAAGATTAACGAGGAAAGAATCCAATCAAATCATTGCAAATAAATCAATCTTACCATTTTTATCAATCATGTACAACCACTCTTTTGGAACTGTGGTCAATCGTACCTATAGAACAGGGGTCTTCCACCTTTTCTAGCATGAGAGCTTTTAAAAAAAATTATAAACATATCGTGAGCTACAATTTGTTTGGGTAACACTTTTTGGTAGCTCATATAATATGGTCATAACACTGTCATGACACATATTTAGACCTGTTGTGACATATATTGCGTTATTTTTGGGCTGTTATGACACCTAAATAAGTGTCAAAACCCACAAAACCTACCACACAAGGGCAAAACATTACATTACACCATAGCCTACGTGTCAACAGTATGTTTATGTTAATTAACATTTTCAGAAATTGACCATGTTAAATTATAGTTGTAATTGCGCACACATTGATGTCAGACATGCACCTACCCCAATGTTCTGTTGCTGATGACTGGGCTGAATGCAGAAGCAGATTTCAGGAGCAGGACGAGACACCCTCTTTTTGACTGATATAAGGGCATGTACGTGATAGGCCTATCTGGCTTTTATTATATGATGGTCATAATGCCTTTTGACAGTGTCAAAGTGCATTTTCGTAGTCCAAGTAAAGTGACACAGGATGGTCACAATGCTTCATGACCGTGTCATAAAGTGTAGTTTCCACAAGTTATTTAAAATATGATGAAAAAAACATGACAAGAATTCATTACAACAACAATAAAGGAGTTGAGAAAAACTTTCAAACGAAAGGAAACTTCTTGGCAGGGAAAAAAACTAATTTGAATCAATGTGGGTTTTGACATTATGTATACGTCATAACCAGCCATAAAATAATGCAATATATGTCACAAAAGATGTAAATAAATGGGTCATGACAGTGCTATGACCGGTGTTATGACATATTATGATCATGTCATTACGTGTCATGACGCTGGGTGTCAAGTAAAGTGTTACCCCTTTTTTTTATAGCTTTCAAATCGGCATATTCTTCTCCTCTACCCTGCAACTCTTCCCTGGGTTATTGGTGTACAAGATATGTATTTTCTGTCAATATACCTGGTCAAATAACAACTCTGCCAATATACCTGGTCAAATAACAACTCTGCCAATATACTTGGTCAAATAACAACTCTGTCAATATACCTAATAACAACTTTAAGAGACCACACAAAACGTTATTTTGAATTTTCCCCGAATTCTGTTTTCTCTGTTTTATATTTCCTGGTTTTGCATCTTTTCTCTTTTGTATTCTCAATATTACAATTATTCATAGAGAAACAACGTCCAGGGGGCAGGGGAAGGACATGTGTTGGTCTAGCAATGTTTCTGTTGTTAAGTTCTGTCAAGTAAGCCTACCAGTTAACATTTCATTTAGGTTTTGAGGGAAAGTCTGTCTACCCACAAGAAGGTTATCATTAGCATTGCTAACTGGCTACATACGGAGTGACAAACAGACAGCGGCAATATTGCTGGAAATTAATTGGCAGATATTATGTTACGTTTGGCTTTTCAAGCCAATAGTGGCTAAGCAGGGGGTCGGATAATGTCAATGTGGCTCTAATTGGATAGTAGCCAGGAGCTTTATGTTCATGAGAGTTGGAACACCTGAAAAAATGCATGTAGGCCAGCGGAGGCTGCTGAGGGGAGAACGGCTCATAATAATAGCTGGAACGGAACAAATGGAATGGAATCAAACCATGTGTCTTCCCTAATTAAGGTGCCACCAACCGCCAACAAATATAAGCTTGTTTTACTCCAATGTCTGTAAACATTTGAAATGTTAACAAACACTGTATAGCCTCATAACATAGTTAAAACAAGCATGTTGATATCATGGATGGGCAGTCCTTGAATCCATTGCTCTGTCTATTAATCTGAGAGTGGATACATTTCTCCAGGCCCATCCCTTAGCTTTTTACCAAAACAGAGACGGGGAGCCGGTTTTGTTATTGTTTCATCTGTGGCTTTGCCCTTTAAACAGCTGCATATTATCTAGATATCAACGTGTCACCAACAAAAAGGTAAACAATAAACCTCAAGCAAAAGCAACATATGGCATTCATTTTTCACATGTAAATAGCACCTTTCAGTAGTGCTTAAAGCATTCCATTCCATGAGCGCAGCATTTATTTTTCAACTAGAATCAATGGCAAGGCAAAAACATTTTTTTAAGTCACAGCAAAAACCAAGCCATGAGGTCGAAAGAATTGTCCGTAGAGCTCCGAGACAGGATTGTGTCGAGGCACAGATCTGAAAAATGTCTGCAGCATTGAAGGTCCCCAAGAACACAGTGGCCTCCATCATACTTATATGGAAGTTTGGAAAAACCAAGACTCTTCCTAGAGCTGGCCGCCCGGCTTAACTGAGCAATCGAGGGAGAAGGGCCTTGGTCAGGGAGGTGACCAAGTACCCGATGGTCACTCTGACAGAGCTCTAGTTCTTCTGTGCAGATGAGATAATCTTTCTGAAGGACAACCATCTCTGCAGCACTCCACCAATCCGGTCTTTATGGTAGAGTGGCCAGACGGAAGCCACTCCACAGTAAAAAGGCACACGACAGCCCATTTGGAGTTTGCCAAAAGGCACCTAAAGACTCTCAGACCATGAGAAACAAGATTCTCTGGTCTGATGAAACCAAGATGGAACTCTTTGGCCTGAATGCCAACAGTCACGTCTGGAGGAAACCTGGAACCATCCCTAAGGTGAAGCATGGTGGTGGCAGCATCATGCTGTGGGGATGTTGTTGTTTTTTTCAGCGGCAGGGACTGGGAGACTAGTCAGGATTGAGGGAAAGATGAACGGAGCAAAGTACAGAGAGATCCTTGAAGAAAACCTGCTCCAGAGCACTCAGACTGGGGCGAAGGGTCACCTTCCAACGGACAATGACCCTAAGCACACAGCCAAGACAACGCAGGAGTGGCTTCGGGACAAGTCTCTGAATGTTCTTGAGTGGCTCAGCCAGAGCCTGGACTTGAACCGGATTGAACATCTCTGTAGAGACCTGAACATAGCTGTGCAGCGATGCTCCCCATCCAACCTGACAGAGTTTGAGTGGATCTGCAGAGAAGAATGGGAGAAACTCCCTATAATCAGGTGTACAAAGCTAGAATTTGCCAGTTTTACAGTATCTTATAGTTTTGATGAATGTATTTTCTGTTTTGAGAAGAAATTTCTGTGTCTTGTGTATACGGATTTAAGATGGCACTGGAGAAGGCAGACTTTTTACGTGCCCCCAACCGATTGTGTGTTTTTGTTTGTTAATTAGCGTTGTTTGTAACTTGTTTTTTTCTCATTATGTACATAATGTTGCCGCTACCGTCTCTTATGACCAAAAATAACTTCTGGACATCAGGACTGCGATTACTCACCACAGACTGGCAGAATACTTTTTTTCCTTTAACGAGTCTGACGAGGCCTACGCTTTCGATATACTGCTTTCTCAGGGACCAGGCCCAGATCCCTGTGATTTGCGTGATGAGGAGACGGAGAAAAAGGAGGCGGAGAAAAAGGGGCCGGAGGGCGGGCTGCCTTCTGAGAATTCGTAGGCAATCGAATAAACCCCCACTTCCTTCCATTCTGCTAGCAAACATGCAATCTTTGGACAATAAAACTGATGACCTACCCGGAAGATTAAACTACCGACGGGACATTCAAAACTGTAATATCTGATGCTTCACGGAGACGTGGCTGAACGACGACACTATCAACATACAGCTGGCTGGTTATACTCTGCACCGGCAGGATAGAACAGCGGCGTCTGGTAAGACAAGGGGCAGCGGACTATGTATTTTTGTAAATAACAGCTGGTGTACGATATCTAAGGAGGTCTCGAGCTATTGCTCGCCTGAGGTAGAGTATCTCATGATAAACTATAGACCACACTATCTACCTAGAGAGTTTATCTGTATTTTTCGTAGCCGTTTACATACCACCACAGTCAAAGGCTGGCACTAAGACAGCATTGAATGAGCTGTATTCCGCCATAAACAAACAAGAAAACGCTCACCCAGAGGCGGCGCTCCTAGTAGCCGGGGACATTAATATAGGGAAACTTAAATCCGTTTTAGCAAATTTCTATCAGCATGTTAAATGTGCAACCAAAGGGAGAAAAAAAAGCTGGACCACCCTTACTCCACACAAAGAGATGCATACAAAGCTCTCCCTCGCTCTCCATTTGACAAATCTGACCATAATTCTATCCTCCTGATTCCTGCTTACAAGCAAAAATTAAAGCAGGAAGCACCAGTGACAAGATCAATAAAAATATGGTCAGATGAAGCTGATGCTAAGCTACAGGACTGTTTTGCTAGCACAGACTGGAATATGTTTCCCGGGATACCTCAGGTGGAATTGAGGAGCACACCACATTAGTCATTGGCTTCATCAATAAGTGCATCGAAGACGTAGTCCCCACTGTGACTGTACGTACATACCTCAACAAGAAGCCATGGATTACAGGCAACATCCGCACTGAGCTAAAGGCTAGAGCTGCCGCTTCAAGGAGTGGGATTCTAACCCGGAAGCTTATAAGAAATTCCGCTATGCCCTCCGATGAACCATCAAACAGGCAGAGCTTCAATAAAGGACTAAGATTGAATCGTACTACACCGGCTCTGATGATGGTCGGATGTGACAGGGCTTGCAAACCATTACAGACTACAAAGCGAAGCCCAGCCGAGAGCTGCCTAGTGACACGAGCATACCAGACGAGCTAAACTACTTCTATGCTCGCTTCGAGGCAAATTACATTGAAACATGCATGAGAGCACCAGCTGTTCTGGAAGACGGTGTGAGTAAGACCTTTAAACAGGGCAACATTCCCAAAGCCACAGGGCCACACGGATTATCAGGATGTTTACTGCGAGTATGCGCTGACCAATTGGCAAGTGTCTTCACTGACTTTTTCAACCTCTCTCTGTCTGAGTCTGTAATACAAACATGTTTCAAGCAGACCACCATACTGCCTGTGCCCAAGAACACTAAAGTAACCTGCCTAAACAACTACCGACTCGTAGCACTCACGTCTGTAGCCATGAAGTGCTTTGAAAGGCTGATCATGGCTCACATCAACACCATTATCCAAGAAACCCTAGACCCACTCCACGTTGCATACCACCCCAACAGATGATGCAATCTCTATTACACTCCACACTGCCCTTTCCCACATGGACAAAAGGAACACCTGTGAGAATGCTATTCATTGACTACAGCTCAGCGTTCAACACCATAGTGCCCTCAAAGCTCATCAATAAGCTAAGGACCCTGGGACTAAACACCTCCCTCTGCAACTGGATCCTGGACTTCCTGACGGGCCGTCCCCAGGTGGTAAGTGTAGGTAACAGCACATCCACCACGCTGATCCTCAACACAGGGGCCCCTCAGGGGTGTGTGCTCAGTCCTCTCCTATACTCCCTGTTCACTCATGACTGCATGGTCAGGCACGACTCCAACACCATCATTAAGTTTGCCGATGACACAACAGTGTGTAGGCCTGATCACCGACAACGACGAGACAGCCTATAGGGAGGAGGTCAGAGACCTGACCGTGTGGTACCAGGACAACAACCTCTCCCACAACGTGATCAAGACAAAAGAGATGATTGTGGACTGCAGGGAGAAGAGGACCAAGCACGCCCCCATTATCATCAACGGGGCTGCAGTAGAGCAGGTTGAGAGCTTCAAGTTCCTTGGTGTCCACATCACCAACAAACTAACATGGTCCAAGCACACCAAGACAGTCGTGAAGAGAGCACGACAAAACCTATTCCCCCTCAAGAGCCTGAAAAGATTTGGCATGGGTCCTCAGATCCTCAAAAGGTTCTACAGCTGCACCATCAAGAGCATCCTGACTGGTTGCATCACTGCCTGGTATGGCAACTGCTCGGCCTCCGACCACAAGGCACTACAGTGGGTAGTGCCAACAGCCCAGTAACATCACTAGGGCCAAGCTTCCTGCCATCCAGGACCTCTATACCAGGCGGTGTCAGAGGAAGGCCCTAAACATTGTCAAAGACTCCAGCCACCCTAGTCATAGACTGTTCTCTCTGTTACCGCACGGCAAGCTGTACCGGAGCGCCAAGGCTAGGTCCAAGAGGCTTCTAAACAGATTCTACCCCCAAGCCATAAGACTCCTGAACACCTAATCAAATGGCTACGCAGACTATTTGCATTTCCCCCCCTTTTACACCGCTGCTACTCTCTGTTGTTATCATCTTGCTTTAATAACTCTACCTACATGTACATATTACCTCAACTAACCAGTGTCGCCGCACATTGACTCTGTACCAGTACCCCTCTGTATACAGTACCGCTATTTTTATTTTACTGCTGCTCTTTAATTACTTGTTACTTTTATTTCTTATTGTTATCAGTATTTTTGTTCAACTGCATTGTCGGTTAGGGGCTCGTAAGTAAGAATTTCACTGTAAGGTCTACACCTGTTGTATTCGGCGCATGTGACTAATACAATTTGATTTGATGATTTGATGTACACTCATGCATCAACAAGAAAAAGGGCCCAGCAGAATTGACATCAGGAACTGGCAGTCAAAAATAGGACACATTTATTTTGGACTGTGTTTTAAAGGAAAGCCAGAGTGAAAAACTCAATGACTAGTACTTCTGAGATTTACCATGTAGATTTTCAGATCAAGGTTTAATAATGTTATGGGTCAGTAATTCTTTGCAAATAGACAGCCTCTTGTTAACTTGGCAGGACGTGATGAGGTCGTGGATACTATCCAATACAGATGAACAACCTTAACACTTTTAAAAGCAACAACTTACCCCCTTAACTCCTTTGAGGTCCCCTTTGAGAAGAGAGTCCAGGGTGAAGATCACATTATGGCTCAAGCTCTGGAGCTGTGGATGAGACAGAGGATGGTTCATTCTCAAAACAACAAGGATGATATTTTGATGGGAATTTGGCAGCTCTTTGTGGTACTTGAATTTGAGGTGTCATGCACAGAGCCAGTGAATGATTTATAACCAATCCACACTTTTATCTTTGTGGTTCTTGGATATTGCCTGTCTCAATTGACCCTTCACTAAGATCTGCCCCAGAATTTTGTCCAATCGCAGCGCACCAATGGATAGCAACTGTGGTCCACAAATTTAAACAAACTGTGTAAATGGCTAAATAATTTAATAAGTGTTACGCCCTGACCTTAGTTCCTTTTTTATGTCTCTATTTTGGTTTGGTCAGGGCGTGAGTTGTGGTGGGCATTCTATGTTTTTGTTCTATGTTTTCTATTTCTATGTGTTTGGCCGGGTGTGGTTCTCAATCAGAGGCAGCTGTCAAACGTTGTCTCTGATTGAGAACCATACTTAGGTAGCCTTTTCCCACCTGTGGTTTGTGGGTAGTTGTTTTCTGTTGTGTGTTGTAGCACCTTACAGGACTGGTTCGATTGTCGTTTATTCACTTTGTTATTTTGTGTTTAGTGTTCAGTTCTTTCAATAAAGCATGAACACTTTAAAACGCTGCACGTTGGTCCACTCAGAACCCACGAGAACCGTTACAATAGGCCATTGCTGAAATGCAGAGCCTGTTGTATTAAAAACACAGTTTGAGATAATTGTGAGGGGATTTCGCATGTGGTTAGAATGGGGCTTCAGGGAAAATGTTGTTAGAGGTTGCAACACTAACCAAGGGGGTAGGGCTTAGCGAAGGGTCAATTGCTAAGAGAACTGCATCAGCAACACCAAGGTCATGGATTAAATTCCCAAAGGAATTATCACAGAGATCCTCGAAATGTATTCGCCGTTTCGGACAAAAGCACCTGCTAAGTGGCATATTTAAATTATATTGCCAGGATTGCATTTGATCTGACACTCTGAAGTTTACAAACACCTTAGCCAAATACATTTAAACTCAGTTTTAGAACATTCCTGGCATTTAATCCAAGTAAAAATTCCCTGTTTTAAATCAGTTAGGATCACCACTTTATTTTAAGAATGTGAAATGTCAGAATAATAGTAGAGAGAATGATTTATTTCAGCTTTTATTCTTTCATCACATTCCCAGTGGGTCAGAAGATTACATACACTCAATTTGTATTTGGTACCGTTGCCTTTAAATTGTTTAACTTGGGTCAAACGTTTTGGGTAGCCTTCCACAAGCTTCCCATAATAAGGTGGGTGAATTTTGGCCCATTTTTCCTGACAGAGCTGGTGTAACTGAGTCAGGTTTGTAGACCTCCTTGTTCGCACATGCTTTTTCAGTTCTGCCCACACATTTTCTATGGGATTGAGGTCAGGGCTTTGTGATGGCCACTGCAATACCTTGACTTTTTTGTCATTAAGCCATTTTGTCAAAACTTTGGAAGTATGCTTGGGGTCATTGTCCATTTGGAAGACCCATTTGCGACCAAGCTTTAACTTCCTGACTGATGTCTTGAGATGTTGCTTCAATATATTCACATAATTTTCCTTTCTTATGATGCCATCTATTTTGTGAAGTGCACCAGTCCCTCCCGCAGCAAAGCCCCCCCACAACATGATGCTGCCACCCCGTGTAAACTTCTGACCCACTGGAATTGTGATACAGTGAATTATAAGTGAAATAACGAGTTTTAATGACTCCAATCTAAGTGTATATAAACTTCCAACTTCAACTGTAAATATATACACACACTACCGTTCAAAAGTTTGGGGTCACTTAGAAATGTCCTTGTTTTTGAAAGAAAAGCACATGTCTTGTCCATTAAAGTAACAAAATTGATCAGAAATATAGTGTAGACATTGTTAATGTTGTAAATGACTATGGTAGCTGGAAACGGCAGATTTTTAATGGGATATCTACATAGGCGTACAGGCCCATTATCAGCAACCCTCACTCCTGTGTTGCAATGGCACATTGTGTTAGCTAGTTGAGTGTCTGGAGCCTCAGCATTTGTGGATTCGATTACAGGTTCAAAATGGCCAGAAAAAATTACGTTCTTTTGAAACTCGTCAGTCTGTTCTTGTTCTGAGAAATGAATGCTTTTCCGTGCGAGAAATTGCCAAGAAACTGAAGATCTCGTACAATGCTGTGTTCTACTCTCTTCACAGAACAGCGCAAACTGGCTCTAACCAGAATAGAATGAGGAGTGGGAGGCCCCGGTGCAAATTGAGCAAGAGGACAAGTACATTAGAGTGTATAGTTTGAGAAACAGACGCCTCACAAGTCCTCAACTGGCAGCTTCATTAAATAGTACCCGTGAAACACCAGTCTCAACGTCAACAGCGAAGAGGCGACTCCGGGATGCTGGCCTTCTAGGAAGGGTTGCAAAGAAAAAGACATATCTCAGACTGGCAAATAAAAAGAAAAGATTAAGATGGGCAAAAGAACAGACACTGGACAGAGGAACTCTGCCTAGATGGCCAGCATCCCGGAGTCGCCTCTTCACTGCTGACGTGGAGACTGGTGTATACTGGTGACTGGTGCCAAGACTGGTGCCAAAAAACACGAGCAATGGACATTAGACCGGTCAAAATCTGTTCTTGGGTCTGATGAGTGCAAATTAGAGATTTTTGGTTCCAACCGCCGCGTCTTTGTGAGACGCAGAGTAGGTGAACGGATGATCTCCACGTGTGGTTCCCACTGTGAAGAATGGAGGAGATGGTGTGGGGATGCTTTGCTGGAGACACTGTAGGTGATTTATTTAGAATTCAAGGCACACTTAACCAGCATGGCTACCACAGCATTCTGCAGCGATACGCTATCCCATCTGGTTTGCACTTAGTGCGACTATCATTTGTTTTTCAACAGGACAATGACCCAAAACACATCTCCAGGATGTGTAAGGGCTATTTGACCAAGGAGAGTGATGGAGTGCTGCATCAGATGACCTGACCTGGCCTCCACAACCACCCGATCTCAACCCAGTTGAGATGTTTTGGGATGTGTTGGGTCGCAGAGTGAAGGAAAAGCAGCCAACAAGTGCTCAGCATATGTGGGAAGTCCTTCAAGACAGTCATCAAGGCAAAGGGTCGCTACTTTGAAGAATCTCAAATATAAAATATATTTTGATTTGTTTAACACTTCTTTGGTTACTACATGATTCCATGTGTTATTTCATTGTTTTCATGTCTTCACTATTATTCTACAATGTAGAAAATAGTAAAAATAAAGAAAAACCCTTGAATGAGTAGGTGTGTCCAAACTTTTGACTTGTACATTTAAAAACATTAACATGTAGTGTGTATGTGTGCATCTATCAGTTACACATACAGTGGGGCAAAAAAGTATTTAGTCAGCCACCAATTGTGCAAGTTCTCCCACTTAAAAAGATGAGAGAGGCCTGTAATTTTCATCATATGTACACTTCAACTACGACAGACAAAATGAGAAAAGAAAATCCAGAAAATCACATTGTAGGATTTTTAATGAATTTATTTGCAAATTATGGTGGAAAATAAGTATTTGGTCAATAACAAAAGTTTATCTCAATACTTTGTTATATACCCTTTGTTGGCAATGACAGAGGTCAAACGTTTTCTGTAAGTCTTCACAAGGTTTTCACACACTGTTGCTGGTATTTTGGCCCATTCCTCCATGCAGATCTTCTCTAGAGGAGTGATGTTTTGGGGCTGTTGTTGGGCAACACGGACTTTCAACTCCCTCCAAAGATTTTCTATGGGGTTGAGATCTGGAGACTGGCTAGGCCACTCCAGGACCTTGAAATGCTTCTTACGAAGCCACTCCTTCGTTGCTCGGGCGGTGTGTTTGGGATCATTGTCATGCTGAAAGACCCAGCCACGTTTCATCTTCAATGCCCTTGCTGATGGAAGGAGGTTTTCACTCAAAATCTCACGATACATGGCCCCATTCATTCTGTCCTTTACACGGATCAGTCGTCCTGGTCCCTTTGCAGACAAACAGCCCCAAAGCATGATGTTTCCACCCCCATGCTTCACAGTAGGTATGGTGTTCTTTGGATGCAACTCAGCATTCTTTGTCCTCCAAACACGACGAGTTGAATTTTTACCAAAAAGTTCTATTTTGGTGTCATCTGACCATATGACATTCTCCCAATCTTCTTCTGGATCATCCAAATGCTCTCTAGCAAACTTCAGACTGGCCTGGACATGTACTGGCTTAAGCAGGGGGACACGTCTGGCACTGCAGGATTTGAGTCCCTGGCGGCGTAGTGTGTTACTGATGGTAGGCTTTGTTACTTTGGTCCCAGCTCTCTGCAGGTCATTCACTAGGTCCCCCCGTGTGGTTCTGGGATTTTTGCTCACCGTTCTTGTGATCATTTTGACAATTTTGTTTCTGGTGTCCTTTGAAAGCTCTTTGGTCTTGGCCATAGTGGAGTTTGGAGTGTGACTGTTTGAGGTTGTGGACAGGTGTCTTTTATACCGATAACAAGTTCAAACAGGTGCCATTAATACAGGTAATGAGTGGAGGACAGAGGAGCCTCTTAAAGAAGAAGTTACAGGTCTGTGAGAGCCAGAAATCTTGCTTGTTTGTAGGTGACCAAATACTTATTTTCCACCATAATTTGCAAATAAATTCATAAAAAATCCTACAATGTGATTTTCTGGATTTTCTTTTCTCATTTTGTCTGTCATAGTTGAAGTGTACCTATGATGAAAATTACAGGCCTCTCTCATCTTTTTAAGTGGGAGAACTTGCACAATTGGTGGCTGACTAAATACTTTTTTGCCCCACTGTACATGTCAGTACATACGCACAACAAGTAGGTTGCATGGGGGAGAGGCATTGTGCTGTGAGGTGTTGCTTTATTTGTTTTTTTAAACTAGGTTTTCTGTTCACTTGCACTATATAAGACGGAAGGGAGTTCCATGCACTCATGGCTCTGTATAATAACGTGTCCTTGAATTTGTTCTGGACCTGTGAAAATCCCTGGTGGCATGTCTGGTGGGCTCAGTGTGTGTGTAAGTGATGTGTGTAAGTTGACTATGCAAACAATTAGGAATTTCCAACACATTGTTTCATATGAAAAGAAGAAGTGACGCAGCCAGTCTTTCCTCAAATCTGCTCTGTGCCAGCTGCAGCTTAAAACTTCTTTGGGAATGGGGGGAAGTATTGAGTAGCTTGGATGAATAAGGTGCCCAGAGTAAACTGCCTGCTACTCAGGCCCAGTTGCTAATATATGCATATTATTAGTAGATTTTGATAGAGTTCTGTGAGTATAACAGAACTCATATGGCAGGCAAAAACCTGCCATATGGAAGGTGGCAGGAAGTGGGAAATCTGAGGTTTGTAGTTTTTCAAGTCATTGCCTATCGAATATACAGTGTCTATGGGGTCATATTGCACTTCCTATGGCTTCCACTAGATGTAAACAGTCTTTAGAACCTTGGTTGATGCTTCTACTGTGAAGTGGAGGCGAATGAGAGGGGATTGAGTAAGTAGCACTGTGGAACATCCAGGTGCTCTTTTGCAAACTTCAGACGTGCATCAATGTTTTTTTTGGACAGCATGGTGTCCTCCCATGAATACCATTCTTGTTTAGTGTTTTACGTATTGTATACAGGTCAACAGAGATGTTAGCATCTTCCAGAGTTTTCTGTAAGTCTTTAGCTGACACTCTAGGATTCTTCTTAACCTCATTGAGCATTCTGCGCTGTGCTCTTGCAGTCGTCTTTGCAGGACGGCCACTCCTAGGCAGAGTAGCAACAGTGATGAACTTTTTCCATTTACAGACAATTTGTCTTACCGTGGACTGATGAACATCAAGGCTTTTAGAGATACTTTTGTAACCTTTTCCCGCTTTATGCAAGTCAACAAATCTTAATCTTAGGTCTTCTGAGATCTCTTTTGTTCGAGGCATGGTTCACATCAGGCAATGACGAAGAGAGGGACACAGGACGACGAAGAGTTGACGAGAGATTAACTACTTCTCTTCTAGTTCTTATTATAAAATTCAAAAAATTCCACATTGTCTGCATAATCAATTAACATTCAGGTCAAGACTCCCATACATATCCCACAATACATGCCACCAGGGGTCTTTTCACAGTCCCCAAGTCCAAAACGAACTCACGGCAACGCACAGTTTTAACACAGAGCCATGTTCACTATCTGTTTATTAAAATCCCTTAAAATTAAAAATCTCACCAGGTTTTTCAGAAGTGCGGACAGCTCCTTGACGAGGCTGGAGAACTTGACAAAGGCGGTTCCCAGATCGGGGTTGTCCCTGCTGATGAAGTTGCTACCAAACTTGTCCAGTGCCTGGCCATAATTCCCTTCATTCTGGACGTGATCTGCAAGCAGAGGAGGTGACACAACACATGAAAAAACAACATGTTCACTCAAAACAATTCATTAATAACGTTTGGGTGCTGGAGCTAAGTATGCTGTCCCTTTCATATTCAACAGATCAAAATATTTTCTTCACATATAACTGGTACCCTAAGTCTATGAAATGTATATAGATATTAGGGATACTATATCGTTATTATATCGTTCTTTATTGGCATTTGGGAATGGCATTTTGGAAAATCACCTAATATGGCAGCTTAATGACTTTCGAGTTTTTACCATTATGATAACATTGCGCCAAAAGTAGGAGTAGTAACATCAATTTTGTTAATTAGATTTTCTTAAATGGAGGCCACAGATGCTCAAATCTAAGGTCATTAACCCTTGAAAAATATTTTGCTAAAGTGATGATTAATCATTTCACTCACAATGTAATTTCCCTTCATATAAATTGAGTAACACCAATCAAACTTTGTATTTAGACACACCAAATTATCAATGAAATCCTCAAATGTATGGTGGGATTAGCCAATACTTTTCTTTAATATAGACCCTCCCCCGATAACGGTTTGCCACTGGGGGGAATGCTCAAGGTCCTTGATGTAATTTTGTATTTCTGTTGACTCCAAAATGGCGGAGAAGTGTTGTTAAATCTGAGCGCCGTCTCAGATTATTGCATGGTGTGCTTTTTACGTAAAGTTTTTTTTAAATCTGACACAACGGTTGCATTAAGAACAAGTGAATCTTTAATTATATGTAAAAGATGTATCTTTCATCAAAGTTTATGATGAGTATTTCTGTTATTTGACGTGGCTCTCTGTAATTACTCCGGATATTTTGGAGGCATTTCTGAACATGGCGCCAATGTAAACCGAGATTTGTGGATATAAATATGCACATTATCGAACAAAACATAAATGTATTGTGAAACATGATGTCATATGAGTGTCACCTGATGAAGATGTTCAAAGGTTAGTGATTTATTTTCTCAATTTCTGGTTTTTGTTACTACTATCTTTTGCTGGGAAAATGGCTGTGTTTTTCTGTGGCTACGTACTGAGCTAACATAATTGTTTGGTGTGCTTTCCCCGTAAATCCTTTTTGAAATCAGACATGTTGGCTGGATTCACAACATGTGTAGCTTTAATTTGGTGTCTTTCATGTGTGATTTCATGAAAGATTGATTTTTATAGTAATATATTGGAATTTGGCGCGTTACATTTTCTCTGGATTTTCTGCTACCGTCCCACCTATCCTAGAGAAGTTAATGTGAAAGCCTTGCATCGATTTATATTGGAGGGACACAGGACGACAAAGTATCGTCACTTATATGTGAACTAGAGTTCAGAGCAGGCTGACCGCACACCGAATGCCTTTCAATCCCATTGCCCCAGAGAATTTTGTCGCCCGAGCCACTATTACTTTACGTTTGCTCATGCCGCGTGTAACCATTAAAAGACACCAATATAAATTGTGGGGGAAAACTATGAGTTGTTGGTAGCTGGGACTGTCATTCAGACGTGTGTGTTTTAAAATTCTGCTTTTGATATTTGAACTCCCTCCACTGTGACGGTACACTAGCTAGTAACAAACAAACTTGCAATTGTGCGCCATGGGTCTCCTTCACTGAGATAAAACAAGAGAATATACACCCACTGTATGTGGTCCATACAGGACAAAAAAAACATAACGCACAATGTCGACAGTCCCACCGTCACACATACATTTTTGTGCAGTGATGAATCACATATTTCATGCACTGAGCTAGATATTTGTGCTTTAAAAAATTTTTGGAGGCGCAAAACCAGAACAGTTGAGAGGATGAGGCCTTTCGGGGACGTGTAGGAGGATGGACTGAGTAAGAGGACGAGACTACCTTGACCAGAGTTGTAGATGGCTTTCACAGACTTCTTCACCTTCTGTAAAGCAGTCCGGTCTTGATCCAAAGCCTGTAGACGGGGAGATGAAAGAGAAAAGGGAGATGAGATCAGACACATTTGAAAGTCTTCAAGATACAGTGCATCCTTGTATTACAGGAACTTGTGTTAAATTATATTTCAAACATTATCAACGATGACTGTAGAAGTTGAGGGGATCAACATATTTCAGAGAGGACCCTTACAAACCTAAGCAGAAAAAAGTTGTATTTTGTAGTGTATTTGACTTTTGAAATTCTCAAGGTAGTTGAATATAGTATATATAGAGTTTCAACTAAAAGGCAACTAATGTGTTTTCTTTGATATTCAAATACAAGTCTCAGAAAACCAAATAATATTTGAAGGTATTTAAATAAAACCTCCCTTATCTCACCTCATTTGCTCACATTGTATATTGACTTATTTTTCTACTGTATTATTGACTGTATGTTTGTTTATTCCATGTGTAACTCTGTGTTGTTGTATGTGTCGAACTGCTTTGCTTAATCTTGGCCAGGTCTTAATTGTAAATGAGAACTTGTTCTGAACTTGCCTACCTGGTTAAATAAAGGTGAAATAAAAAATAAAATATGTTGGAGGTGGAACTAAATGGTAGGTTAAGGCCTATTGAGCAGGGCTAGAGGCTCTACAGTGAAATAAGACAATCACTAACCAGGACAGTAATGGACAAGGCATATTGATATTAGGGAGAGGCATGCGTAGCCGGGTGATCAATAGGGGTCCAGTGAGTGGTTGGGCTGTCTGGCTGGAGACATGGCGATTCAGGGGACGTCGCAATGTAGAGGCCAGTTGAGTACCCCCTCGAGCAGATTACGTCATAGTCCAGTCCTGAGGAATCGGCGGGTTTCCGTGCCCCGTACCGGCAGTAGAAGGGGTCCGGGTATTGTAGCCCAGGAGTGACTGATGGGCCTTTTTAGCTAGCTGGGAGAAAGGGCCTAGCATGGGTAGCTCCAGGTTAACTGGTGCTTGCTCCGGGACCGACGTTAGCCAGGAGTCACTCGGATAGCAGCTAGCTAGCTGCGATGATGATGATGATGAAGAACCAAAAACTTTAACAGTTGAATTAGTTTAGATATATGATCATAAGCACATGGTTTGGAGAGCTCTCAGATATGAATCTTAATATAGCCTAGAGTTAAATATGAGGGACATGAAATCGCCTCAACGTTAGAGAAAACCACTTTTGCATCTTCAAAATGACTAACAAATCTATTTTCATAATGAGTGACTTAAGGTAATACAGTAACACTTGACATCCAGTTAACATGTGGAGTAACTAGTGATTATTAAAATAGCAACAGTTACATAGGACTTGCTTTATAATATAGAAATTGTAGAAATTGCTTTATAACGTCATAATGAAATGATAGAAATTGCTTTATAATGTAATAATAATGAAGTTATTACATAAGTGGAATAAGGAACCGTCACTATTCCTCGTGTACTGTAGTTACACAAACTCTCAGCTCATTGCTATGCAATTACCAAAGTATTTTGTGACATGCTAATAAAACGTTGCTAAAAAAAGTACACTTTTATTACACAGGCACAGGAACAGTTTAATATTATGTTTTACTCATACAAGATACAAGATACTTTATTGCCAAAAAACCAAGGTTGGTGGTATGTGTTTAGAGTACAGCATGGTATCTCTGAAGTGAGGAATATACACACAGTACCAGTCAAAAGTATGGACACGCCTCCACATTCAAGGGTTTTTCACTATTTTCTACATTGCAGAATAATAGTGAAGACTTCAAAACAATGAAATAACACATATGGAATGTTCTAGTAACCAAAAAAAGTGTCTTTGCAGCAATTCGACCATGAAGGCCTGATTCACACAGTCTCCTCAGAACAGTTGATGTTGATATGTGTCTGTTACTTGAACTCTGTGAAGCATTTATTTGGGCTGCAATCGGAGGCTGGTAACTCTAATGAACTTATCCTCTGCAGCAGAGGTAACTCTGTGTCTTCCTTTCCTGTGGCGGTCCTCATGAGAGCCAGTTTCATCATAGCGCTTGATGGTTTTTGTGGCTGCAGTTGAATAAACTTTCAAAGTTCTTGAAATGTTCCGCATTGACTGACCTTCATGTCTAAAGTAATGATGGACTGTCGTTTCTCTTTGCTAATTTGAGCTGTTCTTGCCTTAATATGGACCTGGTCTTTTACCTGTATACCACCCCTTTTCTTCTGTATACCACCCCTACGTTGTCACAACACAAATGATTGGATCAAATGTATTAAGAAGGAAAGAACTTCCACAAATTAACAAGGCACACCTGTTACTTCATGAAGCTGGTTGAGAGAATACCAAGAGTGTGCAAAGCTGGCATCAAGGCAAAGGGTGGCTACTTTGAAGAATCTCAAATACATTATATAACATATTTTGATTTGTTGAACACTTTTTTGGTTACTACATGAGTCCATGTGTGTTATTTCATAGTTTTGATGTCTTCACTATTATTGTTCAATGTAGAAAACAGTCAAAACAAAGAAAAACCCTTGAATGAGTAGCTGTGTCCAAACTTTGGACTGGTATTGAATATGTTTGATTTTCACACCTTTACATGACTCCCCAAATTCATCATTATGGCACAAGGTGAATTTTTTATTCATTTAATCTGAGCTCATGTTTGATTAAATAGGCCCTTGGTAGTAGCACATTGAAGTAGGCTAGCCTAGAGAGAAAATAACTTGAGAATTCAATTCTTGCAGCATAGAAGTTCTATTTACAATGTTGACATTTTCTCCTCAAATCACCATTGGATGACCTCCAGCTATGCAGTGGTCATAGGCTCTCACAAGGTCATAGGCTCTCACAAGTAGAGTTTCACAAGAGACAGAGGCGACACCAAATCAACAGCAGTTTTTTGTTGTTGTCTGCAGCAAAGGTAAAGGGCTTGAGAGAAGCAAAATACTGTATGCAACACTCCCAACAACGCTGCCTCAACGAGAAGAGGTGCTTGTGAATCCCTTGTGACTGCTTTTGTAAGGCAGTCATAACAATTAAACAGCTTGCTGTTCCCATTTTTGAAATCGTATGAACACCACAAGGTAACTGACATGACAGAGATGTAAAGAAAGCATTGACCAGCATTAGCCTTGTGTGATAATGTACACGGTATGGTAAAGACAACCATAAATGGATAGGCAATGGGGAACCGAAACCACACTAACATGACAGAGCAATTTCGCTTCATAATTGCTGACTCAAGCAGTTCAATATGTGCTCTGGAAAGGGAGGCTGTGCCATTTACACCGAAATGGGAAAGATCCATTCCTTCCCTACATTAGTGAGGAATCAATTTCACCACAATGCATTTATGGCCATCAATAATAAAATAGCAAGAGGATCCAACGTACCAACCCCTCATATTCAAAGCAAAAAAGGGTAAGACAAAGCAACATCCATTAGTACAAGTAAAGTACAGCACTGGAGAACACCCTTACATAAGGCAAAATAAATGAAATCAAGGAATATTGATTTTGCATGTGCCCAAGCGTGTTAACGCAGATGCAGTATTCATATCAGAGACTGTGTGTGTGTGTGTACTGTTGCTCCCATGAGGCCAGTTTCACAGACAGAGGCTTGATGAGGGGTATTCACACACAGTAACCATAGAAACCATCTTGCCAGTCTTTTTCCAACAAGTGCTTTTCTTGGACAACAGTCAACAGTCAACCCAGATGGGATGTAAAGGCTGTGAACCAAAGGAAGATGTCGTAGGGCAATTCCACGGACCAAATCTGTACCAATCATAGATGTCTATGTTTCACAAATGTGGACATCACAGCACAGAAGAGCTCAGTAGAATAGAGTTTAGTACAGTAGAGCACAGTATAATAGAGTTTAGTACAGTAGAGCACACTAGAATAGAGTTTAGTACAGTGCAGCAGAGTATAGTTCAGTACAGTAAAGAACAGTACAATACAGCAGAGTAAAGTATAGTAAATTAATGTACAGTACAGTAATTTATACTGTAGTGTGCTCTACCGTACTAAACTCTACTGTGGTGAAGAGGTGCCTGGAGATGTGGGTATACTTTCATTTTGCAAAATATTCCCGAACGGCCTGCCCGGCAAAGGAAAGGCGCCTTGTGTGAAACGTTCTGCTACTTGCAGTGCACATTTTAGAACAGTGTTTTCCCGCAAATTGCATTTTGGAACATTTGAGAGTAGGCCTACAGCCGTGTGCACATTGCTACGCCTAAAATGTGAAGAAATAACACTTCATTAACATTTTACCCTAAACATTCTGGTTGTTCCATCAGCTTTATTAATTGACATGGCATACACTGAGTAAACTAAACAGTAAGAACACCTTCCAAATATTGAGTTGCACCCCCTTCTGCTCTCAGAATGTCCTCAATTCGTTGGGTCATGGACTCTACATGGTGTCGAAAGCATTTCACAGGGATGCTGGCCAATGTTGATTCCAATGTGTCCTGTGGACTGAGGTCTTGTTCTCCGTGGCCGACGTAAGACATTTAAGTGTTACCTTACCTCCTTACTTCATTTGCACACACTGTATACAGATTTTTTTCTATTGTGTTATTGACTGTGCGTTTGTTTATTCCATATGTAACTCTGTGTTGTTTTTGTTGCACTGCTTTGCTTTATCTTGGCCAAGTCGCAGTTGTAAATTATAACTTTTTCCTCAACTGGCATACCTGGTTAAATAAAGGTGAAATAATGTTTTTTTTTTCATAAATAGACCAAGCTACTGTAATTCAGGCTAATGGCAAAAGCACTTAGCATTCGACAGGAGAGCTCAATGAAAGCACGTAGCCTAGCAACAACAGGGCGAGGGGATACTTGGCCACATTTTAGATGTTTCGTTAAAGTGGTAGTGAAAACTGCAGAATTGGAATGACTAACAAAATACATCTGAAGCCCACAAACTGAAACCATGCAGTTTCAAGTTTCTCAGAAAGATGAAGCTCAACTTAACAAAATTACAAATCACACAGAATCGTAAAGTCATTGGAAATTAGGCACTAAACAAGCTCCTAATTACTCCTGTTGACAACGCAAGCGCGATTTATGTTGTACCTTTTCTTATATGAGAAGGCAGAAATTAAGTTAACAGCGAGAATATGTCACAGTATAGTGCTGTTTTCTGTAGGAAAAAAGGTTAGCCATTTTGATAGGATACGACTGATGTTTTGGGATGGAAAGCATCTCTCTGAGTCTGATTAAATTGCAATAGTGAAATAGGGGTTATGGGTAATGCAGGCAGAACTGGGCCAAAGTAAGGCTGGTCCCCATGGGGAAAAGCTTTGCTCATTTCCTTTGGAATATTTCTGGTATGTTACAGTATGCGCCAGATGAGGAAATGCCTGGAAGTCCACAGAGTTCTGTGATCATCCTGTTTTGTCTCGTGGTTGACAGATATGGTGGGAGAGGGGGACAGAGAGATCGAGATGTAGATAGATAGAGAGATAGAGAAATTACTAATTTAACATTTGTCATGACGATATAGCAATTAGAAAAAAGCATTTTCAGAGAAAGATGGATCAACATTCCTCAACTAGGCCTAGATCATGTGATGTACACTACCGTTCAAAAGTTTGGGATCACTTAGAAATGTCCTTGTTTTTGAAAGAAAAGCTCCTTCTTTTTGTCCATTAAAATAACATCAAATTGATCAGAAATACAGTGTAGACATTGTTAATGTTGTAAATGACTATTGTAGCTGGAAACGGCAGATTTTTATTGGAATATCTACATAGGCGTACAGAGGCCCATTATCAGCAACCATCCCTCCTGTGTTCCAAAGGCACATTGTGTTAGCTAATCCAAGTGTATCATTTTAAAAGGCTAACTGATCATTAGAAAACCCTTTTACAATTATGTTAGCACAGCTGAAAACTGTTGTACTGATTAAAGAAGCAATAAAACTGGCCTTCTTTAGACTAGTTGAGTATCTGGAGAAATTTCTTCTGAGAAATTAAGGCTATTCCATGCGAGAAATTGCCAAGAAACTGAAGATCTCGTACAACAGTGTGTACTACTCCATTCACAGAACAGCGCAAACTGGCTCTAACCAGAATAGAAAGAGAGAGGGAGAGGCATGTGTAGCCGAGTGATCATAGGGTCCAATGAGTAGCAATAGGTGAGCCAGGGAGCCAATTCAGTAGTCGCTACTACGCTAGGCGAGCTGGAGACACGGAGATTCAGACAGCTAGTGGTGACTGCTGCATTCTGGTAAATGATTATAAGCAATTGTTTTTCTAACTTAGTCTATCTCCTCCTCGTTCCAACTGTCATTTGATGCTACAGCAGCTAATCCGGCTAGACGCGCAGGGGGGTATAAACATCCGGCTAGACGCAAGGGGGGTAGAAATGCTAGCCTATAGGCTATGGCACTTGATGTTCTGGCTCTGAGGCCTATAATGCGCCGACGTTGTGTCAAATGAACAATGCACCAATCCTCTCCAACCTGGCATGGTATAATTTGATACAGAATATTTTCTTAATTTATAGAGTTATTGACACTGATAAATATGCTATGGACATGTGTGTATTTGTTTCTATTTTAATGATTATCAATTTCATCTTCATAATATTGCATAGCTGTCTTTTCTCCCTATTATACTTTCCTTGTCAATTCATTATCTTATAGCCTACTTTAAGATGTTAGGCTTAGGTTTATTTATACGTTTAAAACAAAAAATGTGCTTGTGTCTGACATACATCGGTGGCTTGATTGATGAGTCCTTTTACGGGGGGGTGTGTGTGAATTAGTTGATTATCTCTATTGGCCTATAGGAAATTTGTGCCTGACGGATAGGGCTGCTGTGTTTCTAGCTCTTAGGAAACTTTGTTTTATCTGTTACTCTTGCATTATTAGCCCAGGAAATATTTTGTTATTACATACAGCCGGGAAGAACTTTTGGATATCAAAGCGGCGGTAACTCACTAGCATTACCAGCATTACGACCAGGAACACGACTTTCCCGAATCAGATCTTTTGTTCGTACCCCTCAGAGGCTGATCCAAAACACTGCTAGCGAAAAAGTACTCGTAGTGGACTTCTAGTCCAACTCAGGAGGCGAGCACACCACCCACCGCTTCCGATTATATTACTCGCTAATGTTCAGCCTCTGGATAACAATGTTGACGAGCTCAGGGAGAGGATTTCCTTCCAGAGAGACATCAGGGATTGTAACATTCTTAGTTTCACGGAAACATGGCTCTTTCGGGATTTACTGTCTGAGTCTGTACAGCCAGACAGGAATAAATAATATCTCTCTGGGAAGAAGAAGGGCGGGAGTGTATGTTTCATGAATAAATACTCATGGTATGATTGTGATAACATACAGGAACTCAAGTCCTTTTGTTCAACCGAACTAGAATACCTCACAATCAAATGCTCTTCGGTTATAGTCAGAGTTGTGTATATTCTTCACTGGACTTTATGCAAACTGGAAACCACATATCTTGAGGTGGCATTTATTGTAACTGTGTGTTTTAACATAGCAAATTTGAGAAAAATGCAACCAAAGTTCTATCAACACATTAACTGAAGTACTCGCGCTGCTAAAACACTCGACCACAGCTACTCCAAATTCTGGGATGCTTACAAGGCCCTCCCCGGCCCTCCCTTGGCAAATCTGATCAAGACTCCATTTTTCTACTCCCTTCCTATAGGCAGAAACCCAAACAGGAAGAACCTGTGCTAAGGACTATTCAACGCTGGTCTGACCAATCGGAATACATGATTCACGCAAAACTGAAAGCGCGAACCATCGCATTTCACCATGGCAAGGTGACTGGGAATATGGCCGAATACAAACAGCGTAGTTATTCCCTCTGTAAAGCAATCAAACAGGCAACATGTCAGTATAGAGACAAAGGGGAGTCGCAATTCGACGGCTCAGACAAGCGATGTTGTTTTTTATAATTTAACCTTTATTTATTTAGGCAAGGCAGTTAAGAAATTCTTATTTACAATAACGGTCTACAGGGTCTATTTACAATGGGGGAGGGTCTACTAACAATCACAGACTACAACGGAAAAACCAGGGAAAACCAGCTACGCTGCGGACATCGACGTCTTGCTTCCGGACAAGCTTCTTCACCCGCTTTGAGGATAACACAGTTCCACCGACGCAGCCCGCTACTAAAGACTGTGGGCTCTCCTTCTCCATGGCCAACGTGAGTTAGACATTTAAGCGTGTTAACCCATACAAGGCAGCCGGCCCAGACGTCATCCCTAGCCGCGTCCTCAGAGCATGTGCAGACCAGCCGGCTGGTGTGTTACGGACATATTCAATCTCTCCCTATTCCAGTCTGCTGTCCCCACATGCTTCAAGATATCCACCATTGTTCCTGTACCCAAGAAAGCAAAGGTAACTGAACTAAATGACTATTGCCCCGTAGCACTCACTTCTGTTGTCATGAAGTGCATTGAGAGACTAGTCAAGGATCATATCACCTCGACCTTACCTGACACCCAAGACCCACTTCAATTTGCTTACCGCCTCAATAGATCCACTGACGATGCAATCACCATCGCACTGCACACTGCCCTATCCCATCTGGACAATACCTATGTAAGAATGCTGTTCATTGACTACAGCTCAGCATTCAACACCATAGCACCCTCCAAGCTCATCATTAAGCTCGAGGACCTGGGTCTGAACCCCATCCTGTGCAACTGGTTCGTGGACTTCATGACGGGCCACACCCAGGTAGTGAAGGTAGGAAACAACACCTCCACTTTGCTGATCCTCAACACTGGGGCTCCACAAGGATGCGTGCACAGCCGCCTCCTGTACGCCCTGTTCACCCATGACTGCGTGGCCATGCACTCCTCCAACTCAATCATCAAATTTGCAGACAACACAACAGTAGTAGGCTTGATTACCAACAATGATGAGACAGCCTACAGGGAGGAGGTGAGGGCCCTGGGAGTGTAATCACTCACCCAACATCAGCAAAACAAAGGAGCTGATGAAGATAATCAAGGACAACAACCACCCAAGCCACTGCCTGTTCACTCCGCTATCATCCATAAGGTGTGGTCAGTACAGGTGCATCAAAGCTGGGACCGAGAGACTGAAAAACAGCTTCTTTCTCAAGGCCATCAGTCTGTTAAATAGCCATCACTTGCACATTAGAGGCTGCTTCCCTATATACATAGATTTGAAATCACTGGCCACTTTAATAATGGAACACTAGTCACTTTAATAATGTTGAAAACTCATCATGACTCATGTACAGTGGGGCAAAAAAGTATTTAGTCAGCCACCAATTGTGCAAGTTCTCCCACTTAAAAAGATGAGGCCTGTAATTTTCATCATAGGTACACTTCAACTATGACAGACAAAATGAGAAGAAAAAAAATCCAGAAAATCATTGTAGGATTTTTAATGAATTTATTTGCAAATTATGGTGGAAAATAAGTATTTAAGTATTTATATATTTAAGTATAGTATTTTTATTTATTTATTGCTGTATGTGATTAATAAAATTTGATTTGATGTCCATTCAGAAAGTTTCCTAAAGTATCCTTTCTGGAATTGATCTCTTTAATAACAATCAAAGGCTCCTGTCATGATTTAATATTTTAAAAGGCCTATTTTTACTAGCTTAGGCTACATTATTTCTGTCATTAGAGCGTCCTCTCTTTGAAGAACATATGCCAATGCCACTGCCATTGAATGACTGCAGCAGCAGCAGGTTTGTGACGTTATGCGAATATTTGGGGAAATGTTAAGAAAACAACATCGGCCTTTGTGCAAATGGATTTGTGGGTTGAAATGGGATCCGTATTTAATTGTTTTATTTGCAGAAAAGCCAACAGACAAAGACATGGTAGGCATGTGTGACACGTTTCGGGAAGCTAGACGTATGTTGCACATCACTACTTCACAGAAGAGGCATTTGATTTTTATCAAAATGCGTTTTTTTGGCAGAAATGCCTTTTGGAACATGTGAACTTTCATATGCCTTAATAACAGACTTGTATGCCATCTGTAAATACAAATAAATTCTTAAAATTACCAGCCTAGTTTGTTTAGCCACGGAAAAAGGCAGGAACCTTCCCGCTAGCCATGATTTGCTGAGATAATGGACGGGCTGTACACCCCGAGAGATAAGTTCGGATTGGTCTGCCATGTAGCATTCTTCTGTCTATAACATGAGCTGCTCAGTATGTGTAGATAATACTTGCTACCGCAGCTTTATTTTTAAATATATGGAGAACTACAAAAGTGTTGCTACCTCTCTCAACAACATTTCTGCCCTGAATTTAGCAGGCGCTATTGACAAAGATCAGTGGGATAAGGTTGATGGACTACTTTCTGGAGGATGGTCGTGCCATGCTGACTCTAAAAATGTATCAGACGATGAGGAAATCCCTGATTTAGGTTAAATTTGTATTGAACTGGACATTGTAGTCTTCTGATGACAGTGATGGGGAAGAAACTGCGATCAACAGTATGTTTGTCATAGAAGAAGTTGATCAAGTTTTGAAATCAGTGGAATGCATGGCGGAAAAAGAGTATGATAGCTAAGGATATGGAGTTTGATTCTGGCGTTTGATTGCAAATGTGGAGGGAGTCGAAAAGAGAACACAAAAGGCTGTTGTCTAAAACACCTGTCTTACATCTTCAAACTAACGGCAACCATGTCATCCGTGACAGAGAGGGAGAAGCGTCCATCCATGTATACAGGTAAGAGTCTAGCTAGCTACATTTTCAGATATTATGCATTTCAAATTTTGTCAGAAAGTTGTTTTCATCGCAAGTTGAAGCGTATTGTTAGTTAGCTAGCTAACGTAAGGTGTATGATCTGTGTGGTAATATTATTCGTATCTCAGAAATCCATTTGCATTGCTAGTTATAGTCTAATGTTAGCTACACTATATGTCCAAAAGTAATGCTCGTCAAACATCTCATTCCTAAATCATGGGCAAAAATATGGAGTTGGTCCCCCCTTTGCTGCTATAACAGCCTACACTTGTCTAGGAAGGCTTTCCACTAGATGTTGGAACATTGCTTCCATTCAGCCACAAGAGCATTAGTGAAGTTGGGCACTGATGTTGGGCGATTGTCCAAGTGCTCAGCATATGTGGGAACTCCAAGACTGTTGGAAAAGCATTCAAGGTGAAGCTGGTTGAGAGAATGCCAAGAGTGTGCAAAGCTGTCAAGGGTGGATACTTTGAAGAATCTCAAATATAACATATTTTGATTTGAACACTTTTTTGGTTACTACATGATTCCATATACAGTGGGGAGAACAAGTATTTGATACACTGCCGATTTTGCAGGTTTTCCTACTTACAAAGCATGTAGAGGTCTGTAATTTTTATCATAGGTACACTTCAACTGTGAGAGACGGAATCTAAAACAAAAATCCAGAAAATCACATTGTATGATTTTTTAATAATTAATTTGCATTTTATTGCATGACATAAGTATTTGATCACCTACCAACCAGTAAGAATTCCGGCTCTCACAGACCTGTTAGTTTTTCTTTAAGAAGCCCTCCTGTTCTCCACTCATTACCTGTATTAACTGCACCTGTTTGAACTCGTTACCTGTATAAAAGACACCTGTCCACACACAATCAAACAGATTCCAACCTCTCCACAATGGCCAAGACCAGAGAGCTGTGTAAGGACATCAGGGATAAAATTGTAGACCTGCACAAGGCTGGGATGGGCTACAGGACAATAGGCAAGCAGCTTGGTGAGAAGGAAACAACTGTTGGCGCAATTATTAGAAAATGGAAGAAGTTCAAGATGACGGTCAATCACCCTCGGTCTGGGGCTCCATGCAAGATTTCACCTCGTGGGGCATCAATGATCATGAGGAAGGTGAGGGATCAGCCCAGAACTACACGGCAGGACCTGGTCAATGACCTGAAGAGAGCTGGGACCACAGTCTCAAAGAAAACCATTAGTAACACACTACGCCGTCATGGATTAAAATCCTGCAGCGCACGCAAGGTCCCCCTGCTTAAGCCAGTGCATGTCCAGGCCTGTCTGAAGTTTGCCAATGACCATCTGGATGATCCAGAGGAGGAATGGGAGAAGGTCATGTGGTCTGATGAGACAAAAATAGAGCTTTTTGGTCTAACTCCACTCGCCGTGTTTGGAGGAAGAAGAAGTATGAGTACAACCCCAAGAACACCATCCCAACCGTGAAGCATGGAGATGGAAACATCATTCTTTGGGGATGCTTTTCTGCAAAGGGGACAGGACGACTGCACCGTATTGAGGGGAGGATGGATGGGGCCATGTATCGCGAGATCTTGGCCAACAACCTCCTTCCCTCAGTAAGAGCATTGAAGATGGGTCGTGGCTGGGTCTTCCAGCATGACAACGACACGAAGCACACAGCCATGGCAACTAAGGAGTGGCTCCGTAAGAAGCATCTCAAGGTCCTGGAGTGGCCTAGCCAGTCTCCAGACCTGAACCCAATAGAAAATCTTTGGAGGGAGCTGAAAGTCCGTATTGCCCAGCGACAGCCCCGAAACCTGAAGGATCTGGAGAAGATCTGTAGGGAGGAGTGGGCCAAAATCCCTGCTGCAGTGTGTGCAAACCTAGTCAAGAACTACAGGAAACGTATGATCTCTGTAATTGCAAACAAAGGTTTCTGTACCAAATATTAAGTTCTGCTTTTCTGATGTATCAAATACTTATGTCATGCAATAAAATGCAAATTAATTACTTAAAAATCATACAATGTGATTTTCTGGATTTTTGTTTTAGATTCCGTCTCTCATAGTTGAAGTGTACCTATGATAAAAATTACAGACCTCTACATGCTTTGTAAGTAGGAAAACCTGCAAAATCGGCAGTGTATCAAATACTTGTTCTCCCCACTGTATGTTACTTCATTGTTTTGATGTCTTCACTCTTATTCTACAATGTAGAAAATAGTACAAATAAAGAAAAACCCTTGAATGAGTAGATGTTCTAAAACTTTTGGGTATTAATATTTCCGTGAGCGTAGCATCCAAATGTATCCAAGTGTTGTCTCTCCTGGTCTCTCCCTCGCTTTACCTACCCCTCCCTCTCCATATGTGTAACAAGCCATCATATCTTGTCAGTCCACTAGGGATTTTTTATCTCATGTAAGTGTATATTTGTATTCTGTGTTATTATTTAGTTAGTAAATAAATAAATTATTCAATCAATTTGTGTTGTACTGAATATTCAGAAGGGCTAGGGTTCTTGCGGATCCAAGGATTATGCGATGTTCAGAATAAGATTGATGAGGTAATAATTAACTGTTATTGATGTAAGAGATATCTATAGAGTTTAAGTCAGGAGATAGTAACTTGTTAAACAACTTTTCCGATGGTGCCCCAAATTCCTAATGAGTTAATTGTTACATGATTAATTTAATCGAGTAACAATTAAACATAGTTAGTTTAATTCGATAAATAACAGTCATCAGATAAAGGATAGTCACGACAGGTGTCAGGAAAAATGTATGGAGTAGAAAGTACATCATTTTCTTTAGGAATGTAGTGACAACAGTTAAGCAAAATTTCCTCCTTTACTGATTGAGGATCTTATTACTAATGAATGTGTGTTGTTTTTTATGACAATGTTTTTCTGTCTGCTTGCATTTTGTATTTAGATTTTGATGTGTGTTATTTTTTGTAATTTATGCAATTCAGGACTCATCGGTACAAAAGACCTTGGTCTCAGTATGACACCCTGATAAAATAAAGGTTATTGTTTTTAATATAAATGGTAAGCAGGTACGCGTCTTTCACTAACCTGTGCAAAGAGACTGACAGGGATGTGACAATTCATTTGAATTTCTCTGTTATTTTGTTGTTGTCTGCATGTGAACTATCCTTCTGACCCTATGCAGCAAGGTCCCATCTACTTTTTAACAAGAACAAGTTTGTGCTCTGGTGGACCAACAAGCTCCACCAGTCTGGACCTTCACTTCCTGATCACACCAAGTTTGCCACTGACTGGTGCGTCGGCCTCATCAAGCAGCACTTCAGAAAGACCAGAGTGAACACTTTGTCAGAGATTGCTGGTGTGGTGAAGGACAGCACAGTGACATCCCACAGCTGGATGGACGAGGATGGTACGGTGCTGGTGGAAAGCTATGGCTGGCAACAACACCTGAATCCATACTTCAGGCTGCTGCCACAGATCAAGCAGGACCAGCACTTCAGGTGGGATATCATTTTCATTGCATTGTATGAGGTTATTCTTATTATTTAAACTTGGGAGGTCAATTGATGTTATGCAAGGTTGTAATTTCTTCTACATTTTTATGGTCAATTTTCCTGTTTTACAGCTTCGATGGTTTGGAGCCTGGTGTTGTCGTTGTCAAGGAACGTTCGGACTCAGTCGGAACCAGGTTTCAGCTGCTGCGCACCGCTGACGTCCTTCCCCCCCCATAGATGGTCTGCCTGTACAAGCACCACCTGGACTCGACACAACGAGACAAACTGATCTTTTTGAGAAGAGGGGGTTTTGAGACGAATAGGCCATAGACATCACATGCCCTGCAGCAAAGTCAAGGGCAGGACAGGAACAGGCTCTCCAAATATTGATTCCCCTTGTTCATTTTTGGTGCGGACAGACCAGTTCATCCCTGGGGGCAAGTTCCCCGTCATCAGCACCGCATCTACACACATTCACATGATTCTTTCCTAACACACACAAATCATACATTGCTGCTACTATTTATTTTTTTATCCTGCTGCTCAGCAACTTTACCCCTGATTGTATGCATACAACTACCTCATCTATCACCAGTATCACTGATATCACTATTGATATTGTTCCTGAACATACTGTACATTATTTTGTTCTTTCTCTACTGGCATTCACACTTTTTGTGTTTAAAAAAATATATATTTACACTGTCTATTTTTTATATTGCTACTATGCAAATACGCAAGTAACCATTTCACTGTACTGTTTACAACTTCTGTATCCTGTGCATGTGACAAATACACATATTTATATAGTTTGTGTTTATCAGAGACAGTAATGTGAAGAACATGACCTGCACCAAAGTCAGATTAGGATACAAGGACTATATAAAGAGTATTTTTACCTGGAGTTGTTCCTTATTGTAGGCTACTACTTTCACCACTTTAAGTCTTGAAATCTTTGGTTGTTTACTAAATTACTCACTCTGTTTAGCACATGGCCTCACATGTGAATCCTTAAAAAGATGGGTGGGGCTATGGCTTAAGAGGATGTGAACCATGCTGAATTAGTGTAGACAAAGAAGAGCTCTCCAGTAGGTTCCAAAACATGTGGAGTTACAAGTTTATCAGCTTTCAAAGCAGAATTACTTTCCCATTGTTCCTCAACTGTAAAATATGATATAACATGTTGTAGCTCTGTGTCTCTACTTTTATCCAATGTAAAAAACACAATTTCATATTTTGCTACATAAGGTCGAATCGAGGCAATCGGTCAGATATCTTTATTTTGACTCCGTCAATTCGAAAAAGCGACAGATCCTCTCCGATCTGGCATTTCTTAATTTATTTAAAAGTAATAACCTGAATAATAATAATGAAATGCCATGATAAAGAGGTGTAAAGACTTGTTTCAAATAGGTTCTATTAAGAAGCATATGCCTGTAAACACATGTACAAACAGAATTGTGTAAAAAGGGAGAGGTCACAGGGCCTTATAGGCCTAAGACAACAGTAACATGCATTTAAACAGAAGAGGACTGGCCACCCCTCATAGCCTGGTTCCTCTCTAGGTTTCTTCCTAGGTTTTGGCCTTTCTAGGGAGTTTTTCCTAGCCACCGTGCTTCTACACCTGCATTGCTTGCTGTTTGGGGTTTTAGGCTGGGTTTCTGTACAGCACTTCGAGATATTAGCTGATGTACGAAGGGCTATATAAAATAAACTTGATTTGATTTAAACGAAATGGACAAAACATGAAGGAAAAGGGAAAGAAAATGAGAAACCAGTACCAAAGTGTGATGCAATAGTGAAACGTTTCTTTCAAATCTGATAGCCTATGCATTAAGTTGTGTCAATACAAAAATGTGACAATCCTCTCCAATCTGACATTTGTGGGTAGAAGCTGTCTCGGAGCCTGGTGGTCCGACAGCCGATGCTCTGGTACCGTTTGCCGGATAGTAGCAGAGTGAACAGTCTTTGGCTTGGGTGGCTGGAGTATTGGGAATTTGATACCGCCTGATATAAAAGGTCCTGGATGGCCCCAGTGATGTACTGGGTTGTCCATACTACCCTCTGTAGCACTTTGCGGTTGAGGGTGGTGCATTTGCCATACCAAGCAGTAATGCAGCCAGTCAAGAGGCTCTCAAGGATGCAGCTGTATAACTTTTTGAGGATCAATGACAAAACTTTTCGGCGTCCTGAGGGGGAAGAGGCACTGTCGTGCCCACTTCACGACTGTGTGGGTGTGTGTGGAGCATGTTGTCCTTAGTGATGTGGACGCCAAGGAACTTGAAGCTCTCGATCTGCTCCACAACAGCCCTGTCGATGTGGATGGGGGCGTGCTCTCCCCTCTTTCTCCTATAGTACATGATCAGTTCCTTGTCTTACTGACGTTGAGGGAGAGGTTGTTGTCATGACACCACACTGCCAAGTCTCTGACCTCCTCCCTGTAGGCTGTCTCATTGCCACTGGTGATCAGGTCTACTACCGTTATCTCATCAGCAAACTTGATGATGGTGTTGGAGTCGTGCGTGGCCACGCAGTCATGGGTGAACAGGGACTACAGGAGGGGACGAAGCACAAACCATTGAACGGCCCACGTGTTGAGGGTCAGCATGGTGGCGGTGTTGTTGCCTACCCAGAGCTTAGTGACGAGCTTGGAGGGGACTATGGTGTTGAACGCTGAGCTGTAGTCTATGAACAGCATTCTCACATAGTTATTTACCCTCTTGTCCAGGTGGGAAAGGGCAGTGTGAAGTGCATTTGAGATTGCGTCATCTGTGGATCTGTTGGGGCAGCATGTGAATTGGTGTTGGTCTAGGGTGTCTGGGATGATGGTGTTGATGTGTGTCATGACAAGCCTTTCAAAACACTTCATAATTATAGATGCGAGTGGTACGGGGCGACAGTCACTTAGGCAGATTACCTTGGAATTCTTGTGAACAGGGACAATTGTGGTCAGTTTGAAACGTCTTGGGATTACAGACTGCGACAAGGAGAGATTGAAAATGTCTGTTAAGACACTTGTCAGCTGGTCTGTGTGTGCTGTCAGAACGCACCCTGGTATTCCGTTTGGCCCGGAGACCTTAGAACAATATAATTAAAACAGTGAATATAAATAAAATAATAGGGAAAATAGTGGGCTGAACATGTTACTACTTTTACTATTAAATTAATTAACTAGCTTTCCTTATGACTACCATTATCACTACTAACATTACTACCACTACTATCTGTACCTACTACCTACTAAAACTATTACCACCATCATCATCACCATTACATCAGTACTACTACCACTACCATTATCATTACTACTACCACCACCATTAAACTACTAATGATCTCTCTCTCTATCTGTACTGTCTTTCTGACACAATCTCTTGAGATAATGTCTTAAAAGCTTTCCCAAGAATGCCCTCCTAGGTCTACATAATGTTTGTAGTTCTTTGCCAATATCCTTTTTTCATCATTTTGACCTCCTCGGCTCAAAGACTGGGCTTCAACTATACAAAAACTGTCTAAATTTGATGTAAAATATAAATCCCAAGAATACATGAAAGGTTGGGTAGAGGGAGAAAGAGAATGACAGAGAGAGAAAAAGAGAGACAGAGAGAGAGAAAGGTCTACAGCCAGAGGTGAGGGGGAGGGAAGAGAACCGCGGAATGATGCTTCGTGTCACCAGCGGTCCTTGTTGCCACAGCAACCCCGACCCCGGGATGTGGGTCACCTCAGTGTCAGATGTACTGCCTGAACTGGAGCTGATGACAAAGTCTGCTTAGTAAAAGTCTACACACTCTTTGCACAGTTGTGACATTTTGCTGCCTGTAATTTCTGTATTTTCAAGTAATGTGTTGGCAGCATCATTTTATGGGTATGCTTGTCACCAGCAGGGACTGGAGAGTTTGTCAGGATCATGAAAGGAGCAAAGCACAAGTAAAAAGTTAGGGAAAAACCCACCTCAGTCATCTGAAAACCTAACCCCGGCTCGAGTTTTATTTTTCAGTGGCACAATTACACTTTTTTTATTTACAATTTTACTGTCCATCAATGATTCCCAACCAAATGTACAGCGCTTGAGCAATTTTGACAAAACAATGGATATATGTTGCCCTAAGAGCGCTGCCAAAGGTGCTTCCGCCAAGTATTAACTGCCAATGCCAAGAGTGTGCAAAGCTGTCAAGGCAAAGGGTGGCTATTTGAAGAATCTCAAATATATTTTGATTCATTTAACACTTTTTGGGTTACTAGATGATTCCATATGTGTTATTTCATAGTTTTGATGTCTTCACCATTATTCTACAATGTAGAAAATAGTACAAATGAAGAAAAACCATTGAATGAATTGTATTTTAATGTTTTTAAGGACTCTTGGAAGATTAGTCCAAATGGGGACTAAAAGAGATCCAAATCAAATCAAATCAAATGAGTAAATGTTCTAAAACTTTTGACCGGTGGTGTAATTATAGGCCTAGGCTAGGGTTTCAACCCCTGATTTAAAATGTAATGATATTAAGTGATATTGAATTGTGTTTGGTTGTCAATGCAACCTAATATTAAACATTGAAGGACATGTATCTGGATAGTCCCATCTGTGCCACTGACTTATTTTAGCTTTAATTCCAGTTTGTCTACAAATTAATATGTCGGATTCACGTCTCAATCTCAACCAAAAGTCAAAGTTAAAGACTAGGACTAAAGCAAATGAAACCGCATTTAAAGTTTGATTTAGTCTTATTTTTTAAACTTTGATTATTGGTTGAGATGGACACGTGAATCGAACATATCAATGATTCATTTGTAGACAAACTGATATTAAAGCCAGACTATGTCAGTGGAACAGATGGAAGTATCCAAGAGAAAGATAAATCCCCCTCAAATGTTGATATTTGATTGCCTTGACAACCAAAGAATTCAAGTTCCCTTTAAAAATACATTAAATAGCCTATTAACTTTCTGACAAGTTAAATTATATGTTGGATTCACATATCCAAATCAACCAAAAATAAAAGTTAAACATTTAGATTATGCCAGCGGCTCAGATGTAAATGTTTTTTTGTTTGTTGCGTTGTCAACCCAGCACAAATCAATATCACTTTTCTAATACAGTAAATAGCCAAAAGTTAAGGCCATCTTACAAACTAATGCAATATTCAACCTTAAAATGAGTAACTCGTCCATGGCCACATGGAGGTTACTGTACCCATACATTTCTTCTTCTGTAATCATATACCTGTAAAGCGTACATGTTCAAGATAACATGCATAGGTCATTGCAGATCTGTGGAGATCTTCACGATTGCTGTAATAATCTGTGCAGAATTTCTACAGCACTGATCACTTACACTATGTACTTTTAATGGAATCTCAACTGTAATCTAGGTCATTTGGTTGTGCTTTTAGATGAATCACAGTGATGACACAATAAACTGATGAATAAATAATCAAAATATCTGATTTGAACTTTGCTGTGCTTTTTAGATAGTTGAAAGAGCAGTGATAGACATTTGGGTGACAAGTAAAACATAAATGGGACATTGTTTTTCCACTGGAATTCGGTGGTGCTTTTAGATGGTTGAAAGCATAGTGATAATTCAACTCACTTTTAGCTGTCTTTTTAAAAGGTGAATCCCTGACCAACTCCCAGCTAACAACTTTTTAAACTTCTCACTCTATTCTAAATAGGCACCAGCCTGATATTAGATCTGGACATAGCACTGCCACTACGCTTGTTTAAGATGATGCGGTACATTGCCTAGATCGTAAAAAAAACATTATACTGCCCTTTTTATAGAGCTTTTCAAGGCATTTGACATCGTTGACCATTCCCTACTCATTCTTAAAATGGGCCTGGAAGTAAGTCTTGCAAATGGTTTAAGAGCTATCTGACAAACAGGACACAATGTGTGCTTTCTGATGGTGTCAAGTCTAGTTTCCTCGATATTATGAAAGGGTCGGTATTGGGACCTGTTCTCTTTACTATACTGAATAAATGCAAAAAAAATTAATATTTAAGGAGTTACAGTTCATATAAGGAAAACAGTCAATTTAAATAAATTCATTATTTAATCTATGGATTTCACATGACTGGGAAAACAGATATACAACTGTTGGTCACAGATACCTTAAAAAAAAAGTAGGGGCAGAAAACCAATCAGTAACTGGTATGACCACCATTTGCCTCATGCAGCACGACATCTCCTTCGCATTGAGTTGATCAGGTTGTTGATTGTGGCCTGTGGAATGTTGACCTGTGGAATGTTGCTGGATATTGGCGGGAACTGGAACACGTTGTCGCACACGTCGATCCAGAGCATCTCATCATGCTCAATGTGTGACATGTCTGGAGAGTCTGCAGGCCATGGAAGAACTGGGACATTTTCAGCTTCCAGGAATTGTGTACAGATAGTTGTGACATGGGGCCGTGCATTATCATGCTGAAACATGAGGTGATGGTGGCGGATGAATGGCATGACAATGGGCTTCAGGATCTCTTCACAGTGTTTCTGTGCCTTCAAATTGCCATCGATAAAATGCAATTGTGTTTGTTGTCCGTAGCTTATGCCTGCCCATACCATAACCCCACCGCCACCATGGGGCGCTATGTTCACAATGTTGACATCAAACCAGCAAACCACTCACCCATAAGACAACATACACTTGGTCTGCGATTATGGGGCCAGTTGGACGTACTTCCAAATTCTCAAAAAATATGTTGATGGGTCTCCCGAGTGGCGCAGTGGTCTAAGGCACTGCATCGCAGTGCTAGCTGTGCCACTAGAGATTCTGGGTTCGAGTCCAGGCTCTGTCGCAGCCGGCTGCAACCGGGAGACCCATGGGGCGGCGCACAATTGGCCCAGCGTCATCCTGGTTAGGGGATGGTTTGGCCAGCAGGGACGTCCTTGTCCCATTGCGCACTAGTGACTCCTGTGGTGGGCCGGGCGCAGTGCAAGCTGACACGGTCGCCAGGTGTAGTGTTTCCTCAGTGCGGCTTGGTTGGGTCGGAGGACGCACAGTTCTCGACCTTCGCCTCTCCCGAGTCCATACAGGAGTTGCAACGATGAGACAAGACTGTAACTACCAATTGGATACCATGAAATTGGGGAGAAAAGGGGTGTATTAAATAAAAAATAACACATATATATATAGAAAGTGGCTTATGGTAGAGAAATTAAAATTAAATTTTCCTGCAGTCAGCATGCCAATTGCCAACAGCCTCAAAACTTGACATCTGTGGCATTGTGTTGTGTGACATAACGGCACATTTTAGAGTGGCCTTTTATTGTACCAGCACTTCTTGGGATGTAAACAAACTTGTGCACAAAATTTGAGAGAAATACGCTTTTTGTGCACATGGAACATTTCTGGGATCTTTTATTTCAGCTCATGAAACATGGGATCAACCCTTTACATGTTGCGTTTATATTTTTGTTCAGTATATACACTGCTCAAAAAAATAAAGGGAACACTTAAACAACACAATGTAACTCCAAGTCAATCACACTTCTGTGAAATCAAACTGTCCACTTAGGAAGCAACACTGATTGACAATAAATTTCACATGCTGTTGTGCAAATGGAATAGACAACAAGTGGAAATTATAGGCAATTAGCAAGACACTCCCAATAAAGGAGTGGTTCTGCAGGTGGTGACCACAGACCACTTCGCAGTTCCTATGCTTCCTGGCTGATGTTTTGGTCACTTTTGAATGCTGGCGGTGCTTTCACTCTAGTGGTAGCATGAGACGGAGTCTACAACCCACACAAGTGGCTCAGGTAGTGCAGCTCATCCAGGATGGCACATCAATGCGAGCTGTGGCAAGAAGGTTTGCTGTGTCTGTCAGCGTAGTGTCCAGAGCATGGAGGCGCTACCAGGAGACAGGCCAGTACATCAGGAGACGTGGAGGAGGCCATAGGAGGGCAACAACCCAGCAGCAGGACCGCTACCTCCGCCTTTGTGCAAGGAGGAGCACTGCCAGAGCCCTGCAAAATGACCTCCAGCAGGCCACAAATGTGCACCGACTGTTGACCAAGCTAAATTAGAGCTGCAATCTGATTTTGTTGAATTACAGAAAGCCCAATTTGATTTAAAACTTGTACTTAATGCAGGAAAAACTAAATATATATGTGACTCACCACCTGGTAATAAATATAATAAATGTGTTCATGGCATTGTGGGATAGATAATATAAAATATAATAAATGTGTTCATGGCATTGTGGGATTTGCGAGCGTCCATAATTAACTAATTCAAGACATTTCCATTTGTTGTTAGCAGCATAAAAACGCTGGTTATATAGGCTAAGAGTGACTTAAATACTCAAATTAATGTTTGTCCTGGTCATATGTAGCAAAATTTGAAATTGTTTTTAACATTGGATAAAAGTAGAGACTCAGAACTACAAAATGGTGTATCATACACTGCATTTTTGAGGAACAATGGGAAAGTAATTCTGCTTTGAAAGTTGATTAACTTGTAAACTCAAAGTTTAGAAAATGGCCTTAGAATATTTTGGTATCTAGTGAAGAGCTCTTCTTTGTCTACACACCCATTCAGCATTGTTCACACCTTCTTAAGCTTTATCCCTACCCATATCGTTTCGCTCTCGGAGCATTCAGAGCCCACATTTGACGCTCTAGCCAATGATTTGTTTACCTCTGGATAACATAAAAACAGCCTAACCAGCTCTGCTGGCAACAATTTCATTATACTTTTTTGCTGACACGCCATATTCAACGGGTGTTGTACACTTTAGCTTAAGACATGAAGCTAGCTAGCTAGCTAGCTCGTAAACAATGAACCTAGTTAGGTAAACAATGTGTAAGATCACACACGTCACGTAACGAGCCAGCCAGCTAACGTTAGCTAGTTAAACAACAATGAACATAGTGCCAAATCATGTCGCTACTACCCTGCATGAATCTGCTGGGAGCTAACCAACCAGGTTCAATGGTTCTGGGATACAAATAATAACATCATACATGTAACGTTAACTAGGGAGCCAGCCAGCTAATATTAGCTAGCTAACAGTACACTTTTACCTGACTAAAAACCACCTTCTGTCAAAATTTGAAAATGTGTAATATCTGGAAAATGTAGCTAGCTAACGCTAGACTATCATCATGCATGATGGACGCGTCTCCCTGTGACAGATGCAATGTCACGGTTGCCCTTAGTTTGAAGATGTAATCCGGAGACAGGTGTTTTCTCCATCTCTTTAGCGATCATACTCTAATTCCACTGATTTCAAAACTTGATCCTCCAGAAAGTGGAGAGCAACACTTATGCAGCTTCACAATACAATAATTTTTTTTAACTGCATTCGACAGGATTACCAACACAGACTGACCAGCTCAAATAGACAGAAACCTTCTATATGGCAGACCAATCCGAACTCCTCTCTCGGCATGTCCAGCCAACTCATTATCTCAGCCAATAATGGCTAGTGGGAAGGTTGCTGACTTTTTCTGTGGCTTAACCAACAAGCTTCGTAATTAAAATGTTTGATTCGTATTTACAGATGGAATACAAGTTTGTTATTAAGGCACATGAAAGTTCACATGTTCCAGAAGGCATTTCTGCCAAAAAACAGTGACACTGGCTATAACACAACAAAATGTGGAAAAGATCAAGAGGTGTGAATACTTACAGTAGGCACTGTACCTTACTTCCCTGTTGAAATATAAGATACCAAACTCGTTTGCAGGGTTGGTAAACTCAAGGACCCGCTTGTCTCCACAAAGTTGGCTAAATCCGCCTTTAGTTTTAACGCACCACAGTGATGGAATACCTTACAAAACAAATTCCACCTGGTATCCCTGGTGCTGATAGGGCAGTTTAAAACTATTATTAAATGAGTTCACTGAAGTGTGCAATTGTTTCAATTGACTATTATAACTTGTTGTAATAACCTGATTTAATGTATTTATAGCTGTCTTTTTTTTGGGGTGGGGGGTATTGATGGAATGTTTGTCCTCTGGGCACCATTGCAAATGAGACGGTCTCAATTGGGCTCCCCTGAATAAATACAAGTAAATAGGTTGTAATCTCACTGATCAATGTATCAACCAAACATTACCCAATTATCCACCTTGAAATGATGTGGTGTGCCCAGTGGGTTGGATCTGGGTCAAAATGCTCTCACAGCAAGGAACTTGGCAAGTGGTACAGGCAGACTTCTCCTTTTACCAACGGCGGGGCAGTTTTTGTCCTCGAGGACCGCAACAGCGTCACACTTTTGCTCCAGCACTAATTAACACACCTGATTAAACTCATTGTGATGATTTCCTGGACCCAGATTGAACCTATTCCTAGACTAAAAACACCTTGAATAAAGATTCTCCATAGACCTTTTTCACAGCTATTCTCCATAGACGACTAGTGCAGTTAGCTAATAAAGTGCTCTATTTCAATTAGGGTGGTAGAGGACAAAGACTAGGGCTGTTCTGAGTACTCCATCAAAACTAGTATCGTAACGGATATGGAGAATTGTCACAATATGATTATGATAAGTTATTTTTGTAATTATGCGTGATCTAAAAAAATATGTATGTTTTTAGCAGCCAGCACGCATCTCTTTCATGTCACTCAAACAGTGCGAAGTGCGGTGCACTCTAAATAATTCAACTGTCTAGTTCTGCTGTCTGTAACGAAACGGTCAGGCTGTAGGTTGATCCTGCTCCTCTGATTGGATAGAGGGACGCCGTCTCTCTGTTCACTTGCTCGTCATCGCTTTATCATTTCACAGGTCACTTCTTCTCACGTTTCGCCCAGATCATTTTGATTTGCTACTGCAAGCTGTTACTATAACAAAGATGTTTGCTACCAAGCTATCAATGTGCATAATATCTAATAAGCGGCGCAAGGGGTAGGAAAAAAGGATGAAACGTTGATGTAAGTTTTGAGAACACGCACACAGAGACACAGATCCACATCTACTGCTTATTTGATTAATAGAACTGTGCAGGTTGATGATTATGTACAGTGATCCCTCGCCACTTCGCGGTTCACTTATCGCGGATTCGCTATTTCGCGGATTTTCATAATGCATTTTTTATTTTTTTTTGGTGCATTGTGCTCTGCATTCTGATTCGCTAAAAACTCACTCCCGCTTCTTGTATCAAAACATGCTACGAATTGTGCTATAATTTTGTCGTCTCGTGCAGTTATGTGTACGTACATAAAACAGCTTGGCAAATTTACATTAAGTTGGCCAGGAAGGAAGGAAGGACTAACGCTTGGTCGCTTAGCAACCATGGTGCGAATGGCCACTGAACTTAAGCGAGTAGCTGAGGAATGGGACCCTTTGATGAGCCGTTCATTACAGTTCTCCAACGTAATCGATGGTGGCATGTCGGTGTACAAGGATCTTTTTGCAAAGAAGAAAAAAAGAGCGACAACAGCTGCCTATCACTATGTTCTTCTCCCGAACAAACACACCTGCACCGCGGGCTTCAGAAGAAGAGAACACTGCAGAGCGCAGTCAGGATGCAGCGGCCCAGTCTGAAGAGCAGTGAAACGGCCTACACGTGAGTCACTGTATTTGTATACATGTAATAGTTGCTAATTGTAAAAAAAAAAAAAATAATTCTATTTCGCGGATTTCACTTATCGCGGGTCATTTTCGGAACGTAACCCCCGCGATAAACGAGGGATTACTGTATTGCCAACCACTATTTAGACATTTTAAAACAATTACATTTTTCAGAGTATCAGCCAATCAAGACGATTAACTGTCAATTTAGGGATACGGTTACGAACACGGCCAGATCGGGACACTCCTAGCAATGACAGTGCCCTAGCAATGGTTCTACAGCAATGTTCTCCTCAGCTCAACCAGTACTTAAAAAGCCTGGATCTGACCCAGATGACCTTTGAGAACTCCAACCTACCCTTTTCGGGTAAGCTCCTTGAACATGCTGTGTCTAGACAACTCCAACACCATCTGGCCCCTCACAAGCTACTGGAGCCCTTCCAGTTAAGTTTCGGAGCTAGACACCGCAGCGAGACACCCCTGGGAAGGGCCACCAATGACCTCTTCATGAGTGCTGACTCTGGGACTGCCAGCATCCTCATACTGTTGGGACCTCAGTGCAGCATTGGACAAGGTCCTCGCCTCGAGTGAGGGGAAATACATTTTTGTATTTTTTACTATGCCTTGGGTGGCAGAAACACGCTTTACAAATTAAATGAATTATTATGATTATTATTCCAAATCGAAATATAACATTTTTGTGCGTTGGTGTGCAGATCCAGATCACACTATGGGAAGGTTTTTGCATTGTTTTCAACAGAGCACTTCACTTCCTACCTCGTTAGAAAATGTGCCTCGTTAGAAAATGTGCCATGTTCAAATGGCTGGGGTATGGATAAAGTGAATTAAGCATGGCTTTTAGTCCAGGAGACACCTGATAAAGAGAGTTCTCTCTCTTGCACGCAGGCACACACACACACACACACACACACACACCTCCAGAACTCAGATGCAAGACCATTTCTGCAGTGTGAGCCAAACACAACTGACAACCTCGTTCAGCATTCTCTTGTCCAAGTCCAAAACAGTGAACTGGGTCAGCAGAGACCATAAAGGAAGGTGTCAATCACCAGTATTTCCATTTGCCAAGGACAGGCGTGCAAAGTGCTGTTACTCAGCAAAAACCTACCAAACACAAATACTGTACATTACCAACAAACACACACACATTCAGGTTTAACATAGCCGTTGTGTCCATTTCAAGTTTGTAGGAAAAGTAACACATCTATGGGACAATATCAAATGATGTCATGAGAGGGACTGGATTTTCTTAGACCCTGTCTGAAGGGTAGCATAAAAATACACACACAATCGCTCACCCACACTGATGTGCATACAGCCAGACAATGCAGCTGAACATACATCACACTGCCAAGCTATTTGGTCAGAAGGTGCACACACACACACACACACACACGTCTCTTGATCTCAAATGGAGCCACTTCACTAAACCCAACATTTAGCCCTCAACTCTAACATTCTTTCTCCTCCCTCTACCTCTTTTTCTTGTCCATTCTCCCTTCTCCTCTGTCCTTGTCCTAACCCTCTGTCACTACCTGTCCTGCTCACCCTCTCAGACTACCACTATTCAACTCCCTTTCCAAACCATCGCTGAGAGCGACTGCCAAAAGCAAATGAGACAACGGTCATGTAGAGCTGCACCAGTTATCGTCAAGGGAGAAACACTAAACCTTCGCAAGCTTACAACCTTCCCTCTCAGCACAGCTAAAAATGGCCCAATTTGCAAGTGGTCAGGGCTAGATGGGAGTGTATAACACAGAGACAAGTGCTGAGGTGGACGTTTCATGAACTTTTATGACAGAAGGCTGCAGCAGCGACCGGGCTTTATCCAACATTATGTTGAAGGCGAAATAGCAGACGTGCATAAAGATGGCCGCATCCATGCAGTTACCACAAATGCCTCGTATGCCAAGTTTGCCGTGTTATAAATTGCTCGCCGTTTCTCTTTTTTTGTATCTGCATTATCACAGTATATATGACCCCAATTCTATATCCATGACACCGGCAATTATAAAAAAATATATACAAAAATATATTGTACTGATTTATGGGCATATTGAACCACTCGGTGGATAGTTCTAAAACAATGACGTCATATCTGTATTCTGACATCTTTACGACTATTGAGAATTTGCTAAATAATTTGGGTTATTCAACTGGAACTGACTCACCAACCAATCACACTGCTCCATTTTCATAGCATTTCTCGCTAATCCCCTCGAGTCTGACATAACTCTGTCAAACTCATTTAAATTACAAAGGCCTATTGGTGCATTTATACACAAGATTTAACCCAGTGTTTTACCCAAAAGGCTCAGATTTTTCCGTTTATATCTACGTGGGCTGGCACCCGTGTCACACTGGGCCATGGCTGCCCAGAGCCAGGACATGGTACTTTTCAGCTTTCATTTACATAACAATGGCTAACAGTGAATGTTAACACCTCACATAGCGCTGTTTTGATTATGCAGGGGTTGTTTCTCACAATCAAAGCTAGCTATGGAAACCCAATTTCCCTAGTATAACCACCTGCACATTCTTTGCAATTAATTATTTCAATTAAAAATCAATATTTATAACCTTGTCAACATCTTGACTATATTTCCTATTCATTTTGCAACTCATTTCATGTATGTTTTCATGGAAAACAAGGACATTTCTAAGTGACCCCAAACTTTTGAATGGGAGTGTACATTTGAGATTCTTCAAAGTAGCCACCCTTTGCCTTGATGACAGCTTTGCACACTCTGGGCATTCTCTCAACCAGCTTTTCCAACAGTCTTGAAGGATTTCCCACATATGCTGAGCACTTGTGGGCTGCTTTTCCATCATTCTGCAGTCGGATTCATCCCAAACCATCTCATTTGGGTTGAGGTTGGGTGATTGTGGAGGCCAGGTCATCTGATGCAGCACTCCATCACTCTCCTTCTTGGTCAAATAGCCCTTACACAGCCTGGAGGTGTGTTGGGTCATTGTCCTGTTGAAAAACAAATGATTGTCCCACTAAGTGCAAACCAGATGGGATGGCGTATCGCTGCAGAATGCTGTGGTAGCCATGCTGGTTAAGTGTGCCTTGAATTCTAAATAAATCACCTATAGTGTCACCAGCAAAGCACCCCCACAACATCACACCTCCTCCTCCATGCTTCACGGTGGGAACCACACATGCGGAGATCATCCATTCACCTACTCTGCGTCTCACAAAGACACGGCGGTTGGAAACAAAAATGTAAAATATAGACTCATCAGACCAAAGGACAGATTTCCACCGGTCTAATGTCCATTGCTCGTGTTTTTTGGCCTTCAATTCAACCATGAAGGCCTGATTCACGCAGTCTCCTCTGATCCGTTGATGTTGAGATGTGTCTGTTACTTGAACTCCGTGAAGCATTTATTTGGGCTGCAATCTGAGGTGCAGTTATTCTAATGAATTTATCCCTCGGCAGCAGATGTAACTCTGGGTCTTCCTTTCTTGTGGCGGTCCTCATGAGAGCCTGTTTCATCATAGCGCTTGATAGTTTTTGCAACTGCACACACATTTTCCAGATTGACTGACCTTCATGTCTTAAAGTAATGATGGACTGCCGTTTGTCTTTGCTTATTTGACCTGTGCTTGCCATAATATGGACTTGGTCTTTTACCAAATAGGGCTATCTTAGTTGTTTAACAGTTTTTTGGTTACTACATGATTCCATATGTGTCATTTCATTGTTTTGATGTCTTCGCTATTATTCTACAATGTATTAAATAGTAGAAATAAAGAAAAACCCTGGAATGAGTAGGTGTGTTGTAGGATGATAATGGATGGAATGACAATACTAAATACTTATGGTGGACAATAAGATTTGGAAGACGAGATGCATGATGACTATAAAAACAACTTTTTGTCCCACGAACACAATTTTTAAGCAAATCAAAACGGAATTAAAAAGAAAAAAGCTGGACAAAAAACAGGTTCACCTATAAAAAACTGTCATGGACACTTAAATATATATCATGTTAAGTAGGCTAATAATAAACCCACGTATTGATGCGAAACAGATTTGTATTTATATGAATTAATCTATTATGGTTGTAAAATTTCATAAAGATTCTTTTAAGTAAAAAAAAAAGCAAAAGAGACTCACTAGATACATGCTGAAAAAAATACTATTTTCACACCAGAACGACAATTGGCTAAAAGCAGCATGTGGCTGTGGTGTGTTATCCCCCTGTTCCAACCTGTATATGCATGTGTGTCTTTTGGAGGGGTTAGGATAAAGCGGAAGTCAAATTGTGTACAATTCATGAATAAAGTGACCTTAAACTTAAATTGGGCACTATGAACAGAATAAAGGAAGGGTTAAATGTTTCACCTACCCGCGATCATCACAGCTCTCTTACATGCTGACCAGACCGGACATGTCGCGTGCGCGAGCGGTCGCAAAATGCATTTAGAAATCCATGTTATTCAATTATTGCTCGCGCGCGCCAAACGAGCGTCTGCGTTGCCAAGGGCTAAAAATAGAAGTCGTTCCTATTTCTGACGCAGATCGCGCTGCAAATCCTGCCTCTCCCATCTCCTCATTGGTTTATAGAAGCAGGTACCTACGTGCCACCTCCTCATTGGTTATACCCACATGGGTGATTGAAAGACAAAATGTTTTGCCGGTTGTCATGGTAATACTATGAAAGTGTAGATGCCAATCACCATATAAGTTCAAAGATGAAAAAGCCTGGAAGGAGGAGCGATGACTAGAAACTATTCGGTTGGCCGTTTTATGTGTGGATTAATTGTCGGAGTAGAGGACCTTGTGCATTTCAGGTAAAATAACAACTCAATGTTTATATCCCAGGACAAATTAGCTAGCAACAGCAAGCTAGCTAAATAGGACAAATTAGCTAGCAAGTGCAAGCTAGCTAGCTACATTGCCATACATTTTTAATGCTTTTCGACCTGTCCCCAAATTAATGTCATTGGTTCAGAGTTTGTTTTGATATTTTAACCTGCGTGTCGTGATCGCGTTTGGTGTAGGGGGATAAAATAAATGTATGCACGATAGCGCACATGGTTTGGGTTCCGTGTTACAGTAGAGTTAGTAACAACATTTCTGACATGATACATCAGGAAACAAATTCTTAACCACAAACCTCAGTAAGAAGACCCTTCACTCCTAGACACAGGTTAGGGGAGTTATTGTTGCCTTGACAGAGGAAAGTAGTAGTAGGTGCAAAGTTTTACAAAGAGGGAACTTCTTTAATGACACTGAAGAGCACTTCAAATATACAAAATCGTGTTTGGGTGGTTTCCACTGACCAAAACAACAGAGATGTGGAAATCAACATGAACTGACTACTGTACAGGTGAGTCGTGTGTGTATCCATCAGATGCGCTGTTCTCTAACTGCCATACTTTTAATTAAGCATTGTGACAGTCTTACGGCCCCATCTATCATGACACTGCACCATCCTAGTGTTTCTACCATTACACCTGAAACTCAAATCAAATTGAGCAGCTCAACCCCTTCTTTTGTTACATTTAGGGCACACTGTTTTCCTATTACAGTGACAAAGAGAATCCACGAGACTCAAATCTCAGTCGAGACACAACAACAGCAGTAACCATGAATGGTTTGGTGACCTCCCTCCCGAGGACAGGGCTGGTGTAACGCTGCCATAGTGCATCGCCTGGCACTGCCACTCCACTGTCCCCAGACAAAGTCACAACAGCGTCAGTCAACTCCACCACAATGACACAGATGGGCCAGCTGAACCAGGCAATTTTCCTTCCACAAAAGACACAGCTCAGTCCCAAAAGCTACCCTATAAACCAGTCGAGACGACCATGTATTCTTTACCGTTCCCACTGACCAAAAGAAATTCCTAAATCAGAGCGAGTGGTTCTGGTACTATTGTACTGATGAAGATCAAAGATGTACAGTATGTAATATAATGTAAAAGTCAGTCGCAACATTTCATAGACTGATATTTGGACTAATAGTTTAATTCTTCTTAACTGCTGTTGGTCATGGGGCGCACCATTTGTTTTTATCAACGGCAGGTCATTTATCTCAGGCAGAACACATTGACCATCCATAGAAAATGATCCTTAGACTGCCCATCTTTATACCTGTTAATCATCTTTACAGAGACTGGTTTATGCTATAGAGGACAGAGTGGTCCCCAGTGACACCAGTTTGATCATTTGAAGGTTCATGTTTGAGATTTCAACCCAGCATTTAGAATGCGAGGCTCAAAAGCTTATAATTAATGTTTGACTGCTCATGTTGGAAGAATGATTGTTATCCATTAAAACCAGCCGGTCTTAGCACCAGTTTGTCTGGACACTATGGGCTATGAATACTGTCAGAGTGGAAGAGGCGATGCCAGAGGAATGACTCCGCCCTAAAATCTGTCCGTGCGAGAATACAGCGGTAAGCAGAACAATTGCAAATATTTTGTACGGAGGTCAATGAGAGAGTTGAATTATTTAAACATAAAATTGAATAGCTCATTTGCGAAGTGAGGCTTATTTGATCAATTACAAGTTTCGCAATGTTTCGATTGTTACGAATGTAGTGATATATGTGGACGCACGTGGTATCTCGGCAACTTTGACAAAAACTATCAGAGATGTTCATGTTGTTCACATTAGTGTTGTACGGTATACCGTCACTTTGGTACATGTTCGATACTACAACATGAAAAACGGTTCGGTACTTGCATTTTTCTAACTCTCGGTTCTTCCATCAAATGTGCCTCATGTCGTCAAAATCAAATCAAATGTTATTTGTCACATGCTTTCTAAACAACAGGTGTGGATTGACAGTGAAATGCTTACTTACGGGCCCTTCCCAACAATGCAGAGAGAAAATAGAGGAATAATGGAAAAGTAATTACACGTAATAATAAATACACAATGAGTAACGATAGGTTGGCTATATACACAGGATAACCAGTACCGAGTCGATGTGCAGGGGTACGAGGTAATTGAGGTAGATATGTACATTTAACTAGGAATATAGTGACAGATAATAAACAGTAACAGCAGCGTATGTGATGAGTCAAAGTTAGTGCAGAAAGGGTCAATGCAGAGAGTCCTGGTAGCTTTTTTAAAATAACTATTTAACTAATTTAGCATTCTTATGGCTTGGGGGTATAAGCTGTTCAGGGTCCTGTTGGTTCAAGACTTGGTGCATCGGTACCGCTTGCCATGTGGTAGCAGAGAGCACAGTCTATGACCTGGGTGGCTGGAGTCTTTGACAATTTTTACGGTCTTCCTCTGACACCGCCTGGTGTATTTGTATTTATTATGGATCACAATTAGCCGCTGCCAAGGAAGCAGCTACTCTTCCATGTGTACGTGTGTGTATAGTGCGCATGTTATCGTGTGTGTGTATGCATGTCTCTGCGCCTACCTTTCTGATGGTTCACAGTCCTTGCTGTTCCATAGGGTGTATTTTTACTTGCTTTTTAAATATGATTCTACTGCTTGCATCAGTTACCTGATGTGGAATAGAGTTCCATGTAGTCATGGCTCTATGTAATACTGTGAGCCTCCCATAGTCTGTTCTGGACTTGGGGACTGTGAAGAGAACTCTGGTGGCATGTCTTGTGGGGAATGCATGGGTGTCTGAGCTGTGTGCTAGTCGTTTAAACATCTCTGTGCTTTTAACATGCCAATACCTCTCACAAATACAAGTAGTGATGAAGTCAATCTCTCCTCCACTTTGAGCCAGGAGAGATTGACATGCATATTATTAATGTTTGCTCTCTGTGTACATCCAAGGGCCAGCCGTGCTGTCCTGTTCTGAGCCAATTGCAATTTTCCTAAGTCCCTCTTTGTGGCACCTTACCACACGACTGAACAGTAGTCAAGGTGTGACAAAACTAGAGCCTGTAGGACCTGCCTTGTTGATAGTGCTGTAAAGAATGTAGAGCAGCTCTTTATTATGGACAGACCTCTCCCCATCCTAGCTACTGTTGTATCAATATGTTTTGACCATGACCAACTTGCTCAATTTCCACATTATTCATTACGAGATGTAGTTGAGGTTTAGTGAATGATTTGTACAATGCTTTAACATTTTGGAAATATTTAGGACTAACTTATTCCTTGCCACACATTCTGAAACTAACTGCAGCTCGTTGTTAATTGTTGCAGTAATTTCAGTCACTGTAGTAGCTGACATGTATAGTGTTGATTCATGCACATACATAGACACACTGGTTTAACTCAAAGCCAGTGGCATGTTGTTAGTAAAGATTGAACAAAGTAAGGGGCCAAAACAGCTGCCCTGGGGAAATCCTGTTTCTACTTGGATTATGTTGGAGAGGCTATCATTAAAGAACAGCCTCTGTGTTAGACAGGTAACTCTTTATTCACAATATAGGGGGAGGTGTAAAGCCATAACACATATGTTTTTCCAGCAGACTTTGATGGATAATGTCAAAAGCCGAAAGCCTGTTTGTTTACTGTAAAATAGCATTTTATCTGGTCAAACAAAATTTTTTCCAGAACTTTACTAAGGGTTGGTAACAGGTTGATTGGTCGGCTATTTGAGCCAGTAAAGGGGGCTGTACTATTTGTAGGTAGCAGATTGATTTTTGCTTCCCTCCAGGCCTGTAGGCACACACTTTCCTAAGACGCTTAAAATTGAAGATATGACAAATAGGAGTGGCAATATCGTCCGCTATTATCCTCAGTAATTTCCCATCCAAGTTGTCAGACCCCGGTGGCTTGTCATTGTTGATGGACAACAATCATTTTTTCACCTCTACCACACTGACTTTTCGGAATTCAAATATACATGGATGTGTAGTGTCAGCGTTTGTTGCTGGCATGTCATGCCTAAATTTGCTAATCTTGGCAATTAAAAAATCATTAAAGTGGTTTACAATATCAGTTGGTTTTGTGATGAATGAGCCATCTGATTCAGTGGATGATGGAGCTGAGTTTGCCTTTTTTCCCAAAATGTCATTGAAGGTGCTCCAAAGTTATTTACTGTCATTTTTTATGTAATTTATCTTTGTTTCATAGTGTAGTAGTTTCTTCTTTTTATTCAGTTTAGTCACATGATTTCTTAATTTTTCAATACGTTTGCCAATCGGTTGTGCAGACAGAACTATTTGCCATTCCTTTTGCCTCATCCCTCTAAACCACACAATTTTTCAATTCCTCATCAATCCAAGGGGTTTTAACCGTTTTTACAGTTTTCCTTTTTTTATTGGGTGCATGCTTATTAGTAACTGGAATAAGCAATTTCATAAATGTGTCAAGTGCAACGTCTGTTTGCTCCTCATTACACACCACGGAGCAACAAATATTCTTTACATCAAAAACAAAGGAATCACTACAAAACTTATTGTATGACCTCTTATACACTATATTAGGCCCAGACTTTGGAACTTTGGTTTTCCTAGATATGGCTACTATATTGTGATCGCGACATCCGATGGATCTGTACACTGCTTTCAAGTACATTTCTGCAGCATGATTTCAACATGTCCTGAATGGCAGTGATGTACTGGGCCGTACTCACTACCCTCTGTAGCGGCTTGCGGTCGGATGCCAAGCAGTTGCCATACCAAGTGATGATGCAGAATGTTAACAAATCCTATACATGGGAATTCCTGTATTGGATACATGGTAAATGCTAACTAGCGTGAGCAAACAAACTAACCCCACGGACAGACAACTCAACAAGTTATACAAGTATCTCAAAAGGCTACTCACAGTTTACTGCACACACAAAACAAATATTAGGCAGGAGGAGGGGATCCAGGAACCCTTGATCCAGAAGGGGATTGTCTCTAGCAGCTTCTGTTACCAAGATGCTTGATCTTGCAAGCCACTAGCTAACAAGTTAGCAAACCAAATACACAGCTGGATATAATAAATGTTGCACATCTTAGATATTTCATTTTAAACTAGGGCTGCCAGAATTAAATCAGTTTAGTCAAGTTAACTTTTTGTAATTTTAGTGCACTCATTTTCATTAATCGTGATTCATCGCACTGAAAGTATCCTAAATACACTAAAGCATCCAAAATATATAAAAACAACAATGTCAAAACAAGTTTACATTAAGGTTAAAGAAAGTGGGCTTCATCAATTTACCAGATTTTCCTAACCGTTACAAAATCAAGAGGTCAGTATTCTTGTAATGCTTTTTGCATAATATTTTGGTATTAATCACAGCAAATCCTGCAATTAACTTAATTAAAAACGACTTTAAACAATAGTTGTGAATCTCATACAGACGTAAATCACACGCTGACCTGGAGTGACTGACATCACAAAGCTCCCGTTTGCTCATTGTGTTTCTTTGCTTAAAATCAGCCGTTTGGGGAATGTTTCATAATGAAAAATAATCTGACACGTGAAATAAAGAACGTGATATGCTTTATCTATTACCTTGTGCACAAGTTGAATGGAGGTATTTATTAAAAGCACAAACATTGAAATGTATTTTTTTTAAATACGCAAAACAAATATTGAACAGTAGTGACTCTATTGAAAATCATAACATGGGTATTTCAAAATACCCTGATATACAGTATAAGGTACACCGCCCAACCCTAGTGCTAACACACACACACAAATGTTAGAAACATAAATACAGATATAATCGCCTCGCAGACCCACAGTGCGATTATCTTCAAACTACATAAACAAGGCACGGATTGAAACAGTTAATTGAATAGAGCCACCTCATATTTGACACGCACAATTCGAAGCACTCCACACTGAGATGAAGCCTGTCGTTACCGCATTATTACTGCAGTAAGTTTCTACTGGTGGGTTTTGTGTCTGCATCGGTAGCCCTGAAATCCTCTGACTGCAGTGTCTGTGCCTGGGGTTCTTCTCTATGTTTGGAAAGCCCAGCGCTCTCTCTCTCTCTGGATTAGATTATCAGTACTGGAAAATGCATTACTCTCTGTTCATTCTCTCCCTCTATGTTCTCTCTCTCGCTCTTTGACAGATCTTGCCATAGTCCAACTCTGGATCCCCTTTTGACAATACCAAACTAACGGTACTAGTTTATTTTTTTCTACCCCCTTTTTCTCTCCAATTTCACTGCAACGCCCCAATGGGCTCGGGAGGTGAAGGTCGAATCATGTGTCCTCCGAAACATGACCCACCAAAACGCACTACTTAACACCCAGCCGCTTGACCCGGAAGCCAGTCGGAGGAAAAACACCCAGCCGCTTGACCCGGAAGCCAGTCGGAGGAAAAACAGCCCGGGCGCCTGCAGATTAGCCTGCAGGCGCCCGGGCTGCCACAACGAGTCGCTATAGCGTGATGAGTAAAGCCCCCCCCGGCCAAACCCTCCCCTAACCTGGACGACGCTGGGCCAATTGTGCACCACGCTATGGGACCTCCAATCACAGCCGGTTGTGATACAGTCCGGGATTGAACCCGGGTCTGTAGTGACGCCTCTAGCACTGCGCCACTCAGGAGTCCCATGGTTCTAGTTTCTAATCACCTGCTGATGTTGATTATCTGCACTTGTTAGAATCTCAGCCCTAATCATGAAAAGCAAATTTTTTCATGGACAATGACATTCAACCGCCATTGCAAATGGACAGTTGTGTCAAGTGTTTATTACACAATGCCTTCACTTGTTTTTTGATAACTAAAGGATATTTTATTTTCTGGCATGGCGTACACTGGTATCCCTGCTGACTGATTGTCTGTACATTGGAATTGCCATCTGTGCTTATATTCCAAAAGAAACTAATCAGACTTGTGCCATGGTAACCATGGCTCTCTAAGGGATGAATGATTTGTATGAATGAAACAAGTAGACATCGGCAAGAATACACACTCGGACACAGATCTCTCTATTTGCCGCTTTTTTGCTCATGCAACTCAAATTGACACAAAAAAACAATATACAGATCTACATTACAGTTAACAGTATAAGTCAAATATAGGCCCATTGAACTATGCCTGTGTGTATGAATCTTGGCTTGAATCATCGTCAACAAATGAACACACAAACACACCTCAGTTCTATGGCAGTGTGTGTAGGCAGGGAAGTGGGGTGATTGAAGGCTTTGTTTTAACAATGAAGGCAAGTCAATTACAACAACGTAAATGACACGGACATCCTCTTTTTGTATATGTTCATCCATACAGTAGGAATTCAGATTTTTGCTCAATGACTTGTGAACTATTGATTTAGTGATCCATAGATTTAGTTGCCTGGCAACTCATCCTGTGGCAGTGTGTGGCAGTGTGTGTAGGCCTTCTTGAAGACGAACAACGTATACTAAATGCTTCAGTCTGGTTTTAGACCCCATCATAGCACTGAGACTGCACTCGTGAAGGTGGTAAACAACCTTTTAATGGCGTCAGACCGAGGCTCTGCATCTGTCCTGGTGCTCATAGACCTTAGTACTGCTTTTGATACCATCGATCACCACAACTCTTTTGGAGAGATTGGAAACCCTAATTGGTCTACACGGACAAGTTCTGGCCTGGTTTAGATCTTATCTGTCGGAAAGATATCAGTTTGTCTCTGTGGATGGTTTGTCCTCTGACAAATAAATTGTACAGTTCGGTGTTCCTCGAGGTTCCGTTATAGGACCACTACTGTTTTCACTATATATTATACCTCTTGGTGATGTAATTCGGAAACATATTAAACTTTCACTGCTATGCGGACGATACACAGCTGTACATTTCGATGAAACATGGCGAAGCCCCAAAATTGCCCTCTCCGGAAGCCTGTGTTTCTGACATAAGGAAGTGGATGCGGCAAATGTTTTACTTTTAAACTCCGACAAAACAGAGATGCTTGTTCTAGGTCCCAAGAAACAAAGAGATCTTCTGTTGGATCTGACAATTAATCTTGATGGTTATACAGTCGTTTAAAACTGTAAAGGACCTCGGCGTTACTCTGGACCCTGATCTCTCTTTTGACGAACATATCAAGATTGTTTCAAGGACAGCTTTTTTCCATCTGCGTAACATTGCAAAAATCGGTACATTTCTGTCCAAAAATTATGCATAAAAAGTAATACAAGCTTTTGTCACTTCTAGATAAGACTACTGCAATGCTCTACTTTCCGGCTACCCGGATAAAGCACTAAATAAACTTCAGTTACTGCTAAACACAGCTGCTAGAATCTTGACTAGAACCCCAAAAATGTATCATATTACTCCTGTGCTAGCATCTCTACACTGGCTTCCTGTTAAGGCTAGTGCTGATTTCAAGGTTTTACTGCTAACCTACAAAGCATTACATGGGCTTGCTCCTATCTATCTTTCCGATTTGATTCTGCCGTACATACCTACACGTACGCTGCGGTCGCAAGATGCAGGCCTTCTAATTGTCCCTAGAATTTCTAAGCAAACAGCTAGAGGCAGAGCTTTCTCCTATAGAGCTCCATTTTTATTGAATGGTCTGCCTATCCATGTTAGAGACACAGACTCGGTCTCAACCTTTAAGTTTATTGAAGACTCATCTCTTCAGAAGGTCCTATGATTGAGTGTAGTCTGACCCAGGGGTATGAAGGTGAACAGAAAGGCACTGGAGCGATGAACCACCCTTGCTGTCTCTGCCTGGCCGGTTCCGATCTCTCCACTGGGATTCTCTGCCTCTAACCCTATTACAGGGGCTGAGTCACTGGCTTACTGGTGCTCTTCCAAGCTGTCCCTAGGAGGGGTGTGTCACTTGAGTGGGTCGAGTCTGACGTGATCTTGGCCCCCTCGGGTTCGTGCAGTGGGAGAGATCTTAGTGGGCTATATTCGGCCTTGTCTCAGGGTAGTGGTGTGCGGGCTGTGCTTTGGCAAAGTGGGTGTGGTTATATCCTGCCTGGTTGGCCCTGTCCGGCGGTATAGTAGGACGGGTGTCTCGACCCCTCCTGTCTCAGCCTCCAGTAATTATGCTGCAATAGTTTGTGTCGGGGGGCTAGGGTCAGTCTGTTATATCTGGAGAATTTCTTCTGTCTTATCCGGTGTCCTGTGTGAATTTAAGTATGCTCCCTCTAATTCTCTCGCTTTCTCCCTCTCTCTTCTCTCGGAGGACCTGAGCCCTAGGACCATGCCTCAGGACTATCTGGCCTGATGACTCCTTGCTGTCCCCAGCACACCTGGCCGTGCTGCTGCTCCAGTTTCAACTGTTCTGCCTGCGCCTATGGAACCCTGACCTGTTCACCGGACGTGCTACCTTGTCCCAGATCTGCTGTTTTCGACTCTCTCTCTACCGCACCTGCTTTCTCTAACTCTGAATGATCGGCTATGAAAAGCCAACTGACATTTACTCCTGAGGTGCTGACCTGTTGCACCCTCTACAACCACTGTGATTATTATTATTATTAGACCCTGCTGGTCATCTATGAATGTTTGAACATCTTGGCCATGTTCTGTTATAATCTCCAGCCGGCACAGCCAGAAGAGGACTGGCCACCCTTCAGGGCCTGGTTCCTCTCTAGGTTTCTTCCTAGATTCCTGCCTTTCTAGAGTTTTTCCTAGCCACCGTGCTTCTACATCTGCATTGCTTGCTGTTAGTGGCTTTAGGCTGGGTCTCTGTATAGCACTTTGTGACATCGGCTGACATAAAAAGGGATTTATGAATACATTTGATTGATTGATTCTGAATTTAATTGAATTGCTCCATCGATCACTCCATACATCCATCTGAACCTGACATCCTAGAAGTCGTCAAAATTATGAGATTTATGATTTGTGTAGGCCATTTTCTGGGACTAATCATAACGGTTTGAATGTGTTCATATTTGAGAAGTCATGGGGAGAGCAAATCCAGACTCATGGTGAAGAAGAAAAGTTAGTGGCCATGGAATTTGGCCGGATCGATGTGGATGGGTAGCCAGTCAATAAATGTAGTAACATCATATCCAATGATCCTGAAGTGGATGTTGGTTTGAATTGCTCAAAAATCTATTTACAACAATGTGATTGAGGACGACTTAATGGACCTATTTACAATCCAAAGAGGAAACGACTCGAGCAAGCTCATCAGATCTAACGACACAATGTCTGGAAAAAGAAAAGGGGATAAGTGGGAGGAAGAGAAGACAAGTTGATAGACACTGGAAAAATGGACAGACACTGTGGATGAGTCATCAGGGCAGAGTCCCAGCCAGCCATGGGGAACAGGGACATCATTAAGTAAAATCCCAGCCTGCTTTCAAAATGAGGGTTGTGTTCACTCCCCACCCATGGTCTACTCCCCAACTAGCAACAATCCCTGAGTCTGACATGGTGCTTATTCAACCTTAAGAGTTAAGTTCTGTCGACAACACCTAAAAGGCATTACAATGTAGTTCAAATGCATTGTTAGACCGGTAAAAGCCTATGTCCTTCCCCCAAACAATGTTAAGGGATTTGATTTTTTTTTTAAATGTCAATGCAATCCAATCCATTAGGAGTTACTGAATGTGGAGGTGTTTCATACATCTGTTCAGTGCTCTTTCTTGAGGAAAATATGTAACATTGTACAGTATAATATGCCAAATTCTACATCATGGACAAGACTATTATATATTCTACCCCATGGACAAGACTATTATATATTCTACCCCATGGACAAGACTATTATATATTCTACCCCATGGACAAGACTATTATATATTCTACCCCATGGACAAGACTATTATATATTCTACCCCATGGACAAGACTATTATATATTCTACCCCATGGACAAGACTATTATATATTCTAACCCATGGTCAAGACTATTATATTCTACCCCATGGACAAGACTATTATATTCTACCCCATGGACAAGACTATTATATTCCACCCCATGGACAAGACTATTATATTCCACCCCATGGACAAGACTATTATATTCCACCCCATGGACAAGACTATTATATTCCACCCCATGGACAAGACTATTATATTCACCCTCATCCAACGCTTAACCTACATTAGCCGACATATAAAGTTGCAATCATGGTACATCTAAAACAAATGCCCATGTGGTAGTGTCAACCTCTCCCATTGTTCTAGTAGTGCAATGCTTCCGGTCTCCCTGGCTGGCTAGCAGTAGCAGGCCAGGTGAGTGTTGTGCGCTAGCCCCTATAAGTAGATTAATACCCTCGCTGCATCCCTCCAGCACTGTAGCTCTGAAAAACACTCTCCTGTAACACAAGTGCACTACGGCTTCGGTCTATATTTAGCACACAACAAATCCCCACTCTTCAGAGGATGTAAGATGAGCTTTCTAGACTTCACGTTGGGACAGTTTAATGTGATTCCAAAAAAAGTGTAAAAGGAAGGCACACAGGGATTGATTGGGTATGTGTATTTCTTAGAAAATAAATTAGATAATTGTCAATACACAATTATATGTTCACAAAAGGTAACTTGGTGAGCAGAAAGGCTGCCTATCTGGCACAATAATTATACACTTTGTCAATTGTTACAGGGACATTGAAATTGGTCATTTTCCTTTATAGCAACCCACCTGGGACTCACACACGGAGATGTTGGAGGACAGGATCAGCAACAGTGTAACGCCCTTGGAGCTGTATAGGGGTTAAGTTCCTTGCTCAAGGGCACAACAGAAGGAGATGGCATCTAGGATACTGATGCCAGCAACCGTCTGGTAGGGCCCATTCCCTACCAGATTTGTCCCAGTCGGCACTGGGATTCGAACTGGCAACCCTCCCATTTCTTGCCCCCCTGTTAAACCTCTAGACTACCTGCTGTCCCTATTTAAAAAGGGGAATTTCACCCTGGGGGACCGTGGTTGTTTCGATCAATGTTCGAGGGATTTCGAGGTCAGTGAGATGTGTTTCACACATAATTGTCCACGAAGAGGGCGGGACTTGGATTTGCGCCGAATATACACCATGATAGGGGTGAGAGATCTGAAAATAAATGTAGTGCTGCTTTTTATCCTCCTCTATGTTATACCGATTGAACTGTCCATTTTTGTGTGTAGATATGGCTGTCCTTGTTTGATAGTGCCATTGGACATCTTTCAGCGATGTTCCTATCGACAGATTTATTGCTAAATATACAAGGTGACACATTTTTTCCACTCTCTGAAAGACTACAACTCATGTTGGGCAGTGCTTCCTGCTCTGGCCTCGTCTCTCCCCCAAGACAGAGGCGGACACAACACAAAACCCTCTTGGAAAAACTAAAGAACTGACCAGACACAATGGCTTCAAGTGATTCCTCTCACCAATACGAATTCAACCATGGAGCACTTTGTGATGTTCTATTAGCTGAATGGTTACATTCAACCGTACATGTTTCAACCGGAATATAGGGAAGAGGATTCTAAACAAAAAGTTGGATTTAGCTAGAAAATCTGCTACAGCCGATGCCAGCACCAAGAGGGCAGATGAAGAGGGCTAAGTAAGTCATTTTTCATGGAAGCCACCTAGCTAGCTAACTTCGGTTTATCTACTGAAACCCACATTGTGTATTGCTGGCTAAAACACACTGTGTACAGTAGGGGGAAATCAAATTATTTTCTGTTTGCTAACTTGGGTAGGAAGCTACGTAGCTAGCTAGTCTAGCTAAACAGCTACCAGTAGCCATATATGACAAAGAGAGGTTTTACAAAAGGAAAGCTATTGCATCTTGATTGTAAAACCTCTTCTCTTTTAAGTCGTAGATATGGCTACTATGTGCTAAATGTACTAAACAGCAAGCTACTAACGGTACAACCAGCCACCTAAACCTAAAGGTTTACCAGCAAACATCTGTGGTGTTTCGTCTGTGGTGTGTAATGAGGAGCAACCAGACACTGCACTTCCCTCATTAATGAAATTGCTTATTCCAGTTACTAATAAGCATGTACCCATTAAGAAAATGACTGTAAAAACTGTTATATCCCCTTGGATTGATGAGGAATTGAAAAATGGTATGGTTGAGAGGAATGAGGTAAAAGGTACGGCAAATAAGTCTGGCAGCCCAACTGATTGCCATACGTACTGCAAATTAAGAAATCATGTGACTAAGATAAATAAAAATAAACTATACTATGAAACAAAGATAAATTATATAAAGAAGCTTTGGAGCACCTTAAAATGATATTTTGGGGGCAAAAAAACAATTCGGCTCAATCATTCATTGAATCAGATGCCTCATTTATCACAAAACCCACTGATATTGCCAACTAGTTTAATGACTTTTTCCATTGGCAAAATAAACAAACTTAGGGATGGACATGCCAGCAACAAACGCTGACACTACACATCCAAGTATATCTGACCAAATTATGGAAGACAAGAATTGTACTTCTGAATTGTGTAAAGTCAGTGTGGAAGAGGTGAAAAAATGATCATTGTCTAAAGACAAGCCACCGGGGTCTGACAACCTGGATTTAAAATGACTGAAAATAATAGCAGACGATATTGCCACTCCTATTTGACCCATTTTCAATTTAAGTTCACTAGAGAGCGTGTGCCCTCAGGCCTGGAGGGAAGCTAAAGTCATTCCGCTACCCAATAGTAAAGCCCCCTTTACTGGATCAAATAGCCGACCAAATCACTGTTATCAACACTTAAGAAACTTCAGGAAGAAAATGGTGTTTTACCAGATACGCTTTTTCACAGTAAACAAATTGACAACAGACTTTCAGCACGCATATAGGGAATGACACTCAACAAGCACGGAACAAATGACTGATGATTGGCTGAGAGCAATTGATCAAATTATTGTGGGGGCTGTCTTGTTAGACTTCAGTACAGCTTTTGACATTATTGATCAGTCTGCTGCTATAATGTGGATAAAGAGTTACTTGTCTAACACAGAGGGCGTTCTTTGATGGAATCCTCTCAAACATATTCCAGGTAGAAGCAGGAATTCCCCAGGGTAGCTGTTTAGGCCCCTTGCTTTTTTCAATCTTTACTAACAATATGCCACTGGCTTTGAGTAACGCCAGTGTGTCTATGTATGTGGATGACTCAACACGTCAGCTACTACATCAACTGAAATGACTGCAATACTTAAAGAGTTGCAGTTAATTTCGGAATGGGTAGCAAGGAATAAGTTAGTCCTAAATATTTCCAAAATTAAAAGCATTGTATTTTTTGGGGGACAATTTATTCACTAAACTCTAAACATCAACTACATCTCGTAATGAATAATATGGAAATTGAGCAAGTTGAGATGACTAAACTGCTTGGAGTTACCCTGGATTGTAAACTGTCATGGTCAAAACATATTGATACTAGAGGTCGACCGATTAATCGGAATGGCCGATTAATTAGAGCCGATTTCAAATTTGTCATAACAATCGGTAATCAACATTTTTGGACACCGATCATGGCCGATTACATTGCACTCCACGAGGAGACTGCGTGGCAGGCTGACTACCTGTTATGAGAGTCAGCCTGCAAGGAGCCACGGTAAGGTGCTAGCTAGCATTAAACGTATCTTATAAAAAACAATCAATCTTAACATAACCACTAGTTAACTACACATGGTTGATGATATTACTAGTTTATCTAGCTTGTCCTGCGTTGCATATAATCGATGCGGTGCCTGTTAATTTATCATTGAATCACTTCGCCAAACGGGTGTTTTAACAAGCGCATTCGCAAAAAAGCATTGTCGTTGCACCAATGTGTACCTAACCATAAACATCAACGCCATTCTTAAAATCAATACACAAGTATATATTTTTAAACCTGCATATTTTGTTAATATTGCCTGCTAACAAGCATTTCTTTTAACTAGGGAAATTGTGTCACTTCTCTTGCATTCTGTGCAACAGAGTCAGGGTATATGCAGCAGTTTGGGCCGCCTGGCTCGTTACGAACTGTGTGAAGACTATTTCTTCCTAACAAAGACAGCCAACTTTGCCAAAAGGGGATGATTTAACAAAAGCGCATTTGCGAAAAAAAGCACAATCGTTGCACGAATGTACCTAACCATAAACATCAATGCCTTTCTTAAAATCAATACACAGAAGTATATTTTTTTAAACCTGCAGATTTAGTTAAGAAATTCAGGTTAGCAGGCAATATTAAACTAGGGAAATTGTGTTACTTCTATTGCGTTCATTGCACGCAGAGTTAGGGTATATGCAACAGTTTGGGCCACCTGGCTCGTTGCGAACTAATTTGCCAGAATTTTACGTAATTATGACATAACATTGAAGGTTGTGCAATATAACAGCATTATTTAGACTTATGGATGCCACCCGTTACTTAACTGCCACCTTAACTGTGTATAGTATGTCTTCACTGACATGTTCAACCTGTCCCTGACGGAGTCTGTAATCCCAACATGTTTGAAGCAGACCACCATAGTCCCTGTGCCCAAGAACCCTAAGGTAACCTGCCTAAATGACTACCGACCCATAGCACTCACATCTGTAGCCATGAAGTGCTTTGAAAGGCTGGTCATGGCTCACATCAACACCATTATCCCAAAAACCCTAGACCCACTCCAATTTGCATACCGCACCAACAGATCCACAGATGATGCAATCTCTATTGCACTCCACACTGCCCTTTCCCACATGGACAAAAGGAACAGCTATGTGAGAATGCTATTCATTGACTACAGCTCAGCGTTCAACACCATAGTGCCCTCAAAGCTCATCAATAAGCTAAGGACCCTGGGACTAAACACCTCCATCTGCATTTGGTTCCTGGACTTCCTGATGGGCCGCCCCCAGGTGGTAAGTGTTGGTAACAAAACATCCGCCACACTGATCCTCAACACGGGGGCCCTTCAGGGGTGCGTGCTCAGTCCCCTCCTGTACTCCCTGTTCACTCATGACTGCGTGGCCAGCCACGTCTCAAACACCATCATTACGTTTGACACAACAGTGGTAGGCCTGATCACCGACAATGATGAGACAGCCTATAGGGAGGAGGTCAGAGACCTGACCGTGTGGGAGATGATCGTGGACTACAGGAAAAGGAGAAACGAACACGCCCCCATTCTCATCGACGGGACTGCAGTGGAGTAGGTTGAAAACTTCCTTGGCGTCAACATGACCAACAAAATAACATGGTCCAAGCACACCAAGACAGTCATGAAGAGTGTACGACAAAACCTATTCCCCCTCAGGAGACAGAAAAGATTTGGCATGGGTCCTCAGATCCTCAAAAGGTTTTACAGCTGCACCATCGAGAGCATCCTGACTGGTTGCTTCACTGCCTGGTATGGCAACTGCTCGGCCCAGACCGCAAGGCACTACAGAGGGTAGTGCGTACGGCCCAGTACATCACCGGGGCCAAGCTTCCTTCCATCCAGGACCTCTATACCAGGCGGTGTCAGAGGAAGGCCCTAAAATGTGTCAAAGACTCCAGCCACCCTAGTCATAGACTGTTCTCTCTGCTACAGCACGGCAAGCGGTACCAGAGCGCCAAGTCTAGGTCCAAGAGGCTTCTAAACAGCTTCTGCCCCCAAGCCATAAGTCTCCTGAACAACTAATCAAATGACAACCTGGACTATTTGCATTGCCCCCATCCCCCCCACCCTCTGCTACTACTCTCTGTTATTATCTATGCATATTCACCTTAATAACTCTACCTACATGTACATATTACCTCGACACCGGTGCCCCCGCACATTGACTCTGTACCAGTAAATAGCCCCGCTATTGTTATTTACTGCTGTTCTTTAATCATTTGTTAATCTTATCTCTTACTTTCTTCTTGTTAGGTATTTTCTTATAACTGCATTGTTGGTTAAGGGCTTGTAAGTAAGCATTTCACTGTAAGGTTTAAGAGATGTGAAGTGTGACAAGAAAAGAGCTGTGCAGTCACTGCAGTGCAATGAACCCAGTGTGCCAACATCAAAAGACCATCATGCACCTCTTCTCTGCCCCAGGTGATTCATCTGTTTTGCCTTGCATTTCCCCAAGAGAATATGAACACATTAGGAAACCAGAGAGTTGTCAACTGGAAGCCTAAACAGAGGCATTAAAATGATTCAAAGTGAAATAAATGGCCTATAATAGGCAGACAACTGCGTCATAGCAACCTGTGAGCTCTTCTGTCTTCCTTTACGTTCCAATGCATTCGCCACAGTTTACCAATTAGCTGATGTAGATCTCATTGCAAGCCCGTTTTTGGGGGAGGATTTTATTGGACAAAGGCATGGGTTACAGAGCATGGTGAGCATTGGTGGACAGGAAAAGATGCAACACTCGCTCACCATATTCTTTGTTGTATTAAGCAAGTGATTCTGAAGAAGGCTATGAAGGCCGGAAAAAATCTCTCTTTTAAACTTGCTTAATAAAACTACACATTTTTAATGGCGAGCGAGTGTTGCACCTTTTCCTGTCCAATGAGGTTTACATATTTTTAGGTTGCACCTCTACTCACCTTGGTTGAGCACCCTCTACTTATTTCCATGGTGAACATTGGTCACAGATCGCCCAACCAGGGCTAACGTGTTAAAATTCCAGTAGCATCATTGTAGCCTCTAATATATCATAATTTAAATAATTTGCATTGTGCCGTTTCACATCACTGGTTCCCTTTACTACACAGAATACTTATACACACATTCCCCAGTAAAAACATGTAGGCTACTCTATTCTATGTCCTTCCTAACTTCCCTATTGGCTTCTCCCATTCTGTCTATCCCTTTTCCGAGGACAAATCATTTTCGGAGTGGCTGCGTGGCCAAATTGTCTGGACACCTCTTCCCGATCAACTGAACCTTCTGTGCATATGTGGGATTCTCTCCATAACAAACAAGCCCATTGTCAGACTCTGGTCTACACGCGCATATCGTTCGGTTCACCAGACTTAGAACAGACTACTCTGGCGTTGCAATCAAATTGTGCTGTGCTGCATGATTATTGAGAAGCAGAATAACATGTGTATGTTATTTGGGGTTAAAACGCAGAACAGGCTACTCTGGCAAATTTCAATCATGTGCAGTCTATCAAATCGAAGGGGTGTTGCATGATCATTGAGAAGCGAAATAAGTTATTTTGCCCCAATGCAATGTGTAGACTGCGTCATGATTATGTTTGTGCTACTGCAATATCCTTAGGTTGTATCCTACATCCTAAATTAGCCCACAATAAAAAATAAAAAATGTAATGTTCATTTTCAGAGTTTTTATTTAAGCCGTTTAGAAATGAGGCAGAGACGTTACTAAACTAACACATGCACAGCCTCAGCAACATGGCCCAGTTCACCGAGTAGGGGGAGTTTTCACTGGGTGAAAAGTGATTGCATCCATTTTGTAACTGGGCTACCTCCCAGACACGAGTACCCCTGTAACAGGAACGCTTCCGTCCCTCTCCTTGCCCCAACCTGGGCTTGAACCAAGGACCCTCTGAACACATCAACAACTTCCTACAAGAAGCGCCGTTACCTATCGCTCTGCAAACGCCGCCACAACTACAATGTTTCAGAGCGACTGACGTCACTTATACTTAACAGTGCTAACTATCTAGCCATTTCCCATTAGTTACACCCCGTTCAAAGCTGATGTCAAGCACGTGGAGTATTATTTTTTATATACTAAGCAGGTCAGTTAGGAACAAATTCTTATTAATAATGACGGCCAAGGAACGACAGCTCGGGGATTCGATCTAGCAACCTTTCGGTTACTGGCGCAACGCTCTAACAACTAGGCTACCTGCCGCCCCGAATCAGTATATGGCATTGCAATATCACACAGCTTTGCTGCACATGTGAACTGCTATGGCCATAGACAGCCTAACTATTCTAAAAAACTTTAAAAACTTGTGGGGGGGGTAAAACTAATAGGGCCGCCAGTGTGGGAACCCTGCTCTACGGGCATATCAAAGTTCCAGAGTGGGAACCCTGCTCTATGGGCATATCAAAGTTCCAGAGTGGGAACCCTGCTCTACGGGTATATCAAAGTTCCAGAGTGGGAACCCTGCTCTACCGGCATATCAAAGTTCCAGAGTGGGAACCCTGCTCTACGGGCATATCAAAGTTCCAGTGTGGGAACCCTGCTCTATGGGCATATCAAAGTTCCAGAGTGGGAACCCTGCTCTACAGGCATATCAAAGTTCCAGTGTGGGAACCCTGCTCTACGGGCATATCAAAGTTCCAGTGTGGGAACCCTGCTCTACGGGCATATCAAAGTTCCAGAGTGGGAACCCTGCTCTACGGGCATATCAAAGTTCCAGTGTGGGAACCCTGCTCTACGGGCATATCAAAGTTCCAGTGTGGGAACCCTGCTCTACGGTCATATCAAAGTTCCAGTGTGGGAACCCTGCTCTACGGTCATATCAAAGTTCCAGTGTGGGAACCCTGCTCTACGGTCATATCAAAGTTCCAGTGTGGGAACCCTGCTCTACGGGCATATCAAAGTTTCAGTGTGGGAACCCTGCTCTACGGGCATATCAAAGTTCCAGTGTGGGAACCCTGCTCTACGGTCATATCAAAGTTCCAGAGTGGGAACCCTGCTCTATGGGCATATCAAAGTTCCAGTGTGGGAACCCTGCTCTACGGGCATATCAAAGTTCCAGAGTGGGAACCCTGCTCTACAGGCATATCAAAGTTCCAGAGTGGGAACCCTGCTCTACGGGCATATCAAAGTTCCACAGTGGGAACCCTGCTCTACGGGCATATCACAGTTCCAGAGTGGGAACCCTGCTCTACGGGCATATCTAAGTTCCAGAGTGGGAACCCTGCTCTACGTGCATATCAAAGTTCCAGAGTGGGAACCCTGCTCTACGGGCATATCAAAGTTCCAGTGTGGGAACCCTGCTCTACGTGCATATCAAAGTTCCAGTGTGGGAACCCTGCTCTACGTGCATATCAAAGTTCCAGCGTGGGAACCCTGCTCTACGGGCATATCACAGTTCCAGAGTGGGAACCCTGCTCTAAGTGCATATCAAAGTTCCAGCGTGGGAACCCTGCTCTACGGGCATATCAAAGTTCCAGAGTGGGAACCCTGCTCTACGTGCATATCACAGTTCCAGTGTGGGAACCCTGCTCTACGTGCATATCAAAGTTCCAGCGTGGGAACCCTGCTCTACGGGCATATCACAGTTCCAGAGTGGGAACCCTGCTCTACGGGCATATCAAAGTTCCAGCGTGGGAACCCTGCTCTACGGGCATATCAAAGTTCCAGAGTGGGAACCCTGCTCTACGGGCATATCAAAGTTCCAGAGTGGGAACCCTGCTCTACGGGCATATCAAAGTTCCAGTGTGGGAACCCTGCTCTACGGTCATATCAAAGTTCCAGTGTGGGAACCCTGCTCTACGGGCATATCAAAGTTCCAGAGTGGGAACCCTGCTCTACCGGCATATCAAAGTTCCAGTGTGGGAACCCTGCTCTACGTGCATATCAAAGTTCCAGAGTGGGAACCCTGCTCTACGGGCATATCACAGTTCCAGAGTGGGAACCCTGCTCTACGGGCATATCAAAGTTCCAGAATGGGAACCCTGCTCTACGGGCATATCAAAGTTCCAGAATGGGAACCCTGCTCTACGGGCATATCACAGTTCCACAGTGGGAACCCTGCTCTACGGGCATATCACAGTTCCAGAGTGGGAACCCTGCTCTACGGGCATATCTAAGTTCCAGAGTGGGAACCCTGCTCTACGTGCATATCAAAGTTCCAGAGTGGGAACCCTGCTCTACGGGCATATCAAAGTTCCAGTGTGGGAACCCTGCTCTACGTGCATATCAAAGTTCCAGTGTGGGAACCCTGCTCTACGTGCATATCAAAGTTCCAGCGTGGGAACCCTGCTCTACGGGCATATCACAGTTCCAGAGTGGGAACCCTGCTCTAAGTGCATATCAAAGTTCCAGCGTGGGAACCCTGCTCTACGGGCATATCAAAGTTCCAGAGTGGGAACCCTGCTCTACGTGCATATCACAGTTCCAGTGTGGGAACCCTGCTCTACGTGCATATCAAAGTTCCAGCGTGGGAACCCTGCTCTACGGGCATATCACAGTTCCAGAGTGGGAACCCTGCTCTACGGGCATATCAAAGTTCCAGCGTGGGAACCCTGCTCTACGGGCATATCAAAGTTCCAGAGTGGGAACCCTGCTCTACGTGCATATCACAGTTCCAGTGTGGGAACCCTGCTCTACGTGCATATCAAAGTTCCAGCGTGGGAACCCTGCTCTACGGGCATATCAAAGTTCCAGAGTGGGAACCCTGCTAGTTTTAAAGATATTTCCCATTTTATTCAGAGACATTGGAACAGTAGGCAATATAACCAATCACAGCCCACCTTTTACTTGTATCATTGCTCATACTGCAAATCACTAGCAGAGAGCAATTTTTTTTTATAAATGTTCACATTTATTCTGTTGGTAATGCAAATTGGATAATAAATCTAATAATCCCACTCTCGACCTTTGATATGCCCATACAGTGTATTATGTTCAACAATATAAAGAAAAATTTGCCACAAATTGTGTTTTCAATATTCATCTTTATATTTGTTATATATTCATAAATTGTCTTATATATATTTTTTTTTTTTATTGATATCAAAACACTACTCATATTACAGAGCAAAAAGTAAAGCTTCATATGACACCAAGTGTTGCTTTGTAGCACCTACAGATGAAACATTATGGAGTCTTAAAGGGATAGTACACCCAAATTACAAAATGACATTTTGTGTTCCTTACCCTGTAAGCAGTCTATGGACAAGGCATGACAGCAAACCATACTATGGTTTAGTTTCCCTGACACCGTTTCCAGGTGCTAACATTTTAGCATGTGGCACAAATACTATTCAAGTCATGGGACCAATATTAGCATGTGGAAACAGTGCCAGGGAAACTAAACCAAAGCATGGATTGCTGTCACACCTAGTCCATGGACTGCTTACAGGGTAAGGAAACCAAAATGTCATTTTGTAATTTGAGTGAACTATTTTAGATTTGAAGTTATTTAGCAGACACTCTTATCCAGAGTGACTTACAGGAGCAATTAGAGATAAGTGCCTTGCTCAAGGGCACATCAGCAGATTTTTCACCTAGTCGGGTTGGGGATTCAAACCAGCAACCTTTCAGTTTCTGGCCAGCCCTCTTAACTACCTGCCGCCTATAAAAGGAGGCCGGGTATGGCCAAAATGCAATAAATATGGCAACTTTGATCAATTATTTCTCAATTATGCTTTAAGATACAGATGTCAAATGTATGTCAACAGTCTCCCTCCACGTTTTATTTAATTTCGTGAAAATACCCCCAATCATGGTCTTTTTCTGTCCTGGTTTCGTATGGAATCATCATTGGGACCGATCATCCTTGGGACCATACCATCCTTGGGACCGATATAAATTAAATATTAAAACAGACCTTCCAGAACAATGGACTTAACTGACCATTTATTCTTCCGCATGCCAACCACTCATCCCTGCGGAAAATGCGTGGCCCCTATTGCACAACGTGAACGCATTGTAGCCCAGCATAGCCTGCCCTACAGGTATAGCAGAATGACTGCTGTGTTGAAGCAGTTCGACAGTTGGGGACGATTTCATTCAATTTCAGGAGCCGAGCATGGACTAATGTGCAAGTGCAATTGCATGACATTCACGTAACTCATAGTTGAGTTTATATGTTTGTTCACTGTGCTCATCTCATTGCCAATTAAGCTTTTTCTGGACGGCCTTACCTCCTCCAGAACATTGACGGTGTTCTTACAGCTTTGCAACCGGGTGGTGAAACTGGAAGTCGTGGGGGAATTGTAGTCCTCGGTGGTCTCCGAGAGGAACTCGGATACCGAGATCTGGTCTGGCATCCTTTACCACGAACTAGAGATTGAAATTGGAATTTTAGGCTACGGAATCAACCTTTGTTTAATAACACACGATGAGAGATTAAAAAAAAAAAAAAAAAACGTATCCGTTGGATATGGTTAAATGTCCTGCCCTATACGTCCTCTCCACACTATTTCCAACCTTTCCCTCTATCCAAGCTTTAATTACACCCTTTCAGCTGTAAAAACCCGATTCAGTTGTGTCCCCGAATCCTCCAAAACAAATGGTATGGACGGGCGACAGATGTCCTCATTGCCAAATGTGGTGATAGGATTTTTCAAGAACAAGCTTTTGGGCACCGAGAGACAATTCAGTTAATGCAATTATTGTGGAGGCTCTGGCAGCCGCTTATCTTTCCCCCTTGGTTTTTTCTCTCGCCCTAACGGACCGTATCTGCTGTCTGTCATTAGCGCACGCACGCCATGTCCCTCCCCGCGTTAGTGACGAAAAGAAACAAGGAGAGCTTTGCGCATGTCTCGGCCCTGTGGGGAGAAACAGAAGTGGGAGATAAATCATTGACATAATGATTTGGGCGTGTAGAATACATTTGTAAGTGTGTAACTGATGAATTGTGAACATGAAATAATACTCTGTAGTTGTAAACACATATACTCAAACGTGTAACTGATGAGTTGTGAACATGAAAAAAACGAATTTGTTGAAATTACGCAATTATTGCCACACATGTCAATTTCACGCGCTCAGACTTTTAGCTGTACTTTTGCGCCCTACAATGACAGAAATATTGGTAGATGTGCAAATAGCCATTTGCAAGTAAGGCGAGGGAGAGAGCATGAGTTCTGGGAGGTGGGACCTGTTTCTTCTTCTATGAGGTTTAATGACTGTGGCATCAAATAAATGTTGCATTACTGCCACCAACTAGACTGGAGTATAACTCCCTTATACTTTGCTTTAAAAAAAAAAGTCCACAAATACTCTACAATAACCCATACACTCATTTTAAAACCACCTACCTACTCCGCTAAATCTATTTAGTCGTACCTCAGGCCAACAGCCAGAAAGGATGGGACACCACCACTCAACACACCCTTCTGAAATCAAATCGTGTACACCCAGATACTTCTCTGCAGCTGCCATCACAACCTACATTTTCTGCGACTTACTTTCCATCATCGCAGTACGCTTAATAACCATTGCTATAAACGCCAAACATCCAATCTTACTGAAGCATATATCACTTGTTGGCCTGTGCCTCTGTACAGATAGAGATCTCCTACTCACACCACTCCTCTCAGGATCCCTCACTCCGATCTTCCTCTACTATCTTCACTGCCTCAGCATACGGACAACTTCTGCACTACTCCAACCCTGGGAACCGTAACCTGCCTCTCTCACCAGATATTTCTGATCCCCAGCCACATGGGAACCCTACAATTAACAAATACCACTACTTTCCCCAATTTCCCCAATCCTTTGTCTCATGCCCTTCTGCACATTTTTCACACCTAGGTACCTCCCTCCTACATATTGCTGCCACATGCCCATAAGCTTGACACCTGTAACAACGTAATGCATTCGGTACAAAAGCTTGTATGGGATTACTGATAATCTAACATCACTGTCGGGCAAAGACTCAACCTCAAAACTCAAAAGAACAGACAATGACTTCTGTTTCACCACTCACGCCACCCTTTCTGCGTCACATCAAACGATGAGCATCACAAATACCGGCGAATCTTCCACTTCAGTTGGTCCATTTTCACATTTTCCTCTACCCCATTAATCACTCCTTTCAATGGTGCCCTTTTCTTGAAAGAAAAACAATTCACATCTGTGGGAGCGCCTGCTCCCACTGTACAACAGAAACAAACAATTATCACAAAACCACTTCGGGTTACCTTCAAATCAAAATCAAATGTATTTATATAGCCCTTCTTACATCAGCTGATATCTCAAAGTGCTGTACAGAAACCCAGCCTAAAACCCCACACAGCAAGCAATGCAGGTGTAGAAGCACGGTGGCTAGGAAAAACTCTCTAGAAAGGCAAAAACCTAGGAAGAAACCTAGAGAGGAACCAGGCTATGAGGGGTGGCCAGCCCTCTTCTGGCTGTGCCGGGTGGAGATTATAACAGAACATGGCCAAGATGTTCAAATGTTCATAAATGACCCGCATGGTCAAATAATAATAATCACAGTAGTTATCGAGGGTGCAACAGGTCAGCACCTCAGGAGTAAATGTCAGTTGACTTTTCATAGCCGATCATTGAGAGTATCTCTACCGCTCCTGCTGTCTCTAGAGAGTTGAAAACAGCATGTCTGGGACAGGTAGCACGTCCGGTGAACAGGTCAGGATTCCATAGCCGCAGGCAGAACAGTTGAAACTGGAACAGCAGCACGGCCAGGTGGACTGGGGACAGCAAGGAGTCATCATGCCAGGTAGTCCTGAGGCATGGTCCTAGGGCTCAGGTCCTCCGAGAGAGAGAAAGAAAGAGAGAATTAGAGAGAGCATACTTAAATTCACACAGGACACCGGATAAGACAGAAGAAATACTCCAGATATAACAGACTGACCCTAGCCCCCCAACACATAAATTACTGCAGCATAAATACTGGAGACTGAGACAGCAGGGGTCAGGAGACACTGTGGCCCCGTCCGACGATACCCTCAGACAGGGCCAAACAGGCAGGATATAACCCCACCCACTTTGTCAAAGCACAGCCCCCACACCACTAGAGGGATATCTTCAACCACCAACTTACCATCCTGAGACAAGGCCGAGTATAGCCCACAAAGATCTCCGCCACGGCACAACCCAAAGTGGGTCGCCAACCCAGACAGGAAGACCACGTCAGTGACTCAACCCACTCAGGTGACGCACCCCTCCTAGGGACGGCATGGAAGAGCACCAGTAAGCCAGTGACTCAGCCCCTGTAATAGGGTTAGAGGCAAAGAATCCCAGTGGAGACAGGGGAACCTGCCAGGCAGAGACAGCAAGGGTGGTTCGTTGCTCCAGTGCCTTTCCGTTCACCTTCACACTCCTGTGCCAGACTACACTCAATCATATGACCCACTGAAGAGATTATTCTTCAGTAAAGACTTAAAGGTTGAGACCGAGTCTGCGTCTCTCACATGGGTAGGCAGACCATTCCATAAAAATGGAGCTCTATAGGAGAAAGCCCTGCCTCCAGCTGTTTGCTTAAAAATTCTAGGGACAATTAGGAGGCCTGTCTCTCGTGTAGGTATGTATGGCAGGACCAAATCGGAAAGATAGGTAGGGGCAAGCCCATGTAATGCTTTGTAGGTTAGCAGTAAAACCTTGAAATCAGCCCTTGCCTTAACAGGAAGCCAGTTTAGAGAGGCTAGCACTGGAGTAATATGATTAATCTTTTTGGTTCTAGTCAAGATTCTAGCAGCTGTATTTAGCACTAACTGAAGTGTATTTAGTGCTTTATCCGGGTAGCTGGGAAGTAGAGCATTGTAGTAGTCTAACCTAGAAGTGACAAAAGCATGGATTAATTTTTCTGCATCATTTTTGGACAGAAAATGTTTGCAATGTTACGTAGATGGAAAAAATCTGTAGTTGAAACAGTCTTGATATGTTCGTCAAAAGAGACATCAGGGTCCAGAGTGGGTCCATTTCTAAAAATTTTGAGAGGAATGGGAGATATAGGCCGATAGTTTTTTATATTTTCTGGGTCAAGGTTTGGCTTTTTCAAGAGAGGCTTTATTACTGCCACTTTTAGTGAGTTTGGTACACATCCGGTGGATAGAGAGACATTTATTATGTTCAGCATAGGAGGGCCAAGCACAGGAAGCAGCTCTTTCAGTAGTTTAGTTGGAATAGGGTCCAGTATGCAGCTTGAAGGTTTAGAGGCCATGATTATTTTCATCAATGTGTGAAGAGATATAGTACTAAAACATTTGAGTGTCTCCCTTGATCCTTGGTCCTGGCATAGTTGTGCAGACTCAGGACAACTGAGCTTTGGAGGAATAAGCAGATTTAAAGAGGAGTCCGTCATTTGCTTTCTAATGATCATGACCTTTTCCTCAAAGAAGTTCATGAATTTATCACTGCTGAAGTGAAAGCCATCCTCTCTTGGGGAATGCAAATTTTTTGTTAGCTTTGCGACAGTATCAAAAATACATTCTGGATTGTTCTTATTTTCCTCAATTAAGTTGGAGAAATAGGATGGCTTTCTAGCAGTGGCTAACTGACTACTAGCTAGTAGCTAGTTAGCTGGCTAGCCTCTGAAGGGGGTTACGGTTCTAAAGTATAAAACATAGCAGATCCATTCCACATTGAGTGAGGCGGGTTGCAGGAGAGTATGTTCCGTCCGTAGATGGAAAAATATGATAGAAAATCTATACGAAAAATATACGAAGAAAGAAACTATATATACAAGGGATGGGACAAGACAATCAAAACATCCCACTTCTATGCCATCTTAGATTTTTTTTGGCTGCATTCTGTACTGACCTTTGATTAATGTAAAACCCTATCTCAACCATTTACTTTTTGTCTGTGCCCACTCTCCAGGACATCAGTTCTGTATGTGAATCCATGCTAACAATGAAGAAGAAATCTGATTATCTCGAGGGACAATGAAGGTGGAACAACATTGTTGTGGACAGAATTGCTGAATCTCCATGAGACCTGGACGGAGTCTGAGGACAAAGTAAGGGAAATGATCTCGGCGAAACTGAAGATGGACCACAGGCAGATTGAGGTGGAGGTGACAGTGACAGTCCCAGGTGACAGTCCCAGGCCGATAGTGGTCAAGTTCCTGAGGTTCAAGGACAAGGTAGCTGTTCTGGAAAGAGCCAAGAACTTGAGAGGAACGTATATCTTCCTCAACGAGGACTATCCTGAAGTTGTGCGCCAAGAGGAAAGAACTGATCCCAGCCATGAAAGCTGCCAGAGCGCATGGGGACATTGCTTACATCCGCTATGACAGGCTCATTCTCCACCCCCTCACCCAAAAACCCTGGAAGGGATGAGAGAGCCAGGCCTATGGGTTTGTAGTTCAATTAATTTCCATCCCTGGTTACTTTACCGTACATGTGTTTTTGACCAGACCTGAGAATTGATTCTTGTCTGAATAAGTACCACAGCAAGGGCTCTAGTTTGTACTGTATATCCATTGTTAATTTTGTCACCAGAGATAATCTGACATCTGTTTTCCCCTCTCTCTCTCCTCACATCTGATGTTTGTGGGTGCCTAGATCGACAAGACTTTAAAGAGCAGGTTCTGAAGCTCTGTTTAAAACAGATGAAGGCGTATAAAAGTTGTCTTAATAATTGTGTTATGTTTTAGGTTATGACTTCACACAGAGGTTAGTAAAACTATCTCAGGGAATTCAAAGTACGGTACACCTCGTCTACGAATGTCAAATATCACCTAAAAGGTAGACCACTTGAGAGACCCGTAGCTCCCTCAGTGCTATATCCAGTACATGACTACCATCATCCACAACGGTCAAACATTCAATTGAGTCCCACACTGTATATAGGAATATGTTAATTAATACATTTTCTGACCAAATGTGGCTAACGTAAAACCATACATCCACTCATAGGGAGTCTATCAACAGTCTAAAAAGGAAGTACTCCAAATCCACAGAGCCCTCTCAGAATGGATCTCGTGTGACGGTGTTGTGTGGTATCTTGTATTTATGTGATGTGTTTAGGAGATGACCACCAAGGCCCATCTCAGATTGGTCGTTGAGTGCATCAAAGCCGTGATGCAGAAAACGGTCACCTTTAAAAAGGCAAACGAGAGGAAAGAGGGAGCACTTCCTCTTCAGGAATACATATGTGTTTTTTTCCCCAAGGAGATTTTCATCAGAAAATACACACGTCATAACTATTCAGTCAAATTCAGCCAATAACTTATGATTTCTGTTATAATACTGTTATTATATTAAGCAACATTTTCCCTGTTATTTCCACTAATACTGTTATTGGTGTGTACTGTAATGTATACTGCTGTTACATTATTAGCATCTGATAAGAACAAGGGTCAAGTCTGCCGTAATGACCAATTTATGCAGAAATCCAGGTATTTCCAAAGGGTCTACGTTCTTTTTCTTGACACTGTATATAGGATGAGCCATGACTAGAATACAATATATACATATAAAGTGGTTGAAACAGTATGTAAACACTAGTGTTACGGTAGAAAAACAGCATTGGATGCTTTGTGAATATGGGCCCCTGGTGTAATGTGTGATCTTAAGCATGAAGCACACCTAGAATCTCACTGCCGATAGGTACATATCACAGTGGGAGGCCGTTCCTTCTCTTGCTAGAACAAAAGCGATACCTGCTGCATTCAGACTCGGTAGCGACGAACCTACCAATTTTACTTGTAGAATCGCAATGCCCGTCAGTGGCCAACAACTTGACATTGAGCCAATCAGGGAGCATGAACCCACACAGTAAATACTTCCTCCAAGCTAGCTAACCACTGTAGCTAGTATTGACATTATGATTAAATCACAATGGATTAGCTATTTTACATGAAACAGCTGCCTGTGTTAGCTGCCGAGTTAGTACAGTGTCCTTAGCTAGTTAGCTAACTAGCTATGTTGTACTAGCTAGCGAATATGTTAACATTAGGTAGCTAGATAAACATTTGGCTGGCAGTATGGTGAGTAAATTACATTTTCTTTGTCATCTTGCTATGTAATTATCTATCTGTGGCAATCTGGCTAGTATCAACAAGGGCTTTCTACAAAATAGCAACATTAGCGCAGATAGCTTGGAATCTAGACCATAAGCAATACGCATGGATATGCATTGCCAAACAACGCTACTGCCACCTTCTGGTTTGGTTGTATTTTAACAATGTGGCTGACAACTTCCAAGGTCTTTGCTGTGTGAACACAAGCCTGTCTTATCTTTTAGGCGTTATCCCACTAATCCCCCCCCCCCCCCCCCCCCCCCCCCGCTCTCTTTCTCTGTTTCTCCCCTCCCAGAGGACCTGAGCCCCTGGTCGTGCTGCTGGTCGGATTGAAGGATCCCTGACCTGATTTCACCAGGTGTGTTACCTTGTCCCATACACCTGCTGATCAAGTTTAGCCAGGTAGTCACTGTGCTTCTGCCTCTGCATGGCTTGTTCTTTTGGGGTTTTAGGCTGGGTGTCTGGAAAGCCCTTTGTGACTGTTGATCAGGGCTGTCCTGATCTAATGTGAGACCAATAGTCATGGTTTTGGAACAAGAACAGTGAGTGTTGTGTTCGGGTTGTAATGTCCTTATTTTGCAAATGTGAATATTTAGCTGATCTGGACTACATTTGAATTGAAATTATCATCCATTATTATCCATGACTACCATCCACATGCAGTCAACCGCCACTTTTCTAATGGCCACTTCTCCTCAATCTATTGTACATGGAACAACAACGCTTTCTATTGATTTGTGATTATTATTCTTTCGTCAATAACAGCTTCTACACATCATGACAACATACTTGACTCAAAAGAATCTTTAAAACATGTATTTAGACTATGAAGGTTATGGGGGTGATGCTGTTGCCCATTTCTCCGGTGAGATATTCACTAACTCGCCCCTCCCCCGCCCATTTCCTCCCTCCCAGGATCTTGTTTGCGGACTTCTTCCTGATTTCACCTGTCAATCACATGTATGTATAAGTAAGTCTTTCAGGTCGTCTTACATCATGTGCATTTGCAACCTCTTTCACACTGGCATAACAATTAGAGAAAACATATCCCACTACCAAGGGTCGTACAATGTCTTGATTAGTTTCTATGCTACTCCCTGTGCTCCAGACGATTGAGCTGCCAATGCGAACGAACAAGATCACTCAGCAGATCCATGAACATTCCTTCTTCTCCAAGCCTGTGTACGGCATTGTTATGGGGGACATCTTGCCCTTCAGCTGCATCTTCATCCAGCTCTTCTTCATCCTCAACAGCATCTGATAAGAACAAGGGTCAAGTCTGCCACTCAACCATAAGCTTGAATTTGCCTCGTGGTCTTTGTATGATGATTCCTAAACAAACAAACAAGTAATTAAATGACCATTAATGCACTGTTCACATTTACAATTTAAATAAGTAAATACCTAATCATTTGTTTGAACCAAGGTCAACTCAGCCTCTAAGCAAGGAGACTGAATTTGATTGATTGTTGAGTATTTTCTCAACAATTTATCTCACCAGTACCAGTATATCTCACCAGTACTACATTCCTGTTCCTGGTGTTCATAATGTTCCTCCTCACCTGCTCCAAGGCCACCATCCTGATGTTCTACTCCCACTTTATGTGCAGAGGTGGGTGGAGCCATACATACATGGATAATAATGGTATACAGTGCTCTCTCTCTTTGTATGTAAATGCAGTGGGTATTATATTTGTATAACGGGTTTCCAGTTTGCCAGATTATCTGTGCCGGTATATTTAACTACCAAGTGTCTTGTCTTCGTGTCAACAGTAAATCTATTGTAGTTTTATGAAAACATTCTAAATTATGCAAATGTTTCTTTCTCAAATCACTCAATTTATCTCTGCTCATCGTTCCAAGCACTTAGACCTCACTACAGTGTTAAAATTGTATTGAGCGGAACCTAAAGAGTGTCTGTTGTATAGGACTCAGTGGTTGTGGCACCGCTTCCTGACCGGTCTCTTCATGGCAGTCTACCTGTTTGTCTACAACATTCACTGCTTCCTGACCGGTCTCTTCATGGCAGTCTACCTGTTGGTCTACAACATTCACTGCTTCCTGACCGGTCTTTTCATGACAGTCTACCTGTTTGTCTACAACATGTACTGCTTCCTGACCGGTCTCTTCATTGACAGTCTACCTGTTTGTCTTCAACATGTACTGCTTCCTGACCGGTCTCTTCATGACAGTCTACCTGTTTGTCTTCAACATGTACTGCTTCCTGACCGGTCTCTTCATGACAGTCTACCTGTTTGTCTTCAACATGTACTGCTTCCTGACCGGTCTCTTCATGACAGTCTACCTGTTTGTCTTCAACATGTACTGCTTCCTGACCGGTCTCTTCATGACAGTCTACCTGTTTGTCTACAACATTCACTGCTTCCTGACCGGTCTCTTCATGACAGTCTACCTGTTTGTCTACGACAGTGGTTCCCAAACTTTTTATAGTCCCGTACCCCTTCAAACATTCAACCTCCAGCTGCGTTCCCCCTCTAGCACCAGGGTCAGCGCCCTCTCAAATGTTGTTTTTTTGCCATCATAGTAAGCCTGCCACACACACACTATACAATGCATTTATTAAACATAAGAATGAGTGTGAGTTTTTGTCACAACCCGACTCGTGGGAAGTGATAATGAGCTCTTCTCCATTACCAGGGCACAAATAATAATATAACAATAATCAATAATAATCAATAAAATCTCTTTATTTAACCATCTTACATATAAAACCGTATTTGTTCATCGAAAATTGTGACTCACCACAGGTTAATGAGAAGGGTGTGCTTGAAAGGATGCACATAACTCTACAATGTCGGGTTGTATTGGAGAGAGTCTGCCTTAAATAATTTTCCACACACAGTCTGTGCCTGTATTTAGTTTTCATGCTAGTGAGGGCCGAGAATCCACTCTCACATAGGTGCGTGGTTGCAAAGAGAATCCGTGTCTTAACAACGTGATTTGCCAAGGCAGCATACTCTGAACGCAGCCCTATCCAGAAATCTGAAATTAAATGTTTACAGCACCGCTTGTTGCAATTTCGATGAGGCTCTCTTGTTCAGATATCAGTAAGTGGACTGGAGGCAGGGCATGAAAATAATAATGAATCCAGTTTTTTGTGTCATCCGTTTCGGGAAATTACCTGCGTAATTCTGCACCCAGCGCACTCAGGTGCTTCACTATATCACATCTGACATTGTCCGTAAGCTTGAGTTCATTTGCACACAAAAAATCATACAATGATGGAAAGACCTGTGTGTTGTCCTTGTTAATGCAGGCAGAGAAGAGCTCCAACTTCTTAATCATAGCTTCAATTTTGTCCTGCACATTGAATATAGTTGTGGAGAGTTCCTGTAATCCTAGATTCAGATCATTCAGGCGAGAAAAAACATCACCCAGATAGGCCAGTCATGTGAGAAACACATCATTCGAGATTCAGTGATTCAGGAGTATCATTAAAACAGGCTCCACCAACATTAGACAACTGTAAAGAAAGCCTTAAATTGCTGATATACACAAATAAAATCAATGATAAGAATATAATAGTCAGATTAACTGATACCTTACACGGACATGGTGGCGTAGCAGGAAGATCAGAGTACTGTGAACTAGAGGTCGACCGATTATAATTTTTCAACGCCGATACCGATACCGATTATTGGAGGACCAAAAAAGCCGATGCCGATTAATCGGCCGTTTTTTTAATTTTAGTTTTTTAAAATAATGACAATTACAACAATACTGAATGAACACTTATTTTAACTTAATATAATACATCAATAAAATCAATTTAGCCTCAAATAAATAATGAAACATGTTCAATTTGGTTTAAATAATGCAAAAACAAGGTGTTGGAGAAGAAAGTAAAAGTGCAATATGTGCCATGTAAGAAAGCTAACGTTTAAAAGTTCCTTGCTCAGAACATGAGAACATATGAAAGCTGGTGGTTCCTTTTAACATGAGTCTTCAAAATTCCCAGGTAAGAAGTTTTAGGTTGTAGTTATTATAGGAATTATAGGACTATTTCTCTCTATACGATTTGTATTTCATATACCTTTGACTATTGGATGTTCTTATAGGCACTTTAGTATTGCCAATGTAACAGTATAGCTTCCGTCCCTCTCCTCGCTTCTACCTGGGCTCAACCCAGGAACACATCGACAACAGCCACCCTCAAAGCAGTGTTACCCATCGCTCCACAAAAGCCGCGGCCCTTGCTGAGCAAGGGTAACAACTACTCCAAGTCGCAGAGCGAGTGACGTTTGAAACGCTATTAGCGCGCACCCCGCTAACTAGCTAGCCATTTCACATCGGTTACACCAGCCTAATCTCGGGAGTTGATAGGCTTGAAGTCATAAACAGCGCAATGCTTGAAGCATTGCGAAGAGCTGCTGGCCAAACGCACGAAAGTGCTGTTTGAATGAATGCTTACAAGCCTGCTGGTGCCTACCATCGCTCAGTCAGACTGCTCTATCAAATCATAGACTTAATTATAACATAATAACACACAGAAATACGAGCCTTAGGTCATTAATATGGTCGAATCAGGAAACTATCATCTCGAAAACAAAACGTTTATTCTTTCAGTGAAATACGGAACCGTTCCGTATTTTATCTAACGGGTGGCATCCATAAGTCTAAATATTCCTGTTACATTGCACAACCTTCAATGTTATGTCATAATTACGTAAAATTCAGGCAAATTAGTTCGCAAAGAGCCAGGCGGCCCAAACTGTTGCATATACCCTGACTCCGCGTGCAATGAACGCAAGAGAAGTGACACAATTTCACCTGGTTAATATTGCCTGCTAAACTGGATTTATTTTAGCTAAATATGCAGGTTTAAAAATATACTTCTGTGTATTGATTTTAAGAAAGACATTGATGTTTATGGTTAGGTACAGTCGTGCAACGATTGTGCTATTTTCGCAAATGCGTTTTTGTTAAATCATCCCCCGTTTGGCGAAGTTGGCTGTCTTTGTTAGGAAGAAATAGTCTTCACACAGTTCGCAACGACCCAGGCGGCCCAAACTGCTGCATATACCCTGACTCTGTTGCAAGAGAAGTGACACATTTTCCCTAGTTAGAAATTCATGTTAGCAGGCAATATTAACTAAATATGCAGGTTAAAAAATATATACTTGTGTATTGATTTTAAGAAAGGCATTGATGTTTATGGTTAGGTACACGTTGGAACAACGTCAGTCCTTTTTCGCAAATGCGCACCGCATCGATTATATGCAACGCAGGACACGCTAGATAAACTAGTAATATCATCAACCATGTGTAGTTAACTAGTGATTATGATTGATTGATTGTTTTTTATAAGATAAGTTTAATGCTAGCTAGCAACTTAGCTTGGCTTCTTACTGCATTCGCGTAACAGGCAGGCTCCTCGTGGAGTGCAATGTAAAGCAGGTGGTTAGAGCGTTGGACTAGTTAACCGTAAGGTTGCAAGATTGAATCCCCGAGCTGACAAGGTAAAATCTGGCGTTCTGCCCCTGAACAAGGCAATTAACCCACTGTTCCTAGGCCGTCATTGAAAATAAGAATGTGTTCTTAACTGACTTGCCTAGTTAAATAAAGGTGTCCAAAAATACCGATTTCCGATTGTTATGAAAACTTGAAATCGGCCCTAATTAATCGGCCATTCCTATTAATCGGTCGACCTCTACTGTGAACAAGACGTTGTGATTTCAAATCCCAGGTGAAGACGTGTAGAATAATAATTACTGTATAAATGAACATGCACAATGTAATCATCTATGCTGAAGTGTGTAACATATCTACACTGAAAACACTATACATTAAAAGCACTGTGTGATAGTATCCCTAACCTTGCCAACAGACAAAGACCTATGAATGGATCAGTGGTTCACCTATTAGGGCCTTGATTGGCACAGTAACAAGATATGATGTGTAATGCCATTTTTGGGGACATTAATATCCTATATTCTGAGAACATGGCAACCATATTCTGTGCAATGCTGTGCAGCAGTATTCATCGACCTGGCCAAGGCTTTCGACTCTGTCAATCACCTCATTCTTATCGGCAGACTCAACAGTCTTGGTTTCTCAAATGACTGCCTCGCCTGTTCTCTACTTCTCAGATAGAGTTCAGTGTGTCAAATCGGAGGGCCTGTTGTCCGGACCTCTGGCAGTCTCTATGGGAGTGCCACACGGTTCTATTCTCGGGTCGACTCTTTTCTCTGTATATATCAATGTCGCTCTTGCTGCTGGTGATTCTCTGATCCACCTCTACGCAGACAACACCATTCTATATACTTCTGGCCCTTCTTTGGACACTGTGTTAACTAACCTCCAGACGAGCTTCAATGCCATACAACTCTCCTTCCGTGGCCTCCAACTGCTCTTAAATTCAAACAAAACTAAATGCATGCTCTTCAACCGATCGCTGCCCGCACCTGCCCGCCCGTCCAGCATCACTATTCTGGATGGTTCTGACTTCGAATATGTGGACAACTACAAATACCTATGTAGACTGTAAACTCTCCTCCCAGACTAACATCAAACATTTCCAATCCAAAGTTAAATCTATAATTGGCTTCCTATTTCGCAACAAAGCATCCTTCACTCATGCTGCCAAACATACCCTCGTAAAACTGACCATCCTACCGATCCTCAACTTCGGCGATGTCATTTAGAAAATAGCCTCCAACACTCTACTCAACAAATTGGATGCAGTCTATCACAGTGCCATCCGTTTTGTCACTAAAGCCGCATATACTACCCACCACTGCGACATGTACGCTCTCGTTGGCTGGCCCTCGCTTCATACGTCGCCAAACCCACTGGCTCCAGGTCATCTACAAGTCTCTGCTAGGTAAAGCCCCGCCTTATCTCAGCTCACTGGTCACCATACCAGCACCCACCCATAGCACGTACTCCAGCAGGTATATCTCACTAGTCACCCCCAAAGCTAATTCTTCCTTTGGCTGCTTCTCCTTCCAGTTCTCTGCTGCCAATGACTGGAACGAACTGCAAAAATCACTAAAGCTGGAGACTCATCTCCCTCACTAGCTTTAAGCACCAGCTGTCAGAGCAGCTCACAGATCACTGCACCTGTACATAGCCCATCTGTAAATAGCCCATCCAATCTACCTCATCCCCATACTGTATGTATTTATCTTGCTCCTTTGCACCCCAGTATCTCTTCTTGCACATTCATCTCCTGCACATTCTACCATTCCAGTGTTTAATTGCTATATTGTAATTACTTTGCCACCATGGCCTATGTATTGCCTTACCTCCCTTAACCTATGTCATTTGCACATGCTGTATATAGATTTTTTTACTGTATTATTGACTGTATGTTTGTTTATTCCATGTGTAACTCTGTTGTTGTATGTGTTTTGCTTTATCTTGGCATTTGCCAAGACCTTGTTCTCAACTAGCCTACCTGGGTTAATAAAAGGTGAAATAAAACATTTATAAAATTTAAAAAATGGTTCTGCTGAAAGGTGCAATATTCTCCCAGTGTCTGTTGGAAAGCAGACTGAACCAGGTTTTCCTCTAGGATTTTGCCTGTATTTAGCTCTATTCCGTTTATTTTTATTATAAAAGAACCTCCCTAGTCCGTGACGATGACAAGCATACTCATGACATGATGCAGGCAGTATTACTTTAGTGCCTTATTGCAAACAGGATGCATGTTTTGGAATATTTGTATTGTGTACAAGCTTCCTTCTTTTCACTCTGTTAGTATTGTTAGTATTGTGGAGTAACTACAATGTTATTGATCCAACCTCAGTTTTCTCCTATCACAGCCATTAAACTCTAACTGTTTTCAAATCACAATTGGCATCATGGTGAAATCCCTGAGCGGTTTCTTGTCTCTCCGGCAACTGAGTTCGGCTGTAATACAACAACATTTGGAAAAAGTCAAGGGGTGCGAATACCCTCTGAAGGCACTGTAACTCATTCTGTCTCACACACAAACACACACTATTTAGGTTAGTGTAGAGTCAAGGCTTTGTCATTCAAAGAATATTGTGCCTTTCTTTTAGGTCTGCCAAGCACACCTTGGCCGCTGCCAGCCACAACACCACTGTCCCTGACAGCTTCTCCCTGTACTGCCTGCTCTAGGCCCATCAAGCAAGGGTCGTATTAGACCACGATCGATGGACAGAGCACCACAGGGAAAGACCACAGGGAAGCACCACAGGGAAAGACATCCTGGAGTGGGTGGATCTGCTCTTAACACCAGCCCAGAGAAGCTTCTGGATTCTTGACAGCTGTGGCATTATGTTACTGCAGAGCGTGAAACGGTCAGTGTCTCAGTCACATCCCCTGCCACGCCACCTGCTCCTGTAAACCCACCCACGGGGGGTCCTCCCCAGGATGCCCATGACCCAGGCTGCAGTCAAGAGAATGGTGAAAAAATTTAATGATTACATGTCTAGCATGTGGCCAGCCAAAGTCCCGCTGATGGCTCATCCATTCATTAATTTGGCTGTTTATTTACCACCACAGACAGATGCTGGCACTAAGACAGCACTCAGTCAGCTGTATAAGGAAATAAGCAAACAAGAAACCACACACCCAGAGGCGGCGCTCCTAGTGGCCAGACTTTAAAGCAGGGAAACTTAAATCAGTTCTTCCAAATTTCTATCAACATGTTAAATGTGCAACCAAAGGGAAAAAAATTCTAGATCACCTGTACTCCACACACATAGACGCGTACAAAGCTCTCCCTCACCCTCCATTTGGTAAATCCGACCACAACTCTATCCTCCTGATTCCTGCTTACAAGCAAAAATTAAAGCAGGAAACACCAGTGACTCGGTCTATAAAAAAGTGGCCAGATGAAGCAGATGCTAAACTACAGGACTGTTTTGCTATCACAGACTGGAACATTTTCCAGGATTCTTCCGATGGCATTGAGGAGTACACCACATCCGTCACTGGCTTTATCAATAAGTGCATCGAGGACGTCGTCCCCACAGTGACTGTACGTACATACCCCAACCAGAAGCCATGGATTACAGGCAACATTCGTACTGAGCTAAAGGGTAGAGCTGCCGCTTTCAAGGTGCGGGACTCGAACCTGGAAGCTTACAAGAAATTCTGCTATGCCCTGCGATGAACCATCAAACAGGCAAAGCGTCAATACAGGGCTAAGATTGAATCATACTACACCGGCTTCGACGCTGGTCTTATGTGGCAGGGCTTCCAAACTATTACAGACTACAAAGGGAAGCACAGCCGCAAGCTGCCCAGTGACACGAGCCTACCAGATGAGCTAAATCACTTCTATGCAAGAAACACTGAGACATGCATGAGAGCATCAGCTGTTCCGGATGACTGTGGCTAACCGGGCTATCTGCATTGTGTCCCACCCACCACCCGCCAACCCCTCTTTTATGCTACTGCTAGTCTCTGTTCATCATATATGCATAGTCACTTTAACCATATTTACATGTACATACTACCTCAATCAGCCTGACTAACAGGTAGCCTCGCTACTTTTATAGCGAGGGTATGTAGCCTCGCTACTTTTATAGCCTCGCTTCTGTATATAGCCTGTCTTTTTACTGTTGTTTTATTTCTTTGCCTACCTATTGTTCACCAAATACCTTTTTTGCACTATTGGTTAGAGCCTGTAAGTAAGCATTTCAATGTAAGGTCTACACCTGTTGATTTTATCAGACCAGAGAGGTAAAGTACTTTACCTGCTCTAAAAAAGCCAGACTTACAAAGCAGAAGGCCTCACTGCCTTCTTATAAGGGGAGCCTTCCCAGCCAAAACAGTTCGTAAGAGTATGTGCATATATTGTGACGTTTTGTGATGTTTTTCTTAGTTTGGACTTCGATTAAGGTGTAATTTGGTTGTTCAGGCAATTTTTCTTGAGGCGAGCCGAAGTCCGTACCCAAAGTCTACGCCCCTTCGTCGGCGATTGGTAAACAGTAGGGATTCTTCAGTAAAGTCTTTGTTGTCATTCAATGAGAGACGACTCGTTTTTATGGACATCATTTTTTTCATTTAGAAATACTGCACCAAACATTTTAGTTAGATAAAAAAGTAAAGATAATTGACAGATTTCTTGAGTTATCTTAGATTAATTCTGACTATTTTGAGGAAGTGTATACTGGCTACGGCATCTCAAAATGGACAAACAGTAATATTGACTTTTTTCTAGTTTTTTCAAGCGAATGTCTTAAGGGAGTACTCGAACAAACTCGTTTGGTTCGTCTAGCCAACTTCGGCTGTCGGGAACTGAAGCATGCCGAGGCCTTAAGCAGAGGGAGGCAGTGAGGAAGCAGGGATAAAAACTGGTGAAGGCCCAAAAAGTAAGACAGCTGTGTGTACGCTTCTTTCACAAAGGGTAATTCACCTATTACAAACAGCCTATTTATCTTGTAGCCTATATTCATTACCAAAACAAGCCTTGCTTTAGTGAATATCAAGTCACATCATATTTGTCACATCTGCCGAATACAACAGGTGTAGACCTTAACGCGAAATGCTTACTTACAAGCCCTTAACCAACAATGCAGTTCAAGAAATAGAGTTAAGAAAGTTTTTATTTGATTTAGTAAATATTAACACAATAAAATAACGAGGATATATACAGGGGGTACCGGTACTGAGTAAATGTGCGGGGGTACAGGTTAAAAGATGTCATTTGTACATATAGGTAGGGGTAAAGTGACTATGCATAGATAATAAACAGCCAGTAGCAGCAGTGTAAAAAACAAGGGGGGGGGGGGTCAATGTAAATAGTCAGGGTGGCCATTTGATTAATTGTTCAGCAGTCTTTTGGCTTGGGGGTAAAAGCTGTTAATGAGTCTTTTGGACCTAGACTTGGCGCTTCGCTTTCTTGGGCACAGGGACTATGGTGGTCTGCTTGAAACATGTAGGTATTATAGGCTCGGTCAGGGAGAGGTTGAAAAATCAGTTACGACACTTGCCAGTTGGTCCGCACATGCTTTGAGTACACGTCCTGGTAATTGATCTGGAATGGACAGTGCCCGGTATAGGGGGCACTGTCCATTCTGCTGATAAAGCGCATTGGAGACAGGTTGGCGCGAAATCTGTAGCATATCACTTCAAAAGCACTCAATCAGTGGTCTCGGAGTCTCGGCATTTGAACATTATGTTTATTGTGGTTTAGCGTGACATAAGCAGAATTCAATATAATTCCAATGCAAGAACCCCCAAAATATCTCCCGCTCACCAATTTATACTGGCCCCTTAGAATTAAGCTCAAAGTAAAGCAATCTAACTATCCAGGTTTGTTGCATGAAGAAATAGGTGTTGTTCATGAAGCATATACAATGTCTTCGGAAAGTATTCAGACCCCTTGACTTGTTCCACAATTTGTTACGTTACGGCCTTATTCTAAAAGGTATTAAATAAAATGTTTTCCTCATCAATCTACACACAATACACCATAATGACCTTTTGCTATGAGACTCAAAATTGAGCTCCGGTGCATCCTGCTTCCATTGATCATCCTTGAGATGTTTCTACGACTTCTTTGGAGTCCACCTGTGGTAAAATTCAACTAATTGGACATGTTTTGGAAAGGCACGCACCTGTCTATATTAGGTCCCACAGTTGACAGTGCATGTCAGAGCAAAAACCAAACCATGAGGTCGAAGGAGCGCCGAGACAGGATTGTGTCGAGGCACAGATCTGGGGAACGGTACCAAATGTCCCCAAGAACACAGTGTCCTCCAAATTCACCAGAGTAGAGCATCCCGTACATGCGCAGAAGCTTCAGGAACTGTGCAGTCCACAAAGATGAAATTGCATTGAATCTAATCTAATTAATATAATCCATTGATTTACTGGGGTGCAGATAATCAATTATTCAAGAATCGATAGGTCATTTTAATTTGTGATATTTACCCAACAACTTCCCAAATCCCGGTCTTTAGCTTTAATAAATGAATGGTTAATATTGAAAATTAATTATAGAGCTTCAAGCCCAAAAACAAAGACTGATGCAAACCCAATGTTGAAATATTGAAAACCTCTTCAAAAGATGCACACACAAAAGCCAGCAGTAAATAAAAGAATGATTTAATAGAATTTGAATCTTTTCCTTTCAAAAGCCATATTTTAAACAAAAATTAGGCTTTCAGTCCCAACATACATACATACATACAGCACAACGGCAGTTGAACCTCCATCACTGCAGTGAGAAAGACTGCAGACAGGCAAACAGACAAATTGTCCTCTGGCCAAGTCCAAGTCCTGCCTCGAGTCAAAAGGGGGTTAGCCCCAAAAATAGACTCATCTACAGGCAAGCACCAACTAAACTGGAGGCGGTAGCATACCAGAATACATAAGAAAAGAAACTGTAATATTAGGATAGGCACAATGAGAATCGCTATACAGAAAAAACACAGGGAAAGAAAATGATCATAGCACATCCATCTGGTGACATTTTTCTTTACTTCAATGGAGCATTTGGGGAAGGAAAGTGTGACAGAAAGCTTGTTTCACAGAGAATAGTGGCCACGAAAGGAGGGGAGCTAAGTAAGGGTACATCTCGATAGTCTAAAATGGCCTCATCTCCCCTTCATCTGCACTCATGTGAAAACACAATATGGTAGACTAGAGGACACCTACTGAGGCAATAGCTGTCTGTCTTGCTCTTCCACATCATTGCAGATAAATAGAACGAGACAATCCGGAGCCACTTTTACTACTGCAAATTAACTAAGCTCATTAAGAACATCCGGGATGTAGCTCGTACCAAAGGGAAACTCACCTCAGCGGCGATAGACCGCAAACGCCACAAAGCTAAAGAAAATGGTGATGCCCACTAGTGACGCGGTGGCGGGTGCGGTGAAGAATTGACGGTACTGGATCTGGAAGTACCAGAGCACAGACAGCATGAGCACAAACAGGGGCACCATGAGGCTGCCCACGTTGAGGGCCACGTGGACCTGGTCGGCAGCCCGGGCCCCTGCTGGTGCTGCCCTGGTGGCGTGCTGGGAGATGTGGCAGTGCAAGACGCAGTTGTCAGCCAGGTTTAGCGAGGCCAGTGTCTGGCCATCGTCCTGAAGCAGCTGGCCCTGGTAGATGAGGCGCACCTGGTGCTCTTGACCGGCGAAGTAGGTCCTGAAGTGGGGTTGGGGAGAAAGGACAAGGGTTACATCAGAGTTAGGTAGTTTTCTGCTGGCCGCCATCAATCTCATATTGTGGTTAACCTCCGGGAAGACCACATGCAACACGTGGACAACATCTGCCGAGAGTGGTCTTAGACCAGATGATCTAGCAGATGTCATGAACTATATGTTGGAATGTATGCTTTATATGACGAGTTAAAGTAAGAAATTGCATGAATGTTGGCTATTATGTTGGACACTCACAGCGGTCCCCCAGTGTTTATGAAGTTAACATCTGAATTAAGTAATACAGACCACACTGAAGTGTCCTGGGATTTATTTGCGAGTCCGAAAGTCATGTAACAAGATAGAGGGACGATTGCAACTGCAATGTAACAACATCCATGTTTTTTAGTTTTTTTAAATGTTTTTGTAAAACATGCACCTTACATCAGATCATCTTGAAACTCTCTGTAAAGCCAACTTCCATCAAGGTTTAATTTGGTCCCCAATTTAATTGGTGGTATAGGCACATGTATATTTTATTACAAATCTCAAATTTGTGTCTACATTCAACTGGTTAAGGTTAATTGTGATATACACAGATTGTACAAAACATTATGAAGAACTGCTCTTTCCATGACAGACTGACCAGGTGAAAGCTATGATCCCTTATTGATGGCACTTGTTAAATCCACTTCAATCAGTGTAGATGAAGGATTTTTAAGCCTTGAGACATTAATTGAGACATGGATTGTGTATGTGTGCCATTCAGAGGGTGAATGGCCAAGACAAGATTTAAGTGCCTTTGAACAAGGTATGGTAGTAGGTGCCAGGCCCACCAGTTTGTGTCAAGAACTGCAACACTGCTGGGTTTGCGCTCAACATTTTGAGAATGGTCCACCATCAAGAATGGTCCACCACCCAAAGGACATCCAGCCAACTTGACACAAATGTGGGAAGCATTGGACACAACATGGACCAACATCCCTGTGGAAGGCTTTCAGCACCTTGTAGAGTCCATGCCCCAATGAATTAAGGCTGTTCTGAGGGGGAAAGATGGGGTGCAAGTCAATATTAGGAAGGTGTTCTTGATGTTTTGTACACTCAGTGTATGTAAAGAGTACAAATGCCCCTATTAGGGTGTGGTGCCTGGCCTTAGCCTATGCAGTATATTATTCAGGCTACCCTAAAGTACTTTACCTTCTGCTGAAATTATAATATTAGAAAAATGTTCCAGACGACAACAAATGTCTATTTCAGACTCAGTCCCATCCATAACAAAGGGTGTAATAACCATAATGGTTATTTTTTCTCTCCACGGTAATATTGGAAATTACAATATTTTCCAATGTATGATTTTTGTGTTCAGCAGAGCTTTCCTTCGAAATGGCTATCCATGTTTTTACCCAAGCCTTACGAACTCAGACTTTTGCTAATATCTCCCCAAAAATCTTGGCCATTCACATCCACAACGTCTGCTTTTTGGGGTATACACCCTCGCCAAGGGGGACTATAGAAACACACACCAAACGTTTAATGTATGTTCTGTTTGTCCATTCTCTCAGACATTTAAGTTGTGGTATTGCGTGGGGGTGTCACATCCATAATGCTAGAATTGCCCTTATATTTTAGGTTCTGCTGGGGTAGGATAGTTCATTAGGCCCAAATCTATGGATTTCACATGATTGGGAATATAGATATGCATCTGTTGGTCACAGATACCTTTAAACAAAAAAAGAAGGGGCGTGGAACAGAAAACCAGTCAGTATCTGGTGTGACCATTTGCCTCACGCGGCGCGACATCTCCTTCACATAGAGTTGATCAGGCTGATGATTGTGGCTTGATGTCCCACTCTTCAGTGCGAAGTTGCTGGATATTGGCGGGAACTGTCGTACACGTCAATCCAGAGCATCCCAAACATGCTCAATGGGTGACATGTCTGGTGAGTATGCAGGCAATGAAGGAACTGGGACATTTTCAGCTTCCAGGAATTGTGTACAGATCCTTGCAACATGGGGCCGTGCATTATCATGCTGAAACATGAGGTGATGGAGGTGGAAGAATGGCACGACAATGATCCTCAGGATCTCATCACGGTATCTCTGTGCATTCAAATGTCAATCGATAAGATGCAATTGTGTTCGCTGACCGTAGCTTATGCCTGCCCATACCATAAACCCACCGCTTGCCCACACTACGCCATACACGCTGTCTGCAATCTGCCTGGCATTCATGCAGTCAGCATGCCAATTGCACACTCCTCACAACTTGGCATTGTGTGAGAAAACATCACATTTTAAAAGTGGCCTTCTATTGTCTCCAGCACAAGCTTCTTGATATGCCACACCTGACAGGTGGATGGATTATCTTGGCAAAGGAGAAATGCTCAGCAATGGACGTAAACAAATTTGTGCACAAAATTTGAGAGTTTTAACTTTTTGTTTTATATGACGTGACAGTACATGTCACCTTTTATTTCAGGGTATTTTCATACCTATCTGATTTACTGTTTAGAAATTAAATCACTTTATGTATCTAGTCCCCACATTTGAAGGGGTCATAAGTGTTTGTACAAATTCACTTGGTGTATTCAATTTTGTCAAAAGTTTATTTGATTCCATATTCCTAGCACGCAATGACTACATCAAGCTTGTGACTACAAACTTGTTGGATGCATTTGCAGTTTGTTTTGGTCGTGTTTGGAAGTATGCTGTGCCCAATAGAAATGAATTGTTAAGTAATCTAGTGTCATTTTGGAGTTACTTTTATTGTAAATAAGAATAGAATATGTTTGCGCTAGATTAATGTGGATGCTACCATGATTATGGATGACCATGAATGAATCGTTTATAATGATGAAACTCAGACGCACAGTTGCAGATGCAATGACCATGCCCACAAAACAATTTTTCATATGATAATTATTCCTCAGTAACTTTATATAGTAAAATAGGCTCTGAGCTATGACCGTTTTTGGATAATTTACATTTACAACGCATTCGGAAAGTATTCAGACCCCCTTGACCTGTTGCACATTTTGTTACGTTACAGACTTATTCTAAAATGGATTAAATAGTCCCCCCCCCAATCGACACAATACCCTATAACAAAGCAAAAACTGTTTTTTAGATATTTTTGCAAATGTATTAAAAACAGCGATTGGCAGCGTTTAAAGCCTTGAGTCTTCTTGGGTATGATGCTACAAGCTTCTCACACTTGTATTTGAGGGGTTTGTCCCATTCTTCTCTGCAAATCCACTCAAGCTCTGTCAGGTTGGATGGGGAGCGTCGCGGCACAGCTATTTTCAGGTCTCTCCAGAGATTTTCAATCGGGTTCATGTCCGAACACTGGCTGGGCCACTCAAGGACATTCAGAGACTTGTCCCGAAGCCACTCATGCGTTGTATTGGCTGTGTGCTTAGGGTCGTTGTGCTGTTGGAAGGTGAACCTTCGCCCCAGTCTGAGGTCTTAAAGGGCTCTGGAGCAGGTTTTCATCAAGGATCTCTCTGTACTTTGCTCTATTCATCTTACCCTCAATCCTGACTAGTCTCCCAGTCCCTGCTGCTGAAAAACATCCCCACAGCATGATGCTACCCCCACGCTTCACAGTAGGGATGGTGCCAGGGTTCCTCCAGACATAATGCTTGGCATTCCGGCCAAAGAGTTTAATCTTGGTTTCATCAGACCAGAAAATCTGGTATCTCATGGTCTGAGAGTCCTTTAGATGCTTTTTGGCAAACTCCAAGCGGTCTGTCGTGCATTTTACTGAGGAGTGGCTTCCGTCTGGCCACTCTGTCATAAAGACCTGATTGGAGGAGTGCTGCAGAGATGGTTGGCCTTCTGGAAGGTTCTCCCATCTCCACAGAAGAACTCTGGAGCTCTGTCAGAGTGACCATTGTGTCTTGGTCACCTCCCTAACCAAGGTCCTTCTCCCCCGATGCGCAGTTTGGCCAGGCGGCCAGCTCTAGGAAGAGTCTCAGTGGTTCTAAACAGGTGTGTGCCTTTCCAAATCATGTCCAATCAATTGAATTTAACACAGGTGGACTCCAATCAAGTTGTAGAAACATCACAAGGATGATCAATGGAAACAGGATGCACCTGAGCTCAATTTTGATTCTCATAGCAAAGGGTCTGAATACTTATGTAAATGTGATATTATTTTTTTGGGGGGGGGGGGGGGGGTCATTAAATTTGGAGATGGGTAAACTTTGAGAACCTCCATCTCCTTAATATTTTGAAATTCAGGTCCAAAACGTCGCTTTCTGACCACTTCTACCATGGGCAAACATGTATGGAAGGTTTTGTTCAAATCAAAGGGGGTGAGGTAAAAGAGTGATTGAATTCATATGGAACGTCCCTTAGTAAATCGAACCCTAAAACATAAACAATGGTTTCCCACTTTGAAATAAGCTACATAGTTAAGGGCACCACATTATAAATTGTACACCATCTTCAAATGAGACTCAGCAGTATGTTGCCACAAGCAGCAGTATTTTTATTTGGAAATACTCTTTCGTGTTTTGGGTATTTTGAAACACACAGCGCAAAACAACTTGTCTTCTTTAAATAGACGTAGCTGTAAATGCCTGCCAATACTTTCTAAATGCATTTAATACTCAATTAAATATAGGTGTATTTTCACATAACCTAATCTTAATGCTTTTTGCCAAATGTATTTGAAAGTAATTGAAATATAGTTCTATGAACGCAGGTCTGATTGATACACACCCACCCCTTCACCTCTGCCAGCCTCAATAGTGGTCGGCACCAGTGTGAATCTATGTAAACACACTACCCAAATCTTAACCATAGGGATTATATTCAAACCATCTTACCACAACCCACAAATCCCTAGTTTCTGCCTCAGGATTTGGAAGACTATTAAGTCGATTCCCTTGATGCTATAAGTCAGCATAAAAAGCCTCCTGAAACACCTTGAAACACCTTGCCAAACACCTTGCCAAACACCATCCCCAAGGGCTAGAAGGAGACACAGAATGCTGTGAGACGGCTCTGCAATTTCAACTGTTGAGAATGAGTTAGCCTTGCACTTGGTTAATCCCTGCAAGTCTCTACATAAAGGTTCAATTACATTTTTTTTTAAAGACATGTTTAAACTTGCAGATAGTCCCTGGAAAAAATAGGGGAAAGTGTAGGTGTACTTGTATGGTGGGTAAGCCGCCCTCTTAACTAGGAGACCAACCAAATTGAATGCATGTCTCAGTGTTCATATGAATGAATAGGCCAAATGCAATAGATAGATACAAACCTCAAAAGAATAGGTACCTTTTGATGTAACCAATGGTGTCCTCAGGCTTGACCTGGGCCATCCTCTCTGTGTCGTTGAGGAACTTAAGACGCAAGACCATGTTCCTCTCGGCAGCGGCAGCAGTATCCACATCAGGGAAGTGGCTGTCACTTGAGGCACTGTCTAGTGGACTCGGGGTGGGGAAAGAAGGGGAAGGAGAGGGGCCGGCTCCAGCCTGGCCACCTCCGACGCCCTCTCGGTGTCTCATACCATCCCTCCTGAAGCCCGACCCCTCTTCTTCCAGAAGGCTGCTCTCTCCACCTGCCCCCTCTACTCCCCTTTCTCCACCCCCCTCAGGAATCTGTCCTCCCGCCTCTGCCTTACCTTCTTCCCCCAAAGGTGGGGTCAGGCTGACCAGAGTGGTTGTGGTGGGTGGCAACTCCGGACTGTCGCTGTCATTGGTGGTGATGTTATTGGGAGCCGGGTGCTGATCGGAGGGGCCGGTCCGGAGCTGGAGGGAGGAAGAGACTGAAGAGGAGGAGGCGGAGGTAGGGGGTGTGGTGAAGAGGTTTTCAGGGGGCTCGGCCGTGTGCGTGGAGGCCCAGGCAATCACCAGTACCAGCAGCAGGAGGACCGCCCCAAAGAGCAGGGTGACCTCGTCCCCCACCCCCTCGATTAGAGCCATACCCAGGCCGGGGGTCCCACACTAAGGCAAGGTTTGACTAGGCACCTGGAACAAAGGGGGAGAGAGGAAAAGGATTTGGTTGGGGCTCAGTCTAACACATACTAATTCATGTAGGCAACATTCAGAGGTGTTCAGTTCTTACGGCACAAAGTCTACTCAATTATGGATTGTTAAAATCATAAATAAAAACCATGTTTCAAAACAGAAATTGCACTATTCAGAACATTTCTCCATGACATCTGAAAAATAGGAGCATCTAAGATAGATTGGTCTGACTGCGTACTGCTAATGGGCGTTACTTGCAAGAGGAAGTTGAATTGAGTTCTTGAGCTGCAATGATTGTGGGGGGCATGGTAGTGGCTGTGGCCAACATTTTTAAAGGCCCTCTTGGCCACAGAGACAATATTTTGCTTTTTAAAGCAATGATACACTTTTTGTCTTGGGGCTGAGATAAAACATTTCAGCTTTAAAGCTAATTTCTTGATATTCTTTTTCATTGTGACATGGCTTATCCTGTGTTCTTATGCTATCTAAGCAACTCAAACATTTTAACAAAATTGCGGCCACGTGCCACAACATTTTATGAATTTTAGATTCTTTCCAACTGTCTAGTTTTCAATTTGTGACTGTTAGATTTCAAAGATTCTTATTCAAAAACATATTGCTCCATTATCTTTTTTACATACTTTCTGTTTTTAGTAATATCAGGTTACACTGACAATGTTTACCATCAAGAAATACCAATACATTCTTATTTTTTGGAGTGGCGGCAACTAGGCTTGGGCGGTATCTAGATTGTCATACCGACCTTGTGCCATCACGGGCCATCCCACCAGACAGGTGTACCATATCAAGAACCTGATTAAACAGCATGATCATTACACAGGTGCACCTTTTCTGGGGATAATAAAGGGGCACTCTAAAATGTCCAGTTCAGTTTTGTCACAACATAACGCCACAGATGTCTCAAGTTTTGAGGGAGCGTGTAATTGGCATGCTGACTGCAGGAATGTCCACCAGAGCTGTTGCCAGAGAATGTAATGTTAATTTCTCTACCATATGTTGCCTCCAACGTCTTTTACGAATCAGATCAAATGTTATTGTTCACATACACATGGTTAGCAGATGTTAATGTGAGTGTAGCAAAATGATTGTGCTTCTAGTTCCGACCCGTGCAGTAATATCTAACAATTTCAGAACAACTACCTTATACACACAAGTGTAAAGGAATGAATAAGAATATGTACATAAAAATATATGTATGAGCAATGGCCGAACAGCATAGGCAAGATGCAGTAGATGGTATAGAGTACAGTATATACATATAAGATGAATAATGTAAGGTATATAAACATAATATAAAGTGGCATTGTTTAAAGTGACTAGTGATACATAAATTACATCCAATTTTTAATTATTAAAGTGGCTAGAGATGAGTCAGTATGTTGGCAGCAGCCACTCACTGTTAGTGATGGCTGTTTAACAGTCTGATGGCCTTGAGATAGAAGCTGTTTTTCAGTCTCTCGGTCCCAGCTTTGATGCACCTGTACTGACCTTGCCTTCTGGATGATAGCGGGGTGAACAGGCAGTGGCTCGGGAGGTTATTGTCCTTGATGATCTTTTTGGCCTTCCTGTGAAATCGGGTGGTGTAGGTGTCCTGGAGGGCAGGTAGTTTGCCCCCGGTGATGCGTTGTGCAGACATCACTACCCTCTGGAGAGCCTTGCGGTTGTGGGCGGTGCAGTTGCAGTACCAGGCGGTGATACAGCCCGACAGGATGCTCTCGATTGTGCATCCGTAAATGTTGAGTGTTTTTGGTGGCAAGCCAAATTTCTTCAGCCTCCTGAGGTTGAAGAGGCGCTGTTGCGCCTTCTTCACCACACTGTCTGTGTGAGTGGACCATTTCAGTTTGTCCGTGATGTGTACGCCGAGGAACTTGAAACCTCCCACCTTCTCCACTACTGTCCCGTCGATGTGGATAGGGGGCTGCTCCCTCTGCTGTTTCCTGAAGTCCACGATAATCTCCATTGTTTTGTTGACGTTGAGTGTGAGGTTATTTTCATGACACCACACTCCGAGGGCCCACACCTCCTCCCTGTAGGCCGTCTCGTCATTGTTGTTAATCAAGCCTACCACTGTAATGTCGTCTGCAAACTTGATGATTGAGTTGGAGGCGTGCATGGCCACGCAGTCATGGGTGAACAGGGCGTACAGGAGAGGGCTGAGAACGCACCCTTGTGGGGCCCCAGTGTTGAGGATCAGCGGGGTGGAGATATTTCATACCCTCACCACCTGGGGGCAGCATGTCAGAAAGTCCAGGACCCAGTTCCACAGGGTGGGGTCGAGACCCAGGGTCTGGAGTTTAATGACGAATTTGGAAGGTACAATGGTGTTAAGTGCTGAGCTGTAATCGATGAACAGCATTCTTACATACGGTTGAAGTTGGAAGTTTACATACACCTTAGCCAAATACATTTAAACTAAGTTTTTCAAAATTCCTGACATTTAATCCTAGTAAAAATTCCCTGTTTTAGGGCAGTTAGGATCACCATTTTATTTTAACAATGTGAAATGTCAGAATAATAGTAGAGAGAATGATTTATTTCAGCTTTTATTTCTTTCCTCACATTCCCAGTGTGTCAGAAGTTTACATACACTCAATTAGTATTTGGTAGCATTGCCTTTAAATTGTTTAACTTGGGTCAAACGTTTCAGATAGCCTCCCACAAGCTTCCCACAATAAGTTGGGTGAATTTTGGCCCATTCCTCCTGACAGAGCTGGTGTAACTGAGTCAGGTTTGTAGGCCTCCTTGCTCACACATGCTTTTTCAGTACTGCCCACAACATTTCTATAGGATTGAGGTCAGGGCTTTGTGATGGCCACTCCAATACCTTGACTTTGTTGTCCTTAAGCCATTTTGCCACAACTTTGTAAGTATGCTTGGGGTCATTGTCCATTTGAAAGACCCATTTGCGACCAAGCTTTAACTTCCTGACTGACGTCTTGAGATGTTGCTTCAATATATCCACATCATTTTCCTACCTCATGATGCCATCTATTTTGTGAAGTGCACCAGTCCCTCCTGCAGCAAAGCATCCCGACAATATGATGCTGCCACCCCCCTGCTTCACGGTTAAGATGGTGTTCTTCGGCTTGCAAGCATCCCCCTTTTTCCTCCAAACATAATAATGGTCATTATGGCCAAACAGTTGTATTTTTGTTTCATCAGATCAGAGGACATTTCTCCAAAAAGTATGATCATTGTCCCCATGTGCAGTTGCAAACCGTAGACTGGCTTTTTATGGCGGTTTTGGAGCAGTGGCTTCTTACTTGCGGAGCGGCCTTTCAGGTTATGTTGATATAGGACTCGTTTTACTGTGGATATAGATACTTTTGTACCTGTTTCCTCCAGCATCTTCACAAGGTACTTTACTGTTGTTCTGGGATTGAGATGCACTTTTTGCACCAAAGTACGTCCATCTCTAGGAGACAGAATGCGTCTCCTTCCTGAGCGGTATGACAGCTGTGTGGTCCCATGGTGTTTTATTTGCTTACTATTGTTTGTACAGATGAACGTGGTATCTTTAGGCGTTTGGAAATTGCTCCCAGGGATGAACCAGACTTGTGGAGGTCTACAATTCCTTTTCTGAGGTCTTGGCTGATTTCTTTTGATTTTCCCATGATGTCAAGCAAAGAGGCACTGAGTTTGAAGGTAGGCCTTGAAATACATCCACAGGTACACTTCCAATTGACTCAAATGATGTCAATTAGCCTATCAGAAGCATCTAACGCCATGACATCCTTTACTGGAATTTTCCAAGCTGTTTAAAGGCACAGTCAACTTAATGTATGTAAACTTCTGACCGACTGGAATTGTGATACAGTGAATTATAAGTGATATAATCCATCTGTAAACAATTGTTGGAAAAATTACTTGTGTCATGCACAAAGTAGATGTCCTAATCGACTTGCCAAAACTATAGTTTGTTAACAAGACATTTGTGGAGTGGTTGAAAAACGAGTTTTAATGACCTAAGTGTACTGGCGTTTCTTGTTTTAGTTTCTGTCTGTAGGCTGGGAGCAACAAAATGGAGTCGTGGTCAGATTTGCCGAAAGGAGGGCGGGGGAGGGCTTTGTATGCGTAGCGGAAGTTAGAGTAACAATGATCCAGAATTTTGTCAGCCCGGGTCGTGCAAAACCACCAGCTACAATATATGCAGCCTCAGGATATGTGGTTTCCAGTTTACATAGAGTCCAATGAAGTTCTTTCAGGGTCGTCGAGGTGTCTGCTTGGGGGGATATACACGACTGTGATTATAATCGAAGAGAATTCTCTTGGTAGATAATGCGGTCGGCATTTGATTGTAAGGGATTCTAAGCCAGGTGAACAAAAGGATGTGAGTTCCTGTATGTTGTTATGATCACACCATGACTCGTTAATCATAAGGCATACACCCCCGCCCTTCTTCTTAACAGAGAGATGTTTGTTTCTGTTGGGGCGATGCATGAAGAAACCGGGTGGCTGTACCAACTCTGCTAACATATCACGAGTGAGCCATGTTCCCGTTAAACAGAGAATGTTACAATCTCTTATGTCTCCCTGGAAGGCAACCCTTTCTCGAAATTTGTCTACCTTGTCAAGAGACTGGACATTGGCGAGTAGTATACTCGGGAGCGGTGAGCGATGTGCCCGTCTACGGAGCCTGACCAGAAGACCGCTCCGTCTGCCCCTTCTGCGGCATCGTTGTTTTGGGTCACCTACTGGGATTCGATCCATTGTTCTGGGTGGTGGTCCAAACAGAGGATCCACTTCGGGAAAGTCGTATTCCTGGTCGTAATGTTGGTAAATTGCGTTGCTCTTATATCCAATAGTACTTCCCAGCTGTATGTGATAAGACTTAAGATTTCCTGGGGTAACAGTGTAAGAAATAATACTTTAAAAAAATAAAATACTGCATAGTTTCCTAAGAACGCGAAGCGAGGCGACCATCTCTGTCGGCGCCAGGTGTACGGTGTAAGTGAATTTGGCAGTACATCCAAACAGCCTAACAACCACAGACCATGTTCATAGCATCGTGTGGGCTAGTGGTTTTCTGATGTCAACGTTGTGAACAGAGTGCCTCATGGTGGTGGTGGGGTTATGGTATGGCAGGCATAAGCTACGAACACAATTGCATTTTATCAATTGGCAATTTCAATGCACAAAAATACCGTTACGAGATCCTAAGGCCCATTTTTTTCTTTTACATATCTGTGACCAGTCATGTGAAATCCACAGATTAGGGACAAATTTACTTATTTCAATTGACTGATTTCCTCATATGAACTCTAACTTAATAAGTAATTTACTCAGTGGTGTAATTTTACTCAGTGGTGTAAAGTACTTAAGTAATAGTTTCAAGTATTTTTTATTTAAGTCTTTTTGGGGGTATATGTACTTTACTATTTATATTTTTAACAACTTTTACTTTTCACTACATTCCTAAAGAAAATAATGTACTTTTTACTCCATTTTCCCTGACACCCAAAAGTACTCGGTACATTTTGAATGCTTATCAGAACAGCACAATTGTCTAATTTACACACTTATCAAGAGAACATCCCTGGTCATCCCTACTGCCTCTGATTTGGCAGACTCACTAAACACATGCTTATTTTCCAGATGATGTCTGAGTGTTGGAGCATGCCCCTGGCTATACATAAATTAAAAATGATGGCATCTGGTTTGCTTTATATAAGGAATTGGAAATGATTTACTTTTGATACTTTCGTATATATTAGCAATTACCATTACTTTTGGTACTTAAGTATAAAAACAAATAATTTTAGACTTTTACTCAAGTAGTAATTTATTGGGTGACTTCCCCTTTTACTAAAGTAATTTTCTATTAAACGGTATCTTTAAATTTTACTGAAGTAAAAGTAAAGATACACTTGCCCCTTGCCAAGCCATAATTGTAAATAAAAATGTGTTTTTAACTGACCTGCAATTATTATGCGTACTTGTCTTGTACATTCAAACAGTCATGACAACTGTGGGGTCAAAAAGTCCTGCTATGTGGTGTGATCGGTCTCTCTGTGATCCTGAACGTAACGATAGGCTGGCTATAGGCTATTTATTGGTCAATATTTATTGGATACAAAGTAAGTAGTTAACTGACCTACCATAAATTCTGCATTAGTAACTACCACCAACTAGTTAGTTAGTTGTAGTGAACAAGGTCGTGACTACACACTTCGACTAACTTACACTAGAAAGCAAACACAAACTATCTAACGTTAGTTTGCTAACAAGCCAGGCCTAGTTAGTTACCTAGCTACGTACGTTCACAAGTTCCTTAACCACTGGCTCTACGAGGGCAGTTGGTTAACTTTAACTTATCTCCTGCAAACTCGCTTAGCTAGCTAGTTAGCTACCTGCTGGCGACGATAGTGTGTAACTAGTACAGCAGCTAGTTACCTAGACTAGCAAGCATCCGCCTAACCCTAACAGGTAGTCGTCATTCGTCAAATATCCCAACATTTCAAGCCATAGTAGCTAACTACTAACTGTAGCGGCTCTAACGGCAAAAGATTAATCAACCAGAGTTTAATGTCAACCAAACTAACGACTAGTGTTACTACAACGATACTAAAACAAAATATATGCATAGTAGAACTTACTGTTAACATTTGAAATAGCATCATTGTAGCTAAATCATTATCCAATTTGATGTGCACTTCCTTACACCAGCATTTCGTCATCAATATTAAAAAAGTACTTCCGGTTCACGGAATTTCAAAATAAAAGTTCCGCTCGTAATAGTAATTATTCAGTATATATATATATATATAATTATTATGTGTATATATATATAATTATTATGTGTGTATATATATAATTATTATGTGTGTATATATATATGTGTGTGTGTGTGTGTGTGTGGGTATATAAACAAAAACAACTGTCCAAACATTAACAATGATTCATATTTGTTCATATTTATGTGACATTTGCATTATTTGCGGGTTTTAAAACATTTTCCAAAGATAAATAAATTCCCCCAATGCATTAGGCCTATAAATTACATGTTGGCTTTAAGAGACAAAAATATTTTTATGTGTCGATGTAAAAGTGGGGTTGGAAATACTCATTAGGGTCTTCTAAACAGCTTCTACCCACAAGCCATAAGACTCCTGAATAGCTAATCAAATGGCTACCCAGACTATTTGTATTTCCCCCCCCCCCCGCCGCCCTCTTCTACGCTGCGGCTGCTACTCTCTGTTATTATCACTTTAATAACTATACCTACATGTACATATTACCTCAATACCTCGACACTGGTGCACCTGCACATTGACTCTACCAGTACCCCCTGTAAATAGCCCTGCTATTGTTATTTACTGCTGCTCTTTAATTATTTGTTATTCTTATCTCTTACTTTCTTTCTTTTTAGGTATTTTCTTAAAACTGCATTGTTGGTTAAGGGCTTGTAAGTAAGCATTTCACTGTACGGTCTACTACACCTGTTGTATTCGGCGCATGTGACAAATACGATTTGATTTGATCTATACTGAACAAAAATATAAATGCAACATGCAACAATTTCAACGATTTGACTAGGGTACAGTTCATGTAAGGAAATCAGTCAACTGAAAAAAATGTATTAGGCCCTAATCTATGGATTTCACATGAAGTGGGTGGGCCTGGGAGGTCAAAGGCCCACCCACTTGGGAGACTGACTCCCCCACTGGGGAGCAAGGCCCAGCCAATCAGAATGAGTTTCCCCACAAAAGGGCTTTATTACAGACAGAAATACTCCTCCGTTTCATGACTTATGCTAGAGAAATTCACATTCAATTCTCTGGCAACAGCTCTGGTGGACATTCCTTCTGTAATAAGCTCACGTAGTTGCTGTCACAAACTCCACACAGTTGTCACTGACTAATTGGATATTAATTTAAAATCAAATCCAATTTGTCACATGCGCCAAATAGAGTGAAATGTAGGTATAGTTAAAGTGACTATGCATAGATAATAAACAGAGTAGCTGCAGCGTAAAAGGGGGGGGGGGGTTGCAAATAGTCTGGGTAGTCATTTAAATAGCTGTTCAGGAGTCTTATGGCTTGGGGGTAGAAGCTGTTAAGAAGTTTTTTGGACCTAGACTTGGCGCACCGGTACCGCTTGCCTTGCGGTCGCAGAGAGAACAGTCTATGACTAGGGTGGCTGGAGTCTTTGACCATTTTTAGGGCCTTCCTCTGATACCGCCTGGTATAGAGGTCCTGGGTGGCAAGAAACTTGGCCCCAGTGATGTACTAGGCCGTACGCACTACCCTCTGTAGTGCCTTGCGGTCGGAGGCCGAGCAGTTGCCATACCAGGCAGTGATGTAACCAGTCAGGATGCTCTCAATGGTGCAGCTGTAGAACTTTTTGAGGATCTGAGGACCCATGCCAAATCTTTTCAGTCTCCTGAGGGGGAATTGTCTTTGTCGTGCCCTCTTCACGACTGTCTTGGTATGTTTGAACCATGATAGTTTGTTGGTGATGTGGACACCAAGGAACTTATAGCTCTCAACCTGCTCCACTACAGCCCCGTCGATGATAATGGGGGCGTGCTCTGTCCTCCTTTTCCTGTAGTCCACAATTATCTTGTTTGTCTTGATCACATTGAGGGAGAGGTTGCTGTCCTGGCACCACAAGGCCAGTTCTCTGACCTCCTACCTGTAGGCTGTCTCATCGTTGTCGGTGATCAGGACCTACCACTGTTGTGTCATCGGAAAACTTAATGATGGTGTTGGAGTCGTGCCTGGCCAGTATCTGTGAAAATGATCATGAATGCCTTGCGTAAATAGCAGGTAGGCTAGGCCATGTCAATCCCTTATAAAGCTTAATAGGAATCATGGATTGACTCAAGGCACTTCCATGATTGTTATTTTTAGTAGAATAACAACAAGGTTACATGTTTCAGATCTGGTGTTGTAAGTAGAGAAAGAGAGCCTCCGGGTGAGCATGGACCAGTGGATTTTGCATAGTGCTTTCACAGATAGATTTGGTCTCATTTCTGTGGTTGGTTTTGTATAGGCCCTTGTTTCTCTATAGTCCAGTGGTCCATTCAACCCTCCAGATATGACACAACATAGGAACACAGGATTACCCATAGGTAAAAGGAATACTGATGATGCTTTCCTTTTCATGACCACTAGCATTGTTACATGTCTGAACTCTTTAGAGCTCACCATAATTATACTGAACATGCAACAATTTCAAAGATTTTACTTAGTTACAGTTCATATGAGGAAATACGTCAATTGAAATGAATTAATTAGTCCCTAATCTATGAATTTTACATGACTGGGAACACAGATATGCATGTTGGTCACAGATACAATACCTGAAAAGAATGGGCCTTACAATGGGCCTAAGGATCTCGTCACGGGATTTATGTGCATTTAAATTGCCACCATGGGGCATTCTGTTCACAATGTTGACAGCAAACCGCTCGGCGACACGACGCCATACACATAGTGTTGGAGCCAAATTCCCATTTTCTTTATTTGTGCTATATTTATTGTTTTGCTCCATTTAGAAAAACATTATTTGAATATAAGTATAAATATTGCATTATGGAGTATGATTGATTAACTCGTGTTTTGGGGGGTTTCTATGGTTATCATTTGTATTTAAAACCATTATGGAGCCTTTCCTGGGCACATCCCTTTTTTCCCATGTTCCCCTTAACTCTTTAGCAGTATGGGTCTACCTCAGTTCCCTCCGTTACACTAAGCAAGCTGGTAGTAGTCAATACGCTTTAAATCCGATCGCTTTGACTTTGTTAATCGATGGAATATAGCCTATGAAATTACGGTTTGCTTGGATAATAAACATTTATTTTTACACTATTGGAGTTTTGGATTCCCTGTTCTGTGGTTTCTTTGGAAGCGCATCTGACTACGGCATCACATACCTGTGGAATTGGATTACAAATTGCCAAAAAACTATTGCTGGATGGAACGCTGACGAATGGGTTATCAGCATGATCAAACATCGGATTGGAGGTAAAGATTTAATTTGAAGGTGAAAAAGCGATGATACTCTACTGTATAAATTAAGAAGTGACAGAAGCTATTGTAACTCTCTGACTGTTTGATTTGCGCTACTCACTGTGGAGCGAGGGGAATGAAGTGCGGGGGGGGGGGGGGGGGGGGTTCATGTCGCTCCTAGCCAATTCCCTGAAAGGGACTGTTCACATGACAGCACTGTTAGCCAATATTTCAGCTTCGAGCTCCAATTCTTCCTTTTGTGCTTTGAGTTGAGCCTCTTGTTTCTCCAATGCTTGTTTCGTTTTCAATACTTCAACTTTAACCAGTAAGGCTGCCTTTTCAGCCTCCAAATGGAGCCTGATAGAAGATGTGGTGGATTGTACAGAGTGCCGGGGGGGGTACCCTAACTCTGTTTATACAGGTTCCTCAGTTATGAGGCTTGCATCTAATTATTGTATAAAATTAATGAGTAAAGATGAAACTATTTGCGAAATGATGTGATGTTAACCAATAAAATTCGAGAATTGGCCTTCCATGTAAAGTTTAACTAAGTCAGTAGCCACGCCCATGTGAATAGACATTGGTTGGAAATGATGAACCAACCCCTTTTCCACTCTTGAATAAAAGCCTCCATGACGAAAAGTCACCTCCGTTCCAAATACTGTGAGTTTAAAGAGAATAATTCTAATTTCAACTCTACAGGCCAGGAAATGCGAGAGCTTGCTCCACATGTGAAATGGTATGAACTCTGAACTATTGATCACCCAAAGAAGAAGTGCATACTAAGCTAGCATATATCAGACTGCAGCTGAACATATGTGCAAATCTAGCACGAGAACACTGACCGACGAGCAAGCATCTCCAGAGTGAGATGAACCTCTCAGACGACGTGAACCTCTACACGATGCCCTAGAAGATTCCACAAAGGACGAGGGCGACATCGACTGGGCAAACCAGAGCCTCACATCACCAGCTCAACTATCGAAGCCAGCTTCACATAAATACAATGCATTCCTTTTCCGAATGAGCGATCGTTAGTGGCACATGTATTTATGTGAGAATAGCTTCCCAGGTCCGATAGAGACCCATGTTCCTTCCTTCCAAAACCTCCTTCTCTTCTCTCTGAATCTATCGTGTTATAACCAAGCTGTTTTTGTTTAGTACACTAGGGATGGTATTTACTGTATAATGTTATTATGTATTGTATATTCGGTAATTGTTTAATTAGTTAGTAAATAAACAATTGAGCCAATTTGTGTATGGATGATTTCATAAGTAAAGGCTGGGTTGGTGCAGATAACCAAGAATTTTATGACGTTCAGATGAGACTGATATTAGGTAAAGAATAATTAATGACTGATTGACTGCTATTGATATAAAAGATCTTCAGATCTTTAAGAGTGGATTCGGGAGATCGCCGCTCGATATAAACTAATTCTTCCGTGGTGCCCCAGGTCATTAATGGTTTAATTGTTACATGGTTTAATTCAATCATGGAGTCAATTAAATGTTAGGTAATCAATTTGATAAAATAGCTCGTCATCGTATTAAAGAAGTCAGAGACACGACAGTGCTAAACTGAATGTATTCCATGAGTATGAAGCCACTAAGGGAATGAGAAACAAATCACATGATGGAATGAATGATTACCTAAATGCAATGGTATGGTCTGAGGATACCTCGGGAAAGGTTGCTCAAAGAAAAGAGCTGCCCAACACCCCTCAGGTTGTCACAAGTCCCCATAGCACACAACCAAACACCATGGCTGACCTGGGATCCCTATTGTTCACCACGTCTGTGCTTACTGCACAGGCCCAGGGTCAAAGTAGTATGTTGTAACAAAGGGCTACCACCACATACCTCTTGTTTCATCGTAGGTCAACTAACACACAGGCAGAGCGTGCCTTTTTGAGCATGCTATTGAAGACAGTACCGAGAACAGCAAAGAGAGGCTGCACCTTTTGGAGCAATTCCCCATGGGGCAACCCAGAGATCTAGTCCGCAGTTGCCAACATTTGGTGGCTGACAGAGGTTCTGCAGAGGCCAAAAGGCTTCTGATAAAACACTTTAGAGAATTTTTCTTTTTATTTACTTCACATTTATTTAACCAGGTAAGTTCTCATTTACAACTGCGACCTGGCCAAGATAAAGCATTAGCAGTGAGACACAAACAACAACAGAGTTACAGATGGAATAAACAAACATACAGTCAAAAACACAATACAAAACAATCTATATACAGTGTGTGCAAATGAGGTAAGATTAGGGAGGAAAGGCAATAAATAGTCCGTAGTGGCCAAATAATTACAATTTAGCAATTAAACACTGGAGTGATAGATGTGCAGAAGATGAATGTGCAAGTAGAGATACTGGGGTGCAAAGGAACAAAACATTTTTTACAGATGGGCTATGTACAGGTGCAGTGATCTGTGAGCTGCTCTGACAGCTGATATGAGTCTCCAGCTTCAGTGATTTTTTCAAATCGTTCCAGTCATTGGCAGAAGAGAACTGGAAGGAAAGGCGGCCAAAGAGGAATTGGCTTTGGTGGTGACTCATGAAATATACCTGCTGGAGCGCGTGCTACGGGTGGGTGCTGCTATGGTGACCAGTGAGCTGAGATAAGGTGGGGCTTTACCTAGCAGAGACTTGTAGATGACCTGGAGCCAGTGGGTTTGGCGACGAATATGAAGCGAGGGCCAGCCAACGAGAGCATACAGATCGCAGTGGTGGGTAGTATATGGGGCTTTGGTGACAAAACTGTGATAGACTGCATCCAATTTGCCGAGTAGAGTGTTGGAGGCTATTTTGTAAATGACATTGCCGAAGTCAAGGATCGTTAGGATGGTCAGTTTTACGAGGGTATGTTTGGCAGCATGAGTGAAGGATGCTTTGTTGCGAAATAGGAAGCCGATTCTATAATTAATTTTGGATTGGAGATGTTTAATGTGAGTCTGGAAGGAGAGTTTACAGTCTAACCAGACACCAAGGTATTTGTAGTTGTCCACATATTCAGGTGGGCAGGTGCGGGCAGCGATCGGTTGAAGAGCATGCATTCAGTTTTACTTGCATTTAAGAGCAGTTGGAGGCCACTGAAGGAGAGTTGTATGGCATTGAAGCTCGTCTGGAGGTTAGTTAACACAGTGTCCAAAGAAGGGCCAGAAGTATATAGAATGGTGTTGTCTGCGTAGAGGTGGATCAGAGAATCACCAGCAGCAAGAGCGACATTGATGTATACAGAGAAGAGAGTCGGCCCGAGAATAGAACCCTGTGGCACCCCCATAGAGACTGCCAGAGGTCCGGACAACAGGCCCTCCGATTTGACACACTGAACTTTGTCTGAAAAGTAGTTGGTGAACCAGGCGAGGCAGTCATTAGAGAAACCAAGGCTGTTGAGTCTGCCGATAAGAATGCGTGATTGACAGAGTCGAAAGCCTTGGCCAGGTCGATGAATACGACTGCACAGCATTGTCTTTTATCGATGGTGGTTATGATATCGTTTAGGACCTTGAGCGTGGCTGAGGTGCACCCATGACCAGCTCTGAAACCAGATTGCATCGCGGAGAAGGTACGGTGGGATTCGAAATGGTCGGTAATTTGTTTGTTAACTTGGCTTTCGAAGACCTTAGAAAGGCAGGGTAGGATAGATGTAGGTCTATAACAGTTTGGGTCTAGAGTGTCTCCCCCTTTTGAAGAGGGGGGTGACCGCGGCAGCTTTCCAATCTTTGTGGATCTCAGACAATACAAAAGAGAGGTTGAACAGGTTAACTTCTACAGGATTGGTGGGTCCTAACGTAGGCTAATGCGATTAGCATGAGGTTGTAAGTAACAAGAACATTTCCCAGGACATAGACATATCTGATATTGGCAGAAAGCTTAAAAATTATTGTTAATCTAACTGCACTGTCCAATTTACAGTAGCTATTACAGTGAAAGAATACCATGCCTTTATTTGAAGAGAGTGCACAGTTATGAACTTGAAAAGTTATTAATAAACCAATTAGGCACATTTGGGCAGTCTTGATACAACATTTTGAATAGAAATGCAATGGTTCATTGGATCAGATTAAAACTTTGCACATACACTGCTGCCATCTAGTGGCCATCTAAATTGCACTGGGCTGGAATAATACATTATGGCCTTTCTCTTGCGTTTCAAAGATGATGGTGCCAAAAAACTGTTGTTTTGTGTTATATTCTGTGTTATATTCTCCTACATTCATTTCACATTTTGTTTCCTTTCAAATGGTATCAAGAATATGCATATCCTTGCTTCAGGTCCCGAACTACAGCCAGTTAGATTTGGGTATGTCATTTTTGGTGAAATGTTTTAAAAAGGGTCCGATCCTTAAGAGGTTTTGAAAGAGGTGTGTTTTCTGTTGTCCTTTGTGGAAGCTTGAATTGTTTACTGCGTGCGTTTTTCGAGTGAGTTTGAGACTTAGTGTCTGTTGTTTTTCTAGTGTACTGTGATCCTGCAGCTACCATTTCTCAGTAAAGTATTTATGTTTATCCTTAATCACTGATTCCTCATCTGGTCTCTTCTCTGCACCTGGGTCCAACCTCACCATGTCACAACTTTGGGTATGGGGGAGGGTCGCTGTTTTCATTTCAGAGATCCGATTTTTGTCCAGGCATTCTGAATTATAAATAATGTACAGTCCCTAATTAAAACATTATATTTTGTCCTTATAACTTTACATGAACTGTAGGTTGTACATTTTGACATTATTTTGCAGAATTTTGTATCACATTGGCCAGCAAGCACACGCTCTTTGATATCTAGGTGTATTACTGCGTTTGGTAACAAGGCATTGCTGTAGCGTTAGTACTGGTAAAAACAGTAATTTACTGACTGAGCAATACACTGAGGGGCACGGACTCTACAAGGTGTAAAAAGCATTCCACAGGGATGCTGGCCAATGTTGACTCCAATGCTTCCCACAGTTGTGTCAAGTTGGTTGGATGTCCTTTGAGTGGTGGACCATTCTTTATACACGTGTGAAAAACCCAGAAGCGTTATAGTTCTTGACACACTCAAACCGGTGCGCATAGTACCTACTATCATACCCCGTTCAAAGGCACTTAAATCTTTTGTCTTGCCCATTCACCCTCTGAATGGCACACATATAAACTCAGCAAAAAAAGAAACGTCCCTTTTCCAGGACCCTGTATTTCAAAGATATTTCGTAAAAATCCAAATAACTTCACAGATCTTCATTGTAAAGGGTTTAAACACTGTTTCCCATTCTTGTTCAATGATAAACAATTAATGAACATGCACCTGTGGAACAGTCATTAAGACACTAACAGCTTACAGACGGTAGGCAATTAAGGTCACAGTTATGACTGTGAAATGACCCTCCAGCATGACAATGCCACCAGCCATATTGCTCGTTCTGTGCGTGATTTCCTACAAGACAGGAATGTCAGAGTTCTGCCATGGCCAGTGAAGAACCTGGAAACGCTCCCTAAAAACTTCAGCGAGCAGGCCTTTCTGATCGACCTGGCCCGGGTATCCTGGAAGGATTTTGACCTCATCCCGTCAGTAGAGGATGCCTGGTCATTCTTTAAAAGTGCCTTCCTCACCATCTTAAATAAGCATTTTCAGTAGAACCAGGAACAGATATATCCCTTGGTTCTCTCCAGACCTGACTGCCCTTGACCAGCGCAAAAACATCCTGTGGTGTTCTGCATTAGCATCGAATAGCCCCCATGACATGCAACTTTCAGGGAAGTTAGGAACAAATATACACAGGCAGTTAGGAAAGCTAAGGCTAGCTTTTTCAAGCAGAAATTTGCATCCTGTAGCACAAACTCAAAAGAGTTCTGGGACACTGTAAAGTCCATGGAGAATAAGAGCACCTCCTCCCAGCTGCCCACTGCACTGAGGCTAGGAAACACTGTCATCACCAATAAATCAACTATAATTGAGAATTTCAATAAGCATTTTTCTATGGCTGGCCATGCTTTCCACCTGGCTACCCCTACCCCGATCAACAGCCCTGCACTCCCCCACTTCTCCTTCTCCTTCACCCAAATCCAGATAGCTGATGTTCTGAAAGAGCTGCAAAATCTGGACCCCTACAAATCAGCCGGGCTAGACAATCTGGACCCTCTCTTTCTAAAATGATCTGCCAAAATTGTTGCAACCCCTATCACTAACAGAGAAATCATAATGAGTAAATGGGACACACCTGAGTGTCATTAATGTCTCAAGGAATGTCTCTACCGCCCTCTGGTGACAGGTGGAACCATGACACAAAATTCAAAATATGAATTCAAACTTTGTGGATAGCAGAGAACATGCCTTCTGTTTACCCTCACTCATAGGACAGACCAGACCAGAGCCTTAGATATGCAGTTTTAGAAGCTGTTCTCCGTTTTGTAAGCATTACATGGCAAAGTAGACAGAAGGTTATGGATTTGTAGACCACCATGTACAAGGGTAGAGATGAAAAGGTCTCCGTTTATAATAAAAGTACTGCATGAATCTATCATCTTATTTGTGGTCCGAGGGAGAAAAAAACTTTTAGAAACATATTTCATGGAATTCTACATCATTTGACTTGACTGGAGACAAGTAGAATATATTTTAATACCATAACAGACCATGACAATGAATGAACACATGCTGCAGCACCGGAGATGTATTGATTGCTATACAGGCTATTGTTAAAAAAGAGGATAGTCTAAGTTTGGAACAGTGTTAAAGTTGTCTATCAACTGTAAAGATGTAGCGCAATAGAACCAGTTCCAATTGAAGTATCTAATCATCAATGAATACGAGGAAAAATACCTTCGTTTTTTTAACACAACGGACGCATTTTCATTTGGGAAGCTATCATTTTCAAATTTATTCTATTTTATTCCATGGTATTGTTGTGACAAAATATATTTGTGTTGACTGTGATTAGGGCATGGGAATATAAGAGCATCTGCAAGGCTAAATTTACAATCTAGGCATGAATTGGTCACTGCATGATCCTCAAACCAAAGACTGGCCAAACTTGTGTTTCTAAAAGTGAATTCAAAAGGCACTGCATAGCCTAATAAGGCATTTTTTCGTTTGATTGTAAGGAATGTTTTTACATAAAATTGTATACAGTCTAAATGCGAAAGGTATAGGCCTGTTGTTGAAGTGCTGTTGTTGAAATGCTGAGCGCTCCTGCCAGCCTGTTGCGTGTCACAAATGCGTCACAATTTATTTCTTAAATGACAGGCTATAGCCTTGAAATACTACTACTAATAATAATATAGCTTAAATAATTCATTTTCATTCCTTCTTTGGCTATCTGACTTTCTCCTGATTGATTTAGAGTTGGTATGTTGTTTTAATAGCCTGTTGAAATGTTGAACATCAATTGATAGTGACAGAATTACACATTACTTTTTTTCACCTCTGCTATAGAAGGTTGTGGCAGAGCCTCTGCATTTCATATAGACAAACCAAAGATATCCCATGTGTCAGTCACGTCTTTCCCAGGCATTATACAGCTTTTTTCTAACAGACTAAAGTGTCATTATAGATCGCTTTATATAATCAGGCCCATTTAATACAAATATTATAGCAAACAAGGCATAGGCTTGTGTTTTTAGACATTTTCTTTAACAAAAGCCACAATAACCTCACATACACCCTCAATTCGAGGCCTGGTTTTAACTTAACACACCAAGCCCTTCACTGACACTGAGAAATTTAAGGAGGGCATGACTGAAGGAATTGGTTGACAAAATCTATGGATCGTAGACGATAGGCTCTATTTTAACAAACCTAACACAATGATACATTTAAGTGCTGGCTGTAGCGTTATAGGTTCGGGGGGGGGTGTCAGAAATATTTTTGCTATTTTCACAACCAAGAATGATGGACGCAGTGCTGGCGGTAGAGTGAAAGGGCTGGGGTTTGAAGAATAAGATATGGGTGGGTGAAGGCTTGACCCCCTCACTGGCCAATCAAGAATGCTCCATTGCAAAATATGCGGTTGCTCCAAGTTGTGTATTTACAACCTTTTATGATATTGCCTTGGAATCAACTCCAAATCTAATGTTAGCGCGTTTATGGTGTGTTAATCATCTCACAGAAACGAAATAACCAAATGTAGACGTACCCCATCTTTGCTAAATACATTAAGTTAACTTGAACCTGCTTGTACAAGTACAAGTCAGTACAAGTACAAGTCAAAAGTTTGGACACATCTACTCATTCCAGTTTTTTTCTCTCACTATTTTCTACATTGTAGAATAATAGTGAAGACATCAAAACTATGAAATAACACATATGGAATCATGTAGTAACCAAAAAAGTGTTAAACAAATCAAAATGTATTTTATATTTGAGGTTCTTCAAAGTAGCCACCCTTTGCATTGATGACAGCTTTGCACACTCTTGTCACTCTCAACAAGCTTCACCTGGAAGGCTATACCAACAGTCCTGAAGGAGTTCCCACATATGCTGAGCACTTGTTGTTGGCTGCTTTTCCTTCACTCTGCTGTCCAACTCATCCCAAACCATCTCAATTGGGTTGAGGTCGGGTGATTGTGGAGGCCAGGTCATCTGATGCTGTACTCCATCACTCTCCTTCTTGGTCAAATAGGCCTTACACAGCCTGGAGGTGTGTTGGGTCATTGTCCTGTTGAAAAACAAATGATAGTCCCACTAAGCGCAAACCAGATGGGATGGCACATTTCTGCAGGATGCTGTGGTAGCCATGCTGGTCAAGTGTGCCTTGAATTCTAAATAAATCACAGACAGTGTCACCAACAAAGCACCCCCACACCATCACACCTCCACCTCCATGCTTCACGGTGGGAAACACACATGCGGAGATCATCCGTTCACCTACTCTGCGTCTCACAAAGACACGGCTGTTGGAACCAAAAATCGCAAATTTCCACCGGTTTAATGTCCATTGCTCGTGTTTTTTGGGCCCAAACACGTCTCTTATTCGTATTAGTGTCCTTTAGTAGTGGTTTCTTTGCAGCAATTTGGCCATGAAGGCCTGATTCACGCAGTCTCCTCTGAACAGTTGATGTTGAGATATGTCTGTTAGTTGAACTCTGTAAAGCATTTATTTGGGCTGCAATTTCTGAGGCTGGTAACTCTAATGAACTTTTCCTCTACAGCAAAGGTAACTCTGGGTCTTCCTTTCCTGTGGCAGTCCGCATAAAAGCCAGTTTCATCATAGCTCTTGTTTGTTTTTGCAACTGCAGTTGAAGAAACTTGGTTTTTTACCAAATAGGGCTATCTTCAGTATACCACCTCTACCTTGTCACGACACAACTGATTGGCTAAAACACATTAAGAAGGAAAGAAATTCCACAAATGAACTTTTAACAAGGCACACCTGTTAATTGAAATGCATTCCAGGTGACTACCTCTTGAAGCTGGTTGAGAGAATGCCAAGAGTGTGCAAAGCTGTCATCAAGGCAAAGGGTGGCTACTTTGAAGAATCTCCAATATATCAAATATATTTTAATTTTGTTTAACACTTTTTTTTGGTTACTACGTGATTCCATATATGTTGTTTCATAGTTTTGATGTCTTCACTATTATTCTACAATGTAGAAAATAGTCAAAATAAAGAAAACCCCTTGAATGAGTAGGTGTGTCCAAACTTTTGACTGGTACTCAATATTTGTGTTAAAGTATCCGTAAGCTCCTTTTCTGCTGCAGTAGCTTTGGCTTTGACTGGTGCATGTGACGGCGTGTCTGCAGTCCATAGATTCTTTCCAGTGACATGAGTAATCGTGGAGGAGTAATTCATGCCTCATCCTGAAGCGTTGGATTTGTGGAGGAAGGGTGTCCAAGGATTGGTTCCTCAGAAGGGTCAGGAGCGGTTTGTGATTAGTTTGCAGCTGAAAGTGTTGATCAATGAGAAAGTCTCTGAATATTTCACATGCCCATGTCAGCTCCAGAGCTTATTTTTCCACTTGAGTGTATCTCTGCTCAGTCGGTGTGAGAGACCGGGAAGCGTAGGCAACTGGGTCTATTCTTCTGCAGCAGCACTCCTAGTCCGTAGAAAGACGCATCAGCTGACACATTGATCTCTTTGTTTGGGTCGGACAGGGCGCGCACAGGTGTGGATGTCAGCTCCTCCTTCAGCTCTTTGAAGGCTTTAACTTGGTCGCCCCCCCAGGACCAGTGTTTCTTCTTTGAGAGTAGATTTCTGAGAGGCTTCTCCTTTTCTGCTAACTGAGGGATGAACTTTCCCAGTTGGTTCACCATTCCTAGAAAACTTTGCAGCTCGCTGACGTTGGATGGCTCCGCCATCTCCTTGACAGCCTCTGTCTTTGTCGGGTCAGGCTGTACTCCTTTGTCCGAGATAATGTGGCCCAGGAACTTCACTTCCCCTTTGACAGGTCACATTTGTCCATGTTCAGAGCTAAGCCGGCTTTTTCCATCTTCTGCAATGAGGCATGAGGTCTTGCATCATGCGCCTTCTGTGTTTGGCCCGGGACCAACAAATCATCCATGTGACAGACCACAACTTCCAGGCCTTCAGTGACCTCTGTCACCATTCTGTTCTGGAAGTGTTCAGGTGCTGATGGATGCCAAAAAGCAGATGGTTGAAGTAGTAATGTCCAAAAGGTGTGATGAAGGTTGTTAGCTTAACAGACTCCTCGGCTAGCGGGATCTGCAAGAAGCCCATGTTCGGGTCGAGCTTGCTGAAGATCTTCGCCCCGGCTAGTGAGCCAAGGGTCTGTTCGACAGTGGGAAGTATGTATTTGTCTCTACACACTGACTCATTGAGACTGGTGAAATCAACACATATCCTGTCAGAGGAATCCGTTGTAGAGTGAATAGGGTTCTGCGCCGGGTTTCAGCTTGATGGTATATGGGTGTTGTACTGTGCCAAGACCGATGCACAGCTTTGGATAGCTTTCTTTCAGTGTCTGTAAATCAATGCTGTCGAGTCGAGCAACTAGCTCAATCTTTGTGATAGCTGGTCTGCCTAGTAAAGCTGTGTGTAGATCTCTGTTGACATCATACATGACCTCCACTGTCTCCTTTTCTCCCTTTCGTAGAACCACACTTGTGACGCTGACCACGTCCAGCGGCGCTCTTCCTGGTCCTAGCAGAACTTTTGTTGGTTTTTGCAGAGCTGGCTTGCCGGTTACTGCAAAAATGTGATTGAACACATTGTCTGGGATAACAGTCACATCAACAGTCATATATTTTGAATTTCACATTTCTGTCCATCACTTGAATGTCAATCATCCATGGGTCACTTCCTGCTGTCATTGTCCTTGGAAAATGCTATCATCATCTTCTTAAACCATGTTTACGGCTCTTGATAATATACACACACATAGGTAATGTCCCTTTTTCCCACAGGAGTGACACACTACTTCATTAGCTGCACACTATGCTCTTTGTTGTGCAAGGATTTTGCCACAGTTTCGACACTTTGACTACTTTTTGTCATTAGCGTTAGCATTTCCATGGCTAACTTTCTCACGCTGGAATTTCTGTTTCCACTGGCCGCCTTTCTGCATAACTCTATCCACTGAGGATGCCTCTTTTGTTATTTCTGTGTCACCTCGCAAGCAACTTTGCTGCTTTTACACTTCTTCAGTCTCAATGGCTCTCTCTAGCGTGAGATCTTTATCTAGCTACATACTTCTGACAGATGTATGTCTGCTAACCCAACGACAAGCCTGTCTCTAATTAGTTAATTATGCAAAAGACCAGTTGCAGTACTCTGCTAAGGCATATAAGGCTGTGACAAAAATAATCCTCTGTTTCATTTCCCCTCTGTCTCCGCATGTTACAGCGAGCTCTCTCATAGATCATGTTCTTTTTCACAATAAAGAATGCAAAAAATCCATCTCTTATTTGTCCATACTGTTTTTGCTCAAGTTCGTTTAGGTTTAGACCCCTCAAAACGGCATCTGCTTCGTCACATATACAGTGTTTACCTGGTTCTCCTCAGTAGATGTGTGAAGATTATTCGCCTGACGAAAGCTCTTGAACCTCCTAATTCATTTGGTTCATTCTTGAGGTTTAGAAAAATCAAACGGCTCCAGGGGCTGGATGCTAAAAGTAGCACTTGGGCCTGTATGTGCGAGTATCTGTGCCCCTCCCGGTGCACCTTGCACGGGTGGCAGGCCTCTTCCCACTGCTGCCACTGGCTGCTGCGCTTCTCCCGCGACGTCATCCATGCTGATTAGCCTCCTCGATTTTTTTTACCCAAAACCTTTCAACCCAGTACTGTAATTTAAACTCTGTTAGTAAATACACTCGTTCTATCCAACTTCTGACACCATGTTGTGCAATCAATCTTGTCTGTACGTGAGTAAAATAACTACTCACGGTGAATCTTTATGAAGGCATATTTATTGCTGACGTGATGTTGCTTCACATTACAAGTCACGAGAGAGAAATGCTCTGATGAACCCCTACATTCCCACAGGCCATGATTAGCATATTGCCAATCAGGATGCAATATGCAAATAACACCACAGATACGTGAGCTGAGTGTAATGTGTTGTCCATGAGAGACTTGACAACCCTGAAAGTGAAAGGAAGTGGCAATTCCATGCAAAATTCCAACTGCAAGCTAGTGATGTATTCAGACCACCAGTAGGAGGCAAAAGGCAAGAAAACACTCAAGTGTCAATACAAAGGTAAAGTGGTTGAACTGGAGTTTCAAGTGATAGAACAAGACGCACCAGCAACATTTGGATTATCAGCTTGTCTGCAAATGGGCTTAATACAGAGAATATTCAAGCTTGAACAAAAGACAGAGACTAACATTTTGAGTGAATAGGAAGATTTATTCACGACTTGGATGTGTTCCAGGAGTTCATTACATACAAATAGACCTAGAAGTCACACCAGTGGTTCACTCACCCGGAAAAGTGAAAAACTGAACCGCATGGCAAACATGGATGTTGTCGTCAAGCAAACTGAGCCTATTGAAGGGGTAGACAGCTTGGTGACAATCAAAATACGGGTATGCATGGACCCACAGGATCTAAACACAAAGCCATCAAGAGAGAACATTGTAATTTTCGTACCATTGAAGAGGTAGTTGCTGAAATGCCTAACGCCAAGGTATTTTCATTAAAACCAAGGATTCTGGCAAATCCACTGTTAGGGAGGTATTCATTCAAGTGACTGCGGTTTGGAATTGCGTCTGCTCCAGAGGTTTTTCAGAGGTGCCTCGCCCAGCATTTGGAATGTCTGGAAGGTGTCATAAACATCATGGATGACATTCGTCTGGGGTGATGACACAGAGCAGCACGACCGGAGACTGAGAAGCATCAACTTGAAACTGAATAAGGACAAGTGCAAAATCAGAATTACATAAATTCGATACATTGGACATGTGTTAAGCAAACAAGGCCTGAAACCAGACTCCCAAAAGGTCAGAGCAATACAAGAAATGCCAGAGCCAGAGGACAAAGTAGCGGTTCAGAGGTTCATGGGAAAGTTGCAGTATCTCGCAAAGTTAATCTTAAATCTCTCAGATGTCAGCACACCACTGAAACAACTGCTGGAAGGAGACGTTCAGTGGCACTGGGAGTCTTCACAGTAACAGAGCTTCAAAAGCTTGAAATCACTCATCAGCAATGCGCCAGTGTTAAAGTACTATGATGTGAAAAAATCTGTGACCCTATCTCAGGATGCAAGCTCAGAAGGCTTGGGAGCTGTGATCCTGCATGGTGGTCAGCCAATCGCATATGGGTCAAGATCCCTCAGACTGTCAAGAGATATGCTCAAATTGAAAAAGAGCTACTGGCAATAGTGTATGGCTGAGAGAAGTTTCATCAATACCTGTATGGAGAACAGATCCAGGTGGATCACCAGCCAGACTACAGAGAATGCTGATGAGACTACAGAGATACAGTCTCCATGTGACATAAACCAGGAAAGGAGATGTACATCACTGATGCGCTGAGATGAGCGTACCTGAAGGAACAGAGAGAGAAATTGCTAGATGTAAACTACATCGCTCATCAACTTCCTGTTTCAGAAGAAATACTGCAGCAATTCAAAACAGCAACAGCAGAAGACGAAGAGTTAAGACCAGTCACAGAAACAGTAAAAAAAAGGATGGCGAGACATAAGAGGAAACATTGCAAAGAAAATTCCGCACTATTGGACCTTCAGAGAGGACTTGATGGACTGCTGTTTAAAAGTTCAAAACTTGTCATTCATCAGAAAATGAGAGAATAAATTCTGGAAAAAGTCCATGAAGCATACAGGGGAATCGTAAAATGTAAGAATCAAGCAAGAGATGTTCTGTTCTGGCAAGGCATGGCTAAACAGATTTGAAGATGTTGTAACAAACTGTGCAGTCTGCAACACAAACAAAAACAATACCAAAGAGCCTCATCCATGTCTCATCCAGTCCCAGAGAGAGCTTGGGCCAAAGTTCGAGTGGACCTCTTCCATTACAATGACACAGAATATCTACTCAAAATACCCAAGCTCAGTGGAACAACAAGAAAACACATCATTATAGCACTAAAGTTAATCTTCGAAAGTACCTGACGTTTTGTGCTCCAATAATGGAAGAGTTGGTGAGTCAAGAAATGTCAGAGTTCTCTACCAGCTGGGATTTCAAACATGTCACGTCGAGCCCTAGATTTCCACAGTCAAACGGCCAAGCTGAGAGAGAAGTTCAGACTGTGAAGAGCCTGTTGAGAAAAGTAAAAGACAGCTTACATCCTTACATAGCTCTCATTGAGTACAGAAACACACCCCTGGATGGAGTAGGTATCTCACCAGCACAACTATTAATGGGAAGAAGGCTGAAGAGAAAGATTCCAACATCAAAGAGATCAGCATTTCAGGAGCCGTCTCACAAGCAGACAGAGACAAAACACATTTTTTAGTCTTAACTACACTCCAAACCAAATGGCTACTCTAATAAAAGAAATGACATGTCAACATCAGAAGTATAAGGAGAAACAAATAGGAGCTGATGCAACTTCTTCTAGAAAAGCAAATTAGCATTGCCTCTATCAACGAATCCTTTCTAAGTACTAATACAAGATTCCGCATTCCTGGCTATAACATTCTCAGAAAGGATCGACCAGAGGGATGCAGAGGTAGTGTGGCACTTCTTTTAGAGGAAGGAATTGAGTACTCTGAAGCTGTTTTTAACCTCACCAAAGAAGAACTTAACAAAAACGAGTACACTGCAGTAAAAATACCCTTAAATGCACATACAACTCTTCTGATAGCCACTTTATACTGTCCACCCACAACAACACCCTCTGAAAAATTGATTACTGCCCTTGCAGACCACAATGGCGATACCATCATAATGGGAGATTTTAATACCAAACACATTGATTTTAACTGCAATACTACAAATCCCTCGGGAAGGGTATTAAGGGATATCCTTGACAACAAACATGGCCATCCTCAACACCGATGAGCCAACACACATACATTCTTGCACCTCCACGGCAGACATTCTTGATCTTGTCCTCTGTTCCCCGGACTTGTCCGCTAACCTACTTAGCTTCTCGTTAGTCATGGCGTGGGAAGTGACCACCTTCCTGTCCTTGCCTCCTTTTCTCTCCAACTTCAACCGGCAAAACAAAGGTACAACTACAAAAAAGCAAACTGGGAAAAATACAGAAAATGCATTACACACAAGATAAGAAATATTGCAGTAACAATACAGAACACCAAGGATTTGGACCAGGTGGCTGAGAGAATCGGGAGTGTCCTCATCCAGGCCCGGGAAGAGACTATTTCACTTACCACCATCAGACCACCACAACGACAACTCCCACCACATATCCTCAGTCTCATCAAGCAGAAGAGAAAGGTCTCGATAGATTTTATTAGAACAAGAGCACCAAACCTGAAAACAGAAGTTAATCAGTTACAGAATCATATCAGATACCAACTCACCCTCCACAAACAGCAACAGTGGACTGCCTTTTATCACCAACTAAATACAGACACTAACCCTCGGAACTTCTGGCAAATTTTTTTTTAACAATTAATGGAGACTAAATTAATAATATCATACCTGTGCTAAAGTCTCAAGACCAACTCATCAAAGACAACAAAACAGAAGCTATGTTGTTTAGGAACCACCGACAAAATGTTAATTCTTGTCCCAATGACCTTCTCTTTGACAAAGACTGGAAAAACATTGTCGACAGAGAAATACAGAAAACAATATATACAGTTGAAGTCGGAAGTTTACATACACTTAGGTTGGAGTCACTGAAACTCGTTTTTCAACCACTCAACAAATTTCTTGTTAACAAACTATAGTTTTGTCAAGTCGGATAGGACATCTACTTTGTGCATGACACAAGTAGTCATTCCAACAATTGTTTACAGACAGATTATTTCACTTATAATTCACTGTATCACAATTTCAGTGGGTCAGAAGTTTACATACACTAAGTTGACTGTGCCTTTTGACAGCTTGGAAAATTCCAGAAAATGATGTCATGGCTTTAGAAGATTCTGATAGGCTAATTGACATCATTTGAGTCAATTGGAGGGGTACCTGTGGATGTATTTCAAGGCCTACCTTCAAACTCACTGCCTCTTTGCTTGACATCATGGGAAAATCAAAAGAAATCAGCAAAGACCTCAGGATTTTTTTTTTGCAGACTACCACAAATCTGGTTCATCCTTGGGAGCAATTGCTAAACGCCTGAAGGTACCATGTTCATCTGCACAAACAACAGTACGCAAGTATAAACACCATGGGACCACGCAGACGTCATACCGCTCAGGAAGGAGACGCGTTCTGTCTCATAGAGATGAACGTACTTTGGTGCAAAAAGTCCAAATCAATCTCAGAACAAGAGCAAAGGACCTTGTGAAGATGCTGGAGGAAACAGGTACAAAAGTATCTCTATCCACAGTAAAACGAGTCCTATATTGACATAACCTGAAAGGCTGGTCAGCAAGGAAGAAGCCACTGCTCCAAAACCGCCATAAAAAAGCCAGACTACGGTTTGCAACTGCACATGGGGACAAAGATTGTACTTCTTGGAGAAATGTCCTCTGTTCCTGTGAAACAAAAATAGAACTGTTTGGTCATAATGACCATCATTATGTTTGGAGGAAAAAGGGGGAGCTTGCAAGCCGAAGAAAACCATCACAACTGTGAAGCACGGGGGTGGCAGCATCATGTTGTGGGGGTGCTTTGCTGCAGGAGGGACTGGTGCACTGCACAAAATAGATGGCATCATGAGGTAGGAAAATGATGTGGATATATTGAAGCAACATCTCAAGACCATCAGTCAGGAAGTTAAAGCTTGGTCGCAAATGGGTCTTCCAAATGGACAATGACCCCAAGCATACTTCCAAAGTTGTGGCAAAATGGCTTAAGGACAACAAAGTTAAGGTATTGGAGTGGCCATCACAAAGCCCTGACCTTAATCCCATATAAAATGTGTGGGCAGAACTGAAAAAGCATGTGCGAACAAGGAGGCCTACAAACCTGACTCAGTTACACCAGCTCTATCAGGAGGAATGGGCCAAAATTCACCCAACTTATTGTGGAAGGCTATCCGAAACGTTTGACCCATGTTAAACAATTTAAAAAGGCAACGCTACCAAATACTAATTGAGTGTATGTACACTTCTGACCCACTGGGAATGTGATGAAATAAATAAAAGCTGAAATAAATCATTCTCTCTACTATTATTCTGACATTTCACATTGTTAAAATAAAATGGTGAGCGAGTTTATTAGCAAGTACATAAAATAACTGCCCTAAGACAGGACATTTTTACCAGGATTAAATGTCAGGAATTGTGAAAAACTGAGTTTTAAAATATTTTGCTAAGGTGTATGTAAACTTTGTGTGTTGTGTAGTGGCTTTGCTGGCATGCATTCTACATTTTTATGTTTGCCCCATCAAGATTTACATGCTAAAATTGCCACTGGTGGCAAGGAATATGAACTAACAATTTATAGAGCAAACAACGCAATTATCACAACACATGGGTTGTAATATGGATCTTTTTTCCTGGTTACCCAAACACCACTACTCAAATCAAATCAAATGTATTTGTCACATACACATGGTTAGCAGATGTTAATGCGAGCGTAGCGAAATGCTTGTGCTTCTAGTTCTGACCATGCAGTAATATCTAACAAGTAATCTAACCTAACAATTTCCCAACAAGTGTAAAGGAATGAATAAGAATATGTACATAAAAATATATGAATGAGCGATGGCCGAACGGCATAGGCAAGATGCAGTAGATGGTATAGAGTACAGTATATACATATGAGATGAGTAATGTAGGGTATGTAAACATTATATAAAGTGGCATTGCTTAAAGTGGCTAGTGATACATTTATTACATCAATTTATTCATTATTAAAGTGGCTAGAGATGAGTCAGTATGTTGGCAGCAGCCACTCACTGTTAGTGATGGCTGTGTAACAGTCTGATGGCTTTGAGATAGAAGCTGTTTTTCAGTCTCTCGGTCCCAGCTTTGATGCACCTGTACTGACCTTGCCTTCTGGATGATAGCGGGGTAAACAGGCAGTGGCTCGGGTGGTTGTTGTCCTTGATGATCTTTTTGGCCTTCTTGTGACATCGGGTGGTGTAGGTGTCCTGGAGGGCAGGTAGTTTGCCCCCGGTGATGCGTTGTGTAGACCTCACTAACCTCTGGAGAGCCTTACGGTTTTGGGCAGAGCAGTTTCCGTACCAGGCGGGGATACAGCACGACAGGATGCTCTCGATTGTGCATCTGTCCACCCGCTGCTGCGCCTTCTTCACCACGCTGTCTGTGTGGGTGGACCATTTTAGTTTGTCCGTGATGTGTACGCCGAGGAACTTAAAACTTTGCACCTTCTCCACTACTGTCCCGTCGATGTGGATAGGGGGCTGCTCCCTCTGCTGTTTCCTGAAGTCCACGATCATCTCCTTTGTTTTGTTGACATTGAGTGTGAGGTTATTTTCCTGACACCACACTCCGAGGGCCCTCACCTGCTCCCTGTAGGCCGTCTCGTCGTTGTTGGTAATCAAGCCTACCACTGTAGTGTCGTCTGCAAACTTGATGATTGAGTTGGAGGCGTGCATGGCCACGCAGTCATGGGTGAACAGGGAGTACAGGAGAGGGCTGAGAACGCACCCTTGAGGGGCCTCAGTGTTGAGGATCAGCGGGGTGGAGATGTTGTTTCCTACCCTCACCACCTGGGGGCGGCCCGTCAGGAAGCCCAGGCCCCAGATGCACAGGGCGGGGTCGAGACCCAGGGTCTCGAGCTTAATGACGAGTTTGGAGGGTACTATGGTGTTAAGTGCTGAGCTGTAATCGATGAACAGCATTCTTACATAGGTATTCCTCTGAGTTAGGGCAGTGTGCAGATGAGGTTAGGGCAGTGTGCAGTGTGATTGCGATTGCGTCGTCTTTGGATCTATTGGGGTGGTAAGCAAATTGGAGTGGGTCTAGGGTGTCAGGTAGGGTGGAGGTGATATTGTCCTTGACTAGTCTCTCAAAGCACTTCATGATGACAGAAGTAAGTGCTAAGGGGCAATAGTTATTTAGCTCAGTTACCTTCGCTTTTTTTGGAACAGGAACAACGGTGGCCCTTTTGCAGCATGTGGGAACAGCAGACTGGGAAAAGGATTGATTGAATATGTCCGTAAACACACCAGCCAGCTGGTCTGCGCAAGCTCTGAGGACGCGGCTGGGGATGCCGTCTAGGCCGGCAGCCTTGCGAGGGTTAACACGTTGAAATGTTTTACTCACGTTGGCTGCAGTGAAGGAGAACCCGCAGGTTTTGGTAGCGGGCCGTGTCAGTGGCACTGTATTGTCCTCAAAGCGAGCAAAGAAGTTATTTCGTTTGTCTGAGAGAAAGACATCGTGGTCCGAGACATGGCTGGTTTTCCTTTTGTAGTCCTTGATTGACTATAGACCCTACCACATACCTCTCGTGTCTGAGCCGTTGAATTGCAACTGTACTTTGTCTCTATACTGACGCTTAGCTTGTTTGATTGCCTTGCGGAGGGATTAGCGACACTGTTTGTATTCGGTCATGTTTCCGGTCACCTTGCCCTGATTAAAAGCAGTTGTTCACGCTTTCAGTTCTGCACAAATGCTGCCATCAATCCACGGTTTCTGGTTGGGGAATTGTTATGTAATTTAGTAATTCATGTTCATAAATTGCAATTATCTTTTTAGGTCTGAACCCCAGAGGTTGTAAAGTTCTGGTTTAAATGAAACCGACAGAATTCCCATCTCACAATTAGTCAGATACAATTTTATTGGCGAGAGCTCTCCAGTGCATATACAAAAACATTCCTTTTATACTTTGCTCTTAACCTACACACATACATACACACTAATATATGGGATTTTCCCCTGGAGTCTCACCACAGTTTATTACCACTCAGCTGACAGTTCCAGTCCCCCCCAGATACGGGAAACCTGGAGGGGCTCTCCCTGTCTTATCTTATCTCCCCAGAGTTTTCGCTGGGTTGGTTCAAACATCGGTCAAGGAGTCTCTTTGCTTTCTTTCGGCACACACATACATTCCTTTCTTCCCCAATGGTTATCATTTTGAATTACCCCTTGTCCATGCTACATAACCTCTAATCCTAATGGTTATGTTTCCGGGTAGAATTATTTAATAATTTATCTTAAACCTTGATAAAATATTTTAACAGGAATGTTTTTAATAGACGCTGTGGGGACAACATCCCCGATGCACTTGCTAATAAACTCGCTCACCGAATCAGCATATTCATCAATGTTATTGTCCGACGCTATGCGGAACATTTCCCAGTCCAAGTGATCGAAGCAATCTTGAAGCGTGGAATCCGATTGGTCAGACCAGCGTTGAACAGACCTGAGCACGAGCGTTTTCTGTTTTAGTTTCTGTCTGTAGGCTGGGAGCAACAAAATGGAGTCGTGGTCAGATTTTCCGAAAGGAGGGCGGGGGAGGGCTTTATATGCGTCGCGGAAGTTAGAATAACAATGATCGAGGGTTTTGCCAACCCGGGTCATGCATTCGATATAATGATACAATTTAGGGAGCCTTGTTTTCAGATTAGCCTTGTTAAAATCCCCAGCTACAATAAATGCAGCCTCAGGATATGTGGTTTCCAGTTTACATAGAGTCAAATGAAGTTCTTTCAGGGCCGTCGATGTGTCTGCTTGGGGGCGATATACACGACTGTGATTATGATCGAAGAGAATTCTCTTGGTAGATATTGTGGTCGGCATTTGATTGTAAGGAATTCTAGGTCAGGTGAACAGAAGGACTTGAGGTCCTGTATGTTGTTATGATCACACCAAGTCTCGTTAATCATAAGGTATACACCCCCGCCCTTCTTCTTACCAGAGAGATGTTTGTTTCTGTTGGCGCGATGCGTGAAGAAGCCAGGTGGCTGTACCGACTCTGATGACGTATCCCAAGTGAGCCATGAAACGTATTGCGTTTACAATAATTTTTATTGTAACCCTGGACAAGCACACCAGATTCAACTTGTCAACTAATCATCAAGCCCTCAATGAGTTGAATGAGGCATGTTTGTCAAGGTCTACAATGAGACTATGTGCTGTTGGGGGTACTCGAGGATCAGGGCTAGGAGACACTTCCCAAGAAAGATGCCAGTGTTCCTGAGTTGGATGACCGTTCAAAAGGTTTTTCCCAGTAGGAGCTCATGTTTTCCCGAGTTCCCAGTTGTCTTGAACGCGCTGAAGTCAGAAGTCAGAGATTTCCGAGTTCCCAGTTGTCTTCAGTTAGGCAATAACTTTTAAGCTACTCCAGGAAGTGACGTTGCAGGCTAGCTCAGTGCTGCCTCCTCTCATTGAGCAACTCAAATTGAAGGCCGACCGGGGTACTGCAGACTTCCATTAACAACAAAATTATTTTTATAATTTCTGTGTGAGATTTTAAAATAATCTGGTGTATTAGAAGAGGTCGGCTTTGAACTTCCGTGTCATGCACATTTTTTCACTTGAGAAATACTGCACCTAACATGTTAGTTAGATGTAAAATTGTGCGACTTAGATCTCCTTGGCAAAACCATCCAAATTAATGACAGTTTTCTTTAGTTAATTTAGATTAATTCTGACTATTGTCAGGCAGTATACTGGCTACGTCATCTCAAGATGAACACATAGGCACTTCCTCAAAACAGTCCGAATGAATCTAACAGAACTCAAGAAATATTAATATTGACGTTTTTGCCGAGGAGATTTTAGTCGTGCAAACTTGAATGCCTCATCTCCGACTCAGCCTCCCGAAAAAAACTTATCCCAAGCGGGTGTGACACCTACTGGCGCTGCTGCACTGCTGATCCCACCTGATGATCTGTTCCCCGTCTGCCCTGGCCTGTCTCCCCCTGTCTTGCACAAGTACAACCACCACACTTCCCCCCTCTCTCACGAGCTTTCGCTTGCCTCCAGCTTACACGCACATATACACACACGGTGTGCATGGACACACACACGGTGTGCATGGACACACTGATCTGAATTTTAGATAGGCTAATTAACTTGTGAAGCTTATTATGTGAGCTTCCTCAGAAACTCTTTAATTAACTAGTATACAGTAGGTGTACTATTTATTTATTTTATCTCAAACTTTTATAGCCTACAGGACTCATTTTTTTATATATTTTTATTTATTTAACCTTTATTTAACCAGGTAGGCTAGTTGAGAACAAGTTCTAATTTGCAACTGCGACCTGGCCAAGATAAAGCATAGCAGTGTGAACAGACAACAACACAGAGTTACACATGGAGTAAACAATAAACAAGTCAATAACATGGTAGAAAAAAAGAGAGCTACTCTCTCAAGTTATCTTGTTGGGGCAAGTGACTCTTTGAACTTACAATGGCTAGCCCCAAGTCGTTTTATTTTTTTCTTGTGCTTTATGCTATTTTCCCCATGACTCTTGCGTGCTTTGTTGTCTATGAACTTACTCATTTACCCAACCGTGGGACAGAATATGTTTGTCCCCACACTCGGGACTCTGACCCTCTATTGGTTACACGGACTATTGGCCTCCCATCCTATTCTAACCACCTTTCGCTGGCTTTGTATTCATATTACCTGAGGAAATTGCTGTACAATATGATCTGGTTACCACCTGATGCACATTCAAATGTCATATAAAATCAACACTGCAGAGCTCTCCCTGTCCTCTGCCGTGCCCTGAAATATTACTGCTGATGACATCTGGAAATGTGTACATACACCCTGGCCCATTTCTGTTACTAGCCCCAATTATGACTTGTGCTCTGATTTCTGCTTCACTGATTTCTGCTCTCGTAAAAGCCTTCGTAAAAGCCTCTCGTAAAAGTTTTCTTTACATTAACACGAGAAGCTTATTACCTAAAATGGATCAATTTAAAGTGTGGATTCACAGCTCCAATCCAGATGTGTTGGTCATTACTGAGACATGGTTAAAAAATAGTGTTTTGAACACTGATTTTAACCTTTCTGGTTATAACCTTTTTCAGCAAGACAGATGTTCCAAACGTGGGGGAGTGGCAATCTTTACCAAGGATCACCTTCAGTGCTCGGTTGTCTCTACCAAGTCTGTCCCCAAACAATTTGATTTGCTGGTTTTAAGCATTAAGCTTTCAAATTTCGCTTTGTTGACTGTTGCTGGGTGTTATCATCCACCATCAGCACCGGCCTGTACCCTACCTGCCCTAAGCTCTCTCCTGGCCCCTTACACTAAGTCTGAATTTGTGACAGTGATCACTGTTTTACAGCCTGTGTTCGTAATGGCTGCTCAGTTAATTAAACGACCTGTCCTGATTTGTCATAGACGCTTGCTAATAAACTTTAATGAGCAAGCCTTCCTTCATGACCTGGCCTGTGTAAATTGGTATAGAATCAGCTTGATCCCCTCTGTCGAAGACGCTTGGACCTTTTATTTTCAGTGGTATTGTTAACAAACACACCCCCATAAATAAAATTAAAATTAAAAACAGGTTCAGCCCCTGGTTCAACCTTGATCTGGCAGAGTTATTCCACCTCAAGAATTCCATTTGGCGAAAGGCTCGGCACACGCATACTCAGGCTGACTGGCTCTCCTTCAGGCAAATGAGAAATAAGTGCACTCAGGCTATCCGGAGGGCCAAAGTTAGTTACTTTAAGGAGCACTTCTCTCTCTCTGTGGGTCTAACCCCAAGAAGTTCTGGAAAACGGTTAAAGACCTGGAGATTAAACCCTCTCCTCACAGCTGCCCATGTCCCTTAATGTTGGTGATGTGGTTGTTACTGACAAGAAACACATTTTTTTATTTTTTTAACCGTTATTTTACCAGGTAAGTTGACTGAGAACACATTCTCATTTGCAGCAACGACCTGGGGAATAGTTACAGGGGAGAGGAGGGGGATGAATGAGCCAATTGAGGGCCAGATTGGGAATTTAGCCAGGACACCGGGGTTAACACCCCTACTCTTACGATAAGTGCCATGGGATCTTTAATGACCTCAGAGAGTCAGGACACCCGTTTAACGTCCCATCCGAAAGACGGCACCCTACACAGAGCAGTGTCCCCAATCACTGCCCTGGGGCATTGGGATCTTTGTTTAGACCAGAGGAAAGAGTGCCTCCTACTGGCCCTCACACACCACTTCCAGCAGCACCTGGTCTCCCATCCAGGGACTGACCAGGACCAACCCTGCTTAGCTTCAGAAGCAAGCCAGCAGTGGTATGCAGGGTGGTATGGCTGAACTCCTTAATCACCACTTCATTAAGCCAGGATTCCTATTTGGCTCAACCATGCCTCCTTGCCCGTCCAACATTTCCACATCTCCCAGCCCTTCTAATGCGACTAGCCCGGATGCTCCTCCCTCTTTTCCCCCTGTCCCACTACAAAGTTTCTCTCTGCAGGCGGTCACTGAGTCCGAGATGCTAAAGAAGCTCCTAAAACTTGACCCCCAAAAAACAGCTGGGTCAGAAGGTTTAGATCCTTTCTTCTTTAAGGTTGCTGCCCCTATCATCACCAAGCTTGTCTCTGACCTTTTTAACCTGTCTCTCCTTTCTGGGGAGGTTCCCATTGCTTGGAAGGCAGCCACAGTGCGTCCCTTATTTAAAGGGGAGATCAAGCTGATCCTAACTGTTATACGGCAATTTATATTTTGCCCTGTTTATCAAAAGTGTTGGAAAAACTTGGCAATAATCAACTGACTGGCTTTCTTAATGTCTATAGTATTCTCTCTGGTATGCAATCTGGTTTCCGCTCAGGTTATGGATGTGTCACTGCAACCTTGAAGGTCCTAAATGATGACACCATTGCCCTTGATTCTAAGCAATATTGTGCTGCTATTTTTGTTGACTTGGCCAATGCTTTTGATACGGTAGACCATTCCATTCTTGTGGGCCGGCTAAGGAGTATTGGTGTCTCTGAGGGGTCTTTGGCCTGGTTTGCTAACTACCTCTCTCAAAGAGTGCAGGGTATAAAGTCAGAACATCTGCTGTCTCAGCCACTGCCCGTCACCAAGAGAGTACACCAAGGCTCGATCCTTGGTCCCATGCTCTTCTCAATTTACATCAACAACATAGCTCAGGCAGTAGGAAGCTCTCTCATACATTTATATGCAGATGATACAGTCTTGTACTCAACTTACCCCTCCTTGGATTTTGTGTTAAACTCTCTAAAACAAAGCTTTCTTAGTGTCCTACAAGCTTTCTCTGCCCTTAACATTGTTCTGAACAACTCCAAAACTAAGGTCACGTGGTTCGGAAAGAAAAATGCCCCTCTTCACACCGGTGTGATTACTACCTCTGAGGGTTTAGAGCTTGAGGTAGCCACCTCATACAAGTACTTGGGAGTATGGCTAGATGGTACACTGTCCTTCTCTCAGCACATGTCCAAGCTGCAGGCTAAGGTTAAATCTGGACTTGGTTTCTTCTATCATAATCGCTCCTCTTTCACCCCAGCTGTCAAACGAACCCTTATTCAGATGACCATCCTACCCATGCTAGATTACGGAGACTTAATTTATAGATCGACAGGTAAGGGTGCTCTAGAGCGTTGAGGTGTTCTTTACCATTCAGCCATCAGATCTGCCACCCTTGCTCCTTACAGGACACATCACTGCACTATATACTCCTCTGTAAACTGGTCATCTCTGTATACCAGTCGCAACCCCCACTGGTTGATGCTTATTTATAAAACCCTCTTTGGCCTCACTCCCCACTATCTGAGATACCTACTGCAACCCTCATCTTCCACATACAACAACAGTTCTGCCAGTCACATTCTGTTAAAGGTCCCCAAAGCACACACATCCCTGGGTCGCTTTTCTTTTCAGTTCGCTTCAGGTAGAGACTGGAACGAGCTGCAACAAACACTCAAACTGGACAGTTGTATCTCAATCTCTTCATTCAAAGACTCAATCATGGACATTCTTAATGACACTTGTGGCTGCTTCACGTGATGTATTGTTTTCTCTATCTTCTTGCCCTTTGTGCTGTTGTCTGTGCCCAATAATGTTTTTAATATGTTATGTGCTGCTAACATGTTGTGCTACTTCCATGTTGTGTTGTTGTCATGTGTTGCTACCATGCTATGTTGTTATGTGTTGCTGCCATGATGTGATGTTGTCTTCGGTCTCTCTTTGTGTAGTGTTGTGTTGTCTCTCTTGTCATGATGTTTGTTTTGTCCTATATTTGTATTTAATTTATTTTTAATCACAGCCCCCGTCCCCACAGGAGGCCTTTTGGTAGGTCGTCATTAAAAATAAATAAAATAATGTGTGTTTTGTCCAATATATATATATTTTATATTCCCAATCCCCATCCCAAAAGGAGGCCTTTTGGTAGGCTGTCATTGTAAATGAGAATTTGTTTTTTAACTGACTTGCCTTGTTAAATAAAGATAAAAAATAAATACAAATAAATACATGTTCCGGATGGGAGCCTGAGGACGGCTTTACACGTAGCTGATGCAACCGGCCCCTGATCCCTACAGTCCAGTAGGTGGCGGTAATGCACCTTTGAAGTTGGTTGCTAGGAGCCAATAAACATCATAGAAGAAGAAGTCCTCATTGGCGTCGCCCTGTGCTGAAAGGTGTGCTTCATGGCGGTGGCTGTTTCTGCGGTAAATAAATCGAATAGCATTGTTTTTCGATTATATTTTACACCAATGGTCCATCTCTGATGGTTAAAAGGGATTATTGACCATATTTTGCACAGCTCATCGTTGAATGCGTACAGTACAAGCTTGTCCTGCACTCATCCTGTTCCCTTATTCAGTTGGCTAACGTTAGATGGCTAGCTAGTTAGCTTGCTAACCCAGCTTGACACTGGCTCGTTAGTTAGCATAGCCATTACTGGCACTACAAACCCAACCGCTAGTTAGCTTGCTAACGTTACTATCGAGTAAATGTGAATTGAGTACCGTTAGTTAACTAGATAGCAAAGAGCGGGATCTATAGACCTAGCTAACTATGAAGCTAACGTTCGTTCGCTAGGTACTAACCAACGAACTTGCATCTTTCGATAATAGTAGTTAACTAACGTTGGATAATTACTAGTAGTAGCGTCCCTCGCGAAACTGGGTAGGCGCCAGCTAGCTATCCAAGTCGGCTGGATGTAGTTAACTAGCTACCTAACTAGTCAATTAACGTTAGTCAGGTAGCCGAGCCTGACAACGGTCTGTCATAGCTAAGGTTAACTAGTAACGTTAGTAGCTAGGGAGGTCGAACGTTCAGCCTGCTACACACCCTGGCTATTGACGCTCTGATATAGAGCGCCTGGTTAAATTGTGTTTAGGAGCCTTTCTCCGTGGTTAAAGTAGGAAGAACAATGTATTGCATTACTTTGACATATTTCATTATACTACGTTAATGTCCCTATGGTGGACAGGAAGTGTTAGTACATTAGACTGACGTTATCAACACACAAGAACAGGAAATACACATTTTTACTTCCGATTGGTGATGTTAGTATCAAGTTTATAGTCATAACGAGCTCAAAATTCCATTGCTTAAAACAGATCAATAACTTTGGTTTAGTACCAGTGTTTTTGTCATACGCGCCAGGCTGTAGTGGGATTTAACGTAGCTGTCATTTTCAGACCACCGTGGCTAGGGAAGAAATCGGTAGCTCCTTCCGTAAGTCTCTGGCCTCATGAATTCATGGATTTGAGGATTAAACTATCATTCAAAACCTAGAAACTGGTGTAAGGTGGTGATTGGTTGAAATGATCCTGTGAAAACGGTTTCCTTTTCCGTATTGGCCATCATTTTCTCACAGAGATATAAGTTGATAAATGGCTACAACAGGTTGTCGTTTATCAACACACATGTAGTGTGTCCAAGTTCATTGAGGTTTGTCTGTTAGAACATAGCTTCCCAAACTTGGTCCTGGGCACCCTCCCAGATGTCCCCCCCCCCCCCTAGCACTACACAGCTGATTTCAAATGATCAAAGCTTGATGAGTTGGTCATTTAAATCAGCTGTGTAGTGCACTTAGGTTGGGCCCAGGATCGCGTTTGGGAAACGCTGTATTAGAAGAGTGCAAATGGTACATGTCGCTGCGGTTATTGTCCCAGTTCCATTGATTTCAATACAATATCAACGAGAGAGATTCATTTGCACGCACTATTGATTACAGTAGAACAGGGCAAATTAACTTTTTGGTCCACCAGTCACTGTGACAGGTAGATTTTAAAATCTATAAGTCACTCATTTTTTACCAGCCAAAATATACATTTTCCCTGCTCAAATTACACCAACAAAAAATGATGAGCATGCTTTGTAATTTTTCTAAAACAATACATGTATTACTAGTAAGAAGTAATGTGGTATATTGTTTAATTGCATTTTTTGTGATCTGAGTCTTTTAACCAAAATATCACAGATGAGACACAAATGTTTCCCTGCCCCTTTTAGGGTGAAATGTTATTGCGATAACTCGTCATGTTTGTGCCTGTGAGATTGAGTCTGCGTTCTCTTCTCTTTGCGAGCAGTTGAAACTCAACCATAGAAAAACCATCTTGCTTGTGAACAAAACCATGTAAATAGCCAAGAAACACAAGGACAAAAAGTCTCATTTCAGTAGACTTACCTTTCAAGTAAATTAGACCAACTTTTATACCTGTGCGCTGTGCTTCTAAAAATTAAACTTTCTCTCAGCTCTTCACATGCACACAGCCCCCAACCAGGCAGTGTTGCAGCGTGAGGTGGAATAGGTTATATAGGATTCATCGTTCATTGACTTTGTGCGATTCATTTACCAGCTATGAAACAGAATGGAAGAAATACTTTGAAAACAGCTGCTGCAGCATTTATTTGACTATAAATGTGGGGTCATACTTGACTATTTTCATTCACAAATGTGATTGAAATGGTGCCCTGAACATCCGCCAACGTGGCCAGTGAAAGGGACATCTTACCCGCCACTGCCAAAATCTACCTGCATTTGGCTGGTTGCGGGTGTTAATTTTAGGCCCTTCAGTAGAACATGCTAATCAATAACGCTTGGTAAATAATGGTGCGTGTGCAGTTTAGAAGGTACTAATTTAGTGTGAAATGTTCGTAGGGAGTAACATTTATGTATTGGTCTTCAAAATATCACAACTTATTTCAGCATATTGATTATTAATTTGGACATCTAAAACCGGTGTTTTGACACTCGGCCATAAATCAAAAATCCAAAAAGTCAGGAAGCAGCAACAGTATAATTTTCAGTGTATGTTTTAGGAATATAAATGGTTGTTACATTTTATACAGGATTTTACATTATTAGGTCAAAACTACCGAATGAGCTGCAAAATGTGCTAGGATTGATTGATTTCAATGATGTGAGTGAAATTGTGAAAATATGTTTGTCTTAGATACTCGTATGGCAAATTATTTTTGGTGATATCTGGTTTAACATCAAAAATCAATCAAACCAAGTTTTTGGACTCATTCAGCTGTTTTTACATAATTAGGTACAATACCATTTGAAATTAATGTTGGAAGTGAAATTTCTATTCCTGTTGACAAGACATTTTGATAAATAGCCCAATGACAAATTGCAATTTTAATGTGTCAATTAATAACCAATATGCAGAAACACTTTGTCATATATTGAAAAGTGAAAATGTACTATCTACACGTGTAACAATAGTAATCATATTACTTGTATTTTTTTTAAACGAGCACCCTATTAACTTCACACATACCAAAAACCCTGTGGATTTGACAAGTGGCAATAAATCACTGATATCGATTAGGGGAGACATCAGGTTGTATGAGTTTAAAAAAAAACATCAAAACTGGATATTTCTTTTACATCACTGGTTAGAGGACAACCTGCAGCAGACAGTCAGCTACATTTTGGAGTGATGCATTTGAATTTTGGGGTTGCCAAAACGGAAAGAGAAATTCAACACTTTTTTTCAATCACACTAGGGCTGGGGGTGATATATGGCAAAAATATATCACGTTATTTAAAAAAATTGGACTGTGGTATTTTTAGTTTTTGAGTAATAAAAGATCTACATTTGCTTTGAGTAGTGAGTGATCCTAGGGTGGCAACACATACATTCTAAGTGATTTCAAGTAGTCTTTCTCCAGTCTGATTGGTTTATACTGTTCAATTCAACTTCAACCAAACCAAATTCCAGCACTTTTATCATTTCTGCATTTGCTGCACTCAATTGCAGTGGTGTAAAAAGTACCCAATTGTCCAACTTGAGTAAAAGTAAAGATATGTTAATAGAAAATGACCCAAGTAAAAGTGAGTCACCCAGTAAAATACTACTTGAGTAAAAGTATTTGGTTTTAAATATACTTAAGTATCAAAAGTAAATGTAAGTATAATTAATTAAAAATGTCTTATATTAAGCAAACCAGATAGCACCATATTTAGTTTTTTTTTAATGGCTAGCCAGGGGCACACTCCAACACTCAGACATAATTTACAAACAAAGTATTTATGTAGTGAGTCCTCCAGATCATAAGCAGTAGATGACCAGGGATGTTCTCTTGACAAGTGTGTGAATTGGATAATTTTCTTGTCCTGCTAAGCATTCAAAATGTAACGAGTACTTTTGGGTATCAGAAACAATGTATGGAGTAAAAAGTACATTTTTTAATTTTTTTTACAGTATAAGTAATAGTTGTCAAAAATAGTAAAGTACAGATACAAAAAAAACAATTTAAGTACTTAAGTATTTTTACTTAAGTACTTTACACCACTGCTCAATTGAGATAATTTCCACACTTCACGATATGGGCAAATAATCTAGAACTTATTTTTAACCAAATGTTGCAATTGCGATTTGACTTGCTAATTACAGCAAAACTGTTGGAATCATGGAAGTAGAATGACTATTCTAATTCTATAGTTAGAATACAGTGTTGTTTGAGATGACAACGAATTAAAATGCGAGGGAAGAGTTATTGTGACAGGGTAGGAACTAAAGTGTTGATAAGTGTTTCCTAGGGGACCTTATAAGCTTTTGGCTACATTGCATGTTTTTTTCTTAGCTACTTCATGTAGCTTACATATTCTTGCTTTGCATATTCCTCTTTGATTTAGAAGATACTGTTGCACAAACAACATGCTGATTTAGGTCTACACCGTCATTAGTATTATCAGGCTGTATTAGCTAGCTACGTTTGCTCTTACTCAGTACATTTATTAGCTAGCTAGCGTGGCTAGGTCTGTGTGGAAAGTGGCGCGGAGAGAGATGACTCAAGTAGCGAGGTAAACTATAAAAATTGACATTACACATGGCGTATCACATTTAACAAACCAAACATTCAAATCCCGGTATAGAAGTTAAAGTAAAATCCCAAACCAGTCCCTGCATCAATACCGGTATATCATAAAATACGGTATACTGCCCAGCCCTAAATCACACATATCGATATAATGTTGAAATCAATAAAACAAGAGGGGGGAAGTCAGGTTGCACGTCCTGTTCAAACCACAGGCAATCTGGGAATAATATATATATATCATTGGTTTAGGACTTGTAGAAGACCGCCAGCTACATTTTGGATTGTTACATTTTGTTTCAAGGGGGTTACCAATACGGAAAGGTTATCATGTTGGTGCTGCCAAAATGTTTTATTCATGAAGGCTACATTGTCCTGCAAAATCATCCCTTTGTCCCGTATTTGGGTATTTTAAATGTGGTCATCTTAGTTGTATGCGCTGTTTAAAATAACATTATACAAAGACAGCACAGAAACTTGGAATAATCTATATATGGTTGGTTAGATGAGAATTTGTAGAAGGCTGCTATCTATATTTTGGGATGTTGATTTTGGGAAGCTGCCAATGCGGAAATGGGAGCAAACCACTTTTTCAATTTTTGGACTTCAACGAATCATGACCTGGCATAGGATATTAACACTGACAAGGGTTGGCTGTTAGTTTGACTCTCAAATCCATGTATTGGTGTGTGGTCAGCAACTTTTATAGAGAGACCGCCCAGAATTATCTGTGCCATTTTGAGAAAGAAAATTATTAATGTGTTCCTCAGTGTGTGTGGCAAAATCAACAGTACAAAACAGTACAAATTTTCTTCACTGGAACTTAGGGACCATGAAAAACAGCCCCAGACCATTTTATCTTCTCCACCAAACTTTACAGTTGGCACTATGGATTGGGGAAAGTAGCGTTATCCTGGCATCTGCCAAACCTGGATTTGTCCGTTGGACTGACATATGGTGAAGCATGATTCATCACTACAGAGAACGTGTTTCCACTGCTTCAGAGTCCAGCCGACACTTGGCATTGTGCATGGTGATCTTAGACTTGTGTGTGGCTGCTCGGCCATCGAATACCATTTCATGAAGCTCCCGACAAACAGTTCTTGTGCTGACATTGCTTCCATAGGCAGTTTGGAACTTGGTAGTGAGCGTTGCAACTGAGGACAGACGATTTTTACACGCTTCAGCACTCGGTGCTCCCGTTCTGTGTGCTTGTGTGGCCTACCACTTCGCGGCTGAGCCTCTGTTGCTCCTAGATGTTTCCACATCACAATAACAGCACTTCCAGTTGACTGGGGTAGCTCTAGCAGGGTAGAAATGATACATTATTTGCCACGGCTATAGAGTGCGCCGTACGTCATTAAGTTGGAAAAATGGCAGAGAAAGGCAAGCGACTGACGCGAACAGCCTGCTCTGCTCCTATCGAGTCTGCTGCTGTGCTTTTAACTCAGTGGTTCCCAACCTTTTTCGTTTACTCCACCACCAAGTGAAATTTGCTCTGCCCTGAGTCCCCCAGCATCTATGGTCTCATGAGTCTTCTCAAGTACACCCTGTTGATAGGCCAGGTACCCCAAAGTGGTCATAGTACGCCTGGTTGGGAACCATTGTTTTAGCTGACCCAATATTAAAAAAGTAGCGATTGGTGCTTTGGAAACATGCTGGGAACGTGTCTACAACTTCTTCAACAAGCTGTCAAACTATCCAGGGCTCTATTACCCTTTTTCACAAAGAGCACGTGTGCGCCAAAGTTGTAGGCGCACACAAAGAAATATAGTAGCACAACGAAAAATATTTGAGGTATTAAAGATAGAATTTCAAAAAATTCTAGGCGCAATGGTTCTTCTTAATAAAACTTTGAGGTCGCACAGCTAAATATTTAGGCGCATATCTGAGTAAAATGTTCGCAGACTGTGGAGCCTTGCTGTCGTAAATAAGTGATAAGCTACACGCTTTTTGTCAGTGCAGCGCCCAACCTTGGCTAGCTAGCTAACATTACTTGCCTGTGTTTGTCAGTGAAGCTAGCTAGCGGCAAGCAGGCTACAGCAAACTAAATCAGCTGATGAAATCACCGATGACCGAAATACAGTGTATTCGGGAAGTTCAGACCCCTTGACTTTTTCCACATTTTGTTATGTTACAGCCTTATTCTAAAATGTATTAAATCGTTTTTTCCCCTCATCAATCTACACACAATACCCCATAATGACAAAGCAAAAACTGTTTTTTAGAAATATGAAATATCACATTTACATAAGTATTCAGACTCTTTACTCAGTACTTTGTTGAAGAACCTTTGGCAGCGATTACAGCCTTGAGTCTTGGGTATGACGCTACAAGCTTGGCACACCTGTATTTGGGGAGTTTCTCCAATTCTTCTCTGCAGATCCTCTCAAGCACTGCCAGGTTGGATGGGCGGAGCATTGCTGCACAGCTATTTTCAGGTCTCTCCAGAGATGTTCGATCAGGTTCAAGTCCGGGCTCTGGCTGGGCCACCCAAGGACATTCAAAAACTTGTCCCGAAGCCACTCCTGCGTTGTGTTGCCTGTGTGCTTCGGGTCATTGTCCTGTTGGAAGGTGAACCTTCACCCCAGTCTGAGGTCCTGAGCGCTCTGGAGCTGGTTTTCATCAAGCATCTCTCTGTACTTTGCTCCGTTCATCTTTCCCTCAATCCTGACTAGTCTCCCAGTTCCTGCTGCTGAAAAACAGCCCCACAGCATGATGATGCCACCACCATGCTTCACCGTATGGATGGTGCCAGGTTCTCTACAGATGTGACGCTTGGTGTCGAGTTCATTCTTGGTTTCATCAGACCAGAGAATCTTGTTTCTCATGGTCTGAGAGTCTTTGGGTGCCTTTTGGCAAACTCCAAGCGGGCTTTCATGTGCCTTTTACTGAGGAGTGGCCACTCTACCATAAAGGCCTGATTGGTGGAGTGCTGCATAGATGGTTTTCCTTCTAGAAGGTTCTCCCATCCCCATAAACGACTTCTGGAGCTCTGTCAGAGTGACTATCGGGTTTTTGGTCACCTCCCTGACCATGACCCTTCTCCCCCATTTGCTCAGTCTGGCCAGGTAGCCAGCTCAAGGAAGATACTTGGTGGTTCCTAACTTCCATGTGTTCTTGGGGACCTTCAATGCTGCAGGAATGTTTTGGTACCATTCCCCAGATCTGTGCCTCAACACAATTCTGTCTCTGAGCTCTACAGACAATTCCTTTGACCACTTGGCTTGATTTTTGCTCTGACGTGCACTGTCAACTGTGGTACCTTATATAGACAGGTGTGTGCCTTTCTAAATCATGTCCAATCAATTTAATTTACCACATGTGGACTCCAATCAAGTTGTAGAAACAGACAGTGAGAAAGTTGTAAAAACAAAACAACATCTAATTCCGCACAAAATATGTGCAAGTACAGTGCATTCAGGAAAGTATTCAGACCCCTTGACTTCATCCACATTTTGTTAAGTTACAGCTGTAACGGCAGATTTCCTCCTCTTCGTCTGAAGAGGAGGTGTAGCAGGGATCGGACCAAAGCGCAGCGTGGTTAGTGTTTATCATGTTTTAATAATGACAAAAACGTGAACACTACAAACTACAAAACAATAAATGTGAAAAACCGAAATAGTCCTATCTGGTGCATAGACACAAAGACAGAAGACAACCACCCACAAAACCCAACACAAAACAGGCTACCTAAATATGGTTCCCAATCAGAGACAATGACAAACACCTGCCTCTGATTGAGAACCATATCAGGCCAAACAACAAACCCAACATAGAAACACAACACATAGATAACCCACCCAAATCACGCCCTGACCACACTAAAACACAGAAAATACAAAAGAACTATGGTCAGAACGTGACAACAGCCTTATTCTAATTTAAAAAAATCAAAAACCAAGCCATTTTTATCAAAACCAAGCCATGACGTCGAAAGAATTGTCTGTAGACAATTCATTATGGGGTATTGTGTTTATATTTGATAAAAAAAGTATATTTAATCAATTTTAGAATAAGGCTGTAACTTAACAAAATGTGGATGAAGTCAAGGGGTCTGAATACTTTCCTGAATGAACTGTACTTGCACATATTTTGTGCGGAATTAGATGTCGTTTTGTTTTTACAACTTTCTCACTGTCTGTCAGATGATGCGTCTGTGTTTTCCCCAGTGCCCGTGTTTCGTAGCGAGTGAGTCATGCACAAGACAGGTTGCGAGAGACGATGCTCGTGAATGGCTTTTGAATTTTGGAATATTGAGTGTCAGTTGGGACGTCGAGTGTGCATCGTCTCACTGCTCATTTTGGTGCATCCCTCTGGAGTTTGTAAATGCCACGTTAGTTTTTCTTCTGTGTGGTCGTCAATAGGGGGACCCAAATTCATGGCACGCACTGTAGAATTATGCACACTTATTGAGGAGATGGCACTCAGTCCCCCACATAGGCTATTGAAAGAAGTGGCCACACTTCTTCTTTTAGAAGACATTGTTATATTTAGTTAACATCATGTTTTCTTTAATCCTGTTATTCTTAGACTACACTAAATGTCTGAACCAAAAATGAGTCATATTTTAGTCTGAATTTATACCGTTAGAAAACCACAGTGCAGGTTTATCTAAATTGTTTCTATTTTTGTATATCAAATATGTTACTGTTCCCGTGTGTCATTTTACCACCACAGTGTAATGATGAGCACGGTTTATTTCAGAGCAAGCTCAAAATAGGCGCATCTTCTCAATTGTACCTGCATATTTGAGAAACGGCTACTTGTCTCTCAAACCTAGGTCATGTATGCTAAATGGTGCAAAAGGCTTAATTTGCATTATATTGTTACAAAACCAGCACAGTAGGAGATAGTGGATATAATTAGAACTTGTAAGTTAACTGCATTCATTATTGAGCCTTCTACTTGGAGTCTCGGATCATATTTGAGTTTGGGGGTAGGGGTTGGTTATACATAGTTAGCTTGTTTGTATATGTTAATTCAACCATCTTGGTCTTGTCTTTTCTGAGTAGAGATTTGCAGAGATTTGATTTGGGTGTTTCCGGCAGAGATTTGTAGTGGGTGTTTCCTCCCTGTCATCATAACCATACACTTGTGTGCCTGCAGGGAGGCGAGGCTCTGATGATGGAGAATGGACAGAGCACCGCCTCAAAGCTCGGCCTGCCGCCTCTCACCCCTGAGCAGCAGGAGGCACTGCAGAAGGTAAGGCCCCCTAGAACGGTTTTATTCAAGAGATTTTCACAAAAGCGATAGGCCAACAGTGCAGACATGGTATAGTCACAGGCTGCAGTATTCTTTTGTTCTGCTGGAGGAGTGGGGCAGTCACTCCTCACATATTTTTGTTGTTAATTGGATTGAACTGAAATGGGGAAGAAAGATAGAGGAGAGAGTGTGATTTAATGACAGTGCCCTATATAAAAGCAGGAAAATAGTCTGTAGTTTAACATGACAACATCTTTTGGATGGTAGACTATTTCATGATAACAATAATGGGAAAATGAGGTCTGACCTCGACGTGACATTATTTCCCTTACAAATATGTTATATGAACCATCAATTATACATCTTATTTAGGAGACCTGAGGCTATCATTACAAAAAGTCATGCTTAATGCTTTTGTGCAGTTGTCAAGTGAATTGCTTAAGTGAATAGCTCAATTGATGGTGATCAGTGTCACACGTTGTATGACATTACTTATCATTTCTGTTCAGAGCACAGTAAAAAATATATATATATTTGACTCATTGACTTAACGTCTTAGCCGAGCCTATCAACATCAAAGCGACAAACCGAAGATATCCACATCAGGGTTTCCGTTAGCACAATCTGGCGCCGGACAACGTGACCGGCAAGATTTTAATTTACCGGGCATCCAAATGCGTTGGGTGTGTACCGCATTAGGCCGTCCACCCACTGTGCTCAAAATCACATTTAGATTATTGTCATTTATCTTATCAGAATGGAAATTAGCCTGTAAAGTTCTAATAAAATAAAGTCAAACGATGTTCTTATACCAGCATGACAGGGTTTTATTGAAAAGCAAAACATTGCCTGTTGCTTCTTCATCCCTGCTATAAATCTCAAATTAATATAATAATAATAAAATAAAATAAACTTTTAGCCTAGAATGTGCCGCCTGCACGGTAATAAAACAACTTCAAAATATAATATTTGTATAATGTAATTTGCTAACGACCTGTCCTATAGACTATTTGTATGAAATGTGTTAATAAATAACATAACACAGCTGTTTTCAAATACAACCTAGGTCCCTCTAATGTAATTTAGCCTAGGCATGAACATTTTAATTAGGCCAATAACTAACAAAACATGGCTGTCTACATGGCTGTCTAGCCGGTCACGATTAGAAGGGATTCAGATTTTGTCAAATTTGACTTTTCCTAGTAGGTTAGGATAATTAGGTTAAGGTTAGGGTTAGCAAAATTGCAAAAAAAATGCGAAATGCAACTTTTGATGTTAGTTTGACAAAAGATGGATAAAAGATTATGCACACACTGACAATTATACATGTCTCTGCGCCCTAACAATGGGAGTCATTGTCCACAAAGCGGCACAGAGTGCTGTCTAGCTCCCGCCTTTCCTTTCTTTGGATTGGTGGATACATCTCATTATTGTAATTCCTTTTTGAATATTCGATAAGGGTTGTTGACTTCAACTGCCTGTATTCAATGGAGAGAGAAGCTATTCTGCTAGCGTCATGCAATGAATATGCGTAGTGTTAGGTTCTAATTCCCAGAGTAAAAACTCAACGGACACTATGAAAGCTCAAGCCAAGTTTATTCTTCCCTGAGGGTCAATACAGCTCCATTAGACAAAGACATGGTTAGAATAGTTGTTATATATGTAACCCACTTTGGGTGGTCTCCTTCTTCTCGCTAAACAAAGTGATACGGTAATACACTTTTCTTCTCTTAACGTGACCTGACCTGTCCTCAACCCCCTTCATCACGAATCCATGGCTCTCTCCCCTCATCAATGCCTGCCACATGTGATCGCTTTCCCTACACTCAGTACATTTCAAGCTTAGTTGCACCCACCATATACCTTCTTCCTACAGATAACCATTAACCTCTGGTGTAGACCCAAGACTACGGCACCACTCAGGTCTCTATTACAACTAATGATTAATAACATTTAAAGTTCAGAAATCCATTCCTATCAATAGCCATCTCGAGACAACTCCGATATAAAGTTTTTTTCCCAAAGTTGCCAGGATGTCACGTGTCCTACTAATATCAGTAACAACTTAAGCATTATGAAACTTTTATTAGATCAAATAAACCTCAAGTAGCAAATTTAGCCAGATTTTTTTTTGTTGTTGATCAGATTCGACATTCATAGACCTCCATGCAAAAACTCCTTGTTTGTTGGTCGAAACAAAGCAGAAACTCCACCTGCTGGAGGGAGACAGATTTTTTTGCCGAATTGGGCCTCTCTCTTCCTTTTCCTCTCTGGCTAGATCCCTTCTAGCCATGACCGGGCCGGCCGGTCCCACTCCCCATTCCCATTGTGATTCAGCACCACAGCAGTGGAAAGAGGACACTCTAGGTGGCCACAAAATGAACAAACTATAAAACTGATGTTGGACAATCAAATTCGATATGTAAATTAACAAAATTAGTTGCGGCTGGTTCATTGAGAGAGAGCTTATTTTACAATGCTCCTGTGAAACGAGGCCCGCTTCATGCATTTATAAAAGCACTTGTTTCCAAAGCTCAAATAATGTCTTTTCACAGTTCTACTGAATGGTGTTAATAAATGTTATGTTTATTGTAATTTGAACTATTGTGGGGTCGTGACTCGAGTCTTGTGATTATACGTGGCTTATTGATACAACTGTTTCCTACTATAGGTAGTTGGCTGCCTAGTGATGACAACATTGTAACTCTCCAATCTGAATAGTTGGCAACGATGTTTCGTTTCCAAGTGCTACTGAATAACCTCAACTGATATGCACAAATTGCTCATGATACACATCATTACTCTAGTCCAGTGATTCCCAAACTATTATAGTCCCGTACCCCTTCAAACATTCAACCTCCAGCTGCGTACCCCCTCTAGCACCAGGGTCAGAGCACTCAAATGTTGTTTTTGCCATCATCATAAGCCTGCCACACACACTATATGATACATTTATTAAACATAAGAATGAGTGTGAGTTTTTGTCACAACACGGCTCGTGGGAAGTGACAAAGAGCTCTTATAGGACCAGGGCACAAATATGAATCAATAGTTTTGTTCTTTATTTAGCCATCTTACATATAAAACCTTATTTGTTCATCAAAAATTGTTAATTACTCACCAAAGGTTAATGAGAAGGGTGTGCTTGAAAGGATGCACATAACTCTGCAATGTTGGGTTGTATTGGAGAGAGTCCCAGTCTTCAATCATTTTCCACACAGTCTGTGCCTGTATTCACGCTAGTGAGGGCCGAGAATCCACTCTCACATAGGTACGTGGTTGCAAATGGCATCAGTGTCTTAACAATGCGATTTGCCGAGGCAGGATACTCTGAGCGCAGCCCTATCCAGAAATTTGGCAGTAGCTTCTGATTAAATACAATTTTCACAGGACCTCTTGTCGCAATTTCGATGAGGCTCTCTTGTTCAAATATTGGCAAGTGGACATTAGGCAGGGCATGAAAGAGATAACGAATCCAGTTGTTTGTGTCGTCTGTTTCGGGAAAGTACATGTGTACTTGCTTACTCAGGTGCTTCGCAATATCACATTTGACATTGCCTGTAAGCTTGAGTTCATTTGCACACAAAAAATCATACAATAATGGAAAGACCTGTGTGTTGTCTTTTTTAATGCAGACAGAGAAGAGCTCCAACTTCTTAATCATTGCCTCAATTTTGTCCCGCACATTGAATATAGTTGCGGAGAGTCCCTGTAATCCTAGATTCAGATCATTCAGGCGAGAAAAAACATCACCCAGATAGGCCAGTCATGTGAGAAACTCGTTCTGAAAAGGATGTTCTGTAAAGAAAACTTTAAGCTCATTTCTCAATTTTAAGAAAACGTGTCAATACTTTGCCCCCTGATAACCAGCGCACCTCTATATGTTGTAAAAGTATGGTCCCTGCCCATATCATTGCATAATGCAGAAAATACACGAGAGATCAGGGGCCTTGCTTTACAGTGAAAATGGTTAACTTTGTTTGTGTTCAAAACGTCTTTCAAGCTGTCCCTTGGCAGCAAGAGCCTCTCGGTGGATGCTGCAGTGTACCCAAGTGGCGTCGGGAGCAACTGCTTGCATGCGCATTACCCCTCCACTATGTCTCCCTGTCATGGCTTTTGCGCCATCAGTACAGATACCAACATGAGCAGCAGCTACATACGAACCGGTAGTAGAATTCCCGCGAGAGAGTAACGGTTAATGTGATTGGATGTTAATTAGTTATTTCGTTGAACACTAGATGGTTTATTTTTCTTTTGGGCAGTGAAATGAGGCTACTCAGGCGACAAACTCACTCTCACGCACATTGGAAAATATAAATGGACTTTGAAAATGTGTAGAGATTTTTTTGGGGTGTTAAATGTGAATCACATTTTTATTTGGCGTACCCCTGACGACATTGCGTGCACCCCAGTTTGGGAATACCTGGTCTGGAAGAACTTGAAAAAGTATGTTCGACAATTTAATTTATTAAATTGAATGAGACCATGATATCCAATCAATTGAGATTGGCGGGGTTATCATAAGTGTAACCAGTAGTTTAAATGTTAGGGTACATTCACCACCCGGTTCACATATCCCTAAGGCCGAAGCCACATGGGACTCCCGCGAAGGTGGGACTTCCAAGCTTAGCAAAAACACATTTTACTGATTAATCAATGTTATTGATAAATCAAACCTGTATAGGTTATTGGGGAATTAAACTTTAATTAACCTGAAAGTGTAGCTGTATCAAGGTTAATGTGGAAGAGTTAAAATTGTCTCATTTGTAGAAACCAATCATTTTGGATGTAATTTAAAATGTCCATTTGAAAAAGGTAAGTCTGGCAATTTTACCTCTTAGTTAACTGAAATGAGACAACGATATCCAATCCGTTGAGATTGGCTGGATATCATAAGTAACCACTTGATATAAACGTGATACACGTTGGATGTCACAAATCATTATTAAAAAAAAATTCTGGTGTTTCTTCACCCCCCGGGGTCACTGATCGCAGAAAGCTGAAATAAAACGGAAGTACAACGGGCGGGACTTCCGTCGCCCAAGACAGAGGAGTTTCAACGTGACACAGGAAAACCAAAATGGTTGCTCTCCCTTTGTTAGCTGTAGCATCTCGTGCAAGCTAATCCTACTTTGCACACTTTCAAGCATAACATAAACAAGGGAATGGTTTTACTAATAACGTCTTCCGCTCAAACCCTTTACGGCGCTATTAACCGGAATGCGCAGAGAACAACAAAATACACCGTGGTCTCCTCACGCTTCTGAAATGTGAGGGACAGAGAATTATCGCTTGGTCAGGGTAATATGACCTCAAATTTCAATCGGCTGGCCCTATGTCCTCGCTCTTGAAATTATTAATGACCGAGTCTACCCCGCTTCTGAACACGAGAGACAGAAATAGCACTTTGGCCCAACGCGTCTGTTTGTCAGATATCTATAATTAGCACTAGAAATGTAATCTTAACCCTACACTGACTATGTCAGAGAAACAAGATGGAGGGAACCTCCTTGTATTGTTCAAATGGCAACACACGTCAACAAATCCTGTCTACAACTCCCATGTTGTATAATATAATCTGGGTGCGTAATGCAATCTGCTTTCCAATTTTATAAAGGCTGAATCAAAATAAATGCTTCATTCTATCTTAGATTCCTCGCATGGGAGCATCATTATGTCGTGTCGTTGACTATCATTAAATGTGAAGACTATCTTATCAAATCAATTCTCTGAGTAATTTAATTCCACGATTAAACAAATCATGTAACTTGAATTAACTTGGAAGTCGGGGCACCACTGGAATGTTTATAGAGTTTCAATTCCTGAATATAACTCTTAAGATATTTTCATATCCTATCGAGTACAGTCTTGTATTAATGTACTATTATTACTTCGTCAGTCTCATTACTGAATGTCGCAAACCCTTGAATATCTGCACGAACCCTAGCCTAAATCATGAATCAGCGATATACAAATTGGTTCAATGATTAAGTTAATTAGTAAATAAATAAATCACTGAATTGCATAAACACACACAATTAGTTCATACATGATACAAAGAAAAAGTCCCTAGTGGACGAAACCGATATGACGTCTAGGTAGACAAAGGAAAGGGGGTGGGGACCGCTCAGAGTGGGAAACTCATAGCTGATAACTACACTCATAGAAATTGCTAATACTTTGAATATGAACAACCGCTCATTCGAAAACAAATTGCAATTTACGTATTTACGAGTGTATGTCTTGCTGTCTCTCTCTGTGGTCGCCGGTCTATCTGCTGGAGAGAGTCGACAAGAAAAGTTTTGTTCCAAATGCATACGTCAGGCGTACCCATGTTGTCGCATAGAATAGATGTTTCGACGGTTGTCGGTATTCTTCGTCCTAGGTTACGTACATTTCCAGCTGCAGACTGAAAAGGCCTTGTCTAAGATTTGCTCCTTCTGTACATTTTGTAGGAAGTGGGTTTTATACTCTGGAAGAAGGGGGCATTCCATGATGCCGACCAAGTCTATGCCCACGTGGCCACTTATTTGGTTAAAACCTTTATAAAAATAACAATTGTCATTTAGAAGGCACACATCACATTACATCTTTTCACAAATAGTTTCATATTTACTAATTAATTTTATCCAACATCTAGATAGAAATCTGATAATTGAAAAGTGTACACAGAGATACAGTAATGTGGATTTCCTGTCTTTCAGGAGGTCACCAAATGAAACAACTTTGACAGGATTGTTCTTAAAATACCCACGGACAATTCCCACATTCTCAAAAATAGAAATCTTGTTTAATTATTCAAACGTTTAATTGTCCAAGTGTCTCTCTGTATTCCACAGTTTACATTCCAATCTCAAACACCACAGAGCATAGAGGCAGCGTATTTTACAACCGCCGTAAAACAGCCGACTTCCCGCTCTCCCCCCTCTACGAGAGAGAGCACGCTATGGAGCGGACCCACTGTAACCTGATCCTTCAGATCGTCATAGGAGAGTTATGACAACACCCAATGAGAGACAAACCTGGAGAGTTTTTTCCCCATAGACCAATGTGGCAAACAAATTGATATTTGAATGTGATTCGATTGCTAAATGTAATTTTGACAATATTTCCCCTGCATTAACACACCAGATTCTACTGATAAGATACTCAACAGGACCCTGATGAGCTGAGTATGTTGAGCATGGCTGGGAAAATAGCCTTGCACTCCAGTAGCTCTCCAGATGGAGAGTTGGCTACATTTGTTTCATACAGTAACAGTCCAGTTTCTCTGAGGCATTTTCTCATTGCGGTGTAGACTATAAAGTATTCTGATACTAAGTGTGCAGGCTAGTATTGGTATCAAAGGTCACATTTCTGGTATCATGTCACTAGTGTGATGTTGAAAATGTCAACCTCTTCTCTGCAGGCCAAGAAGTATGCCATGGAGCAGAGCATTAAGAGTGTGCTGGTCAAACAGACCCTGGCCCATCAACAACAGCAGCTCACCAACTTACAGGTAAGGAGAACCTTGGCACCATTGCACCAGCCTCATTTGTGGGGTGACAGCCCTGTCCACCAAGCTTCCGTCCTCATACGGTGCTGAGAACCCCTGCACAGTCTTCACATTTTGTTGGAACACTTAACATATTTAACTGTTCTACACAACGTACTACACACTTCATGGAAAACGAATACAGCCATACAAAGTTTATTTACTGTTGGGGAAAAAACTAGAATTGATGTCTGCACACCTGCGTAAATTGAATTAGCATAATACAAAAACAAATCCATAAAAATCTGTCTGTTTAAACAGAGATACATTTTTTGCATGAGCTGGGTCTCAGTCCACCGCATTCGCCAATGGCGACCTTCTGCATCTGCGGTGGAAGGTGGCCAATCTACAGCTGTGTTTATCAGACTTTATTTATGTAACCCTTATTTTACCAGGTAAGTTGACTGAGAATGTGTTCTCATTTATAGCAACAACTTGGGGAATAGTTGCAGGGGAGAGATGAATGAGCCAATTGCAAGCTGGGGATGATTAGGTGGCTGTGATGGCCAGATTGGGAATTTAGCCAAGACACCGACTTTAACACCCCTACAATAAGTGCCATATGATCTTTTGTGACAACAGAGAGTCATGACACCCGTTTAACGTTCCCAATAACTGCCCTGGGGCATTGGGATATTTTTTTAGACCAGAGGAAAGAGTGCCTCGTACTGGCACTCCAACACCACTTCCAGCAGCATTTGGTCTCCCATCCAGAGACCAACCCCAGTTTAAAAAATGAGTGGAAGTAGTTTAGTGACCCCCAAGGGGTTCTAAAAATCAAAAGATAAATTATCCTTCTTAAAACAATTCCATATGTTGGCAATGAGGCCCTTTATCTACTTCCATGAAGTCAGATGAAACTTGTGGATACCAATTGTATGTCTGTGTCCAGTGTGAAAGAAGTTCGAGGTAGTTTCGTGAGCCAATACTAACGAGCAATAGTAATAGTTAGTAATGACTGGGTCTCTATGGGTATCTACTAGCATGCTAGGAGATAAAATGGAATTGTAGACAGCAAACAAAAAAAGATATACAGAAAAATTGCAAGGTTATAGCAAAAATAATGTTCTCATGATTTGGTCATTTAATTTATGGAACATTGCATCTCTGTAGATGCTAGTCAGCCTGCAAAGTAAATATGGGCTCATGGTAGATGCTGTACTACTGGCCTAAGGTAAGATAAATATCACTAAACTAGTAACGGTACATTTCCCAAAGAAAGTGTGTGTTCTTGCTTCAGCTCTCTAGAACTATTTAATTAAAGTGGGCGATGTATTAACCTGTTGAACTCAGATGCCCTCTGATGGCATTTTCTAAACTACACATAATATTGAATACTACCCTCAAAGTACATTTCGGTTTCAAAACTATATGAACTATACTGAACAAAAATATAAACGCAACATGTAAAGTGTTGGTCCCATTTTTCATGAGCTGAAATAAAAGATCCCAGAAATGTTCCATACTCAAAAAGATCCTCTCAAATTTTGTGCACAAAGTTGTTTACATCTGTTAGTGAGCATTTCTCCATTGCCAATACAATCCATCCACCTGACAGGTTTGGCATATCAAGAAGCTGCTTAACCTTTCTAGCGCAGGCGTTCCTGCGGAAGGAATATCACACACTTTCCCTATTTCTCACTTTTTAAATACGGTGGATAAAGGGGGGCATGCCTTTGTCCACATTTTACTTTTCATCAGCCAACACGATGAGTAGGCCTAACGAACAGCAAAAGCACTAGCCTATGTCAATCTACTATCCCCCATAGTACAAAAGTCAACCTATTCTATTCTGTGCGAGAAATAAATATTCCAAACATAGTCCGGGACAGTTGTGGGATGCGATAGATCTCAAATGAATACAACCGCTAGTATCAAAAATCCTTTTTAATGCAATGTGGCTGACGCAACAGATCTGAACGTTTAGCTTAAAATGTTGATAAACTATTAGGCTATTTCTTCACATTATAAGCGCAGCCATGAGCACATGGTAGGAGGCAGAAAACACCATTATCAAAAGTGACCGCAAATGCAATTATGCATGTAATGCTTTTATTATAAAGGTGCATTTTTATGGTGAAAATTATTTTCCCCAAACTTGAAACTCGCGCGCTGCTTATGTATGCCAGTTAGGCTCTACACCCCCTTGTAAAGCAGATTAATCTGCTTATTTTAAGAAGTTATTTGACCACTTTAGTTGTGATACAAACCTTATCAAAACATATAGGCCTATAGGCTAGGCTACATGAGGTGTGTGACTATGATTTAGAAAAAGTCAAAACTGGGCGTCATTCACAAGTGATAGGCTAATATTGTCACCCATCAGATTATTCTTGATTTAATCTTGCGTTTACATATACAAAAAAAAAATATATATATATTTCACATTTATTTAACCAGGTAGGCTAGTTGAGAACAAGTTCTCATTTACAACTGCGACCTGGCCAAGATAAAGCAATAGCAGTGCGACACAAACAACAACACAGAGTTACAGATGGAATAAACAAACATACAGTCAATAGTAAAATAGAAAAAGTCTATATAGTGTGTGCAAATGAGGTAAGATTAGGGAGGTAAGTCAATAAATAGGCCATGGTGGCGAAATAATTACAATATAGCAATTAAACACTGGAGTGATAGATGTGCAGAAGATGAATGTGCAAGTAGAGATATTGGGGTGCAAAGGAGCAAAATAAATAACAGTATGGGGATGAGGTAGTTGAATGGGCTCAGTACAGATGGGCTATGTGCAGTGATATGTGAGCTGCTCTGACAGCTGGTGCTTAAAGTTAGTGAGGGAGATGAGTCTCCAGCTTCAGAGATTCTTTTTTGCAGTTCGTTCCAGTCATTGGCAGCGGAGAACTGGAAGGAAAGGCAGTCAAAGGAGGAATTAGCTTTGGGGGTGAACAGTGAAAGATACCTGCTGGAGCGCGTGCTACGGGTGGGTGTTGCTATGGTGACCAGTGAGCTGAGATAAGGCGGGGCCTTACCAAGCAAAAACTTATAGATGACCTGGAGCCAGTGGGTTTGACAACGAATATGAAGCGAGGGCCAGCCAACAAGAGCATACAGGTTGCAGTGGTGGGTAGTATATGGGGCTTTGACAAAACAGATGTCACTGTGATAGACTGCATCCAATTTGCTGAGTAGAGTGTTGGAGGCTATTTTGTAAATGACATCGCCGAAGTCAAGGATCGGTAGGATAGTCAGTTTTACGAGGGTATGTTTGGCAGCATGAGTGAAGGATGCTTTGTTGCGAAATAGGAAGCTGATTCTGGATTTAATTTTGGATTGGAGATGCTTAATGTGAGTCTGGAAGGAGAGTTTACAGTCTAACCAGACACCTAGGTATTTGGAGTTGTCCACATATTCTAAGTCAGAACCATCCAGAGTAGTGATGCTGGACGGGAGGGCAGGTGCCGGCAGCGATCGGTTGAAGAGCATGCATTTAGTCTTACTTGCATTTAAGAGCAGTTGGAGGCCACGGAAGGAAAGTTGTATGGCATTGAAGCTCGTCTGGAGGTTAGTTAACACATTGTCCAAAGAAGGGCCAGAAGTATACAGAATGGTATCGTCTGCGTAGAGGTGGATCAAATAATCACCAGCAGCAAGATCATCATTGATGTATACAGAGAAAAGAGTCGGCCCGAGGATTGAACCGAAATAATAAATGTGTGAAATGTGTTTTGATTTAGAATGCACCATTATCATGCACCTGTCTCAAAACAGGCAGGGGGACAAAAATACATGTCATCTATGCACTTAAATAGCAAAAGGAGGAGGCTTTTCCCGTGGTTCATTTTCATGCCAGCCAGGTAGGCTATACTCTTGTTATAAAGAGAAGCAATGTGCTTAATATTAAGGAAGTTGAGAAATGAATATAGTTGGCCTAGCTGAAGGGATCCTCATATTTGTATTAGTGTCCATCACTCTGTTTTCTCACGCAATTGCATAGCCCATAGAAATGTTGCCCAACAGGAGCTCATGGACTCTCATTAAGTGTTTTATTAGATTTTTTAAAACATTTGCATTGATGTCAGAGTGATTAGAGGGACAATAGAGTGCTGAGTACCAGGCAGTTAGCAAGTTTGGTAGGCTACTAATGACCAGCAGCAGCATCAGTGCTTGGAGAAGCCTAATTACCGTGACTAAAAGGCCATTTGGAATTTGACTGCCTCATGACTCGTGATCGCCGGTGTGGCAGTAATACGGTCACCGCAACAGCCCTAGTCGTGCCCTCTTCACGACTGTCGTGGTGTGTTTGGACCATGACTAGAATGCATTAGTGATTTGTATTTTCGGCAATTGAAGAAGCAACGGCAGGCCATGGGAATGTGTAGCCTAGCTCACGTAGCCTATCCAGGACACTTTGTGTAGCGTTTAGCGGTTTTGCTAGCTAATGATAACATATTCTGGTAGATTCAATGTAATGTTAACTACAAAGTAGTCTAGGCCTAGCTGGCAGAACAATATCAGGATTATTGGCATCATTCCGGTTGGGCATTTGTTTTGCAAACTCTGCTGTCACAGGAACAGTGTTCGTCAAAACAGTCTCTTGCTGGTGCACACTTTCCCAGACCTCAAAGGTTGGTTTAATGTCTGGATTCCATCCGTACGCATCATACATTTTATAGGGCCCTACTAAATCCGTTTTAAGCAATGCACGTTCATGAGATTAGATGCGTCATAATGATGGTTGCTAGGCAGCAGTCATTACTAGGCTGTTACCATCCTCGTGGCAGTTCTAAACTTTGCGAGGCATGTCAATTCGGTGTCCTTTTTATCCACTCCAAACTTGGTGCAAAACCACGCCCATGAGAAACCTAGCAACTTTCAAAGCCACACTGATTGGTCAGTTCGGTTGTTCTCCGTCAGAAGTAAAGGCACGCGAGAGAAGGAAGAACAAAACATTGCAATCCATACCTTGCATTTTCCCGAATTTGCGTATTTGCATTACACTGTGGCTTTTTAAGCGAGTGATTGCAGCCAGCCTGACTGACCAGATGGATAGCATCGACATCATGGATAGTTGCATTGTTTTAGAAGCTAAGTAAGCTGTGAATTACATCCAGTGTTATCGCTAGTTTACAATGCCGATTGGGCTGAAGCTGTATAGTAGTCTGCGTCACCTAGAGTTATCGAAGTTTTTACAAAAGGACTATAGAGAAACTTAGCTACATGACATTTGTGCTAGTCGGCAACTAAAAGAGATGCTGCATAGCTAGCTCTAGCTGAGTGGCCAAAGCTAGCTCCATTGATTCGCTATTACTGACAATCATGTAACGTTAGCTATCTACATTGTCACTTGTTGCTTGCATTTCGTTTAGCTCATTTCAAACGAGGCCGCGAAACTGCGCATCTCCCGTTGTTCGTGGCGTGGCGAACTCCGTTCGCGGTGTTGATGAATATTAATTCATGGAAGCAGGCAGAACTAATTTATCAGCAATAGGTTTATTCAAGCAATTGCAAGGAAGCTCACTCTCAGGATAAAGCCGGAGAGGATCCTTATATACTTCCTCTACACAAAGAGCTATAAAGCTTACAAAATAGATAGAGGGTAATTAGTTCTACTCCCTTAAAGTTCTCACAGCCTATGTGTCAAAGATAGGCTCTAAAGATCGTATCACTCCCCTAAAGAAGAATTCAGCCTGGATGGCTTTTAGTGCCCCAAAGATAAGGACGAATAACGAATCACTACTTTGTGGGGTGTATGAAGAGATTAATGGACAGCTGTGGAAAATGACCCGTGACTGTGGAAAATTACCAGTAACTGTAACACAACCATTTTGCACCCACAATAGCATTAGACTAATAAAGCTGACTGACCTTTCCATGATATCAGAGTTATAGTTTTAAGTTAAATCTCTCATTGTCATACTGCAATGTTTGTATGTTTGTAAACATTGTAAATGTGAAGAAACCCTGTATAGCCTCAAAACATGATTAAAAATTATTAACAAACTATTAACCATGTTTGGAGGCTATACAGTGTTTGTTCACATTTACATTGTAAACAAACATTGGAGTAAAACAAGCTCATATTTTGCCATGTTTGGCACACAAACATTTACAGCAAAGAAATTGTAAAAGATGGTTGGTTGTCGAAGGGGCAGTGCAGTTAATGTGATTTTTTTTTTTTTTTTTCATGCTAGTTCCACACTGTGAGGTCAAAATAACGCTCTGAAATTGTGAGAATGATGGTAATGCACTTTTTGTGTAAATTGAAAAAAATGCCTGGAATTTCAGCATCTTCAGGTAGGATGAAACTTTTTGCCAACATCATTACGTCACAATATGATCTGATTATAATAGACCAATGACTGTTCATCTGGGTAAGATGGTGGGCCAAAGGTGGCTCAGGGAAATAAATCATTTTTTTAGGGCGGTGTATTTTCATTAAATAAGCATACAGTGATGATTTAAAAAAATATATATAATAATTTAAAAATTACAACGACTGCATGGGGGCTTTAACCCTTGTGTGGTGTTCAGGTCTGTGGGACCCATTTTCAATGTTTACTAAAATAAGTGATCCAATTAATGATTTTTTCAACCTGAGACTCATTGGCCGTGGCTCATTTTCTGTGAAGAACATGTAAAATAACAAATTTTCATTGACTGCACACTGTGCACCCCCCTACACATTTATATTACACATGTGGTGTAAGGGTTCACTGTACTCGGGTAATACAAGTGTGTTTGTGTGTGGGTAAAAAAAAGTACAAATTAAACAAAAAGGTTTGCTGTATGCCTTCACTCGGTTTTCCTCTTCCACGGGCCTGCTGTCTCAACAGCACCAAGAACCTGTCTGTCTGTCTCCTGCTTTTCTCGCATTCTTTACCCTTTGTAGTGTGTGAAACTACACAATGTCTTATGGGAACCTGCACAATGTTATTTCGATACATTGTAAAATAAAAAATAAAATAAAAATAATAAATAAATATCTGAATTTTCCCACACTTTACCCCAGCCAGGTGCAAATTGGGGGAGGGACACAACAAATAAATAGCTTTGCATGTGTGGCTCCTAACCACAATCAATCAGTATGGCAAAAATAATCTCTGCTCAAATGGCAGAGATTATGTGTGGAAAGAGGCTCTTCCACTTTGGAAGATGAAGAATTTTCCTAATATGAGGATCATGTCTCTGTCAATTTGAGGTCTGACAGTGAGTTGGAAGAAGAGGATGAGATTGAACCTCGGCCAGGACCAGCCCGTCAGCAACCAGCTCATCATGTTCAAGATAAACATGAATTATTCCACCCATGTCTTGATTATAATTGATTTTTGTAAACAAAAATCACTTCCTTTAAAAAAAAACAAATATCGCTTTTATTGATAAATGTGATATAACAGGGGTAAATGGCAAATATTAACCATGTATGCTATCTATATTGCTTGTAATTGATCTAAGTATTAAGTATTTTTACGTAAATTGTTATGGCTGTGTTTTTAAAAACCCAATAATGTTGTGGGTACATCAGACAAGCGAACATTGGGTGAATAACAAAAACATGGACACCACACAAGGGTTAATACACAGATAAATTACTTTATCCACTCAGACCTTTGCTACCCAGGAAATTTGTGGGACCGGACCTTCTCAAATAGTACTTGAGTGCCCAAGGCCTAAATATTGTATTATTTTGTTCTTGATTTGCACATAGGCAACTCCAAATCCACGGAGGTTGTGAAATATGAACACAAGATGAGATGCAAATGCTTTTGAAAATATAGATTATACATTTTTTTATTATTATTGTGAATAGAACAAACGCTGTACTCATACATTGGGATAATATTTGAAACCCCCGACTTCCCAACATTCCTTCCTTACTGAGAAGATTTTGTAGTGTAGGAAATGTGAGGAGTTTATTAGTAGGTTTTATCCAAAATATAAACGCAACATGCAACAATTTCAACGATTTTACTGAGTTACAGTTCATATCAGGAAATCCGTCAATTGAAATGAATTAGGCCCTAATCTATGGATTTCACATGACTGGGCAGGGGAGGGCTTTGGAGGGCATATGTGACCGACCGCCTCGATTTGGTCTTATGTAGCAATATTTGAAATTGTGTTTTTTTTAAAACAAAGTAGAGACTCAGCGCTAGAAAATTGTATATCATACACTGCAGTTGAGGTACAATGGGAAAGTAATTTTACTTTGAAAGTACATCAACTTCTAGCCCCACTTTTGAGAAAATGGCCCTTGACTGTATTGGTACACCAACTGGAGAGCTCTGCTTTGTCTAAACCCATTCAGCACACTTCACGGCCTCTAAAGCCTTAGCCCCACCCATCTCTTTAGGGATACTGATAATGGCGGAGGTGATAGCTGCCGTTTTAAGGTCTCCTAACCAATTGTGCCGTTGTGTGTTTTTTTTGCGTTATTTGTATTTTGTACATAATGTTTCTGCCACTGTCTCTTATGACCGAAAAGAGCTTCTAGATAACAGGACAGTGATTACTCACCACGAACTGGTAAAGCTTTTTTTCTTTAATGAGTTGAACGCTAAGGATTTACATCAGACACCCAACAAGGTCCTCATCCCTGTGATTCGCATGAGAAAGAGACGGAGATATCGGGGACGTAGGTCTGGGTGCCTAATAAGCACCCAACAGCGAGTGGGTAATCTGCCTCTACCATCAGTCCTATTAGCCAACGTACAATCATTGGATAGCAAAATAGATGCCTCTTTAAGGATACTGGATGCACTCCTCCAACTCAATAATCAAGTTTGCAGACGAGTAGTAGCGGGCTTGATTACCAACAACGAGATCAGTACAGGTGCATCAAAGCTGGGACCGAGAAGCTGTTTTTCAGTCTCTATGTCAAGGCCATCAGACTGCTAAAAAGCAATCACTAACTCAGAGAGGCTGCTGCCTACATTGAGACCCAATCACTGGCCACTTTAATAAATGGATCACTAGTCACTTTATACAATGCACTCTAAATAATGCCACTTTAATAATGTTTACATATCTTACATTACTCATATCGCATGTATATACTGTATTGTATACCATCTATTGCACCTTGCCTATGCCGCTCGGCCATCGCTCATCCATATACTTACATGTACATATTCTCACTAACCCCTTTAAATGTGTGTTTATTAGGTAGTTGTTGGGGAATTGTTAGATTACTTGTTAGATATTACTGCACTGCCGGAACTAGAAGCACAAGCATTTCGCTACACTCGCATTAACATCTGCTAACCATGTGTATGTGACAAATAACAATTGAGTTGATTTAGACAAACTACGATCATGAATATCCTACCATCGGGACATTAAAAACTGGAATATCTTATGTTTCACCGAGTCGTGGCTGAACGACGACATGAATAACATACAGCTGGCGGATTTTACGCTGCATCGGCAAGATAGAACAGCCACCTCCGGTAAGACAAGGGGTGGTGGTCGATGTATATTTGTAAACAACAGCTGGTGCACGAAATCTGATACTAAGGAAGTCTCGAGGTTTTGCTCGCCTCAGGTAGAGTATGTCATGATAAGCTGTAGACCACACTATTTACCAAGATAGTTTAAATCTATATTCTTCATAGCTGTCTATTTACCATCACAAACCGATGCTGGCACTAAGACCCCACTCAATGAGCTGTATATGGCCATAAGCAAACAGGAAAATTGCTAATCCAGATGCGGTGCTCCTAGTGGCCGGGGACATTAATGCAGGGAAACTTAAATCCGTTTTACCACATTTCTACGAGCATGTTAAATGTACAACCAGAGGGGGAAAAAACTCGAGACCACCTTTACTCCACACACAGAGACACGTACTAAGCTCTCCCTCGCCCTCCATAATTCTATCCTCCTCATTCCAGCTTACAAGCAAAAACTAAAGCAGGAAGCACCAGTGACTCGATCAATAAATAAGTGGTCAGATAACGCAAATGCTAAGCTACAGAACTGTTTTGCTAGCACAGACTGGAATATGTTCCGGGATTCATCCGATGGCATTGAGGAGTACACTGCTGGCTTCATCAATAAGTGCATCGATGACGTCCCTCCCACAGTGACTGTACGTACATACCCCAACCAGAAGCCATGGATTACAGGCAACATCCGGACTGAGCTAAAGGGTAGAGCTGCCGCTTTCAAGGAGCGGGACTCTAACCCGGAAGCTTATAAGTAATCCCGCTATGCCCTCCGACGAAACATCAATCAGGCAAAGCGTCAATACAGGACTAAGATTGAAGTGTACTACACCGGCTCCGAAACTCGTCGGATGTCAGTAACACTGAAACATGCATGAGAGTATCAGCTGTCCCGGACAACTGCGTGATCACGCTCTCCGCAGCCATTATGAGTAAGACCTTTAAACAGGTTACATTCAAAAGGCCGAAGGGCCACCAGGACGTGTACTCCGAGCATGCGCTGACCAACTGTTTTCACTGACATTTTCAACCTCTCCCTGTCTGAGTCTGTAATACCAACATGTTTCAAGCAGACATCATAGTCCCTGTGCCCAAGAACACTAATGTAACCTGCCTAAATGACTACTGACCCATAGCACTCACGTCTGTAGCCATGAAGTGCTTGAAAGGCTGGTCATGGCTCACATCAACACCCATATCCCAGAAATGCCTTTTCTCACCTGGACAAAAGGAACACCTATGTGAGAATGCTATTCATTGACGACAGCTCAGCGTTCAACACCATAGTGCCCTCAAAGCTCATCACTAAGCTAAGGACCCTGGGACTAAACACCTCCCTCTGCAACTTGATCCTGGGCTGCCCCCAGGTGGTAACGGTAGGGAACAACACATCCACCATGCTGATCCTCAACACGGGGGCCCCTCAGGGGTGCATGCTCAGTCCCCTCCTGTACTCCCTGTTCACTCATGACTGCATGTTCAGGTGGCATGACTCCAACACCATCATTACATTTGCCGACGACACAACAGTGGTAGGCCTGATCACCAACAACGATGAGACAGCCTATAGGGAGGAGGTCAGAGACCTGGCCGTGTGGTGCCAGGATAACAACCTCTCCCTCAACATGATCAAGACAAAGGAGATTATTGTGGACTACAGGAAAAGGAGGACCGAGCATGCCCCCATTCTCATCGACGGGGCTGTAGTGGAGCAGGTTGAGAGCTTCAAGTTCCTGTCCACATCACCAACAAACTATCATGGTCCAAACACACCAAGACACTCGTGAAGAGGGCACGACAAAGCATATTCCCACTCAGGAGACTGAAAAGATTTGGCATGGTTCCTCAGATCCTCAAAAAGTTATACAGCTGCACCATCGAGAGCATCCTGACTGGTTACATCACTGCCTGGTACGGCGATTGCTCGGCCTCTAACCGCAAGGCACTACAGAGGGTAGTACGTATGTTCCAGTACATCACTGGGGCAGAGCTTCCTACCATCCAGGACCTCTATAACAGGTGGTGTCAGAGGAAGGCCCTAAAAATTGTCAAAGACCCCAGCCACCCCAGTCATAGACTGTTCTCTTTACTACCGCATGGCAAGCGGTACCGGAGCGCCAAGTCCAGGACCAAAAGCCTTCTAAACAGCTTCTATCCCCGAGCAATAAGACTCGTTAACAGCTAATCAAATGGCTACCCAGACAATTTGCATTGTCCCCCCCCTCCCCCTGCTCTTATGATGCTGCTACTCTGTTTATGATCTATGCATAGTCACTTTCACTCTCCCTACATGTACTTATTGCCTCAATTACCTCGACTAATCTGTGCCCACGCACTTTGACTGTTCCGGTTCCCCCTGTATATTTAGCCTCACTTCTGTTATTAACTTTTAAATGGATTTCTGAATTAAATAATATTACTACATAGATCATACACGTAACGTTAGCTAGCAAGCCACCAAGCTAATGTTTGCTAGCTAACTAATAGTACGCTTTAACTTGCAATGAAAACGACTTTCTGACTAAATTAGAAACTTATATCTGAAAATGTAGCTACACTCTTACCCGTATACATGAATTAACGCTTCACAGTTCACTGGAACTATTTAACTCTGTTTTGTTTGTAGCTACGTCTTGTTTGGCCAGCGTTGTGTCAAGGAATTCTCTCCGGTTCACGCTGACCGTGGCTTGTGCAGAGAGTAGCACATCACTTTTCCAACTGATTTGTCGATAGCGACTGCTAAATTCAGGGCATCAATGTTGTTGAGAAAAGTAGCAAAACTTTTGTAGTTCTCGATGTCTAACGTTATATCTTTCAAAAAGTCACGGTAGAAAGGACTGTCAACACATACTGAACAGTTCACGTTATAGACAGAAGCATGCTATATGGCAGACCAATCCAAACTCATCTCCCGGCATGTACAGCCCATCCATTATCTCAGCCATTCTTGGTTTGTGGGAATGTTCCTGTCTTATTCTGTGGCTAAGCCAACTAGGCTTGTAATTTAAGAATTGTATTCATATATATGGCTGGAATACAAGTTTGTTATGAAGGTATATGAAAGTTCACATGTTCCAGAAGGAATTTCTGCCAAAAAAACACATTTTGATAAGAAATAAATGTTTGCGTTCGATGGCTGCTCCTGTGAAGTAGTGACGTGCGACATACACCTAGTTTCCTGAAATGAGTAGTGATGCCCACCCACTGGGGAGCAAGAGAAGTTAACATTCAATTCTCTGGCAACAGCTCTGGCGGACATTCCTGTAGTCAGCATGCCAATTGCACGCACCCTCAAAACCTGAGACATCTGTGGCGTTGTGTGACAAAACTGCACATTTTAGGGTGGCCTTCTATTGTCCCCACCACAAGGTGCACCTGTGTAATGACCATGCTATTTAATCAGCTTATTGATATGCCACAGCTGTCAGGTGGATGGATTATCTTGGCAAAAGAGAAATGTAAACAAATTTGTGCCGTATTTTTAAAATATTTTTAAATAAGCTTATTGTGCGTATTGAACATTTCTGGGATATTTTATTTCAGCTCATGAAACATGGGACCAACACTGTACATGTTGCGTTTATATTTTTGTTCGGTATAGTATAAAACATGACCCAATTACTTTCAATGCTGCATTTTAGAATACTTTTTGATTGATGGGCCTTTGTCCTAAGCGGCATGGCCTTTTTTGACAAGCCTCTTTTCTGAGTTAAATGTATACTTTTTCTCTTAGATGGCATCGCTGACAATGGGCTTTGGAGATCCCCTCTCACCTTTACAATCGGTAAGCTGTTATATCATTTGTTATGTTAAAAACCTATGTTATTTTTATCATAACATGAATGTCTTGTTAAAACAAAATATAGAATCTTTGCATGATTTTCTCTGTATTTTTTAAAATTCAATTACACAATCAATAGAGTGGAATTCATGCAATGGAATGTCAATAACTGAAGCAAGCAATTCCACCTATCTCCATTTCTTGTGTGTCTTTGGTCAGTGTTTGTGTTTGTAATATACAGTGGAACAGCAAGTCAGTGCTATATTCAAGCACAGTTTCCTCCTATTGTAGGTAGCGGCTCAGAGACAGCGAGCATTAGCCATCATGTGCCGAGTGTACGTGGGCTCCATTTACTACGAGCTGGGAGAGGACACGGTCCGGCAGGCCTTTGCCCCGTTCGGCCCCATCAAGAGCATCGACATGTCCTGGGACTCTGTTACAATGAAACACAAGGTGAGATTTCACAACTGAACATTAGAACATCCCAGACTTGTATTCCTCAGCTGAACTCAGATGTTGAATGAGGGATTCCTTTACTGTATGTTCTCTGTATCTACCCACAATGTTGTAAGGATATTTATTATTATTGCATTTGTGTATAATTTAAACTATAGCCCGACCAATATCATTGTCTCCCGTCAGGTGGTGCCACTCCTGTTCAACGCTCGTCCCTCAACCGACCTGTCTTGTAGGTCGTGGAATAAAAATGTTTATATTTTAAGCATCCGCCACAGAAAATGAAAACATAGTTCCTAATTTCTGGAATTACTGAGCTCTCGCATGAATCTCTGACACAGGCAGAATTAGCTTCATTATTATACACACATTTTGACAGTGATTCAAAAATTTGCAATTGTGAGAAAATGTATTCAAAGCGGCTCTACCTCCTGCAAAAATGATCTGAAAGCATATCGTTTGCCACTGACTTGATCAGCTGATTGAACTTGTTGCTAGCTAGCTTGCTGAAATACTAGGTAAGCAAGCTTGTCTCTAAATGTTTAAACCTGTTGAAATGAAATGCTACTTCTGCAGCTTGCTGATGTACAGTGCTGTGAAAAAGTATTTGCCCCCCTTCTAATTCTCTCTACTTTTGCATAGATTTTTTTTTACTGAATGTTATAAGATCTTCAACCCAAACGTAATATTAAATAAAGGGAACCCGAGTGAACAAATAACACAACAATTACATACTTATTTAATTTATTTCATAAACAAAGGTATGCAACACCCAATGCCCCTGTGTGAATAAGTAATTGCCCATTACACTCAATAACTGGTTGTGCCATCTTTAGCTGCAATGACTCCGACCAAACGCTTCATGTAGTTGTTTATCAGTCTGTCACGTATCTGTGGAGGAATTTTGGCCCACTCATCCATGCAGAACTGCTTTAACTCAGTGACATTGGTGTGTTTTCAAGCAGGAACTGCTCATTTCAAGTCCTGCCACAACATCTTATTTGGGATTAGGTCTAGGACTTTGACTCCCATTATGTCTTGTGAAAACCAAACACTGCATTCCACATTAAGAACCTCCTACCAACGGTCAAGCATGGTGGTGGTAGTGTGATGGTTTGTGGATGCTTTGCTGCCTCAGGACCTGGACGACTTGCCTTAAAGAGCAGAATTCATGGTTCCTTCTATTATCACAGAATTCTACAGGAGAATGTCAGGCCATCTGTCTGTGGTTGCAGTCATTGCAGCTAAAGGTGGTACCACCAGTTATTGAGTGTAAGGGGGCAATAACCTTTTCACACAGGGGAATTGGGTGTTGCATAACTTAGTTAATTAAATAAATCAAATTAGTATACTTTAAAAATATATATATTTGTAAACTCAGGTTCCCTTTATCGAATATTAGGTTTTGGTTGAGTATCTGATAACATTCAGTATCAAAAATAGAGAAAATCAAAAAGGGGGCAAATACTTTTTCACTGCACTATATTTGTAGACTGCTGCACCAAACCGGTAGCCTGGCTGACGCACAGACCACGTGACACAGCGAGAGGAGCTGTGCCCCGATGGTCTGGACACCCTTTCCTTATTAATCCATATTCCACTCTCAAAAAGTGCATGCATTTATTGGGGGGGTTGAGACCTCTCACTGTTTTTATGACAAAATACAATCGTTGTAATTGAAGGGGTTGCCGTTCGGGGGCTGTGTGTGACTGTGCATGTGTAGGGCCCTATAAAATCTTTATGTTTTCCCAAATTTGTTTTTTCCCGGTTTTAGTTTTCCTGGTTTGGGATTCCTTACATCTTTTTTATTTTGTGACTCAAAATTACAACTGGATGAGTCCATGACCATGCATAAATCACAAAAAGTGTAATTGTGCATTTAGCAAGAGGAATGTTTGGCTAACGATGTTTCTGTACTGCACATGTGATGGCATAGTTTGCAAAACAAATGCCCGCCCGATTGATACAAATAATCATGATATCATTCTGCCCAGTAGGCCTACTTTGCAGTTAACATTTAATTCAAAAGGTTTTGTTGAAGGCCTTTCTCTCTACCCACAAGACGTTTGTCATTAGCATCGCTAACTGGCTACACAAAGTGAGAGACAAAAGTGAGCACTACACAGACAGGGGAATTAACATGCCATTGCTTCTTCAGAACATTGTAGGAAATTCTAATCCTTCATACATTTTTGTTCATGTCTTGTGAGAAAATAATGCTAATCAATTATTTTTCGACTAAGTTTAATACAATGATTTGATCTTCTACTAACGTCAACACGTTTTAAAATATTGTTTAATTCCATTTTAACATCTGGACCGTGATTCTGTCCGCATTCTCCGCATGGCGGATTTAATAGGGCCCTACATGTGGGTTTTTGAGTGAGAAAGACACAGAGGAGAACTAACCAGTAAAAGCCCTTCATTATCGACTCATCGTGCCGACTACTGACAGCATCGAAACGGCCTCCCAGACTCTGAAGCCAGGAGGACCAGGCTACCAAAAAGGAATTGTTTTCAGAGATTAGCTCGTAACGTTGGATCAGACTGAGCAGTGTAGTCAATCGCTACTTTGTAATGTTGGGTTGAATGCAAGAGCAGCAGCAGCGGCTGATGACACTTGTGGCAGAACTGCAAGTGCTTCTTGAAAATTCTTTATATTGGAAGTACAAGAGTAGAGCTATGTATATTCTTTAAAATTACTAAACGACAGTCAATTTTTTTACTTGATGCATAACCACAGATCTACACCTCATGCTACAACTACACATGAATGTCAGTTTTTTTGTTTGGTTGTAAAACTGATTGAACAGAAGCTCAGATTAGAAAATACAGTAGAATAAGGGAGTGGATGTTGACTGATATTATCAGCTGATATATAGGTAACAGGCCAATATCCATATATTGGTTGGGCTCTAATTTGAACATATTAATGGGCAATTCCACCACTTTTCAACCTCATATTCATCATCTTCAGCACCAAACTAGTGTCTACATCTGTGAAAACAGCGCTGTGATTAATCAGTGATTAAAAAGATAAGGTCCTTTAAAATGATTCTCTGTGACATCACAGTTCATCTTAACAGAATAGAAATTAGGCTGTAAATGCTGTAAATGTTTATTGTAATTTGAACTATCGTGGGGATAGGGTGAGGGTTAGACTCGTGTCACGTGACTCGAGTCGTGTGATTATACGTGGCTTATTGATACAACTGTTTCCTACTATAGGTAGTTGGCTGCCTAGTGATGACAACATTGTAACTCTCCAATCTGAATAGTTGGCAACGATGTTTCTTTTCAACGTGCTACTGAATAACCTCAACTGATATGCACCAATTGCTCATGATCCACATCATTACTCTAGTCTATCAATCCATTCCAAATCTTTATACTATACATGATGCATATGTTGATCTTGCCTAGGGTAGCAGCAGAACTGCTAGGACCGGGCCTGACTAACACAGTAATTTGTCTCTAATTTACTTGCGTTTGTGGCCAACCTTGGCCTGCTCAAAGTGAGTTGCTGTTGTTGGGACTGTTGTAACACTTTACCTGACACCCAGTGTCATAACACGTTATGACACGGTCATAACAGTTGACATAACTTGTCATAACCTGACATATTGCCATAACACTGTCACGACCCATATATTTACACCTATTGTGATATATATTGCGTTATTTTATGGCTTGCTATGACACCTACATAAGCGTTTCAAAATACACATTTAATCAAATTAGTTTTTTCCCTACCAAGAAGTTTCCTTTTGTTTGAAGGTTTCTCATAAATTCATTCTTTAGTTGTTTTTTTCATCATATTTTAAATAACATGTAGAAAATACACTTTATGACACTGTCATGAAGCATTATGACCATCCTGTGTCACTTTACTTGGACTAAGAAAATACACTTTATGACACTGTCATGAAGCATTATGACCATTCTGTGTCACTTTACTTGGACTAAGAAAATACTCTTTAGGACACTGTCATAATCATCACGTACATGCCCTTATATCAGTCAAAAAGAGGCTGTCTCGTCCTGCTCCTGAAATCTGCTCCTGCATTCAGCCCAGTCATCAACAACAGAACATTGGGGTAGGTGCATGTCTGACATCAATGTGTGTGCAATTACAATGATCATTTAACATGGTCAATTTAAAGAATAATTATATAACTAAAACACAGTTGACATGTAGGCTATGGTGTAATGTAATGTTTTGCCCTTGTGTAGTAGGTTTTGTGGGTTTTGACACTTATTTAGGTGTCATAACAGCCATAAAATAACGCAATATATGTCACAACAGGTCTAAATATGTGTCATGACAGTGTTATGATTATATTACAACAGGTTATGACAAGTTATGTCAGCTGTTATCACATTTTATGACATGGTTATTCCCGTGTCGTAATGTGTTATGACGTTGGGTGTCAAGTATTACCTTACTGGTATTTTTTTTATCTGAACTTACCGTCTAACGGAAACCCTCGAGGGAGGATGTTTTCTTGCTCCCCACGTCACCGCGAATCTCTGTTTGAAAATCAATGTTTTTAAAATGGTTTAACTTTTGATGATGTCATTGGGTAGAACCTTTTACATTTAGAAATTTGTTAGACAAAACTTGAAATGCGCTGTTTTCACACACTGAGTGTACAAAACATTAGGACCACCTTCCTAATACTGAGTTGCATACCCTTTTGTCCTCAGCAGAGCCTCAATTCGTTGGGGGTATGGACTCCACAAGGTTTCAAGCGTTCCACAGGGATGCTGGCCCACGTTGATGCCGATGCTTCCCACAGTTGTGTCAAGTTGTCTGGATGTCCTTTGAGTGGTGGACCATTCCTGATACACACAGGGAACTGTTGAGCATGAAAAACCCAGCAGCCTTGGAGTTCTTGACACACAAACTGGTTCGCCTGGCACCTACTACCATATCCCGTTCAAAGGCACTTAAATATTTTGTGTTGCCCATTCACCCTCTGAATGGCACACATACACAATCCATGTCTCAAGGCTTAAAAATCCTTCTTTAACCTGTCTACTCCCCTTCATCTACACTGATCGAATTGGATTTAACAAGTGACATCGATAAGCTTAGTGACATAGCTTTCATCTGATCATTCTCTCAATAACAGGTGCTCATAATGTTTTGTACACTCGGTGTATGTAGACACTGGTATTGTGCTGGAGATAATGAAAATTAGTTTGAAAAGCGGTGGAATTGCCCTTTAAGGTTTTGGTGCAGTGTGTTATAGTCATCAATATTTTTGCAACTATCCTGCCCTGCAATATAATTGTAAGCAATCTCTTGTATTTAGGAATAAGCTATTAACCATGAGTATTGATGGTAGTTGCAGGTACCATACCATCTTAAAATAAATAAACCCTAACAAATGTATTTTAATTTTAGTCCTAGTTGAAGTTTCTCCAGAGCGTATAGCCATTGTTTCCCAAACAGGTAAATCCCCTTTGCAAAGACCCGTCTCCCTGCTTCAGGTTGAAGCCTGACTTTTTTGTTGTTCCCCTGTCCCTCAGGGTTTTGCATTTGTGGAGTATGATGTGCCTGAGGCAGCCCAGCTATCCCTTGAGCAGATGAACTCCGTTTTGCTGGGAGGGAGAAACATTAAGGTGAGCTCTGCTGTCAATTTTTAAAGAGTTTTTTGATTTTGTTGCTCAATGCCATGACTACACTATTTTAACACACATCACACTTTAAGGTGGGACGACCGAGCAACATCGGACAGGCCCAGCCGATCATTGACCAGCTGGCAGAAGAGGCACGCGCCTTCAACCGAATCTACGTGGCGTCTGTGCACCCCGACCTCTCGGACGAGGACATCAAGAGTGTGTTTGAGGCGTTCGGCCGGATCAAGTCGTGCACTCTGGCGAGAGACCCCACCACGGGGAAACACAAGAGCTACGGCTTTATTGGTAAGGAAAACTTCTCCAGACTGCGACTTTAAATTGGTTGCAAACTAACCCCCTTGAAACAAATAAAATAATGCCGTTAAATCAATATATTTTTGGGGTTTAGTATTATTTCAGTGCGTTTGGAAAGTATTCAGACCACCTGATCTTTTCCACATTTTGTTACGTTACAGCCTTATTCTGAAGTGGATTAAATCTTTAACCCCCTCATCAATCTACACACAATTCCCCATAATGACAAAGCAAAAACAGGTTTTTCGAACATTTTTGTAAATGTATTATATATATATTTTTTTTATAAAACATTTACATAAGTATTCAGACCCTTTACTCAGTACTTTGTTGAAGCACCACTGGCAGCGATTACAGCCTCAAGTCTTCTTGGGTATGACGCTACAAGCTTGGCACACCTGTATTTGGGGAGTTTCTCCCATTCTCTGCAGATCCTCTCAAGTTCTGTCAGGTTGGATTGGGAGCATTGCTGCACAGCTATTTTCAGGTCTCTCCAGAGATGTTTGATCGGGTTCAAGACTGGGCTCTGGCTGGGCCACCCAAGGACATTCAGAGATTTGTCCCGAAGTCCCTCCTGTGTTGTCTTGGCTGTGTGCTTAGGGTCGTTGTCCTGTTGGAAGGTGAACGTTCACCCCAGTGAGATCCCGAGCACCCTGGAGCAGGTTTTCATCAAGGATCTCTCAAATTAAATCCAAATCAAATATTATTGGTCACATACACATGGTTAGCAGATGTTAATTGCGAAATTCTTGAGCTTCTAGTTCCGACAGTGCAATAATATCTAACAAGTAATCTTACAATTCCACAACAACTACATTATACCCACAAATGTAAAGGGATGGTATAAGAATATGTACATATAAATATATGGATGAGCGATGGCCGAGCGGCATAGGCAAGATGCTATAAAATACACTATATACATTTGAGATGAGTAATGTAAGCTATGTAGACATTATTAAAGTGGGATTTAAAGTGGTCAATGATTTGAGTCTATGTAGGCAGCAGTCTCTCTGAGTTGGTGACGGCTGTTTAACAGTCTGATGGCCTTGAGATAGAAGCTGTTTTTCAGTCTCTCGGTCCCAGCTTTGATACACTTGTACCTCACGTTCTGGATGGTAGTGGGGTGAACAGGCAGTGGCTCGGGTGGTTGTTGTGCGTGATGATATTTTTGGCATTCCTGTGACAACGGGTGCTGTAGGTGTCCTGGAGGGCAGGTAGTTTGCACCCGGTGATGCGTTGTACAGACCGCACCACCCTCTGGAGAGCTTTGCGGTTGATGGGCGGCGCAGTTGCCGTACCAGGCGGTGATTGAGCCCGTCAGGATGCTCTCAATTGAGCGTCTGTAAAAGTTTGTAAGGGTTTTAGGTGACTAGCCAAATTTCTTCAGCCTCCTGAGGTTGAAGAGGCGCAGTTGCACATTCTTCACCACTCTGTCTGTGTGGGTGGATCATTTCAGTTTGTCTGTAATGTGTACGCCGAGGAACTTAAAACTTTCCACCTTCTCCACTACTGTCTTGTCGATGTGGATAGGGGGGTGCTACCTTTGCTGTTTCCTGAAGTCCACAATCATCTCCTTAGTTTTGTTGACGTTGAGTGAGAGCTTGTTTTCTTGACACCACACTCTGAGGGCCCTCACCTCCTCCCTGTCTCATCGTTGTTGGTAATCAAGCCCACTACTGTTGTGTTGTCTGCAAACTTGATGATTGAGTTGGAGGCGTGCATGGCCACGCAGTCATGGGTGAACAGAGAGTACAGGAGGGGGCTGAGCACACACCCTTGCGGGGCCCCAGTGTTGAGGGTCAGTGAAGTGGAGATGTTGTTTCCTACCTACACCACCTGGGGGCGGCCTGTCAGAAAGACCAGGACCCAATTGCACAGGGCGGGGTTGAGACCCAGGGCCTTAAGCTTAATGATGAGCTAGGAGGGTACTATGGTGTTGAATGCTGAGTTGTAGTCAATGAACAGCATTCTTACATAGGTATTCCTTTTGTTCAGATGGGATAGGGCAGTGTGATGGCGATATGCAAACTGAAGTGGATCTAGGGTGGCAGGTAAGGTGGAGGTGATATGATCCTTGACTGGTCTCTCAAAGCACTTCATGATGACAGAAGTGAGTGCTACGGTGCGATATTCATTTAGTTCAGTTATCTTTGCCTTCTTTGGTACAGGAACATTGGTGGCCATCTTGAAGCATGTGGGTACAGCAGACTGGGATAGGGAGCGATTAAATATGTCCGTAAACACACCAGCCAGCTGGCCTGCTTATGCTCTGAGGACGCGGCTAGGGATGCCGTCTGGGCCAGCAGCCTTGCGAGGGTTAACGCGTTTAAAATGTCTACGACTGTGGCACTGTATTATCCTGAAAGCGGGCAAAGAAAGTGTTTAGTTTGTCTGGAAGCAAGACGTTGGTGTACGTGACATTGCTGGTTTTCCTTTTTGCAGTGTGTAATTGCCTGTAGACCCTGCCACATACGTCTTGTGTCTGAGCCGTTGAATTGCGACTCTACTTTGTCCCTATACAGGCATTTCACTTGTTTGATTGCCTTGCGGAGGGAATAACTACAGTGGTTCCTCCTTTAAAAGTTGTGAACTTACACCGCGGGACTTAGAGGTACCCAGCGTCACTGCTTCATTGCTCCAGACCACCACAAGGGGGAGTTAGAGCACTCATTATGCATTTGGGTCCCAAGGTTTTTATATGGCCATCATATCGAGTGGATCCAATGACAAATTTGACGCGGGCCACCCGTCCCTGGTGACTTCAGCAAAGATGGCTGACAAAACATAACGTCATAATGAGTCAAGCAAAAAATGTACAATTGAGAGGAATATGTTAGTGAATGTAGAGACAAACAATTGTGCATATTTTTTTGTCATAAAGTCCATTTACGGAAATCGCTTTTTAGCAAGTTTTTTTCCAGCCATATCCAATACTAGGTGTATCAAACTCATTCATTATACAATTCAACAGTGTTTATCGCTCCTGGGACATAAATGATTATACATTGTAACTATTTAAGTAAAGGCTGTTTTGTAATTCATATATACAGAATAAAAAACAGTACATCCTGCCAGCATGCCCACAAGCGTGCTGAATGACGCGTGGAAGAGGGCGAGCAACGAGATGGGAGTAACAATCCAGGCTATTTGTCTGAGACCAGCATAATAATGTAATGAAACAAGCAGGTAGCAGGTTTTGAACCCTCAACATTCTAGCCCGAAGTCCAGTACACTATCGACTGTGCCCAAATGTATTAATTGGGGTTGGGTCCGATTGTGGTTAAAAACACTATCAATTGGAATCTTTAACATGTGGAAAGGGGAAAAAATATTATTATTAGTTTTTCACAGGCATAGCAGGATGGGCTATTAGCTGAACAATAGACTATTCAACCTTTTTACTAAATAATTGTCTAATAGCCGAACTAGGTGTGAATCCTCCCCAACTTGAGCTAGATGTGAACCCCCCCAAACTTGCAACAAATCATTTTCAGGACTATCTAGAAAAAGCAGCGGAGAATGATTGGATGAAGCTCTTAATTTGGCATGGGGGAAAACACGAGATGAACTGTTACAAAAAAGCCCCGCTACAGCTAAAGAAAACGCCGTAATGTTCACAACTACATATACTTTGAACTCGCGAAAAGTGGGAGATGCAGTCAAGAAACACTGGCATGTTTTATCATCGGACCCAGCTTTGCCTGCTGAATTAAAAAATCCATCACTTATTGTATATAGGAGAGGTCACAATTTACACGATAAATTGGTCCCTGCCAGCCACAAAAGAAAATCAGCCAGGCTCTTTTACGCCCTCTTCCGAATGGTAGCTATAAATGCAGAGGTTGCGCACAGTGCAACAACATGATGAAGTGTGAATATTTCTGCCACCCACATACAGGAAAACGGTTCCAAATAAAGGACATTATGACATGCTCCACCACCCATGTTATCTACATTTATTAAATGTCCATGTGGGCTGTGCTATGTAGGTAAAACCTCTCATTCTCTCAGAGAATCAGTGAACATAAAAGTTAAAGTAGGAGAAACGACAGGAATTATCCAGTCGCTGTATATTTTAATGACCTAAAACGTGGCATTTCTAACTCTTTAGATTTTTTGGCATAGAGAAAGTTAAGATATCAGACAGGGGGATGTGATATAAATACTACTCTGAGTAAAAGAGAATGTTTTGTATTTTCACCCTCCAGACATTATTTCCTAAAGGTCTTAATGATGAATGCTATGGTATGTTATGTTGTAAATTTGAACATGAATTATGCCCCTATTTCAGCTTACATGTGTTTCTTACACTGTACCCAATAATTTATATGAAACCTTCTTGGTAGGTCGATGTCCTCATTGTGGTTTTACAGACGCGTTTAATACGTTTTATGTACACACTTTATTTGAATATTTATGAAATGCATATTCTTATATTTGGTAGCACTTATTTGTTTTTCCTTTGCCTCCAACCCCTTTCGATGCGTGGAACGGATGTGGGTGTGGCTAGGTCTACATAAGGGTGCTAATTTAAAAAACTCACAAAAGCTCTGACGAAGGCCGTGAGGTCGATACATAACGCTAAATAAAGATCAGTGATACTATCAAGAGCAGTGTGCGGGTTCCTTCTTCTTTTTCCTCATCTTATCGGCTGTTGCCATGCACTTGCAAAAAAGATAGCTCAGATGTGCGAGTGCCTTTTGAATTTTGAATTTGACTTTACAAACAACAAGAGGGCTTAATTGGAGTCTATTTATTCGGAGCCTAGACCTAAAATAACTTAACTGGCTGAGGTAGGCTATGAGGCTTAACAGCCAAATAGAAGTAGGATTTTTTTTTATTAGGCCAACTTACAATTGCAACTGGTCAAAAATGTAGTGTACATATGTACATAAAACAATAATTTAAAGAAAAAAAGTCTGCACTTTCTAACTAAAACAATGTTACTAAAAAGAAAGCGCACATTTGTATTTCCCAAACTCTAAAAGTAATTGGAAAGGTAGATACATATTATGTGTGACATTGTGGTTACAATAAAGAATGTAGCCCATCATGCAAATGATTCCTATTAGCAGGACAATAGACTTTTTATAGCCCGGCTACTGTTGTGAAAGTCCCTCAACTTGCAATGTATTCGATGCTTAAGTACTCCAAAGTGTTACATTTCTAACTCAAAACAGCATTTCTTCATCAACATCTTTATGCTTTCGTTAATCTTCTTGATCTACTTCCTTTTTTTCTGTAGCAATTTTGAAGCAAATTGCTCAAGGGCCACGGTTGATTCGTCTGTGAAGATGACGTTATTGAATGTCTCGGCAGCTTTGATCCATGCCTGGGCCTGCAGGACGTAACGTTGTTTGTTTGTTGTTTGTCAGACGAATCAATGGGTCGAAACTAAAGAACAGTACAAAACAAGTGAACACACATGGTTAATGTTCTGAGATTTAAAAAAATAATAATAATAATATACAGTGGGGAGAACAAGTATTTGATACACTGCCGATTTTGCAGGTTTTCCTACTTACAAAGCATGTAGAGGTCTGTAATTTTTATCATAGGTACACTTCAACTATGAGAGACGGAATCTAAAACAAAAATCCAGAAAATCACATTGTATGATTTTTAAGTAATTAATTTGCATTTTATTGCATGACATAAGTATTTGATACATCAGAAAAGCAGTACTTAATATTTGGTACAGAAACCTTTGTTTGCAATTACAGAGATCATACGTTTCCTGTAGTTCTTGACCAGGTTTGCACACACTGCAGCAGGGATTTTGGCCCACTCCTCCCTACAGATCTTCTCCAGATCCTTCAGGTTTCGGGGCTGTCGCTGGGCAATACGGACTTTCAGCTCCCTCCAAAGATTTTCTATTGGGTTCAGGTCTGGAGACTGGCTAGGCCACTCCAGGACCTTGAGATGCTTCTTACGGAGCCACTCCTTAGTTGCCATGGCTGTGTGCTTCGTGTCGTTGTCATGCTGGAAGACCCAGCCACGACCCATCTTCAATGCTCTTACTGAGGGAAGGAGGTTGTTGGCCAAGATCTCGCGATACATGGCCCCATCCATCCTCCCCTCAATACGGTGCAGTCGTCCTGTCCCCTTTGCAGAAAATCATCCCCAAAGAATGATGTTTCCACCTCCATGCTTCACGGTTGGGATGGTGTTCTTGGGGTTGTACTCATACTTCTTCTTCCTCCAAACACGGCGAGTGGAGTTAGACCAAAAAGCTCTATTTTTGTCTCATCAGACCACATGACCTTCTCCCATTCCTCCTCTGGATCATCCAGATGGTCATTGGCAAACTTCAGACAGGCCTGGACATGCACTGGCTTAAGCAGGGGGACCTTGCGTGCGCTGCAGGATTTTAATCCATGACGGCGTAGTGTGTTACTAATGGTTTTCTTTGAGACTGTGGTCCCAGCTCTCTTCAGGTCATTGACCAGGTCCTGCCGTGTAGTTCTGGGCTGATCCCTCACCTTCCTCATGATCATTGATGCCCCACGAGGTGAAATCTTGCATGGAGCCCCAGACCGAGGGTGATTGACCGTCATCTTGAACTTCTTCCATTTTCGAATAATTGCGCCAACAGTTGTTTCCTTCTCACCAAGCTGCTTGCCTATTGTCCTGTAGCCCATCCCAGCCTTGTGCAGGTCTACAATTTTATCCCTGATGTCCTTACACAGCTCTCTGGTCTTGGCCATTGTGGAGAGGTTGGAATCTGTTTGATTGAGTGTGTGGACAGGTGTCTTTCATACAGGTAACAAGTTCAAACAGGTGCAGTTAATACAGGTAATGAGTGGAGAACAGGAGGGCTTCTTAAAGAAAAACTAACAGGTCTGTGAGAGCCGGAATTCTTACTGGTTGGTAGGTGATCAAATACTTATGTCATGCAATAAAATGCAAATTAATTATTTAAAAATCATACAATGTGATTTTCTGGATTTTTGTTTTAGATTCCGTCTCTCACAGTTGAAGTGTACCTATGATAAAAATTACAGACCTCTACATGCTTTGTAAGTAGGAAAACCTGCAAAATCGGCAGTGTATCAAATACTTGTTCTCCCCACTGTATATATACCTGTGAGCGCTGGAACTCCACATCCGACAGGCAGAGTCAACATTCATGGCGGGTTCGTCAGGTTTTCGGTTCACCCTGACATTTCCATTCCTCTTATGACAACAGAACTTGACAAACTGCTCACCAGGCACAGCAAGGGCCGCCCGGACTGTTATGCTGTTCTGCTATTCCAAGGATGTGTAACCGAAGAGATGCCATGAGTGGGCACAGAATACATAGCCTTCCCGCTGTGGATGTCTATTTCAGTACCATTTCGCGCTGCTCTGAGACTAGCATGGAGAAACGAAAATGTTCAAATATTCCATGATATTCTTAAGATATGTGTTGACTGAATATAAGCAAGTGATGTCTGCTAAATAATCAAGTTAGGTTTCTCCAGAAATAAATAATTTTAAATAACTTTCTTTATTTACAAATTAGTGAGAATGTCTCACACCATATTCAAGAATAGCCTTTTTCTCGCTCAATCTAGGTTAAATGAAAACCAAATCTCCAAAATATTGTTACTTTTTAAACAAAGCGATTATTATTATTAATTAATTTAGAATGATATAAAAGCCCCTTAGATATTCTCACAGATCCTAGCGGAAAAGGCTCCTTAGATATTAATTTAGAGTCCTCCAATCCTCGAAATGTAATTATTGGTGGAGAGTCACGTCATTGAACATTTTTTTTTTCTCGATATACTGTAGGCCTACCATAGGCGAAATGAGTCTCACTAGTGTTGTGTAAAAATGGTGTAGGTCTTATTTATTTAAAGAACATATAAAAGTTAGAAGCAAAAACCTACAACTATTTTAGCGCCGTTTCGTGCTGCTCTGAGGCAAGCAGGGGACTGGTCTTGATAAATCAATTAGATTTTTATTTTCACTTAATCTCCATTTGATTATTGGTTAGACAAGAATTAGATAATTAGGGTGCAGAAATGTTATGCTCTTAGTGTAACATTTATTTAACTAGGCAAATTAGTTAAGAACAAATTCTAATTTACAAGGACAGCCTACTCCTTCCTCGTAAATAGCCCAGTACTGTACTGCCGACCTTCATTTTCCGTTCCAGCAAGTACCAGTCAAAAGTTTGAACACACCTACTCATTCCAGGATTTGTATATTTTATATCATAAAATAATGTTAAAAAAAATACACTTTCAAAATGCAGATGTTGATTTAGTTATGGATCCATATCGAATTACTATGGGAATAAATATCACTGAATTACAGAAATATTGGAACAAAGTTGTTAAATGAAGGCAAACAATTTAGAATCCTCCAGTCCTGTAGCCTACTCCCGACCGTCACTTTGTACAGCGCAGGGTTTTGTTTTTCATTTTTCTATGAATAGAAACACCATAATATTAATCAAATTAATTAAGCCAATTTTTTTTTTTATCAATCCCATATACTATCTTATTTCAAAAAAGGTTTTCAATTCTCTGGTAATGTCAATACGGAATACTATCAAATGCTTCTCAAGATGCCTTCTGGTGGTCAAACTAGCAATAACTTGCAGTAACAGAAAAAATGGCTGAGAATTAAATGACGTACCACAGAATGCTGCAGCAGCCTGCAAGGTGTGCCGCAGTATGACGCAACATTTAAAGGAGGAACCACTGTACGCTGTTTATATTTGGCCATATTCCCCTACATCTTTCTATGGTTGAATGCGGTGGTTCGCACTTTCAGTTTTGCGCGAATGCCGCCATCTATCCATGGTGTCTGGTTAGTGTAGGTTTTAGTAGTCACAGTGGGTACAACATCTCCAATGCCCTTCCTTATAAACTCACTCACGAGTCAGCATAAAAATCAATGTTATTCTCTGAGGCTTCCCAGAACATTTCCCAGTCCGCGTGATCGAAACAATCTTGAAGAGTGGATTCCATTTGGTCAGACCAGCGTTGAAGGGTTCTAGTCACAGGTACATCCTGTTTGAGCTTCTGCCTATAGGACGGTAGGAGCAAGATGGAGTCATGGTCGGATTTGCCAAAGGGAGGGCGGGGGAGGGCCTTGTATGTATCGCGGAAGTTAGAGTAGCAGTGTTCCAGGGTATTGCCTGCGGTGCTACAGTCAATGTGCTATAGTCAATGTGCTGGTAGAATTTAGGTAGCCTTGTTCTTAAATTAGCATTGTTAAAATCCCCAGCTACAATAAATGCTGCCTCAGGATATATGGTTTCTAGTTTGTATAGAGTCCAGTGAAGTTCCTTGAGGGCCGTCGAGGTATCTGCTGGGGCGGGATATACACAGCTGTAACTATAATCAAAGATAATTCTATAATCAAAGATAATGTGGTCGGCATTTGATTTTAAGGAATTCTAGGTCAGATGAACAAAAGGACTTGAGATCCTGTATGTTGTTATGATTACACCATGAGTCGTTAATCATGAAGCATACACCCCCGCCCTTCTTCTTACCAGAGAGATGTTTGTTTCTGTCGGCGCTACGCATGAAGAAACCCGGGTGGCTGTTCCGACTCCTACAACATATCCCGAGAGAGCCATGTTTCCGTGAAACAGAGAATGTTACAATCTCTGTTGTCTCTCTGGAAGGCAACCCTTGCCCTAATTTCATCCACCTTGTTGTCTAGAGACTAGACATTGGCGAGTAATATGTTCGGAAGCGGTGGGTGGTGTGCACGCCTTCGAAGTCTGACCAGGAGGCCGCTCCGTCTACCTTTCCTGCGGCGATGTTGTTTTGGGTTGGCCTCTGGGATTAGATCCAATGTCCTGGGTGGTGGTCCGAACAAAGGGTCCGCTTCAGAAAAGTCGTGTTCCTGGTCGTAAAATTGGTAAGTTGACTTTGCTCTTATATCCAACAGTTCTTCCCGTCTGTATGTAATAACACTTAAAACAATGTAAGAAGTAATACATAAAGAAACTAAATACTGCATAGTTTCCAAAGGACTCTCTGTCGGCGCCATCTTGCGTCATGCAGATCTCTCTGTACTTTGCTCCGTTAATCTTTCCTTTGAACCTGACTAGTCTCCCAGTCTCTGCTGCTGAAAACTTCCCCACAGCATGATGCTGCCACCACCATGCTTCACCGTAGTGTCAGGTTTCCTCAGAGACGTGACTCTTGGCATTCAGGGCAAAGAGTTCAATCTTGTTTAATCAGATCAGAGAATCTTGTTTCCCATGTTCTGAGAGTCCTTTAGGTGCCTGTTGGCAAAGTCCAAGCGGGCTGTCATTTTGCTTTTTAATGAGGAGTGGCTCTCTGGTGCTCTGTCAGAGCGACCATCACGTTCTTGGTTACCTCCCTGTCCAAGGTCCTTCTCCCCCATTTGCTCAGTTTGGCCGGGCGGCCAGCTCTAGGAAAGGTTTTGGTGGTTCCACACTTCTTCCATTTAAGAAGGATGGAGGCTACTGTGTTCTTGGGGACCTTCAATGCTGCATACATTTTTTAGTACCCTTCCCCAGATCTGTGCCTCAACACAATCCTGTCTCGGAACTCTACGGACAATTCCTTCGACTTCATGGGTTGGTTTTTGCTCTGACATGCACTGTCAGCTGTGGGACCTTACATAGGCAGGTGTGTGCCTTTCCAAATCATGTCCAATCAATTGATTTTACCACAGGTGGACTCCAATGAAGTTGTAGAAACATCTCAACGATGATCAATGGAAACAGAATCCACCTGAGCTCAATTTTGAGTCTCATAGCAAAGGGTCTGAATACTTACAGTATCAGTCAAAAGTTTGGACACACCTACTCATTCAAGTGTTTTTCTTTATTTTTACTATTGTCTACATTGTAGAATAATAGTGAAGACATCTAAACTATGAAATAACACATATGGATTCATGTAGTCACCAGCGAAGTGTAAAACAAATCAAAATATATTTTAGATTCTTCAAAGTAGCCACCCTTTGCCTTGATGACAGCATTGCACACTCTTGGCATTCTTTCAACCAGCTTTATGAGGTAGTCACCTGAAATGTATTTCAATTAACAGGTGTGCCTTGTTATGAGTTAATTTGTGGAATTTATTTCCTTAATGCGTTTGAGCCAATCAGTTGTGTTGTGACAAGGTAGGGTGGTATACAGAAGATAGTCCTATTTGGTAAAAGACCAAGTCCATATTATGGCAAGAACAGCTCAAATAAGCAAAGACAAACGACAGTCCATCATCACTTTAAGACATGAAGGCCAGTCAATCCGGAAAATATCAAGAACTTTGAAAGTTTCTTCAAGTGCAGTCGCAAAAACCATCAAGCGCTATGATGAAACTGGCTCTCATGAGGACCGCCACAGGATAGGAAGAACCAGAGTTACCTCTACTACAGAGGATGTTCATTAGAGTTACTAGCCTCAAAAAATGCTTCACAGACTTCAAGTAACAGACACATTTCAACATCAAGGCCTTCATGGTTGAATTTCTGCAAAGAAACCACTACTAAAGAACACCATTGAGACAAGGAGACTTTCTTGGGCCAAGAAACATGATCAATGGACATTAGACCGGTGGAAATCTGTCCTGTGGTCTGATGAGTCCAAATTTGAGATTTTTGGTTCCAACCTCCGTGTCTTTGTGAGATGCGGAGTAGGTGAATGGATGATCCCCGCATGTGTGGTTCCCACCGTGAAGCATGGAGGAGGTGTGACGGTATGGGGGTGCTTTGCTGGTGACATTGTCTGTGATTTATTTAGAATTCAAGAACACTTAACCAGCATGGCTACCACAACATTCTGCAGCGATACGCCATCCCATCTGGTTTGGGTTTAGTGGGCCTATCATTTATTTTTCAACAAGAAAATGACCCAACACACCTTCAGACTGTGTAAGGGCTATTTGACCAAGAAGGAGAGTGATAGAGTGCTGCATCTGTACATGGCAGCTAAAAGTTGAGTTGTGTATACAACAGAAAATTCTAGAAAACCAATATAAATCAATAAATGTGATACAGGTTTATTAAGACATTTTAAGTCATCAGGCAGTTGTTGAAGTATTTTGGATGGTTTTAGTGGAGGATGTATCGATGGTCTGGAGGAGGGAGCATCTCGATCACAGCCAAGGGGAATAGCTGGTCAGAGACGGGTAGGTCAGCAGTACACATAGCTGTCACCAATATTCTCAGCTTCTCCGTGCATTGGGCTTTGTAGATAGCTAGCTACTCTTCCAGTAATATTTGTGTAGCACCCACTTGGTTGATGCCACCAATGGCGCATAGGCCCAGAGTAGAAAATCTTCACTATTTCAAGTCATTTCCATTTGGGCAGTCCTCTCACTTCAGGCTTCTCCGATGTTGTGGCATTCAAATCAAAACAGTTTCATTCAGCTAGCTAGCTAAGCTTAACCAAGTGCCAACAGTTAGCATTAGCGCAATATTAATAGATGTGGTAGTGTGAAATGGTAAAATGTGGGGTTTGGAAGTATTTTAACTTTTAACAGGTGCAAGACTTACAATAGTGGATTAATTGACATACTCAGCAAAAAAATAAATGTCCCTTTTTCAAGACCCTGTTTTTCAAAGATAAAAATCCAAATAACTTCACAGATCTTCATTGTAAAGGGTTTAAACACTGTTTCCCATGCTTGTTCAATGAACCATAAACAATTAATGAACATGCACCTGTGGAACGGTCGTTAAGACGTAAAACAGCTTACAAACGGTAGGCAATTAAGGTCACAGTTATGAAAACTTAGGACACAAAAGAGGCCTTTCTACTGACTGAAAAACACCAAAAGAAAGATGCCCAGGGTCCCTGCTCATCTGTGTGAATGTGCCTTAGGCATGCTGCAAGGAGGCATGAAGACTGCAGATGTGGCCAGGGCAATAAGTTGCAATGTCCTTGCAGTGACAGACCACGTGTAACATCACCTGCACAGGATCGGTACATCCGAACATCACACCTGCGGGACAGGTACAGGATGGCAACAACAACTGCCCGAGTTACACCAGGAACGCACAATCCCTCCGTCGGTGCTCAGACTGTCCGCAATAGGCTGGGAGAGGCTGGACTGAGGGCTTGTAGGCCTGTTGTAAGGCAGGTCCTCACCAGACATCACCGGCAACAAAGTCGCCTATGGGCACAAACCCGCCTTCGCTGGACCAGACAGGACTGGCAAAAAGTGCTCTTCACTGACGAGTCAGGGTTTTGTCTCACCAGGGGTGATGGTCGGATTCGCGTTTATCGTCAAAGGAATGAGCGTTACACCGAGGCCTGTACTCTCCCTCATGTGGTACCCTTCCTGCAGGCTCATCCTGACATGACCCTCCAAGCATGACAATGCCACCAGCCTCAATGCTCGTTCTGTGCATGATTTCCTGCAAGACAGGAATGTCAGTGTTCTACCATGGCCATTGAGCACGCCTGGGACCTGTTGGATCGGAGGGTGAGGGCTAGGGCCCCCCAGAAATTGTCTGGGAACTTGCAGGTGCCTTAGTGGAAGAGTTGGGTAACATCTCACAGCAGGAACTTGCAAATCTGGTGCAGTCCATGAGGAGGAGATGCACTGCAGTCCTTAATGCAGCTGGTGGCCACACCAGATACTGACTGTTACTTTTGATTTTGATCCCCCCTTTGTTCAGGGACACATTATTCCATTTCTGTTAGTCACATGTTGGTGGAACTTGTTCAGCTTATGTCAGTTGTTGAATCTTATGTTCATACAAATATTTACACGTGTTAAGTTTCCTGAAAATAAACGCAGTTGACAGTAAGAGGACGTGTCTTTTTTTGCTGAGTTTAGTTAATGTTCTGTCCGGGTTGGGATGGCTATGGTGTGACCGACAGTAATACAATGTGTTGTGCATTTTGCAGAGTAGGCTACGGCACTCGTATGCATTACCACATTGGGGTTTGTTCTTTAACGAACCCCTTAATTGTGCAGGTATCATGACTGTGGGTGATAATCAGGTAATAGCAATTATGTTACAATAACGTTCATGCCAGTACTATGTTATGCATCTGTTAAACCCGCTTCCCAAATAAGACAATCAGGTATTGAATCTAGGGCTGTGATAGTCATGGAATTCGCCACACATTTTCCTCCTCTTTTCCACTCCTGACTGCATGTGCCGCTGCTGCAGTAAGGGGCGTTGCCTAGGCAACCAAAGACTTGTTTGCTACAACACCTTCCTTGTTTTAGCAAGGAGCAACAAAGTTTCATCACCGTGTAGAGTCCACGTTACAGCAGAAACGGACTCAAACGCACAAATTCCCAACCGTCCCGTCAGCCATTTTTTTTAATATTTTTTTTTACAGTTATGATGGTTATTTTATTTTCATGACGGTATTCATCCATAACTGTCGGTTACACAGTTATACGGTAATTGTGCCAGCCCTAATTTAATCTATTTTGTTTCCCATCTGCCACCCGTTAGAATACGACAAGGCTCAGTCCTCCCAGGATGCAGTTTCCTCCATGAATCTCTTTGACCTAGGGGGTCAATACCTGCGTGTGGGCAAAGCGGTCACCCCCCCCATGCCCCTGCTCACTCCGACCACACCTGGCGGACTCCCCGCTGCAGCAGCTGTGGCGGCTGCAGCTGCCACAGCCAAAATCACTGCCCAGGTTAGTACTGTCTGCGCCCTCATTTTAGAAGACACTATTTTCCACTGTTGGGGTCAGTTGCAAATTGAATTTACGTTGGCGCAAGAGATTCAATTTCAATTCAAGCTCTGTGATATATTCTTTGAATGATGTATTGTTTCATAAAGCCAGACTCAGTAAGTCCCAATTAATATTAGCTATGTCATTTGTGTATATGAAATATTAAACTGACAGGGTGACAGTTTTACCTTTTTGGAAACAAACACAGGCAAAACATAACTAGGGCCATGCATTTTAGGTACTTTTTGAGGCACTTTGGTTTTACTGGTATATCCAGCATTATCAACTTGTGTTGCTGCAGGTAGAAAATCTGAGGAAATTGTCTTTAATTGACACAAGCAGTCTCCAATCAATCAATGTCTGGTTGTGCATGTGTGTGTTCAGTGGGGGATTTGCCTAAATCAGGGGAGGCGTAGCTCTATGAATTGCACAAAACCTATTATTTGGCAGGGAATACTGTTCGTAGATCAGTGACTGCACCTCAATTAGCTCAAGCTGATCATCTCTAACGGAATAGTGACAAAGCAATGGACAGAAATGACAGTCTGTATTTATTGCTGTTGTAGTAAAGTGCCCTAGTAATTCCATCAAAATTTTCCAAATACTGAATCGATCCACAATATTTCACTTGGTTTGCAGCAGCATGAGCAAATGGCATGCCTGCCGGGGTAGTTCGGCAGTGACTCTGACCCCACGTAGCTCATTTGAATATCCAAGTGTATGTTCATCTTATTGGCTGAGCAGGCAAATCAGCAGTTTTTTCCCCCCCATTTTTTTCCTGTTATGCACCCAAACCAGGGCACAGAGAAAAACAGCTTTTTAACATCCTTATTTTAAAAAAAATTGGGAAGGACATCTATTTATTATATATTGTAATACATTTTAGGTCATATTTCTTTGAAATCTGGAACACTGGACAGATACTTTAAGGGCGCTGCATTTCCCCCTTCCTTTGGGAGCCCCAGATCCCGACACCTCACTTTTTTACGTGTGTCACTCTCATCCACTTCAATACATTATATTTCAAATGCAAGTATGCACGTGAATGTGCGCATGACTGACGTGATCCATATAAAATGCACTAATATGCTGGAGGAGAAAACAAAACACAATGCACACCTCGGTCTTCCAGGACAGACTATCCCGACTTTTTTTGTTTGTTGCCTTTCTCATTTTCTGTCCTTGTAGTCACTGGCACAGTCCAGGTGGTGTACCCTCATGTCTGGCTTTGTTCTTCCAGGAGACGGTTGGGTCATCGGTGCTGGGAGCGCTGGCTGGGCCCGCCCTCCTCTCGCAACAGTTGGGTGGCCTGCCCCAAGCCGTCATGGCAGCCCAGGCCCCGGGGATCATCACAGGTAAGCCAAGCACCTCAACCCCCCCGCCCCACACGCACACACACACACACACACACACGTTTGTTTAAAGAAAAGTGTATGCACATCCAACAAGTCTCCATGGTTGCAGGCTACCAACAATTCCAATTGGGGAAAAAGTATACTGTTTAAAAGCTCCTAAAAGTTTAATGGCAATGTTTCTACTACTAAGGACCTCGGCCATGCCTGCGCAGTTGGGAGGGGTTTGGAGTAGAGTCGTTAGTAAAGTATATACAGTCAACGCCATGTATTTGGACAGTAAAGCGGGAAAAAAAATATTTGTCTCTATACTCCAGCATTTTGGATTTGAGATCAAATGTTTGAGGCAACAGTACAGAATGTATTATTTATTTGAGGGTATTTCCATACTGTATCTGTTTAACCATTTAGAAATGAAAGCACTTTATGTATCTACTCGTGCTGAATGATTAGCCCGAAATTTCGGTTAGTTACGATTTTTTTAACTTAACTTATTTGAATTCCATTTAATTCGTTTTTTTTCTTCTGTGAGCTCAACACACCGTTTCTCCAGAGAGAAATCTAATCACAGAGTTTCTAAACCCAGAGACCCAACATCACGATACTTCTGGGAATGCTTCGCGAAGCAGACTCGACAGACCAGACAGGGGTTTGGGGTTTGGGAATTCAATGGGACAAAAGAAAAACTCTTTGTTGTTAATTTTCGCGAAATTTTAACGCACAACCTTGATTTGAGCCAATGTCTTAAGTAACTGAGCATGTTATTACGCCAACCTCGTGAAAGTGACACACTGACACGTTTTAGTTTTCGTCAAGAACAAGTTTATATCGAAGGAGTGCCTTTGATTTGACGGCCTGCACATGCGCAGTTCGGCGGGAGATGACCATTAAACCCGATGACTGCACATGAGCTTGTGTTTCTGCGCATGAGCTTAGCTAGCCGACGCTGCAATGACATCCCCTACAAGCGTGATCGGGGATTTCTATTGGAGAAGCAGTTTCTAGGCATCTTCGATTTAATCAAGCGTGAACTGTGGTAGGTTGTAGAAAGATGTGGTTTTCAACAGGCTAATCAATATTCATCATAGTTAAGTGTGGAAAACGGGGTAATTGACTACAATGACCAGAATCCATTGCACCTACAGCTGCCTGTTCTCATTGGTTTTTGCCCAGGCTTGCTTGGGGGGCCAGCAGACAGACATGGAAAGGAAGAGCGACAGAGAGCAGTTGCTTAGGTATCTCTAACCGAAATACATCTAATTGATTGATAGTTGTCTGTTTTGCCATGTACAAATGTGTTATTCAATGTGTTTCTATGGGCTACAGTGGTAAAGGCCAAATTCAATGTTTGCTCACATTTTTTATTTTATTTTGATATACACTACCGGTCAAAGGTTTTAGAACATCCTACTCATTCAAGGGTTTTTCTTTATTTTTAACCATTTTCTACATTGTAGAACAATAGTGAAGACATCAAAACTAAGAAATAGCACATATTGAATCATGTAGTGTTAAACAAATCAAAATATATTTTATAGTCTTCAAATAGCCACCCTTTGGCTTGATGACAGCTTTGCACACTCTTGGTATTCTCTCAACCAGCTTCACCTGGAACGCTTTTCCAACAGTCTTGAAGGAGTTCCCACATATGCTGAACACTTGTTGGCTGCTTTTCCTTCACTCTGCGGTCCGACTCATCCCAAACCATCTCAATTTGGTTGAGGTCGGGGGATTGTGGAGGCCAGGTCATCTGATGCAGCACTCCTTCACTCTCCTTCTTGGTCAAATAGCCCTTACACAGTCTGGAGGTGTGTTGGGTCATTGGCCTGTTGAAAAACAAATGATAGTCCCACTAAGCACAAACCAGATGGGATGGCGTGTCGCTGCAGAATGCTGTGGTATCCATGCTGGTTAAGTGTGCCTTGAATTCTAAATAAATCACCTACAGTGTCACCAGCAAAGCACCCCCACAACATCACACCTCCTCCTCCATGCTTTATGGTGGGAAACACACATGCGGAGATCATCCAGTCACACACACCACGTCTCACAATGCCACGGCGGTTGGAACCAAAAATCTAAAATTTGGACTCATCAGACCAAAGGACAGATTTCCACCGGTCTAATGTCCATTGCTCGTGTTTCTTGGCCCAAGAAAGTCTCTTCTTCTTATTGGTGTCCTTTAGTAGTGCTTTCTTTGCAGCAATTCAACAATGAAGGCCTGATTCACACAGTCTCCTCTGAACAGTTGATGTTGAGATGTGTCTGTTACTTGAACTCATTTATTTGGGCTGCAATTTCTAAGGCTGGTGACTCTAATGAACTTATCCTCTGCAGCAGAGGTAACTCTGGGTCTTCCATTCCTGTGGCTGTCCTCATGAGAGCCAGTTTTATCATAGCGCTTGACGGTTTTTGCGACTGCACTTGAAGAAACTTTCAAAGTTCTTGAAATTTTCCATATAGACTGACCTTCATGTAAGTAATGATGGTCTGTCGTTTCTCTTTGCTTATTTGAGCTGTTCTTGCCATAATTTGGACTTGGTCTTTTACCAAATAAGGCTATCTTCTGTATACCCCCCCTACCTTGTCACAACACAACTGATTGTCTCAAATGCATTATGAAGGAAAGAAATTCCACAAATTAACTTTTAAGAAGGCACACCTGTTAACTGAAATGCGTTCCAAGTGACTACCTCATGAAGCTGGTTGAGAGAATGCCAAGAGTGTGCAAAGCTGTCTACAAGCCAAAGGGTGGCTATTTGAAGAATTTCACATATAAAAAATATTTAGATGTTTTTAATACTTTTTTGGTTTCTACATGATTCCATATGTTTTATTTCATAGTTTTGATGTCTTCACTATTATTCTACAATGTAGAAAATAGTCAAAATAAAGAAAAACCCTTGAATGATTAGGTGTTCTAAAACTTTTGACCAGTAGTGTATGCCTCATTTAAATGATAGTTTATTAATAAGTGATACGCAGTAATAGGCAGTCTCTACCATCATAAGGGTTTTATTAATTAAATAATAGTCATCATCATACCAAAAACAAATATACAACACTAAAATATGTTATTTAAGTAATGTGAATACTTGTCTCATCGCTACAACTCGGGCTCGGAAGAGACGAAGGTCGAAAGCCATGCGTCCTCCGAAACACAACCCAACCAAGCCCCACTGCTTCTTAACACAGCGCGCATCCAACCCGGAAGCCAGCCGCACCAATGTGTCGGAGGAAACACCTTGCACCTGGCGACCTTGGTTAGCGTGCACTGCGCCCGGCCCGCCACAGGAGTCGCTGGTGCGCGATGAGACAAGGATATCCCTACCGGCCAAACCCTCCCTAACCCGGACGACGCTAGGCCAATTGTGCGTCGCCCCACAGACCTCCCAGTCGCGGCCGGCTGCGACAGAGCCTGGGCGCGAACCCAGAGTCTCTGGTGGCACAGCTAGCGCTGCGATGCAGTGCCTTAGACCACTGCGCCACCCGGGAGGCCCATAAATACAATTTTAATAATGATGAGTGAGAAAGTTTGACGCCCCTCTTATTGGTATTGGTGATTAATAAGGATTTATTCATGATTTTTCTTAATCTTGGCATCAGGATTAATTTCGAAGTGTTCAGAAACATATCACTTAGAAAGAAAATTGCTCCATTCACCATTCAGTTCCTAATGGACAAAGAATTTCCCAAAACACAACCAAAACTAACTGCAAATGCATCCAACAAGTTTGTGGAGTCACGTGCTATGAATATGAGACCAACTTTTAAACTTTTGAATACTTTAATACACAAATGAAATTACAGATAAATTAAGTGCATTAATTTCTAAATGGTAATGTATGTCTGAAAATACCCTCAAATCAAAGTTGACAGTCTGTACTGTCGTCTCATATGATACATTTGGTCTCAAATCCAAAATGCTGGAGTATAGAGCCAAATGAAAGGTGCAATATGCAGAAATAGCTCCGCCTTTTCCTGTTTGCAAAATTCAAATAGTTTTCCTAATTTCAGTTTATGTGGCAAAACAAGCAGTCATTGTGTAGAGAATCATTTTACTGGCCATGAAGAAGTTCTGTGGGGGTTCATTTGGGATTTAGCAAAAGATTAAGGGGATGTGGAAAGAGGAACTCTGACTTCCTGGTAACCTCGCCGATTTGAAAGGACATCATGGGGGGGTGGTAGAGGAATCTGATCGCTGCTGTAAACAGCCTGATTCTGTTTTACTGCTGTTATCACTCTGGCCTTTCTTCAACGGATGTCTGTTTGGAATATGCCAGAAAATGGCTGCTCCAAATAGAAACAGTGGCTGGGTTTAGGTCAAAAACCCTGTGGCCAAATATAGTGCTTTGAATATGCCGGGTATGCCCTCTGATTGGTGAAAGGTGATTCAATCACTGCCAATTTAGTTATGTATAATTCCCTCATAACAGACATAGGCTCAAACAGTTTCAATGAGGACGAATGCCAGGCTGATATGTGAAGTGAAATGGAATGATGAACGCCGCAATCGGGCTTGTTCCACCAGGCTAGCTTGTGTGGACTGAGTTGAAATGGGAAGATGGAAGATTGGACTGTAAGAAATTGAGTTGAGGAGCAGGTGCTGGTAATGGCAGCTTTCACACTCAGCCTTTTGTTTGGCCTTGAATCAGAAAGAAAATAAGTTACTTTTAAACACCCTCTTTGCACCACCATTGAACAATGTGCCTCTCATTGGCTGGCGAGGGAACTGTGTGCATTTATTAGCATGCCTTTCACTGCATGGGCTATCCAGAGTGAGACAGTGAGTTGGTGTGTATGAAAAGAGGCCAGATGCCCAGGTAAGTGCAGAATTGGACAGTTGTAGGGTCATTGGGAATGAATTGGATAAATACAAGTACTGGCAACAGACAAGCTGATGCAACATATATTATAAGATTTATGTTAGCTTTGTTATGTGGTCATTTAGAGGCCATTTCCCAAAACAACGCTGTAAACGCGCAATTTTGTAGCAGTCTTTTTAAGTCAAATAGAGGGGCTGTTCAGTTGACATATTTGGGACCAAATTACAATGAGAAGTAACGTGCAGTAATGTGTTTTGCCTATATTAACAACTACAGGTTGTTGACAAACTCCTATTAAAGATTGTATTTATTAGGGTTTTAACCATTCTCCCAAAATGACTATCAATTGGCATCTCAATGCCTTTCACTTTGAGTTCAGTAAGAAGAGAGAGACAGTTCTGTATAGAGCAGGGGTGTCAAACATATGGCCCTCACGCCAGATCTGGCCAGCGAGGGGTCCAATCCAGCCCGCGGGTTGGTTTGAGTTAAAAAGTATAGAAAAAATATATTTTAAGCGGGGGGAAACGAACTCAATATACTTTAAAATGACTAAAACCAAATCAAAACTGTGTAGAAATAATGGACCCATATTCGTACAGTTTCTTGACTGTCCAGCTCGCTAGAAGTGTCAGGGAGCATAGAAATTTAAAAAAATTATGGATAGAGGACAATTTTTTGTTCACTTTGTTGGCAAGGAAGTATAACCAATTTTCAGTGCAGCCCTCCGGACCTCGTTGAAGAACGAATGCGGCCCCCGGGGCAAAATGAGTTTGACACCGCTGGTGTAGCGTTACAGGGAGTCCTGAAAATAACTTAGTGACACCCTATAATGTTATACGGTGGAACCAAAACGAGATGAGGAATTAAACCGGTGCATATAGATATTTTTTTGTCTGAAGTGGAATTGCCTCTGTACTTTTTTCAGGCTGCTGTTGTCTCCTACAGTGTGTTAGTTGTACATAGCCTGTCGGAGGACCACTCCACTAATAGATTCTCTTTTATTGTCTCTTCTCTCCTTGTCTCTCTCTTTTTTCTCTCTCCTTTCTTCCCCTCCCTCTCTTGACTCCACAATCGCACCGACAGTGGCCACTTAATCCCTCCCCTTTGCTGCACACTGACCAACCAAGTGTGAAGAGGACTGTTTCTAGCCCCTCCCCTCATAAACATAGCCCCTCATTCCTATTGGCCAGTGAGTCTCAGATCCTGTGTGTTTTGTGGAGTTTACTTTTGGTATGCATCAACATGACCATTAAGAAGCTACAACCAGGGTGGTTAGAGGGTGGGGGGGATTAATTTGAATACATTCATTTTTCTATTGTAAGGAGTGTTTAGTTTGCATCCCGTGCCCCTCCTCCCTTTCCCCTTAAAGGGGCAGTCTGCAGTTGCTACATCCATTTTTGGATTGTGAATTAATGATGTACCCATTTGATTCTTGAAGAATATACATTGCATCAAGAAAGCATTCACACCCCTTGACTTTTGCCAGATTTTACTGTGTTACAGCCTGAATTTAAAATGGATTAAATATAGTTTTTTTTGCCACTGCCCTACACACAATATCCCATAATGTCAAAATGGAATTATGTTATACATTTTTTAATTTTTAATTAATTTTTTTACAAATGATTAAAAAGGAAAAGTTAAATGTCAAGAGTCAAAAAGTATTCAACCTTTTTGTTATGGCAAGCCTAAATAAGTTCAGGAGTAAACATTTGCTTAAGTTGCATGGACTAATAATGTTTCACATGATTTTTGAATGACTACCACATGTCTGTACCCCACACACAGTGTATCAATACAACCAGTCTCTACAAAAATACAGGTGTCCTTTCTAACTCAGTTGCCGGAATGGAAGGAAATCACTCAGGGATTTCACCATGTGGCCAATGTTGACTTTTAAACAGAGTTTAATGGCTGTGATAGGAGAAAACTGAGGATGGATCAACATTGTAGTTACTCCATAATACGAACCTAAATGACAGAGTGAAAGGTCAGAAGCCTTTACAGAATATAAAATATATATTTTTAAATGCAGTCTGTTTGCAACAAGGCACTAAAATAATACTGCAACGAAATGTGGTAAAGCAATTCAAATTTTTTCCTGGGTGCAATGTGTTATGTTTGGGGCAAATCCGATACAACACATTGCTGAGTACCACTCTCCATATTTTCAAGCATAGTGGTGGCTGCATCATGTTATGGATATGCTTGTGTAATCGTTAAGAACTGGGGAGTCTTTCATAATAAAAAAGATATGGAATGGAGCTTAGCACAGGCAAAATCCTAGAGGAAAACCTGGTTCAGTCAGCTTTCCACCAGACACCGAGATATGAATTCACCTTTCAGCATGAAAATAACCTAACCAAGAAGACAGTGAATGTTCCTTATTGGCCGAGTTACAGTTTTGACTTCAATCTATATGAAAAAATCTATGGCAAGACCTGAAAATGGTTGTCTAGCAATGATCAACAACCAATTTGATTGAAGGTTTTGAAAAGAACAATCTAGGTGTGCAAAGCTCTTAGAAACTTACCCAGAAAGACTCGCAGCTGTAATCGCTGCCAAAGGTGCTTCTACAAACTATTGAATCAGGGCTGTGAATACTTATGGAAATTAGAAATGTATGTATTTCATTTTCAATAAATTCTTAAAAACATTTGAACTTTGTCATTATGGGGTGTTGTTTGTAGATGGGGTGAGACACAAAAATCTATTTAATCCATTTTGAATTCATGCTGTAACACGACAAAATGTGGAATAAGTCAAGGGGTATGAATACTTTCTGAGGGCAATGTAACTTCAAGTTCAACTGATGTACTCCATCAGAACCCAAAATATACAAGCTTGTTTTACTCCAATGTTTGTAATCAAAGTCAATGTAAACAAACACTGTGGTTAAAACGATACATTTGATATCCTGGATGGTCAGTCTTTGCATCCATAGCTCTGCCTATCCATCTGAGAGTGGTTATATTTCTCCAGCCCCCTCCCTCAGCATTTTACCGAATCAGGGAGAGGAGGACGCTTGTTTATTGATTCAACTGCTGATTGCCGCTTTAACACTTACTTGACCAAGATTAATGGACTAGGAAATCCATATTTACCTGGAATAGATGGTAGAGCTTTAGAAGGGGGTTGGAAGGCTTTGCTATAGAGATTCTTTGCCATCTAACTTTTGCCAACCCCAAAACATCACGTGGAAATGTTCCTTATGCAACAGAACACACGTTGTCAGTCCAGTCACAGCCTGCTAGTGGTCACAACATTCCAATACCATGATTGCTAGCTCCAGTTCGATAGCACCCTTTTACTTGACAGTGAGCTGTCGTGTCACAATTAAACATTGCTAGACAGGAGCCAACCCAGCCAGTTATCTTGGGAGAAGCCCCTGAGGGGCCACTGGCTTAGGGCTTGGGGAGGCTCCTCTGTTGGCTGTCCAACCTTGGGGGGGTTTGACCTTTTTGTGCTGCCTCCTTCCGTTCTCTTTTACAGGGGTAACCCCAGTGCGGCCCGCTTTGCCTGTGCTACCTCAGGTGGGCCTGGTCAACCCAGTGCTGGCCTTGCCACCGGTGCTGGTCACCTCTCTGGTGGCGGCCCAGGAGGCCAAGAAGAAGGAAGTGGAGGAGGAGGCCTTGCAGGATGGGACGGGCCAGGAGCCGCTGAGTGAGCAGGAGCACATGAGCATCTCCGGGAGCAGCGCCAGACACATGGTCATGCAGAAGTTGCTCCGCAAACAAGAGGTCGGTTGAAATGTTCCTGTTTTTTTTTTCTTCTTCTTGAACACAGTGGATGAGTTAGCAGTGCTCCAGTCTAACCTTTTCCCCTTGTGGCACTAGCCCATATTTGTGACCGACTGGCTCAATTCGCTCTTATGTAGCAAAATTTGAAATTGTTTTATTTTGGATAAAAGTAGAGACTCAGAGCTACAAAATGGTACATCGTAGTTGAGGAACAATGGGAAAGTAATTCTGCTTTGAAAGTTGATTCATTTGTGACCTCACTTTAGTGAAAATGGCCCTTGAGTGTTTTGGTACCAACTGGAGAGCTAATCTTTGTCTACACCCAATAAAGCCCTTGAGTTGAATTGAATTGAGAGGGAAAGGGGGATACCTAGTCAGTTGTACAACTGAAATGTCTCTTCCGCATTTAACCCAACCCCCCTGAATCAGAGAGGTGCCTTAATCGACATACACATCTTTGGCCATGCCGATTAATCGGTCGACCTCTAGTATTCAGTAAATAAGTTGTTTCATCTTACATGTCCAAGCAGGAATGCATGATTCAATATATTTTAATGTGCAACCTAATCCAGTGATTGTCATGAATTTTGGGTATTGTTATATTTTACTGTCAAAATAGGGCTCCTGAATGTTATGGTATTTCTTTTTTCAATAGAGATGGAATTGCTTATATCTTTATGTGCGCTAACATCACATAGGCTAATTATACTGACCAAAAATATAAACACAACATGCAACAATGTCATTGATTTTACTAAGCTACAGTGCATATGCGGAAATCAGTTAATTGAAATAAAATGGCAGCCAAGCAGGAGTGGCTTCGGGACAAGTCTCTGAATGTCCTTGAGTGGCCCAGCCAGAGCCCGCACTTTAACCCGATCGAAAATCTCTGTCATTATGGGGTATTGTGTGTAGATTGATGAGGGAAAAAATATATTTAATAAATTTTAGAATAAGGCTGTAACGTAACAAAATGTGGAAAAAGTAAAGGTCTGAATACTTTCCGAATGTAAAATATAAACATAACCTACATAAAGCCAATAAATAAAAACATTGCAGCCTGCAGGTAGAAAATATCCTGTTAAAAATAAATATCCTATAATTTACATTGGCTACGTATGGCCTGTCTGCAAGGAACATGAAACATTATATCAACTGTTAACTTGGGTCCGGCCTGAAGCTAGCACTATCAAACTTGCAACATTTTCAAAAATATTCTGGGCCCTCAGTTTCCTACGCCAGTGAGCTCCGGACAGACAGACACAGCTGTAGGCTATTTGCACAAGGGATAAGAAGTAGTCCTATTTTATGACGTTTCCACCGGATCAGAGCATTACATTTTTTCTCCTTTCACGCCGAGTAATTATCGAAAGAGAGCTGGAAATATTTTTGAAATAGGCTACGTTAAGGAACTATTGTCATTCTCATTTTACTTGCTGTTTACTTGCTGTTTGAGGTGAAGAAAAAATTACTTTGAGAAGCTCCACAGTGGTGGTGAGCTAAGACTGAATACTCCACAGTGGTGGTGAGCTAAGACTGAATACTCCACAGTGGTGGTGAGCTAAGACTGAATACTCCACAGTGGTGGTGAGCTAAGACTGAATACTCCACAGTGGTGGTGAGTTCAGAAATATTATCAGATCTCCAAATGGGCACATTTATAGGCCTACATTTGCGCGCAGGCCAGGTAGCCTAGGCCTACTTCTATGCATAGTCAGATGCGCATCCTAACTCAACATTGACAGGAGAGCTACACACAAAAGACAATGAATAAATTGACAAAACGTGTTCCTCACAAGTGTAGCCTAGGTTGTGCGGTCCGCAAACAACTTGTCCACTCCGACAATGAGAACGGTAAAAGACTAATAATAATATATTGAATGCATTAACAGAAATTACCGTAACCAAACAAACATTGTAGATTAGACATTATCGGAATTAAAGGCAAATGTACTACTGGTGATGCTGGTGTGCCATCCCGGCGGCCTGCACAATGGATTAGTCCACTGAGACAGACATGATTTAGACAGGTGTCTTGTGTGCCATGAAAAATATACAGTACCAGTCAAAAGTTTGGACACACTTACTCATTCAAGGGTTTTTCTTTATTTTTACTATTTTCTACATTGTTGAATAATAGTGAAGACATCAGCACTATGAAATAACACATATGTTACCCAAGAAGTGTAAAACATAAAAATATATTTTAGGTTCTTCAGAGTAGCCACCCTTTGCCTTGATGACAGCTTTGCACACTCTTGGCATTCTCTCAACCAGCTTCATCTGGAATGCTTTTCCAACGGTCTTGGAGTTCCCAAGAAAAAGTTCCCTTTTCCTTCACTCTGCGGTCCAACTCATCCCAAACCATCTCAATTGGGTGATTGTGGAGGCCAGGTCATCTGATGCAGCACTCCATCACTCCCCTTCTTGGCCAAATAGTCCTTACACAGCCTGGAGGTGTGTTGGTTCATTATCCTGTTGAAAAATAAGTCCCACTAAGTGAAAACCAGATGGGATGGCGTATCGCTGCAGAATGCTGTGGTAGCCATGCTGGTTAAGTGTTCTTGAATTCTAAATAAATCACAGACAATGTCACCAACAAAGCACCATCACACCTCCTCCTCCTCCATGCTTCACAGTGGGAACCACACATGCGGAGATCATCCGTTCACCTACTCTGCGTCTCACAAAGGCACGGCTGTTGGAATCAAAAATCTCAAATTTGGACTCCAGACCAAAGGACAGATTTCCACCGGTCTAATGTCCATTGCTTGTGTTTCTTGGCCCAAGCACGTCTCTTCTTATTATTGGTGTCCTTTAGTAGTGGTTTCTTTGCAGCAATCAACCATGAATGCCTGATTCACTCAGTCTCCTCTGAACTGTTGATGTTGAGATGTGTCTGTTACTTTAACTCTGAAGCATTTATTTGGGCTGCAATCTGAGGTGCAGTTAACTGTAATGTACTTATCCTCTGCAGCAAAGGTAACTCTGGGTCTTCGTTTCCGGTGGCGGTTCTCATGAGAGCCAGTTTTATCATAGCGCTTGATGGTTTTTGCGACTGCACTTGAAGAAACTTTCAAAGTTCTTGAAATTTTCCGCATTGACTGACTTTCATGTCTTAAAATAATGATGGACTGTCATATCTCTTTGCTGAATTGAGCTGTTCTTGCCATAATTTGGACTTGGTCTTTTACTAAGTAGGGCTGTCTTCTGTAAACCACCCTTACCTTGTCACAACACAACTGATTGGCTCAAACGCATTGTGAAGGAAAGAAATTCGACAAATTAACTTTTAAGAAGGCACACCTGTTCATTGAATTGTATTCCAGGTGACTACCTTAGCTGGTTGCCAAGAGTGTGCAAAGCTGTCATCCGGGCAAAGGGTGGCTTTTTTCAAACTTTTTTCTGGTACTGTTTATATTTGCAACTGCTCAACCCCAAAAAATCTTGGTCGACCAAAAGCCTATCGGCAAAATATTTGACCAGTCTACTAAATGGGGTCAGCCCTACATGAGGATAATGCACTTTACTATTTCACCAAGTCACGGTTTTAGCCTCCCAAAGGTGATCAAGTAAAATGTGCAGCCGATGCTTCTTAAAACTTGAACTCGCACAGCCAAGTAAAAGGGTCGCAAAATGTTACTAAGTGGTCACAGTCTGGAGCCCTGGTTGGGGTTGTAATTGCGCAGTTCAGCCACAAGGGCTACAGTTGCATTCTCTGAAAAGTTTCCACAACATTAATAGTCGCAACGTGTGGGTAACTAACTGTACCGTCAGTGTTTTCTCTGATCAAGAAAGTAACTGGTAGCACACATATATTTGTGTTTTAATAATGCATTGTACAATAATAATGCTTTTCTTCCACTGTGCCCAGTCGACGGTGATGGTGCTGCGGAACATGGTAGGACCAGAGGACATCGACGATGACCTGGAGGGTGAGGTGACTGAGGAGTGCGGCAAGTTTGGCGCGGTCAATCGTGTCATCATCTACCAGGAAAAGCAGGGCGAGGAGGATGATGCAGAGGTAATTGTCAAGATCTTTGTGGAGTTCTCCATGGCGGCAGAGATGAACAAGGCCATCCAGGCACTCAATAATCGCTGGTTTGGAGGTCGCAAGGTCATTGCCGAGGTGTACGACCAGGAGCGCTTTGAGAACAGCGACTTATCTGCATAAGACGTTCTGACCTTTCTGAAAGATCTCTACTACTACGACCACAACCTCTGGTGTTTCTCTCTCCCTCACACACATACACACACACTTACACAGACAAGGCTGCCACGCACCACTGTAGGTGATGCTGGCCTCTTTTTAACCAGTTTTTTTTTTTTTTTTTCAATGTTGATATTAATATTATTAATGCTCCTGTTTGGGGACACCGACAAAGCAAGGAGACGCTCATGGATTTTTTTTAATTATTATTGTGGCCTACTGTGAAGGGCTGGATTTTTGTTTTTGTATTGTTTTCAGTTTCATTTCCCAGATTTTAGTTTTATTTCGGTTACACCTTTTTTGATTAAGTCAATTCTACAAAGGTTCTCTTGTTATATAGCTCTTGGTATTAATTGCCCAAAACAATAAATTCCTCATGAATAAAGTGGTTTGATATTTTGATTATTGATATTAATCCAGAAAGTAACTACAGGGAGCAGGGGCCGGTTAGTCTAGTTTGGTCAACAACAAAAAAAAGTTGGTTTTAAAATGCGAGGTCAGACATAGTTACGTCCGACTTTTTGATCAGAATTTACACCTGTTGCACCAAACAAAATAAGTCTACTCGTAGCTAAGTCCGGCATAAGCATTTCGCGTTCATGAGATTTGATGCTTCGTAATGATGGTTGCTAGGCAGCGCCCGTTACTAAGCAGTTGCCATCCTTGTGGAAGTACTAAACTTTGATGTCACTTTGTACATCTCTTCACAACGCCCACCACTATGCATACACGTTTTCTTAACGAACATTTGATGGATCCTAAAGAATTACTGTGGGAATAAATATTACTGAATGACAAAAAATATTTCAATAATAAGCTAATGCAATTGAAGGCATGTATCAAATGGTTGCTTAATGAAACGTACAGTAATCCATTCGTTATAATAATTGTAGCTAAAGCAATAGCCGTGTGTGGTCAACTAGATAATTTCAGCACCGCAAAATTGCTAATTAATAGACAGACACATATAGATATATAGATCGAGAGAGAGAGATCGATATAGACAGACACAGATAGCTAAATAGATCTAGCTAACGTTATCACCGCCAGAACACAGAGCCTTCTTGCTAGTGAAGCAGACAGGACAATTAAACCAAAATGCCCAGGGGTTGCTGTGTTCCATTCTACAGTAACACCAGCAGAACACACCAAGCCCAGCTAGAACATTTGGTTCCTTGGAAGCGTATGTATTTTTTTACCTAATACAGACATCTAAATGGGTGAAGGAGAATATGTATATGTAAGTATATGGATGAGCGATGGCCGAGCGGCATCGGCAAGGTGCAATAGATGGTATAAAATACAGTATATACATGTGATATGAGTAATGTAAGATATGTAAACATTATTAAAGTGGCATTATTTAGAGTGACTAGTGATCCATTTATTGAAGTGGCCAGTGATTCGTTCTTAATGTAGGCAGCAGCCTCTCTGAGTTAGTGATTGCTGTTTAGCAGTCTGATGGCCTTGAGATAGAAGCTTTTTTTCAGTCTCTCGGTCCCCGCTTTGATGCACCTGTACTGATCTCGCCTTCTGGATGATAGCGGGGTGAACAGGCAGTGGCTCGGGTGGTTGTTGTCCTTGATGATCTTTTTGTCCTTCCTGTGACATCGGTGCTGTAGGTGTCATGGAGGGCAGGTAGTTTGCCCCCGGTGATGAGATGTGCAGACCACACCCTCTGGAGAGTCTTGTGCTTGAGGGCGGTGCAGTTGCCGTACCAGGCGGTGATGCAGCCCAACAGGATCCTCTCAATTGTGCATCCTGCCCACATTGCAGTATTTACGCAGTAGCTCTTTTTCCAATGGTCAAATTAACTCACAAGATTGGTATTTTATTTGTATTTTTATTTAACCCTTTTTTAATCAGGTAAGTTGACAGAACACATTCTCATTTACAGCAACGACCTGGGGAATAGTTACAGGGGAAGGGGAGGGGGGGTTTGAATGAGCCAATCGGTTGGTCTTGGGTACTGTATGAAAACCTACATCTACTACCAGGGCGACCGCTATCATAGGTATGCTTTCATTTTTCAGAATTGGGTGTGGGCACGGGATGAATATTGTAAATAAAGCATTTGAAGAAAAAATATATCCACCCCATGTGGGATTAGAATCCACAGCCTTGTTACATTGGATGTAGCTACGAATATAAACTTATCCTCATAGCCTATTTGTTTTTTTTTCTTTGTAAAAGCACATAGATCTGTATGAAACGGTAAGCAAAAACCTTGAATTATGAGGAAATGTGCCTTAATGCCTTCTGAACTTTGTGTAACGTCAGTAGTCTAGTCAAGAAAGCATTATGCAAAATATATTGGCCCAGTCCACTTACCAAGACCATTGCCAATTAAGGCGCGCTGTCACCTGCTTTTATAATAAGCCTTGAGATGGTACTGAGTTGAATATTTTCCCGGTATTTTTCCAATGTTCCATTCCAAGAATACATCTATTTTCTCCTGGGTAACCCGGTATGTCCCGCCAAAACTGGAAGTGTCATTCAAAAGCCTCTGTCTGAATTTGATTAGACTTTTGATTGAAAATTCAACCCTGATGCAACCTGGACCTGATGAGCCATACATTAAAAACTTTTTATGAGCCCAAAAAAGCCCAGATGATTGTGCCATTATCCAATAGGACGTATTTTTCGTCGCTGTCTACATACCACCACAGACCGATGCTGGCAATAAAACCGCACTCAATGAGCTGTATAAGGCCATAAACAAACAGAAAAATGCTCATCCAGAGGCGACGCTCCTAGTGCCCGGGGACTTTAATGCAGGGAAACTTAAATACATTTCTAGCAGCATGTTAAATGTGCAATTAGAGGGGAAAAAAACTCTAGCCCACCTTTACTCAACACACAGAGACGCGTACAAAGGTCTCACTCGCCCTCCATTTGGCAAATCTGACCATAATTCTATCCTGATTCCTGCTTACAAGCAAAAATTAAAGCAGGAAGCACCAGTGACCCGGTCTATAAAAAAGTGGTCATATGAAGCAGATGCTAAACTACAGGACCGTTGTGTACATACGTAAACTCAGCAAAAAAAGAAACGTTCCTTTTTCAGGACCCTGTCTTTAAAAGATAATTTGTAAAAATACAAATAACTTCACAGATCTTCATTGCAAAGGGTTTTAACACTGTTTCCCATGCTTGTTCAATGAACCATAAACAATTAATGAACATGCACCTGTGGAACAGTCGTTAAGACACTAACAGCTTACAGACGGTAGGCAATTAAGGTCAGTTATGAAAACTTAGGACACTAAAGAGTCCTTTCTACTGACTCAGAAAACACCAAAAGATAGATCATCTGCGTGAACATGCCTTAGGCATGTCTCAAGGAGGCATGAGGACTGCAGATGTGGCCAGGGCAATAAATTGCAATGTCCGTATTGTGAGACGCCTAAGACAGCACTACAGGGAGACAGGACTGACAGCTGATCGTCCTCGCAGTGGCGGACCACGTGTAACAACACCTGCACAGGATCGGTACATCCGAACATCACACCTGCGGGACAGGTAAAGGATGGTAACAACAACTGCCAGAGTTACACCAGGAACTCACAATCCTTCCATCAGTGCTCAGACTGTCCGCAATAGGCTGAGAGAGGCTGGACTGAGGGCTTGTAGGCCTGTTGTAAGGCAGGTCCTGACCAGACATCACCGGCAACAACGTCGCCTATGGGCACAAATCCACCGTCGCTGGACCAGACAGGACTGGCCAAAAGTGCTCTTCACTGACGAGTCATGGTTTTGTCTCACCAGGGGTGATGGTCGGATTTGCGTTTATCGTCGAAGGAATGAGCGTTACACCGAGGCCTCTACTCTGGAGCGGGATCGATTTGGAGGTGGAGGGTCCGTCATGGTCTGGGGCGGTGTTTCACAGCATCATGAGCTTGTTGTCATTGCAGGCAATCTCAACGCTGTGCATTACAGGGAAGACATCCTCCTCTCTCATGTGGTACCCTTCCTGCAGGCTCATCCTGACATGACCCTCCAGCAAATGCTCGTTCTGTGCGTGATTTCCTGCAAGACAGGAATGTCAGTGTTCTGCCATGGCCATTGAGCACATCTGGGACCTGTTGGATCGGAGGGTGAGGGCTAGTGCCATTTCCCTCCAGAAATGTCCAGGAACTTGCGGGTGCCTTGGTGGAAAAGGGGGGTAACATCTCACAACAAGAACTGACAAATCTGGTGCAGTCCATGAGGAGGAGATGCACTGCAGTCCTTAATGCAGCTGGTGGCCACACCAGATTCTGACTGTTACTTTTGATTTTTAACCCCCCTTTGTTCAGGGACACATTATTCCATTTCTGTTAGTCAAATGTTTGTGGAACTTGTTCAGTTTATGTCTCAGTTGTTGAATCTTGTTATGTTCATTTAAATATTTACACATGTTAAGTTTGCAGAAAATAAACGCAGTTGAAGGTGAGAGGATGTTTCTTTCATTGCTGAGTTTATATACCCCAACCAGAAGCCATGGATTACAGGCAACATTTGAACTGAGCTAAAGGGTAGAGCTGCCGCTTTCAAGGAGCGGGACTCTAACCCGGAAGCTTATAAGATATCCCGCTATGCCCTCCGATGAACGATCAAACAGGCAAAGCGCCAATTCAGGACCAAGATCGAATCGTACTACAACGGCTCCGAAGCTCGTCGGATGTGACGGGGCTTGCAAACTATTACAGACTACAAAGGGAAGCACAGCCGAGAGCAGCCCAGTGACACGAGCCTACCAGACGAGCTAAATAACTTCTATGCTCGCTTCGGGGCAAGTAACATTGAAACATGCATGAGAGCATCAGCTGTTCCGGACGAATGTGTAATCACACTCTCCGAAGTCGATGTGCGTAATACCTTTAAACAGGTCATCATTCACAAGGCCGCAGGGCCAGACGGATTACCAGGATGTGTACTCCAAGCATGCGCTGACCAACTGGCAAGTGTCTTCACTGACATTTTCAACCTCTCCCTGTCTGAGTCTGTAATACCAACATGTTTCAAGCAGACCACCATAGTCCCTGTGCCCAAGAACACTAAGATAACCTGCCTAAATGACTACCGACCTGTTAGCACTCAAGTCTGTAGCCATGAAGTGCTTTGAAAGGCCGGTCATGGCTCACATCAACACCATTATCCCAGAAACCCTAGACCCACCCCAACAGATCCACAGATGATTCAGTCGCACTCCACACTGCCCTTTCCCACGTGGACAAAAATAACACCTATGTGAGAATGCTATTCATTGACTACAGCTCAGCGTTCAACACCATAGTGTCCTCAAAGCTCATCACTAAGCTAAGAACCCTGGGACTAAGGACCTCCCTCTGCAACTGTATCCTGGACTTCCTGACGGGCAGCCCCCAGGTAGTAATGGTAGAGAAGAACACAATTGCCAAGCTGATCCTCAACACGGGGGCCCCTCAGGGGTGCGTGCTCAGTCCCCTCCTGTACTCCCTGTTCACTCATGACTGCATGGCCAGTCACGACTCCAACACCATCATTAAGTTTGCCGATGACACAACAGTGGTAGGCCTGATCACCGACAACGATGAGACAGCCTATAGGGAGGTCAGAGACCTGACCGTGTGGTGCAAGGACAACAATCTCCCTCAACGTGATCACGACAAAAGAGATGATTGTGTGACTACAGGAAAAGGAGGACCAAGCACGCCCCCATTCTCATCGACGGGGCTGTAGTGGAGCAGGTTGAGAGCTTCAAGTTTCTTGGTGTCCACATCACCAACAAACTAACATGGTCCAAGCACACCAAGACAGTCGTGAAGAGGGCACGACAAAACCTATTCCCCCCCAGGAGACTGAAAAGATTTGGCATGGGTCCTCAGATCCTCAAAAGGTTTTACAGCTGCACCATCGAGAGCATCCTGACGGGTTGCATCACTGCCTGGTATGGCAACTGCTCGGCCTCCGACCACAAGGCACTACAGAGGGTATTGCGTACGGCCCAGTACATCACTGGGGCAAAGCTTCCTGCCATCCAGAACCTCTATACCAGGCGGTGTCAGAGGAAGCCCCTTAAAATGGTCAGACTCCAGCCACCCGAGTCATATACTGTTCTCTCTGCTACCGCATTGCAAGCGGTATCGGAGCGCCAAGTCTAGGCCCAAGAGGCTTCTAAACAGCTTCTAACCGAAGCCATAAGACTCCTGAACATCTAATCAAATGGCTACCCAGACAATTTGCATTGCCCCCACCCCTTTTTATACACTACTGCTACTCTCTGTTATTGTCTATGCATAGTCACTTTAATAACTCTACCTACATGTACATATTACCTCAATTCCCTCAACACCGGTGCCCCCGCACATTGACTCTGTACCGGTACCCCCTGTATATAGCCCCGCTATTGTTATTTTACTGCTGCTCTTTAATTATTTGTTATTCTTATCGCTTACTTTTTTTAGGTATTTTCTTAAAACTGCATTGTTGGTTAAGGGCTTGTAAGTAAGCATTTCACTGTAAGGTCTACACCTGTTGTATTCGGCGTATGTGACAAATACAAATTGATTTGATATATGAAATATAGTCTACTGCACATTACACACAACCGAAAAACATAACATTTCATAGATGTACCTAGCTATATGCTCTCTTGAGTAAGTAAATGAAACTAGCTCCAGTAGGCTGATATTTTTGAGTGGGAACTGTATTACTGTATCATATGGACTGAAATTACACACCTCATTCAAACCTGAAAAAAGCTGAGAGAACATGCAATTCTGTTTCAGCACATGCTGCCAACAAAGTTACAGGTATATGCTAGCGAATTTGATTTTAATATTGAAATATAATAGGGCCTTGTATAATTAGTAAGCTGACGCATACAGTATATAGGTCTACCTTTCATAAGTTCCACTAATGTTATTAGCCTACCTCTATCTTTCTCTTGTTGATTAATGAGGGGTCACTACAGTTCCTGGTTCATCATTGTAAATAAGAATTTGTTCTTATGACTTGCCTAGTTAAATAAAGGTTCAATATTTTTTTGTTTGTTAAATAAACATTAAAACAATTATGTGGTCTACAGCTTATCATGAGATACTCATCCGCAGGCGAGCAAAACTTCGAGACTTCCTTAGATGTCGTGCACCAGCTGTTGTTTACAAATATACATAGACCACCAACCCTTGTCTTAACAGAGGCTGCTGTACTATCCTGCGGAAAATGCGTAAAACCCGCCAGCTGTATGTTATTCATGTCGTTGTTCAGCCACAACTCGGGGAAACACAAGTTTTACAGTTTTTAATGTCCCGTTGGTAGAATATACGTGATCGTAGTTCATCTAATTATTATCCAATGATTGTACGTTAGCTAATAGGACCGATGGTAAAGGCAGATTACCCGCTCGCCATCGGATCCTAACAAGGCACCCCGACCTACGTCCCCGATATCTCCGTCTCTTTCTCCTGCGAATGACGGGGATGAGGGCCTTGTCGGGTGTCTGAAGTAAATCCTTTGCATCCGACTCGTTAACTTCTCTGGGATATGTGGGACAGTAGCGTCCCACTTGGCCAAAAGCCAGAAAAAATGTAGCGCGCCAAATTCAAATATATTACTCTAAAAATCAATCTTTCATGAAATCACACATGAAAGACACCAAATTAAAGCTACACATGTTGTGAATCCAGCCAACATGTCTGATTTCAAAAAGGATTTACGGTGAAAGCACACCAAACGATTATGTTAGCTCAGTACATAGCCACAGAAAAACACAGCCATTTTCCCAGCAAAAGATAGTAGTCACAAAAAGCAGAAAGAGATAAAGATTAATCACTAACCTTTGATGATCTTCATCAGATGACACTCATAGGACATCATGTTACACAATACATTTATATTTTGTTCGATAATGTGCATATTTATATCCACAAATCTCGGTTTTCATTGGCGCCATGTTCAGAAATGCCTCCAAAATATCCAGAGAAATTGCAGAGAGCCACGTCAAATAACAGAAATACTCATCATAAACTTTGATGAAAGATACATGTTTTACATATAATTAAAGATACATTTGTTCTTAATGCAACCGCTGTGTCAGATTTCAAAAAAACTTTACGTAAAAAGCACACCATGCAATAATCTGAGACGGCGCTCAAACATAACAACATTTCTCCACCATCTTGGAGTCAACAGAAATACGAAATTACATCATAAATATTCCCTTACCTTTGATCATCTTCATCAGAATGCACTCCCAGGAATTCCACAATAAATCGTTGTTTTCTTCGATAATGTCCATTACTTATGTCTAAGTAGCTACTTTTGATAGCATGTTTAGTGCACATGTCCAAACGCTCGCGCAAATTCAGGCGAACTCGGACGAAAACTTCAAAAAGTTATATAACAGGTCAAATACACTGGTCAAACTAAGTAGAGAATCAATCTTCAGGATGTTGTTATCATATATATCCAATAACGTTCCAACCGGAGCATTCCTTCATGTCTGTCGAAGTTATGGAACGCAAGGCGATATCATGAGGAAAGCGCATGACCAGGAACTGGCAATCTGCCAGACCAATGACTGAAACACCTCCCATCCGGCCCCACATCACACTAGAGGCTTCATTCCGTTCTACAGACTGTTGACATCTAGTGGAAGGCGTAGGAAGTGCAAACAGATCCATATCTTACAGGGAATTGAATCGGCGATGAGTTGAACATTGACCAGTCTCAGAACTCTCACTTCCTGTTTGGATTTTTTCTCAGGTTTTTGCCTGCCATATGAGTTATTGTATACTCACAGACATCATTCAAACAGTTTTAGAAACTTCAGAGTGTTTTCTATCCAATAGTAATAATAATATGCATATATTAGCATCTGGGACAGAGTAGGAGGCAGTTTACTATGGGCACGCAATTCATCCAAAAGTGAAAATGCTGCCCCCTATCATAAAGAAGTTAAAGAAAAAAAATCTAATTCCATTCCGAGGTGAGTAATCGCTGTCCTGATATCTAGAACCTCTTTCTGGTCATAAGAGACCGAAAGGGTGTAATTTAAGGGTGGCTATTTGAAGAATCTCAAATCTCAAATATATTTTGATTTGTTTCTCTTTTTTGGTTACTACATGATTCCATATGTGTTAGTTCATAGTTTTGATGTCTTCACTATTATTCTACAATGTAGAAAATAGTAAAAATTCAGAAAAACCCTTGAATGAATAGGTGTTCTAAAATTTTGACTGGTAGTGTAAATGCCAGACACGGACAAGAACCTGACACCCTCAGCACACAGGGGGACAAACACCTGCCTGGAGGTGACAGCATTCCCTCCCCCATATGCCCCCCTAGGCACAACTACGACAACATAACCAACAAAAACGGGTCACAACTCCTGCAGCTCTGTCGCACGCTGGGTATGTACAGTACATAGTCAATGGTAGGCTTCGAGGGGACTCCTATGGTAGGTACACCTATACAGTGGTTCTTCCTTTAAATGTTGCGGCGTACTGCAGCACAGCTTGTGGGGTGCCGCAGAATTCTATGGCAGTGTCAGCCATTGTTGCCAGAATGACACAATTTACCACAATTTGCCACCATCTACCACAAATGGTCGCGTCATAAGCTCCAAACTTTTAAAGGAAGAACCACTGTAGTTCATCTCTTGGCAGTACTACTACAGCCTACTTTATCACTGACCTTGTCATGGAAATATTCAGTCAATAGTATTTCTCAAATTCCGGAGCCTGTGAGTTCAAATAGACTTTTATTACAGAGTAATATAAGCCGAGCTGGATCATGAAAACAACTAACTTTCCAGCCTTGGCACACACTCTTTATACAGGTTTCATCCTTACGTCACACACGTAGTGACTCCTCTTTATGTTAATGATTCATCCCCTCTGGCATTTGGCCACTGTTATCCTTTTTGCCGTGCACTAATTTTAGTTTGGTTTCACATTAGGGCATGGGAACTTTAGAGCCATAGCAATGGTTCAAAAGTAAATAGACATGTCCACTCCCCAGGCAGGGGCATGTCTAATGGTGTCTAATGACCCAGACGCACATATAGAGTGCACTTATTCTTTTGACCACTCTGAAATGAACACACGTGTTCTGGAAAATTCCCAATAGGCATAACCAACCATAGCAACAGTAAATATTAGGACATAGCACTGGTACAGAATTAAACAGTCATGTCCATTTCCCAGACAGGTGCATGTCTAATGGTGTCTAATGACCCAGACACACATATAGAGTGCACTCATCCTGCTAACTCCTCTGAAATGTATAATGGGAACATACTACTGGAAATGTTCCAGTACATATCTGCCAGAATAGGTATGTCATCAGGAGCAACAGGCATGTCACTCCTCCTTATCCCTGGACTCTGGATATTCAGGAGAGAGTGTATGTTGGCTATTGGGAGTTGCACCTTGGTCCTCTTCTCTTTCCGTTTCCTCCGGGCTCCAGCCTGGTGTATCAGTATCCTCTGCTTCCTCATGGCTCGATGGTCGCTCACCGATCTCCTCCAGAACTCTGGTACAGTGGTTTAGATGGTACCACGTAGTGCTTCCTTTCACCTGGACGGCTGTTGGTGTTGCTAGGACTACTTCGTAGGGACCCTCTCGCCTTAGCTCGTTCCACTTCCTCCGGAACACTCGGATGTAGACCTGGTCCCCTGGGATCACCGGACATGGAACCTCTGGTCCTGGTTCAGGTTTATGCCTTCTTTCCGTGAGGTTTTCAAACTCAGAGACTAATGGCGTCTGTTCTATGATTACACCATACACAATCTTATTCCCATCTCTCATCACACCCCCACTTTCTCCTTCTGGTTCCTAAGAGAGTGATAGCATAAGACTTGGAAAGCAACGAAAAACACAAAACATAACAGTATTAACAATGTGGTAAGCTATGCAAATGATATATGCATGAAAACCAAAGTCTGAGACCATGACAATTCCCACTCTCTCTTCACCTGACTCTATGCCTCCAGGATACTTTTCTGCTGGCCCTAAAAAGCCTCCTCATGCTTTTGCCCAGTCTTCCCCTTTCTGGCCCCAGGTTCCAAGGTGTTCCCAAGCCATGTCATTTTCACTTTGTTCCCGATCTCCTTCATTGCCACTTGATAGGCACATCACCTGATAGGCAAGTGCATATCCCTAATCAATGCTACATCCTCTTGAGGTAACTCAGCACTGTATATGCTCTCACATCGATGCCTTCAAAATGTTGCTTAGAGTACAATTACCCCAACATCAATCCTCTTTCATATGATGCATTAACCAATAAAACAGCTAACCCAACCCAACTATGATGTTAAAGTAGCTCCTAGACGCAACCCATCTGCATGTATGTCTACAGTGGAATCTAGTCTCTCTCTCTCTTTAGCTCCGCTTCCTCTGTCATGGTGTCTTCAAGCTCACCCATTATGCAGCAAGACCTTACTTTTAGTGAGAACTATGCACTCACCGAGGAGAGACATGACGATCTTTACCGCTGCAGGTGCTGCAAGTAGTACTGTGTGTGGACCAGACCAATGCTGTCCCAACACCCCCCGCCTGGTGTTGAATTCAGCCCATGCCCTTGGTTATCTCTGGCTCCTTATGTGCTGCTTTCACCTAAGGACATAGACTGTCCTCTTATGGCAAGATCACTCATTTATTTGTGATATTTAAATAACAGCCCTATGTAAACATTCTACAAGGGCACAAGGCGAGACCCAGATGCAGACAAGGGAGGCAGATAGTTTGAGTCTTTGATATTTATTACATCCAAAAGGGGTAGGCAAGAGAATGGTCGTGAACAGGCAAAAGTTCAAAAGCAGTTCAGAGTCCAGGAGGTACAGCAGCTTAGGAACTGCAATCTGGGAGGAATTATTTTGAATATCCCATAGGCTTGCATTGAAATAACCTAAAAAAACAACAATTCCGGATGGATTCTCCTCGGGTTTCGCCTGCCATATCAGTTATGTTATACTCATAGACATTATTTTAACAGTGTTAGAAACTTCAGAGTGTTTTCTATCCAATGCTACCAATTATATGCCTATCCTCGCTTCTGGGCCTGAGTAACAGGCAGTTTACTTTGGGCACATCAGTCATCCGAACTTCCAAATACTGCCCCCTTGCCTTAAGAAGTTTTTAAACTCAGAAAGCTATCTACAATCTCAACCATACTCCACCTCTCTTTTCGCTAATGTTTATGTTACCAGGTGACTTTTTAATTAGACTTCCAGTCAAAACAAAATAAAGGCTCACGAGTTTAAAACTACTATGGTTTTCTTGAGTCGCATGGTTCTCGAAACCCCCAAATATGTTATCTTGTTTAGCCGGTTGTACTTTACCATAGCTATACTTCCTTGTGACCCTGCTCTACCACATAGTTTACATATCGTATCAACACAGAACCCCCAAATCTAAACCCTTTAGCGATTGTTTGAATGCGGCGTGACATAAAGTTAAACTATTTTTAAACATAATTTATGCTCTCGCCCATATATGCTGCCCATTTTAATATGTTACCTAATATCCACTGTCCTTGATTCTCACAAGGATTATTCAACCCCAAAATCCGCTAAGAAACAGGATTGGTCCATTTCCCTTAAGGCAGTCAAGCACCCAAGCTAACTGGCTAAAGTTGGCTAGCTAATTTAGCTAACACTACTTCCAGATATAAACAAGATAATATATCTTCACTCCATTCTACTCACCTCGCAGAGCTGGTTAGGTTCTTTACTTGTTTGTTAAAAATATTGGTGAGTAACTGTGCTGCTGGCAATAATTCAAATTACGCTGCTATTTTCAACTCTCTAGAGACAGCAGGAGCGGCAGAGATACTATGAATGATCGGCTATGAAAAGCCAACTGACAATAACTCCTGAGGTGCTGACCTGTTGCACCCTCTACAACCACTGTGATTATTATTATTTGACTCTGCTGGTCTCCACCCGGCACAACCAGAAGAGGACTTGCCACCCCGCATAGCCTGGTTCCTCTCTAGGTTTCTTCCTAGGTTCCGGCGTTTCTAGGGAGTTTTTCCTAGTCACCGTGCTTCTACATCTGCATTGCTTGCTGTTTGGGATTTTAGGCTGTACAGCACTTTGTGACATCAGCTGATGTAAAAAGGGCTTTATAAATACATTTGATTTGACAAGTTATCTCTGTGTCCCCCTACTCTACAGTTATAATACATGTTTACTGCTAATGAGAGTTTACGCAGTTCCAACATAATCCAAAGGATGGCAGCCTAAAATCACAATCCTACTACATTGCACTAACCAGAACATTATTTCATGCAAAACATTAATTTGTGGTCTAGGCTGCCATCCTTTGGATTATTTTGGAACTGCACAGTGCTCACTGCATGACAAGATCACATTAGTTAGCAGTAATGTGACCAATATCAACAGAAGGCTCTTTATTGTCAATCAAATATTGTAAAGGGTTTATGAAAACTTTGAAACAAAATAACGATTAAAAATACTTTACCAACAATTTTTGGTCTTGGAAAATTAACATTAGTTAAGCATTTGCAATTTGTACTTGCTAATAGATTTGTATAAATGTTATTATAACAGCAGTTATACAATAACCTAACACCATATTCTATGGGTTTATTGACCACAATCTACTGAGTATTTCCTGGTAGAATAGTTCTCTCTACAACCCAATATGTATCCCATGTACAGTCTATTACAGTGTATTGCATTTGGGCTGAAAGTTTGCTAGATTGAATCCCTGAGCAGACAAGGTAAAAATCTGTCGATCTGCCCTTAAGTAAGGCAGTTAACCCCAAACAATTTAAGCGGACCCCTGCACCTCTCAGATTCAGAGGGGTTTGGGTTAAATGCAGAAGACACATTTCAGTTGAATGAAATTCAAGGCTTTTATGTTGAAGGTTTCCTTATTACCATACAATTTCACGTCATAATTTGCGTTGCTGGCAGAATACTAGTGGATTGGAGAATATTCCGACTACGGTGTCTCGAGTCGGTCAGTTCCCCATTGTTAGGCGTTTTCAAAATCCGTAATTTCCCTTTTCCTCAATGACGATGGGTGATATGATATATGAAGAACTGGAGGATTTGATGCATTTTTCAGTCCACGATTTACCAGGTCGTGGATATGCTGTTATGGAGGAGATCAGAAGGCAAGGGAAACTCTGCGATGTCACCCTGAAGGTATGTGTGGAGTTAGCCTAGTAGCTAGCAAAGCGCACTACAGTAACTTACTTTGAGAAAATAGCTAGCCGGCTAACCAGCTATCTTGCTAGCAATAGAATTGAGGCAAGCTAACTAACTGAGTCTACTAACAAGTTGGGAGGCCAAATCGTGGATAAAACTACCATGACAATTGAAAGGGAAGGGATAAATGTGTTAGATAACTAACGTTACTTATTTGGCACGATAACCGCGACTTCTACATTCATATAATGCTTTACAGTCAGTAGCTACACTAGCTAGCTAGCTGCAGAGCCTTCTATTTGTAAATATAAAGCTCTAGCCTAAGTAAGTTATTGGCTAAGCAGCATATCTAGCTACTATAACTACTGACTGTAAAGCATTATATGAATGTAGAAGTCGCGGTTATCGTGCCAAATAAGTAACGTTAGTTATCTAACACATTTAGCCCTTCCCTTTCAATTGTCATGGTAGTTTTATCCACGATTTGGCCGCCCAACTTGCTAGTAGACTCACCCTACGTCCGGAAGAACCAATAAAAGAACCAATAAAAGCTTTAGCCAGAGGGAGTTTTACTTCGTTAGTTATTGGGTTGTAGAGAGAACTACTGTTAGCACCTACTAAGTCTACTCTAACGTTAACGTTACTGCCAATGCTGCAAGTAAAACATTTTTTGCTGTGATGGCGAAGCAGCACACTAACGTTAGCTAGTTAACGTTAATTGGGTGTACGGGTTACCTAAAACGTAAAGGTCATCTTTAGTACTAACATCATCTTGACTGTTTGTTTTTTGGGTAACTCACCGCTGGTGTCTAGCTAGCTATAGTAATGGCCTCTCAAGCAAGACTTAGCCAACTGGTTACTAACGTATACAATACACAGCCCTGCTGAATTAGAATAGTATAACGTAGCTAGTCCAGTATGCCTTGTTTTCAGACAAATATGGACTACTGACCATTGTTATCTCAGATTGCGGTATTCTTGAATCAAATTAACATGATTAGCCAGCCATTGCCCTTATCTTCACAAGCCTCGAGCTAAAATCTGTGGCGTTAACACCTGCAGCATCAACTAAAAGTTCACATTGCATGTGGTCAGTAGGACCTTCGTCAGGGAACATGGAAACAGGAGTTATATGTTCGCTCTTCAGGCCCTCCCACGTGATGCACCTGCTCTATTAATAAGCACCATCATTATGATAAGCTGCAGTGTACTGCCCGGTAGCCTACGTATCTACTGGGCCATATTCTGAAGCCCTTGGGAATTTCATCTTTATCTGTAATGCATCACCTCCAGCGAGCCTTCACTCTGGCTTCCATTAGTGCACTTTCTCTTTAACAAGACCTGCACTGTCCTTGGTATTGGTTAGGCCTAACAGTCAGTGCACCCACCTCATGCAAGATGTCTCTTTTGATTTTATAGTTTTCCATATAAAATAAACACACATTTCTCAAATAAGTAGCCTAATGAACAGTGGTGGAAAAAGTACCCAATTGTCATACTTGAGTAAAAGTATATATACACCTTAATACAAAGTTACTAAAGTAAAAGTCACTCAGTAAAATACTACTTAAGTAAATGTCAAAGTATTTGGTTCTAAATATACTTAAGTATCAAAAGTAAATGTAATTGCTAAAATTGAGTAAAAGTGTAAATCATTTCAAATTCCTTCTATTAACCAAAGCAGACGGCACCATTTTCTTGTTTTTAAAATGTATGGATAGCCAGGGGCACACTCCAACACTCAGACATCATTTACAAAAGGTGCATTTGTGTTTAGTGAGTCCGCCAGATCAGAGGTAGAAGGGATAACCATGTGTTGTCTTGATAAGTGCGCGAATTGGACCATTTTCCTGCCCTGCTAAGTGTTCACAATGTAACGAGTACTTTTAGGTGTCACGTAAAATGTATGGAGTAGAAAGTACATTATTTCCTTTAAGATTGTAGTGAAGTAAAAGTTGAAAAATATAAATAGTATAGTACAGATACCACAAAAAACTACTTCAGTAAAAATACTTTAAAGTACTACTTAAGTACTTCACACCACTGCTACTGAATACAATAGGCTATAATCTTATGTTGGTGTCGCCAAGGGGGAAGCAATGGTTAAAGGTAACATTAAGTTCTGTGATTACAGTTGAAGTCGGAAGTTACATACACCTTAGCCAAATACATTTAAACTCCGTTTTTTCACAATTCCTGACATTTAATCCTAGTAAAAATTCCCTGTCTTAGGTCAGTTAGGATCACCACTTTTTTTTTTCAGAATGTGAAATGTCAGAATAATAGTAGAGAGAATGATTTATTTCAGCTTTTATTTCTTTCATCATATTCCCAGTGGGTCAGAAGTTTACATACACTCAATTAGTATTTGGTAGCATTGCCTTTTTAAATTGTTTAACCTGGGTCAAACATTTCGGGTAGCCTTCCACAAGCTTCCCACAATAAGTTAGTGTAACTGAGTTACATTTGTAGGCCTCCTTGCTCGTACACGCTGTTTCAGTTTTGCCCACACATTTTCTATGAGATTGAGGTCAGGGCTTTGTGATGGCCACTCCAATACCTTGACTTTGTTGTCCTTAAGGCATTTTGTCACAACTTTGGAAGTATGCTTGGGGTCATTGTCCATTTTGAAGACCCTTCCTGACTGATGTCTTGAGATGTTGCTTCAATATATCCACATAATTTCCATGCCTCATGATGCCATCTATTTTGTGAAATGCACCAGTCCCTCCTGCAGCAAAGCACCCCCACAACATGATGCTGCCACCTCCGTGCTTCACAGTTGGGATGGTGTTCTTCAGCTTGCAAGCATCCCCCTTTTTCCTCCAAACAACAATGGTCGTTATGGGGAAACAGTTCTATTTTTGTTTAATCAGATCAGAGGACATTTCTCCAAAAAGTACGATCTTTGTCCCCATGTGCAGTTGCAAACCGTAGTCTGGCTTTTTTATGGCGGTTTTGGAGCAGTGGCTTCTTCCTTGCTGAGCGGCCTTTCAGGTTATGTCGATATAGGACTCGTTTTACTGTGGATATAGATACTTTCGTACCTGTGTCCTCCAGCATCTTCACATGGTCCTCTGCTGTTGTTCTGGGATTGATTTGGACTTTTCGCACCAAGGTACGTTCATCTCTAGGAGACAGAACACGTCTCCTTCCTGAGCAGTATGACAGCTGCGTGGTCTCATGGTGTTTATACTTGCGTACTATTGTTTGTACAGATGAACGTGGTACCTTCAGGCGTTTGGAAATTGCTCCCAAGGATGAACCAGACTTTTTTTCTGAGGTCTTGGCTGATTTCATTTGATTTTCCCATGATGTCAAGCAAAGAGGCACTGAGTTTGAAGGTAGGCCTTGAAATACATCCACAGGTACACCTCCAATTGACTCAAATGATGTCAATTAGCCTATGAGAAGCTTCTAAAGCCATGACATCATTTTTTTGAATTTTCCAAGCTGTTTCAAGGCACAGTCAACTTAGTGTATGTAAACTTCTGACCGACTGGAATTGTTATACAGTTAATTATAAGTGAAATAATCTGTCTGTAAACAATTGTTGGAAAAATTACTTGTAATCCACAAAGTAGATGTCCTAACCGACTTGCCAAAACTATAGTTTGTCAACAAGAAATTAGTGGAGTGGTTGAAAAACGAGTTTTAATGACTCCAACGTAAGTGTATGTAAACTTCCGACTTCAACTGTGTTACAATTCTGTCAAATGAATGCACTTGAGGTGGGCTTGATTTAGCTTGAAATATGCACCCTTTTGATGCTATTCCATTTGTTCCATTCTACCGTATGGAACATGTATTTGACAGGCTATATATTTGACCCATGTCTGGACTAAATCACTTGCTTGTATCGCCCTTACAGGTTGGAGACCACAAGTTCAGCGCCCACAGGATTGTTCTGGCTGCCTCCATCCCTTACTTCCATGCCATGTTTACAAATGACATGGTAGAGTGCAAGCAAGATGAGATTGTAATGCAAGGGATGGACCCTAGGTAAGGCCCTTGTAGCCTACTCACTCAGCAGCACTGAGAGTGGAGGCTGTTAAAGCAGCAAAGGGGAAACATCTCCATATTAATGCCCATTTGAAAGGAGATGTTCGAAGCGCAGGTGTATTGGCTGGATCAGAAACAACCCATCACCCTAGCCAATATGAATCATTGTAATAACACATTTAGAATCAGTTACAACGTTATTATCGCCTTCCTTTTGAAAATAAATCGCTGAAGTCGTGCACACAGGATGTTTCAAGTCATTTAAGTGCGTTATTCTGACAATTCACAAATTCTCTGCTGAACTGTCAAGCTGATCACCTAACAATGCAAACCATGTTCCAAAATGTTCAACAAAGCAGGCTAAGTGCTTTTTATGTAAAATGGACCTGTTTTAAAGATGCACTATGCAGAAATCGCTCTGCCATTTCATGGTTGCAAAAATTCTAATAGTTCACCTAATTTCAGTCTGTGACAAAACAAGCTAGTATAATGTAGAGAATCATTGCACAATCTAAACCGCTGTGAAATATTGTATTTTCAGCTTGTTTGAAGCTGGTGTACAAAACCAAAAGTAAAAGACGCAAAACTAAAAGGAAGAACTGGAAGCATAGAAATAGCACACATAGAACATATCTACCACTTTTTAAACTTGCTTTCAATGAGAATGACAGATCTGTAACTTGAAATTTCTATGTGAATTTGGTCGGGTCACCCAAAAAGTTACATATTGCAGCTTTAAGTTGATTCCCTCCTCGGAGCACCTGCAACCCAATGAATATGCATGCCTACCTGTATGAGACAAGAAATAAAATCTAATTTTATTTGTCACCGGTGCCGAATACAACAGGTGTAGACCTTACTGTGAAATGATTACTTACAAGCCCTTAACCAAAAATGCAGTTCAAGAAATAGAGTTAAGAAAATATTTACCAAATATACTAAAGTTAAAAAAAATCAGATCTATCAAAAAGTAACATGACATTTACATAACAATAACGAGGCTATATACAGTGGGTACCGGTACCGAGTCAATGTGTCGGGGTACAGGTTAATCAAGGTAATTTGTAAAGTGACTATGCATAGATAATATACAGCAAGTTGCAGCAGTGTAAAAACAAAGGTGGGCGGGGGGTTCAATGTAAATAGTCCGTGTGGCCATTTGATTAGTTTAGTTGTTCAGCACTCGGATTGGATTGGGGGTAGAAGCTGTTAAGGAGCTTTTTGGTCCTAGACTTGGTGCTCTGGTATCGCTTGCCGTGCGGTAGCAGAGAGAACAGTCAATGACTTGGGTGACTGGAGTCTTTGACAATTTTTAGGTCTTGAATGTCAGGAAGCTTGCCCCCAGTGATGTACTGGGCCGTACGCACTACCCTCTGTATTGCCTTCCGGTCAGATGCCGAGCAGTTGCCATACCAGTTGGTAATGCAACCGGTCAGGATGCTCTCGATGGTGCAGCTGTAGAACTTCAGGGGACCCATGCCAAATCTTTTCAGTTTCCTGAGGGGGAATAAGCTTTGTAGTGCCCTCTTCACAACTGTCTTGGTGTGTTTGGACCATGATAGGTTGTTGGCGATGTGGACATCAAGGAACTTAACTCTCGACCCGCTCCAGCAATGTTGATGTTAATGGGGGCTTGTTCGGTCCTCCTTTTCCTATAGTCCACGATCATTTATTTTGTCTTGCTCACATTGAAAGAGATGTTGTTGTTCTGGCACCACACTGCCAGGTCTCTGACCTCCTCCCTATAGGCTCTCTCATCATTGTCGGTGATCAGGCCTACCATTGTGTTGTCAGCAAACTTAATGATGGTGTTAGTTGTGCTTGGTCAAGCAGTCGTAGGTGAACAGGGAGTACAGGAGGGGACTAAGCACGCACCCCTGAGGGGCCCCAGTGTTGAGGATCAGCGTAGCAGATGTGTTGTTGCCTACCCTTACCACCAGGATCCAGTTGCAGATGGAGGTGTTTAGTCCCAGGGTCCTTAGCTTAGTGATGAGCTTTGTGGTGCACTATGTTGTTGTAGTCAATGAATAGCATTCTCACTTAGGTGTTCCTTTTGTCCAGGTTGAAAAGGGCAGTGTGGAGTGCGACTGCGTCATCTGTTGAGGCGGTATGCTAATTGGAGTGGGTCTAGGGTTTCTGGCATGATGGTGTTGTGAGCCATGACCAGCCTTTCAAAGCACTTCATGGCTACTGACATGAGTGCTACGGGGCGGTAATCATTTAGGCAGGTTACCTTCGCTATCTTGGGCACAGGGACTATGGTGGTCTGCTTGAAACATGTAGGTATTACAGACTCGGCCAGGGAGAGGTTGAAAATGTCAGTGAAGACACATGCCAGTTGGTCCGTGCATGCTTTGAGTACATGTCCTGGTAATCCGTCTGGCCCTGCAGCTTTGTGAATGTTGACCTGTTTAAAGGTCTTGCTCACATTGGCTATGGAGACCGAGATCACCCAGTCGTGCGGAACAGCTTGTGCTCTCATGCATGCTTCAGTGTTGCTTGCCTCAAAGCGAGAATAAAAGGTAATTAGCTCGTCTGGTAGGCTCGCGTCACTGGGCAGCTCGTGGCTGGGTTTCCCTTTTGTAGTCCGTAATAGTTTTCAAGCCCAGCCACATCCGACGAGCGTCAGAGCCGGTGTAGTAGGATTCAATCTTAGTCCTGTATTGATGCTTTGCCTGTTTGAGGGTTCGTCTGAGGGCATAGCGGGATTTCTTATAGGCGTCCGGATTAGTGTCCCGCTCCTTGAAAGCAGCAGCTCTAGCCTTTAGCTCGGTGCGTATCTTGACTGTAATCCATGGCTTCTGGTTGGGGTATGTACGTACAGTCAGTGTGTGGACGACGTCGTCGTAGATGCATTTATTGATGAAGCCGGTGACTGAGGGGGTATACTCCTCAATGCCATTGGATGAATCCCGGAACATATTCCAGTCTGTGCTAGCAAAACAGTCCTGTAGCTTAGCGTTCACGTCATCTGCCCACTTCTGTATTGAGTGAGTCACTGGTACTTCCTGCTTTAGTTTTTGCTTGTAAGCAGGAATCAGAAGGATATACAGTGGGGCAAAAAAGTATTTAGTCAGCCACCAATTGTGTAAGTTCTCCCACTTAAAAAGATGAGAGAGGCCTGTAATTTTCATCATAGGTACACTTCAACTATGACAGACAAAATGAGGAAAATCACATTGTAGGATTTTTATTGAATTTATTTGCAAATTATGGTGGAAAATAAGTATTTGGTCAATAACAAAAGTTTATCTCAATACTTTGTTATATACCCTTTGTTGGCAATGACAGAGGTCAAACGTTTTCTGTAAGTCTTCACAAGGTTTTCACACACTGTTGCTGGTATTTTGGCCCATTCCTCCATGCAGATCTCCTCTAGAGCAGTGATGTTTTGGGGCTGTTCCTGGGCAACACGGACTTTCAACTCCCTCCAAAGATTTTCTATGGGGTTGAGATCTGGAGACTGGCTAGGCCACTCCAGGACCTTGAAATGCTTCTTCTGTGTTTGGGATCATTGTCATGCTGAAAGACCCAGCCACGTTTCATCTTCAATGCCCTTGCTGATGGAAGGAGGTTTTCACTCAAAATCTCACGATACATGGCCCCATTCATTCTGTCCTTTACACGGATCAGTCGTCCTGTTCCCTTTGCAGAAAAACAGCTCCAAAGCATGATGTTTCCACCCCCATGCTTCACAGTAGGTATGGTGTTCTTTGGATGCAACTCAGCATTCTTTGTCCTCCAAACACGACGAGTTGAGTTTTTACCAAAAGTTATATTTTGGTTTCATCTGACCATATGACATTCTCCCAATCTTCTTCTGGATCATCCAAATGCTCTCTAGCAAACTTCAGACGGGCCTGGACATGTACTGGCTTAAGCAGGGGGACACGTCTGGCACTGCAGGATTTGAGTCCCTGGCGGCGTAGTGTGTTACTGATGGTAGGCTTTGTTACTTTGGTCCCAGCTCTCTGCAGGTCATTCACTAGGTCCCCCCGTGTGGTTCTGGGATTTTTGCTCACCGTTCTTGTGATCATTTTGACCCCACGGGGTGAGATCTTGCGTGGAGCCCCAGATCGAGGGAGATTATCAGTGGTCTTGTATGTCTTCCATTTCCTAATAATTGCTCCCACAGTTGATTTCTTCAAACCAAGCTGCTTACCTATTGCAGATTCAGTCTTCCCAGCCTGGTGCAGGTCTACAATTTTGTTTCTGGTGTCCTTTGACAGCTCTTTGGTCTTGGCCATAGTGGAGTTTGGAGTGTGACTGTTTGAGGTTGTGGACAGGTGTCTTTTATACTGATAACAAGTTCAAACAGGTGCCATTAATACAGGTAACGAGTGGAGGACAGAGGAGCCTCTTAAAGAAGAAGTTACAGGTCTGTGAGAGCCAGAAATCTTGCTTGTTTGTAGGTGACCAAATACTTATTTTCCACCATAATTTGCAAATAAATTCATAAAAAATCCTACAATGTCATTTTCTGGATTTTTTTTCTCATTTTGTCTGTCATAGTTGAAGTGTACCTATGATGAAAATTACAGGCCTCTCTCATCTTTTTAAGTGGGAGAACTTGCACAATTGGTGGGTGACTAAATACTTTTTTGCCCCACTGTAAGTGTCAACCCACATTTATTCAAATTATTTTTTCCCTGCCAAGAAATGTCCTTTCGTTTTGAAAGTTTGTTTCTTAAATCCTTTTTTTGTTGTAATGAGAGCTTCATGTTTTTTCCATCCATATTTGAAATAACTTGTTGAAATTACACTTTGACACTGCCATAAAGCACTATGACCATCCTGTCACTTTACTTGGACTAAGAAAATACACTTTGTGACACTGTCAAGAAGTATTATGCCCACGTAAGCCAGATAGGCCTATCACATACAACCCTTATATCAGTGATGTAGGAATTTGTTTCCTATATGTTCGTTAACCAATTTAATTATAACAATGCAAACACTCTGTCCGTTTATAAGAATTTGTAAGCTTCTTATTTGCATAAAATAGACAGAGACCCGTGTCCAATTTAATCAATAGCTTTATTCTCAAGAGTACTCTCCCCAAAAAACATGTACATTAGCTTATATATCACACACAGCGTCATAGAGTCCCTCCCCCTCTCCGACAAGGACAAAGCTGATTCCAAAGTCCATTCCAACACCCTAACGTGCATACATAACACACTATATCTGGATTATCTCCTGAAGTCTCACCACAGTTTATTACCACTTAGCTGACAGTTCCAGTCCCCCCCCCCCAGATACGGATAACCTAGAGGGGCTTTTGCTGTCTTCCCTTATCTCCACAGAGTTATAGCTTAGTCGGTTCAAACATAGGTTAATGATCCACTGATTTTTCTTTAGACTCACACAGACATTCCTTTCTTCCCCCGTACATGCTACATAACCTCTTTCTTATGAACTAAAATGATTTATCAATATAGAAAAACAGGGTAGAATTCAATTAGTTATAGTTAAATGTATACATCGTTTAGTCAATTATTCATAAAATTCATAACAATCAGTCAAAAAGATGGTGTCTTGTCCTGCTCCTGAAATCTGCTGCTGCGTTCAGCCCAGTCATCAGAACATTGGAGTAGGGGCATGTCTGACATCAATGTGTGTGCAATTATAATGATGTATGAAGATTATATGTAATATTAACATACTGTTGACACGCAAGCTATGGTGTAATGGAATGTGTTGCCTTGTGTGGTCGGTTTTGGCATTCTAATATAGGTATCATAACCAGCCATAAATTAACGCAATATATGTCACAAGTCTAAATATGTCAAGACAATGTTATGACCATATTATAACAGCTAATGACAAGTTATGTCAGCTGTTATGACATGGTTATGCCAGTGTCAAGTAAAGTGTTACCAAAGTAACTAATCGGTGGGGGGGGGGGTGTGTTTCTGTACTGGGCCATAGTGCTGCTCCCTTATATCAGGTGTCCTTTCTTTTTCCCCCTTGGCAGTGCACTTGAAGCTTTGATCAATTTTGCGTATAATGGCCATGTGGCCATCGACCAGCAGAACGTCCAGTCCCTGCTGATTGGAGCCAGCTTTTTGCAGCTGCAGAATGTCAAGGATGCCTGCTGCTCCTTCCTCCAGGAAAGGTGTGTTCTCACACACACACATTATACACACACACATTTAATTGATCCTTGAAAAATGTAAATGCATGTGCCATGTGTTGGCTGATTTTATATTGATCGATCAAGAGAGAACCTTGTTTAACCTTTTTTCCTCCCTCACTTCACGTTTGGGCTGCTCAAACCACTGAGGCATTTAAAGCAGGCCTTAAGACTCACCTCTACCAGCTGGTCTACCCTTCCTTTTATATTTGATTGTTGCGTTTTTTAATATATACAGTGGGGAGAACAAGTATTTGATACACTGCCGATTTTGCAGGTTTTCCTACTTACAAAGCATGTAGAGGTCTGTCATTTTTATCATAGGTACACTCCAACTGTGAGAGACGGAATCTAAAACAAAAATCCAGAAAATCACATTGTATGATTTTTAAGTAATTAATTTGCATTTTATTGCATGACATAAGTATTTGAATACCTACCAACCAGTAAGAATTCCGGCTCTCACAGACCTGTTAGTTTTTCTTTAAGAAGCCCTCCTGTTCTCCACTCATTACCTGTATTAACTGCACCTGTTTGAACTCGTTACCTGTATAAAAGACACCTGTCCACACACTCAATCAAACAGACTCCAACCTCTCCACAATGGCCAAGACCAGAGAGCTGTGTAAGGACATCAGGGATAAATTGTAGACCTGTACAAGGCTGGGATGGGCTACAGGACAATAGGCAAGCAGCTTGGTGAGAAGGCAACAACTGTTGGCACAATTATTAGAAAATGGAAGAAGTTCAAGATGACGGTTAATCACCCTCGGTCTGGGGCTCCATGCAAGATCTCACCTCGTGGGGCATCAATGATCATGAGGAATGTGAGGGATCAGCCCAGAACTACACGGCAGGACCTGGTCAATGACCTGAAGAGAGCTGGGACCACAGTCTCAAAGAAAACCATTAGTAACACACTACGCCGTCATGGATTAAAATCCTGCAGCGCACGCAAGGTCCCCCTGCTCAAGCCAGCGCATGTCCAGGCCCGTCTGAAGTTTGCCAATGACCATCTGGATGATCCAGAGGAGGAATGGGAGAAGGTCATGTGGTCTGATGAGACAAAAATAGAGCTTTTTGCTCTAAACTCCACTCGCCGTGTTTGGAGGAATAGAAGGATGAGTACAACCCCAAGAACACCATCCCAACCGTGAAGCATGGAGGTGGAAACATCATTCTTTGGGGATGCTTTTCTGCAAAGGGGACAGGACGACTGCACCGTATTGAGGGGAGGATGGACGGGGCCATGTATCGCGAGATCTTGACCAACAACCTCCTTCCCTCAGTAAGAGCATTGAAGATGGGTCGTGGCTGGGTCTTCCAGCATGACAACGACCCGAAACACACAGCCAGGGCAACTAAGGAGTGGCTCCGTAAGAAGCATCTCAAGGTCCTGGAGTGGCCTAGCCAGTCTCCAGACCTGAACCCAATAGAAAATCTTTGGAGGGAGCCGAAAGTCCGTATTGCCCAGCGACAGCCCCGAAACCTGAAGGATCTGGAGAAGGTCTGTATGGAGGAGTGGGCCAAAATCCCTGCTGCAGTGTGTGCAAACCTGGTCAAGAACTACAGGAAACGTATGATCTCTGTAATTACAAACTAAGGTTTCTGTACCAAATATTAAGTTCTGCTTTTCTGATGTATCAAATACTTATGTCATGCAATAAAATGCAAATTAATTACTTAAAAATCATACAATGTGATTTTCTGGATTTTTGTTTTAGATTCCTTCTCTCACAGTTGAAGTGTACCTATGATAAAAATTACAGACCTCTACATGCTTTGTAAGTAGGAAAACCTGCAAAATCGTCAGTGTATCAAATACTTGTTCTCCCCACTGTATATATATATAAAACACTAAACATTCTAAGCTGTGGGGGGATTTCCTCCCTCCTACAATTTTTGCGGCAGTTTTTGGGCTCAAAGGAAGTGCATCGTCCTCTTACGTCCGATTGGCCACTTCATACTCTGCTGTGTTTTGTATTTTTGTTTACTGCACCCAATGTTCCCAGACTGAATAATTTGGCTATATTTAGCCTGCAGATATTGATTTGATATACATCTTGATGAGGAATGCTTTTCCAACTGTCTAGAAGGAATTCCCACATATGTGACCGACCGACTGCCTTGATTCGGTCTTATGTAGCAACATTTGAAGTTGTGTTCTTTTACATTGGATAAAAGCAGAGACACAGAGCTACACAATTGTGCATCATGCACTGCATTTGAGGAACAATGGGAAAGTCATTCTGCTTTGAAAGTTGATCAAATTGTAACCTCACTTTTGAGAAAATTGTATTTTTTGAATGTTTTGGTACCAACTGGAGAGCTCTTCTTTGTCTGCACCCCTTCAGCATCGTTCACACTCTCTTAAGCTTTAGCCCGACCATCTCTTTTTAAGGGTTGATCTGAGCGTTCTGTCCTAACAGCTTTGGTGCTTGACTGCTAACTGGCTAAGTTGATAGATCTACTTCCAGACACAAATGAGAGAACAGCTCACTGAACATTACTTGCCGTAGCAGAGCTGGTTAGGCTGTTATGTTATCTAGAGCATTGGGGACAGTTTGTCTGTTCATAAATTCAGAGAGTTTTGCTCTCGGAGCGTTCACATCGCACACTGGATGCTCTGGCCAATGAGTAGGGTTGATCTGAGCGTTCTGACCTCACAACGGCAGTCACGCACCCAGGCTAACGTTCTAACATTGGCTAGCTTGCTAGCTACTTCCAGACACAAATGAGAGAACACCCCACTCTGACCATTTTACTCACTCTGGCAGAGCTGGTTAGGCTGTTTTCATGTTATCCAGAGCGTTGGTGACTAACTGTGCTGCTGGCAACAATTTAATTAAGATTTTTTCCCCCCCAACGTTTGCTGACACCGGCCATATTCAACGGGTGTTGAGCGTTTGTAACTAAATCAGTTATTCTGCGCTCTGGCACACTCAGACGAGAGTGTTCTGAAATCGGAGTAGATGGCCAGACTGAATTTACGAACGCACCCGAAGTGGTTACTTGCATAGTGGAGTCTTGTGTTAAGACATGTAGGTAAGTAGCTAGCTAACAATGACGCGTACCCCCATGACGTTACTACCCTGTATGAATCTGCAGGTAGCTAACCAACCAGGTATATCTCTAATAGTTTTATATCAATGAGATGGGCACATGTAGTTGTTACAGAATCTAATATATACAGTGGAAGTCTGAAGTTTACATACACTTAGGTTGGAGTCATTAACTCGTTTTTCAACCACTCCACACATTTTTTTGTTAACAAACTATAGTTTTGGAAGGTCGATTAGGACATCTAGCAAGTCATTTTCCCAACAATTGTTTACAGACAGATTATTTCACTTATAATTCACTATCACAAGTCAAATCCAAGATGGCGTAGCAGTCGGACGTGTCTTTGTCCTTGTCCTGTCCCGTGTAAATAGTCTTCGTATTTTTCGTATACATTTCGTATATATTTTAATTTCACTTTCCATCTAGGAACTGAATATACATTCCTACATTCCGCCTCACCCAATGTGGTACGGACCTGCTATTTTTTTTATACTTTAGAACCGTAACCCCAATCAGAAGCTAGCCAGATAACTAGCTAGTAGTCAGTTAGCCACTGCTGCGGTCTTCACCCTCAACTCGGACACAGCCAGCTTCAATACCGGGCCAATACCTGCCAGTCTGCAAGCGCGATATCAACCCAGAACATATAGGACTGCTTTTTCTCTACCACATCACCGGCTTCCTGACGCAAGCTCTGGACAATTACACCGTATCATCACAGCTAGCTAGCTGCAACCGAGTGGCTACTACTGGCTAACACCTCTGTCCCGAAGCAAGCACCAGTTAGCCTTGAGCTAGCCTCGAGCTAGGCCCATCTGCCGGCTAGCTGAAGAGGTCTACCAGCGAATTCTTGGGCTACAATACCAGCTACAAGCTAATTTAGCAATTTTTTTTGCCGCTGCTAGTAGCTTTTACCTTCTGCACAGACACCAGCCCTGTTATTAGCCTGGATATTACTCACCAATTTACCAGCATCGGACTGTCTCTCGACAACAACGCCGGATTCCTGCCGTAATCCCTGAGCCACTACTTCTGATCCTCACAGCTAGCTTGCAGCTAGCGCAGCTAGCGCCACTGCCACGAAGCTAGCACCAGTTAGCAAACACAATTCTACAATTCACAACCTCTCTTTCGCCATCGCCATCTGGCTTGGATTCTCTGTCGACACGACCACGTCTGAGCAGACCCCCTCCGTCTGAGCAGACCACCCCCCGGGCTACTAACTTTAAACGCCGCGTGCTAGCTTAGTGGAGGCCTCCCTGCTCCATCTACGGCTGCCCCCTGGACACTATGATCACTTGGCTACATAGCTGATGCATGCTTGACTGTCCATTAATTCACGGTACTCCATTCTGTTTATTTGTTTTTTTTCTGTCGGCTCTGTGCTTTAACTCAGGATCTGTGTGTAGTCGCCATTTTCCGACCCTCTCTGCCTAGTCGTCGCCATTTTTACCTGTTGTTGCTGTGTTAGACTAGCACCCTGTTATTGCTGCTGTTATCTTACCTGTTGTTTTAGCTAGCTCTCCCAATCAAGACCTGCAATCACTTTATGCCTTATTGTATGTCTCTCTCAAATATCAATATGCCTTGCATACTGTTGTTCAGGCTAGTTATCATTATCATTGTTTTGGTTTGCAATGGACCCTGTAGTTCCACTCTCCGTACCTCTGATACCTCCTTGGTCCCACCCCCCACACATGCGGTGACCTCACCCATTGAGACCAGCATGTCCAGAGATACAACCTCTCTTATCATCACCCAGTGCCTGGGCTTGCCTCCGCTGTACCCACGCCCCACCATACCCCTGTCTGCACATTATGCCCAGAATCTATTCTACCACGCCCATAAATCTGCTCCTTTTATTCTTTGTCCCCAACGCTCTAGGCGACCAGTTTTGATAGCCTTTAGCCGCACCCTCATCCTACTACTCCTCTGTTCCTCGGGTGATGTGGAAGTAAACCCAGGCCCTGCATGTCCCCAGTCACCCTCATTTGTTGACTTCTGTGATCGAAAAAGCCTTGGCCTCATGCATGTCAACATCAGAAGCCTCCTCCCTAAGTTTGCCTTACTCACCGCTTTAGCACACTCTGCCAACCCTGATGTCCTTGCCGTGTCCGAATCCTGGCTTAGGAAGGCCACCAAAAATTCTGAGATTTCCATACCCAACTATAACACTTTCCGTCAAGATAGAACTGCCAAAGGGGGAGGAGTTGCAATCTACTGCAGAGATAGCCTGCACAGTTCTGTCATACTTTCCAGGTCTATGCCCAAACAGTTCGAACTCCTAATTTTAAAAATTAATCTCTCCAGAAATAAGTCTCTCACTGTTGCCGCCTGCTACCGACCACCCTCAGCTCCCAGCTGTGCCCTGGACACCATCTGTGAATTGATCGCTCCCCATCTAGCTTCAGAGTTTGTTCTGTTAGGTGACCTAAACTGGGATATGCTTAACACCCCGGCAGTCCTACAATCCAAGCTTGATGCCCTCAATCTCACACAAATCATCAAGGAACCCACCAGGTACAACCCTAAATCCGTAAACATGGGCACCCTAATAGACATTATCCTGACCAACCTGCCCTCCAAATACACCTCTGCTGTCTTCAATCAAGATCTCAGCGATCACTGCCTGATTGCCTGTATCCGCCACGGGTCCGCGGTCAAACGACCACCCCTCATCACTGTCAAACGCTCCCTAAAACACTTCTGCGAGCAGGCCTTTCTAATCGACCTGGCCCGGGTACCCTGGAAGGATATTGACCTCATCCCGTCAGTTGAGGATGCCTGGTCATTCTTTAAATGTTACTTCCTCACCATATTAGACAAGCATGCTCCGTTCAAAAAATGCAGAACCAAGAACAGATATAGCCCTTGGTTCACTCCAGACCTGACTGCCCTCGACCAGCACAAAAACATCCTGTGGCGAACTGCAATAGCATCGAAGAGCCCCCGCGATATGCAACTGTTCAGGGAAGTCAGGAACCAATACACGCAGTCAGTCAGGAAAGCAAAGGCCAGCTTTTTCAAGCAGAAATTTGCATCCTGTAGCTCTAACTCCAAAAAGTTCTGGGATACTGTAAAGTCCATGGAGAACAAGAGCACCTCCTCCCAGCTGCCCACTGCACTGAGGCTAGGTAACACGGTCACCACCGATAAATCCGTGATAATCGAAGACTTCAACAAGCATTTCTCAATGGCTGGCCATGCCTTCCTCCTGGCGACTCCAACCTTGGCCAACAGCCCCGCCCCCCCCGCTGCTACTCGCCCAAGCCTCCCCAGCTTCTCCTTTACCCAAATCCAGATAGCAGATGTTCTGAAAGAGCTGGAAAACCTGGACCCATACAAATCAGCTGGGCTTGACAATCTGGACCCCCTATTTCTGAAACTGTCCGCCGCCATTGTCGCACCCCCTATCACCAGCCTGTTCAACCTCTCCTTCGTATCATCTGAGATCCCCAAGGATTGGAAAGCTGCCGCGGTCATCCCCCTCTTCAAAGGGGGAGACACCCTGGACCCAAACTGTTACAGACCTATATCCATCCTGCCCTGCCTATCTAAGGTCTTCGAAAGCCAAGTCAACAAACAGATCACTGACCATCTCGAATCCCACCGTACCTTCTCCGCTGTGCAATCCGGTTTCCGAGCCGGTCATGGGTGCACCTCAGCCACGCTCAAGGTACTAAACGATATCATAACCGCCATCGATAAAAGACATTACTGTGCAGCCGTCTTCATCGACCTGGCCAAGGCTTTCGACTCTGTCAATCACCATATTCTTATCGGCAGACTCAGTAGCCTCGGTTTTTCTAATGACTGCCTTGCCTGGTTCACCAACTACTTTGCAGACAGAGTTCAGTGTGTCAAATCGGAGGGCATGTTGTCCGGTCCTCTGGCAGTCTCTATGGGGGTACCACAGGGTTCAATTCTCGGGCCGACTCTTTTCTCTGTATACATCAATGATGTTGCTCTTGCTGCCGGCGATTCCCTGATCCACCTCTACGCAGACGACACCATTCTATATACTTCCGGCCCTTCCTTGGACACTGTGCTATCTAACCTCCAAACGAGCTTCAATGCCATACAACACTCCTTCCGTGGCCTCCAACTGCTCTTAAACGCTAGTAAAACCAAATGCATGCTTTTCAACCGTTCGCTGCCTGCACCCGCACGCCCGACTAGCATCACCACCCTGGACGGTTCCGACCTAGAATATGTGGACATCTATAAGTACCTAGGTGTCTGGCTAGACTGCAAACTCTCCTTCCAGACTCATATCAAACATCTCCAATCCAAAATCAAAGCAAGAATCGGCTTTCTATTCCGCAACAAAGCCTCCTTCACTCACGCCGCCAAACTTACCCTAGTAAAACTGACTATCCTACCGATCCTCGACTTCGGCGATGTCATCTACAAAATAGCTTCCAATACTCTACTCAGCAAACTGGATGCAGTTTATCACAGTGCCATTCGTTTTGTTACTAAAGCACCTTATACGACCCACCACTGCGACCTGTATGCCCTAGTCGGCTGGCCCTCGCTACATGTTCGTCGTCAGACCCACTGGCTCCAGGTCATCTACAAGGCTATGCTAGGTAAAGTGCCGCCTTATCTCAGTTCACTGGTCACGATGGCTACACCCACCCGCAGCACGCGCTCCAGCAGGTGTATCTCACTGATCATCCCTAAAGCTAAAACCTCATTTGGACGCCTTTCCTTCCAGTTCTCTGCTGCCTGCGACTGGAACGAATTGCAAAAATCTCTGAAGTTGGAGACTTTTATCTCCCTCAACAACTTTAAAAATCTGCTATCCGAGCAGCTAACCGATCGCTGCAGCTGTACATAGTCCATCTGTAAACTACCCACCCAATTTACCTACCTCACCCCCCATACTGCTTTTATTTATTTACTTTTCTGCTCTTTTGCACACCAGTATCTCTTCTTGCACATGATCATCTGATGATTTATCACTCCAGTGTTAATCTGCTAAATTGTAATTATTCGATTTATTGCCTACCTCATGCCTTTTGCACACATTGTATATAGATTCTCTTTTTTTCTACCATGTTATTGACTTGTTTATTGTTTACTCCATGTGTAACTCTGTGTTGTCTGTTCACACTGCTATGCTTTATCTTGGCCAGGTCGCAGTTGCAAATGAGAACTTGTTCTCAACTAGCCTACCTGGTTAAATAAAGGTGAAAAAAAAATAAAAAAAATAAATAAGAAGTGTACATACACTAAGTTGACTATGCCTTTAAACAGCTTGGAAAATTCCAGAAAATGATGTCATGGCTTTAGAAGCTTCTGATAAGCTAATGTACGTCATTTGAGTCAATTGGAGGTGTACCTGTGGATGTATTTCAAGGCCTACCTTCAAACTCAGTGCCTCTCTGCTTGACATCATGGGAAAATCAAAATAAATCAGCCAAGACCTCAGAAAAAAATTGTAGACCTCCACAAGTCTGGTTCATCCTTGGGAGCAATTTCCAAAAGCCTGAAGGTACCACGTTCATCTGTACAAACACCATGGGACCATGCAGCTGTCATACCGCTCAGAAAGGAGACACGTTCTGTCTCCTAGAGATGAACGTACTTTGGTGCGAAAAGTGCAAATCAATCCCAGAACAACAGCAAAGGACCTTGTGAAGATGCTGGAGGAAACGGGTACAAAAGTATCTATATCCACAGTAAAATGAGGCCTATTTCGAAAAACACCAGTCTCAACGTCAACAGTGAAGAGGCGACTCCGGGATGCTGGCCTTCTAGGCAGAGTTGCAAAGAAAAAGCCATATCTCAGACTGGCCAATAAAAAGAAAAGATGGTCGAAAGAACAGACACTGGACAGAGGAACTCTGCCTAGAAGGCCAGCATCCCGGAGTCGCCTCTTCACTGTTGACGTTGAGACTGGTGTTTTGCGGGTACTATTTAATGAAGCTGCCAATTGAGGACTTGTGAGGCGTCTGATCAATTTGGTGTTTATTTTAATGGACCAAAAATTCTCTTTCAAAACAATGACATTTCTAATTGACCCCAAACTTTTGAACAGTAGTGTATATGTACAAAATGACCAAGTAGGAGGCCTGGAAGGCAGGAAAAATGACATTCATGTAAGAAATGGTCTGATATCAAACTCTTGGTTCAGATCTTTAGGAGACATGGTGCATAAACGGTGAATCCAATAAAGTTCTCTTAATAAAAGATTATCAGGATCTTACCTCCTCCTAGGAGTCTTAACATGTTCGATATCGTTGTATCTCAGAGAGCTAATGTTGTGACGAGCCTCCAAGAAATGCGCAGCCACAGGGTTTCTCTGGTCAAGAATCCTGATATTACTCTTGTTCTGCTATCCTTTTTTTCAGAGCTTGTTTAGTTTTTCCTACATAGCTTAGACCACAAATACACTTGATCAGATATATACTTTTTTTGTTGTGTAACACGTTAAGAATACCATCAGGCTCATGCCCAATCTTTTCAACCTCTTGAGGGGGAAGAGGTGTTGTCATGCCCTCTTCACGACTGTGTTGGTTTGTGTGAACCATGATAGATCCTTAGTGATGTGGACATCGAGGATCTTGAAGCTCTCAACCCGTTCTACTACAGCCCCGCCAATGGGAATGGAGGCGTGCTCGGCCCTCCGATTCCTGTAGTCCACGATCAGCTCCTTTGTCTTGATCACTGAGGGAGAGGTTGTTGTTCTGGCACCACACTACCAGGTCTCTGACGTCCTCCCTATAGGCTGTCTCATTGTCGTCGGTGATCAGGCCTACCATCGTTTTGTCATCTGCAAATGTAATGATAGTGTAGGATTTATGGGTGAACAGGGAGTACAGGAGGGGACTCAGCACGCAACCCTGAGGGGCGCATGTGTTGATGGTCAGCGCGGCGGATGTGTTGCCTACACTCAGCTACACTCGTGGCGGCCCATCAGGAAGTCCAGGATCCAGTTGCAGAGAGAGGTGTTCAGTCCCAGAGTCCTTAGCTTAGTTGTGAGCTTGGGGGCACTATGGTGTTGAATGCTGAGCTGTAGTCAATGAACAGCATTCTCACATAGGTGTTCCTCTTGTCCAGGTGGGAAAGGGCATTGTGAAGTGCAGTATATGTTACCTTGGTGTTCTGCTTGAAACATGTAGGTATTACAGACTGGGTCAAAGAGAGGTTGAAAATGTCAGTGAAGACACTTGCCAGCTCATCTGGTAGGCTCACTTCACTGGGCAGGTTGCGGCTGTGATTACCTTTGTAATCCGTGATAGTTTGCAAACTCTGCCACATCTAACGAGCGTCGGAGCCAGTGTAGTAGGCTTTGATCTTAGTCCTGTATTGGCTCTTTGCTTGTTTTATGGTTCGTTGGAGGGCATAGCGGGATTTCTTATAATAGTCGGGATTAGTGTCCCACACGTTTAAATTTTAATAATAAAATATATATATTTTATTTAAACATGCACCATACATTGAAACTGAATCTGGAAAGCTAACCGTTGTCAAGGTTTTATATGGACTATATAATTGGTTTCTCTCTCTTCATTGTCAGTATCCTTTATTTTTTTGAGCAGTGTATATATGTATTTATATATATAAACTCAGCAAAAAAAGAAAAACCCTGTCTTTTAAAAGATCATTCGTAAAAATCCAAAACTTCACAGATCTTCATTGTAAAGGATTTAAACACTGTTTCCCATGCTTGTTCAATGAACCATAAACAATTAATGAACATGCACCTGTGGAACGGTAGTTAAGACGTAAAACTGCTTACAGACGGTAGGCAATTAAGGTCACAGTTATGAAAACATAGGACACTAAAGAGGCCTTTCTACTGACTCTGAAAAACACCAAAAGAAAGATGCCACGGGTCCCTGCTCATCTGCGTGAACGTGCCTTAGGCATGCTGCAAGGAGGCATGAGGACTGCAGATGTGGCTAGAGCAATAAGTTGCAATGTCCGTACTGTGAGACGCCTAAGACAGCGCTACAGGGAGACAGGATGGACAGCTGATCGTCCTCACAGTGGCAGACCACGTGTAACAACACCTTCACAGGATCGGTCCATCCGAACATCACACCTACGGGACAGGTACAGGATGGCAACAACAACTGCCCGAGTTACACCAGGAACGCACACTCCCTCCATCAGTACTCAGACTGTCCGCAATAGGCTGAGAGAGGCTGGACTGAGGGCTTGTAGGCCTGTTGTAAGGCAGGTCCTCACCAGACATCACCGGCAACAACTTCGCCTATGGGCACAAACCCACCTTCGCTGGACCAGACAGGACTGGCAGAAAGTGCTCTTCACTGACGAGTCGTGGTTTTGTTTCACCAGGGGTGATGGTCGGATTTGCGTTTATCATCGAAGGAATGAGCGTTACACCGAGGCCTGTACTCTGGAGCAGGATCGATTTGGAGGTGGAGGGTCCATCATGGTCTGGGGGGGTTTATCACAGTATCATCGGACTGAGCTTGTTGTCACTGCAGGCAATCTCAACGCTGTGCATTACAGGGAAGACATCCTCCTCCCTCATGTGGTACCCTTCCTGCAGACTCATCCTGACATGACCCTTCAGCATGACAATGCCACCAGCTATACTGCTCGTTCTGTGCGTGATTTCCTGGAAGCCAGGAATATCAGTGTTCTTCCATGGCCAGCGAAGAGCCCGGATCTCAATCCCATTGAACACGTCTTGGACCCCGGGGAACTTGCAGGTGCCTTGGTGGAAGAGGGGGGTAACATCTCACAGCAAGAACTGACAAAACTGGTGCAGTCCATGAGGAGGAGATGCACTGCAGTACTTAATGCAGCTGGTGGCCACACCAGATACTGTTACTTTTGATTTTGACCCCCCCCTTTGTTCAGGGACACATTATTAAATTCTGTTAGTCACTTGTCTGTGGAACATGTTCAGTTTATGTCTCAGTTGTTGAATCTTATGTTCATACAAATATTTACACATGTTAAGTTTGCTAAAAATAAATGCACTTGACAGTGAGAGGACGTTTCTTTTTTTTGCTGAGTTCATATAAGAGAAGGGAAAAAATGACCTATGAGGATGTGGGGCCTGGCAAGTTTTGGGGGTACTGGACAAATTTTAGATCTTGTGAGCGGAAACTTGAATATTGAGAATTTTGTGCAACTTCCAGCTCGCGTTTACAGTGAACATTGAGGCTGTACTCTTACAGTTTTAGACCGTAGTCAATAGTCTATTGTGGCTATTTAAGCCTACCAACAAAACCAATATCTAATCCCATAACATTTTCACATGGAAATCGCTTTCCATTTCTATGATATGTTCTACGGTAGGTTATACTAGGTGTTCAATGCAGGCCTACAGTGCATGAGACTTTTAAAAATGTTTTTACATTTTGAAGGGCTTGACAATATTTCATGATTTTTCACTTGGTCTGTAACACAATGGGCCAAATAGGTGACTTGTATTGTGTTGTATGATGCAAGAAACCACTTGACAAAATAAAATGCTATTACCATACAGAGAATTAGACAATGTAGGCTACCCCTCTGCCTATTGGCTTTTTGCATATTTGAGCCTGTCTCAAAATACAACACTGCCCCTTTTAATTAAGACAATTAAGTGGCACAGCGGTCTAAGGCACTGTATCTCAATGCTAGATGTGTCACTACATACCCTGGTTCGATTCCAGGCTGTATCACAACCCAGCGACGTCCGGTTTAGGGTTTGGCCGGGGTAGGCCGTCATTATAAATAATAATTTGTTTTTAACTGATTTGCCTAGTTAAATAAATATTTCTACCTGACTGGGTTTTCAAAGACGGCTTGAAATGTAGCCTACACATTTCGTGCTCTTGTAGGAAGCAATAACTCCCCATTGCGTACCTGTACTTATAACTGGGCTGCTAACTAGCAAGGATGATCAACAATGTGCTCACGCGTGGATCTGAACAGCGCAGATATGTTGATTCGATCACAGAAAAAACATTGCTCTATATAGTGCCATCTAATGGGGCGAACTCTGTGAATTTCAATCTCTTGCATCTCTGCGCGACATGGCATTTCTTCTGCGCTGCAGTCCTGGAGGAGGTGCGCGGCCACGCACGTACCCACGCGGTTTAGAGGGAACATTGGTGCCTGGCCTTGGGGTACTCTTCAGGTTACCTGTAATTATGCAATCCTAAGGAACTATGCCATCTGCTGACATTCCAAATGAAAACATGTGTTATGATAGATTTTGATCAAGAAATCTTTCAGAGTTGATTGTCTATTTCAGACTCTAACATCCATAATGGAGGGTGTAACATCCATAAGTTGTTTTTCCTCTAACGTAATAATGGAAATGACAATGTTCAAAATTATCGTTTTTGTGTTTCTTTCCACATGGCAATCCAGACTTTTGCTAATATATTCAGTCTCCCCAAAAATTGTGTCCATGTCATGTAACATCCATAACCCCAAGCACACATCAAAATCTACAAAGAAATGTATTATTTCACCACGAAATCAACATTTTGCAATGGCCATCAGTCTCCGGACTTGAACCCCATTGAAAACTTGTGGTTTGAATTCAAGAGGGCAGTCCATAAGGGCAAATCTGAAGGATCTCAAGGATCTGTAAGGATTCTGTATAGGGGTCCTTCCCAATGTGTTCTCAAATCTCATAAGACATTTTAGAAAAAGGCTCAGTGCTGTTATCCTCACAAGGGGAGGTTGCCAGGGGATAAATTTTGACACCTTTTGGTGCCAATAAAAGGTGCCAATTTTGAAAAAATTACTTAAACATGATCTTTCTCAGAGCAATTGTATTGGTATAAAATAATATTTTCCCATTTTGTTTGAGCATATAATATAGCAAAGTGTTAGTATAATTTATTTTATAGTCTTTTGGTCATCTTTATCAAGGGTGCCAATCATTTTTCGACCTGACTGAATATATATATTTTATTTGCTGTTATATTTTCTTTATTATTACTTTATTTTTCATTTTTATGTACTTTGAGAATTTTTGTAATAAAACCATTTTCAAATGTAATAAATAATTATGTCCAAAGAGGGGCAGTGCCGTACTCGGCAGCACCACCTTGTTTAAAATTCCTGGGGAGAACCCTATTACTAGCAGCACCCAACCCTTGTGGGTGGTAAGTCATTGACAATTTAATCATTTCATTCCTAATTTCTGCAAATCAAAAATGTGTTTTTCTGTTCAGCTTTTGTCTATTTATATGACAATAATATTCTCAACACTGGAGCATTTATAAAACTCCCAAAAGTCCTTGGCACTATAACTAAATTATTTTTCAATATTGCACACTTAGGGTGACATCTTGCGTGAGCAAAATAACCATGACATTTAAAAGTAACTGGAAGTTGCGAATAACTAATTTGAACTTTTGCTCTCTCTTTCACCCCAGACTTCACCCTAAGAACTGTCTGGGCGTGCGACAGTTTGCAGAGACCATGATGTGCACGACACTGTACGACGCGGCCAACAGTTTTGTCCACCAGCACTTTGTGGAGGTGTCCGTGTCTGAGGAGTTCCTCGGTCTCAGGCCAGAGGAAGTACTGGAGCTGGTGGGTTGTGACGAACTCAACATCAAAGCGGAGGAGCAGGTCTGTGGCTTTTATTGTCGTTAGGGGTTCAAGCAGTGAAACATGGTTAAGCGATACCAAGGGACTCGGTATGCAAATTTGGAAAGCTCAAACCCCGCACCCTGTTTGAGATAGTCACACATTTGGTCAAATCCATTCAATTGAAATACTTTGTAAAATAATTTCTCCAACTTCTCGAACATTTGCCATGATGGATTTTCCATCATTTTGACTTTTGTGAGCAACACTTGAATTTTTTTATCACTCAATCTGTATACAGTGCCTTCGGAAAGTATTCAGACCCCTTGACTTTTTCCACATTTTGTTACTTTACAGTCTGCTTCTAAAACTGATTAAATATAATTTCAGCAATCTAAACACTATACCCCATAATGACAAAGCAAAAACACGTTTTTAGATTTATTTTGCAAATGTATATATTTATTTAAATTAAATGTAATACCTTATTTACATAAGTATTCAGACCCTTTGCTATGAGACTTGAAATTGAGCTCAGGTGCATCTTGTTTCCATTGATCATCCTTGAGATGGTTCTGCAATTTGATTGGATTCCACATGTAGTAAATTCAATTGATTGGACATGATTTCCCACAGTTGACAGTGCGTGAACGGAGCAAAGTACATAGAGATCCTTGATGGAAACCTGCTCCAGAGCGCTTAGGACCTCAGACTGGGGCGAAGGTTCACCTTCCAACAGGACAATGACCCTAAGCACAGGCAAAACAACACAGGAGTGGCTTCGGGGACACGTTTCTGAATGTTCTTGAGTGGCCCAGCAAGAGCCCGGACTTGAACCCGATCAAACATCTCTGGAGAGACCTGAAAATAGATGTGCAGCAATGCTCCCCATCCAACCTGACGGAGCTTGAGAGGATCTGAAGAGAAGAATGGGAGAAACTCCAAATATAGGTGTCCCAAGCTTGTAGTATCATACCCAAGAAGACTCAAGGCTGTAATCTCTGCCAAAGGTTCTTCCACAAAGTACTGAGTAAAGGGTCTGAATACTTATGTAAATGTGATATTTCATTATGGGGTATTGTGTGTAGATTGAGGGGGCAAAAATTATTTAATCAATTGTAAGATAAGGCTGTAACCTAACAGTGTGGAAAAAGTCGAGGGGTCTGAATACTTTCCGTAAGCACTCTGTGTGTATATATACTGTACCAGTCAAAAGTTTTATAACACCTACTCATTCATGTTTTTTTTATTTTTAATATTTTCTACATTGTAGAATAATAGTGAAGACATCAAAACAATGAAATAACATATATGGAATTATGTAGTAACCGAAAAAGTGTTAGACAAATCAAAATATGTTTTATATTTGAGGTTCTTCAAAGTAGCCACCCTTTGCCTTGATGACAGCTTTGCACACTCTTGGCATTCTCCCGAGTGGCGCGGTGGTCTAAGGCACTGCATCTGTGCTAGAGGCGCCACTACAGTCCCTGGTTCGAATCCAAACTGTATCACATCCGGCTGTGATTGGGAGTCCCGTAACGCGGCGCACAATTGGACCAGCGTCGCCCTCGGATTTGGCCGTCATTGTAAATAAGAATTTGTTCTTAACTGACTTGCCTAGTTAAATAAAGATTACATTTAAAAACATTCTCTCAACCATGCATTCCAATTAACAGGTGTGCCTTGTTAAAAGTTATTTGTTGAATTTCTTCCCTCTGTGCGTTTGAGACAATCAGTTGTGTTGTGACAAGATAGGGGTGGTATACAGAAGATATCCCTATTTGGTAAAAGACCAAGTTCATATTTTTACAAGAACAGCTCAAATAAGCAAAGAGAAACGACAGTCCATCATTACTTTAAGACATGAAAGTCAGTCAATTAAGAACTTTGAAAGTTTGTTAATGTGGAGTCGCAAAAACGATCAAGCACTATGATGAAACTGGCTCTCATGAGGACCGCCACAGGAAAGGAATTTTTGGTCCCAACCACCGTGTCTTTGTGATGCAGAGTAGGTGAACGGATGATCTCCACATGTGTGGTTCCCACGGTGAAGCATGGAGGAGGTGGTGTGATGGCATGGGGGTGCTTTGCTGGTGACACTGTCTGCCTTGATTTCTAAATAAATCACACACTTAACCAGCATGGCTACCACACGCCATTCCAACTGGTTTGCGCTTAGTGGGAGTATCATTTGTTTTTCAACACGATAATGACCCAAAACACACCTCCAGGCTGTGTAAGGGCTATTTGACCAAGGAGAGTGATTGAGTGCTGCATCACATGACCTGGCCTCCACAATCACCTGACCACAATGCCAAGGGTGTGCAAAGCTGTCATCAAGGCAAAGGGTGGCTACTTTGAAGAATCTGAAATCTAAAATATATTTTGATTTGTTTAAACACTTTTTGCTTACTACATGATTCCATGTGTGTTATTTCATAGTTTTGATGTCTTTACTATTATTCTACAATGTAGAAAATAGTAAAAAATAAAGGAACTGTTGAATGAGTAGGTGTCCAAACTTTTGGCTGATACTATATGTGTATAAATTAAAAAAATTATAATATGCACAAAACAAATTTAGGCAGCAGGGATCTTGATACAGGAGGGGATTGATTGTCTCTGCTGTAACCAAGAAGCTTGACACATATGTGTGTGTGTATAGTGCGTATGTTATCGTGTGTCTGTGCATATGTTTGTTGCTTCACAGTCCTTTGTTCCGTAAGGCATTTTTTTAATCTGTGTTTTAAATGAAATTTTACTGCTTGCATCAGTTACGTGTAATAGAGTTCCGTGTATTCAGAAAATGTTAATGTCCTCAGAGGCAATTCAGCTTGCAGCAGTCAAAGGATATTTAGAAACAAATATGCAGGGTAAGTGCAATTTCATAGTGCAATTAGTCCAACATTTGTTACGTTGCGGAATTGCATTCGGAATAAAAGAGAACTTGGCCCTATTTAATTTTTTTTAACCTTAGGTTGTCTGTACCTGTGTCCAGAGGGAAGGAGCTGGAATTCAGGGTGGAGTGGATGGGAAGAGTCAACCTCTATTCTTTTGGCTCTGCCCAGGTAGAGAGATGACAGCTCTTGTTGTTGCTGCCCCATGATTTTTCCCCAAGTCCTGACTATCTTGCCCAACCTATTTTTCTGTGCAACCTTGATATTCCCAAACCAGCAGGTCAAGCAGTAGGACAGAATGCTCTCAATTAATGATTTTAAAAAGTGCAGTATCCGTAGGCCAACAGACTGTATTTCCTTTCTTAAAAATAGCGTCAGTACACTGATCCCAGGACAGCTTGTTGTCAATGACTAGCCCATGGTATTTGTACTCCTCCACTATGTCAATGGGCTCACCTTTTATCAGTGATGGTGTGTGCATGGTAGTGTTTCTTCGAAAGTCAATCACCATGTCCTTTGTTTTTTATGTATTTAATATTAGATGGGATGACGACACCAGACAGTAAAATCATTCAGAACCGGTCCGTGCTCAGTCTCATCCGCTTTGAGAAGACTGACCAAAGCAGTATTGTCAGCATATTTGATCAGGTGGCGCCCTGGGAACCGGCTCCGGCAGCTGTCTGTATACAGTATGTATAGTACTGGTGAAAGAACACTGCCCTGTGGGGTTCCTTCTGAAGTGGTGCGCACCTCAGAGAGTGTGTTGCCAACTCGTACCTGCTGAGACCTATCAGTTAGGAAGTTGGTGATCCATGTGATAAGCATAGCATCAAGTCTGAAGTCTCCTCTGTCTGTCTGCGAGGACCAACGTAATTATTGTGTAAATTCCGAGGAGAAATCTGCAAACATGATACACACATGGTTTTACTGCCCTTTTAAATGCATGTACAGCAGATGTAAGAGTGAAAGGATGGCATAATCTGTCCCTCTCTCTGACCGGTATGCAGATTGGAGGGGGTCAAGAAGGTGTCGGGTGGTGTTAATTATGTATGCCTTGATGATCTTTTCAAGAGATGTAATCAAGAGAGAGGTAAGAGCGACAGGTCTGTAATCATTTGATGCAGATGGATGAGAGGTTTTTGGGATGGGTACAACAATAGATTGTTTCCAATGTATCCAGGGACCGCTGAAAGATAGGGCAGAAGACACCGCTCAGCCGAGTGGAACAGTGTTTCAAGACTGTATCAAATATCCTCTGGTCTGATGAAACAAAAACAGAACTGTTTGGCCATAATGACCATTGTTATGTTTGGAGGAAAAAGGGGGAGACTTGCAATCCGAAGAACACCATCCAAACTGTGATGCACGGTGGTGGCAGCATCATGTTGTGGGGGTGCTTTGCTGCAGGAGGGAATGGTGCCCTTCACAAAATAGATGGCATCATGAGGAAAATAAATAAAAGCTGAAATAAATAATTCTCTACTTTTATTCTGACATTTCACATTCTGAAAATAAAGTGGTGATCCTAACTGACCTAAGACAGGGCATTTGTACTAGGATTAAATGTCAGTAATTGTGAAAAACTGAGTTTAAATGTATTTGGCTAAGGTGTATGTAAACATCCATCTTCAACTGTAAGTGGGTTTCAGAGATATAATGCGTATGAATTTGGTGGGTTGAGATTAAGTATAAAAGCACTAAACCTCTCTCTAAAACCTTCACTTATTCAAAAGTTTTACTTGAACCCTAAAGAAAAGCTCATCCATTGTTTAAAAACGGCCTTTTTGCCTTTGTGCAGATTGCCATGTCTCATTTTCGATTAATTTAAAATTACACTTTTTTCAAAGTAACTCTCTTTTTCAAACAAGCATTGCAGAGCTGGCTACAATTTCAATTTCATCCCCCTGAAAAGATAGAAAACATTATGGCTGAACTCAAATGTGCTGGTTGATAAAATACCTGTATTTATGTGAAAGATGTCTGAAAATTGTATTTTGTTCTTAAATGATATTATAAATTGGAATGGTAAAGTTATGTCCTTCATGGAGGTATCAGAATTGTATGGGAAGGTCTGCTCAATCCAAGAGTACAACCAATCGATTACAACATTACCCCAAAAATGGAGGAGGTGCACACACACACATTTAGTTGATTCCCTCCTAAGGTCAATACAATGTCGTTGAATGCCATGTTAATGCCTGGATTCTGTGAGGGCCCTAATTATCATTTTTGGACCAGAATGAGGCTCTCATTACCTATTTTTCTTGCGGTGATGATTTGCCATCTTCATAGAATTTTTTATAGTTTATCTGCAGATAAGCATCAATAAGAATGGCTCTCTCAGCGATGCGATTCGGTAGGCTGCACTGACTGACGAGACAAGTCACTCAATTTATCATCACTGTCTGGCAAGCCCCGACATCCTAGGAAAGGAAACCTAGGATATCCTGTGGTCTACTTGTCCCAATGCGATAACTTGATATATAACCAGGGGAGATCTCAATTCTGTTTTTGTACATGTGTTTACATGCATATGCTTCTTAATAGAACCTATTTGAAACAAGTCATTACACCTCTTTATCATGGCATTTCATTATTATTATTCAGGTTACTACTTATAAATAAATTAAGAAATACATTTTTGGATTGACACATTAATGGAGTCAGTGTCTGTTGGCTTTTCTGCATTTTTTTGGAATAGATATCCTATTTTGATGCACAAAACCATTCAAACAAAGTCTGAGGGGTTTTCTCTCACTTTTCCCGAAATATTCGCATAACGTCACAAACCCTGCTGCTGCGGTCATCCGACAATTCTTCAAAGAGGGGACGCGGTAATGAGAGAAATAATGTAGCTTAACTTCTTATGGCTAGGTGGCAGCATTTTCTCATTTGGATGAAAAGCGTGCCCAGAGTAAACTGCCTGCTATTTCTGCTTACCTGACCTGTTTCTGATTACATGGCTTCCAGCTAACGTCACTCCGTATCTTGCCCGGCTTCCCCGTTGAATAGCAGTTTGGAGTAGCTAGCTTGCTACTCCCCCCGGGTATTCCAGTTTGTTTTCGCCCATCCGGTCTAAACAAATGTCGACGGGTTAACCGACCAAGTCGTCATGGCAGGGGGAGGGAAAGCAGCGCAAGCCTAGCAAGGCTTTCCCTTGCAGTTGCGGCCATTTCGTGTCCCAGTCTGATTTACATTGCATTCAGCTGGGCCCCGGTGTCCTTAAACGTAGAGCGTGGTAGGCCTCGTTCTTGCTCGGGGAAGAAATCTCAGAAGAGGGACAGCCATCTTCCCCTCAAGCTCCCAGCATATTCGGAGGACGCCTATCTGTCCCTGGGGGCGGACCTTTCAGATAAATCACGAAGTGAGGATGACGGCATGTCTCTTGCTGCATCAGGCAGCACCCTCTCTGACCAGGGGAGGTATTACGCCCCTGAGGAAGAGTGCATCTCCTCTGCCCAGCCAAACTGAGAAGGGAGGGCAGGAGTCAATGGCTGATCTCCCCTTCTTCAAACCGATCAAACGCGCTGCCTCCAAACTCGATCCCGAGTATTCTATGTCTCCCACACCTACAGTACCAGTCAAAAGTTTGGACACACCTACTCATTCAAGGGTTTTTCTTTATTTTGACTTTTTTCTACATTGTAGAATAATAGTGAAGACATCAAAACTATGAAATAATCATGTAGTAACCAAAAATAGTGTTAAACATCAATATATTTGAGATTCTTCGAAGTAGCCACCCTTTGCCTTTGACAGCTTTGCACACTCTTGACATTCTCTCAACCAGCTTCATGAGGTAGTCACCTGGAATGCATTTCAATTAACAGGTGCGCCTTGTTAAAAGTGAATTTGTGGAATTTCTTTACTGTTTAATGCGTTTGAGCCAATCAGTTGTGTTGTGACAAGGTACAGAAGATAGCCCTATTTGGTAAAAGTCCAGCTCAAATAAGCAAAGTGAAACGACTCCATTATTTTAAGACATGAAGGTCAGTCAATCCGTAAAACATGAAGGTCAGTCAATCCAGTGCCAGGCTACGCCCACTTGGATATGAATGGCATGGAGTTGTTGGGATATTTCATAGCCCCCCACCTCGAGACCTATAGCCCTCGTTGGGGTGGGTCAAAACCACTGTTACCCCAGTTTAGTTCTTTAAAGAGTTCCCATCATATCCAGGCCCAGGGGCAGAAGGGTGATGGTTCCACATTTTGCCTTTTTAACCATAAACCTCTCAAGGCCAACCTTGTCTGGCCAACAGGCCTGACAGGTCCCCCTTCCCTACCATGGGACAGGTTGCCCAAATGCGCAGTTGCCCCATTGGGGCGGCCACCAGAGGGCTCTCTCCACCCACCTATTCCCCTGCTCTGGGTTCCCCCGCTCTTCACAGAAGTCTCCCCCTGGGCAGTCTCCCCCTGGGTCCTGCGTTTCATGGGAGTAGTGCAGTCCACTGCACAGGGTGAATCGGCCGTGCCCTCAAAGATGAGTGTCTCTTTTGGCCAAGGGAGTGGTACGTAGGGAGGAAGCTCACCAAGGCTTCTTCGGGGGGAGGGGTACACCCCGTCTTAGATTTATGGTACTTCAAGTGTCTGAGTGTCTACGGATTTCGAATGCTAACGCATCGCATGCTGTTAGATTCTATTCGGCTGAACGAGTAGTTCACTACTGTTGACCTCAAGGATGCTTAATTCCACATCAGTTTGTTCTGCACACAGGTGATATGATGTTCACCTTTGAGAGCATAGCTTAGGAATTTCTCACCTTTCCATTCCGTCTGTCCCTGGCCCCACAGACATTCAGGAAGTGTGCTGAAGCCACCGTAGCCCTAGTCCTAACCTACACCCGGGTTCAGGAAGCGGAGCACACAGCCCTCCTGATGTCGCACCTGCTCACCGTGGAGAGCGCAACAGCTTTTTGCCGCTGCTTCTCGGTGTTTTGCCACTGCTTCTCGGTCACGTACTGGATGTGTCTGAGGGGTCTTAGGCTCATGACCTCCATGATTGTGGTAGTCCCGCTTGGCCTCCTCCTCGTGAGACTTCCAGCGTGCCCCTCTCTAATGCTGGAGAGACCCATCCCTCTGGATGCAGGGTTGCCCCACGGGGAGAGTCATACGCAAGTTGGTGACAACAGATGCGTCACTACAGGGATGGGGGAAAGTTCACAAAGGGCATATGGTCTGACCATATCAATGTTCTCCAGCTCTTTTTTTATTTTTTATATAACCTTTTATTTAAGGGAGTACCATTGAGACGAAGGTCTCTTTTGCAAGGGAGCCCTGCAAGATCAGCAAAAATTACTAATTTAAAGTTAGACATAAAAACTTCAAGGCGGGAGCACAGGAAACTCAAAAATGCTAAAACATGCACATTCCTCTCTAAAGAGGTCTTCAACTAAGTCTCTGAACTGCCCGAAAGGCACCAATGCATCCAACTGTCCAAAGAAACAAAAAGCCATCCCTGTGAGCGGGTATGGTATCTCATACTTCTATAGGTTAGTAATGATTTAAGGTAATGCAGGAGTTTTTTGCGCAAGAGCTTTATAAATGATCAGACCGATGTTTTGACCTACGTGATACCAATGAGGGCCAGCCCACTTTCTGATAGAGAATGCAGTGATGAGTTCAAAATCGTTCGCCTGTGATAAAACTGACTGCTGTGGTAAACAGCGTCTAACATGACCGGATTTGAATCCCTAAACTTTTTCCTAATCCCTCTGACATTCTGTGTCCCCTCATTCCAGGTGTTTGAAGCAGTTCTTGCGTGGGTACGGCATGAACGCGAGGATCGGGAACCTCGGCTCCCTGAGTTGCTCTCCAAGACCCGTCTGCCCCTTTGTCGACCCCAGTTCTTGGCAGACCGCGTTCAACAGGATGAGCTGGTGCGCTTTTGCCACAAATGCAGGTGACTGACGCTGTTTGTTGCATCTATTTTCATTTTCTTTCATGTTTTAATGTATGGTTGCTTTAACAGTGCCTTCAGAAAGTATTCACACCCCTTGACATTTCCACATTTTGTTGAGCTACAGCCTGAATTTAAAATAGATTAAATTGGAGAGAAAACATGTCACTGGCCTATAGACAATACCCCATAATGTCAAAGTGGAATTGTTTTTCAAAAGGTTTACAAATTATTATAAAATGAAAAGCTGAAATGTCTTGAGTAAGCCTAAATAAGTTCAGGAGTAAACATTTGCTTAACAAGTCACGTAATATGTTGCATGGACTTACTATGTGTGCAATAATAGTGTTTAATATACAGTGGGGAGAACAAGTATTTGATACACTGCCGATTTTGAAGGTTTTCCTACTTACAAAGCATGTAGAGGTCTGTAATTTTTATCATAGGTACACTTCAACTGTGAGAGACGGAATCTAAAACAAAAATCCAAAAAATCACATTGTATGATTTTTAAGTAATTAATTTGCATTTTATTGCATGACATAAGTATTTGATCACCTACCAACCAGTAAGAATTCCGGCTCTCACAGACCTGTTAGTTTTTCTTTAAGAAGCCCTCCTGTTCTCCACTCATTACCTGTATTAACTGCACCTGTTTGAACTTGTTACCTGTATAAAAGACACCTGTACACACACTCAATCAAACAGACTCCAATCTCTCCACAATGGCCAAGACCAGAGAGCTGTGTAAGGACATCAGGGATAAAATTGTAGACCTGCACAAGGCTGGGATGGGCTACAGGACAATAGGCAAGCAGCTTGGTGAGAAGGCAACAACTGTTGGCGCAATTATTAGAAAATGGAAGAAGTTGAAGATGACGGTCAACCACCCTCGGTCTGGGGCTCCATGCAAGATCTCACCTCGTGGGGCATCAATGATCATGAGAAAGGTGAGGGATCAGCCCATAACTACACGGCAGGACCTGGTCAATGACCTGAAGAGAGCTGGGACCACAGTCTCAAAGAAAACCATTAGTAACACACTACACCGTCATGGATTGAAATCCTGCAGCGCATGCAAGGTCCCCCTGCTCAAGCCAGCGCATTTCCAGGCCCGTCTGAAGTTTGCCAATGACCATCTGGATGATCCAGAGGAGGAATGGGAAAAGGTCATGTGGTCTGATGAGACAAAAATAGAGCTTTTTGGTCTAAACTCCACTCGCCGTGTTTGGAGGAAGAAGAAGGTTGAGTACAACCCCAAGAACACCCTCCCAACCGTGAAGCATGGAGGTGGAAACATCATTCTTTGGGGATGCTTTTCTGCAAAGGGGACAGGACGACTGCACCATATTGAGGGGAGGATGGATGGGGCCATGTATCGCGAGATCTTGGCCAAAAACCTCCTTCCCTCAGTAAGAGCATTGAAGATGGGTCGTGGCTGGATCTTCCAGCATAACAACGACCCGAAACACACAGCCATGGCAACTAAGGAGTGGCTCCGTAAGAAGCATCTCAAGGTCCTGGAGTGGCCTAGCCAGTCTCCAGACCTGAACCCAATAGAAAATCTTTGGAGGGAGCTGAAAGTCCGTATTGCCCAGCGACAGCCCCGAAACCTGAAGGATCTGGAGAAGGTCTGTATGGAGGAGTGGGCCAAAATCCCTGCTGCAGTGTGTGCAAACCTGGTCAATAACTACAGGAAACGTATGATCTTTGTAATTGCAAACAAAGGTTTCTGTACCAAATATTAAGTTCTGCTTTTCTGATGTATCAAATACTTATGTCATGCAATAAAATGCAAATTAATTACTTAAAAATCATACAATGTGATTTTCTGGATTTTTGTTTTAGATTCCGTCTCTCACAGTTGAAGTGTACCTATGATAAAAATTACAGACCTCTACATGCTTTGTAAGTTGGAAAACCTGCAAAATCGGCAGTGTATCAAATACTTGTTCTCCCCACTGTACTTTCTGAATGACTACCTCATCTCTGTACCCAACACAAACAATTATCTGTAATGTCCGTCAGTCGAGTAGTGAATTTCAGACACAGATTCAACCACAAAGACAAGGGAGTTTTCCAGTGCCTCGAAAAAAGGCCATCTATCGGTAGATGGGTAAATATAAAAAAGCAGACATTGAACATCCCTTTGAGCATGGTAAAGTTATTAATTATACTTGGGATGGAGTATCAATACACCCAGACACTACAAAGATACAGGCGTCCTTCCTAACTTAGTTGCCGGAGAGGAAGGAAACCGCTCAGGGATTTCACCATGAGGCCAATGGTGACTTTCAAACAGTTACAGAGTTTAATAGCTGTGATAGGCGAAAACTGAAGATGGATCAACAACATTGTAGTTACTCCACAATACTAACCTAAATGACAGATTGAAAAGAAGGAAGCCTGTACAGAATACAAATATTCGAAAACATGCATTCTGTTTGCAACAAGGCACTAAAGTAATAATGCATAAAAATAAGTAATAATAATAATAATAAGTACATAAGTAGAGTACCACTCTCCCTATTTTCAAGCATAGTGGTGGCTGCATCATGTTATGGGTATGCTTGTAATCGTTAAGGACTGGGGAGTAAGACTAAAAAAGAAACGGAATGGAGCTAAGCAAAGGCAAAATCCTAGAGGAAACCTGGTTGTCTGCTTTCTACCAGACACTGGGAGATGAATTCACCTTTTAGCAGGACAATAACCTAAAACACAAGGCCAAATGTACACTGGAGTTGCTTACCAAGAAGACAGTGAATGTTCCTGAGTGGCCATGTTACAGTTTTGACGTAAATTTGCTTGAAAATGTATGGCAAGACTTGAAAAGGGTTGTCTCGCAATGATCAACAACCACCTTGACAGAGCTTGAAGAATAAAAAAGAAATGTATAATAGACAGATTGTACAATCCAGGTGTGCAAAGCTCTTAGACTCACCCACAGCTATGATCACTGCCACAGGTAATTCTAACATGTATTGACTCAGAGGTTCAAATACTTATTTAAATGACATATTTCTGTGTTTCATTTTCAATAAATTTGCAACAATTTCTAAAAACATGTTTTCACTTTGTCGTTATGGGGTATTGTGTGTAGATGGGTGAGACAAACATATATTTCATAAACTTTTTATTCAGGCTGTAGCACAAAATGTGAAATAAGTCGAGAGGTATGAATACCTTCTGAAGGCACTGTACTAGCAGAACCAATTTTATTTTAGTCTACTTTAATTAAGACAAATGGCATGGACAAAATGATTGGAACCCCGGAGCTAGTACTTGTATGCACATCCTTTGGCCAAGATAACTGCAGACAAATTCATTTGCTGCACTTTCTTACTGGCAATTTGGCCCACTCTTTAGTAGCACAATGCTCTAGTACTTTAATGTTTGAGGGGTGCCCTCCACCAACGGCTGTTTCCAGCTCTCGCCATAGTTATGGATGTGATTCAGATCTCGACTCTTCGCTGGACTGGCCAGCGTTTTCTTCTCGAACCGTTCCAGGTTGCTTTTGATGTTATGGGGTCGTTGTCCCGCTGGAAGACTTCCAACCTACAACAGAGACACAGTTGGACACTGGGTTGAACATTGCACTTCAAAACACCTTGATAATCTGCTGATTTCATGATGTCTTGCTCACGTTCAAGGCCCCCCAGTACCCGATGCAGCAAAGTAACCCCACAGCATTATCGAACCTCCCCATGTTTGATTGTAGGGAGGGTGTTATGTTTGAATGTTTCATTTCGTTGTTGGTAAACAGGAAGACCCCACTGCTGAAGGAGACACGTGGTTTGATTCTGTGGTTTCCAAGGCGCAGAGATGGCAGCTTTGGATGATGACTTTTATATATTTATTCATTATTCACTCTTAAGTGTTTTTTTATGATAAAAAAAAAAAAAATAAGTATTAGATTTAGGAAGCTGATTTAAGAAAATGTTACATTAATTTAGAAATGTTGGACGTGGAAGAATGGTAGATTTGAGAATAATACAGTCCTATTAATTTAATGTTTTGATTCGAATTCGCTAAACAATGACAACGTGCATCCACTATTCAAGATGATTCCTTAACGGTCATCAGCAGGTCAAGACTACCCTGAGTAAGCAGCTTGAAAACATGGAAAAACCATAGACGCGACGGAGAGGTAGAAAACGTATTCACTGACCGAAAATGTTAGTTTGTCCTCTTGGCCGCAGAGACAACATTTTTCCTTATATTCTACACATTTTTCCATGGGAGAGAGAACATTTCAGTTTTAAAGCTAGTTCCCTGCATTTCTACACATTCTGGCATGGGGCTGAGAGAAAATGTGCAGCTTTAAAGTACATTTTCCTGCAGTTCTACACATTTTGCCATGGCTTACGCTGTGTTCTTATGTTATCTGAGTGGCTCAAACATTATTTAAAAAATCAATGAGTGCCCCATGCCATGCCATTTCTTGAATTTTAGATTCTCCCTGACTGTCTAGTTTTTATTTTGGTGATTTGTTAGTTCTCAAATAATCATATTTTAAAAAATGTAGATCTATTATCTTTTCTACATTCGATTTTTTGATCATATATTTTAGAGTGGCGGCAACGATTTGAGTATGTGGCACAGTTGGTGGAGCATGGCACTTGCAACACCAGGTTTGTGGGTTCGATACCCATGGGGGACCAGAGGTTCCGGCGCCTTCGTCCTTGATTGCTTCCCAATCAAGATCGGATCCAGAGGTACCTGCCTCTTCGTCCTCGGTTCTGTCTCCCTCTCCGGTGGCTTCTACCTCGGGTTCAGATCCTCGGCGCTCCCAGCCTCACCAGACCGTGAGGCTGCCTGAGAGACCGTCCCATTCAACATCACCAACTGTCATCATAGGCAGCTCTATGGTGAGAAACATCTCGGTCCCCAAGGAAAATACCCTGTGCTACCCAGGAGCACGAGTACAGGACATAACAAGGCTGCTTCCGACTGTTCTACCACAGATGCAGGGAGAAGACAGTCGTCGTCCATGTGGGGTCAAACGACATCAGGAGGGCTAGCTCGGAACATTTGAAAATTGATTTTAAAGAACTGATTTTAGCATGAAAAGACTCCAAAAACGGCCAATAATTTCAGGTCCAGTACCATCGTTGGGGCGCGGGTGTGAAAGATTCAACAGACTGCTGGCATTACACATCTAGTTAAAAAACTGTAGCTCTGCTGGAGTCACTTTTATTGATAACTTTGACACCTTCTGGAAACAGAAGATACTCTACAGGAATGACTGAGTCCATCCAAATCATCTTGGCTCCTGGACACACATTTCAAGGCTGCGTTGAAACAATGACTGGTAATGATCCAAGACCAGCTCAGTTCGTCCCTACTATTGTGACAATGAGTCATAATGCTGCATCAAATGTACATGACCTTAGGGGCATTGGCAAACACAATGTAAGTAATTTAATTTATGTACCCCTAACTGCACCGAATACATCTGTTTATCCTACAGCTATTGTAAGCAGTAATCATGAGCCTATAAACCAGAGTTACACTGTTAGCACTGAGGCGGTGTGCAATAGTAGAAAGACCACTATGCAGCTCACTCTGCACTATCAGCTCCAATGTAAATAACATGAGTAAGTCTACCTCTGATAAGCTTCCCAGTAAAGCATTAAAAACAATCAAGCTACCCATAAAAGTGCTAGAAATAGCCCATATTAACATATGTAGCCTAAGAAACAAGGTCAATGAAGTCAATAACTTGCTTGTAACAGATGGCATTCATATTCTGACTATCGCAGAAACCCACTTAGATAATACCTTTGATGATACAGTGGTAGCAATACATGGTTATAACATTTACCGAAAAGACAGAAAAGCCAACGGGGGTGGTGTTGCGGTCTATATAAAGAACCACATTCCTGTAAAGCTTAGAGAAGATCTCATGTTAAATACTGTTGACGTAATATGGCTACAGGTTCATCTGGGAAGCTGCTATCGACCAAGTGCTAACAGTTAGTATCTGTATAATATGTGTGAAATGCTTGATAATTTATGTGATATCAACAGAGAAGTATATTTTCTGGCTGATTTTAAATATTGACTGGCTATCATCAAGCTGCCCACTCAGGAAAAAAACTTCAAACTGTAACCAGTGCCTGCAACCTGGTTCAGGTTCAGTCAACCTACCAGTAATTTACAAACAGCACAGGAATTAAATAATCTACATGTATTGATCACATCTTTACTAACACTGCAGATATTTGCTTTAAAACAGTATCCACATCCATAGGATGAGTGATCACAATATAATGGCCATATCTAGAATGACTGTAAAAACTGTTAAATCCCTTTGGATTGATGAGGAATTGAAAAATTGGATGGTTGAGAGGGATGAGGCAAAAGGTATGGCAAATAAGTTTGGCAGCCCAACTGATTGGCAAACATACTGCAAATAAATAAATCATGTGACTAAACTAAAGAAAAAGAAACTACACTATGAAACAAAGATGATTAAATTATATAAAGAATGATAGTAAAAAATCTTTGGGGCACCTTAAATGACATTTTTGGGGAAAAAGACAACTTGGCTCCTTCATTCATTGAATTCAGATTCATCACAAAGCCCACTGATATTGCAAACTACTTTAATTACTTTTTCATTGGCAAGATACGCAAACTTAGGGATGACATGCCAGCAACAAACACTGACACTATACATCCAAGTATATCTGACCAAATTATGAAAGATTTGTACTTTTGAATTCCGTAAAGTTAGTGTGGAAGAGGTGAAAAAATTATTGTTGTCTATCAACAATGACAAGCCACCGGGGTCTGACAATCTGGATGGAAAATTACTGAAGATAATAGCAGACGATATTGCAATGCTATTTGCTACATTTTCAATTTAAGCCTACTAGAGAGCGTGTGCCCTCAGGCCTGGAGGGAAGCTAAAGTCATTCCGCTACCCAAGAATAGTAAAGCCCCCTTTACTGGCTCAAATAGCTGACCAATCAGCCTGTTACCAACCCTTAGTAAACGTCTGGAAAAAATGTTTTGACCAGAAACAATGCTATTTCACAGTAAACAAATTGACAACAGAATGTCAGGATGCTTATAGGGAAGGACACTCAACAAGCACAGCACTTACACAAAATACTGATGATTGGCTGTGAGAAATTGATGATAAAATGATTGTGGGGGCTGTCTTGTTAGAGTTCAGTGCAGCTTTTGACATTATTGATCATAGTCTGCTGCTCGAAAAACTTGTTATGGCTTTACATCCCCTGCTTACTTACAGACTTTATTGTCCCCATGGGGAAATTTTGTTGCAGTGTCATGTACACGTTTAAATACAAAACAAAATTGGCAATACAACTTTCATAACAGTTACATACCAATAAAACATTATTTTTTTTAACGACTAGCCTGCTGGCCTTACTGAGTCGATAGGAACATTAGCCCGGGCTATTTAGGAGGGATAACACACCTGGCTCAAATGATTGTCTAGTTGTGTTTTTCCTGCTGAGGGGTGCCCTATACCTGCGCCAAGAGGGGAGTAGTTCAAAGTCCAGGTACAGGGGGTGGCTTGGGTCTAAAATTATTTTGTGAGCCTTGCGGAGGGCCCTGACCTTAACGATCTCATCCAGCCTGTCTAGTTGACTCCAAGTACCTTGCTTGCTGTGGTGATAATCCTTCTCAACATATTTCTCTGGCTGACACTGGCATTGCCAAACCAACAAACAATACAAAAAGTTAAAATATTCTCAATAAAAGATTTGTAAAACAGAGTCAGTATAGTACAGTCTACATTAAAAGATCCCAGCTTTTTGAGAAAGTACAGTCTCTGTTGGGTCTTTTTGTAGATCAGGTCTGTACATTTACTCCACTGAAGCTTATTGTTCAAGAGGACACCCAGGTATTTGTATTCCTCTACAATTTCTATGTTCTTACCTCTGATAGATGTTGCAGAGGTAGGTGTTGTACACTTCCTGAAGTCAATGCACATCTCTTTGATCTTGTTGGTGTTGAGGACCAAGTATGATTCCTCACACCACTCTACAAAGTTATCTAGGACCGGGCCATGATGTTCCTCATCATCATGCAACAGGCTGATCAAGGCAGTGTCATCAGCAAACTTAACGAGGTGTCTGTCAGGATGGGAACTAGTATAATGCTATAATGTGGATAACGAGTTACTTGTCTAACAGAACACAGAGGGAGTTCTTTAATGGAAGCCTCTCAAATATAATCCAGTTAGAATCAATAATTCCCCAGGGTAGCTGTTTAGGCCCCTTGCTTTTTTCAGTTTTTACTAACGACATGCCACTGACTGAGTAAAGCCAGAGTTTCTATGTATGCAGATGACTCAACACTATACACGTCAGCTAGTACAGCGACTGAAATGACTGCAACACTCAACAAAGAGCTGCAGTTAGTTTCAGAGTGGGTGGCAAGGAATAAGTTAGCCCTGAATATTTCTTAAACTAAAAGCATTGTATTTGGAACAAAACACTCACTAAACCCTAAACCTCAACTATATCTCGTAATGAATAATGTGGAAATTGAGCAAGTTGAGGTGACTAAACTGCTTGGAGTAACCCTAGATTGTAAACTGTCATGGTCAAAACATATTGCTGCAGTAGTAGCTAAAATGGGGAGAAGTCTGTCTATAATAAAGTGATGCTCTGCCTTCTTAACAACACTATCAACAAGGCAGGTCCTACAGGCCCTAGTTCTGTTGCACCTTGACTTCTGTTCAGTTGTGTGGTCAGGTGCCACAAAAAAGGACTTAGGAAAATTGCAATTGGCTCAGAACAGGGCAGCATGGCTGGCCCTTGGATGTACACAGAGAGCTAATATTAATAATATACATGTCAATCTATCCTGGCTCAAAGTGGAGGAGAGATTTACTTCATCACTACTTGTATTTATAAGAGTTGAATGCACCGAGCATTTAAACTACTGGCACACAGCTCGGACACCCGTGCATACCCCACAAGACATGCGACGAGGTCTCTTCACAGTCCCCAAGTCCAGAACAGACTATGGGAGGCAGACAGTACTACATAGAGCCATGACTACATGGAACTCTATTCCACATCAAGTAATTGACTCAAGCAGTAATATTAGATTTAAAAAACACCTTATGGAACAGCGGGGACTGGGAAGCAACACAAACATAGGCACAGACACATACACATGGATTTAGTACTGTCGATATGTGGTGGAGTAGGGGCCTGAGGGCACACAGTGTGTTGTGAAATCTGTGAATGTATTGTAATGTTTTTAAAATTGTATAAACTGCCTTAATTTTGCTGGACCCCAGGAAGAGTAGCTGCTGCTTTGGCAGCAGCTAATGGGGATCCATAAATACAAATACAAAAAAAATGCACTACTGTAAGTCGCTCTCCTAAATGACAAAATATATATATATGGGAAACACTGTAATAGTACTCATAAGGTCATAGTATGCAAAGCACGGACACTGGTTGACAATTTGGATTAATTTGGATTCTTTCTGCTGGCAGAGAGGACTGAAATTGCTACTGTCAGAGACATGGTTTGACCCAAATGTGTGGATTATGTGTGGATTATCCCCCCCACAATCCAATTCAGAGGATTAACTTACCCAACATCTAACCGACAGCATTGATACTATCAGGGGAAGGTACATTGATGCTGGGATCCTTATCATGGGGGATTGTAACCATGTTGATGTGTCTGGACTATACCCAGGGAATGGATTAGAACAACGTGTTAACATTACAACTAAACAGAATGCCATCCTTGACTTTGTCAATCACAATCTAGAGGACTTTTATAGTAGCCCTACAACAATGTCACCTTTTGGGTCTCAGTGATCCTAATATTGTAGTTGTCACACCCAAGTCTCACTCTGCCTCCCACACCAAACCAGGAAAACAGTTATTCAACCAATGAAAGAGTCCAGCATCAGAGCATGTGGCCAGTAGCTTTCCCTCCATAAATGAAGTAACAAATGTGTAGAGAGCACAGGAAAAAACTGAGAACTTCTATAACACCCTGAATCATGCCATTGCAACTTTCTTCCCAAAACGGGTGGTTAGGATGCATGCACAGGATGAGTCGATTTCACCTAGAATCAAAGAGCTGATTAAAAAGACTGAAAGCCTTCCGTGAAAAAGACTGGCCTTCATGGCGCACTCTGAGGAACAAAGCCCATAGAGAGATCAAGGCAGCAAGATGAACATTCTACCACAACAAAATCCAGAATAACAAGAGGGAGAACCCAGCCACATGGTACCATCAAATGAGGTCTCTGACCAGCAGTAGAAAGACCATCTCCATCAAAGTTGACAGGCTCGATCCAGACAACCATTCTTCCATTGCCAATCATATAATTACAGGTTTTTTCATCTGTTACCACAGATGAAAATTACCACCACTAAACTTGTCAGACCTACCTGCATTCTTGCCAGCTATGCCACTGTTGAACCTTGTAAATGCACAGGAGAGCACTCTCCGTTCCAACCAGAATAAAAACGATTTAACCAGGGGAAACCATTGAGACCACGGTCTCATTGACAAGGGTGGCATGGGAACAATACATCAACATGATCAGACCACGGTCTCATGGGAACAATACATCAACATGATCAGACCAGGGTCTCATTTACAAGGGTGGCATGGGAACAATACATCAACATGATCAGACCACGGTCTCATTTACAAGGGTGGCATGGGAACAATACATCAACATGATCAGTCTCAACACAACACTATCACATTACAAATTTCTGTAAATGTTATAACCTTGTATTGCTATCACTGTATGTTGATGAGCATGACCTTTGTGTTGCTGCAGTTGGTAACCAGGCCGACTTTCTCGCCAACATAATTGGAGTCCGTCAGTTGTCTTTTAGATGTTGGTGTGTGGGATAAAAGAGCCAGGGGCTCCTGAGTGGCGCAGCGGTCTAAGGCACTGCACCTCAGCGCAAAAGGCGTCACTGTAGTCCCTGGTTTGAATCCAGGCTACATCACATCCGGCCGTGATTGGGAGTCCCATAGGGTAGCGCACAATTGGCCCAGCGTCGTCCAGGTTTGGCCGGGGTAGGCCGTCATTGTAAATAAGAATTTGTTCTTAACTGACTTTGAATCACTGTAGTCACTCTTACTTGGTCTTCTGTTGTCTGCTGCATGACCCAGTCTATTGCCAGGTTGAAGAGTACGGCTGACATCACACAACCTTGACAAACTTCGGACTTCACAGCAAAGCTCATGTTGCTCGTTCCCACAGTGCATGAAAAGTTGCTATAGAACTGTTTTATGATAACATGTGTGGGAATTCCATGAATTCTTAAGATCTTCCATAGGCTTTCGTGGTGGATGCTGTCAAAAGTCTTCTGGCAGTCAATAAAGTTGATGTAGAGTTTTTGTTGCCAGTTTACATTGCTCGATGATGTTCCGGAGGGTGACTATCTGGTCTGTACAGCTCCTTCCTCCCCTTAAATCCATTTATTCGTTCCTAAGTACTTTGTTTACAGCTGAAGATATCTGTTGTATGATAATCTTGCAAAATATCTTGCTGGGAACAGATATACATGTGATGCCCCTCCAGTTGTTGCAGTCAGAAAGTGGGCCCTTAGGTACCTGTATGATGACCCCTCTTGGCCCAATCTGAAGGTATATTTCCCTTCATCCAGATGTCAGTGAAGAGTGGAAGAAGGATGTTTGCAGGCAATACTGGATCGATTTTGAACAGCTCTGCGTTGAGGTTATCAGGACCTGGATTTTTCCCATTCTCTAGTGACTTGATGGTAGTGATTGTTTCTACTTTGCTTGGTGGGTCAGTGTCTGGAGCAGCTTCAGACATGTTCATTGGATCCACAGGGTGTTCTCTGAGAATCTCTCTGAAATGTTCTGTCCATCCTTTCTTCCTGTTAATTTTCGGTAGTTAGGAGATTGCCTTGCTTGTCTTTGATTTGAGTATTTGCCACAAATTAAGTTAGTGATTTTGAATACTGTCCCTTGCTGTTTTTTCATTTTTTCATTTTTATTTAACCTTTATTTAACTAGGCAAGTCAGTTCAAAAATACATTCTTATTTACAATAATTACCTAACCTGGACGACACTGGGACAATTGTGCGCCGCTCTACGGGACTCCCGATCACAGCCGGTTGTGATACAGCCCGGGTTCAAACCAGGGTCTGCAGTGATGCTTCTTGCACTGAGATGCAGTGCCTTAGACAGCTGGGCCACTCGGGAGCGTGCTGCTGATTTTTCAGCTGCACTTGCCAGCTACTCCAGGTAGGCCATTTTGTCTCTTCTTACTAGCCTTTTGACTTGTGTGTTGGTTTTTCTGTACTGCTCCTTCAATTTCTATTTCAGCCTTTGTGATTTGGCATCTGTTTTTTTTTCAGGTCCCTTCTTTCCTCAATCATTCACCATGTTTCTAGGGTGATCCATTGCCTTCTGTGTCCTATGGTTTTCTTTCTACTTTCTCCCACTTCCTATCTACATTCCCTGCTGTCTCCTCCTCGTCTTCTTATGTGTTGTTTGAAAGGGCTTGATACTTGTTGCGAACTTGCATTGTGAAGGTTTTCTTGGCAGTTTGTTCCCTCAGCATGCCAACATCAAATCTTGGTGTTCCTTTTCTTGGTGGTCCTGAGCGTTTCCACTTTAGTTTGATGATGGTGGTCACTGGCGACATCTGCTTACCTTCGCACCTAGGCTTTGTTACTTTGGTCCCAGCTCTCTGCAGGTCATTCACTAGGTCCCCCCGTGTGGTTATGGGATTTTTGCTCACCGTTCTTGTGATCATTTTGACCCCACGGGGTGAGATCTTGCGTGGAGCCCCAGATCGAGGGAGATTATCAGTGGTCTTGTATGTCTTCCATTTCCTAATAATTGCTCCCACAGTTGATTTCTTCAAACCAAGCTGCTTACCTATTGCAGATTCAGTCTTCCCAGCCTGGTGCAGGTCTACAATTTTGTTTCTGGTGTCCTTTGACAGCTCTTTGGTCTTGGCCATAGTGGAGTTTGGAGTGTGACTGTTTGAAGTTGTGGACAGGTGTCTTTTTTCCCCTCATTTTGTCTGTCATAGTTGAAGTGTACCTATGATGAAAATTACAGGCCTCTCATCTTTTTAAGTGGGAGAACTTGCACAATCGGTGGCTGACTAAATACTTTTTTGCCCCACTGTATATATATATATTTTTTTTTTAGAGTACTGATTTTAGTACTTCTTGAACGGAGAATTTCTCGCTGAACATACACAGGACTGAGTGGTAATAATGGGAATTACCTGGGGGCTTGGGCTGTCAGTCACTCGGTTAGCTACTGTGCTATGTTCGTAGGGAGGCTCTGTGTTCCCCCGCGGCCGTTTGAGTGTATTCCGCCTCCCTCTTCCAAAACCGTTCGAAATTGTCAATGAATGCCACTTTCACCGTGGCACAGTGTTTTCCACCAGTTGTGGATTTGGAGGAGACCCGCTAAAGCGGTTAGACCCACAGCCTATTGAGGGTAGCGGACCAGAGATAAGAATCTGCTTGCCTGCATACTTTGTGGCTCCTATCAGGTCCATGAAGTCTTGTTTCAGGTTTTCGGAGGTACACTGTTTAATGTCAATCGAACCCACATGTATTACCAGAGAGTCATCCTTAGGTACCTGCTGCTTGATTGTGGGAAGCATCACTAGAATGTCATGGATTTTCGCTCCAGGAAAGCACCAAGGAGTGGAACAGGTCGGTATCTCCCAGCTCGTCTCTATTATGGCCGATAGAGAGATTTAGCACCAAGACGTGCTGTGGCAACGTCGCTGAACTTGGTGGGCTGTAGCAACATCGGTGAACTTGGTGACGAGGCTCTCCTTTTGCTTTAGCTCCCCGATGTCATCCACCATCCGGTCACACAAGGCACTTTTTACAGACAAATCCCTGCCCCAGGTGAATTCGGTTTTCCACCTCGTCCTTTAGTTCAGGTAACATTTCACAGCGGCTGCAGTGGAGATTCAATGGTTGGCTGTTGGTAGCCATTTGATAATTGCCATTAGCCATTTGGCTAAAAACAAGGCAGGCTAGCCTTTCTGAAAGTTAGAAAGTCCAGTAAAGCTCCGGTAAAAGTGACTTCCAATGTTGTAAAGTAAATAGAGATGTTAGTACCAACTGCAAACCGTAGACGAGTGTGTCATGTGCAATTTATAGGCGGAGTAAAAATACAAATTTAACTGATGTATTTTTCCGGACTCATACAGGCCGTCTGTAAATACACCCGATACAAAAAAATGTAATTAAATGAAAGTAGACTCTAGCCTGTTTAAAATTTTACTTTCTGCAACAATTCACGCTCGACACACAGCTCACTAGACTGAACCCCTGATTCTAAACCTGAGAAGCCCACTGCATGCGACAGAACATATACCAAAAGCAAAAAGGATACTCAAAAGCAGAGAGGTCATCGTATGTCTTTTAAGTCATTTTTCCAATAAGCATAGCATAGGCCTACTGTATTTACTGCCACAGCATGACCCCTCTTCCTTTTGCTTGTTTCCATCTCCGGACATGCACCTCAGGTGGTGTCCCGCTCCAAAGCGCTTGGCGTGACATTCCAAGCCAAACTAAAATTGGACTTGCACATCTCTGACATTACCGAAGGCTCTAGACCTTCTCCAGTACAGCGCTCTGGTCTGGCACCCAGGTCTCACAGCCCACCAACACAACCAACGATGTGGGCCCCATTATCGCCAGTAATGGGGCCCACATCATTATTGGCTGCAAGAAGCATTTGTCGGCAGTTATCTTGGCTAAAGGCTGGGCAACCATATACTAAATTGTTATCTTTTGAACACCCAATAACTAGGTGTGGAGACAGTTTTTAGAAGAAATTGTGAAATATTGAAGATTAGTGCAAGGGTGCCAATATATTTGGCCGCAACTGTATATCTGGCATGTGTATCTAAAATGGTTATTGCGAAATAGTTAATCTAAGTTTGGATAAATGTGTATATATCTGCTACTTTTGGAGGCCAAGTAGCTATCATGTAATATTACTGTCATACATTACCAACCTTTTGAGGTGTGTGTTCCTTCCAACAGGGATCTTGTTGATGAAGCGAAGGATTTCCACCTCATGCCAGAGCGCCGTCCTCACCTGCCCGCTTTTAAGACTCGACAAAGATGCTGTACTTCAATCGCAGGGCTAATATATGCAGTCGGTGGACTAAATAGTGCAGGTACACTTTTAACATCGCCTGGATTTGTCCCAATGGTGTAAAAATGTTGGTACACATCCACAACTTTTTCCACCTCATATCCAGTATCTCCAGCACAATATCAGTGTCAACATATGCGAAAACGATCGTTTCTCCATTCGGTACTTAAAAAGGTAAAAAGGTCCTAAGAAAGTGCCACCTGACCAAATCAACATTTTTTTTTTAAAACAACAGTGATTGTCACAGACAACGAGATTTGCAGTAATGCGGAAACTCATTGCAGGTTTTGAAAGTGACTGTGTTTTTTGATGACATCAGCTGGCACTTTCAAAGGACCTTTTTCTTTTAATCTATTTAACTACGGAAAGTATAAACGTGCCTTTTATGGTGTGGTGCTGGAGATAATGGAGGTTAAAAAGTGGTGAATTTACTCTTTTACAATGAAATTGCCAGAGGGTCTGTGAGATGTCCAGTAATTTCAACTAATAATTTGTGATTGAAGAAATGACTTAAATACCTTAATGAGATGTAAAGATCTAATCCGCATTTGCGGAAACACTGCCACTGTTTGGCCCCCCCAGCGCCTTTGCAATTCTTGTTGATGAAAGAATATATTTTTTGCAGTACATATTCTGCTGTTCTATCGCCTGTGCAATGTCTGAGGAAAACAAACAATGTTAGTTGTTTGCAGTAATTCTTTGTTGTTGTAATATCCCAAATGGATGCTGCAGTTTTACCAATTAAGGATTCTCACTTTAACGGTTTTACTTAAAGGCCCAATGCACTCAAAATGTTTGTTTTTACTGTGTCATATTGTACAACAGCTGATGAAACTAACACTGTAAAAGTGTGAAAAAATATGATAGTTGCTGGTTGAAAATACAATCTGAATCTATACGTCTAATCGGCAGATTTTGCATGGGTGAAGTTTAATAGATAACAGCTAGTTTAACAGCTAGTTTCCAGGTTTCCCCTCCTCACTCAGACCACTCCCAGACAGTCTTAGAAAAAGTATTGCTTTCTTTTTGACCATTTTAATGAGAAGCTATTACAGTAAGGTACTTAAAGGAGAGGTTTATCCAAAACCCGGAAACTCCCAAATGATTGCAAAAATTGAAACTAGTTAAGTGGAGTTTGCCCTCACTCTCCCTGTTAGTGCTATACTGAAACAGCTGCAAAAATGGGTCAGGTGACTCGTGACATTGCCGGATGCTCATTCGGGCCAGACGCTTTCAATAAAACAACATTTGTCCACACTTCGCGGATTTCTGAATCTTGAATTCACTGGCACCTGAGCAGATTAATGCCTGCATCCAGCAACGTCATGAGTCACCTGACCGCTTTTGCAGCTGTTTCAGTACAACACTACAGGGAGTGCGGGCAAACTCCACTGAACTAGTCTCAATGTATGGAGTCACTTGTGAATTTTGTGTAAACTTCTTCTTTAATTGTTACCCAGAAATGTGGTATTAATATAAAAATGTATTTTATTTAGTTAGCACTGTGTGATTGAATGACTCTACATACGGTAATGAGAGAAAATTGACAGGGTTACTCAGTGCTTGGAAAGGAAACATTGTCTGCCAGTGGATGAGGGCACATGAGACATGGCTTCAGCTCATGTCAGGAAAGCATTGACACTGGTAGTGGAGACGTCCTGCTCCTTGCCTGACTATTCCTAAATGTTTGTATTTTACACTGCTCATTTGTCCGAATTTTTATATTTCACCCCCCGAAAAGTATTTAGTGCCTTTTTACCTATTCCCAGCTTAGCCAGCCAAGACAAGGGGCTGTAGGATGAGACTGAGATGTTTTGTATTGAAGTCAAAGTACCCAGAGGAGGATGGAAAATAGCTTACCTCCAGCTACACCATGGTGCTACCCTAGAGGGTGCTGTTGAGACTACTGTAGACCATTGCAAAACAGTGTGTTTTAACCACGTATTTGGTGACGTGAATATATTTAGTATAGTTTTATCTAAAAAGGATAACATTTTATGTTGGTTCACTTGTTATGCTCAACGCGCTCAGGTTTCCACCAGCTCAACTGCTTTTAAGCTATGATTTGACTATTATATTTTCAATGTTTGGGGGGGGGGAAAGGAATAGTTTCACCATAATTAAGAGTTCAGTTCACGTAACAGGGTTGACCTTAAAATGAGGGACAGACGTTTAGGATTAAATGTCAGGAATTGTGAAAAACTGAGTTTAAATGTATTTGACTAAGGTGTATGTGTTTGTGTGTATACAGTTGAAGTCGGAAGTTTACATACACCTTAGCTAAATATATTTAAACTCAGTTTTTCACAATTCCTGATATTTAATCCTAGTAAAAATTCCACCACTTTATTTTAAGAATGTGAAATTTCAGAATAATGGTAGAGAGAATGATTTTATTCAGCTTTTATTTCTTTCATCACATTCCCAGTGGGTCAGAAGTTTTGGGTAGCCTTCCACAAGCTTCCCACAATAAGTTGGGTGAATTTTGGCCCATTTCTCCTGACAGAGCTGGTGTAACTGAGTCAGGTTTGTAGGCCTCCTTGCTCGCACATGCTTTTTCAGTTCTGTCCACAAATTGTCTATAGGATTGAGGTCAGGGCTTTGTGATGGTCACTCCAATACCTTGACTTTGTTGTCCTTAAGCCAATTTGCCACAACTTTGGGAGTATGCTTGGGGTTATTGTCCATTTGGAAGACCCATTTGCAACCAAACTTTAACTTCCTGACTTGAGATGTTGCTTCAATATATCCACATAATTTTCCTACCTCATGATGGCATCTATTTTGTAAAGTGCACCAGTCCCTCCTGCAGCAATGCACCCCCACAACATGATGCTGCCACCCCTGTGCTTCACGGTTGGGATGGTGTTCTTCGGCTTGCAAGCATCCCCCATTTTCTTCCAAACATAACGATGTTCATTATGGCCAAACAGGTCTATTTTTGTTTCATCAGACCAGAGGACATTTCTCCAAAAAGTATGATCTTTGTCCCCATGTGCAGTTGCAAACCGTAGTCTGGCTTTTTTATGGCGGTTTTGGAGCAGTGGCTTCTTCCTTGCTGAGCGGCCTTTCAGGTTATGTCTATATAGGACACGTTTTACTGTGGATATAGATACTTTTGTACCTGTTTCCTCCAGCATCTTCACAAGGTCCTTTGCTGTTGTTCTGGGATTGAGTCGCACTTTTCGCATCAAAGTACGTTAATCTCTAGGAGACAGAATGCTTCTCCTTCCTGAGCGGTATGACGGCTGCGTGGTCCCATGGTGTTTATACTTGCGTACTATTGTTTGTACAGATAAACGTGGTACCTTCAGGCGTTTGGAAATTGCTCCCAAGGATGAACCAGACTTGTGGAGGTCTCCAATTTTTTATCCCTGATTTCTTGGCTGATTTCTTTTGATTTCCCCATGATGCCAAGCAAAGAGGCACTGAGCTTGAAATACATCCACAGGGACACCTCCAATTGACCCAAATGATGTCAATTAGCCTATCAGAAGCTTCTAAAGCCATGACATAATTTTCTGGAATTTTCCAAGCTGTTTAAAGGCACAGTCAACTTAGTGTATGTATACTTCTGACCTACTGGAATTGTGATACAGTGAATTATAAGTGAAATCATCTGTCTGTGAAGAATTGTTTGAAAAATTACTTGTGTCATACACAAAGTAGATATCATAACTGACTTGCCAAAACTATAGTTTGTTAACAAGACATTTGTGGAGTGGTTGAAGAACGAGGTTTAATGACTCCAACCTAAAGTGTATGTAAACTTCCGACTTCAACTGTAGACTTTTTTCACAACTACCACCAGTTTGGTTCCAAAAAATGTACAAGAAATACATAGACATAGTAAAAAAAAAATTGTTAAAAAAAAAAATATATATATATATTTCAAGCTGAAACCCTCATATTAAACATCAGTGGTGTTCACTAAGTTGGTTTATATTTAGGATCATGTTTCACAGCTGTCATTCTATTTTTTATTTGAAAAAAATATATTTTACATGTGTTATTAAGGCCACACAGAGGGCCAGAGATAATTACAGACATCTGTGATAATCTAAGGTATCCAAAAGGGCTACTAGATGTCTTGTTATAAATAACATAAAATCCTTAAATTACAAAAATTCTGATAGTTTACTCGTAAACGTTTGAAAGTTTCCAGTAATATACCGTCCCTTTGCAACCTAAATCAAAGCAACAAAGTAACTAGGGCTTTACATTGATGGTGAAAACTTTTGTGGTAAAGTGGGATAAGTTGTAAAAACACAACTAGGGACATTTTTGGCACTTTAGCAAGTCTTTATAAAAAATCTGATATATTGAATTTTCCATGTGGTTCATATTAAAGTGCACTTCATTTGTGGATAACAGTCTTTTAAAATGTAATATTGGTGCACAATTTCTACTTAAAATATCAACGGGACTCAAAAGGCACTCTTTGTGGAATGACCCACATATCAGCCATTGGAAGTTATTGAACCCGTGACCCCAAAACTGAGGTTCAAATCAAATCATGGACTAAGTGAATCGTTACACCCTAAACTTGTTTATTTTTGTTTAAATGTTGTGCATTGTTTTTTTTTATCCAGGTGACTCATTGACTGTAGTTGAAGTATTTGACCCAATTGCAAATTGCTGGGACCGCTGTCAGCCAATGAGTACAGCTCGAAGTCGAGTGGGTGTGGCAGTTGTCAATGGGTTACTTTACGCAATCGGTGGATATGATGGACAATCACGGCTAAGCACAGTGGAGGTCTATAACCCAGAAACGGATACTTGGACATGTGTTGCTAGCATGAACAGTCAACGCAGGTGAGAATGTCTTTCCAATGATGTACTTTAGGGTTGTTTTATATGAATTCAATCACTTTGACTGCACCCCTTTTTGATTTAAATGAAACTTTCCATAAATGTTTGTCCATGGTAGAAGTAGTCCGAAACGTTTGAACCTGAATACCAAAACATTCAGGAGATAGGTGCTCAAAGATGACTGATTTTAATCACTGAAAAATATACACGCTTGAGTTTGATATTATTTGATCGCTTACAAAAGGGATTGTCAAACTGGAAAAAGGGTATACCCAAACACGCTTCAGCCCAGCTTAAACGAAAAGGGGGGGGGGTGTCAAGTGCTTAACTGTGGAATTTGAAAATCCCCAAAAACATTCCTTACCCCAGGATACTTCAACTGGTGACTATCTGGGGGAATAAATATAAAGGAGCACTTTGTTGCTGCGTAAATCTGATCGATTTATTGACTGGAGAAACAAACAATAGGCTTGCGATTTGGCATGAATCGCCTTCATCGGAACCTTGAATAGGAAAATGGGGGAAGGCACCTATATTCCCTCACAAGGGAGTGTCCCGCTTGTCATGTCAATCAAACATGTCAATACTGTCAGTAGTAGTAGTAACTACCCAGGTTATTCAAATGAGTATGATCATCATTCAAGATTCCTACACATACATTCAACATTCAACATACATTCAACATACTTTCAATAACAAGACAGAGAAATAAACCAACAAAGAAAAATGTACTTACAAAAAAGGAGAGGGCTGTTCATTCAAACCTTTTGGCTCCACGAGATCTAAGCATTCGATCCAAAGTGCCTCTCTTAACAATTTCCTCACCATATTGCCACCTCTGGAGGAAAGAGAAACTTTCTAAATTTCCCATAATTTCCATGATTGGCCTTCATGTATGCCTGCGCGATTGCATAGGGTTGTCAAACTATTTGATAGTTTCTCGTACATTTTTTTAAACATTACAAAAAAAATTTACCTTTAACGTCCATGATAATTTTTCATGTACCTTTAACGTCCATGTTAATAATTATGTGCATGCCATTTGTTTCTTTTCCAAATTTAAAATTTGGTAACTTAAGTACAATTTTTTTTTTTTATAATTCTGTAATGTTGAAGATCTAATACTGTGTGGAGACAAGTTTTTATAAATTTCAATTTATTTAAGAAAAGTGCAAGGGTGCCAATATATTTGTCCGCAACTGTATGTGAAAATAACAAATATATTTGAGATAATTGATTTTTCAAGGGCTGAAATAAAAGATCCCATACATTTTCCATACACACAAAAGGTGTATTTCTCTTGGACGGCTGGCATTCTGACTGCAGGGATGTACACCAGAGCTGTTGCCAGAGAATTGATTGTTCATTTCTCTGCCATAAGCTGCCTCCAATGTCGCTTTAGAGAATTTGGCATTACGTCCAACCGGCCTCACAACCGCATACCACATGTAACCACGCCAGCCCAGGACCTCCACAGCTAGGCTTCTTCACCTGCAGGATTGTCTGAGACCAGCCACCCAGACAACTGATGAAACGGAGGATAATTTTTGTCTGTCATAAAGCCATTTTGTTGGGAAAAACTAATTCTGATTGGCTTTTTTCTAGATATTATAAAACAGTTTTGAAACCCTGTTTATAAGCTTTCAAATCAAATCTGAACTATTCATCTTTTTCAGTGACGCTGCCATGGATGTCTCATGGTAGGGTGAGGTATGCAAAATTGGTCACATTTGAGCACCTCTATCTCATGAATGTTTTGGCATTCAGGTCCAAAATGTTACTTTCTGACATCTTCTACCATCGGCAACCATGTATGGAAAGTTTCATTCAAAGCAAAATGGGTGTGGTCGAAAAGTGATTGAATTCCTATAGAACGGCCAATTATTAAGTAGATACAGTGTACTGATTACTTGTAGATGTACTGATTACCTGTAGATTTTGATAAGTTGTTTAGTAGGCTCCAAATTTACCCTATTTTATCTACCTAGTAGCTGATCGAGACATTCTAAAATGCTTAAAGGAGGATTGTTCACATGTTTTACTTTGCACTAAAGTGCGGTGGTCCTTGTAAATTAATAGGTTTATAATGATTTGGAGAGGAATCAGGCATGCAATTTAAAACATGATAAATAGGAGTAATTGACTGGGATTTTAGTCCCTGGATGCAATTTATTAGTATATGTTGGCATTGGCTAGTTTATCAAAACCAGATTGCAGTCACTCTTTGTCCATCGACTGCATTCAAACAAGTAAATGAATTATCCCCCAAACCAAACAATGATAACTTTCCCCAGTTGTGGAACAGCTACTATTGTGAAAAGTTCTACTAGTACCCACCCTATTTAAGTCATGTAACCTACAACTCGACTTGGTGTGCTTGAACGTCATCTCATCAACGAATCGAATAAGCCCCGGGGAAAGCATAGACATACAGTACCAGTCAAAAGTTTGCTACACATATACTCATTCCAGGGTTTTTATTTATTTTTTACTATTTTCTACATTGTAGAATAATAGTGAAGAAATCAAAACTATGAAATATCACATGGAGTTATGTAGGAACCAAAAAAGGCAAAGGGGGCTCTTTGAAGAATCTCACATATATTTTGATTTGTTTAACACTTTTTTGGTTACTACATGATTCCATATGTGTTATTTCATAGTGTTGATGTCTTCACTATTATTCTACAATATAGAAAATAGTAAAATAAAGAAAAAGCCTTGAATGAGTAGGTGTGTCCAAACGTTTGACTGTTACTGTATATTCTATGGTTTTTATACACCATTGGCGAAAACCCTAGTTAAATGGACAGGAGCTTCTTGATCCAGTTGATGGGTCTGCAAAAGCACGTTGTTTTTCTCAGTGTGTTTATCCTCGTTCCCCTTTCTCCATCTCTCCGAATGCAGTGCAATGGGAACAGTGGTGGTTGACGGACATATCTATGTGTGCGGGGGCTATGATGGCAAATCCTCACTCAACTCAGTAGAGTGCTACTCTCCAGAAGCCAACAGGTTCTGTACATTTCCTATGTGATTTACTTTCCTTTGACTCCCTGAATTCCAAGTCAAGCTAGACCAGAGGGTATTCTTACGTACCTGGTTTGAGGAGTTAGTGAGGTAACTTTGGTCAACTCTGAGTTCCACTCGGGATAACCGGTACCATGAAAGTGGCTCACCTTTTAGCCAGGTACATTTCTATGGCAACAAATGCTTCAGAACTAACCTGCTCCGGGGCAGGCTAACTCAGGCCCAACTCAGTTTATCCTGGATGATTTTTGAGCCGTGAGTTGAGGACCAATTGAATCAGATTCCCTCTCTCTCGCAAACATTGCGTCATCATGCCCTTCATTTGAGGAAGACGATCAATTGAAATATTTTATTAATTCAATGTTTTTTCTGTTAAATTTTTTAAAATTAAAATACCTATCACATTGCATATTTAGTAATGACAGAATGCATTTGAAAGTTCACACACAGTAATACTTTTGTATGACATTCTAAAATGATTTTAATAGACTGCCACTTGCGTATCACTGACCTAGTCCCTACTCCCATTGTACTTGTGGAGATCTGTGAGGATTGGATTTTTAAATTGTACCTTTACTTAACTAGGCAAGTCCGTTAAGAACAAATTCTTATTTACAATTGCGGCCTACCCCGGCCGAATCCGCACGACGCTGGGCCAATTGTGCGCCGCCCTATGGGACTCCCAATCACGGCCGGATGCGATGCAGCCTGGATTCGCACTGAGATGCGGTGTCTTAGACTACTGCGCCACTCGGGATAGGTGTCTGCCGTACAGCAACAATTCCCCCTTGAAGGAGAAGATGGAACTACTTCCACATTTAACCCAAGGCTTTGACCCTTGATTGACAATGGAGATGTAATCTACAGTGAGTGTACAAAACATTAGGAATACGTAATGTTAGTAACACCTAATATTGCGTTGCATCACCTTTTGTCCTCAGAACAGCCTCAATTCGTCAGGGCATGGACTCTACAAGGTGTTGAAAGCGCTCCACAGGGATGCTGGATCATGTTGACTCCAATGCTTCCCACAGTTAGTGTCAAGTTGGGCCATTCTTGATGCACATGGGAAACTGTTGAGCGTGAACCCCAGCAGCGTTGCGCCTGGCACCTACTACCATACCCCGTTCAAAGGCACTTCAATCTTTTGTTTTGCCCATTCACCCTTTGAATGGCACACATATACAATCCATGTCTCAATTATCTGAAGGATTAAAAATCCTTCTTTAACCTGTCTCCTCCCCTTCATCTACACAGATTGAAGTGGATTCAACTAGTGCCATTAATAAGGGAACATAGCTTTGACCTGGATTCACCTGGTCAGTCTGTCATGGAAAGAGCAGGTGGTCTTAATGTTTTGTACACTCAGTGTATATACATGCTCCTACCTCCACATGAACTGTTGTGGAAGTCGGCCTGATACTGCTGTTTACTTAATGCATTTAAACATGTTTTATTATTATTATTAAACCTTTATTTAACTAGGCAAGTCTAATTTACAATGACGGCCTACCCCGGCCAAATCCAGACGACGCTGGGCCAATTGTGCGCCGCCCTATGGGACTCCCAATTACGGCCGGATGTGATACAGCCTGGATTCGAACCAGGGACTGTAGTGACGCCTCTTGCACTGAGATGCAGTTCCTTAGACTGCTGCGCCACTCGGGAGCCCCGCCGACTACCTTTTTAATTCTGAGCTTGGTTGTGGAGGAATGTAAAAGTTATTTTTATATATATTTTTTATTGCTAATGTCATATTTTGTAACATTAATTTTGTGTATTTCTGCTGTGTTTTACATGCTTACACTTATCCAATCCTATCCAAAACCATTACTTTAGATCATATCACACATATCAAGTATGTAAAACCATTTTTTCAAATGTATCCAGGAAATAGAATTGGTCATTTCAATTTTTGTCTTTAATAATTAGTCGTAGCAAATCAAAATGTCGTCGCAGTGTGACTTTTATATGAAGTGAAAAGGTGTAGCCCATCTGTATCAACATTAATTAACGTGCATCTGCTTTTCTTTATACACTCGTGCAGGTGGACAGTAATGACAGAGATGAGTGCAAGTCGCAGTGCAGCTGGGGTGACTGTTTATGATGGAAGGATTTTTGTATCTGGGGGTCATGACGGTTTACAGATCTTCAATACGGTAAGGATGCCATTTGACACACAGCCTGCACATTGCTGACAGGACTACGGTAGATGAACGGGAGAGATATTACGAATTTCACAGTATGGTGGTTCTAAACATGAGAGGATTAGGTCTATTCGGCACTATTTGCAGGTGGGAAATGTGACATGCATGGCCTCTTTAAATCTAAAAATGGATTAGATATTTTTCTTAAGATCTACACAACCTACTTGAAAATGAAATTAGAATTTTGGATTACATAATGTAGGCCTTCGCACTCCTTAAGATCAGGAACTAACATTTTCGCACTCCTTGCTGTGGTACATCTTAAAGATCAGGAACTAACATTTTCACACTCCTTGCTGTGGTACATCTTAAGATCAGGAACTAACATTTTCACACTCCTTGCTGTGGTACATCTTAAGATCAGGAACTAACATTTTCACACTCCTTGCTGTGGTACATCTTAAGATCAGGAACTAACATTTTCACACTCCTTGCTGTGGTACATCTTAAGATCAGGAACTAACATTTTCACACTCCTTGCTGTGGTACATCTTAAGATCAGGAACTAACATTTTCACAAAATATGTCTAGTCTCAGCCCTGACTTTTAAAACTGGTTGAAAATCAAAGACAATAGTTACATATTGCAGTCCATCAATGATTCCCGACCAATTTGACTGAGCTTGAGCAATTTTGCTGAGAATGATGGATAGATGTTGCCTCAAAAGTTGTGCAATATTGGTGGAAACTAATAACAATTATTCACAGCTGTATTTGCTGCCAAAGGTGCTTCCACTAAGTATCAACTATAGGGTGTGAAGATGCTACGCCATCAATATAATAATACACAATTATACCTTTTTTTGTGGAACTTTTAAAGTGTGCAGTAGGTTGCTTTGATCAGTGGGGGAAAATCCCAATTTATGCATATCTAGATTTTAAATGAAGGGAGCAAAATGTGAAAACTGTGCAAAAGATGTGAAGACTTTCAGTAGGCACTGTATATACGCCTCTCCCCATCACAGACTGGGATTCAATCCCCACCCCCCGCTCCAAACCCTTCACTCCCCGCTCCGAACCCTTCACTCCCCGCTCCGAACCCTTCACTCCCCGCTCCGAACCCTTCACTCCCCGCTCCGAACCCTTCACTCCCCGCTCCGAACCCTTCACTCCCCGCTCCGAACCCTTCTCCTCCCCGCTCCGAACCCTTCTCCTCCCCGCTCCGAAACCTTCTCCTCCCTGCTCCGAACCCTTCTCCTCCCCGCTCCGAACCCTTTACTCCCCCCCCACTCCCCGCTCCAAACCCTTCTCCTCCCCGCTCCAAACCCTTCTCCTCCCCACTCCGAACCCTTCTCCTCCCCGCTCCGAACCCTTCACTCCCCGCTCCGAACCCTTCACTCCCCGCTCCGAACCCTTCACTCCCCGCTCCGAACCCTTCACTCCCCGCTCCGAACCCTTCAATCCCCGCTCCGAAACCTTCAATCCCCACCCCCCGCTCCGAACCCTTCTCCTCCCCGCTCCGAACCCTTCTCCTCCCCGCTCCGAACCCTTCTCCTCCCCGCTCCGAAACCTTCTCCTCCCCGCTCCGAAACCTTCTCCTCCCCGCTCCGAAACCTTCTCCTCCCCGCTCCGAACCCTTTACCCCCCCCCACTCCCCGCTCCAAACCCTTCTCCTCCCCGCTCCAAACCCTTCTCCTCCCCGCTCCTAACCCTTTACTCCCCCGCTCCCCGCTCCAAACCCTAGTCCTCCCCGCTCCAAACCCTTCTCCTCCCCGCTACTAACCCTTTACTCCCCCCCGCTTCTAACCCTTTACTCCCCCCGCTCACTACTCCAAACCCTTCACTCCCTGCTCCAAACCCTTCACTCCCCACTTCCCGCTCCAAGCCCTTCACTTCCCGCTCCAAGCCCTTACTCTCCCCGCTCCAAGCCCTTACTCTCCCCGCTCCAAGCCCTTACTCTCCCCGCTCCAAGCCCTTACTCTCCCCGCTCCAAGCCCTTACTCTCCCTGCTCCAAGCCCTTACTCTCCCCGCTCCAAACCCTTCTCCTCCCCTCTCTAAACCCTTCTCCTCCCCTCTCCAAAACCTTCTCCTCCCCTCTCCAAAACCTTCTCCTCCCCGCTCCGAACCCTTTACTCCCCCCCGCTCCCCGCTCCGAACCCTTTCTCTTCCCCGCTCCAAACCCTTCTCCTCCCCGCTCCTAACCCTTTACTCCCCGCTCCCCACTCCAAACCCTTCTCCTCCTCGCTCCAAACCCTTCTCCTCCCCTCTCCAAACCCTTCTCCCCGCTCCAAACCCTTTACTCGCCCCCGCTCCAAACCCTTCTCCTCCCCGCTCCAAACCCGTCTCCTCTCCGCTCCAAACCCTTCTACTCCCCGCTCCAAACCCTTCTACTCCCCCCCCCGATCCCGCTCCGAACCCTTTCTCCTCCCCGCTCCGAACCCTTCCCCCCCCCCCCCGCTCCAAACCCTTTTCACTCCCCACTCCGACTTCTTCACTCTCCGCTCCAAACTTTTAAGTGTATCTGGTACTATACCCATGTATCATCTCTGATGACATTAAGTGGCTGCACAGGCAATTTAGCATTTTCAAAATTGACACTTTAGTGCTGTTTAGACAAGCAACAAGTTTTGCCCTTCCACTTCCATTCTAATCAGTGTAATCTACTGTAGGCTGATCTGGTAAAAATAATCAATGACCAATAGATAGCTTACATTTCAAAAACGGTTTGGATCAATCAATATCATCACGGGTGAATGGTAAAAAGTTCTTAATCTCTTAAATCGTGAACATACCCTTTAAAATGCATTAGACACTGAAAGAGAATGACTAATGACACCTCCCATCCTGTAGGTGGAGTACTACAACCAGCACACAGCCCTTTGGCACCCCGTTGCTGGCATGATGAACAAGCGCTGTCGCCACGGCGCTGCAGCCCTTGGCAGCCAGCTCTATGTGGCAGGGGGTTATGATGGCTCCGGGTTCCTCAGCGGGGCCGAGGTGTACAGCTCGGTGGCAGACCAATGGAGCCACCTGGTGGCCATGAACACACGGCGCAGCAGAGTCTCACTGGTGGCAAACTGTGGCAGGCTTTACTCCGTGGGTGGCTATGACGGACAATCCAACCTGAGCTCAGTAGAGATGTACGATGCTGAGACCAACCGCTGGACATTCATGGCACCCATGGTGTGCCACGAGGGTGGGGTGGGTGTTGGTTGTATACCCCTTCAGCCTGCTTAACCCCTACCATCCCCAAAAGCCCAAAGACTTTTTGATTTTTTTTAATGAATTTTTAAATCAATTAACAAGAAAAATTTATAACTGTATGTTTCTGTATACCAGGTACCACAGTTCAAACCATTTGATTTATTTAAGTCTGGTTTAGCCATTGTACCATTTGAAAGGTTTATAATGAGAATGTTCATAGGGCATTAGTACATGAGTAAACATATGTTGGGATTCAGTTGCGTAGTTTGTAGGGATACAGAGGCTGGGGTTTTGGGATGGCCGGAGGTAACTGCCCTGACCATTAGGCTCTAAGCTCCTATAAATGAACTTGTAATGAACAAGTAGATTTAGAGAGCGATGAATGGATCGCAGGATAAGTGTGGACTTGTATCGTATGATATGTGCATCAGACTTTACAACCTTGAAGTGATACTACATACCAGAATCTGTCCAGAATGTTACTATCACTATCAATGTCTGCACCATTGTACTGAGGATTGAGTTGCACTATCTGATCTGGAAGCCTTGTCATGGTTTCATAATATGGTACAGGTTTCACAATGTTGGTGAATTTCTTTGTGTTTTGGGAAAAAAGGTATTATTTGGATTGGGATCATTTGTAACTGACCACCATAACTGCTTGCCCTTTGGGTGTGGGAACTGTTTTCCCAACAAGGATCCCAGCCAAAGGGAACTGAAGAACTGTCTTCCGGTTGATTGCATTACGATGCCACAACACCAAGTTGTATAGCAACTTGATAACCCTTCACAATGAACAACACATGAGGTGCGTTCAACAGAGGAAATTGTTTGCTAACGTTATCTTAACATATTCCGTTTGTTTTCTGTTAGCTGCGAAAGTTGGCTAACAGTGTGAGAAGGTGGTAGTGTGCTGCGAACGTAAACTATCTGTTTCGGGTCTAAGCCGCCACCACGTAGGCTTTCTATTGCATGTAGTAGGAATAGGAACGTCATTTTCAGTTTGATTCTCATTGCTAAACTGTCATGGTAATCCTTACAAACATTTAGCTTTTTATTAATGTTTCACCAGAACGTTCATTCAAAATCGTTCAACTTGAGATTGTTACTAAGTAACATGTTCGTCACAAACAGAACCCTTGTTGAACGCACCTCTGCTCAAAGTGCAATTCCATCTTTTATTATACATTTACATTTAAGTCATTTAGCAGACGCTCTTATCCAGAGCGACTTACAATAGTATGGGAGAACTTAAGTGGCTAAAATATGATGAAGGGTGATTTGAAGAGTGGCGACAATGCATAGCGACGATGTTACTGCAAATGTTATGCTTTATTACCCAAAATATTGAATATGTCAAAAGCAGACTGTGTGCAGCACATTTAGGGAGCGTTCCAGTAACATTCGGAGGTCTTATAGCATCTGCCACTGGTAACGTTGTGTGGGAGCTTGCCATTCCCTTGGAACAACAGTGGCAAACTATTTTAAGAATGAGGTATTGTGTAATGTAATTGAAAATGGATTGTACAGTGAGATGTAGTATTGCTTGTTTGTCAGACTTTACCTGCTGCATTTGTCACGATTTAAATAACTTTAATTTGGGATTAATTACTGTGAACTATTGAAATGTTGATGTTTTGCTTATTTCTGCTGATGTTCTGGTAATATATTACACACACACATTTTATATATATATATATATTTTTTTTTTTTTTTTGCATAATTATGTTTGCAGTATTCTTACTGCTCTTCACTTTTGGTACTGTCTGGTCCCAGGCTACAAAATTGTATTTATTAGTGCATTTCTTGTTGTTGTTGCTTGATTCTTAACTGTACAATTAGTACTACTATCACAAATATGTAAGCTTGAAGGGATAGTGATTTTTTTTAATGACTTCCCTAGGGTGTTGTTCTTTTCTCCAAACCGTTTACGAATTTGTTAGAAGTTCATTTAGCAACGTCGAGAATAATCTGACTTGCATTTCGGGAGAATGTAGGATTCCATCCGTTAGTAGTGCATTCAAAACCATCACAATTGGTGCAAATTGAGTTGCAGACATTTTTTTTAAATATCAACAGGGACATCCCATTGAGACCATGGCCTCTTTTTATAAGGGAGCCCTGCACACAATCATATAAATTCACAATATTTACAATTCCAACGCAATAAAAACATACACTATTTACAAGTCATTTAAGAAAAGTAACTTACAAAACACGATCATGACAAACGAACACATTCCCTCAGTAAAAAAAGGTAAATCAACCAGTCGTCTTAACTGCTCTAGTGGCACCAAGACATCCAACCTGAGAGAGTTCTGGGGATCATTCCACAAGTAAGGCGCAAATAAACGTAACGCAGATCTACCGAACTCAGTGGACACCGATGGGCTCTCCAGAGTTAGCCATCTCTGAGAACGGGTCTGGTCGCTCGTACATCTTTAGGTTACGATGAAGTGAGGTACGGCGGATGTTTGTGTAAGAGCGCTTTATAAACACAAATAGTGCAATGCGTCGATCGATGAGACTTCAAAGAGGGCCAGCTTACTTTCTGATACAGAAAGCAGTGATATGTACTAAACCTGTCACCTGTAAATAAAGCGCAGTGCGCTATGAGTAACTGCGTCCAATGGTTTCAATACAGTGGGAGCCGCATTCATATAGGCGATATCACCATAATCTATAACCGGTATGAATGTCAACTGAATGTTTTGTTTTCTGCGACTTAATGAAAGGCATGCCCTATTCCTATAAAGGAAGCAGTCCATTTTGAAATTCTTAACTACCTCATCGATATGCTTTTTGAAAGATAGCTTTGTATCAATCCAGATACCCAGACTTGATCAATGTGGGCACCATCCAATGCATAAATAATCAGTTACATTTTTAAGCTTTTTGGAAAATCACATATGCTTACTTTTACCTGGATGAAGTACCAATTTCAGTTCAACAAAGGAAAGTAAAAAAGGCAGATTGTAGTTCTGAGAGAGTCTTGTCAACAGAAGGGGCAAAAGAATACACAACGGTATCGTCCGCATACAAGTGGAGGTTATCATTTCTTACAGACGAACCAATATTGTTTATATAGAAAAAAATCGACCCTTGGGGGACACCTTTGGTAATATTAAGGGAACTTGACAACGCCATCAGAAGAAACATGTCCTCTCTGTCAGATAGTTTTCAAACCAATTCCATGCCCGACCAGGCCAATTTCAGACAGTCTACAAATTAGTAATGAATGGTCAACAGTGTTGAAAGCCTTCACAATCAAATTGTATTTGTCACATGTGCTGAATACAACATTTCACTTACAGTGAAATGCTTACTTACAAGTCCTAGCCAACAATGCAGTTAAGAAAAATAATGATTAGAAGAGAAATAAAAGTAGCAAATAATTAAAGAGCAGCAGTAACATAACAATAGCGAGGCTATATAGAGGCGGTGGCACCGGTTAGTCGAGTAATTGAGGTAATGTGTACACGTAGGTAGAGTTATTAATTGACTATGCATAGATAATAACAGGGTAGCAGCAGTGTAAAAAATGTAAATTAAAAAAAGGGGGGGGGGGGGCAATGCAAACAGTCTGGGTAGCCATTTGATTAGATGTTCAGGAGTCTTATGGCTTGGGGGTAGAAGCTATTTAGAAGCCTCTTGGACCTAGACACGGCGCTCCGGTACGTCTTGACATGCGGTAGCTGAGAGAACAGTTCAGGGCCTTCCTCGGACACCGCCTGGTATAGAGGTCCTGGATCAAATCCAATTTATTTATATAGCCCTTCTTACATCAGCTGATATCTCAAAGTGCTGTACATTAACCCAGCCTAAAACCCCAAACAGCAAGCAATGCAGGTGTAGAAGCACGGTGGCTAGGAAAAACTCCCTAGAAAGGCCAAAACCTAGGAAGAAACCTAGAGAGGAACCAGGCTTTGAGGGGTGGCCAGTCCTCTTCTGGCTGTGACGGATGGAGATTATAACAGAACATGGCCAAGATGTTCAAATGTTCATAAATGACCAGCATGGTCAAATAATAATAATCACAGTAGTTGTCGAGGGTGCAACAAGTCAGAACCTCAGGAGTAAATGTCAGTTGGCTTTTCATAGCCGATCATTAAGAGTATCTCTACCGCTCCTGCTGTCTCTAGAGAGTTGAAAACAGCAGGTCTGGGACAGGTAGCACGTCCGGTGAACAGGTCAGGGTTCCATAGCCGCAGGCAGAACAGTTGAAACTGGAGCAGCAGCACGGCCAGGTGGACTGGGGACAGCAAGGAGTCAGGTAGTCCTGAGGCATGGTCCTAGGGCTCAGGTCCTCCGAGAGAGAGAGAGAGAAAGAAAGAAAGAATTAGAGAGAGCATACTTAAATTCACACAGGACACCGGATAAGACAGGAGAAGTACTCCAGATATAACAGACTGACCCTAGCCCCCCGACACATAAACTACTGCAGCATAAATACTGGAGGCTGAGACAGGAGGGGTCAGGAGACACTGTGGCCCCATCCGATAATACCCCCGGACAGGGCCAAACAGGCAGGATATAACCCCACCCACTTTGCCAAAGCACAGCCCCCACACCACTAGAGGGATATCTTCAACCACCAACTTACCATCCTGAGACAAGGCCGAGTATAGCCCACAAAGATCTCCGCCACGGCACAATCCAAAGAACAAATTCTTATTTTCAATGACGGCCTAGGAACAGTGGGTTAACTGCCTTGTTCAGGGGCAGAACGACAAAGCAGCATCTGCTATGGCAGTGTACCTGTCAGACCGACCAACTCATACTAGAGACCAGCCCATACCGCAATCCATTCACTCAATTATTTTACAAACGACTGCAGGTCCTGCGAGGTAGCCGTCATTATTTGACCCATTTTTCTCCCCAATTTCGTAATATCCAATTGTCTCATCGCTACAACTCCCCAACGGTCTCGGGAGAGGCGGAAGTCGAGACGTGTCCTCAGAAACATGACTCGTCAAGAAGCGCTGCTTTTTAATACACTTCTCGCTTAACTCGGAAGTCAGCGATACCAATGTGTCGGAGGAAACACTGTTTGACTGATGACCGATGTAAGCTTGCAGGCGCCCGGCCTGCCACAAGGAGCACGATGAGACAAGGAATTGCCAACCGGCCATCCCTCCCCCAAACCCGGGCGGCGCTGGGCCAATGTGCACCGCCCTTATGGGATTCCCGGCCACGGATCAAACCCCAGGCTGTAGTGGCGTCTCAGCACTGCAATGCAGAGCCTTACACTGCAGCACCAGTCAGGAGGCCACCAGTCGTTAATTTATTCAGAATCGACACCTCAAACTGACGTTCAAAAGACGTTTGTTGTGTAATTGTCTTTAGGTGAACACTCAAGGCGGTCTCTAGTACAGGTCTCTTGGTGTACAGTATGTACACTTTCTAATCCTGAAACATTATCGGGAGCAGTGTCTTCCATAATGTGGTATATAATGTTGTTTGCATCTACAAACCTCTTGCGGCGCTTGACGTTCCCTATCATGGCATCGCAACCCCTATAACCGTGACACTGTAGTGAGCTAGCATCTGATTTCTACCAAGTGCTGTTCTCTTGTTGATTAGTTTCATAAGGAACTGATTTAGTAGTGCAAATGTTAAAGTCGAGACTGTGTGTAATCGATGTGGTCAAAGCAGTTTGTTTCCACAAAAGATTTAAGACCTAAATGTGGATCTTATTTCCTGTATGATTCTGTTCGTATGAAATTATCAGTTACACTTAACGTAGACTGCAGGTATAATGTTTTATTAGTTTAAAAGCATGTATGTGCCATTCATTGTCTTATTTTAAGGCTAATAATGTTATATTTCTATGTAAGTAACGTTTAACTGACTCAGCGGCTGTTTATTTAGTCCGGATCATTACGAGATAAGTATCACGCCCTGACCTATTTTTAGTTTGGTCAGGGTGTGATGTGGGTGGGTATTCTATGTTGTAGTTCTAGGTTTTCTGTTTCTAAGTGTTTGGCCTGGTATGGTTCTCAATCAGAGGCAGCTGTCTATCGTTGTCTCTGATTGAGAGCCATACTTAAGGTAGCCTGTTTTCCCACTTGTGTTTGTGGGTGGTTAGTGTTTGTTGCACCTGTCAGAACTGTTCGTTGGTCGTTTTGTTGTTTTTGTTCGTGTATTATGGATACGTATCACGCTGCACTTTGGTCCTCCTCTCCTTCTCCCGACGACTTTCGTTACAATAAGACATTATAGAGGGTCATAAATGCTTATGACAAGTCTTACAATGCATTATAATTGCATTATACCTGCAGGTTGAGTAAAGGGTAAGCAAGTTACCTTTTTTTTTCGGTTGCTGTACGCTCTGTTTTCTTTAGGGGCTTAGGTAATCTATCTGCTCCTTGTTATTTTGCGAATGGTAATGTAAAGAAATCCAGTTTTCTGTGGTGTATATTGTTTTTACTTTATCGACACTTCTTTGCAATCATTATAGTTATTGATTTTCAGATGTTTGAGTATAATTTGGATGTGTATGAGAACCTGTCATTTGTTAGTGTAAGCCCAAGGGAGACGTTGTTTTTGAGAAGTTTACCCTATCCAATTATGCTCACACAAAAAGCCAGACATTATGAATTTAGAACGGAGTATTACTGATGGGAAATAACATGAGTGTTCTAGAGAACAACCTCCTAACTTGCACAGCAGTCACTAAAAGTATTGTTCTTAAACGTGTTGTTTATTTGTTTATGGGAGACTCGTTGACTGAGTATTTGACCGTCCGACACACATCTGCTCTACAGGTAGACTGAGTTGTCATTTCACAAGTCACAATTTTTTTAATTTTTTTTTAGTACTGGATAACATGGCTTTCAAATCCCTTTGGGGGCATTTAAATTATATTTTTTTACAGATTGAAAAACTATGGGTAGCATATTTTGAAAAGACTACTTATCGGATGTTTGACAAAATGTTTTTGGGGGGTTTAGGACAGCAGGCGAAATTGCTTGTCTCCTGTGTTTGCTGCAATAAATCATGGTGTTTTTGTCTTTTGTCAAATGTCAAGAATGTAACACATGTAACACATGTCTGAAAGGCAATATGTGTAGACTATTGCAGGAGTAGAAAAATACATTTCAGCGTAGGGTAGACATTTTCAGTTCAATGTTGCTTTTCACCTTGGTGTGTCATGGAGGATTTTTGCCCATGTACACTGAACAAAAATATAAATGCAACAATTTCAAAGATTTTACTGAGTTATAGTTCAACTGATATTCACGTCAATGCTATATTCCTGTCTACTCGATGCAGAGAGAAAGCAGCAGGTACACCCGGTGCTCTACAGAAAGACCTAAAGAGAATTACTAATCCAGCCCATGTGGGACAAAACTCGAACCACCCTACAACAAAGGATATTGTAAATCTGTGCACACAAACCCTGTCTCCACCAAAGTCCACAGTTTGTAGAACCCGTTATATTCCCTTGCCTGATGAGATGGAGCAACTGGAGACCATTCTGGGATTGTTGGTTGTAGAGATACGCTTCCTCCTTGACTGTAAATTGTAGTGCTTGCACTACATGGTAGGTATACGTTTGATAATACATTGCTTATTATATGAATACATAAATGTGAGATTGAGTAATGAAGGCATGAACACATTGAGTGATGAACGCACACACGGGTGTTAGCCTGGCCGTGTAGTTTCATTATATCACCACTTGATGACGACAGAGGACAATGATAACAACCTACCAGGGACTCTTTCTACATGCACAAATCCAGTGACAAACTCAATGATTTACATATACACAAGTTGACTCATAGGATACTGTGTCAAGCACCGCGCCTCCATTTTGGCATTCCCCAACATTGTAAAAAATATTTTGGAAGTTATAGAAATACATTTACTAATGTGTTTTTGCCAAGTGTGTTCTATTACAGACACCTTAATGCATACTATTATATTATGTGAGCTAAACATACTTTTTTATTTAACCTTTATTTAACTAGGCAAGTCAGTTAAGAACAAATTCTTATTTACAATGACGGCCTACCCCGGCCAAACCCTAACCCAGACGACACTGGGCCAATTGTCCCCTATGGGACTCCCAATCACAGCTGGTTGTGATACAGCCTGGAATTGAACCAGGGTCTGTAGTGATGCCTCTAGCACTGAGCTGCAGTGCCTTAAACCGCTACGCCACTCGGGAGCCCACCATGAAAATTATATAGAACATTTTCCTTAAAGTATAATTTTACTGTCCCCACTACAACAACAAAAAGACATAAATAAATTACATTTATTTTAAATGCAGAAATACATTAATTCCTATGGCATTCCTATGGAGGACTGCTTTTCTGAGAAGTGCCAATATGGCCGACCGGTGGCTTCAACCCTCTCCATGGCCAAAACATAGCATTTCTATCAAGGGTTTATATACATCATTGCATACATTACAGTCAATGGAGATACAGTATTTCTTCCAAATATGCTCTTCCTACACTTTTTATTTACAGTATTACAATTATGTGAAACCACTTACAGTTTAATATTAAGTATATATTAATATAAACAACACTGGCTGCACATGACAGCAAAGTCAGTCAGCAAAGAAACATTTAATAATTGCATTCAGCATTATTTTGTGTGTCTACGTGAAATTGCAGTCAAATGTATTTTAAATAGTGTAGGTGTACGTATGGGCACTACTATTAACGTTCAGAAAGTACTGTATTTTACGAGTAGTCATACATTGTGTCAAAACAGGGACAAGTAGCTTTAAGAGTGGGTTGACAGCGTTGAGCGTGTACAGAGAAAGCGACGAATTGGGCGAGTTCTTTTTACATGTCCCGGTGCAAAGGGTTGCGGGGTATAAACATTTTACATCATTCCATTGGTCCTTAAATTAAATCTGACTCGACCGGGGCACCAGGCCTTGCTAAATGAACTGGCCCATTGAGTGTTGACGCCAGCAATGCAATACCCAATTTGTCTCGAGCAGATGCAAGCAAGCATAAAATACAGCCAATTGAGAATAGAATAGTTGAAATAAGTTATCCATGTTTAAGTTTTCAGAAAGAACTGAAGAGTTTAGAAAATGTCAAGTCATGCCTTAAGGTAATTTACTTGTTTGTTAGAGAAACAGGCATCGCGAGGGAGCAACGCTGTGAGAGAAAGGAGCAGAGATCGGCAGGTAGGTAGGCTGTGACAGTGGGCTCATAACGAAAATGCCTTTGAGAAAAATACTCGCTAAATTTTTTCCCCCTCCATTTAACTAATTGTAGCTACACTTTGTCAGTCTAACAATTGACACCCTGTCCACTTCATAATTGTGAACGTATAGCTAAGACGGAAAGAGAACATGTAGCTCGGAGTGAGACGGAGAGCAGTATAGTCCAAGGAACTTTGCTATGTTTTTCATAAAGGCAAATTGGCTCTGGAAGCCAAAACAGCCAAATACTCAATCTAAACGTGAATCGATTCTCAATTGTGGTACGGATCTAGAAACATTAATACCTATACTTCCATAAAACATCCAAAATTATTTCACAATGCAAAATAGTGGCAGTCAACAGTTTTAAGTAACACCACGTTTGTGGCGTCGGTCTTCTGTTTACACACAGGTGTTCGGGGAGACAGACAGCTAATAGCACAGGTAGTCCACACTGTATCTTCCCTTTTCCGTAAACAAGCGCTGTGACATGGAAATATAGCCAACCCTATAAAGGTGTACTATCAATTAAACTTTTTGTTTTCTGAAAAGTATTTATTGTTGATATGAAAGATAAGGTCCTTGTCAAGCTTCCAAAACTGCCTTAGCTGTTTAGACCGAAATGTGGGGCTCTTAACAAAACTCATCTGTACAGAAGTCGCCATTGTCCAATGACTTCTGTGTAAGTAATAAATGGAACTGAGAGTCATGATCTAGGGCTAGTTCGCTAGCTAGTCCAACAACACCACAATTCATGGAGCAGAATACCCAGAAACCTGGTAGTTTGTTCACTGTTCTCGGGTGCAGGATGTCAATGTTAGCCTTTTTCTATAATAATAATATTTGCTGCCTGGTTAAAGAACAGATACCCAGGCTACTACACGTGACAACTTTGTGAACTTCGGTATGCTATATTGATAGAGTATAGGTGTGGTATGGCAATGGGCCATTTGTCAACTGCAAGTCAAGTTCACTAACCATGTCCAGTCTCTCCAATTTGGAGCTCTGGCAATGCCTGTCTATCATGTGCAGATAAGTTAAAGCCTTTTAATGGTGTATATTTATATTACATTTTGCAAGTAAGTGTTTGCTCACTGGGAAATTAATATCCAATTAGTCAATGACAACTGTGTGGAGTTCAGTGTTTGTGACAGAAACTGTGAGCTTATTATAGACACAATTTCCTATGAAGATGAAGCTCTTAACTACTCGTGTAGCAATTATTTATTTATTTTACCAGGTAAGTTGACTGAGAACACATTCTCATTTACAGCAAGAACCTGGGGAATAGTTACAAGGGAGAGGGGATGAATGAGACAATTGTAAACTGGGGATGATTAGGTGGCCATGATGGTATGAAGGACAGATTGAGATTTTATCCACTCTTATGATAAGTGCCATGGGATCTTTAGTGACCACAGAGAGTCAGGACACCTGTTTAATGTCCCACCTGAAAGACAGCACCCTACACAGGGAAATGTCCCCAATCACTGCCCTGGGGCATTGGGTATTTTTTTTAGACCAGAGGAAAGGGTGCCTCCTACTGCGTCCAGCATCTGGTCTCCCATCCAGGGACTGACCAAGACCAACCCTGCTTAGCTTCAGAAGCAAGACAGGAGGATGCAGGGTGGTATTCTGCTGGCTTATGAGTGACAGCGCAAAAGATGTTACAGTTGAAGTCGGAAGTTTACATACACCTTAGCCAAATACATTAACTCCGTTTTTCACAATTCCTGACATTTAATCCAAGTAAAAATTCCCTGCCTTAGGTCAGTGAGGATCACCACTTTATTTTAAGAAATAGAAATGTCTTATTTATTTAAGGTTTTATTTCTTTCATCACATTCCCAGTGGGTCAGAAGTTTACATACACTCAATTGGTATTTGGTAGCATTGCCTTTAAAATGTTTAACTTCGGTCAAATGTTTCAGGTAGCCTTCCACAAGCTCCCCACAATCCTTTGGGTGAATTTTGGCCCATTCCTCCTGACAGAGCTGGTGTATCTGAGTCAGGTTGTAAGGCCTCCTTGCTCGCACACGCTTTTTCAGTTCTGCCCACAAATTTTCTATAGAATTGAGGTCAGGGCTTTGTGATGGCCACTCCAATACCTTGACTTTGTTGTCCTTAACCTCTCTTGGGTACGTGAGACGTTAGCGTCCCACCTCTTCAACAGCCAGTGAAACTGCTGGGCGCCAAATTCAAATACAGAAATACTCATTATAAAAATTCAGAAAACAAAACATATTTTACATAGGTTTAAAGATGAACTTCTTGTGAATCCAACCACGGTGTCAGATTAAAAAAATGCTTTACGGCGAAAGCATACCTTACGATTATTTGAGAACATAGCCCACTAGACAAATCATTAAACAGTAACCAGCCATGTAGAACAGTTACACAATTTAGAAATAGAGATAAAATTAATCCCTTACCTTTGATGATCTTCATATGGTTGCACTCAGCAGACATTCATTTACTCAAATGTTCCTTTTATTCGATAAAGTCTCTTTATACCCAAAAACCTCTGTTTTGTTTGCGTGTTTTCTTCAGTAATCCACAGGCTCAAACGCAGTCAAAACAGGAAGACCAAAAAAAATCTAAATTGTATCCGTAAAGTTCATAGAAACATGTCAAACGATGTTTATATTCAAACCTCAGTTTTTTTTGTTGCCTAAATAATCGATAATATTTCAACCGGACAATAACGTCAATATAAAATGTAAACAAGAAAGGCACTCTCTCGGTTGTGCGCATGAAAAAGCTCCGTGACACTTTAGGGTCCACTCATTCAGACTGCCCTTACTTCCTCATTTTTCAGAATACAAGACTGAACCAATTTCTAAAGACTGTTGACATCTAGTGGAAGGCATAGAAACTGCAATTTGAGTCCTAAGTCAATGGATATTGTAATGGCATTGAATAGAAAACTACAAACCCCCCCCCCCCAAAAAAAAAATCCATTCAGGAAGTATTTTCAGGTTTACGCCTGCCAAATCAGTTCTGTTATACTCATAGACACTATTTTAACAGTTTTGGAAACTTTAGAGTGTTTTCTATCCAAATCTACAAGTTATATGCATATCATATCTTCTGGGCCCGAGAAACAGGCAGTTTAATTTGGGCATGCATTTCATCCAAAATTCCAAATGCTGCCCCCTACCCTAGAGAAGTTAAGCCATTTTGCCTCAACTTTGGAAGTATGCTTGGGGTCATTGTCCATTTGGAAGACCCATTTGCGACCAAGCTTTAACTTCCTGACTGGTGTCTTGAGATGTTGCTTCAATATATCCACATCATTTTCCTCCTCATGATGCTGTCTATTTTGTGAAATGTACCAGTCCCTCCTGCAGCAAAGCACCCCCACAACATGATGCTGCCACCCACGTGCTTCATGGTTGGGATAGTGTTCTTCGGCTTGCAAGCCTCCCCCTTTTTCCTCCAAACATAATGATGGTCATTATGTCCAAACAGTTCTATTTTTGTTTCATCAGACCAGAGGACATTTCTCCAAAAAGTACAATATTTTTCCCTATGTGCAGTTGCAAACCTTAGTCTGGCTTTTTTTAATGGCGGTTTTGGAGCAGTGGCTTCTTCCTTGCTGAGCAGCCGTCCAGGTTATGTTTATATAGGACTTGTTTTACTGTGGATATAGATACTTTTGTACCTGTTTCCTCCAGCATCTTCACAGGGTCCTTTGCTGTTGTTCTGGGATTGATTTGCTCTTTTCGCACCAAAACACGTTCATCTTTAGGAGACAGAATGCTTCTCCTTCCTGAGCGGTATGACGGCTGCGTGGTCCCATGGTGTTTATACTTGCGTACTATTGTTTGTACAGATGAACGTGGTACCTTCAGGAAATTGCTCCCAAGGATGAACCAGACTTGTGGAGGTCTACAATTGTTTTTCTGAGATCTTGGCTGATTTCTTTAGATTTTCCCATGATGTCAAACAGAGGCACAGAGTAGGTCTTGAAATACATCCACAGGTTCACCTCCAATTGACTCAAATTATGTCAATTAGCCTATCAGAAGCTTCTAAAGCCATGACATCATTTTCTGGAATTTTCCTAGCTGTTTAAAGGCACAGTCAACTTCCTGTGTGTAAACTTCTGACCCACTGGAATTGTGAAATAATCTGTCTGTAAACAATTGTTGGAAAAATTACTTGTCATGCACAAAGTAGATGTCCTAACCGACTTGCCAAAACTATAGTTTGTTAACAAGAAATTTGTGGAATGGTTGAAAAATGAGTTTTAGTAACTCCAACCTATGTGTATGTATTCTTCCAACTTCAACTGTACATGTGCGTGTTGTTTTCATAGATAGCTTTTAATAGTTTGTAGCTCAAACCATTTGGACTCTACAGACATTTTTGTAATGAAGACCCAATGATCCGTGAACCGTACATGATACAGACAACCGGAGTCCTATACAGTGCATTCAGAAAAAATATTCAGACCCCTTGACTTTTTCCACATTTTGTTACATTACAACCTTCTAAAATGGATTAAATAAAAAATCCTCATCAATCCTCACACATCACCCCGTAATGACAAAGTGAAAACAGGTTTTTAGAAATTTTTGCAAATGTATTAAAAATAAAAAACAGGTACCTTATTTACATAAGTATTCAGGACCTTTGCTATGAGACTCAAAATTGAGCTCAAGTGCATCCTGTTTCCATTGATCATCCTTGAGATGTTAATCCAACTTGATTGGAGTCCACCTGTGGTAAATTCAATTGATTGGACATGATTTGTAAAGGCACACACCTGTCTATATAAGATCCCACAGTTAACAGTGCATGTCAGAGCAAAAACCAAACCATGAGGTCGAAGGAATTGTCCGTAGAGCTCTGAGACAGGATTGTGTCGAGGCACAGATCTGGGGAAGGTTACCAAAACATTTATATACCATTGAAGGTCCCCAAGAACACAGTGGCCTCCATCATTCTTAAATGGAAGAAGTTTAGAACCACCACAACCCGGCCAAACTGAGCAATCGACCCTAAGCACGCAGCCAAGACAACGCAGGAGTTGCTTCGGGACAAGTCTCTGAATGTCCTTGAGTGGCCCAGCCGAGCCCAGACTTGAACCCAATCGAACATCTCTAGAGAGACCTGAAAATAGCTGTGTGGCGATACTCCCCATCCAACGAGACAGCGCTTGAGAGAAACTGCAGAGAAGAATGGGAGAAACTCCCCAAATACAGGTGTGCCAAGCTTGTAGCGTCATACCCAAGAAGACATTGCTAAATAGCCCAGTACTGTAGCCTACTCCCGACCGTCACGTTGTACAGCGCCATATTTTCTGTTCCATCCTAACTGAAACCCAGAGGGTTTTTAGTTTTTCTTGTAATAGAAACCCCATAATATTAATCAAATTAATTTAGCAACATTTCTTAATCAATCCCATGTACTATGTTCTTACAAAAAAAAAAAAATCTCTAGTACAGCCACTATTGAAAGCTATCAAATGCTTCTCAAAGATGCCCTTTGGTGGTCAAACTAGCACTAACTAGCATTAATGGTACCAATGGTTTACACTTATATAACGTGCCATAGAATTCTGCGGTACCATGCAAGCTGCGCCGCAACTTTTTTAAAGGACAAACCAATGTACTGAAGAAGACCCGAGGCTGTAAGCGCTGCCAAAGGTGCTTCAACAAAGTACTGAATAAAGGATCTGAATCCTTATGTAAATTTGATATTTTCAGTTTTTAAATTTATAAAATCCCCACATTTCTAAACCTGTTTTTGCCTTGTCAATGTGAGGTATTGTGTGTATGTGTGTGTAGACTGAGATTAATATATATTTTTTTGCCATTTTAGATTAAGCCTGTAACGTAACAAAATGTGGAAAAAGTAAATGGGTCTGAATACTTTCAGAATGCACTGTAGTCACAGATTTGTAAAATCATTCTCACAGATCATACCACTGCTGAGAAGAGATTAATAATATTTGACCGACTGGGGATAAAAACAAAAACAATGGCTGGTGTGAGAATCTAAATCCATTGTACATTGTCAATTATTTGTGTTTGCTGTACTTTGCATCACATTCAGACTTCTCTAGCAATACGAAGCAAGTTCAACAGTGTTAGAAAACCGCCAGAAAAGAAGGTAGGTGAACCTGCAGGAGAAAAGGAGAGTAAACGTGTAGCTCCACTCTATAGGGGCCCTGCCTGCCTTCACACGCAGTGTCTTATCACACACCTGGTGTCAGATACGGGGCCTGAGGGCAGCAGTTAGGCCTACTGACTGAGCACGGCTCTCTACCTCCTACGCACTGTGCCCTGCCTCACCCCAGCCCAGCCCAACACAACACAGCCAAACCACAGAGACTGTCAAAGAACTCCCATACAGAAACCAGAAGGTACATATTTACAGGGATTATACTAATAATGACAAAATCCTACCACTGACAATGGTAATACTGTTGATACAGTTGTAATGGCTTTCAAGTATGAATAGAAAAAGTCATAATGAGTGATTTCATTGATTTGAACTGTTTTTAGTCAACAAATTATCTTATTGCATGTAAATGTAAGTCATATAAGTGGGATAATCTCAGTGCCTTAACCATGTAGGGATCATTCAAAGAATCTGACTACCTGTATGATGCAAAAATAATCTACTGCTAATGGAATTATTTACATGTACCCAAATTTGATAATTTGTCTTTTGTAGAGACCCCTGCATGCTGACATGCACATTAGCCTACTCATTAGCATAGACTGGTGCCATTATATGGAAATCTGATAGCAACGGTGGTTATGGTTTTATACCTGTCATTACGTGACCAATTTATACACATCTAGTGTTTTTACTGGAGCAATTAAGGTTAATGGCTCTTCGCTAATTGTAGAACTGAAGTCCCTGATTGTGACCAACAGCATAAAGTCCCATGTGGGTTTTCCCCCATTTTTAAAAATGTATTTTACCACATGAGTCTTATTCACTAGGCACCAAACTTTCACTCACTCTCATACACTATATGGCAAGCTTCTCCCCTCAGTGTTTTACATTTAGATAATGAATCACTCAACAAACCTCACAGGGAATGGTGAGAATGGCCGAATCAGGAAGTTTATTTGATCAGTGCAAAGTGGAGTTGTTAAATTAAGTGCAGTAATCTCTTCACAGAAGCTGAACGACTGGCTCCCCATGCCTCAGTGAGTCCTGAGTGCATTTTGGACTCAGTCAATATCTGACCGCTTAGGGTGCTGATATCTCATTGACTGCCTGAGAGGATCAATGCCTTTTCTGGCACTAACAAGTGCTCGTGATCAAAACAATAGCATGTTATGCCATGAGTAATGCCTAATTGCCTATATGGAGCCATAGAAGGCCACACATTTTGAGAGCAAAAATGTTTTTTATAATCTTGCCTAGTGTTTGCTAATCAAACAGGATATGACTTGTCTTTTACAGACCCAATGTATAGGCTAAACAATTTTCTTCCTTGTATTTTTCACCTTTAATGGATTGTCAAATAGTCAACTTCTTTTGTCATGATAACAATAAGTGACAAATGATCTATGTGACAATATATTTGTCAATCTCCTTTAATTAATTGCCTCACCAAATGCATCATAGCTGTTTTCTTCACCAACTCCTGATGCCAGCCGGAACTCCCTTCAGAATCCAGTAGCTGTAGTGATGGGGTGACAATTGGATGATTACTTCCAAATAAGTAAGCTATTAGCACAATTATTAAGGCCAGATCAATTAAAGATGCACTATACAGAAATTGCTCCGCCATTTCCTGGTTGCAAAAATTAGAATAGTTCGCCTAATTTCAGTTTGTGACAAAACAAGCAATTATATTTTAGAGAAGCATTGTACAATCTAAACCGCTGTGAAATATGTTTTCCATTACCAAAAATATTATATTCTCAGCTGTTTGAAGCTGGTGTACAAAACCGAAAGTAAAATATGCTAAAACGAAACTTAAGCAAAGGAAGCGTAGAAATGGCGCACTTACAACCAATCTACTGCTTCCTATACTTTTCTTTCAATGAGTGACAGATCTATAACTCAAATTTTTCTGTGAATTTGGTCGGGTCACCCAAAAAGTTACATATTGCAGTTTTAACCTCAAACCAACGATACATTTTGATTTTAGCCTAGCTACTGCTTCTCATTTTTTATTCCGTACATTTAATGCTATCTTGCATTGCATTAGTGAACTCCCACTACACTCGCTACACATTGAGCCTCTTTGCCACTTTGATTGGCCAATGTAAATAACAAGCTGCACTCATGAAGGATCCCGGACAGCAACCGGTCTCTTTTTATGGGCTGCATGTCATAAACTGCATTGAAAAGTTTTTATTTATTTTTTAAAAGACTTTTCAGTGTTAAAATAGAACTATACATTCTTTCGCTGCAAAAATGAATACCCACACAAGTACTCGAATACTAACGTCCATTTGGATATTCAAATAACCGTGCACATCCCCGGTTTCTACCTGAGGCAATTATTTCGAGCCCACTCATCTTTGTCATATCATCCACCTCCTCCAATTGATAGAGAGAACATTGGTCCCTGTAGTACTTTATCAAATTTCCTGCTACGACTTTGTACATTTAAGCCTTGCTTTGAATGATGGTCCTCTATCTGTTACCAACTGTGAAGGAACATTCTTTAGTATCTTCTATTGAAATACAGTATGTTGTGGATGAAAGTAGGTTCACAATTTCATGCAAACCTTCAGTTTTTACTACAAGTGAAGGTTAGCGATACAAAGAAGAGTTTGTGAATGTTCAATCAGCAGGATCTAATTAGGCCTATATCTTTTACTACACGCAGGGCCTTTTTAAAATATATTTGTCGAGTAGGCTACTTACAAGATTCAAATAACGGGAGATCAAGACAAGCAGCATTGCATGTTACAACACTTAAAGCAAAGCCTTAGTCAGTACCAATAGTACTGCCCTTAAACGTCACCTCTTAATGGGTTTTGTCCGGACACGTGGAACAATTGCGCAAAGAAACAATGCCAGTTGTCTGTGTTCAAGTGCTCATGATTAATAAAGATTGCCCATTCAATCGCCCTTGTTTTTCTAACAGTGGCGTGATGACTTCATTATGACCACATCAGTGAAAGGCCTCGCTGTACTGTTGGCGCATGAATCAGCAATTACTCGACTGGGTGAACTGGACCACTTCCATTTTCTCTGCAGTTTGTCGTTCAGAAAAGTTCACCCAATTAATGGATCACAGTCATATCACAGCCATGGTGCAATTCTGACGCAATGTTGTACCATGGAAAATTGCCTGTTTTTAATGACAATTCAGATACGGTAATGAACCTTACAACATTGACCATCTACATTAGGCCTAAGTGAAAGGACTGGTCTGTATCAATGACTGTCCTCCCTGGGTTTTGGGGGGGGGGGGCAGTATGTAAATAAAATCTACAATGATCAAATAAATGCAAGCTAGGGTTGTATGGCTTTTTAGCTATGTATAGTAGTGTGTGTATAGTATAAGTATATATATTTAAGTATATATATGTATAGTATAAGCCTCTTCATGTATATCTCTTGGTGGTTTATATCCCAGGAAGTCTGAAGTGTGTATTATCTAAGGACAAAGGAATCATTTGTGAGGGCATGGCGAAGAATGGAGTGGTGTTTCTCTCCGGTCCTAACCCTACACTAGGTGGGTGTACAGTCAATCCTGTCTGTGAATCGGTTTGATTCATCGAGCTCCCTGGGGGCCCCTTGGGCATTCCTCAACTGCCAACATATGTATTTATTATTATTTCTTTTTTGGTACTCACTTGGGGTCACCACCCCAAAAATATATACATTTTGATAATACAACATTTTGACATATGCAAGTCAATTTAGATACTATATCAACCTTTTGATAATCTGCCCTTGCCTTCCGTCCTGCTAGCTAACGTTCAATCTCTGGAAAATAAATGGGACGAACTGAAAGCGCATTTATCCTACCAACGGGACATTACTGGGGCCAAGCTTCTTGCCATCCAGGACCTCTATACCAGGCGGTGTCAGAGGTGGCCCTAAAAATGGTCAAAGACTCCAGCCACCCTTGTCATAGACTGTTCTCTTTGCTACCGCACGGCAAGAGATAACGGAGCGCCAAGTCTAGGTCCAAGTGGCTCCTAAATAGCTTCTACCCCCAAGCCATAAGACTTCTGAACAGCTAATCAAATGGCTACCCAGACTATTTACATTGCCCGCCCCCCCCTCTGTTATTATCTATGCATAGTCACTTTAATACCTCTACCTACATGTAAATATTACCTCAATTACCTCGACACCAGTGCCCCCGCACATTGACTCTGTACTGGTGCCCCCTGTAAATAGCCCCGCTATTGTTCTTTAATAATTTGTTTCTTATCTCTTACTTTTTGGGGGGGTATTTTCTTAAAACTGCATTGTTGGTTAAGAGCTTGTAAGTAAGCATTTCACTGTAAGGTCTACTACACCTGTTTTGTATTCTGTGCATGTGACAAATACAATTTGATTTTGATTTGACACATCAGATTATGGTCAATTTAATCTTGGCTATAGTTTAAAGGTGGTATAGTTTAGGCTGTGCAGGCTGACTGACACGTTTGTTTCCCACTCATCAGCTTGGATAGAGTCAAGAATATGTTTAGCATTATTCTAAAGGCCTACTGCAACACACAGCATGTTTTTGTTTCCCTTACAATACATTTGATTAGTTATAGTAAATAAAACAGTCCCATAACAGATTATTTTTATAAAGTAAAAGTGAATGATATCAACCTGCAAGGTCACCTGGTCAAATTTTTTGCTGCTGATAAATAGGCATAACACAATATTTTTTTTATTAAATCAACCACTTCACCCTCATTCATTTAGGCCAAATTGAATTATTAATAATAATAATATTATTATTATTATATAAAAAATGTTACCTTTATTTAAGTTCTTATTTAAGTTCAAATTCTTATTTACAAATTCTTATTCTTATATTATTCTAATTTAAATTAACGGCCATTCATTCAGTGAGGAGAGAGAGAGAAGCATCGGCGTCTGTCTGGGTACCAACGTTCTACTGTGCGTTGTCTTGGCGAGTTAAGTTTGGTAAAAGTGTGGGTGGAAAAAACGGTAAAAAGGCTCAATACTTTTCTGTTTGTGATTTCATAGTTCTGAGAAATTAGCAATGTAAAATAAAAACATTTAGGAAAAGTCAGGGAAGGTTCTAGTGTTAAATGTGTTAAACTCACATCGGCTGCAAGATCACACAGTCGTTTTGGTACAGCTGGTGCTCTCATGCATGGTTTAGTGTTGCTTGCTTCAGAAGCAACACTCACCAGGCAGGCTCTTGTTGCTGGGCAGCTCTGGGCTGGGTTTCCCTTTGTAATCCATGATAGTTTGCAAGCCCTGCCACATTCGTCATAGCCGGCATTGTAGGATTCGATCTTAGTCCTGTATTGACGTTTTGCCTGTGTAATGGCTCGGAGGTCGTAGCGGGATTTCTTACAAGCGTCCAAATTAGTTTCCCGGTCCTTAAATGTGGATGTTACCTGTAATCCATGGCTTCTGGTTGGGGTATGTACTAGAGGTCGACCGATTAATCGGAATGGCCGATTAATCGGGGCCGATTTCAAGTTTTCATAACAATCGGAAATCGGTATTTTGGGGCGCAGATTTGCCAATTTTATATATATATATATATTTTTTTACACCTTTATTGAATCTTTATTTAACTAGGCAAGTCAGTTAAGAACACATTCTTATTTTCAATGACGGCCTAGGAACGTTCTGCCTCGTTTAGGGGCAGCTCGGGGGATCCAATCTTGCAACCTTGCAGTTAACTAGTCCAATGCTCTAACACCTGATTACATTGCACTCCACGAGGAGCCTGCCTGTTACGCAAATGCAGTAAGCTAAAGTAAGTTGCTAGCTAGCATTAAACTTATCTTATAAAAAACAATCAATCAATGACTGTCATCGCTCCAATGTGTACTTAACCATAAACATCAATGCCTTTCTTAAAATCAATACACAAGTATATATTTTTAAACCTGCATATTTAGCTAAAAAACATCCAGGTTAGCAGGCAATATTAACCAGGTGAAATTGTGTCATTTCTCTTGCGTTCATTGCACGCAGAGTCAGGGTATATGCAACAGTCTGGCTCTTTGCGAACTAATTATGACATAACATTGAAGGTTGTGCAATGTAACAGGAATATTTAGACTCATGGATGCCACCCGTTAGATAAAATACGGAACGGAATAAACGTCTTGTTTTCGAGGTGATAGTTTCCAGATTAGCCAAAGGTATATGGTTTAGAGAGAAATAGTCGATGCGTTATAATTCCTGTAATAATTTGCGGCTGAATTTGAAAGGGGTTCCTTCGTTATTTTACCGTTCATGTCTTCCATAGAGAATGTCTTGATCTACTTCAAATAAGGTCTGTGTTTCGTGCAGGCTTAAACCGCCTCGGCGTTTCGATACCCGTGTAAATCTCACTAGGATAAGGTAACGTTTGTCAACATATTTTCATAAATCCACTCTACAATTTTTTTTTATCTTTGCTTATATTTAGCCAATATTGATCATAGTTACCTTGTCCTATGGATATCTACACAGTTATAAAATTGGCGGTGTAAGCCTACACGAAACACAGACCTTATTTTAAGTGAATCTAAAAATATCCTATGCAATAAATGAAGGAACCGCTTTTCAGATTTTGCTAGGTGTCATGGGAATTATGACTCGCACTTTGGTTGTCAATTCTTACCATGCCCATTATTAAAATAGGATTTCCTGCATATAGAAATTAAGGTTTTTGTTTTCAACATTCATCACAGGTAACTTAAACTCTATTTTTATTCAAACAGTTGAGAGTATTTGTCTCCTAAGCAGACTCTTCAGTATCATTGTCACTTCAGAGCTGTGTGCGTGTGTGTATTTATGTATTATATTAAGTCAAAATAAAAGTGTTCATTGTTCATTCAGTATTGTTGCAATTGTCATTATTACAAAAATGTGTGTGTGTGTATGATATATATATATAATTTATTTTTATTTTTTATAAATCGGCCGATTAATCGGTATCGGCTTTTTTTGTCCTCCAATAATCGGTATCGGCATTGAAAAATCATAATCGGTCGACCTCTAGTATGTACGGTGCCTTCAGAGAGTATTCACACCCCTTGACTTTTTCCACATTTTGTTGTTACAGCCTGAATTGAAAATGTATTATATTGAGATTTTGTGTCACTGGCCTACACACAATAACCCCATAATGTCGAAGTGGAATTTTGTTGTTAGAAATTCCCGGAGAAATTCCCGGAGTGTCGCAGCGGTCTAAGGCATTGCGTCGCAGTGCTAGAGATCCGGGTTCGATCCTGGGCTGTGTCGCAGCAGACCGGGGAGACCCATGAGACGGCGCATAATTGGCACCGCGTCGTTCGGGTTAGGGGAGGGTTTGGCCGGCTGGGATGCCCTGCGCCCTGCCAGGCGCATGCACGCTGACTTCAGGTCGCCAGCTGTACGGTGCGGCTGGCTCCCGGGTTAAGCGAGCAGTGCGTCAAGAAGCAGTGCGGATTGGCGGGTTGTGTTTCGAAGGACGCATGGCTCTCGACCTTCACATCTCCCGAGTCCGTACGGGAGATGCAGCGATGGGACTGTAACTGTAACTAAAAATGAGACTGTAACTAAAAATATGCTTAACAAGTCACATAATAAGTTGCATAGGCTCACTCTACTGTATGGGCAATAATAGTGTTTAACATGATTTTTGAATGACTACATCATCTCTGTACCCCACAGATACAATTTTATGCAAGGTCCCTCAGTCGAGCAGTGAATTACAAACACAGATTCAACCACAATGACCAGGTAGGTTTTCCAATGCCTTGCAAAAATGCAAATGAAAAAAGATGACATTTTAATATCCCTTTGAGCATGGTGAAGTTATTAATGACACTTTGGATGGTGTATCAATACACCCAGCCACTACAAAGATACAGGCTAACTCAGTGGCTGGAGAGGAAGGGAACAGCTCAGGGATTTCACCATGAGGCCAATGGTGACTTTTAAACAGTTTAGAGTTTCATGGCTGTGATAGGAGAAAACTGAGAATGGATCAACAACATTGTAGTTGCTCCACAATACTAAACTAAATGACAGAGTGAACAGAAGGAAGCCTGTACAGAATAAAAATATTCCAAAACATGCATCCTGTTGAGCAATAATGCACTGTAGTAGAACAGGCAAAATCCCTGAGGAAAACCTGTGTCAGTCTGCTGTCCAAAAGATACGGGGAGACAATTTCACCTTTCAGCAGGACAATAACCTAAAACACAAAGCCAAATATACTCTGGAATTGCTTACCAAGACGACATTGAATTTTCCTCAGTTGTCTTTTTGCAGTTTTGACATAAATCGCCATGGAAATCTAGGGCAAGACTTGAAAATAGCTGTCTAGCAATGATCAGCAACCAACTTGACAGAACTTGAAGAATGGTGAAAAGATTAACGTGCAAAAATAATTCCAGGAATTCAGGTGTAGAAATTTCTTATGGACTTACCCAGAACGACTCACAGCTGTAATCGCTGCCAAAGATGAAAACGTATATAAATGAGATATTTCTGTATTAAATGTTCAATACATTAGCAAAGATTTCCAAAAACATGTTTTCACTTTGTCATTATGGGGTATTTTTTTTGTTATCCATTTTGAGTTGTGTCTGTAACAAAACAAAATGTGGAATAAGTCAAGGTGAATGAATACTTTCTCAATGCATTGTACGCACGGTCACTGTAAAACGACATCCCTACAGGTTTCATTTTATTAGGGATCATTTCCCCCTCAGGTTGTAGAATTGTCCGATTTGTCTGTGGAGGTGGCCGTGGCACTTGACTTTACAGAAAAACTGACTGGTGGACTGCACTTAAGGACGTTCTCAAGCCCACCAACTATCACAAATTCCTACTATCTTTCAAAGCGCTGTCTCAATGTTTTACCTCATTAGATATTAATGCTTGTTGGAGATAAGGGCTGGGAGGCAGTTGGCCCCCTGCTGAGCACTCTGCTTTCTCACTCTGACCCCATCACTCATCAGGGTGTCATGATTACGGTGGTTGTATGTGTACCAAGAACAGAGGGTTATGTTTTCAGTCGGTGAGAGTTAGAGAGGGGGAGAGGAAGAAAGTGTAGGTGTTGCACTGTCTCCGCAACCCACGCTACCAAATTTGATAGTAGGACTAATACAGCATCGATGTTGTACAGTGTTCTTCGTCAAGTAGGACCAACCTTGATTACAACTTCCAGTAAATATGACCATATATTGACATTAATTGTTATGCAATGGTATTGATTCTGGGGGTGTGCTTTTTTCTCTCAGGCAGTTTCCTGAAATAGACTCCTTGGGTGTGTGTGGTTTCCCATGGACGGGGACGTGCGAGACCATGTGACCCACTGACCTTTCCGCACCATCCCACAGCGACATAATGGACTCTTAGCCGGGGCTGCGCCTCGCCACGGACCGGGGCCTGCCGCCATCCAGTCCGTGCGTGACCTCTGACCTTCCTACCCCCCCCCCCCCCACCCAGCCGTACACCCTACTGTCCCTGAGGGTAGGCTCGTCCCCAGAGAGAGAGAGAGCGAGAGTGTACAGACAGACGGAGGGACAACTTCTACTTTCGGCCTTCAGCCTACCATCACCTAGGAGGTAAGACATGTGTTGTGTTTATACATTATGAATGCTTGGTGAAAATCTTTGTTAGTTAGGATGTGTGTGTGTGTGTGTGTGTGTGTGTGTGTGTGTGTGTGTGTGTGTGTGTGTGTGTGTGTGTGTGTGTGTGTGTGTGTGTGTGTGTGTGTGTGTGTGTGTGTGTGTGTGTGTGTGTGTGTGTGTGTGTGTGTGTGTGTTGCAAGAAAGTTGTTCTTCTGTCAAATGTGGTCTGAATCTAGAGTCTGGGCTAAGTTTTCTTGGTCTGCAAATTCAGATAAAGGAACGATGCAAAGATAGATGCCCATTGAGATTCACCCTCGCTGTCAAAGCCGTGTTCATTCAGTTTCCAGTCCAAATTCTTATGTCCAAAGCATCTCAGCAATGCAGACATGCAATGAAATCAGTCTGACTTGCTTTGCTTGGTGGAAGGAATGTGCAAGTGAGATCCAGTTTTGAATGGAGGGTATTTATTCACTTTAATAGGGTTAGCTAAGGAGGATGTCATTCGGGGGTCACAGGTTGTCCAGTGTTTTCTAACTGAGACTGCTGGAGCAATTTTTTTTGTACATGGTGGTGTTTTGGCTTTTTGTGTTTTTGTAGCAGTAAGACCAAAACAAAGTTGCACACACACATTGCACTTTGTACTGTGTGTACACAACCACCCAACCACATACTCCTACACACGCAAACAGACAAAGCGATGCTGATTGGTTGGCCATTTCCTGCGAAAACAGGCGTGTGCCCACGCAAAAGCGAAGCGTATCTGAGAGCAGTGGTTTTTTTTTCTCTTTGGCTGAAATGTCTGCATGACAGTGGCGTTTCCAGAGCCAGCTGAGCTGATGAGGTAAGAGTCAGTCCGTCAGGCCCTGCTTGGCTACACAAGAGCTCCTCTGTTCCTTCCTCCCACTCAAGACGAGATACAGGCCAGCCATGCACCCAAACAGCTGTCTGCTGCTCACTGTTGCTGTTTAAAGAGGACTGCCTGAGAGGTGTGTACAGGAAATAATTAGTGAACGCTCCCTACTTAGCAGCTATTATCTTCTTTTCTCTGGTAGACCAACAGTCTTTGGGTAAATGGGGGGGAGGAGTGTGAGGCCGGCCCGGAATAGCAGCGAGTGTGCTTCTTGTGAAGTGTCTCTCAATGTTGGGAGGGCCTGGGGGGCCCAGACTGACGGCAGAGAAGTAAGAGGAAGGAGCCCTTGCGGTGGTGGCAGGGGGAGTGTTATTTTAATCAGGGTGCCACGTTCCCCCCCCCCCCAACCCACCAACCCTCTCGCTCTCTGTCCCTCAAACAATTTTCCCTCTTAAATTCTCTTCTTTTCTGTTCCTTCTTGCTCTCTTTCTGCACACACCTCTCCCTTCATCCTTCCCCATTTGAGCTCATCTTCAGTGTTTTTGCTCACATTCTCTCGCTGTAATAATGTATGCCATTTTAGCAGATGCTTTTATCCAAAGTGATTTAGTCATGCACGCATACATTTTACATACGGGTGGTCCTGGGAATGGAACCCACTATCCTGCCGTTGCAAGTGCCATGCTCTCCTCTCTCTCCCACATAAGCACACACAGTTATCGCCTTACCACAGTCAAAGACATGCAGTGTGCCTATTCCGGATATATGTCAGGTGTGTCATGGACGTGTCCGGGAGCGTGTTCATATGGCCTTTTTAACGGGGGCAGGCCGTTGCGTTCTCCAGTTATAGGTTGGTGGTGCTGTCTCGTTTTCTATGTTCCTCCTCCCCAATGGACTGTATGTGTTTGTGGTGCATTGGTTTCATTTTCATTTTTAATTTTGGGATGAAATACTGTTAAGAATAATAGCCCACTTGTTTTTCAGTACAGTGTGTGGGGCCCAGTGGTGTGGTGTTCTTAAAGAGATAAATTACCCCAACACAACAAATACAAAATAGAACCTGGTTGTTTTCCCCACACTAAAACAGTTTATTTTTTAAACATATGAAAAATATATATTTTTATAATTATATATATTTCAGCAGCTTAGGGAAAGAAAAAAAAAAGCTTTTTTCATGTATCCTACTCTACTCTGCCCACACACAGGCAGCTCAATTCTGATATTTTTTCCACTAATTGGTCTTTTCACCAATCAGATCAGATCTTTTGCCAATAACCGGGCAAACGCACACCATGTGTTGTCTGCTATAGTATGCTTTAGGAAAAATCTGCAGGCTTCAATCCAGTTCTTGTCAGTTGGACAGTGACATGTGTTCTCCAGGACCACCTGGGAGTGTTGAGCTGCTCTAAGCTAGTTGTCACACGTTGGCATGCAGTCAGACTAGCTATCCGAAGGCTGTAACGCCACTAGTTACTAACCTTGCCCATACACTCGTGATTCACGGCAACCAGAAACATATCAGGGACGTGCTGGAGATGGAGCGTCTGATAAGCGTACGTACGACTCACTCACTTAGATTGTCTGTGTTAACAGGAGTCCTAGTAACACAGACAGCCCTGTAGTAGGTGGGAGACTGCATTCATCTCAATCTTGTGTAATCTATTTTTTCTCTCTCCTCTCTTCTCTGCCCCTTATTTCTAGACTCTCTCTCCATGTGTTTCCACCTCTAGAGTCTTTTCATCTTTTCGTCTCACAATCTCCGTGTCTTGGGTATATTTCTTGCTTCGGCACACACCTCTCTTAAAGTTTCTATTTTCTTTCTTCTCTTTCCCCCCCTCTCACTCTCTGGTTCATCAGGCTGTTATGTGCCGCTTCTCTTCTCTTTTCCTTTTTATTCTTTCACTCAGGAAAACACCGGAAGAGCGGGTAACACATCGACCAGATTGGCAGTGTAGTCTAGCGCACTCACCGCAGGTGTGACTCAATGCGATCTCTGACAGAGCACATCAGCAACACCACACATACGCCACACTAGCATGCTTACGCCTACGCGTGTCCACATAACCAACCTATCATGAAAAACAGTGTGCCACTGTGCCTGTTCTCAGTTCATCCCATTTGAGCACTGTTCGACATCAGGAGTATGTCAGTGGACGACAGAGTTGAGAGATGGAAAACGGACACACTAGTTAGCTAGTTTGCAGATGCCTCGATTCTCTATAAATAGAACAAATGCCTCAGGGAAGTTCTACAGACAGGGAACTATTAACGTGCAAAGAACTTCAACACGCCAACGAGGCACTCGGGTAAATGTTTGCATGTTTCTGGTGCTGGTTCTGGCTTCCTTTGATCGTCTCCCGTCCTTCATCCAACTCAGCAGCACAGATCTGAAATAGATCAACAAGTAAAATAAGGCTAGATAGTGAAATCCTGAAAGTATTCAGACCCCTTGCCTTTTCTAAATTTTGATACGTTACAGCCTTATTCTAAAATTGATTATCAATCTACACACTGCCCCATAATGACAAAGCAGCCTCGAGTCTTCTTGGGTATGACACTACGAGCTTGGCAGACATTTAGGGCTCCCGGGTGGCGCAGCGGTCTAAGTCACTGCATCTCAGTGCAAGAGGTGTCACTGCAGTCCCTGGTTCGAATCCAGGCTGTATCACAACCGGCCGTGATTGGGAGTCCCATAGGGCGGCGCACAATTGGCCCAGTGTCGTCCGGGTTTTGCCGGTGTAGACAGTCATTGTAAATTAGAAGTTATTCTTAACTGACTTGCTTAGTTAAATAAAGGTTAAATAAAATATGTGTCAGTGAGGACTGTTAAATGTCAGTGAGGACTGTTCTCTACATAATCTACATCAATATATCTGAAAGCTCCACAACGTTGTACTCTACTGAACGTTGCCCTGTTTCAAACCACGTTCTTATTAGAAGAGCTGGTAATGCTTTAATCTATTGTGAATCTAGAGCATTATATTACTTACTTACCTCCCCCAGGTCATAGAGTGCATGAGTCTGAGAAAATACTGCCTTAGTCCACCACCTCCACCTGCCTACATGTCTAAAAGCAAAAAGCAGGTTTTTTCCCTCTAGAATTATTGTTATTCAATTTTGAAAGTAGACTAATCCCAGAAAGACAAGTCACAAGTGACGGTGCGTCCTACTGAATTCAACGGAAGTGGCTGCCCATATTGAGGTTAACGTAGGTTATTTGTTGTTGATGTGATGGTATGATAAGGGGTGGTACTGAGGAGTGGGGCTGGAGGGACTGTGGTGACAGCAGAATAAGCCACACAAATGTGTCAGGCTGAAGGTCAAGCTGTGCGTGATGCTGTGTGTGCCCGTGCAGCAGTTTTTAGTTGCTAGACAAACTGAATCCATGAGATGCCATCAAAGCCCAGCAGCTTTGGGACATTTGCTCGTGTAATCATGCCAATCTCTGGGGGATTTTTGGGCCCCTATCTTTGTCATTTTCATGTAATAGCCTATGGAACAAAACAAGTTCCAACTCAGTCAAAGCTATTTTTCTTTTAATTCCTTCAGCGTAAAGTGAGATGAAATGCATGTTCAGGTTCCACCTCCAAGGAATGACAAAGGCTACTTAAACATATTCATGGGTGTGGGTATTTCCATGTGGAGTTGATGAACATCAACAAATAGTGCACTGACCGCTCTGTGTAGCTAGCTATCTTGCTAACCTTATCTAGCTAGCTAATGTTATCTATTGTTGCTGGATTTTTTTAAACTATACCATATTCAAAAGATTAGCCAGCTGGCTCTATGGCTGGTACTAGAACTAGATTTGTTATAAGCATTGATTTAGGGAAAACGTCACCACAAAATCTTTGACTTCATCATCAAAGTACTGAGTAAAGGGTCTGAATAGTTATGTAAATGTAGTTTTATTTTTATTTATTTTATTAAATTTTCAACAATTTCTATACCTGTTTTTGCTTTGTCATTATGGGGTATTGTGTGTAGTTTGATGAGGAAAACAAACCATTTTATCAATTTTAGAATAAGGCTGCAACATAACAAAATGTGAAAATGTCAAGTGGTCTGAACTTTCGGAATGCACTGTATATCATATTTTCACTAAAACGATTACTTATTTACTTAAATATGGGAAGTTCTGGACATTGTCTTTCAGCTCTAAAAAGTGGATTTATACTGGTGAGGCCGTTAAAAGAAACTCAATCCAGATGCAGCTATCAGCCCTCTAATTCGTTTCATACGAACAGGCCTACTAGCCTATTAGCATTTGAGTTATTTTTGATCATATGTTTTTTTTATGGGATGTCGATGATAGACTGGAGAACTGAGGCAATGATTATTTGGAAGTACCAGTTTTTTGGGTTGGTGTTATGACCTGACTCTGGCTTTGAACCGTTCTCTTCCTCCTCACTAAGCTCCTTGCTCTGTGCAGGGATAGGCCACATAGCTGGCTGGCAGCTTGTAGCTACTGGTTTGGTATGAAGAATGCCTCTCTCCCCACAGGTGTGATTACCACCTCTGAGGGTTTAGAGCTTGAGGTGGTCGCCTCATACAAGTACCTGGGAGTATGGCTAGACGGTACACTGTCCTTCTCTCAGCACATATTAAAGCTGCAGGCTAAGGATAAATCTAGACTTGGTTTCCTCTATCGTAATCGCTCCTCTATCACCCCAGCTGCCAAACTAACCCTGATTCAGATGACCATCCTGCCCATGCTAGACTACTTAGACGTACTATATAGATCAGATGGGAAGGGTGCTCTCGAGTGGCTAGATGTTCTTTACCATTCGGCCTTCTGATTTGCCACCAATGCTCCTTATAGGACACATCACTGCACTTTGTAAACTGGTCATCTCTGTATACACGTCGCAAGACCCACTGGTTGATGCTTATTTATAAAAACCTCTCAGGCCTCACTCCCCCCTATTCTGAGATACCTACTGCAGCCCTCATCCTCCACATACAACACCCGTTCTGCCAGTCACATTCTGTTAAAGGTCCGCAAAGCGCCCACATCCCTGTGTCGCTCTTCTTTTCAGTTCGCTGGAGCTAGCGACTGGAACGAGCTGCAAAAACCACTCAAACTTGACAATTTTATCTCTTCATTCAAAGACTCAATCATGGACACTCTTACTGACAGTTGTGGCTGTTTTGTGTGATGTATTGTTGTCTCTACCTTCTTGCCCTTTGTGCTGTTGTCTGTGCCCAATAGTGTTTGTACCATGCTTTGTGCTGCTGCCATTTTGTGCTGCTGCCATGTTGTGTTGTCATGTGTTGCTGCCATGCTATGTTGTTGTATTAGGTCTCTCTTTATGTAGTATTGTGGTGTCTCTCTTGTCGTGATGTGTGTGTTGTCCTATATACAGTGGGGAGAACAAGTATTTGATACACTGCCGATTTTGCAGGTTTTCCTATTTACAAAGCATGTAGAGGTCTGTAATTTTTTATCATAGGTACACTTCAACTGTGAGAGACAGAATCTAAAACAAAAATCCAGAAAATTACATTGTATGATTTTTAAGTAATGAATTTGCATTTTATTGCATGACATAAGTATTTGATCACCTACCAACCAGTAAGAATTCCGGCTCTCACAGACCTGTTCATTTTTATTTAAGAAGCCCTCCTGTTCTCCACTCATTACCTGTATTAACTGCACCTGTTTGAACTCGTTACCTGTATAAAAGACACCTGTCCACACACTCAATCAAACAGACTCCAACCTCTCCACAATGGCCAAGACCAGAGGGCTGTGTAAGGACATCAGGGATAAAATTGTAGACCTGCACAAGGCTGGGATGGGCTACAGGACAATAGGCAAGCAGCTTGGTGAGAAGGCAACAACTGTTGGCGCAATTATTAGAAAATGGAAGAAGTTCAAGATGACGGTCAATCACCCTCGGTCTGGGGCTCCATGCAAGATCTCACCTCATGGGGCATCAATGATCATGAGGAAGGTGAGGGATCAGCCCAGAACTACACGGCAGGACCTGGTCAATGACCTGAAGAGAGCTGGAACCACAGTCTCAAAGAAAACCATTAGTAACACACTACGCCGTCATGGATTAAAATCCTGCAGCGCACGCAAGGTCCCCCTGCTAAAGCCAGCGCATGTCCAGGCCCATCTGAAGTTTGCCAATGACCATCTGGATGATCCAGAGGAGGAATGGGAGAAGGTCATGTGGTCTGATGAGACAAAAATAGAGCTTTTTGGTCTAAACTCCACTCGCCGTGTTTGGAGGAAGAAGAAGGATGAGTACAACCCCAAGAACACCATCCCAACCGTGAAGCATGGAGGTGGAAACATCATTCTTTGGGGATGCTTTTCTGCAAAGGGGACAGGACGACTGCACCGTATTGAGGGGAGGATGGATGGGGCCATGTATCGCGAGATCTTGGCCAACAACCTCCTTCCCTCAGTAAGAGCATTGAAGATGGGTCGTGGCTGGGTCTTCCAGCATGACAACGACCCGAAACACACAGCCAGGGCAACTAAGGAGTGGCTCCGTAAAAAGCATCTCAAGGTCCTGGAGTGGCCTAGCCAGTCTCTAGACCTGAACCCAATAGAAAATCTTTGGAGGGAGCTGAAAGTCCGTATTGCCCAGCGACAGCCCCGAAACCTGAAGGATCTGGAGAAGGTCTGTATGGAGGAGTGGGCCAAAATCCCTGCTGCAGTGTGTGCAAACCTGGTCAAGAACTACAGGAAACGTATGATCTCTGTAATTGCAAACAAAGGTTTCTGTACCAAATATTAAGTTCTGCTTTTCTGATGTATCAAATACTTATGTCATGCAATAACATGCAAATTAATTACTTAAAAATCATACAATGTGATTTTCTGGATTTTTGTTTTAGATTCCGTATCTCACAGTTGAAGTGTACCTATGATAAAAAATTACAGACCTCTACATGCTTTGTAAGTAGGCAAACCTGCAAAATCGGCAGTGTATCAAATACTTCTTCTCCCCACTATATATACAGTGGGGAGAACAAGTATTTGATACACTGCCGATTTTGCAGGTTTTCCTACTTACGAAGCATGTAGAGGTCTGTAATTTTTATCATAGGTACACTTCAACGGTGAGAGACGGAATCTAAAACAAAAATCCTGAATATCACATTGTATGATTTTTAAGTAATTAATTAGCATTTTATTGCATGACATAAGTATTTGATCACCTACCAACCAGTAAGAATTCCGGCTCTCACAGACCTGTTAGTTTTTCTTTAAGAAGCCCTCCTGTTCTCCACTCATTACCTGTATTAACTGCACCTGTTTGAACTTGTTACCTGTATAAAAGACACCTGTCCACACACTCAATCAAACAGACTCCAACCTCTCCACAATGGCCAAGACCAGAGAGCTGTGTAAGGACATCAGGGATAAAATTGTAGACCTGCACAAGGCTGGGATGGGCTACAGGACAATAGGCAAGCAGCTTGGTGAGAAGGCAACAACTGTTGGCGCAATTATTAGAAAATGGAAGAAGTTCAAGATGACGGTCAATCACCCTCGGTCTGGGGCTCCATGCAAGATCTCACCTCGTGGGGCATCAATGATCATGAGGAAGGTGAGGGATCAGCCCAGAACTACATGGCAGGACCTGGTCAATGACCTGAAGAGAGCTGGGACCACAGTCTCAAAGAAAACCATTAGTAACACACTACGCCGTCATGGATTAAAATCCTGCAGCGCACACAAGGTCCCCCTGCTCAAGCCAGCGCATGTCCAGGCCCGTCTGAAGTTTGCCAATGACCATCTGGATGATCCAGAGGAGGAATGGGAGAAGGTCATGTGGTCTGATGAGACAAAAATAGAGCTTTTTGGTCTAAACTCCACTCGCCGTGTTTGGAGGAAGAAGAAGGATGAGTACAACCCCAAGAACACCATCCCAACCGTGAAGCACGGAGGTGGAAACATCATTCTTTGGGGATGCTTTTCTGCAAAGGGGACAGGACGACTGCACCGTATTGAGGGGAGGATGGATGGGGCCATGTATCGTGAGATCTTGGCCAACAACCTCCTTCCCTCAGTAAGAGCATTGAAGATGGGTCGTGGCTGGGTCTTCCAGCATGACAACGACCCGAAACACACAGCCATGGCAACTAAGGAGTGGCTCCGTAAGAAGCATCTCAAGGTCCTGGAGTGGCCTAGCCAGTCTCCAGACCTGAACCCAATAGAACATTTTTGGAGGGAGCTGAAAGTCCGTATTGCCCAGCGACAGCCCCGAAACGTGAAGGATCTGGAGAAGGTCTGTATGGAGGAGTGGGCCAAAATCCCTGCTGCAGTGCGTGCAAACCTGGTCAAGAACTACAGGAAATGTATGATCTCTGTAATTGCAAACAAAAGTTTCTGTACTAAATATTAAGTTCTGCTTTTCTGATGTATCAAATACTTATGTCATGCAATAAAATGCTAATTAATTACTTAAAAATCATACAATGTGATTTTCAGGATTTTTGTTTTAGATTCCGTCTCTCACAGTTGAAGTGTACCTATGATAAAAATTACAGACCTCTACATGCTTTGTAAGTAGGAAAACCTGCAAAATCGGCAGTGTATCAAATACTTGTTCTCCCCACTGTATATATTTTTTTTTAATCCCAGCAGGAGGCCTTTGGGTAGGCCGTCATTGTAAATAAACATTTGTTCTTAACTGACTTGCCTGGTTAAATAAAGGTTAAACTGGGCCATACCTCAAAATGTGACCTTGAGTCCTGCCTGGGCCCTGGCCTCCCGCCCTCTCCTGTCCCCCTAATCCTCTCACTGCTCCCCTCACGTCCACCCAGAGCCCCGGAAAGACCTCTAAACATAACGTGTCACCCCACTTTCCTAGAAAGGTGCAAGCGAGTGAGGATTAGGCCTATATGGCACGGAATTGCCGGTTGCTCGCATACGCAATCACACATGCCCACACTGACTCTCATGAACATGCATTTGTATCTCCTGGGGATTTTCTCACCGTCACCATGCCGAAGCCCGTCCTCCTTTTGTTGCAAAGCGGAAAAGCTTTTCTAGGAAAAGGAATGATGAAAGGGCTTTGTTGTGTTCGTGTCTGGATCTGGTGACTCCAGCCAAGTGCTGCGTTCAGTATGATACAGGCAGCTCTCCACGGAACACAGTAGCCCTCAGAGGGTAAATGAGGGAGGAACCATAGTTCACAGAACTCTCCTGCACTGACTGGGCCAGGTGGTTTGTACCAGCACTGCACTGTGGGTATTTTTCCCCTATAACTTCCGCTGGTTGCACTTACCTGTAGGTTTCTACCCCAACCTCCAGCTTTTGCATTTTAACAAGTTCTGGTTAGGGCATTTAGAATGCTACAATAATAGAAACACACTGATAACATTTAAACAATTCCTTAAAAGCTAGTAGAAAGCTAGTAGAAAGAAAAGGGAAGTGCTTCTAGGATACAAAATCACTTTTTTTAAATACTTTTTGGGGGGCAGGGTTTTAATGAATTGAACCTTGAAATGCACTCAATCTGCTCAGTACAGTTACAGCAGTGGTAACCAACCTTTGAGTCAAAATGCTAAAGCATGACTTAAAAAATGTGAACATAATATAAAAAATATTTCGGTAGCAATTAGGTTTGTAAAGCAGGCTACAGGCCCATTGCATTATCACTGCATATTGGCTATGCTTGGATTGCCCTGCCAATGTTGTTCTTCTCAGACCATTTGGAAATTATATTTTAAAAATGTAGTATATATGATCACCCTGGTAATAGATAATTTGTTGTATTACTTGTGAGCATAATAAATGTCAAACATTTATTTAAATGTTATAACTGGACTGATGGCCTGCATCTGATGGTCAGTCTGAGGGGAAGGGGGCAGCATAGTGGCTGCCTCTGACCATCCCTCCGCCCTTCTTCCTTCCGCTGAGAAAAGGGGACACAGGCTTCCAGCTGATGGCCAAACCGAAGTCGCACTGAATTATTTCTGCCTCGTGCACCAATTCATGTTCCTCCTATCACCAGAAAAAGTGAACTATTCCTCAATATTAAAAAAGAGAAACACCAATAATAACGACGCGAGCTTATCGGAACACTTTGCTACACTCCTTCGTTGCAGCTGCAGTGCTGGTTGCAGCGTGTGGAAGTAGGAAGAAAGAATTTTATGGCTTATGAAGGTGTTGAACAAAGTGTTGACAACGCTGAATAACAACTTCAACATGATCTTACACAAACAGCAGCTCTTTGCTGTATTCGTTGAGTCTCTCTAGTCATGGTTTTAAACCTTTTGTAATCTCACCGTATCAACTTTGCTGTGCCTGTCGAACTTCGGGGCTTCTTTTTACAGTCTACAGCTTGAAGGAAACCGTGCAGACATGGTAATCTGAGCTACCTGATTGGCCAGAGGTAGGCTTATGGGCGCACTTGATTTGCTCTCTGGGCCTGCTGGGTAGGCGGAGTTCTATCATCACACGCATGCTGAATCAAGTGCACCTACCACCAACAGCGTGAAACGAATACAACAAATTATCGTTGTTTCTTTTACAGAAATGATCAACTAGGAATGCCTTGGAGATTGACTGGTGACCACTGAGTTAGCGCATAGGCCTGATATTTGAATGGATCCTTGTTATACAGAACTAGCACCTAGATGGTTTGCTGTGTAGCTTCTACTGACAACTATTTCCTCAAAAAATTACGTTTTGAGTTGTTGCAAAGCTTCTACATCACCCCCTGTTCTTGATCCTACAGAGAAACAAGTCTTAATATCACAAGAGTATTTATCTCGTCTTTCGGTCTCTCCCGCTTTGCAACACATAGTGGGGACTTGGGATATAAGAGGAGAAAAGGACATTTTGTTTTCAGATATGACCGCTAGCACATGGCCTGGGAGTCTGGCTTTACCAGTGACCTGCCACTGGCAAGCTATAGCTTTTAGCCTAAAGCAGTAATCAAATGGAAAAGCTACCCAGCTAAACAATTCTCTGCAGTAGAAATCAACAATCTTTACCCCAAGCTCACAATATCAACTGTCATATGATATGACCAGGCATTATTTGTTGTGATAAAGAAGTATAATTTTGTTTCAGAAATATTAGGCCTACATCCTTGGATGGTATACATCCACCTGTCATCGTAACCTATATAGTTTATAATTCAAGGCTGTCTTACTTCAGCCATCATTTTTCCTCAATCAAAAGGACTCGGGGCTATCGCCATATTGCTATCCAGTGGGTCACATAAGTATAACACCTTGACAGTATCATTTTTGAAGTTCAATTTCTTTAATCAGGAAATGTAACATTAGTAGGACAGTATTGCAATCGTTACTACCTCCTCTTTAAAATGGGATTCATACAGTAGCATGTCTGAAGGTTTCACCCTCAAGGATGAAGTCATCCACTAAGTCAACAGCAGTTGATCTTACACTGGAAAAGGTGGCACACACACATTGAATTTGCAGTTAACTTGTCGTCAGTGGTTACTGTAATGGTGTAGATCTGTTGTTCTTGAATGGCTCTTCCTGTATTCCTGGTGTGCACTAGCGTGATAATAATGCCGGTCTGCATTAACATGCTCGCCTAAAGGCTAGACGTTAGTTCCGAGGGAAATGGGATAGTGGCGCCATCTTTAAGATCTAGGTCACGGTTTCCCAAACTCACAAAGTTCCCCAGATGCCTGCGGGTGATCATCTCGGATTCTGTACCGCTGTTCGTCTCATGGCGACCAGCATATTGGTCGTCTTCCTGACCTATGAGACGCCACACAGCCACTAACTGTGCTTGACAGATTCTACCGCATGACTTAATGAAGCTCAAGTGTCTATTCTATTAATGCTGCGATGAGTCCTATGGTTCCGTTTTACTTTATACACCCAACTGTGATCGCTCTGGCTATTTCATTGTTTAAGAGAGGATGTAGGCTAATTGTCATAGCAGAGTTGTGAGTGTACATTAGTGTGTGTGTGAATTTAATTGGTCTGGTACGATCTCCAAAGGATGATAGGACTTTTGATTCTTCTTGGGGCTCCTCGGGAACTTCCCTCACACCCTAACTGTGTTTCCCTAAGTGTCATCTCAAACTGCCAAATATAACGATGCACCATCTGCTAGCATCTAGTATGTATGTAAAACAAATTCTGGCGGTGACATACTTTCCTGCTTACTGCAGCATACTTAGTCAAGTCCCTGATTTTAGATTTCCACTATATGAGCCCTAAGCTTTGAGAGTAGACCACGGGGATATAATACAGTGCTGATTTAAAGCTTACCTCAGGACTGCCTGCGGTCTACCCACTAACTGTCGTAAAGAGACTGGTGGGACTGGGAGCCATGTCTTCATGAAGGGTTGCGCCTGCCAAAAATGGGCTGTGATGTCGGAGTTCAGAATGATACAATTAGTAGCGTACACCCCCAGCCTGTCTGCGGCACTTTCTATCACAGGGAAATAAAAGGCGTAAGCCTACATGTTTAACAGGCCTCGGCTAAATGTCTACCTTGAGACAAAATGGCGGGCAAATAGAACCAGAGAGCCCCCCCCCCCCACTTCCTAAACCTGATTTGGCCATTAATGGAGCGTGTTAACTTAATCGGTGAGGCAGTGACCCAGCACGGCTCAGCTCAGCCTGGTCCGGCCTTGGCCCACGCATGCCTCCCCACTTCCTTATGCTCTCTCCTACGCTATTGTTCTTTTTTTCCTCGGTCTCTCGCGCTCTCCTCCACTTATACCTCTCTTTCTCTCTCTTATTCTCTCCCCCACTATGTTTTTGTCTCAGTATTGTATACTTCCTGGAGGGATAAGTGCTGGTGCTGATGTGAGAATGAGGGTAAAGAGATCTGGGGGGGTGGGTGTTTAATGACATTGCTGTTGATTCTGCAGCCATCTGGTGTGTGTGTGTCTGTGTGTTTATGAGAGACTGAGTAACAAAATGTGTCGGAAGTGAGAGAAAGAGCGATAACAGATTGAATGTGAGTTGAGGAAAACACATGGAGTGAGATTTGTTTCTTTATTCTTTAGTCTACCACAATCTCTGTGTGTATTTGACATAAGTCACAAATATAACTATGATCTGTGAATATATACAAATATTTTATAAATAAAATCATAATCTGTAAATATGTAAAAATATTTCACCTATATTCACCTTAAGTCACAAATTAACTCATGATCTTTAAATACACTATCCAAAAGTATGTGGACACCTCTTTAAATTTGGCGATTTTAGATTTGGCGATTTCAGCCACACCCGTTGCTGACAGGTGTATAAAATCGAGCACACAGCCATGTAATCTCCATAGACAAACATTGGCAGTAGACTGGCCTTACTGAAGAGCTCAGTGACTTTCAACAGGGCTGAGGATGCCACCTTTCCAACAAGTCAGTTTGTAACATTTCTGCCCATGCTAGAGCTGCCCCGGTCAACTAAGTGCTTTTATTGTGAAGTGGAAACATCTTGGAGCAACAATGGCTCAGCCGCGAAGTGGTAGGCCACACAAGATCACAGAACGGGACCGCCGAGTGCTGAAGCATGTGGCGCATAAAAAATCGTCTGTCCTCGGTTGCAACACTCGCTACCGAGTTCCAAACTGTTTCTGGAAGCAAGGTCAGCACAATAACTGTTCCTCGGGAGCGTCATGTAATGGGTTTCCGTGGCCGAGCAGCCATGCGCAAGCCTAAGACCGCCATGCGCAATGCCAAGCGTCGGCTGGAGTGGTGTAAAGCTGGCCGCCTTTGGACTCTGGAGCAGTGGAAACGTGTTCTCTAGAGTGATGAATGACGCTTTACCATCTGGCAGTCCGACGGACAACTCGTGTTTGGCAGATGCCAGGAGAACGCTACCTGCCCCAATGCATAGTGCCAACTGGAAAGTACAGTACACAATGACATTATATAGACAACTCTGCTTCCAAATTTGTGTCAACAGTTTGTGGAAGGCCCTTTCCTGTTTCAGCATGACAATGGACACCTCGCACAAAGCGAGGTCCACACAGAAAGGGTTTGTTGGCCTGCACAGAGCCCTGACCCCAACCCCATCGAACACCATTTGAGATGAATTGAAACGCCGACTGCGAGCCAGGCCTCACTCGCCCAATATCAGTGCCCGGCCTCACTCATGCTCTTGTGGCTGAATGGAAGCAAGTCCCTGCAGCAATGTTCCAACATCTAGTGGAAAGCCTTCGCAGAAGAGTGGTGGCTGTTATACCAGCAAAGGGTACCAACGAGCATGTGTCCACATACTTTTGGTCATGTAGTGTATATTCAACATAGCTCACAAATTAAATGTAGAATGATTTGTGAGTAAATGTTTAGAAATCCCTGACATTAACAACTGTGGAATGTGCATTCAAAAAGTGCTTGTGGATCTCTATTCACCCACTAATTAATTTGTCATTTTTGTGTTCGCTTGTAATGTATCAATATTAATATATAGCTAACTTTGGATTTCACCCTGGTGTCATAATCAAATAATTTAGACCGTTTGCAAGTTTTGACGGATTGGGAGTGAGCTTCTCTTCTCCCGCTTCGACCATGCAGTGCAGGTAGCTAAAGTGATCGCTGTCTTCATTATGAAATGATCAACTTTACCCTGTATATGGAAAAATGACCATATATTCTGTTGTTTTTTCAAGCAAAACTACCAAAACTATTGCTGATAGCGTACCTGAACAATCAAAATAAAATGTAATGTAAGCCCTGATGAGCATGTAGCCTACCTATAGCCAGATGAGAGTTGTGTCTCCGGTGGTAGCTCTGGCTACTTTCCGGTAAAACATCATTTTCAACTGCGCATTTGACAACCAATGTAATTTGTTAGGATATTCTTTGTCACAAAAAAAGGATATTGCGCAAGCCATTTTTACAAACATTTGAATGCTGAATGTGACATGCAGATGTATCAGATCAGGAATAGGCCTACAGTGCCTTTTAGAAAGTATTCACACCCTTTTAACTTTTCACATTTTGTTGTTACAGCCTGAATTTCACTGGCCTACACACACAGTGGAATTATGTTTTTAAGATTTTTCTTTACAAATGTATAAATGAAAAGCTTAAAAGTTTGAGTCAATAAATATTCAGTCCCTTTGTTATGACATAAGTTGCATGGACTTACTGTGTACAATAATGGTGTTCAACAGGATTTTTGAATGATTACCTCAGCTCTGTACCCCACTCAATTATCTGTATGGTCCCTCAGTCGAGCAGTGCATTTCAAACACAGATTCAACCACAAAGACCAGGGAGGTTTTCCAATGCCTCACAAAGAAGGGCACCTATTGGTAGATGGGTAAAAATAAAAACAGTAGACATTGAATATTCCTTTGAGCATGGTGAAGTTCTTAATTACACTTTGGATGGTGTATCAATACACCCAATCACTACAAAGATACAGGCGTCCTTCCTAACTCAGTTGCTGGAGAGGAAGGAAACCGCTCAAGGATTTCACCATGAGGCCAATGGTGACTTTAAAACAGTTACCGAGTTTAATGGCTGCGATAGGAGAACTGAGGATGAACAACATTGTAGTTACACCATAATACTATCCAAAATGACAGAGTGAAAAGTACAGAATATTCCAAAACATTCATCCTGTTTGCAATAAGGCACTAAAGTAAAACTGCAAAAAATGTGGCAAAGAAATTAACTTTATGTTCTGAATACAAAGCATTATGTTTGGGTCAAATCCAACACATCACTCTCTTCATATTTTCATGGATGGTGGTGGCTGCATCATGTTATGGGTATGCTTGTCATCAGCAAGTACTATAGTTTTATTTTTGGACAAGAGGAAACGGAATAGAGCTAAGCACAGGCAAAATCCTAGAGGAAAATCTGGTTCAGTCTGCTTTCCAACAGACAAAACAAGGCCAAATATACTCTGGAGTTGCTTACCAAAATGACATTGAATGTTCCTGAGTGGCCTAGTTACAGTTTAGACTTAAATCGTCTTGAAAATCGATGGCAAGACATAAAAAATGGCTGTCTAGCAATGATCAACAACCAACTTGAACGAGTTTGAAGAATTTTTAAAAGAATAATCTGCAAATATTGTACAATCCAGGTATGCAAAGCTCTTAGACTTCCCCAGAAAGACTCACAGAATACAGATCCACAAGCACTTTTTCAATGCGGAAATGCACATCCCACAGTTTTAAAATGTTAAATATTTCAACATTTGCTCAAAAATAATTGTACATTTGTCAAAATTGTAGTTTTTATTTGTGAGCTATGTTGAATATATTTACAGTTCATGAATTTATTTGTGATTTATGGTGAAAATTTGTGAAATATTTTTACATTTACAGATTATGGTTTTATTTACTAAATGTTTTGCTATATTTATAGATCATAGTTTTATTTGTGTTATGTTGAATATACACACGGGTCGTGGTCGACATAATTACAGAATAAAGTAACAAATCTCACTCTATAGAAACACACCAGCATGGGATATCCACCTATATCAAAAGGAGTAGATGAGGATAGACTCAGAGGGGGAGAGGAACAGCAGCTCATCTATGAATTACAGCTCTATGGAGGCCACTGCTTCAATAGAGAACGAATGAGGGAGGATGGAGAGAGGGATTGAACAACCAAATGTTCTGTGAGAGTGGAAGTGAGGATGAGAAAGAAGTCAAGCAAGGCAGGGAGGTTTAAGCCCACTGAAAATGTGTGATTACGGATTGAGCTGTGAGAGGGGGTGGGAGAGCCCACAACAGCACATTGCAAGGACAGGACAACAAAGCCTCTCGTTCGGGAGAGAGAAAGAGGAGGGAGCATGGGTGAAGAGTCGGCAGGTTATCGCTCTTATCTGTGTGTTTTTGGACTTCATTCTGGAAGTAATTGGACCTTCTGTCTTAACCTTGCCAAACATCTTGTAGAAGAAAGTATTGTTTGTTACTTAAATAAATTGTAATAAATTCTTAATTGACTCCTGGACCCTACACCAATCCTAACCTACATGAAGGGGATAGGGGTTGGAATGGGGCATTCCTCTAGTCTCAAGTCTGTAAAACTGTGTGTAGTGTGAGTTGTTTGCAATAGTTTCTCCTAAATATTTTCTTAGACATACACAGCTTCAAGCACCATTACATGGGAGGGAAGTCAATGAATCATCTTCATTTGCCAAATATCTTGATTAATTGCACAAGTCACAGGAGCAGAGGACACAACTATGCACACAACTGTACAGTATGTTTGTGTCTACCTCCGTGTGTGTACAGTATTTGCTCGCTGTGCAGGACTAGGAGGGTACAGATTTAGCAACGGAGCTGGAGAGGGGATGAGAGCATTAAGCCTGCTCAACAGGCTGCGAATAGCAGGCCCCAGGACAGGAACAGGATTGGACTGGACCGGCCAAACATAGAGGGGGGAGAGAGAGACGATCAACAACCGCAGTGCTAATGCATTTGACAGTGCCATCGAGACCATGACTCTACCGTCAAATTTAGACTGCGGAAAGAGAATCAGTGGGCGCGCAGAAGCTGTTTCTGGTTCTGCTTCTTGTTCTCATTTCTTTCCCCCCGTTCGTTCTCTCTCTACTCCCCCCTTCATCCAGATGTCTGCTCAGCTTGTCTCCAGATGTCCTCTCCCTCCCCTCCCATAGTGGAGAGGTGTTTTCTACGCACACACACACACACCGCCCATCGTGGCTGTGTTTTTCTCCCTCTCCGGGGAGGATTAGTGCTCCTCATCAGTGCCTGCTGTCGGCCTCCTGCCACCTCATTGGCTGCTGCTCTCAGGACCACCGCTGACTGGAGATCACTGTGACGACGACCAGGAAGGGGGGGGGGGGGGTTCTGTTATTGCCGTGGCGGTGGGGAGGCGGCCACTCACCAAATCACCGACCAGCTGGGACCCCAAAAAAATTGTGAGGGGGAAAAAAAGGATTGGGAAGGAAATAGAGAAAAATACAATAACAAGGGATTAACTGTCGGCTTCAACGGAGCAATCAGGGAGTATGTTGAAAACGGACCAAAAAACACACCCAGATTCTCTCTCTCTCTCTCTGTCTATCTCTGTGTGTGCTAAGTTGCTGGTCGGAGTGGACAGCTGTTCAAAAACAAGGGAAGAAGGATGGAGGAAAAAACGAGTGAAATAAAAAAACAGCCCTGGGTTAAAAGACTCATTCTGCATCCTCTTGTTTTCCAAAGCCACCATCATATAATGAGGGAGAGGTGCATGGCTGAACGAGTGCAGCGTGCATCAGCACTGAGGCAGGATGAAGGAAGGAGCGGCGTGTGAGAGAAAGAGACGGTGACAGCCTGTGATGGAGGAGGAGTGCAAGGGAGAGGGAGTGAGAGCAGGACTGGAAGGTCGTTACCACAGGGCGAGACAGAAATAAACAGGGATCCGTCACCCTTTGACATCTCTTAAAGGCTACTTTCAACACAAATCAACAAAAGAGCTGAATCCTGCTGCAGTCGCATATAGGAAACCCCTCCGCAGAACCTGACTCAACCTGCCAACCAGCCAATGCATTCCCAGAGGAATGGCCTGTGTCCATTGTGAAGAGGACACTCCTACCTTGTTCCTATCCTTCTAAATGTACCTAACCAAAGAACTTGGTCACTCGTTATGACTGTCTGACCACAACATCCCCTTTTGACTGCGACCCAAACCAGGAATTGGCCTCTGTCTACAGAAAGGAAGAAGGGACTATCTTTGACCATCCGCTGCTAAGAGGAATAGCCTCATCTGTTGTTCACGAGAACACACACTGGAATGGTGAATGTGTCTCAAACCAAGGCGGACTAGGTGTACAGCTAACTAAAGAGACATCCCTATTCTCTAGTATCCCTACACTGCTACTGTACTACAAACAGGAATATCTGTATCGGTTGACGTAAACACATACTGGAGGGGTAGGCTGAGGCAATTGGAGAGCTGACAGACAGACTGGCCGTCAGACAGGCGGCCTTTGACCTCAACATGGGAGAGACGGCCGAATACCAGCGACTGTCCAGCGATGACGAGGAGGTAGTTCCCTTCACACCCACACCCATCATATAATGACGGTCACTTGTTTTCTAACAGCACTGCTGTCTAGCTATTTATCGGTAGAATATGTAGCCTGCATTATGACATGCCAGGAAGTATATGTCTGTGTGTCTTTCAGGTCCTGTTCTTGTGGGTGTACCTGAAAGGAGTCAGTGTATTATTTATTAGTCATTATTTTGATTGTGGGTGAGGTATTTCAAGTCTACTGATTCAACAAATGACTGTCTTTTCATATCTCCCCAAGTCTAGTGCTTTGTATTGTAGTCTGAATTTAAAGCACACCTCCAGGCTAATGTGCCCTCTGTGTGTGTGTGTGTGTGTAGACTCAATTTATGCTGTATGTGTTCCAGGTACCCATCTGGTAGAATAATCATAGCCATCCTTTTTCTCCCATTGGTTGAACAAATGCAGTGTTTACGGCTAAGCTAGCTATATTGTTTGTGTCTCTATCTGTAATGGTCTGTGTGTCTGCTCAACCCTTCTGTTCATGGCCCAGTCACACACTCACGCATACACACACACACACACTCACCCAGCCTACGTTATTGAATGCAGAACCATGAGGTCATTGATGAAGTGCTGCTGAATGAGCGTCGTGACAGGACTCACCCACACCCTGCTTCTGTCCTCCATCCATCCTTCTCTCTCATGTTCTTTCCCTCCTTTCTCATTAGTGTGATATGCAGTCATTAGAGGGCTGTCTGTGTCTCTGCATTGACAGAGTAGCCTGTTCTGTTAGCTCGGGGGAGGAGGGCTACGGTTGCCAAAGAGGAATTAGCTATGCCAGGGAGTGCCTTCTGAGGAGAAAAGTGTCTTTTTGACTTTGTTACATTAGGTTTTTCATAACCCAGCGTGTGTGTTTTTGTCTTTTTCCCTCAATTGGTTTCTCTTTTTTTTTTGCCGGGCTTGTAAAGTACATATTGACCTTGCAAAGAAGTCAGGTATGCGTTGTCTCTGACCAGAATGTTGGTGCTCGGGTTGGTTGGCTGTAGGCTCAATTATTCGGCTGGCTTTAAGGTGGCGTTCGTGTCAAACGCACGTTAGTTTGATATTTTGGAATGTAAAAACTGGCGCACTGGCGTTTTCCAGCCCTAAAGCCAGGTTTGGCAATTTACCTGTCTTCTATTAGCTCGCTTGCCCTGAGATGGGCGTGGTGGAAATGTTTGAGGTGTGTCCTTAAAAACATGATCCAAAGTGCTAATTTCAGGCAGCGCTGATAGGGATATTTAAGACCAACCAAAAGCTGGTTTTAGCGGTAACGCAGTTGGTTATGGCATGAATTTTGACAGCGGATACGAAGCCTATCCAGCCGTGAATCACAGTGCCCATATGTGACCCACCATCTGTATTCGGTCCTACGTAGCAACATTTGAAATAGTTTTTTTACATTGGATAAAAGTAGAGACTCTACAAAATGGTATATAATACAATACAGTTGAGGAACAATGGGAAAGTAATTTTGCTTTGAAAGTTGATAAACTTGTAAACTCACTTTTAAGAAAATGGCCTTTGAATATTTTGATACTACTACTGGAGAGCACTTATTTTTCTACACCCATTCAACATCGTTCACACTCTCTTAAGCCTTTGCCCCACCCATCTCTTTAAGGGTTGATCCGAGCATTCTGTAGTAAGAGTAGTCAAGCACCCAAGCTAACTTCCTAGCTACTTCCAGACATCTAAGTGGGAGAGAACAGCTCACCTAACATTACTCACCCTAGCAGAGCTGGTTAGGCTGTTATGTTATCCAGAGCGTTGGTGACTGCAACTGTGCTGTCAAATTGTCCTTTTGGTAAATTCAGAGCGTATCAGGTTCAGAGCGTACCCTGAGCTATTCTGTGCTCTGGCACACTCAGACGAGAGTAGATGGCCAGACTGAATATACAAATGCACCCAAAATGGTTACTTGCAATGTGGAGTCTTTTGTTAAGACATGTAGCTAGCTAGGTTAACAATGAACCATAATCCCAACTAATGATGAATCTGCAGGTTGGTTAGCTTGCTAACATTAGGCTATAGCCAATCAAGCAAAATACTATGAGATACGAATAATAATATTATACACGTAACGTTAGCTAGCTTGGTAGGTTAACAATGATCCGTAATCCCAACTCATGACGTTACTACTCTGCCTGAATCTTCAGGTAGCTAACCGACTAGGTTCAATGTTAGCTAGCTAACATTAGGCTAAAGCTAGCCAAGCAAATGACTCTGAAATACGAATAAGATCATACACGTAATGTTAGCTAGCGAGCCAGCCAGCTAACGTTAACTAGCTAGCTAACAGTACACTTTAACTTGAAATGAAACCACTTTCTGTCAAAATTAGAAAGGTGTAATATCTAAAAATGTAGCTAGCTAGACTATCTTACCCATATACATCATTCATGGATGGACGCGTCTCCTGACGGATGCCATGGTTGCCCTCAGTTTGAAGATGTAATCCGGAGACAGGTGTTTTCTCCATTTCATTAGCTGACATACTCGAAATCCACTGATTTCAGAACTTGGTCCTCCAGAAAGTGGAGAGCAACACTTAATGCAGTTTTACTACACGATACCTTTTTTTTTTTAAAAGCTGTGTTAGACAGGATTACCTACATATACTGACCAGCTCAAATAGACAGAAGCGTGCTATTTGGAAGACCAATCCAAACTCATCTCTCGGCATGTCCAGCCCACACATTATCTCAGCCAATCATGACTAGTGGGGAAGTTCATGTATTTTCCCGTGGCTAGCCAACTAGGCTCGTAATTTAACAATTGTAATTGTATTTACAGATGGCATACACGTTTGTTATTAAGGCACATGAAAGTTCACATGTTCCAGAAGGCATTTCTGCGAACAAATGTATCTTGATAAAATTTTTAGAAACATTCAAATGCCTCTCCTTTGAAGTAGTGACGTGCGACATACACCTAGCTTCTTGAAATGGGTCACATAATGGCATGGAACAAGAGTAGCCTAATGTGCTTTGAGTGCCTTTTTATACTTCGTTTTTAGAAACATAAACAGTTGATTTCCCATTTCGTTGTATTTGATTAAAAACCAAGCATAGCCTCCCCTCTCAATTAAGGCTCTTTTTTTGTCTGCCCAATGCAATTGTGAACTAGTCAAGACTGTCGATAAAGGGTTTGGCTCCTGAGACCACTTGGAAATAAATATTAATCACCAAAGCTTTATTAAAATGTCAAGTTTGAGAGTAGTAAAACAGTGAGCTGACATTCCCTTTTTATCTATGCATTGTAGGCAGGTCCTGTTTTCGACGTGGGTAAAACCCCCTCTGATGTAGAACCCAAGTCCGCCTACTATATCGAACGCTGGTTCAACAGCAATTTGTTTTTTTATCTTGCCGATTTTATGATATCATTACATTTTACATGATTGCTTGTTTTTTCATTTTAACTATATATTGCAACCAAATTTATTAAAATGATTTACCTTCCTGGTTTGATGGTGACAATGTCCGCGGCACGCTTGAACTTCTGGAGATGTGTGGATGCAATCTGATCTGTAAGATAGTTCCGATTTATGTTCATAAAACAGGCCTATTTAGGAGCAGTATAATGCTGAGTGGACATTCTCCCTTTCTCTTTATATTGGATCTTTGTCTAGCTACTGTGAAAAGTTTGTATGTGCGTAAAACCCTCCAAAATCTGTGTTTTAATATTATGTGCCCATGAAATGATGGTGCCTGTAAGTGTGACATAGCCTATTTAAAACAACTTGTTTCATTTAAAACGTTTTCATGCCGTCCTGCCTAGTTTGATCAGGGTCGTCATATTCAGTAGGGATACACAACAGAAAACGTTTTAAAACATTCTGCATTGCAAAGGAAGAACTGGAAAAATGTCCGCTTCCAGGAATTGTGTACAGATCCTTGCGACATGGGGCCGTGCATTATCATGCTGAAACATGCAGTGATGGCGGTGGATGAATGGCACAACAATGGGCCTTAGGATCTCGTCACGGTATCTCTGTGAATTCAAATTGCCATCGATAAAATTAAATTGTGTTCCTTGTCCGTAGCTTATGCCTGCCCATTCCATAACCCCACCGCCACCATGGGGCACTCTGTTCACAATGTTGACATCAGCTTTAACGACGCCATACACACGGTCTGCCATCTGCCCAGGTAGAGTTGAAACTGTGATTCATCTGTGAAGAGCACTCTTCTCCAACCTGCCAGTGGCTATCGAAGGTGAGCATTTGGCCACTGCAGTCAGGTCAAGACCCTGGTGAGGATGACGAGCATGCAGATGAGCTTCCCTGAGATGGGACAGTTTGTGCAGAAATTCTTCAATTTTGCAAACCCACAGTTGCATCAGCTTTCCGGGTGGCTGGTCTCAGACGATCCAGCAATTGAAGAAGCCAGATGTGGAGGTTCTGGACTGGTGTGGTTACACATGGTCTGCGGTTATGAGGCCGGTTGGACGTACTGCCAAATTCTCTAAAACGACGTTGGCGGCGGCTTATGGTAGAGAAATGAACATTAAATTATCTGGCAACAGCTTTGGTGGACATTCCTGAAGTCAGCATGCCAATTACACACTCCCTCAACTTGAGACATCTGTGGTGTTGTGTGACAAAACTGCACATTTTACAGTGGCATTTTTTTGTCCCCAGCACAAATTACACCTTTGTAATGATCATGCTGTGCTATATGTGCTATATTATGTTTTTTCACATCTGCATAAAGCCTTTTTTTCTCTCTTTTTTTTCCTTCTCATAATTCACCCACAGACATTACAGGCATAGAAAGACTGGGATACAGATGATATTAAAGGCCCATTCTTTTTATTTTATTAATGATTTATAGGATTGATGGGGTAGACCCTCATGAAGGACCTCTGAGCACCGAAGATGATCTGGAGTGTAGTTGCCTTGAAGAGTGGTGTGATGGGTCAGATCTCCAGTGAAGAGAATCAGCGCATTACAACTTTATCAATTAGAGATTTTAAAAGAACTAGAAAAGGGCATTCCTGAATAAACTTTGGACTCAGCTGGCTAAACGTTTTCCCATGGTACTAGTTGAAGTTTGTGGCAGTTATAGCTTGTTTTCAAAAAAGAGCAACTTGCTGATATACATACTTTGCGTCCTCCTCCAACGCGGCGGTCAGGGACATATTTTAGGACATTCCAGAGGGCCTGCAACACATTTTCTGGCTTTTCATGGCACTTACTGTAAGCATAAAAATAAATTTACGATTGGGATAATGTGGGCATGCAGGACACGACAGAATAGTAAAATATATCTTTAACAGTCAGAATCTACTAAACATTTCTCATTGTCTATGTCATGGAGCACACACACGAGTGGTAGCAAAGGCATGTTATTCTTCTGTCACTTCATGTTGAAGTGGGACAATTAATTCATTGGTCATCAATCTGAAACATTTTAAGAAAGGGTATCAAAATTAGACAGTGGTAAATGCTAAAGTTTTGCTTAATCCTAATACATCTAATATTCAAAAAACTTTTTATAAACACACCGCTCCGTATTCCTGAGGACATTGTCCCAAACAAAGGTTCCCCCAATTGAGGACAGTCTTAGAAAAGAAAGTATGTGTAATGAGACAATAAAACATGATATTTTTCAAAAGTGATCCGTCATACCATCAATTATTGATGGTAATAAATGCGATTTTAAAAAATAGGGTTTTTTATATCCTGGTGGATTTTATTTCAATATCCAACTACAAGACAGGCCTACGTGTTATTTATTAAATTCTGAAAACAAATGTAGTTAGTCCCAATAGATGAACATCAAAATTGCATTCAGTGGAACAGAAGGCAATGTGCTGCACAATAAACAGTGCAATTAGCTAACAGACTAAATATTCCCGTTAGAAGCCATCAAGCTAACAGATATCATTCATTAGACAACCATCTTTTCATTGTACTGAAGTTTCACTGCATTTTAACGGCAGCTATTTTTTTCCCGGGTATCCTGTTTTTAAACAATTGTTATGGATGTGAATGTGCACTTTTGCTATTGAGTGGACTGCAACTATGAAAAACATTTGCCATAGCCTGTAGTAAATCAAAAGTGTTTATAGCATTGGAAATTCTCTCAATTAGGGAGCATCTCTGATTGCTATAAGACCACAGAGACTGTCACAAATTAGCTTATAATGACCTAGCAAATTCAATGACTTGGATCAATGACTTGGAGGAGAAATCCAGTGTCTTCAGAAAGTATTCATACCCCTTGACTTATTTCATATTTTGTTGTGTTAGAGACTGAATTCAAAAATGGATTAAATAGATTTTTCGCCATACTCCATAATGACGGTGAAAACGTGTGTAAATCTGATTTACCTAAGTATTCACACCCCTGAGTCAATAATGTGTAGAAGAACCTTTGGTGCTTCGCACCTGTATTGTACAATTCAGTGCATTCGGAAAGTATTCAGACCCCTTTACCTTTTTCCACATTTTGTTACGTTACAGCCTTATTCTGAAATTAATTAAATCGTTTCTCCCTCTCATCAATCTACACAAAATACCCCATAATGACAAAGCAAAAACAGGTTTTTATTGTAGCAAATTTATTACAAAATATAAAACTGATATTACATTTACATAAGGATTCAGATCCCTTACTCAGTACTTTGTTGAAGCACCTTTGTAAGCTATTACAGCCTCGGGTCTTCTTGAGTACAGTGGTTCTTCCTTTAAAAGTTGCAGCGTAGCTTGACTGGTGCCGCAGAATTCTATGACACGTTATTTAAGTGCTAGTTTGACCACCAGAGGGCATCTTTGAGAAGCATTTGATAGCCTTCAATAGTGGATTAATTAATTTGATTTATATTAATGTTACGTTGTTTTAGTTTGAACGTGCAGACTGGCACTAAGAACAGAACAGCGGTAACGTTTCCCTAGTCAGTGCCATTATTAGTGCAATGCCCCTTAAAGTATTGCCAGTGTGGCGGGGTGGGGGTCCACACCCCTCCCTTCTGTTTTTTTACCCCCTAAAAAAACTCCATAGTCCTTGCCATTGACAGGCATACCCATAGCATGATGCAGCCACCACCATACTTGAACATTTGAAGAGTGGTACTCTATGATGTGTTGTGTTGGATTTGTATTCAGGACATTAAGTTAATTTCTTTGCCACATTTTTTGCAGTTTTACTTTAGTGCATTATTGCAAACAGGATGCATGTGTTGGAATATTTATGTTCTGTAAATTCACTCTGTCAATTAAGTTAGTATTGTGGAGTAACTGCAATGTTGTTGACCCATCCTCAGTTCTCTTATGACAGCAATTAAACTCCATAACTGTTTTAAAATCACCATTGGCCTCATGTTGAAATTGTTTTCCATCCTCTCCAGCAACTGAGTTAGGAAGGACGCCTGTATCTTTGTAGTGACTGGGTGTATTGATACACCATCCAAAGTGTAATTAATAACTTCACCATACTCAAAGGGATATTTAATGTCTGCTTTTTTTTTTTACCCATCTACCAATGGGTGTCCTTCTTTGCGACTCATTGAAAACCTCCCTGGTCTTTGTGGTTGAACCTGTGCTTTGAAATTTACTGCTTGAATGAGGGACCTTACAATTATCTGTATGTGTGGGGTAAAGAGATGAGGTCATTTTTTAAAAAGAATGCCATAACGAAGGGAATACTTATTGACTCAAGACATTTCAACTTTTACATTTAGTAAATTGTAAAAATTTCTAAAAACATAATTCCACTTTGACATTATGGGCTATTGTGTGAATGCCAGTGACGCACAATCTCAATTTTATCAATTTTAAATTCAGGCTGTACCACAACAAAATGTGACCAGGGCTGTGAATACTTTCTTTAGGCACTGTATGCCATGAGACCCTAACCCGCTTTGGTGGTCTCGGTCAGCTGTTTGCTGAATCATGCAAACCCTGCAGAAAAGGAATATTACTCAAATTTGAACAATTTATAATGGTGCTAGTGTCTTACTGTATATGCAATGGGTGCAAGTCCCACAAACACTATGCACATGTTTATATAGATTGGTGTCTATTGATTGAGTACCATTTTGAAAACTGGTCAGTAGTTCAATCAGATTTCAACCAAAAAACAGATATCAACCAAAATAAGACATATAAATAAGACAAGTCAAAAAGACGTCATGAAGAAGACGTTGTGATCTGGTTATAAGACTTCCGGACCAGATTTCAACCAGAAATATCATGTATGCCCACTTGGTGTAATGTACCCATCCTCTGGCTGTGGTTCAATGTGGAGTAGTACTGAACCAGGACTTGCATTCCATAGCAGTTTGACATATAACAGTCACATTTCCTTCACTCAGTCATTGCTAGGGAAAGCATTGTAGCTAGAACAATTAAAACCCTGAACGGATATTTCTCAAACTTATTAGGGTCCATAAACAGATCGACTACATAACTACACATCCATAGCATACAGATCATTTTATCCTCCGCTACACAATCTGCAAGAAAAGTTAGATAACTACTGCTATGTTATCTGCATTGGTAAATATCTTCAATCTCTATTGTTACGTTACTACAATAAAGATCGATGACAAGTGATTGACTTGAATTTTTTATGAACAGCAAGGCAAGCGTTTAAATTTGTACATTCAATTTGCGGTAAATGGTTTAGCTAGCTAAGCTAGATTCTTTACATCCACTGGGTTTCACAAGATGACATCCTGGTTTGCTCAGGAGTCCCTAAAACATTTAAACAACACAAATTACGTTTCAAAAGTCAAACGCCCATATAGCAAGCTATATGTTGTTACGTTCCCCAGTTTCTGTGTTGTAGTTTGTATTTGAGTGTGTGTTTCAGGAGATGGCTTCCTGAAATGATCCCTGAGCAGCTGATTGGTCGGCCCCAATTGATGATTGGAGAGCTGACCCCGCCCCCTCGTCAAGACGCAGCTGTTTCTAATTACCCATTCCGTCTGAAGCTATATAAAAGCCACTGTTCTGTTGTTCAGAAGAGAGAGATCATAGGCACTCTTAGATCATTGCAGGCTGAGATCATTGCTGGAGTGATTGAATGTGATATAGATTATTGCTGAGAGAGGAGGTTGATGGCTGAGGGTTATAGCATGTTGGTCGTTGGTATGTACTGTGTTAGTTGTTGGGATCAGTTGGTATGTTCTGTGTTAGTTGTTGCTGGGAGCAGTTGGTATGTTCTGTGTGAGATTGTTGCTCAGATAGAGCTTATTTGATGTCCTTTGTTTCTTAGTTTGTTTGAGTAATTGTTTGATATTCTGTTTCATTTGTTCCCAGGGGGGAAGGGGAAGGCACCTAGGGAGTGCTTAGGCAAGAGGCCCGCGGGCATAGATATACCTGTAGTGTATATTCACTGTCTAGGCACACTAGGTAAGACCTGGGCGGACCACCCCTGTATTTTGGTTAGGGCACCAGGTGGTGCTAAGATAGGTAAGTAGTGGGTAGGCAGGTTAGATAGGAGAGGGGGAGCTTTGATATTTACTTTCTTTGCTTTGGTTCCATCCAGCCCCTTTTCCCCATATTACCGTGTAAGGAAATAAATCCTAGTAAGCGGTCAATTCTGCCTTTTGTCGTCCTTTCTCGCACCTACAGTTCATACCTCTTTTGCTTCACGGGGAGTTGAGTTGCAGCAGGGTGTTGCGTTCCCTCTTCTCAGAGGCGTGCGTATCATATGTATAGCTAGTTGGCTAATGGTATCTAGTCAGCTAGCTTGTTAACACAGATTTGGTTGGAAAGGCTGAAACAGAGGCTTGAGCATTGCTTGGATGTTGGGTTGTGCGGACACATTTGTGAGTAGGGCACTTACAAGCGAGGGCACATTTGGGCAGGTTCTTGGGTACTTGTAGAACCCATATGTGCCTGCTTGAATGTACAGGTAACTGCCAAAATAAAAGAAACACCAACATAAAGTGGCTTAATAGGGTGTTGGGCCACCACGAGCCAACAGCTTCAATGCTGTTGCGGCGGTTTACAAGCATTTCGCTACACTCGCATTAGCATCTGCTAACCATGTGTATGTGACAAATAAAATTTGATTTGAATGCACCGTGGCATAGATTCGACAAATGTCTGGAACTCTATTGGAGGGATGCAACACCGTTCTTCCTCAAGAAATGCTATTATTTTGTGTGTATTGTTGGTGGTGGGAAACACTCTCAGGCACTGTTCCAGAATCTCTGTTAAGTGTTCAAATGGGTTGAGATGTGATAACTGCCATGGCATATGGTTTATATCGTTTTCATACTCCTCAAACTCCTCCCCAAAAAGTCTATAAAAGAAAACATTCCGTGCCCTGTGGATAGGGACATTGTCATCCTACGGGGCCATTGCCTTTGTAGCCAAAATAATGGCCTGCCCAGCATTTGTATACATGACCCTAAGCATGACGGAATGTTAATGGCTTAATTAACTTAGGAATCACACCTGCTTTCAATATACTTTGTATCCCTCATTTACTCAAATGTTTCCATTATTTTGACAGTTACTTGCATGTTAAACATGGTAGAATGACTGTACACCCCATGTGAGCCTGATGTTTGGTGCCACCCTGTGGCTGACTGCTAGAGCTACAGGTGGGCTGGCCTGGCATAGACTGGCATCATTATTCCCTTCAACCTCAAAAGTTGTGCATGTGTACTCATAACTGTATTATTTGCGAACACTTAAAAAAAAAAGAGGAAGTGTGTTCAGGGTTTGTGTATTCTTGTAAGAATGACAGTATGCAGTACTGTATGTATATATCTTTAGGTCTGTTTTTTTTTTAATCCTCTGCCCGAACTGGTCCAAACAGCTATTTTTTTACCCACATGTCAATCTTGCAACCCCTCAGTATCTGTCAAGCTTTATTTCTGGAAAGTTGATCCCAGCATGGGTCTGTTTTCAAAGATTTAGGCCTACATTAATCATATAACCATTCATCTCAATGGCCAGCAGGAGTGCTCCTGTATCATTAGGAGCAGACACTCACTCAGTTTGGCTGGCTCTATCGCTGTCAATTGAGTTTGCGTATGACCTCTGAGTCAGCATATATAATGGAGTATCTTTTAGGCCTGAACAGACAGACTGATACATGGACAGGCCTATTGCTGCAAAAGCCTCCTCGCGTTCTCTCGGAGTCGCGCTCTCAAATTCAGTTGCTTTATTGGCATGAAATACAATTTGTAGATATTGCCAAAGCAGTATAGTGGTACAGCATGTCAGTAAATACAGTACAATGCAAAGAGGATAATGAAGTACAGTTAATTTCAGTAGTGATGATACGTATAATCATGCATACAGGTACAACACTACTGCTGTTGTATTGTGTCATCTTTGGTCAATACATTTTTATTAGGGATGCACCGATATGACATTTTTGGCCGATACCGATATCCAATATTTTCCTTGCCAAAAAAAACAATACCGATAACCGATATTTAAAAATGTAGCGGCCTTAAGCATTCTAGTACAGTTAAATACACTGCTCAAAAAAATAAAGGGAACACTTAAACAACACAATGTAACTCCAAGTCAATCACACTTCTATGAAATCAAACTGTCCACTTAGGAAGCAACACTGATTGACAATAAATTTCACATGCTGTTGTGCAAATGGAATAGACAAAAGGTGGAAATTATAGGCAATTAGCAAGACACCCCCAAAAAAGGAGTGATTCTGCAGGTGGTGACCACAGACAACTTCTCAGTTCCTATGCTTCCTGGCTGATGTTTTGGTCACTTTTGAATGCTGGCGGTGCTCTCACTCTAGTGGTAGCATGAGACGGAGTCTACAACCCACACAAGTGGCTCAGGTAGTGCAGTTCATCCAGGATGGCACATCAATGCGAGCTGTGGCAAAAAGGTTTGCTGTGTCTGTCAGCGTAGTGTCCAGAGCATGGAGGCGCTACCAGGAGACAGGCCAGTACATCAGGAGACGTGGAGGAGGCCGTAGGAGGGCAACAACCCAGCAGCAGGACCGCTACCTCCGCCTTTGTGCAAGGAGGTGCACTGCCAGAGCCCTGCAAAATGACCTCCAGCAGGCCACAAATGTGCATGTGTCAGCATATGGTCTCACAAAGGGTCTGAGGATCTCATCTCGGTACCTAATGGCAGTCAGGCTACCTCTGGCGAGCACATGGAGGCCTGTGCGGCCCCACAAAGAAATGCCACCCCACACCAGACTGACCCACCGCCAAACCGGTCATGCTGGAGGATGTTGCAGGCAGCAGAACGTTCTCCACGGCGTCTCCAGACTCTGTCACGTCTGTCACATGTGCTCATGTGCTCAGTGTGAACCTGCTTTCATCTGTGAAGAGCACAGGGCGCCAGTGGCGAATTTGCCAATCTTGGTGTTCTCTGGCAAATGCCAAACGTCCTGCACGGTGCTGGGCTGTAAGCACAACCCCCACCTGTGGACGTCGGGCCCTCATACCACCCTCATGGAGTCTGTTTCTGACCGTTTGAGCAGACACATGCACATTTGTGGCCTGCTGGAGGTCATTTTGCAGGGCTCTGGCAGTGCACCTCCTTGCACAAAGGCGGAGGTAGCGGTCCTGCTGCTGGGTTGTTGCCCTCCTACGGCCTCCTCCACGTCTCCTGATGTACTGGCCTGTCTCCTGGTAGCGCCTCCATGCTCTGGACACTACGCTGACAGACACAGCAAACCTTTTTGCCACAGCTCGCATTGATGTGCCATCCTGGATGAACTGCACTACCTGAGCCACTTGTGTGGGTTGTAGACTCCGTCTCATGCTACCACTAGAGTGAGAGCACCGCCAGCATTCAAAAGTGACCAAAACATCAGCCAGGAAGCATAGGAACTGAGAAGTTGTCTGTGGTCACCACCTGCAGAATCACTCCTTTTTTGGGGGTGTCTTGCTAATTGCCTATAATTTCCACCTTTTGTCTATTCCATTTGCACAACAGCATATGAAATTTATTGTCAATCAGTGTTGCTTCCTAAGTGGACAGTTTGATTTCACAGAAGTGTGATTGACTTGGAGTTACATTGTGTTGTTTAAGTGTTCCCTTTATTTTTTTGAGCAGTGTAGTTAACACACACATGGACGCGGCGGTCTAATGCACTGCATCTTAGTGCAAGAGGTCCCTGGCTTGAATCCAGGCTATATTACATCCGGCCGTGATTGGGAGTCCCATAGGCGGCGCACAAGCGGGTTTGGCTGTCATTGTAAATAAGAATTTGTTCTGAACTGACTTGCCTAGTTAAATAAAGGTTACACACACCACACTGACCAAAAAGTGATTTTGTTGGCATTTACGTGTGACCCCATTAACAGCAAAACATAATCAAAACCTATTTCTTTCACTTACTTGCTGTGCTGTTTCATTGTTCATTTGTTCAGTCTCAACCAGAATTTCATCATACATGTCAAGCAGTGAAGTTTCAGCTCTGTCTGTCCGTGGCCTCTCTTCCTAGGTGCGCACTGTCACTGTGTCCATTTCCATCTTGTCCAGCTGTGTATGTAACATTTCATGTAAACCCTGTTTCCTGTCTGCATCGAAGTAGCGGTCCTTGTACTTAGCATCGAGCATGGGGGCGACACAGTAAAGAGGGTCAGAGAGAATGCCACTGAATCTGTAACGAGTGCGCTGAGAGTCGGGAAGAAAGTTCAGGGAGTGAGTTTTAATGAAACAATAAAAACGTAACACAAACAATGCACCAACATGAAAACAGAGTCAATAACACCTGAGGAAATAACCGAGGGGAGTGACAGATATAGGGAAGATAATCAAGGAGGTGATGGAGTCCATGTGAGTGTCATGAGGCGCAGGTGTGTGAGACGATGGTGACAGGTGTGTAGGATAATCAGTATTTTGACTGTTATATTTGCAAATTCCACTCAGCTATCCGAGCAGCTAAACGATCGCTGCAGCAGTACTTAACCCATATGTAAATATCCCATCCAATCTACCTACCTCATCTCCATATTGTTTTTATTTACTTTTCTGCTCTTTTGCACACCAGTAATTCTACTTGCACATCTATCACTCCAGTGTTCATTTTCTAAATTGTAATTACTTGCTACTATGGCCTATTTATTGTCTTACCTCCTCACGTCATTTACACACAATGTACAGTCGTGGCCAAAAGTTTTGATAATGACACAAATATTAATTTTCACAAAGTCTGCTGCCTCAGTTTGTATGATGGCAATTTGCATATACTCCAGAATGTTATGAAGAGTGATCAGATGAATTGCAAAGTCCCTCTTTGCCATGCAAATGAACTGAATCCCCCAAAAACTTTTCCACTGCATTTCAGCTCTGCCACAAAAGGACCAGCTGACATGTCAGTGATTCTCTCGTTAACACAGGTGTGAGTGTTGACAAGGACAAGGCTGGAGATCACTCTGTCATGCTGATTGAGTTCGAATAACAGACTGGAAGCTTCAAAAGGAGGGTGGTGCTTGGAATCATTGTTCTTCCTCTGTCAACCATGGTTTCCTTGCAAGGAAACATGTGCCGTCATCATTGCTTTGCACAAAAAGGGCTTCACAGGCAAGGATACTGCTGCCAGTAAGATTGCACCTAAATCAACCATTTATCGGATCATCAAGAACTTCAAGGAGAGCGGTTCAATTGTTGTGCTTCAGGGCATCCAAGAAAGTCCAGCAAGCACCAGGACCGTCTCCTAAAGTTGATTCAGCTGCGGGATTGGGGCACCACCAGTACAGAGCTTGCTCAGGAATGGCAGCAGGCAGGTGTGAGTGCATCTGCACGCACAGTGAGGCGAAGACTTTTGGAGGATGGCCTGGTGTCAAGAAGGGCAGCAAAGAAACCACTTCTTCCAGGAAAAACATCAGGGACAGATTGATACTCTGCAAAAGGTACAGGGATTGGACTGCTGAGCACTGGGGTAAAGTCATTGTCGCTGATGAATCCCCTTTCCGATTGTTTGGGGTATCTGGAAAAACGCTTGTCCGGAGAAGACAAGGTGAGCGCTACCATCAGTCCTGTGTCATGCCAACAGTAAAGCATCCTGAGACCATTCATGTGTGTGGTTGCTTCTCAGCCAAGGGAGTGGGCTCACTCACAATTTTGCCTAAGAACACAGCCATGAATAAAGAATGGTACCAACACATCCACCGAGAGCAACTACATCCAACCATCCAGGAACAGTTTGGTGACGAACAATACCATTTTGCAGCATGATGGAACACCTTGCCATAAGGCAAAGTGTTAACTAAGTGGCTCGGGGAACAAAACATCGATATTTTGGGTCCATGGCCAGGAAACTCCCCAGACCTTAATCCCATTGAGAACTTGTGGTCAATCCTCAAAAGGCGGGTGGACAAACAAATACCCAGAAATTCTGACAAACTCCAAGCATTGATTTTGCAAGAATGGGCTGCCATCAGTCAGGATGTGGCCCAGAAGTTAATTGACAGCATGCCAGGGCGGATTGCAGAGGTCTTGTAAAAGAAGGGTCAACACTGCAAACATTGACTCTTTGCATCAACTTCATGTAATTGTCAATAAAAGCCTTTGACACTTATGAAATGCTTGTAATTATACTTCAGCATTTCATAGTAACATCTGACAAAAATATCTAAAGACACTGAAACAGCAAACTTTGGAAATGAATATGTGTGCCATTCTCAAAACTTTAGGCCACGGTTGTATATAGACTTTCGTTTTTTTCTATTGTGTTATTGACTGTACGCTTGTTTATTCCATGTGTAACTCTGTTGTTTGTGCACACTGCTTTGCTTTATCTTGGCCAGGTCGCAGTTGTAAATTAGAACTTGTTCTCAACTAGCCTACCTGGTTAAATAAAGGTGAAATAAAATGTAGAAACAAATCTATAGCCTATTCTTAATGAATGCAATGTATGGGTTGTCCTGGGAATCAAATCCACAATCCTGCCGTTGCAAATGCCATGCTCTACCAACTGAGATATACAGGACCACCGATAGCTAAAAGGTACCCTACTTGTGTGTGAACAGACTGGGCTGTACTAAGGTATGTGTCTGAGTAGATTGCTCATCTGTTTTACCCTTTTCAATCATAATGAATGAGTCTCTATGAGACACTGTGAATTTTCTCATCTGTTTTAATGAAATGCAACATACACTGCTCAAAAAAATTAAGGGAACACTGAAATAACACATCCTAGATCTGAATGAATGAAATATTCTTATTAAATACTTTTTTCTTTACATAGTTGAATGTGCTGACAACAAAATCACACAAAAATTATCAATGGAAATCAAATTTATCAACCCATGGAGGTCTGGATTTGGAGTCACACTCAAAATTAAAGTGGAAAACCACACTACAGGCTGATCCAACTTTGATGTAATGTCCTTAAAATAAGTCAAAATGAGGCTCAGTAGTGTGTGTGGCCTCCACGTGCCTGTATGACCTCCCTACAACGCCTGGGCATGCTCCTGATGAGGTGGCGTATGGTCTCCTGAGGGATCTCCCCCCAGACTTGGACTAAAGCATCCGCCAACTCCTGGACAGTCTGTGGTGCAACGTGGCATTGGTGGATGGAGCGAGACATGATGTCCCAGATGTGCTCAATTGGATTCAGGTCTGGGGAATGGGCGGGCCAGTCCATAGCATCAATGCCTTCCTCTTGCAGGAACTGCTGACACACTCCAGCCACATGAGGTCTAGCATTGTCTTGCATTAGGAGGAACCCAGGGCCAACCGCACCAGCATATGGTCTCACAAGGGGTCTGAGGATCTCATCTCGGTACCTAATGGCAGTCAGGTTACCTCTGGCGAGCACATGGAGGGCTGTGCGGCCCCCCAAAGAAATGCCACCCCACACCATGACTGACCCACCGCCAAACCGGTCATGCTGGAGGATGTTGCAGGCAGCAGAACGTTCTCCACGGCGTCTCCAGACTCTGTCACGTCTGTCACATGTGCTCATGTGCTCAGTGTGAACCTGCTTTCATCTGTGAAGAGCACAGGGCGCCAGTGGCGAATTTGCCAATCTTGGTGTTCTCTGGCAAATGCCAAACGTTTTGCACGGTGTTGGGCTGTAAGCACAACCCCCACCTGTGGACGTCGGGCCCTCATACCACCCTCATGGAGTCTGTTTCTGACCGTTTGAGCAGACACATGCACATTTGTGGCCTGCTGGAGGTCATTTTGCAGGGCTCTGGCAGTGCTCCTCCTTGCACAAAGGCGGAGGTAGCGGTCCTGCTGCTGGGTTGTTGCCCTCCTACGGCCTCCTCCACGTCTCCTGATGTACTGGCCTGTCTCCTGGTAGCGCCTCCATGCTCTGGACACTACGCTGACACACACAGCAAACCTTCTTGCCACAGCTCGCATTGATGTGCCATCCTGGATGAGCTGCACTACCTGAGCCACTTGTGTGGGTTGTAGACTCCGTCTCATGCTACCACTAGAGTGAAAGCACCGCCAGCATTCAAAAGTGACCAAAACATCAGCCAGGAAGCATAGGAACTGAGAAGTGGTCTGTGGTCACCACCTGCAGAACCACTCCTTTATTGGGGGTGTCTTGCTAATTGCCTATAATTTCCACCTGTTGTCTATTCCATTTGCACAACAGCATGTGAAATTTATTGTCAATCAGTGTTGCTTCCTAAGTGGACAGTTTGATTTCACAGAAGTGTGATTGACTTGGAGTTACATTGTGTTGTTTAAGTGTTCCCTTTATTTTTTTGAGCAGTGTATATAAGACCTGCTTTTGGCCAAAGCAGAAATTCACAAACTTTTGTTTATTTGTGTATTGTACGGATCGGTGTCCCTAAACCGGTCCGGTTGTTGCTAACGTGCGCTAATGTGATTAGAATGACGTTGTAAGTAACAGCCAGCATTCCAGGACATAGATATGTCTTATATGGACAGAAAGCTTACATTCTTGTTAATCTAACTGCAGTGTCTAATTTACAGTAGCTATTACATAGAAAAAATATCATGCTATTGTTTGAGGAGAGTGCACAACAACAAAACACTTTTCACGGCAAGTGGTTTGATACATTCACCTCTGAAGGTAAATAATGAACTTACATTCAATAATCTTGCTCTCATTTGTCTTCGAGTGTTCCAGAGATAAAATGGAGCATAGATTTGTTTGATAAAATCCATTTTTATATTCAAATGTAGGAACTGGGTTGTACAGTTTGAACCCCTGCTGTCTGAAACTTTGCACACACTGCTTCCATCTGGTGGCCAAAATCTAAATTACACCTAAACTCCTATCTGATAGTATGGCCTTTCTCTTGCACTTCAAAGATGAAGAAAAAAATATATATATCAAAAACACATGTTTCTTTGTTTGAATTATCTTTTACCAGATCTAATGTGTTATATTCTCCTACATTAATTTCACATTTCCACAAACGGCAAAGTGTTTCCTTTAAAATGGTATCAAGAATATGCATTTCCTTGCTTCAGGTCCTGAGCTACAGGCAGTTAGATTTGGGTAAAAGGGTTCCGATCCATGCAACAAAGCTCTTTTATTTATATGACAGCAGTTCAATTTATCGTGGTTGACCATTGAGAAATGCTGAGCCGCACTGCATTCTGAGGTAGACGTGACCACTGACCAATAAGACCTGCTCACTTGGTGGAAAGGTCTCTTTAAATCGTCTCTGTCTCTAACCACGCTGTACTGTGGGGAGTTTGCAGACTGTATCCCTGGGCAGTGGGCGTTGGGGAAGGAGAGCTCCCTTTGTCATATCCTGTGGTGATGGTCAGGAGCCAGATACATGACTTCACCTCACTCTTACCAGCTGTGAGCACACAAAGAATTTCATCAATTTTAATGAACACAACAGGGTCACCATTGTCACCTTTAGTGGGAGTAGCCATTTGGAATGAAAACAACTCAAAATATAGGAGTGCTTGGGGACCAACCAACGTTGCTTTGAAAACTACAGAGGAGCCATTGTGGAACCACCAATTAACTTTTTGGCTCCCCAGCTGTTCGTTTTTTTTTCATTCAGAGAGGATGAAGAAAGGTGTAGACTGAGTATGTTAACCTGGACCCAACAAACAGTCATCACCTCAACGTTAAAAAACGTTTCAAAAACTGTACGAAAACATTCTCCTCGTGTTTGCCGAACTGTATCGCCAAGCAGTACTGGCTGGATCCTCCTCGGACATTCCTCCTTTAATTAGAGGCAGACTGTTTGACAACGGGATCCCAGTTTGTTGTAGTTCACGTCTCTCTCTTCCTTCCCTCCCACCCTCTCTACTGTCTGGTAGCCTTCCCGTTCTTTTCCTCTCATAAAGAAAGAGCTGCCTAATTAATAACTTTGGCTGTTATGACTGTGTGCTCAGAGTGAAGCCTTCTGCTGAAGCCTGAAAGAAGTGTGAGACTGAAAAAGAGGGAGAGAAAAGGAAAGCAAGGATAGACAAAGTTTAATAGTTCTGACTCATGGGCAGTGACGGACCAAAAGAAAATAGCCTGCCATTGAGTGGGAGAAAAACAGCTGGTATGGGTTTGTTTATAGTCTGCAGAGAACATTTTTGGAGGGTTAGCAGGCAGGAAATAAAGACCGCACCAAATAAAGAAGAAAATGCTGTCGGCCTGTTAGTCCCACGGGAATGGAGAGACTGTAGGGAGGAGTGAATGACAGAAGAAAAGGGTGACAGGGAGAGAGAGAGAGAAAAAAGCCGGAGAGGGTGGGAAAAGCGAGAAATGGTGGGGGGAGCTGGGGGAGAGAGGCAAGAGAAGGGCTGACTGGGTCAGAGGGAGAGGGAAGGAGAGTCAGTGAGTTGGAGCGAGAGAGGGGAGGAGTGTGTGTGGTGGTGGGGAGGGGGCCTGTTAAGATCCTAACATAAGTAGGGGGTGCACAGGAAACGAGCTCTCCATCCTGCAGTTAAATCTGACCTCTTGGCTCCGGATCAAATGCTCCTCTAGCCGAATACCATGGAGCCTCTGTCCTCGACACGGGGCACTTCCCTGGCCGTCTGAGAGCGGGAGGGAGGGAGAGAACATGGGGTAGGGGTACACTGTAAACCCCAATGTTATGTCATTACTCAAAACTTTTGAGGAAACCCATTGCACAATATTTCTGAGTACAGTTACTTAGTGATTTTGTAGTCATTACTCAAGCCGATAGTCACTGTGACCAATGTTCCCTCAAAACTTTTCAGTCACTGAGCGTGCTGAGTGCTAACTTGAACGTTGTGAAAATTCTATGCACCTTTCATTGCGCATTTACTGTGAACACTTTAATTTAGTTTTAACAGTGGCTATTTGATCGTAATGTAGGTCTACCACAGTGGCCTACCATCAAAAACAATGGAGAAAATGCATCCCATAACATTTTAACATGGAAATAGCTGCTCCATTGTTCAGCCTACAGTAGCAGCCAATGTGTGGTCTTCAATGTAGGCCTGCATTCCATAAGATTTGTAAAAAAATATATATATCCAGGGCTTGACATTTACCTGTTCATCCACTTGTCCTTCAAACAATGAGGTGACTGAAAATGTTGTTTGATGCAAGAAACCACTTTACAAAATAAAATCCATGATTATTCCCACACCATTATTACAGAGAATCAGACAAATTATGCTACTCTGCCTATTGGCTACTTAGCTTATTCAAGCCTGTCTCAAAATACAGCACTGCCCCTTAACTGGGCTAATAACTCACTAACTAGCAAACATATGAACACATGTCCATCTACATTATTTTGATCTCAAAACAAGCGCATCTAATAACAACCACTCATGCGGTAAAAACAGCGCAAAGTGAATTACATAGATCCATCTATTGCAATGGTCTATTTGAATATAGGCCTACTGCAGCTCTGATTTGGTTATGGCGGACCTGTCTGTGTAGAGTACAGGCCTGAGTCGTGCCTATCAATGCAATAGAATGGTACTCCGATGGGTTCTGCCTTCATAGTTTTGCATACTCAGTCTTGGATAGTTTGTTTTGGTATGTTGCATTGAAAGTGGCAAATATTGCATTTTTTTAATGTATATTTTATATAACCTTTTTAACTAGGCAAGTCAGTTAAGAACAAATTCTTATTCGACCACAATTCTCACAGTGAAGGGAACCATTGGTGGTATTAACTAATGGTGAAAACTCTAGAAAGTTGAGTGAAGTTCAATCTCGTGCTTCTCTGCACGGGCTGATATTTCTTCTGTGCGTCACTCCCGGAGGAGTGCGCGCATTCTAAACTGAATGCGCGCAGTTTAGAGGGAACATTGACTGTGACCCAGTAGGGGCTTCAGACGCACCCTCTAAACCACACCTCCAATATAATTTCCCAGTGTGCCTTGCCTTTTCGAGTGAATTGTAGAGTTACCACCTATGATTGTATTTGTTAGTGACTGAGAAATAATTGTTGAATTCGTTCATTTTCTGTCCTGTGGCCTTCGCTAAGTGAATATTCCTAGGCGAATATTATCATTATAATTAAACTTTTTATGACAACACATTACACATCTCATAAGGCCTTTATTTTTAGGGTAAAGTTTAACTCATGGTTTACAGGCCACATCAGGCCTGCAAGTAGGGTAATTGTGTTAACTTTCCCAAAATTAACAGATAGAAAACATAAAACTGTTTGGAGGATTTCCAGCAATCTTCCAACCGTGATTCCTGGAAAACCTGGAAAAAACAGAAGTTTGCAACGCTACCTTATGCTTACTTGCAAATGTAATTCCTTTTGGAATCCAGACAGTTGGAGAAACTCCAATAGTGATCACTAGATTAGTATTGTATGTGCAACAGTGCATGAGGATAGATGGGAAATCACAGATTGAAAACCCTATCAATTTATGTTGAGAGATGCTGATTTGTGTGTGTAGAGCACACTTCTGGGAAACCAGAATTCAGCCTCCAGGTTTTGTGCAATGTTGCAAATTCTCATACGGAACAACTCTCTGCAAAATGTCTGTCCTTCCCGGTCTGAAAACGGACGAACATAACACATAACACCACCAGGCATGTGGGGGGAGAGTTATTGAAATGTAACATCCAATCCAAATCTTGAACCAGGGGACCATTCAAACCGTTTTTGCAGTACAACATTCTCCAGACCACCAAGGCAGACGTGACAGCGACGGGATTTTGGAGGTATGGCAACGTGAGAATTGGAACAGTGTAAGAAGACTACCTAAGCCATTTAAACTGGAACAACCATTTGTGACCCGATTCAGGAAACTAGATGTATGTCGCAAGTCACGACTTCATAGGAGAGCCGTTTCAACGTTATTTTTACATTTATTTGATAAAAATGTTTTTTTTTGTCTGAAATGTCTTCTCGAACACGTTAACTTTCATGTGCCTCAATAACAAACTTGTAAACCATATGTAAATACAAATAAAATTGTTAAATTACGAGCCTTGTTGGTTAAGCCACAGAAGAAGTCAGCAACCTTCCCACTAGCCATGATTGGCTGAGATAATGAATGAGCTGGACATGCCGAGAGATGAGTTTGGATTGGTCTGCCATATAGAAGACTTCTGTCTATTTGAGCTCGTCAGTCTGTGTTGGTAATCCTGTTGAATGCTGCTTTAAAAAAAAAAAAAAATCAAGTGTTGCTCTCCACTTTCTAGAGGATCAAGTTTTGAAATCAGTGGAATTAGAGTATGATAGCTAAAGAAATGGAGAAAACACCTGACTCTAGGTTAAATCTTTAAACTAAAGGCAACTGTGGTATGGCATTCCTGACAGAGAGACACGTCCATCATGCATGAGGATGTATACAGGTAAGATAGTCTAGCGTTAGCTAGCTACATTTTCAGATATTACACGTTTCTAATTTTGACAAAGTGATTTCATTTCAAGCTAAAGTGTACTGTTAGCTAGCTATATAACATTAGCTGGCTGGCTCCCTAGCAGAGCTGTATTAATGCAGGTTAGTAATGACATGATTTGGCACTGTGTTCATTGTTGTTTAACTAGCTAATGTTAGCTGGCTGGCTCGTTAGTTAACGCTACGTGACGTGTGTGATCTTAAACGTTGTTTCCCTAGCGAGGTTCATTGTTTACCTAGCTACATTTCTGAAGCTAAAGTGTACTATTAGCTAGCTATCTAACGTTAGCTGGCTGGCTCCCTAGCTGACGTTATTATTCGTTTCCCAGAGATGTTTTATTTTCTAGTTAGAGCCTAATGTTAGTTAACTAACATTGAACCTAGTTGGTTAGCGCCCAGCTCTGTGGCATTGTTGGCACTGTTCATTGTTGATTAACTAGCTAACGTTAGCTGGCTGGCTCGTTAGCTAACGTTACGTGACGTGTGTACAACAACCATTGAATATGCGTAATGAAATTGAAAATGAAATTGTTGCCAGCAGAGCTGGTTAGGCTGTTTTCATGTTATCCAGAGGTAAACAAATCATCGGCAGGAGCGTCAAGTGTCCGCTCTGAGAGCGAAACGAGGGTGGGGCTAAAGCTTAAGAGGGTGTGAACAATGCTGAATGGGTGTAGACAAAGAAGAGCTCTTCACTAGATACCAAAACATTCAAAGGCAATTTTCTCAAAAGTGAGTTTACAAGTTTATCAACTTTCAAAGCAGAAATACTGTCCCATTGTTCCTCAAATGCAGTGTATGATATACAATTTTGTAGCCCTGAGTCTCTAGTTTTATCCACTGTAGAAAAACACAATTTTAAATGTTACATAAGACCAAATCCAGGTGGTGAGACACATTTCAGTATCGGGTGCAAAAAATTTAACTAAATGATTGGATCAGTTTAGAAATTTGATTTATTTATCATTGAGTAGCATAATCAATCACTCAAGTGGGTATAGAAATTCACCGCCCACTTTCAAAATGTTCACCTTTTGCTGCCTTACAGCCTGAAATTAAAACACACAAAATAAAGCTGGCTTTTTACTGTTTTGCTTTTAATACATTTTCAGATTTTATAAACATTTTTCACTTGGATATTGTGGGTTACTGTGTGTAAATAAAGCCAGAAAAAGTCTGATTTTAATGTGTTTTCAATTTAGGCTGTTAGGCAACAAAAGATGGACATTTTCAAAGGGGGTGGTGACGTTCTATACCCAATGTACATGCACAACATGTTTTTAGGATGTTCTTGGGATGATGTGTCATGGTCCCCTGGAGGTTTTGTTTAGTTCCCGGTTTGTCCCAGGGACGTCCCAAAGGACGTTTTAGGACATAAGATCAGCATACCCCAAATCCAGATGTTGTGAGTTTAAATCCCAGGTGGGGTAATATTGAAAAGTCAGTTAGTGGTCATGCCAGATGTAATCATATTGCCATTGATTTAAGAGTTATACACTATATTTTAGCTGAACAGCGTACCACTTACCTTAACCCCCATATATATTGAATTACTTTTTAATGGATTGGCACACCTGGGGCCATCAAGTGAAAAAAACCTCCGGGGAACATGACACAACGTCTTAAAAACGTCTTTGGGGACGTTTTTACACGATGTCCTTTAGGGGACCATTTCGCGACGTTCCTGGGACGTCCTAACAACAAATGTTTGTTTGCAGAGACATTCCCTTGACCATCACGCAACGTCCTAATGACTAGTAAAATGAAAGTTCTGAGAACGTCCTACAATGGTCCGGACATAGTCCTCAGTGACGTCCTGGTAACTTACAGGGAACTAGACAAATGTCCCTCAGAGAATGTTCCCTTGGGACAATCGTGCGACGTCACCTTGGTCATCATGAAACATTCCCTTGTGTTCATTGAATGTCCCTTGGATAACGTCCTATGAGAACCAAATAGAAATCTTTTCATAACGTTCCCTAATGGACATCAAAATACCTTATTATCACATTATACTCCGACCAAACAGGGACCTGTATTGAACGTCCTCTTATGGTCCTGAGGTTAACGTTATGTTTTAATGTTCCTAGAGTGGGATAACGTCTCGCTGAAACCTTTAAAGGGACATAATGGGAACGTCATCGAATGTCCTTAGGACATCCCATTTGCTGGGAACCCAGTTTTAGACTGACCTGAAACTTACCAGAGAGAGGGAGGCAACGCAAGAGTCATATCTTTGCCCTAAATCTGTCCACGTTAAGCAGAGCCTTAATTATTAAGCTGGTGAGATTTTTTTGTATGGGGGTAATGAATGTCGAATTTAGTCAAGATGAACACAAATTACTATATGTGAGGCTTATTTGATCTAATATTAATGTTGTAATACCTAGGTTGTGTACTAATAATATACGTGTGAGGCATGTGACATACTAGCAACTTTAAGAAAAAACACTATCCCTGTTGAAATTCAAGACGGGCTATGCATATTCATCACGTCGATGAATTTAAAATGCCTTCGCCATATAATTCCTTATCGAATATTCAACTCCCCCTCATCTTTATATCAGAGTTGTGCCTGTTGTTCACATGCGTATCTATCCTCTGATTGTGGGAGGGGGGTGTTGACATGAGTCTGGTTTCGCCTCCACTCTGTAAGGCAATGCGGTCTTACAGAAAGGCCTTTTGAATATTTTTGTGATCATTCGAATTTTGCAAATCCCATGACTGCAATGTGTGTCTTCAAATTGAGGAGTGTTAGTGACACGATGTTTGCTAAGTAAGAATGGAAGTGAAATAGTACCCCCCCTCTTCACCCCCCAGTGGATGCAGATGCAAAGTGTTCCTCAAATGTGTGACAGTTAACAGGCATGCCATTAAAGAAAGAGTGATTTTAGTTATTACAGTATTGGTTCAAGTTATTACACTATTGATTTTTTTTTACCACTTTATAATGTAACAATCAGTGCATAATGTAATATAATTATTTCATTATTACATTATGCACAAAAACTTTATTGCGTTGTGTTTAGCATATTTATAACTTTATTACATTATATATATGCAAAAGTTATTACATTATTAGCAGTTATTACATATATGGCAGTTATTACATTATCAGTTGCGACAGGGTTTACAGTGTGTAGAGGGTGAGGTAGAGGGATATAAAAGGGAGGGCAGGGGAGGTATCGAGACAGGGGTTAGAGGAAAAGGGAGATTGAAAGGGAAAGAGAGCGAGGGAAGGAGAGAATAGCAGGGAGAGCGGGAATACCAGGAATTACCAAACTGTCAGCACCAGCCATCCAGCAAGAGAAAGAGTAGAGAGTGAGGAGAGAGCCAGAGCGACACAGAAGGAACAGCTCATCCTTCCACTGCACACACACACACACTAACACATGAATGTGCACCACAAACAAATAAATACACAAACTCACTCATTTAAATAACTTACCACACGTACACACACTGTGAGTCAAACGCTCCGCTGCTCCCCACTTTCCTTTTCTCTCTTCTGCAGCTGGCTGCTCTGAGTGAACTGAGACCAGGTCGCTACTATTTTTAGCCCCACGATGGAGGGGATGGATAAACGAATGGGTGGAGAAGAGGGGGAGGAATAGGAGAGAGGGAGAGGTGGAGGGGGACCCGTTTTAGAAGTTCTGCTATAGAGACCTTGCTGCTTTGCATGGAAGACTGTCCGAGTAGTCTTACAAACTCGACGTAAGCTGACATACCTTGGCTACTGAACACTGGACAGTGTTGAGATAGATCTCAGCCAACCTCGGAATGCTGCCAGACAAACTAACAGTCCCTCAAAGCGCTTTCCTCTGGATTTATCCCTCTGATTCGACCATTGCTTAGGTTTCTTTTGATTTTTTTCCTGTGTTGTGTCAAGGAACTAAAGGAGCTTATGTGGATTGCCCCGCGATGGAATGTAGCCTGGCTACAAAAGCTCACAAAGTTGATCTTTTCCTTTCCCGGGATTGGGATTCGGATCGGTGGACGCACAGTGTTCCCCCTCCGGTGGTAGACCTGGGACTCCCGCTGCTCTGATACTGTCAGGCCACAGGAGAAGGTGCCTCTGAGGATTTAAAAACAGACATTCATACACGGAATTCGGGATGCGGCGTTTCGACAAGCTCAAAAAGTCGTTCCCTTTCCTGGCACACTTCCATGTGTACGGAGTAAGTCTACTTGTTTCCTCTCGTTGGCAAGTTGTTTTGATATTGGTGATATGGTAATGAAATGAATGGGTATAATCGTGGCTGGTCTGGTAATAGAATTGTGAGTGTATCCAAGGCATTTCTACCAAGGTGGAGGAAGTTTGGTGAAGATAAGGTTCCTCAAATGAAAGATGTTTGGGTCGCCTATGCTTGTATGGGTCTATCCTATGTCAAAGTGTACGCACCTGACACAAACACACACGTTCAGTGGCATGTCTCAACTTTGATATATACAGTGGTAGGCTGAACCTGTCCACATCCAATGTGTTTTTGATATGTAAGATCAATTAACATTACTAAGCCTGGTTTCAGTGGCAAACATGTTTTAGTTAGAAGCCAGACAATTCTTGGTTTCCTCCTGGAATTACTAGAGCTGTGTTTGAAAACCCATACTAACATACTGTATACTACAAACTTAATTAGTATATACTATATACTATTAGTTCATTTTAGTATATTGTAAACAAACGGTATCCTTTCAGTTGTGCGTACTATGGCTTTGCCTGTCTACAGGAAGTTGATGCTGTTGCTATGCAACCTCTTGCTAGCATGAAGCATAACAAATTACTAACTAGACTTTGGGTGTGTTTGTCAATTCAATATGGAGTGTCATAGTGCGCTCTGGGCGTTCGTAAATTCAGGGCGTTGTCAGATTGTCCGTTCAAAAATTCGGAGCGTTTTGCTCTCGGAGCGTTCAGAGCGCACACTGGACGCTCTGGCCGAGGAGTAGGAGGGTTGATCCGAGCGTTCTGACCGGCAGTCAAGCACCCAAGCTAACTGGCTAACTTGCTAGCTACTTTAAGACACAAATGAGAGAACACCTCACTCTGACTATTTTACTCACCCTAACAGAGCTGGTTAAACTGTTCATGTTATCCAGAGGGTTGGTGACTAACTGTGCTGTTGGCAATAATTTAATTTTAAAAAATTGCAGACGTTTACTGACACCGGCCACATTCAATGGGTGTTGAGCGTTCGTAAATTCATCAGTTATTCTGCGCTCTGCCTCTGGCAGTCAGACGAGAGGGCTCTGAAATCTGAGTAGATAGCCAGAGCGAATTTACGAGCGGACACGAACGACTATACCACTTAGCTAAACTATGAATGACGTGAATAATCTAGTCAATAAACGTTGGGTAGTTAGTTAGCATGAAGTAAATATACTGGCAAGTTCAATGTACTAGTAGCCAACTAACAACGTTACTGTAAGTAGGTGGCTAACATACCCGGTACATACAGCTGCTGTAATGATATGCTATGAGGTCCGTAAGGATAGCGTAGCTAACAAATTGTCAGCCAACGTGTAACTTACTTTATTACTTGATTCCATTGCTCAACATTTTCTTAACATTTGTCATTAGTTAAAGCAAAGAATTTGTATCCGCTCTCGTCGGACATATTTTCCCCCTAAAAGCACGGAAATAGTGTCCACTGCGTGTATACTTCGTATTTTGACGTATTTAGTACTACATCCGGGAACTTTTGGCATACTAACTATATCCATACTATGAGCAATAAGCATACTATATACTTAATTTACGTCACAAATAGTACGGTTAGTGTGGTTAGTACACGATGTTTGCAGGGCTGGACAATACGGCCTTAAAATCATTTTTACTTATGGGCAATTTCCCAATATACACTGAGTATACAAAATATTAAGGACGCCTGCTCTTTCCATGACAACTATTGATCAGGTGAATCCAGGTAAAAGCTATGATCCCTTATGGATGGCACTTGTGAAATCCACTTCAATCAGTGTAGTTGAAGGGGAGGTGACCGCTTAAAGAAGGATTTTTAAACCTTGTGACAATTAGGACATGGATTGTTTATGTGCCATTCAAAGGTTGAATGGACAACAAAAAAAATATTTAAGTGTCTTTGTTACTGGGTATGGTAGTAGGTGCCAGGTGCACCGGTTTGTGTCAAGAATTGCAATGCTGCTGGGTTTTTCCACACTCAACAGTTTCCCTTGTGTATCAAGAATGGTCCACCACCCAAAGGACATACCGCCAACTTGACACAACTGTGGGAAGTATTGGAGTCAACATGGGCCAGCATCCCCGCTTTTGACACCTTGTAGAGTCCATGCCCCGATGAATTGAGGCTGTTCTGAGGGCAAAAGGGAGTGGTGCAAATCAATATTAGGAAGGTGTTCCTAATGTTTGGTATACTCAGTGTATATCTCGATTAAATACAAAAATAAAAAATGATTTCTCTAAATAGGCTTTGTTGTATTTTTGCAATCACTGATCTGGGTTTTGAATTTTGTAGCAGGCATTATAGAAAATGAACACAGGTCTTATAAACTAAACTCAAGCCCAAGTGCTAGTGAGTAGCCAGCTAATCTTTTTATATTTAAAGTCCAGCCATCTATTTGCTAGCTAACAAGGTAGAACAGTTTAATTGTTATGATCAATGTTCCCTCAAATTTTTTACGCCAATGAGTCAAATTTCAGGTCTGCTGAGTGCAAACTTGAACGTTGTGAAAGTTCTATGCAACTTCCAGCACACGTTTACTGTGAACACTGAGTTGTACCCGCTTTAAGTTACAATTTCAGACAGTGGTAACGCAGGCTACTGTGGCTCTTCGATCATAATGTAGACTTACCAGAGTGGCCTACCATCAAAAACAATGGAGAAAATGCGTCCCATAACATTTTAACATGGAAATAGCTGTTCTATTGTTCAGCCTACAGTAACAGCCAATGTGTGGTGTTCAATGTTGGCCTACATTCCATGAGACTTTTGAGAGAAAAAAAACATGCAGGGCTTGACATTCTTATTTATCCACCTGTCCTTCAGGCAATGAGGTGACTGAAAATGTTGTGGTGTTTGATGCAAGAAACCACTTTACAAAATAAAATGCATTATTTCCATACCATTATTACAGAGAATTACAGACAAATTATGCTGCCTATTGGCTACTTAGCTTATTCAAGCCTGTCTCAAAATACTTTTCAAGGATGTCTGGAAATGTACACGTTTTGTGCTCTCTTAGGAAGCAATCACTCCCCCTTTGCTGACTACAAATGATCTATAACTGGGCTAGTAACTCACTAACTAGCAAAGCATATGAACAAATTTGCACACGTGGCTCATGCTGTAAACACAGTCCAGTTCAAAGTAAATGACACAGATCCATATATAGCAATGGATATTTGCATATAGGCCTACTGCAGGTCTGATTGGTTATACCACACCGGTCTGTGTAGAGTACAGGCTGAGTTGTGCATGCAATAGAATCTTACTCCGATGTATTCTGCCTACAAAAAAAATGTTTTGCATAGATCATTTTGTTTCGGTATGTTGCATTGAAAGTGGCTAATATTGCATTGATTCGATCCCAGTTCCCACAGTAAAGGGAAACATTGATAGTGTTAACTAACTAGAAATTTGAGTGAAGTTCAATCTGATATTTCTTCTGCGTGGCAGTACCGGGGAGCTATGCACCCGCGGGAACATTGGTTATGAACACACCCTTCTGTCCGTCTTTGAACAGCATGCTGGTCCACTTTGTGAAGATGTTGAAATCAAATGGCCTACCTTATTTCACAGAATGAGAACGAGTTGTGAATTCCTTATATAACATGTTTTTTATGCTCATTGCACTTTTTATTAAACACAGACTACAGCTAGTATAAGTCTGGCTAAAATGCTAGCAGTACATGGTACCGGAATGTTGCTCACAACAGAAACGGAGCATTCATTTTCCAGAATCAATCAACCCATTTTAGTAGGGTCTGCTCTTCACACAATTTGAGGAGTTAAAACACAACCTTTCTAAGAATGCCCTTTTTAACTTACATTTTTACATTTTAGTCATTTAGCAGACGCTCTTATCCAGAGCGACTTACAGTAGAGTGCATACATTTTTTTTTATTACATTTATTTTTTTTTTTTTTACATACTGAGACAAGGATATCCCTACCGGCCAAACCCTCCCTAACCCGGACGACGCTATGCCAATTGTGCGTCGCCCCACGGACCTCCCGGTTGCGGCCGGCTGCGACAGAACCTGGGCGCGAACCCAGCCCAGCCTGGGCGCGAACCCAGAGACTCTGGTGGCGCAGCTAGCACTGCGATGCAGTGCCCTAGACCACTGCGCCACCCGGGAACTTCTCCTCTGTTACAGTAAAATAATGTCTCTCTGTGTTTCGGTGTCCATATGACGGATTCTGTTGGACCAAACCTCAAATGCAAATAACGAGTTGAAGCTGCTTCTTGTCAGAGAGGAAGAAGTGATCTTAAATCTTTGTTGCTCTGAGTGGCAGGGGGAGGGGTTTGGTATCTGTGTGCAAGTGGAAAGATACACAGAAAAGGAGGAGTGAAGGAGACGACCAAAAAGTCAACATGAGAACAAGCGGACATATAAGCTCATAAAAACTAAAAATAAGAAAAAAACTTGATTCTTGCGATACAGGCGATTGGAATATTGCGCAAAATTAATTTGATATACTGCCCCGGGCCAAAATGTAAATTAGCTTGGATTGCATAAATCCCTGACCCAAAGATGGTCACACACCTGGATTTGTTTATTGCCAATGAAAACTGAAGTAACTTCTGCAGCTGGGTATTTTCGATGCAACAGAGACGCTCTGGGACGGACAACATTGCTTCACTTTGCCAAATGTCAAAGCCCTGCCACATGACGGTCATTGTTTCACATTGCGAGGCCAATGCTAAATGCCTTCTCCCAGTTATGAACTGCAATGATGAGGCCCATTTGCCCATTTAAAAAAACTTGCTTAATCTTTTTCTCTGGCTTGACCAAACCTCACCACAACAGCTGTGCTTGCTCTTCTTGAGCTTAGGACGACATACTAACACAGTCTACCCACTAAATGTATTCTACTAAACACGCTAATGAATACACTATATATAGAAAGGTATGTGGACACAATTCAAATTAGTTGATTCGGCTATTTCAGCCACACCCGTTGCTTCACCATCTGACGGACGAATCTGGGTTTGGCTACCTGCCCGAATACATAGTGCCAACTGTAACGTTTGGTGGAGGAGGAATAATGGTCTGGGGCTGTTTTTCATGGTTTTGTCTAGGCCCCTTAGTTCCAGTGAAGGGAAATCTTAACGCTACAGCATACAATGACATTCAAGACGATTATGTGCTTCCAACTTTGTGGCAACAGTTTGGGGAAGGCCCTTTCCTGTTTCAGAATGACAACGTCCCCATGCACAAAGTGAGGTCCATACAGAAATGGTTTGTCAAAATCGGTGTGGAAGAACATGACTGGCCTGCACAGAGCCCTGAACTCAACCCCACCCCGCGAGCCAGGCCTAATCTCCCAACATCAGTTCCCGACCTCACTAATGCTCTTGTGGCTGAATGGAAGCAAGTCCCCGCAGCATTGTTCCAACATCTAGTAGAAAGCCTTCCCAGAAGAGTGAAGGCTGTTATAGCACCAATGCCCATGATGTTGGAATGCAATGTTTTGAAGAGCGGGTGTCCACATACTTTTGGGTATGTAGTGTACAAGTCTAGACATCCTAAAACAGTCTCCATGTCTCGATTCATTCTTGAGACGCTCTGACTTTAAGGCTAACGTTACAAGTGGTCGAAGTAGGCATCCACAGATCCAGTTGAGGAAAGCACTGCTTGTTTTTGCCTGGCTCTGTCTCTTTTTGTTGCCTGACTCATTTTGACTCAGGAACACTGAGACAAATACCTCTGGGCTGACTTGTGGAGACTACAGGGAGGGGTTTTGCGCAGCATGTCTTGAGGGCAGTCCAGGACCTTTTGTATTTCTTCATTCCGACTAGGGGAATGAGTTCTGGCCAGAAGCATTTTTCACCAGGGACTTCTTGTAGCTCTTCCAACCCCATTCCATTACTCCAAACCCTCCCTCCTTTCTCCCTCCACTTGGAGGTGAAAGTTAGTGAGCTCAATCCTCAAGGAAGAGACAGCATTCTGAAAACTTGTGGTGGATTTGTCATTATACTGCACTTCCTATCCAATTGTTTCAGACCAGAAGGTGCAGATGACAGAAAGGTGACAGAGACCTGACCAGTTCTTTTCAGACCAGACACTGCAGGTCAAGGGAAGGAGACGAGCAGAGAAAGCCACTTTAGACCATTGAGATGCAGCCTTTTCTGTTGGCCAGCATTCCCCACCGCCCCGTGACAAGTGACACCTAGCAGCGGAACACCGCATCCAGCTTCCGCCCCTCGTGCCTCCTAAGCGCCAAATCCGTGTACACAACGTCAATATTTCTCTTTCTACCGCCAACTGCCTTGCTCCAAAAAGGTCAGTGGAAACTTACTACCAGGGCACAAGACTGATACAATTTAGTGGCATTTTGCGACCCTTTGACTTGACTGTGCGACTTGCGATTGGTTCGAGCTGCACATTCTACATAGTCACCTCACTCTAAGCGTCCTATTTTTAGGAGGCTAATAACATGATTTGGTCAAATAGTAAAGTGCATTATCCTCATGATTCCTGTAATGAAAGTGTCTGTCCTGAGTCAGATGCTGTGCCTGTTTCGCTGGGGCCTGCTGCTGTGATGAGCGACCTGCTCTCACTGCCTCTCCCATTGCGCTCCGGGAGAAAAAGAAAAGTGTCCTGATTTGTAGAACATTTCAAAATCCAATAGTGGGAAAATACAACTATCTTGTGTAATATTTGTCACCATTGAAGAGAGGAGGTTCTCAGCGTGCTGTAGGTATACCTTTTGAGTTCTATAGCACCTATTTTACATCCAATCAATATGATATGGCTTTGAGATACGGAGCATGCAAAATTCACGTTGGCCATTGCGAGTGTATGGGCCTCATTGGGTATTATGCTACGACTGCAAAGTTTCTTTTTAGGACATTACATTTACTGTTAGATTAATACATAGCTTATACCAGTGGGTATTACATTTAGCATGCAATCTAGCTAGTGTGTTTTGAGTTTCCGCTTACTCGGGTGGTGAATTAGCCCCAAATAAATTAGCCTATGATAAAGATCTAGGCAAATTAATCTTGATTGAACAAAAGTCTGTAGTCCTATTTTTAACAGTAAAATATAACAAAAGCCTAATTGCCAACCCAAAATTCATGACAATCACTGGATTAGGTTGCACATCAAAATATCTCGAGTCATGCATTCTTGCTTTAACTTGTTAGATGCAACGTATTTATAGAATACCACCTCTGTAGTGTATGACACTTTTTAAAGCACTGTGAATGACATTATAAAATGATTAGGCCTACTAGTTCTTTCTATTCCCTGACGCCGTGAAAAAGACTCCTGCTTGTTCTCGTGTTGGACTGGACAGATGCTGAGGTTGTTTAAACGTTTCAAGGCCGACATTTAACCTCTGTTGGTATCGGCTCTGACAAGCCTGGCTGCCAGGCAGGGGATGTCGACTCACGTCTTAGGCACTGCCACGAGTGGTGACACTTCTGGTTGCAACAGCTAAGCAGGGAAGTTTCAGCATCGCGACCAAAATGAAGATCTACAGAAGGTAATGCATGAATAAAGTACCTTGTAGAGCAATTCTCATCCGTTTCTTTTTCCGTTTCCCACAGTACAGCTTAGCAGAGTGGCTTTTCTTCAAACACCTGATTTTCAGCGAATGAAGGTATCAAATCAGCTCCGCACTGAGCTGGAACAAAAGCTTGCAGCTCAGCTGTTTTGCACTATTGCTGCAATGCTAGTTCAGTAGACGACTGACCTTAACCTACTGCATGAGGTCATTTTTTTTAATGAGTGGAATTAAGCCAAAAAGCTATTTGGGGCTGTGGTCATTTGTTTCACGAATTCGCTACATTTAAAGTTGAGTGTTTCCCCTTAAATGAGACGGATAACCTTTAGCCTGAGCATGGTTGAGTCAGTTGAGCCCACTACTTTCTACTTGGGGGTTGTCGAAGTGGATAAAGCCCAGTTGCCAGACCACTAAGAGGTGTGAAATTCCAAAGTGCTGCTTGGAATATTGAGACAGGAATATTACTGCATGTGACCTAGTTGTATGTGCTTGTAGTGGATTCGTATCAGGATGCAAACATCTGCTGTAACCATTTTGAAACACATTTTAATCAAAATAGAAGTCAGCTCTTCTCATGTCACTCATTTGAGTGATATGCTATGTGTATATGTCTTGCTAGTTAGTGAAAGGTTTTTGGACTTGGTCATAAAGACCTGTGTGTGTACATGGGTGCATAAGTGTGGGTGCGCTATCAGGTGTGTGTCTGCAAAAATGATGAGTTGAGATTGTACTTTATTGTCTGCTTGACTGACTAATCGTAGACTCATTTTAACTATGAAACTAAAAGAAGCGACACTCCAGTCTCCAACCCAAACCCATTAACAGTTGAACTGGGAAAGAGGAAGCCATGACCCCCTTTGCTCCTTAACCTATGACCCTGCCTTGGTCAATACCGGAATCCCATCAGTCACAAAAGGCTGATTGAGTCCTCTGACCTAAATGACATACAACTTAAAAACCTGGGTCACATCATATCATTTTGCAATGTCTAACTTTTTTGGGGTTCGTTTTGAAGATCTTAACTGCAAAGCTAGGGAAGTTGGTTTCATGTATGCTCGTGAGCATTGTTGTGAAGTTGCAATTTTATAGATCCGTTTCAGTACAACAGTTTTTGGGAAACCAATCAGATGCTAACAATGCGTGTGACATCACGGAGTTGTCAACTTGTCATTGAGGAAACTTCCAGCCTTTTCACATAGCATTAGAAGTTTAAACAGCATAGCACAGGAGCTACTGTAGCATGATGTCGGTTTTTCTGCAGTAGACTACACACACACACACCACACTTATGAGGCACTCACTGAGGCACTCACTGAGGGACTTACTGAGGGACTTAAAGACTTCCTGACACTCAGGTGACCCCTTGTCTTCTTATGGGGTCATGTCTAGATGGGATACAGCTTTTGTCAAAAGCTGATAAAAAAATATATATATTTATTTATTTATTTATTTATTTTCTCAATTTTAGCTAAGCCTAACCCTTTTCCTAACCTTAACCTCATTCTCCTAACCTTAACGCAGCAGGTTAGGAGAATGAGGTTATCTTAAACCTGCTACGAAAAGTAAATTTTGACCAAAGTTGTATCCCTTCTAGACAAAACCCTCTTGCGAAAGAGGAGCCCCGTATCTGAGGTACTAGTCATTGCTGCTCTTCCGCCAATAGAAAAATGCAGCAGCCAATCATATAAAACATTTCCCTCTCTCTTTTTCCCCCTCACTATCGTTTCCGAGCCTCTGTCTGTCTGTCTGTCTGTCTGTCTGTCTGTCTGTCTGTCTGTCTGTCTGTCTGTCTGTCTGTCTGTCTCCTTTTTTTTTCTCTCCCGCTTGATCTCTATCAGGACTAGATCGGTGGATAATTGAAAGCACCTGATATCCGACAAACGCTCCGAGTCAAATAGAGAGGAGAGCATCCGGACATGTTTGATAGAAGTCAAAACAACTCTTGGTATCCTGATGACATTTGTTTGTCAGTTTCAGTTGACCGCTTTCGCCACATAAACAACTCAGCACAGTAGTCGATGTGTAGGCTATCAACCAAGAGCATACAGCTCTATATGCAGCTCTATATATTCTACGCAAGGTATGTTTGAGAATGAGGAAAAGGGCATCATTTGTTTGGATTGATTGGTTATCTGCATAGATTGTCTGTTTGGATAGATTGACTGGGACTTTTGAGGGATGTCATGTAGGCAGGCCTACAGTACATCGTGGTACGATCTGATGAGCGGTGCACAGTAGGGTACATGAAGCCTGCTGTGTATCATCTGGACTCCAGATGCACGTTTTTTTTTCCTGTGTCTATGTGTACTGATGTGTCTGTCTACCAATCCATGACAGTGTTAGTGTATTCTTGGGGGGGGGACTGGTGTGGTAAATTTCTGTGTCTGACTGTGAAGAGGTTGTGTAGTCTTCTGGTTTTTCAGTTCGTTTTGAGTGTGTGTTTTTTTTGTACAGGTAATGTGTGCATGCGTGCGAGGAGAACACATAATGGCTCAATGTTTAAACCCAGTTTCTCCTCCATTTTTCTGCGTGTTATCCAGAAGCTGGGCAGTAATATGCAGTCGGAGGAGGGCACAGAATGGCTCCTGGAGCTGCTGATGGAGGTGCAGCTGCAGCAGTACTTCCTGCGTATCCGCGACGACCTCAACGTGACGCGACTCTCCCACTTCGACTACGTCAAGAACGAGGACCTGGAGAAGATCGGCATGGGGCGGCCCGGTGAGTTTTATAGTGGGGGTGGAGTGTGTGTGTGTGCAGCCACCTTTCAAATCAAATCAAACGTTATTTGTCACATGCGCCGAATACAACAAGTGTAGACCTTAACATGAAATGCTTACTTACAAGCCTTTAACCAACATTGCAGTTCAAGAAGAGTTAAGAAAAGATTGACCAAATAAACTAAAGTAAAGAATAAAAAATTATAAAAAGTGACACAATAACATAACAATAACGAGGCTATATACAGGGGGTAATGGTACCGAGTCTGTGCGGGGGTACAGGTTAGTTGAGGTAATTTCTACATGTATGTAGGGGTGAAGTGACTGTGCATAGATAATGAACAGCGAATAGCAGCAGTGTACAAAACAGCAGATATTTTCTTTCCAACACGAATGCCCTTAATATCTTTTCATAATTCACATTTAACCGGTAATTAAACCCTTCAAATGTAATTTCCCCTAAGCCGTTCTAACACGGGCGTGCGTCCTTAAGCACATTAGTGGGAGAGTGAAAACAGTCGTCTTCCTTTTCCATTCGTCACTCTCTAAGCCACCCTCTCAATGCCTCTCTACTCACTCGGATTTCCACTGTCCTCATTTTTCTCTCTTTTTCTCTGGTTTTCATTCCTTTCATTTACATTGTCTGTAGGTGAGCTCAGAGTTGCAACCTGTGAGTTGATTCTTTAAAAAAAAGTTGTAAGTCACTCATATACACTGAGTATACAAAATATCAGCTACTACCGCGATGTCATTCGCTGCAACACATAACAAAGAGCTGCAGTTAGTTTCAGAATGGGTGGCGAGGAATAAGTTAGAGCTAAATATTTCAAAAACTGAAAGCATTGTATTTGGGACAAATCATTCACTTAACCTCAAGTAAACTGTTCACTGTGGACATACCAATAATGTGGAAATTGAGCAATCCTGGATTGTAAACTGTCATGGTCAAAACATGTTGATACAACAGTATGTAACGCTCGTCTTCCTCCTCGTCTGAAGAGGAGCAAGGATCGGACCAAAACGCAGCGTGGGTTGAATACATAATAATTTTAAAAATAATAACGAAGACGAAAAAAACACTTGAACAAACTACAAAATAATAAACGACGTTAACAGACCTGAACTTGAGAACACATAAAACATGAACGCACGAAACGAACAGGTAGGAACAAACGAACGAACGAAACGAAACAGTACCGTGTGGTGAAACAAACACAGACACAGCAACAATCACCCACAAACAAACAGTGAGAACAGCCTACCTAAATATGATTCCCAATCAGAGGAAACGTAAAACACCTGCCCCTGATTGAGAACCATAACAGGCTAGAAACAACCCTAAACCAAACATAGAAACACATAACATAGAATGCCCACCCAGCTCACGTCCTGACCAACTAAACAATACTGAACAAAGGAAATAAGGTCAGGAACGTGACACAGTAACCTATTGATGTCACTTGTTAAATTGATGTCAGGTTAAAGAAGGAATTTTAAGCCTTGAGACAATTGACACATGGATGTATTTATTTTTTATTCTTTTACCTTTTATTTAACTAGGCAAGTCAGTTAAGAACAAATTCTTATTTTCAATGATGGCCTAGGAACAGTGGGTTAACTGCCTTGTTCAAGGGCAAAATGACTGATTTTTACCTTGTCAGCTCTGGGAATCGATCTTGCAACCTTTCAGTTACTAGTCCAACGCTCTAACCACTAGGCTACCTGCCACCCCATTGGAATGTAGCCAACAATACACTCTATACTAAACTATGTGTTCCATTCAGGGTGAATGGGTAAGACAAAATATTTAAGTGCCTTTGAACGGAGTATGGTAGTAGGTGCCAGGGGCACTGGTTTGTGTCAAGAACTGCAAAGCTGCTGGGTTTTTCACACTCAACAGTTTCCCATGTTTATCAAGATCGGTCCACCACTCTAAGGACATCCGACCAACTTCACTGTGGGAAGCATTGGAGTCAAGGGTGTTTAGTATAGAGTGTATGTTGGCTACATTCCAATATCCACACTAGGATACCACTTAGAAAACATACCCAATCAATCAAATGTATTTAATAATATTACCAAATAATACTTTGATCACTGCACTACACACATTGTAACCAATCACAGCACTTTCACTGCATAAAATGGTTCAATCGAGCCACACGTCAACAAAACTTTTCCCCATAACTTGAAGAAAATCATCTCAAATTGCTATGCAAAATGTCAGAAGTGCTGCATCTAAACCGAGCAGTTTTGCCCGGTTCTATCACAAAAACGCTGTGGAATCCTGGAGGGACTGAACAGTACAGAACAGTGCAGTCCCAGGGGATGCTTTTCTTACGTATCAAGTACAGCAATGGTGCGCAACTCTTCTCCGAGAGGGCTACCCCTTCTGGAAGCTTTTGCGACAACCCTAATCTTGCCTGATTCTACTAATTAGCTGCTCACCAGGACCTTGATTGAATTGAATGAGTTACAGCACAACAGGGTTGGAGCAAAAGCGTGCATTGTCAGTAGCTTTCCAGGAAGAGGGTTTGCCGACCATGAAGTATAAATGCAACATGCAACAATTTAAATTATTTTACTAAGATACAATTCATATAAGGAAATCAGTCAATAAAAATGTATTAATTAGGCCCTAATTTATGGATTTCACATGAATGGGCAGGGGCACAGTCATAGTTCCACCCACTTGGGAGCCAGGTCCAGCCAATCCGTTTTCCCCCACAAAAGGGTTTTATTACAGACAGAAATACTCCTCAGTTTCATCAGCTGTCCGAGTGGCTGGTCTCAGATCATCCCGCAGGTGAAGAAGCTGGATGTGGAGGTCCTGGGCTGGTGTGGTAAAACATGGTCTGCGGTTGTGAGGCTGGTTGGACTTACTGCCAAATTCTCTAAAACGATTTTGGAGGCGGCTTATGGTAGAGAAATTAACTTTACATTCTCTGGCAACAGCTCTGGTGGACATTCCTGCAGTCAGCATGCCAATTGCACGCTCCCTCAAAACTTGAGACATCTGTGGCATTGTGTTGTGACAAAACTGCACATTTTCGAGTTGCCTTTTATTGTCCCTAGCACAAGATGCACCTGGGTAATGATCATGCTGTTTAATCAGCTTCTTGATATGCCAAACCTATCAGGTGGATAGATTATCTTGGCAAAGGAGAAATGCTCACTAACAGGGATGTAAACAAATTTGTAAACACAATATGAGAGAAATTAGCTTTTTATTTGTCTGGAAAATTTCTGGGATCTTTTATTTCAGCTCATGAAACATGGTGACCAACACTTGACCAGTTGCGTTTATATTTTTGTTCAGCATAGAATAGGATATTCACATATGAACAGGTCCGGAGAGTTTAGCATTAGTATAACACTGATTGTTATGTAAGCGACTCAATGTTTGGTTTACAACACTCTGCTTCCCATACATTAATTAATGATGATGAATTGAATATGACTATCACTATCACATGCCATAGTGATATCACTGTAGTTTGGAAGAAGTAGTTTCTGATTTTTGGTCTACATAGTCAGTGACATTATCCTTCTCGCTCTCCCCCTCTCTCTGTCGTGGGTGTCGCTACAGGGCAGAGACGGCTGTGGGAGGCGGTCAAGAGGAGGAAAGCCATGTGCAAGCGGAAGTCCTGGATGAGCAAGGTACAGTACACAAACGCATACATGCAGATACCCTACATATGAATATAATACATACAGTACACTCACTCTACAGTACAAACTATCTGTCTCGCACATGCACAATGACCCTAACATTTTAACATGTGATCGTGTGTATATGTTCGTCTGCTCATACGGTGTCTTGATCCATCCTGTCGCACATTGTCAATCTCTGTTCCTTGTGGACATTAGTACGTGTTACCTTTGGTCTGAATTCACTGTTTCCATAGCTTGGTTTTACATACGGAGTTCAATTGAGCTGAGCAGTTGTGTATACAATGGAGTTGTATGGGGAGGTTAGATGTCAGATTCATTTGTGTGAGCGTGCACATGTACAGGTAACTGCCAAAATAAAGGAAACACCAACAAAGTGTCTTTAAAGTGTCACGCTGATCCTCAACATGGGGGGCCCCTTAGTCACCTCCTGTACTCCCTGTTCACCCACGACTGCGTGGCCAAGCACGACGCCAACACCACCATTTAAGTTTTCTGACGACACGACAATGGTAGGCCTGATCACCGACAACGATTAGACAGCCTATAGGGAGGAGGTCGGAGACCTGGCAGTGTGTTGCCAGGACAACAACCTCTCCCTAAATGTGAGCTTTACAAAGGAGCTGATTGTGTACTACATGAAAAGGAGGGCCAAATGTGCCCGCATTCACACCGACAGGGCTGTAGTGGAGCGGGTCGGGAGTTTCAAGTTCCTCGGTGTCCACATCACCAACAAACTATCATGGTCCAAACACACCAAGACACTAGTGATGAGGGCATGACAACACCATTTCCCCCTCAGGAGACTAAAAAGATTTGGCATGGGATCCTCAAAGTTTTACAGCTGCACCATCTAGAGCATCCTGACCGGTTGCATCACCACCTGGTATGGTAACTGCTCGACATCCGACCGTAAGGTGTGACAGAGGGTAGTGCGTACGGCCCAGTACATCACCGGGGCCAAGCTTCCTGCCATCCAGGACCTATATACCAGGCGGTGTCAGAGGATACCATATCCGAGGCACTTAAATCTTTTGAAGGGCACACATACACAATCCATGTCTCAAATGTCTCAAGGCTTAAAAATCCTTCTTTAACCTGTCTCCTCCCCTTCATCTACACTGATTGAAGTGGATTTAACACGTGACATCAATAAGGGATCATAGCTTCAACATGGATTCACCTGGTCAGTCTATGTCTTGGAAAGAGCACGTGTTCTTAATGTGTTGTACACTCAGTGTACACCGAACGCATAGAGACGGACAGACTCTAGTATACTCACACACTTACAGTGCACACATACACATGCATGCACACACACAGCTTGGCTGACTCTATCGCTGTCAATTGAGTTTGCATATGACCCCTGAGTCGGCTTGTATAACTCTGAACTGTACCCCAAACTGTCTGCTGAATAACAACACACACACACACACACACACACACACACACACACACACACACACACACACACACACACACACACACACACACACACACACACACACACACACACACACACACACACACACACACACACACACACACACACTTACTCACTGCCATGTCACCCTCTGAGGTCTAGTAGTACGGAGCTGCAGGCCTCTGGGATGCAGACTGCAGTGTTGGCCGCTCCAGCCAGAATGCAGCCAGGCCGAGGAGATGATAGCTTTCTAAAATTACACGTGTTTGTTTCCGCTTCTGGCACCAACCACCCGTCCAAATAATCTGCCTCCTCAGCCACTGACTGAGGAAAGCTGACCACGACTCCATTTTGTTGATTCCAGCCTACAAACAAAAACTCAAACAACAAGCTCCCGCGCTCAGGTCTGTTCAACGCTGGTCCGACCAATCTGAATCCACGCTTCAAGACTGCTTCGATCACGCAGATTGGAATATGTTCCGCATCGCGTCCAACAACAATATTGACGAATATGCTGATTCGGTGAGCGAGTTCATTAGGAAGTGCATTGACGATGTCGTACCCACAGCAACGATAAAAACATTCCCAAACCAGAAACCGTGGATTGACGGCAGCATTCGCGTGAAACTGAAAGCGCGAACCACTGCTTTTAACCAGGGCAAGGTGACCGGAAGCATGACCGAATACAAACAGTGTAGCTATTCTCTCCGCAAGGCAATCAAACAGGCCAAGTCTCAGTACAGAGACAAAATCGAGTCGAAATTCAACAGCTCAGACACAAGAGGTATGTGGCAGGGTCTACAGTCAATCACGGATTACAAAAAGGAAATCCGCCCCGTCGAGGACCAGGATGTCTTGCTCCCAGACAGGCTAAACAACTTTTTTGCCCGCTTTGAGGACAATACAGTGCCACTGACACGGCCCCCTACCAAAACCTGCGGGCTCTCCTTCACTGCAGCCGAGGTGAGTAAAACATTTAAACGTGTTAACCCTCGCAAGGCTGCAGGCCCAGACGGCATTCCCAGCCGCGTCCTCAGAGCATGCGCAGACCAGCTGGCTGGTGTGTTTACGGACATATTCAATCAATCCTTATCCCAGTCTGCTGTTCCCACATGCTTCAAGAGGGCCACCATTGTTCCTGTTCCCAAGAAAGCTAAGGTAACTGAGCTAAACGACTACCGCCCCGTAGCACTCACTTCCGTCATCATGAAGTGCTTTGAGAGACTAGTCAAGGACCATATCACCTCCACCCTACCGGACACCCTAGACCCACTCCAATTTGCTTACCGACCCAATAGGTCCACAGACGACGCAATCGCAACCACACTGCACACTGCCCTAACCCATCTGGACAAGAGGAATACCCATGTGAGAATGCTGTTCATCGATTACAGCTCAGCATTTAACACCATAGTACCCTCCAAACTCGTCATCAAGCTCGAGACCCTGGGTCTCGACCCCGCCCTGTGCAACTGGGTCCTGGACTTCCTGACGGGCCGCACCCAGGTGGTGAGGGTAGGTAACAACATCTCCACCCCGCTGATCCTCAACACTGGGGCCCCACAAGGGTGCGTTCTGAGCCCTCTCCTGTACTCCCTGTTCACCCACGACTGCGTGGCCATGCACGCCTCCAACTCAATCATCAAGTTTGCGGATGACACTACAGTGGTAGGCTTGATCACCAACAACGACGAGACGGCCTACAGGGAGGAGGTGAGGGCCCTCGGAGTGTGGTGTCAGGAAAATAACCTCATACTCAACGTCAACAAAACAAAGGAGATGATTGTGGACTTCAGGAAACAGCAGAGGGAGCACCCCCCTATCCACATCGACGGGTCAGTAGTGGAGAAGGTGGAAAGTTTTAAGTTCCTCGGTGTACACATCACGGACAAACTGAACTGGTCCACCCACACAGACAGCGTTGTGAAGAAGGCGCAGCAGCGCCTCTTCAACCTCAGGAGGCTGAAGAAATTCGGCTTGTCACCAAAAGCACTCACAAACTTCTACAGATGCACAATCGAGAGCATCCTGTCGGGCTGTATCACCGCCTGGTACGGCAACTGCTCCGCCCACAACCGTAAGGCTCTCCAGAGGGTAGTGAGGTCTGCAGAACGCATCACCAGGGGCAAACTACCTGCCCTCCAGGACACCTACACCACCCGATGTCACAGGAAGGCCATAAAGATCATCAAGGACAACAACCACCCAAGCCACTGCCTGTTCACCCCGCTATCATCCAGAAGGCGAGGTCAGTACAGGTGCATCAAAGCAGGGACCGAGAGACTGAAAAACAGCTTCTATCTCAAGGCCATCAGACTGTTAAACAGCCACCACTAACATTTAGCGGCCGCTGCCAACATACTGACTCAACTCCAGCCACTTTAAAAATGGGAATTGATGGAAATTATGTAAAAATGTACCACTAGCCACTTTAAGCAATGCCACTTAATACAATGTTTACATACCCTACATTACCCATCTCATATGTATATATACTGTACTCTATATCATCTACTGCATCTTGCCATCTTTATGCAATACATGTACCACTAGTCACTTTAAACTATGCCACTTTATGTTTACATACCCTACAGTACTCATCTCATATGTATATACCGTACTCTATACCATCTACTGCATCTGCCATGCCGTTCTGTACCACCACTCATCCATATATCTTTATGTACATATTCTTTATCCCTTTACACTTGTGTGTGTGTGTAAGGTAGTAGTGTGGAATTGTTAGGTTAGATTACTGTTGGTTATTACTGCATTGTCGGAACTAGAAGCACAAGCATTTCGCTACACTCGCATTAACATCTGCTAACCATGTGTATGTGACTAATAAAATTTGATTTGATTTGACTGTGTTTGTGTGTGTGTGTGGGAGCTCTGAGTGTTCGTTTGTATGTATGGCTAGCTGTGTGTGCGTGGTTACAGTTTAGGGTTGCGTGCTGGTCTTCCATCTTCACTATTTAAAAAAAACTGTCACGTCCCCTATTTAGAACACCAGACTCACCACCGAGACAAACACGCACACACTGAAGAAGACTCATTGATACACACACCACAGACATGTGGAGCTGTAAAAATCCCCTCAGCCAGTAGTGTCCAACTCCAGCTTTAGATACTGAGGATTCGTTCCTACTCACTGACACTGGGCCTCCCTGCTACCTAAGACTTCAGCCCCTGCCTCCACTCTAACCAAGCCCAAGGCTTGGAACGAGCCCACTAATAGGGTGCTCTAACGAATGCTCTTCCGATCGGCTGTCTAATTCATGCCGTGTTCAATCAAATGAATTTATAAAGCCCTTCTTACATCAGCTGATGTCACAAAGTGCTGTACAGAAACCCAGCCTAAAACCCCAAACAGCAAGCAATGCAGGTGTAGAAGTACGGTGGCTAGGAAAAACTCCCTAGAAAGACCAGAACCTAGGAAGAAACCTAGAGAGGAACCAGTCTTAAAAATGTTGCCTGTTGCCTGCTCTTAAGCCAAGTTTCAAGTTTCCTTCTTCCTCTCATAAAGATAATGGAACATCGTGGAGTTATTGGGGAATATAGAATTTTGTGTGTGCATGTGTGTCTGTTAATTCTGTGTTAACTAATGTGTGTCTGAGTTTTGAGTTCATCCATGTGTCTTGTGTGTGTGTGTGTGTGTGTGTGTGTGTGTGTGTGTGTGTGTGTGTGTGTGTGTGTGTGTGTGTGTGTAGTAATTGTCTGTTTGTTCATGTTTGTGGCAGTATTGTTTGAGTGTGTGTGTGGACGTGTTTAACTATTCCTCACAAGAATAGTAAACAAACAAAAATGTGACTAACTGGGAACATTTTATTAGTCTCCGTGAGGTCAAATGCTATTTCTAGGGGGGTTTTAGGGTTAACGTTTGAATTAGTGTTAGGGTTAGAATTACATTAAGGGTTAGGAGCTAGGGTTAGTGTTAGGGTTAGTGTTAGGAGTTGAGGTTAGGTTTTCAGGTTAAGGTTAGGGTTAGGGTAAGAGTACGGGTTAAGGTTAGGTTTAGTGTTAGGGAATATAGGATTTTGAATGGGACTGAATTGTGTGTCCCCACAAGGTTAGTTGTACAAGTGTGTGTGTGTGTGTGTGTGTGTGTGTGTGTGTGTGTGTGTGTGTGTGTGTGTGTGTGTGTGTGTGTGTGTGTGTGTGTGTGTGTGTGTGTGTGTGTGTGTGTGTGTGTGTGTGTGTGTGTGTGTGTGTGTGTGTGTGTGTGTGTGCATATGCATACACTCCTGCCCACACCACCCCCCATATCAAGATAACAGACTAGGGATCACTCTGCACCCTCCCTGCTGTGGCACCCCTGGCCAAGTGAGCCGACCGCGGGGCGCTGGACATAATTGAGTCCTGGCTCGCCTCAAGACACACCTGCTACAGCACACACACACTGGTTGACAGGGGGGGAGGGAGGAAGGGGAGGGAGTGAAGAGAGAAAAGAGTGACACTTCACACAACTGGGGCTGGGGAGAGGGCTAGGGAGAGGGAGAAACGAGATAGAGGGAGATGGGTGGGGGGATCGAGATACAGAAATGGGGGAGACGGAAAGAGAGAAGGCAATATCAGGCCCACGTCCCCCTCTACACAGCACAAGCCCGTGTCTCCCCTTTACAAAGTGCCTCAGTAGATAGCTCAATGACCGTTAGAGTTGAAAGACATGCTATCTCAACTCAACTAGGTGTTGCGGTCCTACCGCCTCCACACAGACAACCAATGTTACTCTCCTTCTTTGAATACTGTACAACTAAATCAAATCAAATCAAATTTTATTGATCACATACACATGGTTAGCAGATGTTAATGCGAGTGTAGCGAAATGTTTGTGCTTCTAGTTCCGACCATGCAGTAATATCTAACAAGTAATCTACCAATTTCACAACAACTACCTTATACACACAAGTGTAAAGGAATGAATAAGAATATGTACATATAAATATATGGATGAGCGATGGCCGAACGGCATAGGCAAGATGCAGTAGATGGTATAGAGTACAGTATATACATATGAGATGAGTAATGTAGGGTATTGTCACGCTCGCTATCCTCAAACTCCCTGTCATAAATCGACCAAGGCGCAACGTGCATGTAGTTCCACATCTTTTAATAAAGTGAAACCGAAACAATTAAAACACAAACAGGTAAACAGCAAAGAACATGACGCAACCGAGGTGCACACAAACACACGGAAAATAATTACCCACAAAACACAGGTGGGAAAAGGCTACCTAAGTATGGTTCTCAATCAGAGACAACGATAGACAGCTGCCTCTGATTGAGAACCACACCCGGCCAAACACATAGAAATAGAAAATCATAGAACATAGACTGCCCACCCAAATCACACCCTGACCAAACCAAAATAGAGACATAAAACGCTCTCTACGGTCAGTTCGTGACAGGTATTGAAACATTATATAAAGTGGCATTGTTTAAAGTCACTAGTGATACATTTATTACATCCAATTTTTTCATTATTAAAGTGGCTAGAGATGAGTCAGTATGTTGGCAGCAGCCACTCACTGTTAGTGGTGGCTGTTTAACAGTCTGATGGTCTTGAGATAGAAGCTGTTTTTCAGTCTCTCGGTCCCCGCTTTGATGCACCTTTACTGACCTCGCCTTCTGGATGATAGCGGGGTGAACAGGCAGTGGCTCGGGTGGTTGTTGTCCTTGATGATCTTTTTGGCCTTCCTGTGACATCGGGTGCTGTAGGTGTCCTGGAGGGCAGGTAGTTTGCCCCCGGTGATGCGTTGTGCAGACCTCACAACTAGAGGTCCACCGATTATGATTTTTCAACGCCAATACCGATTAATCGGCCGATTTATTTTATTTGTAATAATGACAATTACAACAGTACTGAATGAACACTTATTTTTACTTAATATAATACATCAATAAAATCAATTTAGCCTCAAATAAATAATGAAACATGTTCAATTTGGTTTAAATATTGCAAAAACAAAGTGTTGGAGAAGAAAGTAAAAGTGCAATATGTGCCATGTAAGAAAGCTAACGTTTAAGTTCCTTGCTCAGAACATGAGAACATATGAAAGCTGGTGGTTCCTTTTAACATGAGTCTTCAATATTCCCAGGTAAGAAGTTTTAGGTTGTAGTTATTATAGGAATTATAGGACTATTTCTCTCTATACAATTTGTATTTCATATACCTTTGACTATTGGATGGCACTTTAGTATTGCCAGTGTAACAGTATGGCTTCCGTCCCTCTCCTCGCTCCTACCTGGGCTCGAACCAGGAACACATCGACAACAGCCACCCTCGAAGCAGCGTTACCCATGCAGGGCAAGGGGAACAACTACTCCAAGTCTCAGAGCGAGTGACGTTTGAAACGCTATTAGCGCGCACCCCGCTAACTAGCTAGCCATTTCACATCAGTTACACCAGCCTAATCTCGGGAGTTGATAGGCTTGAAGTCATAAACAGCGCAAGGCTTGAAGCAATTTGAAGAGCTGCTGGCAAAACGCACAAAATTGCTGTTTGAATGAATGCTTACGAGCCTGCTGGTGCCTACCATCGCTCAGTCAGACTGCTCTATCAAATCATAGATTTAGTTATAACATAATAACACACAGAAATACGAGCCTTAGGTCATTAATATGGTCGAATCCGGAAACTATAATCTCGAAAACAAAACGTTTATTCTTTCAGTGAAATACGGAACCGTTCCGTATTTTATCTAATGGGTGGCATCCATAAGTCTAAATATTCCTGTTACATTGCACAACCTTCAATGTTATGTCATAATTACGTACAATTCTGGCAAATTAGTTCGCAACAAGCCAGGCGGCTTGCGTGACTCTGCGTGCAATGAACGCAAGAGAAGTGACAGAATTTCACCTGGTTAATATTACCTGCTAACCTGGATTTCTTTTAGCTAAATATGCAGGTTTAAAAATATATACTTCTATGTATTGATTTTAAGAAAGGCATTGATGTTTATGGTTAGGTACAGTCGTGCAACAATTGTGCTTTTTTCGCAAATGCGTTTTTGTTAAATCATCCCCCGTTTGGCGAAGTTGGTTGTCTTTGTTAGGAAGAAATAGTTTTCACACAGTTTGCAATGAGCTAGGCGGCCCAAACTGCGGCATATACCCTGACTCTGTTGCAAGAGAAGTGACACCATTTTTCCTAGTTAAAAGCAATTAATGTTAGCAGGCAATATTAACTAAATATGCAGGTTTAAAAATATATTCTTGTGTATTGATTTTAAGAAAGGCATTGATGTTTATGGTTAGGTTCACGTTGGAACAACGACAGTCCTTTTTCGCGAATGCGCACCGCATCGATTATATGCAACGCAGGACACGCTAGATAAACTAGTAATATCATCAACCATGTGTAGTTAACTAGTGATTATGATTGATTGATTGTTTTTTATAAGATAAGTTTAATGCTAGCTAGCAACATACCGTGGCTTCTTACTGCATTTGCGTAACAGGCAGGCTCCTCGTGGAGTGCAATGTGATCAGGTGGTTAGAGCGTTGGACTAGTTAACGTAAGGTAGCAAGATTGAATCCTCGAGCTGACAAGGTAAAAATCTGTAGTTCTGCCCCTGAAAAAGGCAGTTAACCCACCGTTCCTAGGCCGTCATTGAAATGAAGAATGTGTTCTTAACTGACTTGCCTAGTTAAATAAAGGTGTAAAAAAAAAAATGCCCAAATCGGTGTCCAAAAATACCAATTTCCGATTGTTATGAAAACTTGAAATCGGCCCTGATTAACCCACTCTGTTAGGATGAATGGTGCCACAGGACCATACATTCAGCTTCCTCAGGTCTCTAAACAGGTTAGGACTTTGTTGTTGTCCACAAACAGTTTGTAGCCCTTCCCCAGCAGTGGAAAGTCCAATATTTCCATAATGGAATCATAACTAAGTCCATTACCGGTGGCTGAGATGAATTTCCCATCGTAAACAAGAACATTCCAAGTGTAGGCACACAGAATCAGCCAAAACAAACAGTTTGTAACCCCATATTGTTGGCTTGTTACGCATATATTGTTTGAGGCCTCCTCATCTATGGACAGGTTCTGGGCGGGCTGAAAATGGGTCTTGCAGGCCTCAACAATGCTGGAGTAGAGAGGTTTGATTTTTCAGAGCCTATCAAAGCTTGCTGTGCCTCTCTTCTTCTCATTGTCGCTGTCAGCTTATGAGTCACTGATATGAAGTGCCCATGAAATAGTCAGAAACCTGTTAGAAGACATGACAGTGGTGGGGAAAGGCAGTTGGTAGTCTTCAGCTTCTCCAGTAGTCCTTCAGGTTTTTCAACTTCACAAGCCCCATGTAAATGACCAGTGAGATGTGACAGTATAGGTATTGGATGGAAATGGGCTTCCATGCCTCTTTCTTGCCTACGTGGTTCTTAGCCCCATACTTGTTGGTGTTAGACACCAGCGAACCAAGAACATCTGCGAACCAAGAACATCTGGAGAAAAACATCTGGAAAAGATGAAGGAAGGGGGCTGTACTTTCCAGTCATGTCCAGCTGAGGTCCTGGCTGCCTTTTAGGTCAAAATGTTGGTGGAAGTGGCTCCACATCATCCTCTAGCACAGTGTGCCAACAGTCCTCTCCCTTGGTGATAGTCGCTGCTGTTGCACTGGCCCTCCTCCACTTCTGGGTTGGCCTCTTCACACCTCTAGATGGCTGGGCGGGGTGGGTGTGGAGCCAGAGACAGCAGCAGGGATCAGACTGGAGGAACCAGTTCCTACGTTTGAATGAGTGGGGGATGGAGGACTTGAATGTGGTCTCTTTGGAGTTGGCTCCCAGAGGTCATCTGAGTCAGTCTCTACCACTATTGAAGATTTGTTTTAATTCAGTTAGAACGCAAGTTTACTATTACTTATTTTATTTTACCTGTATTTTATCAGGGGGTGAGTCCTGCATCAATACTTTTACGGATGAGCCCTGCATCAATACATCAAATACACAGCACATACCTATAAACATATACAGTACCAGTCAAAAGTTTGGACACCTACTCATTCAAGAGATTTTCTTTATTTTTACTATTTTCTACATTGTAGAATAATATCAAAGACATCAAAACTATGAAATAACACATATGGAATCATGTAGTAACCAATAAAGTGTTCAATGATATTCTTCATAGTAGCCACCCTTTGCCTTGATGACAGCTTTGCACACTTGATGACAGCTTTGGCATTCTCTCAACCAGCTTTATGAGGTAGTCACCTGGAATGCATTTCAATTAACAGCTGCACACAGTGAAAATCACTGCTGCATCTTTATGGGACCAAACAATTAAAAACTGTTTTAATTTAAACGTTTTCAAAGTTTAAAACATAGCTATCGAATCATAAATGGAGGTAGCTGAAGTCTGAATCCCGTGAGGGTGAAAGACAGTCAATAGACAGACTTGCATTACGGCCTAGCATTACATTTAGCTGGCTATCTAACGTTACCTTGAACAACAATAACAGAAACACTTAACCGCTAAAAACATATGGACTCCGGTAGAAATCTACGCAGTGGTGAGAAAAGCATGGCGTCGAATTTATCAAGGAAAGAAAGGGCCAACAGCATGGCTAATCTCAAGATGGAGATAAGGAGTCTATGTACAAAAATGGAAAAAAATATGGACAAAATGAAGCTGAGTATTGAAAAAGGAATGAATAGTAAATTTGAAAGCTTACGTGCATCTTTGGAGAAAGCCATTCAGGATAATCATACAACTTTGCTGACTCAACTGGAGAATAATAACTAGCAGCTACAAGGCCACATAGCTCTTGAAGTTGGACGTCTGGAGTCCCGTGTAGAATTCCTAGAATCTGGGAGAATAGGCGCTGCCAAAATAACAAAGTTAGACCCAGACGTGTCTATCATAGTGGCAGGACTGCCAGCTGATGGAAACGAGGACCTAATCTCCAAAGTGAACCAGTTGATATCGGTAGGGCTAGGCTGCGAAACAGAGGTGATTGCAGTTGAGAGGATGAGGGAGAGAGGTAAAGGTCCCGGGGTTGTGAAGGTGGAGTGTCGGTCTGTGGAGGAGAAAATGGCTCTGTTAAGGAAAAAACGAAAGCTGCGAGACCATCCTGATTATAACAAAGTCTTCCTTCGATCAGCCAATTCCCACACCGATTGCCCTATAGAACTGAACGTCAAGACGCTGCTGAGAGAAATACCAGGAGGAAAGGACTATTTTGTCATAGGAAGCGGACGGGTCATGAAACGAGATCAACCAGAAGGACAACTCGGACAAGGACATGGGGTGGACAGACATACTACATACTGAGGGGCTTTCCATCCCCTACGAGATTTGATTTCAATAGCACATTGGAATGTTAACGGATGGACTACATTGAACAATAAATTACGAATAATAATACTAAAATCCTTAAACCCAGACATTATCTCAATAAATTAAACGCATTTGCGTCGGCAAGAAACTATTGATATTGAAGGGTATGTATGGTATGGACACAACAGAAACACTCATGTGAAAGACCGCAGGGTCTCTGGGGGAGTGGGAATATGTGTAAAGTCTGATAGGATGAAAGCATATACAATTTCAATTATCGATAAAGCCATAGAAGGAATTATTGGTTTGCGCTTTGAACACAGGGAGTCAGATTTTTGTTTTGTTGTGTTTTCATGCTATTTGCCACCTGAACAGTCCACATGGGGTAGAGATGCATCCTCCTTCTATAGTCATTTGTTAAGTCAAGTATACCAGATGCAGATGCTATTTACATATGTGGGGATCTTAACAGTCGAATTGGGAGGTTAGATGACTATATTGATGATATTCCATCACGTGTTGCTTTGGATGACTTTGTTAATCATCATGGGGAAACCCTATTAGAATTCCTTTGTGACTCTAAAATGTGTATCATTAATGGAAGGAAAAGCCCCTCATGCGATAACTTTACATCCATGTCTGGCAAAGGAAAAGCTGTGGTGGACTATATAGTTTCCCTCCACGACTGTCTAGAAACTTGTTTGGAATTCAAGGTGTTATCTCCGACACGGATGGTTGAAAAATACGGATGTTTTGACTTAATTGGACTTCCTGATTATTCTCTTTTATTTATGAGCTTTTCTGTTGGCCACAAACTTCCTCAACCAAGTATTGCTGTGATACATACCCCGCATAGGCCTAAATGAAACTCTGGAAAGGTGCCAATAAACAACATTTGATTTAGATGAAACATTTTGTGATATTATATATTCTGAAATGGCAAAAAATTTGAATAAAGAATACACCCCCAAGTCTAGGAAAGTTTATAAGCCGAACAAACCTTATTGGAATGATGAGTTAAGGGATCTATGGTCAGCAATGTGCAAGGCTGAGTACTTATTTTTACAGTGTTAAGATAGGAATACAAGAGAACAGTGTAGGAAGGAATTTAAGAGAAAACAGCACGTGTTTGATAAAAGACTGCGCCTATTTACACGGAGATATCAGGGAGGGCAGCTATTACACCTTGAGGAAATACAGACAAGAAATACTCAACAGTTTTGGAGCCAAATAAACAAGTTAGGACCAAAACGACATAAGAAAATTCCAATGGAAGTCAGGGAAGAGCAAGGGGGGCTGAGTTCTGATATTACACAGGTACTTAAGGAGTGGGAGAAGGGGTTTGCTAGTTTGTTCTCATGTAACGAAAATGTGGCATATTTTGAGGATGAATTTTACAAAGACATATGTTCCCTGAGGACCAAACTGGAAAATACAATGTTAGAACCCTCTTATATATGTAACCCATACTTAAATGAGGAGCTGTCTGTGGCAGAAGTTAAGGTGATTGACCCTGCAAAAAATGGGTAATCGTTTGATATTGATGAATTGCCTAATGAGGTTTTAAAATCCCCTAAATTAATTGACGTCCTATATAATTTGCTCCAAATATGTTTTGAGTACAGTATACTGCCATCCACTTGGTATAAGTCTATAGTGAAACCCATTCCCAAATCTTCAAAAAATGGCCCGAGAATGCCACTGAACTATAGTGGCATAAGTTTATTAAGTACATTTTATAAATTATATTAATCCATCCTCAACAATAGGCTAATTACAATTACATCAAAACATGCTGGTGGAAGAACAAAATCATTTTTGTAAATCCAGAGCCTGTAATTAGAAGCCTATTTTGCGTGTTTCATTGATTTCCAGAAAGCTTTTGAATTTGTAAATAGGGATCTTTTAGCCTATAGTTTGTTAAAGATGGGTTGATGAGAAATTTGATCAAGCAATCCAGTCTCTTTACAAAGTACCAGTTGCTTGTGTGCGTGTTAATGAATATGGTACAGATTGGTTTCCCACACCCTCTGGTGTAATACAAGGAGACGCCTTTTCACTGACTCTGTTTGCTTTGTTTATAAATGATTTGGCAAAATAAATTAAACAGTTAAATACTGGAGTAAGATATGATGATGAAATGCTAAGTTTTCTTTTATATGCTGATTATATTATTTTGATGGCAGAAACTGAACAAGTGTCACGCCCTGGCCTTAGTTATCTTTGTTTTCTGTATTATTTTAGTTAGGTCAGGGTGTGACAGGGGGGATGTTTGTGTGTATTTGTCTCGTCTTGGGTGGTTGTATTGTATAGGGGGTTTTGTAGAGTGTATGGGGTTGGGTTCAGTGTAGGTGTTTAGGAAAGTCTATGGTTGCCTGGTTTGGTTCTCAATCAGAGACAGCTGTTTATTGTTGTCTGTGATTGGGAGCCATATTTAAGGCAGCCATAGGCATTAGGCTGGTGTGGGTAATTGTCTATGTCTAAACGTTAGTAGCTTTTGTGTGCACTTTCGTTTTGTAGCTTCACGGTCGTTTTTTTGTTTAGTTTTGTAAAAGTGTTCGTTTCTGGTTTTCGTCTCTTCTAAATAAAAGAAGATGTATTTGTATCACGCTGCGCCTTGGTCCACTCTTTCACCGAAAGACGATCGTGACAACAAGACCTGCAGAACATGTTATTATGTGCAGTCAATTGGTGTAAAAGATGGAGACTCATGATTAACCAGACAAAAACTCAGATAATGCAGTTTAGAAAAGCAGCTACTAAGATAAGTGTTTTTCGGTTTTGTTTTGGTGAAGACATTCTTGAGTTTACTAGCATTTATAAATATTTGGGTCTTTTTATTGATGAACATATGACCTTTCTATACGCCAACATCTGCTCTAGCCGACTCAGGAAGTAGAGCTCTTGGGGGAGTTACAGGAAAAACAAAAACACTTAAAGATATTGGTTATGTTACGTACTCCAAACTGTGTCAGACATGCGTGTGTCCTGTTCTGGACTATTCAGCACGAGTGTGGGGTGCCAAGAGGTATTTTAAAAACAAACATGTTCATAACAGAGCAGTAAGTTACTTTTTAGGTGTCCACAAGTTTGCACCTATACTTGCAATAACAGAGGACATGGGCTGGGAATCCTGTGAGGTGAGATGGAAGGTGTGTATGGTGAGACTTTGGAATAGACTGTTGGATATCCCAACTGCCAGAATAGCTAGTGACGTTTTTCAATGGGATCTATCCATAGGGGGAGCCTGGGCAACAGTCTGACTGTGAACATCTGTATGAAAACCAAATTAAGGGAGACAGAGATATGATTAAAAAAACAACTGTTGATGCAATATGGGGGAAAAAAATGGGTGGAGGAGATTAGTCATAAACCCAAATTGAGAACCTTTTGTTTGATTAAGGGTGAATTAGTGTGTGAGAGATATATTATGTATAACCTACCTAAAAACAAGAGATCGTTATGTGCAGAGGTAAGATCAGGGATATTGCCTTTGCGTATTGAAACAGGTCAGTATTGTGGCGAAATGGAAGAGGAAAGACTATGTATTTATTGTGACCTCGAAGAAATAGAGAATGAAACTCATTTTATCCTCTATTTCCCTTTCTACCATGATATACGCTTGCTCTTATTCCAGAAAGCACACCAGATATACCTTGGCATTATGTGGCTGAGTGCTGAGGAGATATTGAAATGTTTTTTTGTCCATTGTGTATTTCTGTTGACGGAATATTTACATAAAGCATGGAATAAAAGAGAAAGGGATACCTATAAGAACTACAGGAAACGTATGATCTCTGTAATTGCAAACAAAGGTTTCTGTACCAAATATTAAGTTCTGCTTTTCTGATGTATCAAATACTTATGTCATGCAATAAAATGCTAATTAATTACTTAAAAATCATACAATGTGATTTTTTGGATTTTTGTTTTAGATTCCGTCTCTCACAGTTGAAGTGTACCTATGACAAAAATGACAGACCTCTACATGCTTTGTAAGTAGGAGAACCTGCAAAATCGGCAGTGTATCAAATACTTGTTCTCCCCGCTGTATATATATATCTCAAAGAAAAATATCTCAAATGAATATGCAACCATTAAATTAACTGCATTAGCATGAGAAGCAAAAATGTATTTTACTTGCTGATCTAAAAGTGGACCTTTTCCCTCAAAAACATTTATTCCGCACTGGAATCAAAACTGTGCTCAATCATTCGTCCTCATCCATTCGTTTTTTGTCGCTCTCACGATCAGTTTCTGCAATAATCTCATCCAAATTTTTATACTTTGACTTCGATTGAGCTTTTCCACTATTAGTAGCCATTTTTTACTTTTTAGTTTTGAGAAAAGTTTGTAGAAGAGAACGAACCGCTGCATATTGTAAACTACTGTGCGTCCTGTTTGCTTTCACATGAAAATGAAACTGTTGCGCACAGCTCTAGCATGATGGATGTTTGTCGTACAAAGAGCGTTAACATACTTCTGGAAAGCCCAGATCATTGGCTATCTAGCTAGCTATGTTTCAAAACAATAGGTGGTCATTGGACCAAGACACTGTCAATCAAGTGAACACCGCTCGACTCATTGGTGCGTAATAATGGCTGACCTTCATGGGCTAATTTGAAATGTTGTGTAGCCAATACGTAATGTAGAATGATTAAACCAGTTCGGTTGCCTTCTAGACTGTCTGAGGAATGCACAGTAACCGAACATGACCGGGTTAACTTTTTAGGAATAGGGGGCAGCATTTTCACTTTGGATGAATAGTGTGCCCAAATTGAACCGCCTCCTACTCTGTCCCAGATGCTAATATATGCATATTATTATTACTATTGGATAGAAAACACTCTGAAGTTTCTAAAACTGTTTGAATTATGTCTGTGAGTATAACATAACTCATATGGTAGGCAAACTTCCAAACAGGAAGTGTAAATTTTGGGGCTGGTTGATTTTCAACTCATCGTCTATTCACATCCCAGTAAGATATGGATCTGTTCACACTTCCTACGTCTTCCACTAGATGTCAACAGTCAGTAGAACGTTGAATGAAGCCTCTAGTGTGATGTGGGGCCGGATGGCAGCTATTTGAGTCAGTGGTCTGGCAGAATGCAAGTTCCTGGTCACGCGCATTACTCATGATATCGCCATGCGTTCCATTACTCTGTAGACAAAAAAGAAATCTCCGGTTGGAACGTTATTGGATATATATGATAACAATATCCTGAAGATTGATTCTCTACTTAATTTGACCTGTTTATTCGACCTGGAATATAACTTCTTGAAGTTTGTCCGAGTTCGCCTGGACCGGCGCCAGCGTTTGGACATGTGAACTAAACGTGCTAGCAAAAGTAGCTACTTGGACATAAATAATTGACATTATCGAACAAAACAACAATTTATTGTCGAACTAGGATTCCTGGAAGTGCATTCTGATGAATATAATCAAAGGTAAGGGAATATTTATGATGTAATGTCGTATTTCTGTTGACTCCAACATGGCGGAGAAATGTTATTGATATCTGAGCGCCGTCTCAGATTATTGGATGGTGTGCTTTTTCCGTAAAGTTTTTTGAAATCTGACACAGCGGTTGCATTAAGAACAAGTGTATCTTTAATTATATGTAAAACATGTATCTTTCATCAAAGTGTATGATGAGTATTTCTGTTATTAGATGTGGCTTTCTGCAATTTCTCCGGATATTTTGGAAGCATTCCTGAACATGGCACCAATGTAAACTAAGATTGTTGGATATAAATATGCACATTATCGAACAAAAAATACATGTATTGTGTAACATGATGTCCTATGAGTGTCATTTGATGAAGATCATCAAAGGTTAGTGATTAATTTTATCTCTATTTCTGTTTTTGTGACTCCTATCTTTGGCTGGGAAAATGGCTGTGTGTTTTTTGAACTTGGTGGTGATCTAACATAATCATATGTTGTGTTTTCGCTGTAAAGCATTTTTTAAATCGGACATGATGGGTAGATTAAGAAGATGTTTATCTTTCATTTGCTGTATTGGACTTGTTAATGTGTGAAAGTTACATATTTCTAAAAACTATTTTTGAATTTCCCGCACTGCCTTTTCAGCGGAATGTTGTGGGGGGGGGGGGGGGTTCCGCTAGCGGAACGTGTGTGTCCTAGAAAGGTTAAACAACGTTTTGCCAATTTTTAGATTTCATAAATTGTTTTGTTGAAAGAGTTGGAATTCACTCAAAACGCTGTATACAACATGGATCGGGTTAGGATATAAAAATGTATTTTATCAAACAAAACTATGCTACATTATATCTCTGGGACCCTCAGGATGACAAATCAGAGCAAGATTACTGGATATAAGTAGATTATTTACTGTCAGAGGTGAATGTATCAAACCAGTTGCCTTGATAAGTGTTTTGTGTTGCCCTATCTTCAAACAATAGCATGGTATTTTTTCGCTGTAATAGCGACTGTAAATTGGACACTGCAGGTAGATGAACAATCATTTTAAGCTTTCTGACGTTATAAGACATGTCTATCCTGGAAAGTTGGCTATTGTTTACAACACCATTCTAGTCACATATCGCATATTGAGCAGCAACTGTCCCGATTTTGGAACACTGATCCTGTAGATGATAACTCCTGGGCTACAGCACCCAAAGACTCATTTACAGAACTTAGTAAGAGTGGAGCACATATTTTTGTTCATGTTGTATTAACACTCTCTTTCCCTCTCTTCTCTTTCTCCAGGTGTTCAGTGGGAAGCGTCCGGATGGCGGGGACTTCCAGCAGGCGTCGCCCACCTCCTCCTTTCGCAAGCTGTCCCCCACGCCACCCCCAGCGGTTGAGGGGGGTCATCAGTCCCTGTCCCAGCCCCCCCAGCACCAGGCCCTCACCTGTCTGATCAGCGAGAAGGACCTTGCTCTCTTCGAGAAGCTGGGCGACGGCTCCTTCGGGGTGGTCAAGAGGGGCGAGTGGTTCACGCCCGCCGGGAAAGTGGTGAGAGGGACTGGGGGGTGGGAGTGTAGTGTGTGGGCACTGTACTGTTTGAGTGTGTATGTGTGTTGGAAAGGCTGGTAGTGGGAGAGGTATTGGTCTGCAACTTACCCCCTATAGGCCCCCGTTTAGAAAACGGGGTCCCATCTAGACACACCTAATAACACACGTGCTTCTGGAACACTTATGGAACGCTTGAGGTATACAGTAGTAGGGATCAGGATAGAAAGACAGAGGAAGAGAGGGAATAGGATATAAAAGTCCCTCATGATCACCCTGGGAAACAAAGTATCAGTGGGTTCAAAGTTCAAACCATGACAGCATGTGAGAAAATGACCAAAACACCCTCCCTTCAACATCCGTTCTGGTCAAACCCTTGACCACTAACCCCTATAGATTTGACCTTGAGAGAGGGAAGGAGCAAGGGAGTGATGAAGAGAGAACCTTGTCCAAACATTCTCCAGCAGTGACCCCAGCATGGCCAGATGGAAATAGTAAAGCCAGGTGCAGTGTCACAACAGAACAGCATCCAAGGGAATAGTTTACAAAACCTTTTAGAACAGGGGTATTCAATTCTTACCCTCTGAGGTCCGGAGCCTGCTTGTTTTCTGTTCTATCTGGTAATTAATTGCACCTACATGGTGACCCAGGTCTCAATCACTCCCTGATTTTGAGGGGAAGAATGAAAATAAGCAGTGGAACTGGCTTTGAGATCCAGATTTGAATTTGAGGGCCATAGAACATCTAGTCCCGTGGTTAACCACCAATCTAATGGGAATAAGGTCAGCTGATCTATGTTATGCTGTAGTAGGACCTCCATTCCCGTCTTTTTTATCCTACTGCATAATTTATAATCATTTACCTCATAATTTCAGCAAGTTGCCGCTGTCCTTAACAGCATTTAGGTTAGCATGTAGGGCAGGCCAACTTGTACAACAAACAATAAAGTAAAAAAATCATCTTGTTCAGGAAGTGCAACCTGGTGCTCTATTGTCTCCTTGTTTAAGACTGTTCTGCGGCCTCCAGACTGTTAGCAAGTGCAACTGGCTATCAATAGCTTTCCCTTTTGGATTTAGCATTTTGCTAACATGGTCCCCCATCTTTCTCTCCAGTTGACTGTAGCGGTCAAGTGTCTGAAGACAGACATGCTGAGCCAGCCGGAGGCGTTGGACGACTTCATCTGCGAGGTCAACGCCATGCACTCCCTGGACCACCAGAACCTCATCAGGCTGTACGGAGTGGTGCTCACACAACCCATGAAGATGGTATGGACGGACACACACAACAACACATGTTAAATGATTAATTTGAGTCCCCAAATCAGATTACATTTTGCAAAAGGATCATGGATACAAAATGCACCTTCTTCACCCATGACAGCTGACACGGAGCGGTATCTTTCCAGCTGCTTTGCTTTGCTTTGCTTTTTGTACATGCTTGTGTACATGCCTAAATAGCAGCACCACCAGCTTACACTCGAAACTTATACTGTTCATAAGCGCAGACAATGTCAAGTTTACAAACTGTGTGAACCCTTTAAAATAATATCTAGGGCAGAATCTCAAGGCCTGTTCCGCTCTGTTCGTTTCATCTCTGCGTCATTACCTCCCTGTACTTCCTCAGTATTATTTTGTATCGATGTGGAGTACATTGTGTTTGGAGTCGATCAATAATGTTAGTGTTGTCACCTCCTTACCCCTCCCCTGGCGCTCTCCTCAGCACCACTCCCTGTAAAGCCGGGTTTCCCAAACCTCTCTTAAAGTACCACCAGCTGTTCTACTTGTTTTGCGTATTGCCGGACTGGTAGCAGATTCAATTAGTCAACAAGCCCTTCATTAGTTGAATTTTGTGTGTTAGCTCAGGAATACATCAAATACCTGGAGGTACTCGAGAAGAGGTTTGGGAAACACTGCTCTAAACTCTTGGGAGCTCACAGACATGACAGTTTTGTTCCAGCCCAGCACTAACAACACACCCTCCTCCTCCAGGTGACCGAACTAGCCCCGCTTGGCTCCCTCGTGGAGCGCCTGCGCTGCGTTCGGCCGCAGGGCCCCATCCTCATCCACACGCTGTGCCAGTACGCCGTGCAGGTGGCGTGCGGCATGGCCTACCTGGAGCAGCGGCGCTTCATCCACCGCGACCTGGCCGCCCGCAACATCCTGCTGGCGTCGGCCCAGAGGGTAAAGATCGGCGACTTCGGTCTGATGCGGGCGCTGCCCGACAACCACGAGCACTACGTCATGCAGGAGCACCGCAAGGTGCCGTTCGCGTGGTGAGTGGGACGGGGAAAGGGGATGGTGGTTGGGTGAGGGGGAGAGTGCGGTGGGAAAGGGAGTGTGTGTGTTGCCACCGGGGGAGGAAAGGTCGGCGTGTATTCGTGTGTCGGTGTTATCAGGGCCACATTCAGTAGGAAAACGTTGTCTGACGTTGCAGATAGAATGCCACGAATAGAGCTGACATGATTCTGTTGTTTTACATGCATGGGACATGTTTGTTCTAAGTAAAGTATTTTTTTATCTGAACATTCTACAACATTGTGCCCTGGGGAATGAGCCCCTGATGTGGCTATGCATAGTGTGTGTGTTTTTTCCACTTTCTCCTCACCTTCTTAAGGTGTGTTTGCTGTGTGTGTTTGCTGTGTGTGTGTCCTCCCCCTCCAGGTGTGCCCCGGAGAGCCTGAAGACGCGGACATTCTCCCACGCCACAGACACCTGGATGTTCGGGGTGACGCTGTGGGAGATGTACACCCACGGACAGGAGCCCTGGCTGGGCCTCAATGGCAGCCAGGTACACGCATACACAGACACAAAGCAAACACACGCGCAGACACTCACTCAGTCTCACACACACACACACACACACACAAAATAGAAATACTCATATTTTAGGGTTTTATGTTAATGGTTCATTGTGGGTTCAATTGAAGTATTTTGTGAATGTGTATGTGTTTCAGATCTTACACAAGATAGACAAGGAGGGTGAGCGTCTACCCAAGCCAGAGGACGGTCCCCAGGACATCTACAACGTCATGCTGCAGTGCTGGGCCCAGAAACCTGATGACAGGCCCACCTTTGTCGCCCTCAGGGAGTTCCTGCTCGAGGTACACACTTCTCTGTGTGTGTGTGTGGGTACATCAGTGTTAGGCCAGTGTTAGTCGTCTGCGTGCATGTTTTCACGGGTGTGTTTTGCCCGAGTCTATTTTCAATGTGTACGTTTGAGATTGAATACACAACCTTCATGTGTTAAATGGAGCTATAGCCCCACCTAGTGAATCTTCTACTGTATGGGCATTACCAACTGAGGAATCCTAACTTGATGTTCGCGCTGAACTGATGTCAATAGAAGATTTTTTGGGGCAAAACTCAACACTGATTTCAATGTAGATTTTGGGCCCAAATTATTACATTTTGATGCCTTGTTGTTGCACTGATGGCGTGCAGTGTTAGTTAAACGTACTCAAACTTGGTGTTTGTGTGCGTATGTATGTGTGTGTCCATTCCATTCCAGACCATGCCAGCAGACATGTGCGCGCTGCAGGACTTTGAAGAGTCCGACAAGCTTCAGATTCAGGTCAATGACGTGATCACCGTCATCGAGGGCAGGTATGTGTGATCACACTAATGAACTGTAAAATCAATATTCTGTCATTGTGTTTTTCTATGCATGCTTGTGTATGTGCATGTGTCTGCAACTTCTTGCATGCCTTTGGGAGTGTGTCTGTGTCAGTGGGTGTATGCGTGTGTGAAAGAGAAAAAGAAGAGGGCGAGAGAATGAAATAAATAAAGTACAACCACGGAGACGGACAAACAGATAAAAAGCAAAAAGGGACGAGTACAAGTCAGATTGGACTCACTGTGTAAACAGTCAAGTTTAGAAAAGCCAGAATGAGAGGGAGCTCAACCACAAAAAAGATAAACGATATAGTAGGTTGTTTAGGAATGGGACACTCACTTTTTGCTCGTCCTGGTAGCGGAGTAGGCCGGGCAGCGTTGAGGTCCAACCCCAAGACATCTGGTGGGTCCATGGGGTTCCCTAGGTACAGACTAGAAAGAGAGGAGGAGAGAAAGGGAGAGAGAGAAAGTGGGAGATAGCGGAAGAGAGAGGATGAGAGAGAGAGCGGATGAGATCAAGAGAGGGGGTAGAAAGGAAAGAGAGAGAGGGGACATTTATTGACTTACCATACCAAGAGGTTCTCTACCCGGTGCTAGCCATAAATCAGGTGTACAGTGGCTCTCCCCAGGTTTCACATCTGCTTATCCAACCTGCCTGTGTGCATAATATTAATATTTTATTAGGATCACCATCAGCTGTTGCTGAATGAAGCAGCAACTGCTTTTCTTGGGGTCCACACAAAGCATAACACATTACATAATACAGAACATTAAAGGGGCAATCAGCAGTTGCTACATATATTTTTTTTCTTCAGACATTTTTAGTTCAACAGTCGTACCCCATCAGAACCCAAAATATAAGCTTGTTTTACTCCAATGTTTGTAAACAAAGTAAATGTAAACAAACACTATATAGCCTCCTAACATGGTTAAAACTATAATTGTGATATCATGGATGGTCAGTCCTTGCATCCATAGCTCCCTCTATTAATCCGAGAGTGGTTACGTTTCTCCAGCCCCATCCCTCAGCTTTTTACCAAAACGGGTGGGGTGAACCCGTTTTTATTTGCCTGCTTGTGGTGGAGGTGTGCGTGCCATGCGTCCCACCTGTGTGTGTCTGTCTGTACCTGGATGTTTTCTCACATTCACCTGTACGCCGACCTACCTCCCTCTCTTTGTCAGAGCGGAGAACTACTGGTGGCGGGGCCAGAACAAGCGCACGCTGAAGTTGGGCCAGTTCCCCAGGAACGTGGTGACCTCGGTTGCAGGCCTGTCGGCCCATGACATCAGCAGACCCCTCAAACACAGCTTCATCCACACAGGCCACGGAGACACAGACCCGCACCGCTGCTGGGGCTTCCCGGACCGCATCGACGAGTAAGACATATCCTCAGAACTTGTGCTTCCATCTACTTGTAGTGATATGTGCCTCTTTACAGTGCATACATTTTTTTGTAATTATTTGTTATACTTGCAGGACCCACAGCTTTTTTTTACCACTAGAGGACAGTAGACTAGACTGTTCATATTACTGTCTAGTCAGCTGAAATGACAGTAGCAGGCAGACCTGGGGCGCCTTCAGCAGGACGCAACGTTTTGAAACAGTCAGATACAAATATGCTATGTAGGACATGCCTCTGACATTTAGAATAAGGAATCACTTCGGCTCTATTCTTGGCATTTCTATCTGCATCGTTCGACAACTGAACCTAGCCCAGGGTTGGATAAGCAGATGTGAAACCTGGGCCGAGCCTCTGTACACCTGATTTATGGCTAGCCCCGGGTAGAGAACCTCTTGGTATGGTAAGTCAATAAATGTCCCCTCTCTCTCTGTATCTTTCTCTTTCCTTTCTACCCCTTCTCTTGCTCTCATCCGCTATCTCTCTCATCCTCCCTCTCTCTATCGCCCACTTTCTCTCTTCCCCTCCTCCTCTCTTGCTCTCTGGCTCTCGCTCTCATCCCCTCTCTTTCTAGTCTGTACCTAGGGAACCCCATGGACCCACCAGATGTCTTGGGGTTGGACCTCAATGCTGCCCGGCCTACTCAGCTACCAGGACGAGCAAAAAGTGAGTGGCCCATTCCTAAACAACCTACCAGGCTAAAGTATTGTCGGTGACTCAAGGAATTATCGTCACAATGGCATGTTTTTCTTCGTGGTTTATCTTTTTTAGGGTTGATATTTTTTGGTTGAGCTTTTCTGAACTTGACTGTTTACACAATGAGTCCAATCTGACTTCTACTCGTCCCTTTTTGCTTTTTATTTGTTTGTCCGTCTCCGTGGTTGTACTTTGTTTATTCCATTCTCTCGCCCTCTCTTTTTCTCTTTCACACACTTTTGTGATCTCCCTCTATCGCTCTCTCCTATACCCCTCTCCTTCTCTCTCTGGTGGTGGCATTTTCAGAGGAGGCACCTACTCGTCCCCCCCAGCCGTTGGTGCTTGTCAAGAGTAAGTGTAGTCTCTCGCTCCAGCTCACCCATTGCTCCTGCCCTCTCTGTTATCTCCTAGCTCCAGTCTTCAAAGGTACACCGTGTGCAATCTCTTCTCTCATCTCTCACTCTCTCTCTCTCCCTCTTCTCCCCATACCTCCCTTTTTCTCTTTCCTTCTCTTCCCAGTTACTCCATTTCTCTTCCTCCTCCCTAACCTTGTTGTTTCTCCACCTCTCTCACTAACAGGTGTGCAGTCTGGGTTTCTGTGCATTGAGTGGTTAACTCGCCTAACCGGAGAGTTGAGAAATTAAGCATGTGTGGACCAACTTGTTGTGTATTGCAGCCTGGCTTAAAAGACATGTTATGGTTGTTTATAACGTTTGTGTATGATTCCATCACCAAAAATATTCTAATCTTCTCTGTAAGATGTTGTTTGTTTCCGTTCATGTACAATGTATGAAATGGAAACAGTTTATTTATATCCGCACATTACAAATAGACACGCTGAGGATTATTACCTTTTCATTTCAGGGACAAGTACAGAGTCATTCATTATGTACATAAATAAATCTTGCATCAAAGGCAGGCTTAAGGTTGATCACTCAAGGTAGACTGTTGGGGCATTGTGGATGGACTACAGGGCTACATGAGTAATGAGCGGTTACGGCGTAGAAGTATTGTAAAGTTGCCAAAGTCATTAGATGCCAAAGTCATTAGTTGCCAAAGTCGTTAAGTTGCATTTGTCTGTTGGTTTTTCCAGAGCCGTGCTACGACTCGGTGACTGAGGACGAGGAGCTGACCGCCTCAGGCCTCAAGGGGCTGTCGCTACTGAAAGCGGGCTCCATCAAAGGCCTCAAGCTGAAACCCGCCACATGTGTCTCCGCCTCCAAACAGGGGGGCCGGACTATGGGCTCAGGCCACACCCCCAGTGATGTGTCACTCATCGACTTTGGGGAGGAGTTTCCCCCGGCCGCATCCTCCCCCTCCCCTGTGGTGGAGCTCCAGGTGCCCTCGTTGGCCAAGCTGGCCCTGGACGCAGAGTTTATTCTGGATCGTACTCCTACCCAGAGCCCGTGGCGCTCGCTGCCCCGCCCCTTACACCCCACGCCAGTGGTGGACTGGGACACCCGGCCCTTACCTCCACCTCCTGCGTACGATGACGTGGCGCAGGACGAGGAGGACATGGAGGTGAGCTCCATCAACAGCCTGGATCAGCAGCAGGGGGGGATGGGTGAGAGCCACAGCCCCACAGAGACCTTGCCGGCTGGTGAGAAGAAGGCCATGGCCGGTGCAGCCGACAAACCCCTGGAGGACAACCTCTTCCTGCCCTCTAAGCAGGGCCTGGCCTCCACATCCTTCTCTCAGTCAGCTGAGATCTTTCAGGAGCTCCAACAGGAGTGCATGAGGAGGCTCAATGTGCCCACGGGAGGAGGTCCCCAGCCCCCCTCGCTGTCCCCAAGCTCAGGCCTCCAGTCCAAGGACGTCCACCACCAGATCATCTTGTTCTTCTCTGAGGACAAGCCCCAGATCCCTCCACGCGTACCCATCCCACCTCGCCCTGTCAAACGGGGGGACTACACCCGCTGGTCCGGTGACCTCTCCCTGTCCCTGACTCCAGCTTCTGAGGAAGTTCAGGACCGGCCCCCTCAGATCCCCCCGCGGGACCCTCTGTCCCAGCCGGGCTCGCGCACCCCCAGTCCCATGGGCCAACAGGTGGGCTCCCCCCAGCAAAGGACAATGGTTTTCCCCAGTGCCCCTCCTCCGCCCACATACGGATCCTACCTCTCTACGTCCCCGGGGAAACTCATGCCCACCACACATAGCTTTGCCTTGGACCCCAAATACGCCGCACCCAAGGTCATCCAAGCACAAGCCCAGGGTAAGGACCTGGCCAAGGGGCCCTGCATCCTGCCCATTGTCCGCGACGGCCGCAAAATCAGCAACACGCACTACTACCTCCTGCCCGAGAGGCCGCCTTACCTGGACCGCTACGACCGCTTCTTCAGGGAAGCGGAAAATGTGCCGACTGGTGGCAGTGGTGGGATCTGCGAGGAGAGGCGGCAGGCCAACACGGCCACGGTCAGGCCCATGATGGTGAACCAGCAGCCGCAGAACCAGGGGGGAGACCTCAAGCCCAACTTTTCCTGCAACAACAACACTAGCCTGGGCTTCCGGCTGGGCATGAAGTCCTCCATCAGCCTGCCCAGGGTCAGCTCTGACGGGTCAGCCGGCAGGGCAGAGGGGGGAACCACAGCAGACGGGGTCAAGATGGTGAGTAGTACAAAAGGCTCCAGCCTCAGATTCTTTATTTTTTTATCAGTAATCAGTTGATTTGATTTTCAATAACAAACGAACACAGGAAAGAACATGGCCTAATAAACAAAATCAAAGGGGGAGGAAACCACTACTGTTATATTACAAAAACTAGACTGAGTAATGAAGAACACAAGAAAAGGGATACAAAAAAGTAGAAATAAATAAGAAATCGAGGATACAGCCACCACTGTATTTTTTTGCAGTATTTGTTTGTGCTGCGTTTGTAATTTTGTTCTATGATGCCAAATCAAAGGCTTGGCTACAGGGACTTTGGACTTTTATGATGTAAATAAACCACAGCAGGGCAGTGTATTAAAGTACTGAGATGTGGTCCGCAGACACACACACATGCCTTAACTTTTTGCAACAATGCGCAAAACTTTCTAACCAATCGATCTAAATCAACACTTTCAACCAATCAAGTCTCCATCAAAACTGATTTAAAAGATTACACTCTGGAATGACATTCTGAAAAATATTTGTTGTTACATTTAAGTCATTTAGTTGTATTTCTTTTTTATTCAGGGAATATCCATTGAGACCAGGGTTTAATTCACAAGGGTGCCCTGATCACAGTAAGACAACAATCAAATACAATCTGAAACAAAACAGCGATCAATACAATGTAAAATAAATTAAAAGTACAGAACAACAATGTAAGAATAGCATTCCTCAGCTACTATGTCCTCAATACTTTTAAATTGGGTTCCCTAGGTACAGACTAGAAAGAAAGAGAATGAGAGAGAGAGTAAGAGAGGAGGATGGAAAGAGAGAGAGAAAGTGGGAGATAGAGAGAGTGGATGAAAGCAAAAGAGGGGGTGGAAAGGAACGAGAGAGAGATATACAGCAAGCGAGTCAGAGAGAGAAAGAGGGGACATTTATTGACTTACCATACCAAGAGGTTCTCTACCTGGGGCTAGCCAATTGCAAGCGGCACTAATACAGTACATCTTTGCCCCCAACCCATGTCATTGGCACAGTCTTAAGGTAAGCTCTAGGCATAACACTCCTAAAGGCAAGTCTGTCGGTTAAGTTGCAATAAACACCATAATATTGTTGTGCTCTTGATCAATTGATGAAAGTATGGCTGCGGCTGAAATGGCACCCCATCCCCAAAAGTAGGGCATTATATAGGGAAGAAGGTGTCATTTCGGACACAGCCCCAATCTGCCTTCAGAACGTGCCTTCAGAAAGTATTCACACGCCATTGACTTTTTCCACTTTGTGTTACAGCCTGAATTTAAAATGTATGACATGTATAATTTTTTTGTAACTGGCCTACACACAATACACCATAATGTCAAAGTGTAATTATATTTTTATTATTATTATTTTATTTTTACAAATGTATTAAAAATTAAAAGCTGAAATGTCTTGAGTCAATAAGTATCCGACCCCTTTGTGATGGCAAGCCTTAATAAGTTTAGGAGTAAAAATGAGCTGCATGGACTCAAGCTCACAGAACGGGACCGCTAAATGCTGAAGCGCGTAGTGCCTAAAAATAATTCTGTGCTCGGTTGAAACACTCACTACCAAGTTCCAAACTGCCTCTGGAAGCAACATCAGCAGAAGCACTGTTCGTAGGGAGCGTCATGAAATGGGTTTCCATGACCAACCAGCTTCACACAGCCTAAGATCACCATGCGCAATGCCAAGCGTCGGCTGGAGTCGTGTAAAGCTCGCCGCCATTGGACTCTGGAGCAGTGGAAACGTATTATCTGAAGTGATGAATCATGTTTCACTATCTGGCAGTCCGAGGGACAAATCTGGGTTTGGCTACCTGCCCGAATGCATAGTGCCCAACTGTAAAGTTTGATGGAGGAGGAATAATGGTCTGGGGCTGTTTTTTTGTGGTTCGGGCTAGGCCCCTTAGTTCCAGTGAAGGGAAATCTTAACGCTACAGCATACAATGACATTCTAGACGATTCTGTGCTTCCACCATTGTGGCAACAGTTTGGGGAAGGCCCTTTCTTGTTTCAGCATTACAATGCCCCCGTGCACAAAGCAAGGACAGTATAGAAATGGTTTGTCGAGATCTGTGTGGAAGAACTTGACTGGCCTGCACAGAACCCTGACCTCGACCCCATTTGAACACTTATGGGATGATTTGGAACGCTGACTGCGAGCCAGGCCTAATCGCTCAACATCAGTGCCCGACCTCACTAATGTTCTAGTGGCTGAATGGAAGCAAGGCCCCGCAGCAATGTTTCAACATCTGGTGGAAAGCCTGCCCAGAAGAGTGGAGGCTGTTATAGCAGCAAAGGGGGGACCAACTCCTCCATATTAATGCCCGTGAATTTGGAATGAGATATGCGACGAGCAGTCATGTAGTCTACTTTTGGTCATGTAGTGAACCTCCCTGGAATCTCTGTACCCCATAAGGTCCCTCAGTTGAGCAGTGAATTTCAAACACAGATTCCAGGGAGGTTTTCCAATGCCTCGCAAAGAAGGGCTCCTATTGGTAGATGGAGAAGAAGAAAAAAGACATTTGATTATCCCTTTGAGCATGGTGAAGATATATAAATTACACTTTGGATGGTGTATCAATACACCCAGTCAATACAAAGATACAGGCGTCCTTCCTTACTCAGTTGCCGGAGAGGAAGGAAACCACTTGGGATTTCACCATGAGGCCAATGGTGACTTTAAAACAGTTACATAGTTTAGTGGCTGTGATAGGAGAACTGAGGATGAACAACATTGTAGTTACTCCACAATACTAAGGGACGGATAGGAATTTACAGAATGGCTACCTGGAGGAAAATGGGGGAGGGTCCTGCTTTTTCAATTTCAGTCAAGGGGAAGATTTAGTATTTAAATCTAGTCCAGGGGAGCGTCATGTAATTGAATTGACAAAATGTCAATATTTGTCAGTGTTAGTATTAGTTGCTTATTAGGCTATATATCGATGTGTGCCCGATGCAGCCCCTCATCTCTGATTCTCCACTGGGCGCGTAATATCAATTGTTTAGTATGGTCTCGATCAAATGATCCATAGGCTATGAAGTACATGCTCAGAGAAGCATAGCGCAAAGATATATTTCTAAGATAGCTGCTGGGAAGGTGTAAATAAAACTAGGTTGCATTACAAACCAACCCTTAGCCCCCGGGCCTTCTCTGTTCTTGCTGATCAAATACTTTTTTTGTGTGCTGCTTAACCAATGGCTGTGCTGTGTATGGCTACGTTGTCAGTTCAGGAGGAGAGTCAAACGTTTCTTCTGATTTCATTTTTTTTTTGATTAGGCCTAGTCCAAAAAATGCACCATCTTGCTCATGGACTAGCCTATGTTCTGTTCAATTTGAGAAGGAGTGTGCGAAGATGAGAAGGTGGACCGGTGGTCAACTTTGATAGCTGCCTACTACTATAATTTAATTTATGAAAGACAATATGTTTCTTGCCCATTTATGTATTTATCAGAGTTATTGACCTCACAATAAGCCAGATTTGAGTAACTGGAGGCAGCAGCCGCAGCACAATCTATCGGAAATGGACAGCTCATGTATACTGAAAGTAGGCAAATTCAGTTAGGCATAATTCATTTCAACCGTTTTCATTTTAATTAGACTTTACTAACAGCAAGTTGGCTTTGTGTTGGAGCATATTTCCTTCTATTTAAGAAATAAAAGGTCATCCTACCTGTTTGACAGACGAAATTAGGCTAATAGTCTAATAGCTCGGCTAGGGGTGTAAACCCCCCAGTTTGTGCCACAGTTTAGACTACCGATAGATGCTGCGGTCAGTCAGAGTTGAGTGTAGCCTAATGGCCAAAAAGGGCAAAAGTGCAAATGTATTCAACGTTTAAGTCATCTAAGGTTTTATATGTCTAACTCAATATCACAGACCTGATTTGCCCTAACAAAAATAGCATCCGTACAAATATATAAATGTATTATAATCCATATAATTCAAACGAAATGAGCTGTAGCAAGAGGAGAGAGACTGCATATGCTAAAGACAGTCATAAAGAATGTGTCTTTAACCCTACATTATGATATAACTTATTTTGAACAAAAGCCAGGAATGAGTGAGTCACTCAGCCCTATGTTTCTGTTCCTGCATCTGTTGCCTATTTGAGTGTTTGTTTTTAATATCCTAGTGATTCTGGTGATCACCAAGCCTCATGCAACTGCAAAATGTTGGATAAAGCAATTTCACAAGTCCGTCTGTTTTTATTTGTTGCTTTTCTGTATTAAAGGCTTTAAAAAAAAATCTCATTAGAACAGACTATCTGGTATTATTTCAGTTATTTTGTGTTGTTTACACTGTTCCAAATGGGCAGAAATATAATATTGTAATCTAACAGCATTTGTTTGTCATGCAACAGTATCTCTTGCGCTTTTGACAATGATTTGACAATGTATCATGTGAGTTATCACTTTTGACAATGATAACTCACATGATATGCCTAAAATATCCACTAGGCTAATAGATAATCAAATTTTTCCTTTTGATTATTTAATTAACCTATATTAACCTAATTACTATGGGAATAAATATCACTGAATGATGGAAATATTTGAAAAAAGTAGGCTAATGCAATTGAAGGCAACAAATTGTTGCTGACTGAAACACCCAAAGTCATCCAATTGTTATAATAGGATATGAAGTTATAGCCTACCCGCATGTGGTCAACTATTTCAGCACTGGTTGGTGCTGCTTTGAGACAAGCATGGGGACTGGTCTTGATAAATCAATCCGATTTTTTATTTTCACTACATCTCCATTTGGATATTGTTTAGCCTACAATTAGGCTGTGGAAATGTTAGGATTATTTTGCTCTTCACTCTGTCGCTTAATAGCCTAGGCCTACTCCCAACCGGTCACGTTGTACAGCGCCATATTTTCTTAACGGAAACCATGAGGCCTACATAGGCTACTGTAAAATGTATTTTAGTTTTTCTTGGAATAGAAACACCATAATATTAATCAATTGAATTAAGCAACATTTCTAACAGTATAAACAACAAAACAATACAATAATAATTTGCAAACTAATGGATAATCGATCCCATATGGTCTGTTCTAACAAAAACGGTTTTAAAGTCTCGTACAGCCAATATACAAACAGTCAAATGCATTTGTGAATTCATTCGCTTTACCCGACGTTGTGGTTTATTCAAGGCTCCCTTTTTTATTTTATTTTATAACTAAAATGCTTGACTGTATTTAAAGACATGGATGACTTGTGTGCTGTGCGACGACGTGCACAAATTAATGATTTGATTGATATACTGTATATGGCCTTTATGCCAATAAGTAAGTTACGTTAAAACGGCTACAGTAAACGGGACTCTTAGGCCTACAGCTCCATGTAATTTCAATAACTTCATTTTAATAAAAACCTTGAACCCACCTGTCCCTGACATTTCCTAAATATTTATATTTTCCACTCTAGCAGTAGGCCTACATAGAGATAAATATGATACAAGACTAAAACTTCCTGAGCATTTCATCCTCCAAGCGCCATGAAGGTCTACTGCGCAATATGGATATTAACAGTAGAATAGACGGGACTCGATGAGTAGCCTACCAATAGCCGCCAGTCTAATAAATCTATTTAATATACACAATCACAAAGAAATCATTTTTTTTGTATTCGGAGGTCATAAAAAAAAATGGTACTTATACAATTTATTTAAAAATAACAGAATGGCATGTATTTATCTGTGCTATAGTAGCTGAGGCTATGGCTGCGCAATGTCAATGAATTTAACTTGTTAATTTAGCAGACATCACATGCTTATATTCCCCAGCCCTTTTACAATATGAACATGATGGAATATAACAGAATACAATAGAAAGGATATTTTCCCCAAATCTGTATTTGCTGATTGTAATCAGTAAGCTGTGGTTATTCTATGAAAACATTATATTTTGAAAGAGAGACCATCTGTAAAACAACTTGTGTTTGGCAAAACTAGGTTCATGAAAAACCTTGGCATATGCTCTTTCGGATAGGGTATAACAATCAAAGCATCTGACCTGCATGGACCTCTGTTGGATTATTTGGAAAAGTAAGCAAGCACCAACAGGCTTCATGAAGACGCCCTCCAAGATCCCCTCTGGTGGTCGAACTAGCATTAATGGCAACAATGGTTGACCGTAAAATACTATGACTTCATGCACGCTAACATGCCATAACATTCCGCAGCATCCCGCAAGCTGTGCTGCTGTATGACGCAACTTTTAAATGAGGACCCACCTTATAAGCACAAGCAAAATCCTAGAGGAAAACCTGATTCACCAGACACTGGGAGATGATTCATCTTTCAGTATGCCAATAACCTAAAACACAAGGCCAAATCTACACGAGTTTCTTACCAAGTTACAGTGGCTGAGTTACAGTTTTGACATAAATCTACTTGAAAATCTATGGCAAGACCTGAAAATGTCTAGCAATGATCAACAACCAATTTGACAGATCTTGAAGAAATTTGAAATGAAAAATAGGCATATTTTGCACAATCCAGGTGTTGGTTCTACTAAGTATTGACTCCGGGGTGTGAATACTTAAATTTGCAAACATTTCTAAAAACATGTTTTCACTTTGTATTGTGTGTAGATGGGTGAGAAAAAATCTATTTAAGCAATTTTGAATTTAGTCTGTAACACAACAAAATGTGGAATAACTCAAGGCGTATGAATACTGTATATTATAGGGAATAGAGTGCCATTTCAGACACAGCCGTTGTTTTGTTGTTGTGTGTGCCCTCATTGAACAGGAGGAGGCAACAGAAGGCAATTCTTGACCAGTCTTTACATAACACTAACTCATGTTTAGGCACTTTGTGTGCTTACTGTTTTGTTTGCTTGCTTGCTTGCATCTACTCCTTACTGGTGGATTGATTGCTTCCTCACTAAACTGAAATTCAATATTACAAACTGTAACCAAATTGCAATTGATGTATAACAACCAAATATATCATTTGTGCACAGAGACCACTTGGGTGATGGATATACTGTGCAAAAGGTCTTGGAAAAGGATCAATAGGGAGTCGGGATTAAAGCAGTCTGTCAGTCACTCACTCATTAAAGCTAGTGATGCACCGCTATGACATTTTTGACCAATATCGATATCCAATATTTTCCTTACGCCTCAAAAAACGATACCGATAACCGATATTTAAAAAAAGCGGAATTTGAAGCGTTCTAGTACAGTTAAATAGTTAACACACACACACATGGACGCAGCGGTCTAAGGCACTGCATCTCAGTACAAGAGGCGTCACTACAGTCCCTGGTTCGAATCCAGGCTGTATCACATACGGCCGTGATTGGAAGTCTCATAGGGCGGCGCACAATTGGCCCAGCGTCGTCCGGGTTTGGCCGAGGTAGGCCGTCATTGTAAATAAGAATTTGTTCTTAACTGATTTGCCTAGTTAAATAACTAGGCTGACCACCACACTGACCAAAAAGTTATTTTGTTAATAACATAATAATAACATCATACATTTTTTAATAGTTATTACACATTGATTACACTATCACTCGTATTTCAAATTCGCAACGATTAATCGATACGTATGCTATGATGCTGGTAAAGTTGTCTCGTTGGTCATTAAAAAAAAAAGCTAGCTAGTTCATGGATGCCAACAATGTTCTTCCCCAAAAACATAGCAAAACGAAATAATCTGTTCCGGTAGCTATATTTAGCTAGCTTAATATATAGCTAGGTGTCATCATCTAAAATAACCCTAATTTATAAGACAGTTCTTATTTGATTAATGGTGGTCAGACCCATCTATGTGAAGCTAGCCACAATAAGGATTAGCCACAATAGTGGACTTTGCGGTTAGCTTTCAAAATAAAAGTATGTATTTGACAGTGATGCAAATTAATACAAATAGTAGAATTATGCCATAATTGAATAGATCATGCTAAATGAGGTTGGAATGTTTTTATATCAAATCAACAAGACAATTTATTAATTTGACAAAATTCTGTTGAAATCACACTGGATGCATTATACTTTAGAATTGCATTGGGGGCATACTTATTTCACTGTACAGCCTTACCCCATGTCATTGATCCACAATCCATTAGCGTCGTAGCTCTTATTGCGGGACTCTGAAACAACTGTAAATTGAGCCACTTTTATTGTCAACCTTTGTATTGAACACTATTCCCGAGGAAAAACAATACTGTGTGAATGTTTTGGAGTCTGATACCCTGAGGAGGATGTTGGGAAAAAAATATCTTTGGTATTAAGTAGACATACCCCATTTCATTGATCCCCAATCCTTAGGTAAGGCTGTACAGTGCAATATGAATGTCAATACACACAATAGGCTGACTGGGGTGGTGATTTCAGTCAGTCCCGCGATAAGCGCTACAACGATAATATTTGCGTAAACTTTTCGCAGTTGTGTTCTGTGGGTGTCAGCGAGTAGACTGATACCCCATTTCATTGCTTCACATTATCTAGTGTAAATATGGCACCTACTGTAAGATTCTGCATCACGTTCAAATAGGGACTTTTATTTTGAAGGCAAACCGCAAATTCCACTTGTGCCTAATCCTTATTGTGGCTAGCTTCACAACACGGTCTGGACGAGCCTCACTAGCCAGATGAAGCTAGCTGGCTGCTTATAACGTTAGCTTTGGGCAACAGGCTTAAGTAGCTGGCTAGCTATTTATTTTCATGAACTGAAGTTCAATTCCAGTAGGCGAACAACAAGTGGCTACCTAGCTAATACTTACTCACAAGGAGTCCTAAATCATTGCTAAGAACATTAGAAACTGCAGTCATTTTCACTAGTCATTGTTTTCAGGCTGGTTGTATTGGTGCTAGCTAGGTACCAAGCTAGCTAGCTACCCCAGAAGTTGCGGTCGAACAAATAATGGTTTATTACCAACGCGGTATTGTAAACACGTCGTTCGTGGCCGGTGGTTGCTTGTTTGCAGACTTTTTTGTACAGCTCAGTGCTACAGATAGTAGTGGTGGCACTTGGCTTGCACGTGCAAATTCAGAACACACAACATTCTATAATAGAACTGTGTTATTTGACGTGTCAAATAGTGTTATTGTAAAATAGTGTTATTTGACGTGTATCTTTCTTGACACGCTAAGACCCAAACGCTGATATGTTCACCGATATACCGTGCATCCCAGATTGAAGCACTCACTCTCATTATAGAATTTACTCACTCACTGCAATCTGATTCACTACCCTTCTCCAAAAGTGTGCACTCATTTACCCCCTCCTGCATTTAAGAGCATTGGATTGGTGCAATGATGGCTGCAGACACTTTCAACCATATTCCTCACACCAGTCTATTTCTTTTAAATCCACGAGGGGAAGTGTGTGAGTGCACACTTCGGGATAAGGGTAGAGAAACGTAATGTAGCCACTCACACCAAAAGAATGACAGACACTCAAAAAAGCAAAAGTGTATTACTCTTTTGAAAAGTTTTTGTTTATGTTGTTTTGATTGACAGCAGAGGTCTGCCGAGCTGATTGGTCAGTGTAGCAGCAACATTGACCTAATTTGTTGTTTGTGTGGCATCCACAGGTGCAGGAGGCGGTCCATGGAGTGACTATAGAGGAGTGTCAGACAGCCCTCCAGAACCACAACTGGAACGTGCAGAAAGCTGTGCACTACCTCAAGGTAGGGGCCCTTGGCGGTAGTACACTATTACCGTGCCACACTATTGAGCTGTACTTCGTTGGCCTGGTTGCACATCCACCTTAATTGCACAGCCTTAGTTAACCTTCTATAAATCAAGAGTAAATAATTAGATCTGAGCCTTAGGAAGTTGTGTGTAAAAAAGCATGAGTTGACCCACAGTTGGAGAGTTGCTGACTAACGGAATAGTAAACTTGTGAAAAAATATTCACATGCAATATAAACTCTCAATGATTTATAAACAGGCAGTTTATGTAGATTGTGTGACTTCATTTTTCTTTAGGACGTTGTGCAAATAGAACAGCACTAGCTTAAAAACGGGATTGAAATATCTGATGACGGATACATAAGTTCCGATGGTGAGTTGTAACTGATCCTGTTGCTCTCAGGTTGAGCAGCTGTTCTGTCTTGGCCTGAAGACCAGGGCGGAGTGTCTCAAGGTGCTGGAGATGTATGACTGGAACCTGGAGGTGGCCAGCACTCAGCTCCTGGACTCCTACGGCTCCGTCCGGCAAAGGTAAAATAGGGACCCCATGGAACTTAGAGAATTTAGGAGAACCTAACCCTGCGGGTGCAGGCTTTTGCTCCAGACAAGCAGGCATACAACTGGGACATATTCAGTAGGGCACACTCACTGTTACAAAATGTTTTTCAATTAAAAATGTAAATGAACTTTTCTTATTGGACAAGTCAAGGTAGTCCCCATTTCAGTCAGTTTTATTCAGGTTTGTGCAAGACACTGATTCTACTAATCAAGAATCAGTTAGTTGTGTGTTGCTGCTTGGTCCAGCCCTATAACCTCTGATATACTCTGTCTATCCACAACTTCGACAGTATTGACTCACGTTAATCTAGCACCAAAAGAACTAGATGGAATTGTGAATTTACTTTGATTTGTTTTCGAAACATCTAAATAAACCTCTCCTCCGATTGCAGGCGGTGACCGATGTCACGAGGAGCAACGGCTAAGTCCGTTCAGAACTCTTTTCATTCATCAGCGGTCTTTGAAGGGGCGGAGTCTGCTCCCGTCTCTCCGTTACGATTTGCCAGATGCATCCAATATGCAGTCTTCCCCACACTGAGGACCTGGAGGCTAACCCGCACTAACACCGAATAGGAGCGGAAGTCTGCTTAGAATGCAAGGAGTGGAACCATACTCTTGAAGGGACCATGTTGTCTGCTGGTCCCTTACCTATAGCTCAGCACTGAAGGAAAAATGTCCTCTATGTTGGTGCTGGTCTACCCAATTCAGTTATATCACTGCCACAATAGACCTTTGACCAACTTAGATTCACCCTTGTGTTATTACTAACTTATATGAATCAGGTTTGTGTTGCATCCCTTTGAAAATCAACAGAAACTGCAGTACCATAGAAAAAGAGTAGACCTCTCCTCTGCCAAAGCACTCCCCTACACCCCTACAGTATGTGTGCTGTATTAGGCTCCTCGGTTTGGATAGGGACTTTGTTTTCGGGTTGTCAGCATCTTTCTGCTGCAATGCCCGCCTTCCCAGGCCTCCCAAGGTGCTCTACTGCGTTTCAGCAGAGGTCAAAGTTCAAAAAGCCCACCTGGAAGGAGAGAACGAACATTAAAGAGAACTAAACAATATGCAGCTGGTCCACGTTTAAGTCGACTCCTTCTTTTATGTTCTGTTCTACAGAGTTCTATTTGATTTATATTAAGGAGAGGAATTACTTTTTTATGCACACATACAGTATATTATATATATTATATATAAGAAGAGTTCAGATGTTTTGAGTTTATATATTTTCAGCGAATATGCGCTGAAAGTTGGTGTTTTTTGTTTTTAGTTCTCTGTTCTTTCATATATTTAGCTTTTGAACCGGTCGTTTGAAAAAAGGGGGACATATTGAAAACGTTCAACTCTCTTGAGATGTTTTATTTTCATTTGATCAGTTAAGCCGTTTATGTTAGAATGTGCTCCCCCTGAATTGAGTTCACTTGTGGCTCTAAGTGCTATTAATTTGATCCACTCCAAATGTCCATTTAATCGTTCCCTACTGGTGTACAGAACTATTTGACACCTGACTCTTTTTTTTGTGCTCCCTCACTATCTACTCTAAGCACTTTCCCCACACAAAACTACTGTTGAAAATGGCACACTGGCTTGCTTATATTCAAAGCACATTGATACTTAAATAATTCATTAACAACGTTGCCACTGCTCCAGGACAAAGATTCCCCCGAGCAGAGACGATACCCCTCGTAATTAGTCTTTACCTCGACTATTAGGAGCTAAAACCTTTAGTCGGCACCCATAGGTTGCAGAGAATTCTGAGGGGAAGAAATGTCAGTACTGGCCCTAGTTGGTTACGCACATCAAGCACATGCAAGATCCAAAATGTCACAATACTGGATTAGACTCGGCCAATAAAGTATGCAGACCTCTCAAAACCTAGAGCAAACTGTATTGTAAAATGTGAGTGTCTGTTTTCAATGTATTTTCTATACTGTGCTATCCTCTGTATTCATCGTAGTGGAGCAGAGATTCTGGAATGGTTGCACGCAACCTGTTGGTTTTCTGTGTGTTACGATTCAAATGATGTTTTTGAACATTAAGATCTTTTATAGTTGATTCCAATATGTAAATAAGTCTTACCTGAGAAGGCCTGTAACTGACCTCAAATCAGTTAAAATTCCAGCACAGACCAACACGGTTAAACTAGCAGACTCCTAGTAGACCACTCCTACCAGTGTAGCGGGCTTGCAGGCTGGTCTTTCCCCAGTCTTTCTGTAGTCACTGTACCAATTTGGACATTCGACTGGGTTTGTGCCTGTCTCTGTGTGTGAAACAGACTGTCTAGACATTCTCCGGTGTCTGTTTGTGAACATAGTGTACTGTCTCATAAACACTTTGCTCATGTTCCAAACTCAAACTTTGTCTCCTTGCCCTGTTCTTTCAGTCGTTTGCCCTCGCAGATAAGGTCTGGATGTGTTAAATCAATTTGACAGTACGCCACATAGCCTAACGCATGGTTTAATAGAGTGAAGCGATCTGTCTTACCTATCCTCCCCTAAAGATTTATGCAAGCCAATCCTCAAAGGGCTGCGGTAAAGGGTACACATTTTTGGTTTGGAACACAGCCATTGTTGAACTTTTTCTGTACGCAATAATAATTATCCTCTTCCAAACAGTCAAGGCCATCCAGCCGTGACAAAAAGAGAATGCTTCCATTGCTGTGAACTCCTTGATATACATCAAAATCCATGTTGTAGTTCCAAATGTTTAGTGGCGCCATCTGATGATGTCACCGTAAGGCAACCCTGTCCCCATGTCTTACACCGTTGATATATTTGATACCAAGCTGCTGTAGTTGTAGAAGGACTGAAGCGACCTTGTGGTATTATTACCCAAATCAATGTTCTCCTGTTCATGTTTTTTTTTTATGTTTTATGGTTGTATGGTTGTATTTTTGTTGGTTTGTTAGTTCAATCCGACATACCTGTACCAATGTACTTTCCCAGAAAGTGTTTTATTTTCACATGGTTGTACAGTAGATTTTCCCCCTTCCCCCTGGATGTTCGGAATTGTGCAAGAGGGCAAATGCAAGTTAATGCTGCCGATCTCAAATGTATAAATGTATTTTTTATTAAAGAATTAACTCTTCTTTTTTTTTTACCTTGCTCTCATTACGTCTGATTCTTTCTCTTGGAACATCTTGATGACCGTTGATTGGGTAGCATTTAATGTACAGCGAGGAAAGTGCCAATTATCACACTCTTATTTTGAAGTCAGAAGAGCATCTTACACAAAACTTAGAAGAATGTGCAGCTAAGTACTCACCTAGGACTAATTAGCAATAACGAGCTAAAGGGTAGCCTGACAGCTCTGTATGCTCTTAATTTAGCTGAAAGAGAATCTGTAACTACATATTTTTGATAAAGCCTCAAATGAAATGCACTTAGCTAGCTTTGGGGCATCTTACTCAAGTCCCCTATGACATGTGCATCGTTTGTTTGCACCTGAAGGACCGAAGGAACAAATGGCCAAATCGATGGTTACGGTTTAATTTCAGTCTGTGTGCATGAAATGTGTGTACAGTCAAGTCCACCTTCTGTGTCTTGTGTTTGTGCGCGTATCCACCCTTTAATGTCCTTGGTTTGTGAGTGATCAATCTGAATCAATTAGGTTGATTTGATTCAACCTCTTGACAGATGGCTTTGCTCTCTACAAGGACCCAGACCTTGATTATATTGATCTTAGTTTTCCCATTTATGAATGAGTATTTTCCTTATTATAAAACGATGCCACTTGTGTTTGAGTACATGAAGTGATCTTCCTTTATACAACTTATATGAAAATGTTCCATTTATGTTTTATGATACAGTGGGATTCCTGATGATGATTTAAAATGACTCGCAGTCAATAAAAAGGAAAATGTAACTTTATTATGCAATAAATATGTCAGTTATGTAGCTATGGAGTCGCTTGTTATAAATATCGGAGGTTGGCATTTCCAAGATAGTGGGCCTGAACATACTCTTTCTCATACACACACACTGCCACTTTCTGGGCTGCTGAAACTTTTGCTTACTAATGAAAAGTGCGTGTCCTCCATTCGTCTTTGTGATGTCTGCACAGTATGGTTGCCGTTCCCAGGCAAAATTATTCATATCTGTCGCCCCGGTCATTATGGGCTAGAGGAGGCATCGGCGTCAGAAGATTCCCCGGAGAAATTATTTTGTTTCTGGCAAATAAAAGGGAGAAAAGGAAAGGATGGAGAGGAAAGATTTGTGGAAATAAATTGAATCAAGTAAAAATGTTATGTCATATGCTTAGAAGAAAACTGGTGTAGACGAACAGTGAAATGCTTACTTGTGGCAACCTTCCCAACAATGCAGTGAGAAAAAGAGAAAAAGAATAACACGAGGAATAGCTAAATGCACAATGAGTAACGCTAACTTGGCTATATTCATGGGCTACCAGTACTGAGTCGATGTGCAGGGGTACGAGGTAATTGAGCTAGATATGTACATATAGGTAGGGATAAAATGACTAGGCAACAAGATAGATATAATCAGCGTATGTGATGAGTTAGTGGAAAAAGAGTCCATGCAGATAGGCCCGGTAGCTATTGGTTAACAATTAAACTACCTATTTAGCAGTCTTATGGCTTGGGGGTACAGTAGAAGCTGTACATAGTCCTGTTGATTCCAGACTTGGCGCATCGGTGCCGCTTGCCATGCGGTAGCAGAGAGAGAACAGTCTATGACTTGGGTGGTTGGAGTCTAACAATTTCTAGGGCCTTCCTCTGACACCGCCTGGTATAGAGGTCCTTGATGGCAGGGAGCTCGGCCCCAGTGATGTACTAGGCCGTACGCACTACCCTCTGTAGCGTCTTGCGGTCGGGTGCCAAGCATTTGCCATACCAAGCGGTGAAGCCACCAGTCAAGATGCTCTCAATGTTGCAGCTGTAGAACTTTTTGAAGATCTGAGGGCCGATCTGAGGGCCCATGCCGAATATTCTCGATCTCCTGAGGGGAAAGAAGCGTTGTCGTGCCTTCTTCACGACTGTTTTGGTGTGTGTGGACCATGATACTTCCTTAGTGATGTGGACACAGAGGAATTTACAGCTCTCGACCCTCTCCAGTACAGCCCCATCGATGTGGATTTGGACATGCTCGGCCCAGGATCCAGGGAGGTGTTCAGTCCCAGGGTGCTGAGCTTAGTGATTAGCTTGAGTGTGCAAGGGTGTTGAACACTGAGCTATAATCAATGAACACCATTCTCATGTAGGTGTTCCTCTTGTCCTGGTGGGAGAGGGCAATGTGGAGTGCAATAGAGATTGCATTACTGTGGATCTGTTGGGGTGGTATGCGAAATGGAGTGGGTCCAGGGTGTCTGGGCTGATGGTGTTAATTTGAGTGATGACCAGCCTTTTAAAGCATTTCATGGCTACAGATGGGAGTGCTACTGGGCGGTGGTCATTTACACAGGTTACCTTGACCTTCTTGGGCACATGGACTATGGTGGTCTGCTTGAAACATATAGGTATTACAGACTGGGTCAGTGAGGTTGAAAATGTCAGTGAAGCCATAACGGTAACAACATAAATCTCTCTCGAATCTTATTGTTCTCCTCTTTCCTCTCTATCCAATCCTGCGGATTTCTCATCTCCTCAAATGGTTGATTCAGTAATTCAGTCATCTGATCAAATCTAAGTTTATTTGTCACGTGCGCCGAATACAACAGGTGAATGCTTACTTACAGGCTCTAACCAATAGTGCAAAAAAGGTATTAGGTGAACAATAAGTAGGTAAAGAAATTAAACAACAGTTAAAAGACAGGCTTTAAAAGTAGCGAGGCTACATACAGACACCGGTTAGTCAGGCTGATTGAGGTAGCATGTACATGTAGACATGGTTAAAGTGACTATGCATATATGATGAACAGAGAGTAGCAGTAGCGTAACAGAGGGGTTGGTGGGTGGTGGGTGGGACACAATGCAGATAGCCCGGTTAGCCAAAGTGCGGGAGCACTGGTCGGTCGGCCAAATTGAGGTGGTATGTACATCAGAACGCAAACCTGTGTGCAAAGCCATCATTGACATCATAGATGCATGGTTTGTGTGAAAATATACGTGAAATGTACATATCTCAAGATGGTCTTCGGGCCCCAGACGCCACCTGACATCAAGCCATCATATTGCTCTAAAAACAATGCCATCATTACCTAATGCTGGCAAAATAATGACAGACTGCTCTGAGGAATGGTTAGCTAAAATGTTGCGGTTGTCCCCAACGCTACTCAAACACGCAACCTTTTGATTGCTAGACAGTCGCGGTATACGCTCAGCCATCCTCCCTGACCAACCACCCTACTTTATTTACTGTCTGAAGTAACCAGACCATTGCTACATACATGATATTATCATACATCTTGGAGTTGCACAAAAAATATACATAATGTCCTTCACATGGCTCTGAGGCCAGGCTGGTTATCTGGGTCTGATCTGTCCATATTATCAAATTTTTTACACTTTCAGTTCCTAATATCAGTCAAGTATGCATTCATTGTATTTCAATTTACCTTGTCCCATTTAGATTACATTTACTTCGCGGACTCATTGCTATGGTCAATACTTTTTTATTTAATCTTTATTTAACTAGGCAAGTCAAATTCTTATTTACAATGACGGCCTACCCCGGTCAAACCAGGATAACGCTGGGCCAATTGTGCGCCAAACCTATGGGACTACCAATCACAGCCGGATGTGATACAGCCTGGATTCGAACCAGGGACTGTAGTGACGCCTCTTGCACTGAGATGCAGTGCCTTAGACCGCTGCGCTACTCAGGAGCGAGTTTACTGTTGGAGGCTCTCTTTATCTGTTTGTTTTAGTCTCTCACTCTCCTTTTCCCTCATCTCTCTGTGCCTCTCCTCCTTTAATTTCTATTTCCCTTGAAGCGCAGCCCTTGCGTAAAAAATCACCTTGTGACGTAGCCCCATGATCACTAGGCCGAGGATCGGAGGAGAGAGAGGCAGTTAGCTGTGAAATGGAACTAGTAGTCGACAGTGCTTAAAAACAATATTTTTGGAATATAGGCAGAGCAGATGATTTAGTTAGCGCAGTCACTACTTGCCAGCGCCACTTCCCCTCTTCATGATCCCTTTCCTATAACTCACAAAGTTCAGTCACCGGGCAGTCCGATGTATCTTGCCCCTTGCTCTCTCTCTCTCCCTCACTGGCTATTTCTCTTGCTCTCCCTCTCCCTCTGTCATTTGCTATCATTTGAGTAAAGTGTGTACAGTTCCTAAATGAACAATGGGATTGACTGTACCATGGTGATACTCTGTACACATCAGCATAGTCTACCGACTTTGTGGAGGAGTGGGTCTGCATGCATGTGTGTTTGTGATGTATACATGCAATCATTGCCTTTATTTCAGTTTGTGTGTGTGCGTGCATACAAGAAAGTGTGTTATGGTCTGTGTGTGTCTGGCTGACTGGGGCCTCTTCAGACTGTGGCTGGGAGTCCTCTTAGAACCCTCTCCATGCTCTGAGTGAGAGACAGCAGAGCAGCTGTTGAGTGAATTGGAGTGCCTAGGGAGCCGATCAGCAAGACCACAAAGCAGCACTCTACTTTGCACCAGAGGAAAAGTCAAACCAGTAATGAGCAGAGAGACTGGTGGGATTATGTGTTGTCAAGCCGAAGTCCCCACTGCTGGTTTATTGATCAGGCACATGGCCGGGCAGCCCACCGACCACCATTGACGTATAGAGTCCTGCATGCAAGGGCATTGAAAGTATCAATTAAAGCTGCAATATGAAACTTTTTGGGAAAGTCTAAGAAGCGGTAGAGCTGTTCTATGTGCGTTATTTCTATGCTTCCCATTCTAAAGTTTAGTTTTTTCGTCTTTTACATTCAGTTTTATCCACTAGCTTCAAACAGCTGAAAATACTATATTTTTGGTTATGGATAATATATTTCATATGTCAGTTTAGATGATTGGCACATAAACTAAAATTAAGCGAACTATTAGAATTTTAGCAACCAGGAAATGGAGGCGTGATTTCTGCATAGTGCCTCTTTAATCATTGCGCAAATGAAAAAGTGTGGTCAATCATGTTGTTGCCTTCCCTGTGGTCAATCATGTTGTTGTTGTCTTCCCTGTGGTCAATTATGTATATTTACAGGTATTTACATAAAATACTAGGTTACAAAAGGTTAGAATTCAGGTTACAAAAGCTGAAATTAATTGATGGCTTACTGACTGCCGAGCCATCATGGAATGAACCTTTGAGGCCTAATTCACAAGGATAGATGACTTACTCCCTTATTCATGCTTTATTCAGCATTAATTACATGTTTATTAAGCGCTAAAAAACCATTAGAGAGAATAAAGTAGACGGCACGGGTCAAACGTCTGATTTATGTCCGGATGACGCGTACATGCCCAAATATGTTATACATCATTACCAGACAGTACTAAACTTTTAATAACCTTTCATGTTTATAACTGTCACGCCCTGACCATAGTTTGCTTTGTATGTTTTATGTTTTGTTTGGTCAGGGTGTGATCTGAGTGGGCATTCTATGTTGTATGTCTGGTTTGTCTATTTCTATGTGTTTGGCCTGATATGGTTCTCAATCAGAGACAGGTGTTTTGCGTTGTCTCTGATTGGGAACCATATTTAGGTAGCCTGTTTTGTATTGTGGGTTGTGGGTTATTGTCTATGTGTTAGTTGCTTGTGTCTGCACTATTATATATAGCGTCACTTTCGTTTTGTTGTTTGTATTAGTTTGGTTAGGTTTTCTTCTTAAATAAATAGAAGAATGTATTCACTTCACGCTGCGCCTTGGTCCTCCTCTCTTCCACATTACGACGAACGTGACAATAACATAACGTTGTAGGAAAGACTGTATTCGTATAAAATAAGACATTGCATTTCTCCGCGACAGACCGGGGCTAGAGAGAAAAGACAGCTTCCCCGTTCGTTAAGGGTTGAGATATAGCATTAATCCCCTTTAATTCTAAAAATCTTTAGTACATACAGTTTAAAACATGTTATAATTAATTAAACATTTTTACTATTCATTTATTACAGATAAAGGGCCTGGTTAGCCCTGACCCCCATCTGTCTCCAATTCACCTGCGTCAAGACAGGCTCTCTTGCTCGCAGGATATCCCACACACGATCCGTCAAGGCTTTTCACTCCAGGGATAGATCCGTAAGTTTTCACTCCAGGGATAGATCAAACGTCTGGCATGTAGATCCTGGGTATGTCTTAAGGATAGACGCGGCCAGCGTCGTAATTGTTCACGGTTTTGGAAAAGACTGTCCAGCTTATTCATCAGGGTTATGAATATAGGGTAATCAATCTATTTAAAGCTAAACACTGGCATAAAAAAAGTTTACATCCTCGCAGGCTTTGGAAAATACATATGAACTGACAGACTTCGTCGCATTTGTACTATCAAATTGTTCACATGCTAAAATTGTCACTTTGGAGTCGGGGCTATACGCCATTGAAGCGATTCTTAGGGCCTTCAAATCACTGCGCCCGCACACAAGTTCTTCCATTGCATATCCTGGCAGGGCTGTACCACTCAGGGCCTGTTCAATTTGACAGAGCGCTAGCCTTATCTTAAGCCATTCTCTCATCCGCAGCGCCATTCTCTCATCCGCAGCGCAGGAGAAAAACTCCCGGGTTTTGCATGATAAAGGGGTTTGGGGCCGCTGTCTGTGAATATCCTAACAGTAGAATCCTCATGTAAGACATATTTCCATCACTCGTAGCCAAAACTCCTTTAAAACATTCAGGGGCCTCACCCAAAACGTCCTCGATGCTTTTATCATTGGGTTCGTGACAAGAGACGCATAGCACCCCGAGAATTGGCCTAGGAGACATAATTTTCTGTTTAATGTTCTGGGTTTTATTTTTAAAATCTTGTTTAGTGTTCTCGGGCCCCATGTCTTGTTCTGGGCTTGATTTATAATGCGTCTGCCTCAACCACCCCCCCCCCCCCCCCCCCCCGGACATTCCTACTTCATAGACAACAACCCTAAGGGCAATAAAATAGGGTGGGTGTGGGGTCATCCTCTATGAAATGTTCAACCAGGTCCCTACACATCAATCATCATGACAACTTCAAAGGAATAGATGCAATATAGATATAAAATAACACACCCTCTAACACGTGACAACAGGATGTCCTGGCTGGATGCCCATATTTGGGCATGTATGCGTCATCCGTACATAGGGTCATAAATCAGACGTTTGACCCGTGCCGTCTACTTTATTCTCTCTACCATTACATTCACAGATTGTTTAGTAGCATGGACTCCACCTATCCTATGCTCAGAAATCCCATCACTTGCTATTTGACGAGGGCCTTATCCAAGACAGTACTCAAGCGATATGGATAATATCTCATACATGTTGATGGCATGCATGTTTCTTCTACCTCTCTCCTCTCATGTATGCAATTGGATTCCTCCATGCCGACTGACATTTGATGTTCTGTGGCATGGATATTTTCATGAAAAACATTTTTGGCTGAAAACATCTGCACCATCGAGAGCATCCTGGCCGGTTGCATCACTGCCTGGTATGGTTTAAGGGCTTGTAAGTGAGCATTTCATGGTAAGGTGTTGAATTTGGCGCATGTGACAAATACAATTTGATTTGAAATTGCGATGCACACACCTACACACACAGCTGCAATTGCTATTATATACAGTGGGGAGAACAAGTATTTGATACACTGCCGATTTTGCAGGTTTTCCTACTTACAAAGCATGTAGAGGTCTGTCATTTTTATCATAGGTACACTTCAACTGTGAGAGACGGAATCTAAAAAAAATCAAAAAATCCAGAAAATCACATTGTATGATTTTTAAATAATTAATTTGCATTTTATTGCATGACATAAGTATTTGATCACCTACCAACCAGTAAGAATTCCGGCTCTCACAGACCTGTTAGTTTTTTTTTTAGAAGCCCTCCTGTTCTCCACTCATTACCTGTATTAACTGCACCTGTTTGAACTCGTTACCTGTATAAAAGAAACCTGTCCACACACTCAATCAAACAGACTCCAACCTCTCCACAATGGCCAAGACCAGAGAGATGTGTAAGGACATCAGGGGTAAATTGTAGACCTGCACAAGGCTGGGATGGGCTACAGGACAATAGGCAAGCAGCTTGGTGAGAAGGCAACAACTGTTGGCGCAATTATTTGAAAATGGAAGAAGTTCAAGATTACGGTCAATCACCCTCGGTCTGGGGCTCCATGCAAGATCTCACCTCGTGGGGCATCAATGATCATGAGGAAGGTGAGGGATCAGCCCAGAACTACACGGCAGGACCTGGTCAATGACCTGAAGAGAGCTGGGATCACAGTCTCAAAGAAAACCATTAGTAACACACTACGCCGTCATGGATTAAAATCCTGCAGCGCACGCAAGGTCCCCCTGCTTAAGCCAGTGCATGTCCAGGCCCGTCTGAAGTTTGCCAATGACCATCTGGATGATCCAGAGGAGGAATGGGAGAAGGTCATGTGGTCTGATGAGACAAAAATAGAGCTTTTTGGTCTAACTCCACTCGCCGTGTTTGGAGGAAGAAGAAGTATGAGTACAACCCCAAGAACACCATCCCAACCGTGAAGCATGGAGGTGGAAACATCATTCTTTGGGGATGCTTTTCTGCAAAGGGGACAGGACGACTGCACCGTATTGAGGGGAGGATGGATGGGGCCATGTATCGCGAGATCTTGGCCAACAACCTCCTTCCCTCAGTAAGAGCATTGAAGATGGGTCGTGGCTGGGTCTTCCAGCATGACAACGACACGAAGCACACAGCCATGGCAACTAAGGAGTGGCTCCGTAAGAAGCATCTCAAGGTCCTGGAGTGGCCTAGCCAGTCTCCAGACCTGAACCCAATAGAAAATCTTTGGAGGGAGCTGAAAGTCCGTATTGCCCAGCGACAGCCCCGAAACCTGAAGGATCTGGAGAAGATCTGTAGGGAGGAGTGGGCCAAAATCCCTGCTGCAGTGTGTGCAAACCTAGTCAAGAACTACAGGAAACGTATGATCTCTGTAATTGCAAACAAAGGTTTCTGTACCAAATATTAAGTTCTGCTTTTCTGATGTATCAAATACTTATGTCATGCAATAAAATGCAAATTAATTACTTAAAAATCATACAATGTGATTTTCTGGATTTTTGTTTTAGATTCCGTCTCTCATAGTTGAAGTGTACCTATGATAAAAATTACAGACCTCTACATGCTTTGTAAGTAGGAAAACCTGCAAAATCGGCAGTGTATCAAATACTTGTTCTCCCCACTGTATGTATTTCATAGCATTGATTTCCATTTATATGACTGAGACAACGTGTGGATATTTTTCCTCAATGAGCCCTATATTAACGATTTGTGGCCAGTATTGATGATCATACGTCAATGGAGATTGTGTACCTTGTGGAAAGCCCCCCAAGGCTGCTTCATTCTATCCTGGTCTTTGTTTGTCCACCACAGAACAGAACACAGCAAACCCATAGAGCCAAAGTGAACAGATGAGGTCAACAGAGAACATAACAGAATGGACAGAACAGGAAGACGTTTTCCGTAGTAGTCCGTAACAGCAGGATACAGTTATCTAGTGGGTGAGCTAATTTCACAGATGGGATCCAGTTTCGGCCCTTATCTTCCATATGACCATGCATTATGCATTAATGCTACCGTACCAATATTCAGGACGTGGCAGTGCGGCTGCAAATATATTTTATCTAAAAAAAGTAGGGAGTGAGCCAAATCTTTTTCAATAGGAGTCTTCCATTGGCGGATGTTGGACAGTGGAGATGATGGTCTGTCACCGCACAATATGTCTGCCTTTTATGTATAAACATCGTCCGAAAATAGTTTACTTGAGTTTAACTTTTGCCGGACGAAAAGGGACAATTGATCATCCGTGTTTATACCTCTGTGTGTAGCCATATGCTGACATCAGCTCATGTCAGGATGGTGATCTGACTTCTGAATTTGACACATTTTATGCAGACTATCTGTTCTGTGTGGTGTAGTACAAGGTGCATGGGGAAATAAAGGGAATAAGGGGGGGGGGGGGAATCAACTCTTGACAGCAATTGCGAATGCTAATCGTGTCCATCTCCTTCCAGTGTACTCAAGCCTTCAAAGCTCCCACATCTCCGATCACACTGTCGGCATTACTTCTGAGATCTGTGCAGTGTGAGTTTGGCTGGTTCAAGGGGATATTTCCAACTAAGTGCAGACACTACATGAGAAAGGGTCTAGAAAAATGTGTGCTTTGTCTGTCGTATTGTCTGGTGTGGGTGGCGGTAGGTAGTTGGGTGCACATACTCTTTCTAGCTCTCCACACAGTGACAGGCCACTATTGTGAGAACACACTTAGGGGAACGCTTAGACCACTTGGCCATCACCTACAGCATAATAGCATGATAAGTGAGGAACTACTAATATAATGGACTGCCAGATCCAATCTCAAATGTACTAAACATCAAGGTCAGAGGTACATTCAGTGGTCATGAGGCCAGGTGGTTGTCTTCCAGCCATTACCCCTTTAGTGCCAATGCACTGCCCGATTTAGCACTGGTATCGATTGCTCGCTCCTCTCCTCTTTCCCACTCTCTCTTCCTCACTCTCCTCTCTTTCTCTACACCCCATTAAGGTTCTAAGATCCACAGTGAGTTCTCATCAGAGAGGCCCCAGGCTGGGAGCTGAACCGAAGAACTCACTGACAGAGGGAGAGATCCGAGGGAAGGAGGAGGGGGAGGGAGGGACATTTGATAAGCTTCATATGAGAGCAGAGGAACCTTTCTCAATCCACAGACAGTGAGACACACAAACAAGCACAAACATATATTACATGACCAAAAGTATGTGGACACCTGCTCGTCGAACATCCAATTCATCCCAATGGTTTTCGATGAGGTTGAGGTCAGGGCTCTGTGCAGGCCAGTCAAGTTCTTCCACACCGATCTCGACAAGCCGTTTCTGTACGGACCTCACTTTGTGCATGGGGACATTGTCATCCTGAAACAGGAAAGCGCCTTCCCTATACTGTTGATCTAGAATGTCATTGTATGCAGTAGCGTTAAGGTTTCCCTTCACTGGAACTAAAGGGCCTAGCCCGAACTATGAAAAACAGCCCCAGACCATAATTACTTCTCAAACAAACTTTACAATTGGCACTATGCATTGGGGCAGGTAGTGTTCTCCTGGCATCCACCAAACCCAGATTAGTCCGTCAGACAGCCAGATGGTGAAGCGTGTTTCATCACTCCAGAGAACGCGTTTCCACTGCTCCATTGCGCATGGCAGCTGCTCGGCCATGGAAACCAATTTCATGAAGCTCCCAACGAACAGTTCTTGCGCTGACATTGCTTCCAGAGGAAGTTTGAAACTCGGTAGTGAGGGTTGATTTTTACGCGCTTCAGCACTTGGTGGTCCCGTTCTGTGAGCTTGTGTGGCCTATCACTTCGCGGCTGAGCCGTTGTTGCTCTTAGACATTTCCACTTCACAATAACATAACTTACAGTTGACCACGTTGAAAGTCACCGAGCTCTTCAGTAAGGCCATTCTACTGCTAATGTTTGTCTATGGAGATCGCATGGCTGTGTGCTCGATTTTATACACATGTCAGCGATGGGTGTAGCCGAATCCACTAATTTGAAGGGGTGTCCATATACTTTTGTATATATATAGTGTAAATACAAATGAACAAACACCCACACACACGGTTGTAGACAGTGAACCATGATGTTCCACCACTAAGGCCCCCCTTGTCTCCACACTTCCCCATGAGCACGTGCACTGCTCGCATCTCAGAGACAAGGAGAAGACAAAGGGGCTTTGGATGGGAACTCAGTCATTCTAATTCAGTCAATGATATTCATTATTTCTCCTGGGATCCCTCTATTGGTAAGACAGTAAACATGTCAATGTTTTCCAAGAACTGCAGTTAAAGGGGGAGAAAAAGGGCGCGGCGGAGTGCTTATGAATCTCCATCCATCCACCAAACCATGACACACATACTATAACTAGCAACAAGCTTGTTATGGTACATCTTGACGCTTGTGTCAATGCATCTCAAAGAAACCGAAGTGAATATGATGCAATTATTAGATAAATACGATGCAATTATTAGGTAATTACTGTTTGTAATTTGTAACTACTTGGTAAACTGCGTTGTAAAATGAAGTGTTACAATACATTAAGCAATATTAACATACTCTGTCATCAGAGCTGAACACTGTATTCTGGAAACACTGTGTTTGGTTATTTTTGGTCAAATACAACAATCTTCGTTAGATATAAATACTGAACTTGTTTTTGCATGGATTCTGCAACGCGGTTAGCTATTAACAGCTAGGACCACTATTTCTTCTCCCAGTATTCCCGCTTAACAGACCGGTTGAAGCCTACTTGACAGAGCCGCTAACCTTAGCTAGCTAGCTAAGCTGCTACTGTTTGTAATTTGTAAGTAACTACCTGGTAAACTGCGTTGTAAAATAAAGTGTTACAATACATAGATCCTGAAGTTAGTCCCAGATGAGTTTTGAAATGGAGCACTTTTTTGTCTGAAGAGGTAAATGAATGGTTCCAGTGCTGTAGGAACTGTATCTATTATGCTTTGTTTCGGGACAAGCTGGATCACTCGGAATTCCAATGCAGCAATTGTTTGCTTGCCGAGGATTGAAGTGGCTTCCTTGCTCAAGCAGGTCGCCAATCTACGTAAAAAACGGAGGAAAACACAGTGGAATGTTTAACTTTTTTGACGCCGGTGGCTGGACGGCGTTCACGCTTGTTGGATGCATTTCCGCTTTTTCCCCGTCGTTGTCCGACTGGCTGGTATTGCCTGGAGTTCGTTCACCAGGGGAGCCATCTCCTGCCTCTCCTCCCCCATCTTATAGCGGAGTCGAAGGAGCACAGCAAGAGGCACATGCCAATCAACGATGGTCGCATGTCACAAGCCGAAGACCGAAGCCTTCCACAAAGCAGGCTACACTCCCAAGAAGAGGCCCGAAGCGATGATGTAAACAACTAATAGTTTTGCTGCCCTGGAGCCTGATCTTTCGTCACTGGGGGTACCTGTGTCTGCGGCCGCTGTGCCTACTCCTTCCCCTGCGATTCTGAAGTTGACGTCGGCAATCTTCCGTCCCCGCTCTGGATTGAGCGGGGCTTCTCCATCTGTCGGAGGCCTGCACCAAGCTACGGGCTCGAGTTATCCTGCCTCTCGCCTGTCCTTAAAGGTTCCTCCGAATCCTGTGAAGCGTTGGATTGGGCGGATTTCCTCTTCCTTCTCGCCAGCCATAATTTTGGCCAGCTCCATGGTAAGAAACGTCACTGTTCCTGGTGCAAAAAGACTATCCCATCCCGGAGCTCGAGTAAATTACATTACTAAGCTGATCCCGAATGTTATGCGCCAGGATATTGTAGTCCATGTGGGTTTTAATGGCATTATGAAGGGCAGCTTTGAACAGTTGAAATTGGATTTTAAAGAGCTGATTGATTCTCTGCTAGACACTAATGAAATACCCATCATATCTGGCCCTGTACACTCTGAATCGTGGCGTTGAAAGCTTTAGCAGGATTCTTTCTCTTCACAACTGGCTACGTGATTATTGCAGCTCAATGGTTGACAATTTCGATACCTTTTGGAAACATAACAAGTTTTATAAGGATGGGATCCACCTGAATAATTTTGGATCCTGGGTCCTTTCACAGCATTATAGGGCTTCGTTGAGACACTGACTTATCAATTAGCCAAGCCCAGTTTAGTTAATCCTTACCATTGTGTCGCTGAGTTGTTTTAATGCTTCAGCAAATGTACAATATCCCAGGGGCGTTGGTAGACACAATGTAAGTAACCTAATTTATGTCCCTCTAACTGCCCTAAATGCCTCTGCTGATCCTACAGCTATTGTATGCAGTAGTCATGTGCCTATAAACCAGAGTTATACTGTTAGCACTGAGGCAGTGTGCCCTAGTAGGAAGTCCACTGTGTGCAGCTCACCCTGCACTAACATAACATGAGCGTGTCTACTGCTAGGCTTCCCAGTAAAACAATGAGAACAATCAAGCATCCCAGAAAAGTGCTAAAATAGCCCATGTTAAAATATGTAGCTAAAGAAACAAGGTTCATGAAATCAATAACTTACTACTAACAGATGATGTTCATATTCTGACTATCTCACATTCTCTTTGATGATACAGTGGTAGCAATACATGGTTATAACATCTACATAAAATACAATGATGCCAATGCTAGAGGTGTTGCTGTTTATATTCAGAACCACATTCCTGTAAAGCTTAGAGAGGATCTCATGTTAAATACTGTTGAAGTAATATGGCTACAGGTTCATCTCCCTCGCCTAAAACCCATTATTGTGGGAAGCTGCTATAGACCACCAAGTGCTAACAGTCAGTATTTGGATAACGTGTGAAATGCTTGATAATGTATGTGATATCAACAGAGAAGTATATTTCCTGGGTGATTTAAATATTAACTGGCTTTCATCAATCTGCCCACTCAGGAAAAAGCTTCAAACTGTAACCAGTGGCTGCAACCTGGTTAAGGTTATCAGTCAACCTACCAGGGTTACAAATAGCACAGGAATTAAATCATTAACACGTATTGACCACATCTTTACTAATGCTGCAATAAATTTGCTTGAAAGCAGTATCCAAATCCATTGGATGTCGTGATCACAATATAGTAGCCATGTCTAGGAAAACAAAAGTTCCAAATCCTGGGCCTGATATAATGTACGAGGTCATACAAGAGGTTTTGTAGTGATTCCTATGTTGTTGATGTAAATAATATTTGTTGGTCTGTGGTGTGTAATGCGGAGCAACTAGACGCTGCACTTGACGCGTTTATGAAATAGCTTATTCCAGTTATTATGAAGCATGCACCCATTAAGGAAATTACTGTAAAAACTGTTCAAATTAAAAATTGTATGGTTGAGAGGGATGAGGCAAAAGGAATGGCAAATAAGTCTGGCTGCGCAACCCATTGGCAAACGTACTGTGACTAAACTGAATAAAAATAAACTATATTATGAAACAAAGATAAATTATATATCTATTGATAGAAAACATCTTTTGAACAATTTATAAATGGAATTTGGGGAAAAAAGGCAAACAGCTCCATCATTCAGTGAATCATTCATCAGAAAACCCACTGATATTGCCAAATACTTTCATGTTTTTTCATTTGCAAGATTAGCAAACTTAGGCATGACATGCCAGCAATAACCGCTGACACTACACAGCAAACTATGAGACAAGCATTGTAATTTTGAATTCTGTAAAGTGAGTGTGGAAGAGGTGAAAAAGTTATTGTCTCTCAACAATGACAAGCCTCTGGCATCTGACAACTTGGATGGAAAATTACTGAGGATACTAGCGGATGACATTGTCACTCCTATTTGCCATATCTTCAATCTAAGCCTACTAGAACGCGTGTGCCCTCAGGCCTGGATGGAAGCAAAAGTCATTCCGCTACCCAGGAAATAGTAAAATCCCCTTTACTGGCTCAAATAGCCGACCAATCAGCCTGTTACCAACCCTTAGTAAACTTTTGGAAAAATGGTGTTTGACCAGATACAATGCTATTTTACTGTAAACAAATTGACAACATACTTTCAGCATGCTTATAGGAAAGGACACTCAACAAGCACTGCACTTACACAAATGACTGATGATTGGCTGAAAGAAATGAATGATAAAAAAGATTGTGGGAGCTATTTTGTTAGGATTCAGTGCGGCTTTTGACATTATCGATCATAGTCCGCCGCTGGAAAAACGCATGTGTTATGGCTTTACATGCCTTTCTATATTGTGAATAAAGAGTTTACCTGTCTAGCAGAACACAGAGTGTGTTCTTTAAAGGAAGCCTCTCCAACATAATCCAGGTAGAATCAGGAATTCCCCAGGGCAGCTGCCTAGGCCACTTTACTTTTTTCAAACTTTACTAATGACATGCCATTGGCTTTGAGTTAAGCCAGTGTGTCTATGTGTGCGGATGACTCAACACTATACATGTCAGCTACTACGGCGAGTGAAATCACTACAACACTTAACAAGGAACTGCAGTTAGTTTCAGAATGGGTGGCAAGGAACAAGTCCTAAATAATTCAAAAACTATAAGTATTGTATTTGGGACTAATCATTCACTAAACCTCTACTAAATCTTGCAATTAACAATGTACAAATTGAGCTAGTTGAGCTGACTCTACTGCTTTTAGTAACCCTGGATTGTAAACTGTCATGGTCAAAACATGTTGATACAACAGTAGCTAAGCTGGGGAGAAGTAGGTCCATAATAAAGTGCTGCTGTGCCTTTTTAACCACACTATCAACATGGCAGGTACAACAGGTGTAGACCTTACAGTGAAATGCTTACTTACAAGCCCTTAACCAACAATGCAGTTAAGAAAAATACCTAAAAAAAAGTAAGAAATAAAAGTAACACATAATTAAAATAACAATAGCGAGGCTATATACAGGGGGTACCGGTACAGAGTCAATGTGCGAGAGCACCGGTTAGTCGAGGTGATTGATGTAATATGTACATGTAGGTAGAGTTATTAAAGTGACTATGCATAGATAATAACAGAGAGTAACTGCAGCGTAAAAGGGGGGGCAATGCAAATAGTCTAGGTAGCCATTGATTAGATGTTCAGGAGTCTTATGGCTTGCGGGTAGAAGCTTTTTAGAAGCCTCTTGGACCTAGACTTGGCGCTCCGGTACCGCTTGCCGTGCGGTAGCAGAGAGAACAGTCTATGACTAGGGTGGCTGGAGTCTTTGAAAATTTTTAGGGCCTTCCTCTGACACCGCCTGGTATAGAGGTCCTGGGTGGCAGGAAGCTTGGCCCCAGTGATGTACTAGGCCGTTCGCACTACCCTCTGTAGTGCCTTGCAGTCTGAAGCCGAGCAGTTGCCATACAGTGATGCCACCAGTCAGGATGCTCTCGATGGTGCAGCTGTATAACCTTTTGAGGATCTGAGAACCCATGCCAAATCTTTTCAGTCTCCTGAGGGGGAATAGGTTTTGTCTTGCCCTCTTCACGACTGTCTTGGTGTGCTAGTACCATGTTAGTTTGTTGGTGATATGGACTCCAAGGAACTTGAAGCTCTCAACCTGCTCCACTACAGCCCCGTCGATGAGAATGGGAGCATGCTCGATCCTACATGGAGAGCTAACATGAATAATATGCATGTAATTCTCTCATGGCTCAAAGTGGAGGAGAGATTGACTTCATCACTACTTGTTTTTGTAAGAAGTGTTGACATGCTGAATGCGCTGAGGTGTCTGTTTGTTTAAACTACTAGCACACAGCTCAGACACCCATTCATACCCCACAAGATATGCCACCAGAGGTCTCTTCACAATCCCCAAGTCAAGAACAGGCTATGGGAGGCGCACAGTACTACACAGAGCCATGGCTACATGGTAATTCTATTCCACATCAGGTAACTGATGCAAGCAGTAGAATCAGATTTAAAAAGCAGATGAAAATACAACTTATGGAAAAGCAAGGACTGTGAAGAGACGCAGATACGCTTACATATACACATGATAAGACGTACTACACACACGTACACATTAATTTTGTATTGTAGATACAATAGGTAGTAGAGTAGTGTCCTGAGGGAGCACACTTAATGTGTTGTGAAAAGTGTTATGGAATGTAATATTTTAAATTATATAACTGCCTTAATGTTGCTGGACCCTGTCATCAAGGTAAAGGGTGGCTACTTTGAAGAATATAAAATATATTTAGATTTGTTTAACACTTTTTTGTTTACTATATGTGTAGTGGCTTCCTTTCCTCTTGACCATAGCCACTGCCTTAGCCTGAAAGCGGGGTGGTTTTGTACTCATACAGTCCACATTCAAAGTTTCCAAACGGCCAAAACATTCAATGAGATCCAGGTATATGGTGCACCAAAAAAATGATTCTCCAATCAACTTAAGGCCCAACTTCCTGCCTTTATCCTAACACACTTACCACAGTACAATGAATGGGAAAGGGGGGGGGGGGGGGCAAAAACTAAGTTACACTAATAACAAATGAATATATCTCAATCAGGTAAATATAAATCATAAAGGTACCTAATATTTCATCATATACATTCATATATTTACACAAACGTACATGGAGCTCTGTATGTTCTGTCTTTTATACAAATATGTACACATCGGCTCTAACAACATGATTCCATATGTGTTATTTCATAGTTTTGATGTCTTCACTATTATTCTACAATGTTGAAAATAGTAAAAATAAAGAAAAACTCTGGAATGAGTAGGTGTGTCCAAACGTTTGACTGGTAAGGTACTTGTGTGTGTCTGTGTTTGCTTCACAATCAGCATATCCTGCCTTTAACTTAGAGAAATTCATCCTTGCGTGTTTTCACGCTTCAAACGGAAAGTCATTTTTCCCATGTAGGAGCTGGCCGCTTTTATGTGTTGACTTTGAACAAAACGTTTAAATTGTAATATTTGGCTGACAGTTCACCCTTAGCTTTGATTCCTTCTCACTTTAAAGACTGTACTTTGGTTTGTTCCATCAAAGATCATCACTTTAAAAGAGATGCCTCACTTTCACCATTAGAGTTCAGCGCCTAGCAGAGATAGCTCACCTTTCCAACATCAAAGAGTTCAACCTGCAGTAGGAATAGTTGACTTACACCTTCGCTTATGAGAGACTCCAAGGGGCCGATTCTGACCCAAGTTAAGCGTGTGTAAATGGAACGCAATTCCCCTTTTATGCACTTTTCTCTCTGTATTCTGACCCTGCATTTAAGCATGAGAATATCAGTCTTTTCACCCGCTATTTGATCAGGGTTTGAGATCGAATAAATGAGGTGTGGCAGAGGTGTGTCTACAGATATGCAGTATTCTGACCTTGACGTAATTCCCAAATAATTACACCACCTTTACGCGTGAGGAAACCATGACTAAGGTCTAGCGAACCTACTGGTTCCAAGTGGAATAAGCATCTACTTCACCATGCACTGTAATTTACAACTTGCTATTGATAAGCGCTAGGTAAATGAGTAATCCATTTGGATAAGGGAATATAAATTACACTTGTTTTCGATCTATTTTGCCTTATAATCGCTGGAGACATGTGAAACCAGTCATATGGAAGCAAACTGAAAATCATATTAACATGACATGTATTGCGACCCCTTTTCCACAGGGAAGTAGGCTATAAATAGCTGTGCCGTTATTCAGAAGAAAAAAATGTGCGCCCTCATAATTTGCCTATAGACCCAATCTATAGGCTTCTGTAGGACTGAACCTGCCAAGTTGATGTATGCGCTTCAGAATGTTTTAATTATATGCCCGGCCCACTGGGCACACACTGGTTGAATCAACATTGTTTACACATAATTTCAACAAAATTACGTTGAATTGACGTCTGTGCCCATTGGGGGGCTTTTCTCCATTTTATTTGTAAAAATTGTATCACGTTAAATATTACCCACCTTCCGGAGCCACCGTCAGTAATACCCACATACATTTATAACTGTCCCTTTAGTGTTTGTTTACTTCAATTTCTAGCTTAGATTTTGCATCATTCCATTCAATTTATCTTTCTTTCCTCTGTCACGTCCGTGTAGTTGTTCCTGAGGGTCGCTGGCATTAGTGGATCATATTAGGCTAACATTGTGCAATAATTTGGGACATGTAGCCTATTTAAATCATTACGAAACTCAGACCACACATAGCAGGTTAAACATTACGTTATGATTATAACTACTGTTCCCTGAAGGAGGGAAACGTGGTACAGCATACTATGGGAAGTCAAACTCTCGTGACTTTAGGTTAAAGGATCTACAATCATGCCTGACAAGGCCAATGAAATCCACGCCTCGCTGGATGCCCCACCTTCCACAGGTTATAAGCGTGAAGCTCGTTCGTACTCATTCCTTCAATTTAGTACCACTCTTCACCGAGCGCAGGAACGGACGGTGTGGGGCCAAACAGGTGTTGTACCTCTTTTCCCTCCTTAAGGGAACAGTGGTTATAGTCATACTGTTATGTTCCCTTTAAGTCAGTCAACTTCGGTACAACATACCATGGGGAAATATAATCACCCTCCAAGCGGACCCCAACAGAAACTAAATGAAACGACCCATGGCAGACCACCCGCCAGATGTGGCAGTCTGGGTATTGTGCACACGGTGCGCTGGCTAGTGACTTTCCCCTTTCCCAGACGTAAGCACACTGTGTGCTATACTGCGAGCAGTGATAGTCAAGCAATTAAACCTCACAAAAGCGTGTGGTGATGCCCAACTCACCGCAGCACAAATATCTCCTATAGTCAACATTTTAAACAACACCCAAGACTCTGCCAGACCCCTGGTGAAATGGATATGTACACTGCTAAGTAACCCTTGCCCCTTGCTGCTATATGCCAGGGAGATAGCTTCCACAATCCAGTGGGAGAGACACTGCTTAGAGAGTGCCCTGTCACGAGCTGGATTAGCAAAACAGACAAAAGGTTGTTCACATAACCGGATATCGTGGGCCCATTCTCTGTACCTGCATAAAACTCACACCGGACACAGGGCTTTTAACCACTGTTGCTCTTCAGAAGCAAAAGGAGGAGGCAAAAATGGAAAAAGCTCAAATGCTAAGGACCAGTAGGACATAGGACTTTCGGCGCGAAGGCCACATTTGGACACAACGTCACCTTAGAGTCGCCTGGAGCGAAGCGAGTACTGGAAGGGTGTACGGATAACGCTTGGAGGTCCCCAACACGTTTAGCCAAGGCCAAAGCCATGAGCAGGGAGGTTTTGTAGGAGAAGATCTTCACATCCACCAACTACAGAGGCACACAGTGCCTACTAGACCAGTGCCAAGTCCCATGTGGGCACAATAGGTTAAAAGACTGGCCTGAGATGATGTACACATTTCAGGAACCGCACCACCAGGGGGTGAGCTCCCGGTGAGGTTCCGTCAATTCCTACATGACACACTGAGACAGTGGCCATGTACACTTTTAAAGTGGAGAATGCTTGAAAAACTGCTGTAGGAACATAAGGATGTCCCTCACAGAGCACTGAAAATAAACAAGTACTTTATCTTGGCACCAAACGAATGCCACTTATACACATACAGCCTTCTCATGGAGTGCGCCCTTGCCGACTGAATGGTAGCAATAACATTCGGAGGTAAACCTCTAGCTATCAAATTGGCTCTCTTAGGGGCCAGGTCCATAGGATCCAAATCTCTGGTGTGCCTGGGACAACAGGTCCCTGCGCAACTGAAGCTTCCACGGGTCCCCGCCTAAAAGGCAAATGATCTCCGTGAACCAAGGCTGCCTGGGTCAACGGGGAGCCACAATAATCAACGGTAAGCCCTCCCGGTGCATCCACTCCAACGTGGGCTGAATCAGAACCACGGGACGGAAACGTGCAAAGGATGGTCTGAGGCCACTGGTGCGCCAGAGCGTCTGTTCCCAAAGGTGCACTCTCGTCCCTCATGAGAAAAATAGACACTGCTTGTTTACTTGCGATGCATAAATATCCCATACCTGGGAGAGCTTCCACTCGTGAAAGAAAAGGTCCCACCTGGATAAAAGATCTGCCCCCAAGTTGAGGCAACCGGGGAGATGCGTCGCCCAAAACGCACTGCTTCCCAACAATAGGGAGCGAGCCAATGTTAGGAGTCTCTCCCCATCTCTTGATGCACGCCACCACTGACATATTGTCGGTTCTTACTAGCACAAGCAAGCCTGCCAAAAACAGGGGAAAGCACCTGAGTGCCAGATACTCCGGGTAATTGACATGCAGTTCTTTCCGCACTAGTGTCCGTACCCCCCATAATCTAGTTGCCTTCATACAGCACACCCCACCCTCGGGGGATGCAACTCAGCCCGTGAGAGCCCCCTGACAGTAGCAGAGGGTCCCACTATTGGGTCATGGCCCGTAGGCCTGACAGGGACACCCGAAGCAACCGCTTGTGAGATGCGTCCAGGTAAGTGGCAGGCAATCACCGCTGGAAGGGCTGTATCAGCAATAGCCCCACGGGAACGACTTTCCTCACAAAAGCCATCATCCTAAGTAGGCATAGGCACTGGCGAAAACACACTGTGTGACCCAGACAAAATTTGGCTAAGCAGAACCGGACACCCTTCGTGGGGATAGAAAAGTGTGATACGCGAGTGAGTCTAGCTCGAGACCCAGAAACGGAATGCGGTAAGATGGAGTCAGACATTTCTTTCTAATGAAGCCTAGAGACTGAATACGGCACAATGGATGTGTGTTACACTGCTTGCCAGCTGTTTACCAGTGACATTTATTTGGATACATCCATAACAAATGAGGTAATTATGCGCGATTTCACCTGGCATAGCAAACGCGCTCTCTCGTCAGAACAATGTTGTTTGAGAGATAGCCAACAACACAGCTAACAATCACTTCAAACTGAAGCTGGAAAGACTACAAACTAGCTGCACTTTGTTTCATTTGACCTGTTTTCTATTGATAGTTCTTTGTATATATCCATAAAAATTATGCTGATTCATGATTTTGACTGGCTCAGAAAAGCCGCCTTCCTGTCTGTCTCATCCCGACTCGTTCATTACTATGCGACAGCTGGAGATCGAATTTGAATATTGAAACAATGTTGCAAATGTCAGAGAGACAGTAAGGTTTATACAAATCTCTGCTGTTGAAAACTAAATGGCAGTCTAAAAGAAATGTGAAATAATGTCTAGATGCTTTTTATAGAGGAGATCAAGTTTATAAATTGCCTGGCTGGGCTGATGAGACAGTGGATTGCACAGTCTGATGGAACAGAGTAAATAGGAATTTTAACATAATAGATTTAGCCGTTGGTAACTTGTGGAATAGACACCGGCTGGAATGCGGTTTTAACCAATCAGCATTCAGGATTAGACCCACCCGTTGTACAGTATAATTGCCTATACAGCCTATAACCTGTATCACTTGACACCTCATAGGGTCTAGTGAGCTACAGGCAGGAATATGCAATGAATCCCAGTAATAAGCCACCTATGGGGACTCTCACCCTGGAGAGATTGATATACCCCTTGAACCCTGTGAACACTGTGGAACACGGGGTAACAGAGTGGTCGGGCTGTATCACCGCCTGGTACAGCAACTGCACTGTCCGCAACCGCAGGGCTCTCCAGAGGGTGGTGCGGTCTGCCCAACGCATCACCGGGGGCACACTGCCTGCCCTCCAGGACACCGACTGTACACGATGTCACAGGAAGGCCAAAAAGATCATCTAGGACATCAACCATGACCTGTTCACCCCGCTACCATCCAGAAGGTGAGGTCAGTACAGGTGCGTCAAAGCTGGGACCGAAAGACTGAAAAACAGCTTCTATCTCAAGGCTGTCAGACTGTTAAATAACCACCCGGTTACTCAACCCTGCACCTTAGATGCTGCTCCCCGATATGCATAGGCATGGAATCACTGGTCACTTTAATAATGTTTACATACTGCTTTACTCATTTCATATGTATATACTGTATTCTATTCCACTGTATTTTAGTCAATGCCACTCCGACATTGCTCATCCCAATATTTATAGATTTCTTAACTCCATTATTTCACTTTGGATTTGTGTGTATTGTTAGATATTACTGCACTGCTACACCCGCAATAACATCTGCTAAATATGTGTATGTGACCGATACGATTTGATTTGATTAAACATGGACAAGCTTCCAACATATGTTGTGCTTCTGTATAGCCTGCATGAAGTCCAGCCCATTTACTGGCACACGGGGCTCTGGCAATGGCTGACTTAGTACCCTGTTGGGGTCACTGTTGTCACAGTAATGTTTTTGTGGAGGGGCGCACTGGTCACTCAGACCCATGCCAATGCCCCTCGCTCCAGGCCAGGGGCGAAAATCTGATATCAACCTTGGAGGGGACAATTACATTACATTTTCTCAAGAGCAATTCCTGAGGGGGACACCAAAAGTAGTGCTGTAACACATAGCATATGTTGTTATATGTTAAATGTATATTGAGGAACCATAATTCCTACAACTGGATAATTGATAGGTACAGTAGTTAACTGAAGGGTTTTCCCAACTTGTTCAAATGTTTAAATCATTATAATTCTACTACTAATAATAGTTATAGCAGTGCTCCTTACCAGTCCAGTATGTATGCAGGTATTCGTACTTACAACCAGCAATATCAAGAAAGGTCAGTAGGTGACAATGGTACTGTACACTGTATGGGTGTAATTTTCATAAATACAATGAACATGGTGTGATCACATCTAAAAGAATCTCCATTGAGAACAATGACAAAGTTGGTCTCCGTATTGAATTGACCTTTTAATTTGACTTTTTCTGATACATTTATATAGTCATTAAATATGTGCACCTGGCCTGAGACTAATACAATATCTTTGCAAGAACAAAAAGCTTAAAATAAGTACAGTTCTAAAAGCAAAATAACTACTTCAATGAAAAACCCAAATAAATCAAACAAAATATCCTTCAGTCAGTCTCAACTCTTCAAACAGCAGCTATGGACAAGTATGTCGCACAAAGTATGCAATTTTAAATAAAATAACATGAAATAAATAATTTGTAAGTGTACTGAAAACTACTAAACAAAAGAACAAATATCAATTACACCAGGGGTTCTCAAACAGGGGTCCATGGACTAATTGCAAGGGGTCTGTGAAATAAAAAAGTGTAATGAATGTAGTCAGTACCACAAGATTTCCAGTAAGTTTACATATAATATAGAGGGGGTGGAGGTCCCTGAGGACCGCTCAAAACCTTGCCTGCCTTGCCTCAAAATATGCAGGGGTTCCAGTACCCCAAAAAGGTTGAGAACCACTGCTATACACACTACTGAACAAAAGAACCGAGCATATGTTTGCGGGTTTCCTCAACACATCAGTTGCCACTTTCGCAATGCCCTCGCCTGTTGTCTCCGACACCCTGTATAGCCCAATAAACTCCTTGTGAGGGACATGGTCATGGTCAACATAACGCAGACAGACATTCTCCTGTTCAGCACCAGAGACATCTTGAGTACCATCAACAATTAATGAAAATTGTACAATCGGAAGAGACCTAATCTCAGCTGCAATGCCTCGAATGACTATTGGCCATGATGTTCAGAATTTCATTCTGTGCTTTGGGGCCTGTGTACATTGTGGTACGCTCTGTTAACCACTTCAGTAAAATGGGATCATCCTCTTCTGCCCTAAGTTTCAAAATCTGGTATAAATTCCCACTGTCATCCGTGTGGCCTCTAAAGGCTTGTCCCTGTCTTACTACATGCCGCACCGAACTAACAATTTTCATCAAGCAATGCCTTGCGTCATCCTGCTGTTTACCCCACGCGCTGGATAACTGGACACTGATTGGATTTAGCTGGTGTGCTGTTACAATTACAAAGTGGCGGTGGGTTTGGCAGTTTTGATGTGCTGTGAATTTTTCAATGGCTTTTCTCCAGTTCCTAAATCCTGCACTAATGAAGGCAGCATCTGCTCTTTGGCCAAAAGATGGCTGGCTTGAAAACCCTTGGCTACAGTGAAAACACAACACTCCTTTTATTGATGGATTATAATGTAGCCAGAAAAAATCGCGAAACCATCTCTCTTGAAACGTCAACACTCTGTTGGCAAGAGTTTGCGGTTCTATAAATTGTGGGTGTGGCTGATATGGTTTTGTGCCATCACTGTGGTAACTGGACAATGCTGTGCCACTGTCCCCTATACTGGTGCTGCTGGCAACAAGGGTGACACTTGGTCCTGCCGTGGCTGTGACACTGTCCTCTGAAGTCTCTCTCCCTGGCTCTTTCCCTTTCACCACCCTAACTGACTCACAGTCTGTCTCCTAGAAAATAAATAAGGTGTTTGCCGTACTCCTAACTACCGGTACCCAAAACTACACAATTAATCACAACAGCAATACCATTGCCGTAAACAAATCTTAGTTTAGTCACCAGTTTAAGTTGAGAGTGGGGGTATCCATGGCATTTTCCAATTATGTCCCTATTTTACAAGTCAAAAAAATTGAGAACCTTTCATAATGTTGCCAAACAAAGTCTCAACAAACTTACCTGAGACTCCCTGTCTCTGCCAATCTGTCCCTGCATATCTGTCCCCAGCTCTGCTGTCTGTGTGCCATCTGTTGCCTGCTCTGCCTAATGACATCATTGTGAAACATTTCCATTAGCATTTCACTTCTTTCTTATGAACATTTTATCAACTAGTCTTTGAGATTAGGCTACTAGAGTTCTTACTATGCGTTTTGGTGTACTGACAAATACTCTGATGTCCGTCTTCTTACTTTTTTCTGCCATTTTTCTACCTGGCTGGCTGGCCTAGCTGCACACACACACATTTACACAACACATGCTGCAACCTTTTGTACTTTTAATAGTTTGTTTCATATTGGCTGGCTTCCAACAATAGCTGAATTTGTAAAGCTAGCGAGCACCAATTCCGTTTCTGTGTGTTTGCTATAATCTTTGCTACCTGGTTAAATAAAGGTGAAATAAAAAAAATTAAAAAAAGTTCACTAGCGACAATTTATCTTTTGCAACGAGACCATTATATATACAGTGGGGAGAACAAGTATTTGATACACTGCCGATTTTGCAGGTTTTCCTACTTACAAAGCATGTAGAGGTCTGTCATTTTTATCATAGGTACACTTCAACTGTGAGAGACGGAATCTAAAACAAAAATCCAGAAAATCACATTGTATGATTTTTAAGTAATTAATTTGCATTTTATTGCATGACATAAGTATTTGATCACCTACCAACCAGTAAGAATTCCGGCTCTCACAGACCTGTTAGTTTTTCTTTAAGAAGCCCTCCTGTTCTCCACTCATTACCTGTATTAACTGCACCTGTTTGAACTCGTTACCTGTATAAAAGACACCTGTCCACACACTCAATCAAACAGACTTCAAACCTCTCCACAATGGCCAAGACCAGAGAGCTGTGTAAGGACATCAGGGATAAATTGTAGACCTGTACAAGGCTTGGATGGGTTAAAGGACAATAGCCAAGCAGCTTGGTGAGAAGGCAACAACTGTTGGCACAATTATTAGAAAATGGAAGAAGTTCAAGATGACGGTCAATCACCCTCGGTCTGGGGCTCCATGCAAGATCTCACCTCGTGGGGCATCAATGATCATGAGGAATGTGAGGGATCAGCCCAGAACTACACGGCAGGACCTGGTCAATGACCTGAAGAGAGCTGGGACCACAGTCTCAAAGAAAACCATTAGTAACACACTACGCCGTCATGGATTAAAATCCTGCAGCGCACGCAAGGTCCCCCTGCTCAAGCCAGCGCATGTCCAGGCCCGTCTGAAGTTTGCCAATGACCATCTGGATGATCCAGAGGAGGAATGGGAGAAGGTCATGTGGTCTGATGAGACAAAAATAGAGCTTTTTGCTCTAAACTCCACTCGCCGTGTTTGGAGGAATAGAAGGATGAGTACAACCCCAAAAACACCATCCCAACCGTGAAGCATGGAGGTGGAAACATCATTCTTTGGGGATGCTTTTCTGCAAAGGGGACAGGACGACTGCACCGTATTGAGGGGAGGATGGATGGGGCCATGTATCGCGAGATCTTGACCAACAACCTCCTTCCCTCAGTAAGAGCATTGAAGATGGGTCGTGGCTGGGTCTTCCAGCATGACAACGACCCGAAACACACAGCCAGGGCAACTAAGGAGTGGCTCCGTAAGAAGCATCTCAAGGTCCTGGAGTGGCCTAGCCAGTCTCCAGACCTGAACCCAATAGAAAATCTTTGGAGGGAGCCGAAAGTCCGTATTGCCCAGCGACAGCCCCGAAACCTGAAGGATCTGGAGAAGGTCTGTATGGAGGAGTGGGCCAAAATCCCTGCTGCAGTGTGTGCAAACCTGGTCAAGAACTACAGGAAACGTATGATCTCTGTAATTGCAAACTAAGGTTTCTGTACCAAATATTCAGTTCTGCTTTTCTGATGTATCAAATACTTATGTCATGCAATAAAATGCAAATTAATTACTTAAAAATCATACAATGTGATTTTCTGGATTTTTGTTTTAGATTCCTTCTCTCACAGTTGAAGTGTACCTATGATAAAAATTACAGACCTCTACATGCTTTGTAAGTAGGAAAACCTGCAAAATTGTCAGTGTATCAAATACTTGTTCTCCCCACTGTATTTAAGACAATGGTAGAAGAGAGTGTAATTCTGTTCTGTTCAGTTAGACTTCAGTTTATCGCTAACCTTATCACAGGGACGTCGAAGCACTACAGCTGCATGCTGATCTTGGAATGAACTGACGATAGCAAAGATTCCATCTTTGACGACGCCACATAAATGGAATAGGTACTAGCTAGCTTGATAGTTAATGTTTGCTTTAGTTTGCGCGCTAGCTCTGCAAATTCAGCTAGTGTGTGAACCCTGCCAACATAAAAATAAATAAATAACATTGCTATGGACCTGCTATGGATTGACTGGATTAACCTCACGTCAGTTATGTACATGTCCCTTTCGGACAGTAGGTACGTACCCTCTATTACCTTGCCAGCTAAAGAACTGGCAGTGGATCAAACCATTGTGAGGCAAAGGGCGGGGGGGGTCGCAATCTTTTGAAACTTAAAAACGCGCTATTAAGTGTCTATAATCAGCACAAGTGCTTTCATTGCGTATTATTAATATTATTGAAATTACATAGTTATGTTTACAGTGATATATTGGGGGGGACAAATCATATTTTTCCCAAGATGGGGGGGTCGTGTCCCCCCCGTCCCCCCTGGGATTTCCGCCTATGCTCCAGGCGTTACCCCAGCCAAGTGCTCGAGGGGCTGCTTTTTTGTCAGAGGTGCACACAAACCCAGTTTCCTTCACTCCATCCAACTCCAGGAACTGAAAATAGGAATGGAGTTGCCATAACGCCGGGGGGAAACTAGTAAGGCTTTTTAGCAGCATGATCCGTTTTAGAATAACCAAGCAACTTAATGCAATGTATACTAATCACGAGAGCTACCCCAGCAACTCCACTGTGGGGAGGCAGGAATAGCTAGTAATATCTAGCTCGCGTCGGTGAGTTAGCCAACCTGGCTAGCACGGTATGTTGCGCTCTTTTAACCAACCCGGGTCTTGAAAGTCTACCTAGGACCAGATCATCAACAACAAGTCTGGGAAGAGAGGCAAGCGATGCGGCGGACACAGATGGTGGTACCTCTCTCTTCGAGTTGCCTCCCGTAACCGATGACAGAATGCACATGAGCCGGGTTGGGCGCAGGCAGCCACCCCACGCCCAGGCAGACAAGACATTTGCTCCGACCACCCAATCCATCTACACTTCCTGCACCGCGGTCCCAGCCGAGGTACCGGCATCCGGGAAAGGAAAGTCGGCATCTGTAATTCCAAGCATCCTGTGTTACACATCTTTCCAGGGAGTTTGTGCGCAGTACGTGGATATGGTTCAAGTGAGGGTCGCCGGAGCGTGCTCCAAGCTGAGACACACTACACATCGGGGGCATGATCTTGACCCCGAACCCGGCTTAGCCATCATGTGCGTTCTGTCATTGTCTCGGTCGTTTTCTTAACCATCTTACTCATTGCACCAGTAAATTGAATAATAACTAAATTGTTTGATTTAGAAAAAGTATGAGATTAAGTACAACCTTCAGTACACAGCGTCCAGGGGTTGAGCACGCTCTACCACTATGGGACTGTTTAGTTGGCGCAAGACAATCATTTTCCAATTTATTTTTGAATGCCATGTGATCATATTTTTTTTTAACTAAATACAAAATCCAGATGTATTTTATTGTGCTGTGTGTTGTACATGCTATTAGTGTAGTGGTACTAGTAATATTTCTGAACAGCTGCAAGTGGTCACTGTTTACATGTCTTGATCCCTAGATTCTGAACCCGTTCTCTCGATGTATTCTAGTGAGACTGTTGACAAAATTAAAAGGTACACAGTATTTAAAGGGATGACTTAAGATAAATGTACTGAAAACCCTATTGAATGAAAACTCCACGAGGACATCTGTTGGTCAGCAAGTGGGAGGGTTTTCAGTGGTTGAATTAAATGTATTCAGCGTGTTCAAGAGAACCACCCCTGCAAAGCCTGGTAAGTCTGAATACCAACTACTGAGAAGTACGTAGGAAAGTCGGAATCGGCCCCCAAGTCAGTAGACCTTGAAAAGATCCAGCTAGTGGGGAAAAATGATGTCAGTAATTTAAAGATCTGGCTCAACTGTTATTTTTCTCCAAAGCCTTCATAGCTAATGTGGCAAATCATTTCTCTCGCCAACCCAGCCGCACAGGAGAGAGAAAGTAATGATTCTTAAATCCATGTTTTGACGGTCAATCTTCTGTTCATGACCGAACAAGTGCCGTGGGCCCAAGGCATGCAACTGTATTGCAACAACTGTCAAAATTTCACTTCCACTCTTTTCATTGCATGGCACAGGAAAAATGTAATTCCTGGAAAAACACAACACTTGAGAAAGTTTAATTATTGGAAAATGAAATGCAGTGAAAAATGTATCTCTGTCGCGCAAGTGCAGTGTGCATTGAACTTAAATCAATGGAAGTCTTTTGCTTTAAGACACTTCCTAAATCTAATACTCAATTCAGTCTTTCTCTGAGTAGGAAATAAGGGAAGCTACAAGTGTGTGTGTGTGTGTGTGTGTGTGTGTGTGTGTGTGTGTGTGTGTGTGTGTGTGCGTGCGTGCGTGCGTGCGTGCGTGCGTGCGTGCGTGCGTGCGTGCGTGCGTGCGTGCGTGCGTGTGTGAGAGGTTTCCAGGGAAATATTTCTCTCCTGCTGCTTTCTGTGGCGCTAAATCGAACAGTAAATGTCCAAACACCAGTGCCTCTCGCTCTGCTGCACCTGTCCATGGTGTGACCAAAGGACTGGGATTAAAGCCGGTAGAGAATGCAGCCTGCGAAGTGAAAAAAGAAAGAAAGAAAAGTGTCATTGATGAATTGCCTCAGGGAGTCGCATGTTTTCCTGTATCGAATGTTGGAAGACTCTGCCTTCAAGAGAAATGGTTTGAGCGATCTAAAGAAATTGTGCGTGCTTGTTCATGTATCTTCTGAGGATGATGATGATTATGGTCACGGTAGTGATGAGTATGTTATCAATGATGACGATGAGGATGACATTGTTGTTACTGTGATGAAGACAATATTGTCCACAATCCACATCTCTTCTTCCTGTTCCTCAGTCCTCACCTTTCATTTTAAGGGGTCCTTATTACAGTCTAATTAATTGTAATAATTCATAGTTACCCTTTACTAGTGGTAAGGACCCCTTACCACTAATACAGGGTAACTAGTGGTAATTGCAGTCTGTAATTACAGAGGTGTAACAATGAATGCTTGTCACCATGCCTGTTACAAATGTTCAAGTTTCCAATAGCATTCGAACACACCATTTTTCAGTCTGCACAAACCATGTTATAAGTTTTAGCCAGTTCAAAACCAAGCACCTGACGTCATTTACACAACTCTGCTATAATGGGCTCTAGAGTCTAATGCCCAGGTCCAGTTTTCATTTGAAATGCATGGAAGCTTGAGCACTATGGCAAGAACGGGAGGTTTACATCTCCAATCCAAAATTAAATCTGGAATCGGCTTCCTATTTCGCAACAAAGCCTTCTTCACTCATGCTGCCAAACATACCCTCGTAAAACTGACTATCTTACCGATCCTTGACTTCGGCGATGTCCTTTACAAAATAGCCTCCAACACTCTACTCAGCAAATTGGATGTAGTCTACCACAGTGCCACCCGTTTTATCACCAAAGCCCCATATGCTCTCGTTGGCTGGCCCTCGCTTCATATCCGTCGCCAAACCCACTGGCTCCAGGTTATCTACAAGTCTCTGCTAGGTAAAGCCCCGCCTTATCTCAGCTCACTGGTCACCATAGCAGCACCCACCCGCAGCACGCGCTCCAGCAGGTATATTTCACTTGTCACCCCCAAAGCCAATTCCTCCTTCGGCCGCATTTCCTTCCAGTTCTCTGCTGCCAATGACTGGAACGAACTGCAAAAATCACTGAAGCTGGAGACTCATATCTCCCTCACTAGCTTTAAGCACCAGCTGTCAGAGCAACTCATAGATCACTGCACCTGTACATAGCCAATCTGCTAGCCAATTTAGCCCATCCAACTACCTCATCACCATATTGTTATTTATTTTGCTCCTTTGCACCCCAGTATTGCTACTTGCACCCTCATCTTCTGCACATCTATCACCCCAGTGTTTAATTTGCCATACTGTAATTATTTCGCCACTATGGCCTATTTATTGCCTCACCCCTCTTATCCTACCTCATTTGCACACACAGTATATAGACTTTATCTATTGTATTATTGACTGTATGTTTGTTTATTCCATGTGTAACTCTGTTGTTTGTTTCGCACTGCTTTGCTTTATCTTGGCCAGGTCGCAGTTGTAAATGAGAACTTGTTCTCAACTAGCCTACCTGGTTTTTGAAAGAAAAACACATTTTGTCCATTAAAATAACATAAAATTGATCAGAAATACAGTGGCTAATTGATCATTAGAAAACCCTTTTGCAATTATGTTAACACAGCTGCAAACTGTTGTGCTTATTAAAGAAGCAATAAAACTGGCCTCCGTTAGACTAGTTGAGTATCTGGAGCATCAGCATTTGTGGGTTCGATTACAGGCTCAAAATGGCCAGAAACAAAGACCTATCTTCTGAAACTCATCAGTCTGAGAAATGAAGGCTATTCCATGCGAGAAATTGCCAAGAAACTGAAGATCTTGTACAACGCTGTGTACTACCCCCTTCACAGAACAGCGCAAACTGGCTCTAACCAGAATAGAAAGAGGAGTGGGAGGCCCCAGTGCACAACTGAGCAAAAGGACAAGGACATTAGGGTCTCTAGTTTGAGAAACAGACGCCTCACAAGTCCTCAACTGGCAGCTTCATTAAATAGTACCTGCAAACCTCCACTCTGTACCTAATACTTCTCCCCCCTTCCCTTTTAAATGGTCTCCCTCAGGTTTTACGTATCTGGATATATTTGTAACTCCTAAATTCCAGCAAATGTACAAAGCCAATTTTGTTCCCTTGTTTGATACAATAAGACAGGATCTGGAGCTCTGGAACTCTCTCCCGATTTCTTGGTTGGGTAGAATATCCCTCTTGAAAATGAACATTTTACCTAGACTACTTTACCCAATCCAAATGATCCCAGTATTACTCTCCAATAAGGTAATAAAGGATGTAAATGGATGGCTAAGTTCCTTTATATGGAGTAAACGCAAGCCAAGACTTAAGATGACAATATTGCAGCTGCCAAGTTCTATGGGTGGCTTGGATCTGCCCAATATCAGGTTCTATCAGTGGTGTGCCCACCTATGTTATATTTCTGACTGGATCACAAACGAGGACTCCTCTATTTGGTTAGACATTGAGACTTCTCTTTCAAAATACCCCTTACAGGATCTTTTATTTTTCAGAAGTTTCAAGTCTGTAGAAGATCACTGCAATAATCCTATTACACTTAACACACTCAAAGTATGGAGGTCAGTTCAACGCTTCCTGGGAAGGTCCAAACTAACCCCTGCTCTTACCCCAATTCTTAACAACCCAGATTTTGGTCCAGGATTGCTGGATGCTGGCTTTAACTTTTGGCTTAATAAGGGCATACGCAGACTAAATTACTTATTTGCTGATAAGATTTTATTGTCATTTGAGCAGATGGTGGAGAAATATCGACTCCCAATGCAGGACTTTTTCCGCTTCCTACAAGTAAGACATTATATTGTGAAGAGCCCCACCTTAATTGGTAACCCTGATATGTCTGTCATTGAAATAATGTTTTTTTTCCCACAAAGGAAAATGTCTGTAAGTCTGTTTTATGATGCTTTAAGGTCCTTTTCTGCTGTCGACACACAGAGGGTGAAACAAGTGTGGGAGAAAGAATTGTCTGTTACTATTGACGAAGAGATGTGGGAGGACATTTGGAGATATGCAAAAACAATATCTATATGTAATCGTACTAGAGCAATCCAATTAAGAATAATACACAGATTGCATATATCCCCAAATCGCAGACATGCTTTTAGCCCCTCTTCTCCTCAGTGTCTTTAATGTAAAACTGATACAGGCACCCTAAAACATTGTTTATGGTCATGTACCAAAATACAAAGATACTGGTCTGGGGTTCTGTAAGAAATTGAAAAGATCCTAGGGGTTGATCTAGAATTGGACCCAGTTTCTTTACTGTTGGGTCTCCCTAGTAGGCATGTTACTTCTGTGGGTGGGAGGAGGCTTTACAACATCCTTACCTTTGCAGCAAGGAAAAACATCCTTTTACAGTGTAGTGATAAGGTTCCTTCTATTAAAGATTGGCATAAGATACTATTTGAATGGGTGCCTCTGGAATATCTGACATGTACATTGCATTCTAAAACAGATCAGTTCTACAAAGTATGGGAACCTTATCTAAATTACCTAGAACCTGAGGTATCAGCTATTATGATGCAAGGATTCTCTTAGAATGGTGGTGATCTATGTATTTCAGAATTACACTGTACGTTCCATGTGTGGAACCTAACTTCTTAGTTTAAACTGAGCTTTTTTGTTTAATTTCTGTTTGTAAGTTTGTTTAAAATGTATGTATTAAGAGACGCAATGATGGGGATGGGGTGAGAGAAGCACCGAGCAGGGAGAGATATATATATATATATATATATATATATATATACAGTGGGGCAAAAAAGTATTTAGTCAGCCACCAATTGTGCAAGTTCTCCCACTTAAAAAGATGAGAGAGGCCTGTAATTTTCATCATAGGTACACTTCAACTATGACAGACAAAATGAGGGAAAAAATCCAGAAAATCACATTGTAGGATTTTTAATGAATTTATTTGCAAATTATGGTGGAAAATAAGTATTTGGTCAATAACAAAAGTTTATCTCAATACTTTGTTAAATACCCTTTGTTGGCAATGACAGAGGTCAAACGTTTTCTGTAAGTCTTCACAAGGTTTTCACACACTGTTGCTGGTATTTTGGCCCATTCCTCCATGCAGATCTCCTCTAGAGCAGTGATGTTTTGGGGCTGTTGCTGGGCAACACAGACTTTCAACTCCCTCCAAAGATTTTCTATGGGGTTGAGATCTGGAGACTGGCTAGGCCACTCCAGGACCTTGAAATGCTTCTTACGAAGCCACTCCTTCATTGCCCGGGCGGTGTGTTTGGGATCATTGTCATGCTGAAAGACCCAGCCACGTTTCATCTTCAATGCCCTTGCTGATGGAAGGAGGTTTTCACTCAAAATCTCATGATACATGGCCCCATTCATTCTTTCCTTTACACGGATCAGTCGTCCTGGTCCCTTTGCAAAAAAACAGCCCCAAAGCATGATGTTTCCACCCCCATGCTTCACAGTAGGTATGGTGTTCTTTGGATGCAACTCAACATTCTTTGTCCTCCAAACACGACGAGTTGAGTTTTTACCAAAAAGTTCTATTTTGGTTTCATTTGACCATATGACATTCTCCCAATCTTCTTCTGGATCATCCAAATGCTCTCTAGCAAACTTCAGACGGGCCTGGACATGTACTGGCTTAAGCAGGGGGACACGTCTGACACTGCAGGATTTGAGTCCCTGGCGGCGTAGTGTGTTACTGATGGTAGGCTTTGTTACTTTGGTCCCAGCTCTCTGCAGGTCATTCACTAGGTCCCCCCGTGTGGTTCTGGGATTTTTGCTCACCGTTCTTGTGATCATTTTGACCCCACGGGGTGAGATCTTGCGTGGAGCCCCAGATCGAGGGAGATTATCAGTGGTCTTGTATGTCTTCCATTTCCTAATAATTGCTCCCACAGTTGATTTCTTCAAACCAAGCTGCTTACCTATTGCAGATTCAGTCTTCCCAGCCTGGTGCAGGTCTACAATTTTGTTTCTGGTGTCCTTTGACAGCTCTTTGGTCTTGGCCATAGTGGAGTTTGGAGTGTGACTGTTTGAGGTTGTGGACAGGTGTCTTTTATACTGATAACAAGTTCAAACAGGTGCCATTAATACAGGTAACGAGTGGAGGACAGAGGAGCCTCTTAAAGAAGAAGTTACAGGTCTGTGAGAGCCAGAAATCTTGCTTGTTTGTAGGTGACCAAATACTTATTTTCCACCATAATTTGCAAATAAATTCATAAAAAATCCTACAATGTGATTTTCTGGATTTTTTTTCTTCTCATTCTGTCTGTCATAGTTGAAGTGTACCTATGATGAAAATTACAGGCCTCTCTCATCTTTTTAAGTGGGAGAACTTGCACAATTGGTGGCTGACTAAATACTTTTTTGCCCCACTGTATATATATATATATATATATATACACGCAGGTATGTGTAAGTGAGTGCCGTTTTTTTGTTGCTTTGTCTCTGTTGTTGTATCTCTTAATATGGGTAAAAATTGTGACATTCCAATAAAAATACTGTTACAAAAATAGTACCTGCAAAACACCAGTCTCAACGTCAACAGTGAAAAGGCGACTCCGGGATGCTGGTCTTCTAGGCAGAGTTGCAAAGAAAAAGCCATATCTCAGACTGGCCAATAAAAATAAAAGATTAAGCTAGGTAAAAGAACACAGACACTGGACAGAGGACCTCTGCCTAGAAGGCCAGCATCCCGGAGTCGCCTCTTCACTGTTGACGTTGAGACTGGTGTTTTGCAGGTACTATTTAATGAAGCTGCCAGTTGAGGCTAGCTAACTACTCATGCTAATTACTCATGCTAAATCATCCAGCACAATTTCTGTATCCAAAAAGCAAAACAAATTGCATGGAAAACATACCTTCTTTTTCCTGTGTGGATGCTTTTGTCCCCTTTAACTACAACCCTTTGCTTCAAACGGTAGCTTGCTATCTGGCAAACGAGCAAGCCAGCCAACTACCAATGATAAATTGTCCAGCAGAACACCAAAAACTAGCTGTTGACTTGGTGAACATCTACATAATAGACTTTCCATGCCTTGACAGCTAACGTTAGCTAGATGGCTACCTAAAGCTGGCAAATAGCTAGCTAGCTGGGCTCGATGGTCTTATTATCCCTGTACCTTGTTCTCAGAGTATCCATACGTTTCCCAAGGGTATTACAGTGGGGCAAGAAAGTATTTAGTCAGTCACCAATTGTGCAAGTTCTCCCACTTAAAAAGATGAGAGAGGCCTGTAATTTTCATCATAGGTACACTTCAACTATGACAGACAAAATGAAAAAAAGAAATCCAGAAAATCACATTGTAGGATTTTTTATGAATTTATTTGCAAATTATGGTGGAAAATAAGTATTTGGTCACCTACAAACAAGCAAGATTTCTGGCTCTCACAGACCTGTAACTTCTTCTTTAAGAGGCTCCTCTGTCCTCCACTCGTTACCTGTATTAATGGCACCTGTTTGAACTTGTTATCAGTATAAAAGACACCTGTCCACAACCTCAAACAGTCACACTCCAAACTCCACTATGGCCAAGACCAAAGAGCTGTCAAAGGACACCAGAAACAAAATTGTAGACCTGCACCAGGCTGGGAAGACTGAATCTGCAATAGGTAAGCAGCTTGGTTTGAAGAAATCAACTGTGGGAGCAATTATTAGGAAATGGAAGACATACAAGACCACTGATAATCTCCCTCGATCTGGGGCTCCACGCAAGATCTCACCCCGTGGGGTCAAAATGATCACAAGACCGGTGAGCAAAAATCCCAGAACCACACGGGGGGACCTAGTGAATGACCTGCGTAGAGCTGGGACCAAAGTAACAAAGCCTACCATCAGCAAGGGCATTGAAGATGAAACGTGGCTGGGTCTTTCAGCATGACAATGATCCCAAACACACTGCCCGGGCAACGAAGGAGTGGCTTCGTAAGAAGCATTTCAAGGTCCTGGAGTGGCCTAGCAGGTCTCCAGATCTCAACCCCATAGAAAATCTTTGGAGGGAGTTGAAAGTCTGTGTTGCCCAGCAACAGCCCCAAAACATCACTGCCTTGTGAAGACTTACAGAAAACGTTTGACCTCTGTCATTGCCAACAAAGGGTATATAACAAAGTATTGAGATAAACTTTTGTTATTGACCAAATACTTATTTTCCACCATAATTTGCAAATAAATTCAGTAAAACTCCTACAATGTGATTTTCTGGAATTTTTTTTCTCATTTTGTCTGTCATAGTTGAAGTGTACCTATGATTAAAATTACAGGCCTCTCTCATCTTTTTAAGTGGGAGAACTTGCACAATTGGTGGCTGACTAAATACTTTTTTGCCCCACTGTATGTGAGACACACCCAGCATGTTAACTTTAGCTAGCTAGCTACTAGATACTTGTGTCAACACACCTATAAGTAGTTCCTTTTTAATGTAAACACTAGCTCACTTATTAGTGTTAACAAGCACCATTATTAGTATAATGCTCGATAACACAACAAATAAGTCAATTATAGAAATCATGATAATGATGATAGCTGTTGGATGAAGGTTTCTATACTGTCTAAGTAGTAGGCTAATTGTAGGCTGCCTTTGCTAAATTGTCATACATTCTTATTCTCTACCAGAGATTCACTCAAGGTCTCAGACTCCAGGATGGGAAATGCTTACAAGAAAGAAATAGATGAAGACACTAGGGGTGTGACGTATAGAGAATGTTTTCCGTTAAAACTATAAGAAAAATTCATAAAATTCCATTGTGAATTCACAATGCAGCTGCGCTGGTTAAGCGTTGTACCTGTACTACACTTACTGTACCACCTCGCAAAGTTCCTACCTTCTCAGTTTAACTTCTCAAAGTATTGCCATACAGGACTTCACTACTGTCGCTTGCCTTTCTCTGCCATTTTTTCAACTTAACAATAATGACATAGTGGTGGAGACTCAACTTCAAAATAATTGATTCCTCACACATTAACTTCGGGTGTCGACTCCCGTTTCTGAGTGTAAAGATTAGATTCCGCAAGGAATCAACACCTCTTCACCTAAGATTCAGTATTTTTGGAACGGAGGAGACTGATTAGTTGCCGTATTTCGGAGAACACAAACACAGCATTGGGTTAATGCAACCCAGCGAGTTTGGGTTGTGCTTGACCCAACTGCTGGGTAAATTGCTGGGTTATAACAACCCAATGTGTTGGGTTGTGTATGTGACGACCCCCACAAGTGTCACGGGACTCGTCTGAAGGAATGGAAGTATGAAGGTAGTTTTGCGCCACCCAAAAAAAAGGGGCTAAAAATGTGTTTCCTGAGCTTCTTATATCTCCTAGATGTAGGACAGACACTTCAAAACCTTGTTTCTTATGATTTATTTTTGGGCTGTCTAGTTTGATAATTATGAATGTGTTATTCAATGTATTTCTCTGGGCTTAGTATTAAAGCCCCCCCCACAACAGCTTAAATTTACAGGGGTTAACAAACCTCTTTTCCAGACCAGTGCGGTCACAGGTCCCCCTTCGCTGTGGGTCACGTCAGCCAGTAGTTCGTCACAACAAACAGAATCAAATTCAATTGGAATGTTTTTGTAAAAAATGTAACCCACCATGCCTGGAGTATCCAGCAGATGCAAATACTCTCTGACTATTTTGACTGTCCACTGAGCCCTCTGGTCTCCTTCATATATTCCGCAACCTGGTTTGCCAGCCAGATGTTATCCAGCAACTTGGTCATCTGGGATGCCCTCTCACATTTGACTCTGTTGTGAGCACAAAGTATTGAATAAATTATAAATTCCTTTTAACAATTAGTTTTCAAAATACACAACAAATCTTTCAACATCTACCTCTCAAGACCTAGCTACTGCTCACGTTTGGTGTGTCGCTCGGTGTGTCCACAGTCCTGCGTATTCATGTGTGTGTCCAGAGGACCTCCCCTCCTGTATAAAAAAGTATTACAGAATACTCACTGCGTGTAACATGCTGACTAGACCACCAACGCGCGCATGATGATTTCATCCACCCACACCAGACGCGATCAGGACACGTAGGATGAAATTTCAAAGCAAACTCTGAAGCAACTATATTAATTTGGGGACAGGTCGAAAAGTATTAAACATGTTTAGCAATTTAGCTAGCTAGCTTGCTGTTGCTAGCTAATTTGTCCTGGGATATAAACGTTGGGTTGCTATTTTACCTGAAATGCACAAGGTCCTCTATTCCGACAATTAAAACCAAATAAAATAAAATAAAATGTTATTTGTCACATACACATGGTTAGCAGAAGTTAATGCGAGTGTAGCGAAATGCTTGTGCTTCTAGTTCCGACCATGCAGTAATATCTAACAAGTAATCTAACAATTTCACAACTGCCTTATACACACACAAGTGTAAAGGAATGAATAAGAATATGTACATAAAAATATATTGATGAGCGATAGCCGAACGGCATAGGCAAGATGCAGTAGATGGTATAGAGTACAGGATATACATATGAGATGAGTAATGTAGGGTATGTAAACATTGTTTAAAGTGGCTAGTGATACATTTATTACATCCAATTTTTAATTATTAAAGTGGCTAGAGATGAGTCAGTATGTTGGCAGCAGCCACTCAATGTTAGTGATGGCAGTCTGATGGCCTTGAGATCGAGAGACTGAAAAACAGCTTCTGTCTCAGCTTTGATGCACCTGTACTGACCTTGCCTTCTGGATGATAGCGGGGTGAACAGGCAGTGGCTCCGGTGGTTGTTGTCCGTGATGATCTTTTTGGCCTTCCTGTGACATCGGGTGGTGTAGGTGTCCTGGTGGGCAGGTAGTTTGCCCCCGGTGATGCGTTGTGCAGACCTCACTACCCTCTGGAGAGCCTTACGGTTGTGGGCGGAGCAGTTGCCATACCAGGTGGTGATACAGCCCGACAGGATCCTCTCGATTGTGCATCTGTAAAAGTTTGAGTGTTTCTGGTGACAAGCCGAATTTCTTCAGCCTCCTGAGGTTGAAGAGGCGCTGTTGCACCTTCTTCACCACGCTGTCTGTGTGGGTGGGCCATTTCAGTTTGTCTGTGATGTGTACGCCGAGAAACTTAAAACTTTCCACCTTCTCCACTACTGTCCTGTCGATGTGGATAGGGGGCTGCTCCCTCTGCTGTTTCCTGAAGTCCACAATCATCTCCTTTGTTTTGTTGACATTGAGTGTGAGGTTATTTTCCTGACACCACACTCCGAGGGCCCTCACCTCCTCCCTGTAGGCCGTCTCGTCGTTGTTGGTAATCAAGCCTACCACTGTAGTGTCATCAGTAAACTTGATGATTGAGTTGGAGGAGTGCATGGCCACGCAGTCATGGGTGAACAGGGAGTACAGGAGATGGCTGAGAACGCACCCTTGTGGGGCCCCAGTGTTGAGGATCAGCGTGGTGGAGATGTTGTTTCCTACTCTCACCACCTGGGGGGAGGCCCGTCAGGAAGTCCAAGAGCCAGTTGCACAGGGCGGGGTCGAGACCCAGGGTCTCGAGCTTAATGATGAGTTTGGAGTTAAATGCTGGGCTGTAGTCGATGAACAGCATTCTTACATAGGTATTCCTCTTGTCCAGATGGTTTAGGGCAGTGTGCAGTGTGATTACGTCGTCTGTGGACCTATTGGGGCGGTAAGCAAATTGGAGTGGGTCTAGGGTGTCAGGTAGGGTGGAGGTGATATGGTCCTTGACTAGTTTCTCAAAGCACTTCATGATGACGGAAGTGAGTGCTACGGGGCGATTGTCATTTAGCTCAGTTACATTAGCTTTCTTGGGAACAGGAACAATGGTGGCGCGCTTGAAGCATGTAGGAATAGCAGACTGGGATAACGATTGATTGAATATGTCCATAAACACACCAGCCAACTGATCTGCGCATGCTCTGAGGACGCGGCTGGGGATGCCGTCTAGGCCTGCAGCCTTGCAAGGGTTAACACGCTTAAATGTTTTACTCACGTTGGCTGCAGTGAAGGAAAGCCTGCAGGTTTTGGTAGCGGGCCGTGTCGGTGGCACTGTATTGTCCTCAGAGCGAGCAAAGAAGTTGTTTAGTTTGTCTGAGAGCAAGACATCATGGTCCGTGACGGGGCTAGTTTTCTTTTTGTAGTCCGTGATTGACTGTAGACCCTACCACATACCTCTCGTGTCTGAGCCGTTGAATTGCGACTCTACTTTGTCTCTATATTGACGCTTAGCTTGTTCGATTGCCTTGTGGAGAGAATAGCTACACTGTTTGTATTCGGTCATATTTCCGGTCACCTTGCCCTGATTAAAAGCAGTGGTTCACGCTTTCAGTTTTGCGCGAATGCTGCCTTCAATCCACGGTTTCTGGTTGGGTAAGGTTTTAATAGATTGCTTCGATCACGTGGACTGGGATATGTTCCGGATAGTGTCGGACAATAACATTGATTCGGTGAGCGAATTTATTAGCAAGTGCATCGGTCATGTAACCAGCTATGGGTACAACATGACCGATGCACTTGCTAATAAATTCGCTCACCGAATCAGCGTATTCATCAATGTTATTGTCCGACACTATCCGGAACATATCCCAGTCCACGTGATCGAAGCAATCTTGAAGAGTGGAATCCGAGGGGGAGGGCTTTGTATGTGTTGCGGAAGTTAGACTAACAATGATCCAGGGTTTTGCCAGCCCGGGTCGTGCATTCAATATGCTGAGGGTTAACAGATACAATATCTCTGTATACTACCTACTACTGTGGTGCACTTGAGAAAGGCACATTACCCCTAAGTGCCCATGAGCTGCTCCCAGACTGTGATGTGTGTGTTGTGTGTCAGGTTAGTCACTGTGACAGACTACTTGTGCAACTGACCAATAAAGCAAGTATGGTCAAATGAAGGCCAGACTATCTATGGTAGCTGTGCATGTAATGTATCTAGTCCCAAAGTGGCTGAATGGTTCTAAGAGGCTCTGGTGAAGTTAAGTGTTTCAAGTTTCCATTAAGGTTGTACTATTGGTTATAGATGACAATGTGGAAGACATAGATGATGTTTTATACATAGTCAATGAAAATCTGTGTGTTTTCCCCCTCAAAGCTCTGTCCCCACTTTCAAAAATAGTTTCTCAGTTTTACTTACCCTCGAACTTTGGAATCAAAGAGGCCAGGTTCCACTCAGTCAGCGTATCTTTACAAAGCTGTCCATTCATTGGCCTTGACCTTTGCATTTAAGTACAGAAATAAAGAAATGTTAGAAACATAGCTAGCAAGCGAGCTAACTAGATAAACTAACTTTGCTGCATCAAATCACGTTAGCTAGCTAAAGTAATTTGCATCCATCCTCCTCAACTTCACAAGTCCGACTAAAGCTGCCACTGTCAGAAACCATTGAAAACCAGTACAGCTAACTAACTCCATCAATCCCCATGCAAGCAAGAGATAACCAAAATATTTGCCAGGCTTAAATTAAAGAAAAATCTAGCTATGTAAACTTAGCTAGCAAGCTAACATAGCTAACGAGTAAAACAGTGTCCAAGACAGTCCAGAAGTGTCAGACCTAAAGTTAGCTAGCTACCGTTACAGACACTGACATAGTTATAGCTAGCAAAACGTCAACAATTTTGTTTTACATTTAGTTATATTCTGTGACGCTAGCAGTAAGCTAGTGTTACAAGCATGGTCTAGACGGCTAACATTAGTTAGCTGTACTGGTTTTCAATGGTTTTTATAACAGTGGCTAGCTAAAGTTACCACAGCCAGAGACATTAGCACAGTCGTTAGCTAGCTAATGCTCAAGCTAATGGTAGCTAGCCACCTAATTATGATAGGACAACCTATTTAACCTGAATGAACATCAAATTCATAATGTTTGTTACATACAATTTTCACAGTTTTCAGTCAGCCAAAACACCCTTAGTCTGTCAAGATAACGTTAGCCGTTTTCCACTCGTCAGTCACTCTAGAATGATAATACTTGCAATTATGCTATTCATTGACTACAGCTCAGCGTTCAACACCATAGTTCCCTAAAAGCTCATCAATAAGCTAAGGACCCTGGGACTAAACACCTCCCTCAGCAACTGGATCCTGGACTTCCTGACGGGCTGCCCCCAGGTGGTAAGGGTAGGTAACAACACATCCGCCACGCTGATCCTCAACACAGGGGCCCCTCAGGGGTGCGTGCTCAGCCCCCTCCTGTACTCCCTGTTCAGTCATGGCTACATGGCCAGGCACAACTCAAACACCATCATTAAATTTGCTGATGACACAATAGTGGGTGGCCTGATCACCGACAACAATGAGACGGCCTATAGGGAGGAGGTCAGAAACCTGGCCGTGTGGTGCCAGGACAACAACCTCTCCCTCAACATGATCAAGACAAAGGAGATGATTGTGGATACAGGAAAAAGAGGACCGAGCACGCCCCCATTCTCATCAACGGGGCTGCAGTGAAGCAGGTTGAGAGCTTCAAGTTCCTTGGCGTCCATATCACCAACAAACTAACATGGTCCAAACACACCAAGACAGTCGTGAAGCGGGCACGACAAAACATATTCCTCCTCAGGAGACTGAAAAGATTTGGCATGGGTCCTCAGATCCTCAAAAGGTTCTACAGCTGCACCATCAAGAGCATCCTGACCGGTTGCATCACTGCCTGGTATGGCAACTGCTCGGCCCCCGACCGCAAGGCACTACAGAGGGTAGTGCGAACGGCCCAGTACATCACTGGGGCCAAGCTTCCTGCCATCCAGGACCTCTATACCAGGCGGTGTCAGAGGAAGGCCCTAAAAATTCAAATGGCTACCCAAAATTCGAATGGCTGCCCAGTCAAAGGGCTACCCAGACTATTTGCATTGCACCCCCTAACTCTACATACATGTACATACTACCTCAACTAACCGGTGCCCCCGCACATTGACTCTGTACTGGCACCCCCCTGTATATATTGTTACTTTTTACTGTTGCTCTTTAATTACTTGTTGCTTTTATCTCTTATCTTTTTTTTTTTTTTTGTATAAATTGCACTGTTGGTTAGAGGCTCATAAGTAAGCATTTCAATGTAAGATCTACACCTGTTGTATTCGGCGCATGTGACCAATACAATTTCATTTGATGTGATTTAGGTGGACTTCACACGCTCGTGGCAGGAGAATTAACCCACTGGCTGGGTGTAATATCCATAGCCCAACCTTGCTGTATTTACAGAAAACAACCAGAAAACTACAACTATTGACCCAGTGCCTGCTATCCAGCAATTGGGTCATCAAAACAAACCCAAAATAATTTTGAGTGTAACTTGCATCTCAAAGCCATGCATAAAAGAAGCCTTGACCTGTCTGGTGCACACATATTTCTTTGTCCTGATTGATTGAAGGCCTCAATCTATATTTTTGCCTTGCAACTGATTGCTTCTAGAAAGAGAGAGGAACAACACATGCCAAGATGAGCTAGCTACTAGTTTAAAGCAATGAAAGATCTAATTGTTACAAATACTTAATGTATAGGCTACATTTATGAAGACAATACACTAATTTATCACTCAAAAAAAGTGTTATGAGTAAGTGCACCACAAACATATTTCCAGAGTGTTGATGCATCCTCCTCCCAATACATCCTCTTCCTAACCATGGGTAGGCGAAGGGTATCCATCTGCAAAGTGAAGTTTTGCTCTGATGTCAAATCAACTCATATTGTTGCTAACAAGCTACTTTAGCTGTTGTGCTAGCTAACATGCTAATGAACCGTGACACTAGCATATTGACATGCATATTCATGTTAAAAGACAGGAATGTATTCACCTAAAAATGTAAGTGTTTAGACAAATCATTAGTTCGCTAGCTAACTAGCACATGAATTGTGCAAACGTTAGCTAGCTACGGCAAGTGCTAGCCAGTCAGTCAGTGGCGCTGACAGAATGAAACTGGTATCAACAAAATGTGTTTCACTCTATCCTATAAAACATGACATTGCTAACTAGGCGTCATTTAGCTAATAAAATGTTCAAGTTTATTAGGAAGTTTAACAAGTTAGACACTCGCCGGACAACTTTGGTACAGTAGGTACTGTAAAAGAAATGCGTTCTTCCAAACCCAGATTAATCCGCCGGACTGACAGATGGTGAAGCGTGATTCATCACTCCAGAGAACACATTTCCCACTTTTCCAGAGTCCAATCGCGGCGAGCTTTACACCACTCCAGCCAACGCTTGGCATTGTACGTTGTGATCTTAGGCATGTTGGCGGCTGCTCGGCCACCCATTTCTTGAAGCTCCCGACTAACAGTTATTGTGCTGATGTTACTTCCAGAAGCAGTTTGGAACTCGGTATGTGATGTTTACACAACATGGTGATGAATATAACACAACATGTTTTAACTTAGAGAATTGAAAGCAAAATGGCACTTCATTTTATCTAACTAGGCAAGTCAGTTAAGAACAAATTCTTATTTTCAATGACAGCCTAGGAGCAGTGGGTTAACTGCCTTGTTCAGGGGCAGAACGACAGATTTGTACCTTGTCAGCTCGGGGATTCGATCTTGCAACTTTATGGTTTCTAGTCCAATGCTCGAACCACTAGGCTATCTGCCGTATTGTATTCAGGCATGCAATTAAATCCACCACAAAGTGTCAAGTCACTATTTATTTAAAGCACATTTCAAAGTGTCTCAACACAATTTATAGTGCACTTTATTAAAGGCAATATTCCAGTTTGTACCCTAGCTTATCAGCACACTACTATATTTGACCCCATCCTGGTACCAGCCAAGAACCAGAGTGGTCATACTCATGAGTCCTTTTCCATGGGTACCCTGTGACATCATGATGAATGGCTTTGCATTAGGATGAGACAGGGAGGAGGTGGCCTCCTCACCTCCCGAGAAAAACATGATGATCCCAGAGCAGGTTATAATTAAACTCATCTTTTGAGCAGTGGTAGGGGTGTTTTTTTCTTTCCGCTGATGAAAAGAAATAACAGTGGGGACAAGGTTTCTGCCGTGCAAGGCACATTTTATGCAGCGCACTCAGTTAATGGAATGATTATAGAGGCAGGGTACACACCTCTGTGTACTGTGTTTGTATGCATGGTTATGTAAACAAGTGAACATAGGAGTCTGCTCTTCTTTTGTGTGTGTGCGTGTGTAACTCTTTTATAGTTCTTCTCCAATACTAAAGGAATCTGCTATCTCTGACGCAGTCCTCACACACATCATGGCATTATAAATATAGATTTTTTTTTTTAAAGAATACTGAGCCAAAGGTTTCGCCACAGTATATCTGAATGGGGGAACAGAGGTGTTCATGAAGCCTGTTTTAATATTTTTTTTGTATTAATTAGTCACACTGTCCAACCTTTCCCCAAAACATGTTTAAGGAATGACGGAGCAGCAGACATGTTTGTATATTATGATAAGAACACACAATCCTGACTACCTTAAATTCCATACCAATACCCATGAGTTAACTAATAGAGGCTACCAAACAGCTGCCCAACACAGATTCAGATTATACAAAGATTATAGCACTTCATATCCTTTGTTCATAAGGGACAGCTATACATCTAAAGCAGTATCCCATAGTTTATGTGCCTTAGTGACTTGATGCCTTGTGTTTTAATGTATGGACATCCTTGTGAATTATTACAGAGGCATAGGGAAGACACAAACTCCTTAGGGATGAGCCAACTAATTAAACAAGGTTTTGTATGGAAGTGGAAGCGAGTTGAACAGCATAGTTTTTACCCGGTGACAGATAAACACAGTGTCCCATGGTGGGCTTCTATCACCATGTGAGGCGGGACTTCCGTCAGTACTGGGTTTCTGAATGTGTTTTGCAAAAACAACATTTTACTGATTGATCAATTTTAATGATAAGGGTGATGCACTGATGCAAGGCGGCCAGATGTTTGTAGAAATTAGGCGTGGAGAAGCACAAAATGGGACATTGCCGACTTGACGTTTATTGGGATGAGTCTTGTTCTGGAGGCAGAAGTGAGCAATTCCTGCTAGATCAGGTATATTCAACTCTTACCCTACGAGGTCTAGAGCCTGCTGATTTTCTGTTTTACTTGATAAGTAATTGCACACACCTGGTATCCCATGTCTAAATCAGTCCCTGATTAGAGGGGAACAATGAAAAAATGGAGTGAAACTGGCGTTGAGGTCCAGAGTTGAGTTTGAAGGTGCTAGATGTGCCAGCTGCAAAGTCAAAATTGTCTATATTGCTTTTTGGTCTTAATTTGAGGGTAGGGTTAGGCATTAGGGTTAGCAGTGTGGTTAGGTTTAAAATCTGATTTTAGGATATTGTGGCTGTGCTAGCTAGTGACCACTCTGTAGAGCTTCCTCCAGTACACGAGTCATCCCAATAAATGCTAACCTGTGACTTAAACCCCTGTCGGTATTTTTATATATTGCCGTGTAATGTTTTTGTGGCTGATGTATCTGTCATTTGTAAAGTGACAGTGAGTAATGGGTTTCACCTTTGCATTTCATTCGTCTGGTTCGTACAGTGCCTTCAGAAAGTATTCACACCCTTTGACTTTTTCCACATTTTGTTGTGTTACTGCCTGAATTTAAAATGGATTAAATTGTGACATTTTGTCACTGGCCTACACACAATACCCCATAATGTCAAAGGGGAATTATGTTTATCGAAACTTTTACAGATTAATAAAAATAAACGACTTGTCTAATTGACTACTTGTCTTCAGTCAAGAAGTCAACCCCTATTTTTATGACAAGCCTAAATAAGTTCAAGAGTAAAAATTTGCTTAACAAGTCACATAAGTTTCATGGACTCACTCTGTGTGCAATAATGGTGTTTAACATGATTTTTGAATGACTACTACTCTGTACCCCACATATACAATTATCTGTAAGGTCCCTCAGTCGAGCAGTGAATTTCAAACACAGATTCAACCACAAAGACCAGGGAGGTTTTCCAATGCCTCGTAAAGATGGACACCTATTGGTAGATGGGTAAAAAAAAAGCAGACATTGAATATCCCTTTAAACATGGTGAAGTTATTAATTACAGTTTGGATGCACCCAATCACAACAAAGATGCAGGTGTCCTTCCTTACTCAGTTGCCGGAGAGGGAATAAACCACTCAGGGATTTCACCATGAGGCCAATGGTGACATTAAAACAGTTACAGAGTTTAATGGCTGCGATAGAAAACTGAGGCTGGATCAAAAACATTGTAGTTACTTCACAATACTAACCTAATTGACAGACTGAAAAGAAAGAACCCTGTACAGAATACAAATATGCCAAAACATGTATCCTGTTTGCAACAAGGCAGTAAAGTAATACTGCAAAGAAATGTGGCAAAGCAACTTTTTGTCCTGAATACAAAGGGTTACGTTTGTGGCAAATCCAATCCAATATATTACTGAGTACCACTCTCCATATTTTCAAGCATAGCGGTGGCTGCATCATGTTACGGGTATGCTTGTAATCGTTAAGGACTGTGGAGTTTTTCAGAATAAAAATAAATGGAGCTAAGCACAAGCAAAATCCTAGAGGAAAACCTGGTTCAGTCTGCTTTCAACCAGACACTGGGACATTAATTCACCTTTCAGCAGGACAATAACCTAAAACACAAGGCCAAATCTACACTTGCTTACCAAGAAGACAGGGAATGTTCCTGAGTGGCCGAGTTACAGTTTTGACTTAAATCTACCTCAATCTATGGCAAGACTTGAAAATGGTTGTCTAGTAATGATCAACAACCAATTTTGGAAAGAATAATGGGAAAATGTTGCACAATCCAGGTGTGGAAAGCTTTTAGAGACTTACCCAGAAAGACTCACAGCTGTAATCTCTTCTTTTATTAATGATTAACTCAGGCGTGTGAATACTTATGAAAATTTGTCATTTCTGTATTTCATTTTCAATAAATTTGCAAAAATGTCTAAACATGTTTAAACTTTGTCATAATGAGGTATTTTGTGTAGATGGGTGAGAATTATTTGGGATGTAAATCAATTTTAAATTCAGGATGTAACACAACAAAATGTGGAATAAGTCAACAGGTATGAAGACTTTCTGAAGGCACTGTATCTGTGTGTTCTTTATACCCCTTTCAAACCCAAAGAGCCATGCTCAGCTCACACGTACACTCCTAGATTTGAAATGGAGATGTGAATAAAACATGCATACATGAAGCCTAGTTCATAAAACATGCATTCATAAAGCCTTCACTATTCCCTTTTAACTAGCCTGAGTAATTTGCTGTTCTCAGCTAGCTGATATTGGCGAGTTGCAATGAAGCGATCAATTTGGTCCTCGCTGTCAATAGACATGGATATTCATGGGACTGAAACATGTGGCTTCCAACTCGCGATTATGTGATCTGTACAAATGTCTTCCGTGAATACTTCTATGATAAATGTCAATTGTTGCAGCTTGATTCATCTTTTGTGAATAGCTGTGGGTTGCAATGCCGACCCTTGGTCACCATTGGTTTCCTGATTTCTACCTCGAAATTCTTCACATTTGCAATCAACAGCTCTAATTTGGGAGGCTAAAGCCTGTTGCTTGCTTTCCAGTCAAAACAGATTGGCTGTACGCACGCACAACATTTTTTCTTGAGGCAAGTCGAAGTTTGGTAGCCAAAGTCTATGCCCGTTCGTTGGTGATTGGTCAACAGTACTACTCCTACAGTGGTTCTTCCTTTAAAAATAGTGTCGTACTGCAGCACACCTTTCCGGGCTGCTGCAGAATTCTATGGCACGTTATTTAAGTGTCAGCCACTGTTGCCATTAATGCTAGTTAGTGCTAGTTTGACCACCAGAGGGCATCTTTGAGAAGCATTTGACAGTTTTTTTTATATTGGCTGTACTAGAGAATTATTATAATTTTTTTTGTAAGAACATAGTATATGGGATTGATTTTAAGAAATGTAGCTTAATTAATTAGATTAATATTATGGTGTTTCTATTCCAAGAAAAACGAAAACCCTCAGGGTTTCCGTTAGGAAAATATGGCACTGTACAACGTGACCGGTCGGGAGTAGGCTACTACTGTAAGTGACTGCGAGTGAAGAGCAAAATAATCCTAACATTTCCACACCCTAATTGTAGGCCAACCAATACCCAAACGGAGATTCAGTGAAAATAAAAAAAACGATTTGATTTATCAAGACCAGGCCCCATGCCTGTCTCAGAGCCGCACAAAACGGTGCTGAAATAGTTGACCACATGTGGGTAGGCTATTGCTTCAAATCCTATTATAACAATTGGAGGACTTTGGGAGTTTCAGTAAGCAACAATTTGTTGCCTTCATTAGCCTACTTTATTCAATTTTTTCTGTTATTCAGTGATATTTATTCCCATAGTAATTCGTTATGGATCCATCCAGATGTGGTTAGAAAACAGTGCATTTGGTGGGCTATGTAAAAGAGACGGGAGATGTGACATGCCTCGCAAACATCCATTAATACATTTAAAGTCCCTAAACTCAGCAAGAGTCTATTGTCCTGCTGATAGCCCATCAAGGTTGGAAGGCTTATTTTGTGAAATACTGTTAGACTTGTGGATTATGGTCACGGACAGTGCTATTCACAAACACTATCATCAGATGCCTGTGTTACGCCGAACGTCAAAGCCCAGGAAAATGATCAGGTACAGTAGACTACAATACTGTACTGTAGGCCTAATAATGCTAAAAATGAGGCTTAAATAAATCTACTGCTGGTCTTTACTGTCTGCTGCACATTTGGCTCACTGATGGATGAAGATGATTTGGCTAAATCGAGTTGTTCCTGGAGACAACAATTTTGTTGAAGAGTTTGTGCTCATTCATTGTCATAAGTCTTTGCAATTACTTTTAATTGTTCAGATTTCAAACTCAGTTCCTCGGCTAGCAGAATGTTTTCATTTCCTGCTTTGGTCAATAGTTGCTCGGTTCTCTCCACCTGTCCCCCTCATGTTAGCCATGTCTTGCACATGCTTCAGCTGTGCACTGTGGTATTGGACCGATGCCAATGGCGATACATAAGGGCTAAAGTGGAGAGGACCGTCACAAAGCCTGTGTTCGATGGTTGATTTTGAAGAGCGTTGTTTGCAATTTCGGCTGTTTTTTTGCTAATGGCATAATTAGGGTTGGTATTGCTGCTGAGTTCAGAGATCAATCCTTTCATGGGTGGCCTTTCACTAATTAGCGGAGGAGTGGTGACCACCTCTGATAGCTTGCACATGATTAGAACATTTTAGAGGAATATGTTCCTATTTTTTTCAAAGTTTGGGTTTGGAATTCGTTGGAAGCTGCAAAGACAAGTTTAATCTATTTATAGATGTTAACGAACCATCAGTACTGTACCAGTAATGTGAGAGTTGGACGTGAATGAATTTGCAAAAGCAAATTGAATTAATTAATCCATGATAATGATTAATCATACCTGGATAGGCTATCTGGGAATTAAACTTTAATTAACCTGAGAAGTTAATTCATCCAGGTTAATATGGGAAGTTTAAAAGTGTCTCATTTGATTGCAAGAACCTTAAGGTATGCTCAACAATTTAACTTAATAAATTGAATGAAACGATGATAATCCATACAATCTCCATTGATTGATTGGATATCATAAGTGTAAACAATAGTTCAAATGTTAGGGTACATTCACCACTAGGTTCACTTCTCCCTAAGGCCGAAGCCACATGGGATTCCCGCTGGAGGCGGGACTTCCGTCAGTACTGGGTTATTGAATGTGTTTTGCAAAAACAAAATTTTACTGATTGATCAATTTTAATGATAAATCAAACCTGTATAGGCTATTTGGGAATTAAACTGTAATTAACCTGAGAGGTTACTTCATCTAGGTTAATGTGGGAAAAAAAACTTGTGTCACTTGAATAATTCTTCTTGAAGGAATGTACTGGCGATTCTTCAGAGGTCACTGATTGCACACGCTGAAATCAAACGGAAGTACAAAGGGCGGGACTTCCATTGCGCAAGGTGAAGGAATTTCAACGTGACACAGGAAAAACAAAATGTCTGTTTTCCCTTTGTTAGCTTAGCATCTAGTGCAAACTAATCCTACTTTGTACACTTTCAGGCATAACATAGGATCCCCTTCATCAAGGTAAGGTTTTACTTATGACGTATTATGTTCAAACCCTTTTCGGCGTTATTTTGACAATGTTTTAACCGGAACGCACGGCAATCAACGAAATGCACCGTGGTCTACTCACGTGGAAACGCGCGCGAGAGAGAGAGATAATTAACGCTGGTCAAGCTAATATCTACTCAATTTCAATCGGCTGGCTCTTTGTCCTCGCTCGTGAAATTAATAATGACCGAGCCTACCCGGGTCTGAAACGCTGGAGGCACAAATAGCCCTGCGTTTGTCCAAGCGCTCTATTTCTCAAATTTTGATAATTAGCTTTATCAGCCCTAGTACTAGAGTTGTGTAGCTTACTCTACCCACTAGCTACATCAGAGAACCACATGGTGGCAGTCTTCAGAACACACACACACCACCAATAATTCCTATCTACAACTCCAATAATATGTATAATAAACTGGGTGTAGTATGTAATCTGCTTTTCAATTTTATATAGGCTGAATCAAAATGAAAGCGTCATCAAATTTTAGATTCCTTGCACGGGGCGTCATTAATGCTGTGTCTTTGCTATGCCAGATTAAGTGATATGACATGCTATTTTATGAAATAATTTCTCTGTAATTAATATTACCTGATTAAACTAATCATGTAAATATAATTACTAAGAAGTCGGGGCACCACGGGAGAATGTTTATAGAGCTGTTGTCTTCCGAATAAACTCTTAAAGACCTTGTAATCTTTTACATCAATAGCAGTCAATTATTAGTCGTCACCTTACTCAGTCTCATCTGAACATCGTAAAATTCTTGGTTATATTCACAAACCCTGGCTAACAAGTTGAATCAGCAATACAACATTTGGTTTAATGATTTATTTACTATAAATACCTAAATAATCACACAGAATTACATATACACAGGATGGATCATACATTGATTACTAATTATGTCATACAAGAAAACGAAAACACAAAGACAGGTGGTTGGGTTTGAAGGAAAGCGCGGGAAGACTAAGGAAGAAAAGGATTGGGTCTCTATCGGACCTCATGAAGCTATGCTATCGTAAATACAGAATCTTATGCTTTCTAAATAACCGCCCATTTGGAAGAGGAAAATGCAAGAAATATTTACTCTGAGCTGCGCTTCGATAGATTGGTCATAGATGGAAGGCTGGGTTGCCCAGCAAAAATCTCCCTTGTCCTCTGAAGAATATGTGTCACGATTGTCGTCGGGAGAAAGAGAGGAGGACCAAGGTGCAACGTGGTAAGTGTTCATCATTTTAATTAAAATATGAAACACTTGACAAAACAACAAAAACGATAAACTAACAGCCTGCAAGGTGAAACAAATACTAAACAGGAAACAATCACCCACATCACAAAATGGAAAACAGGCTACCTAAGTATGATTCTCAATCAGAGACAACGATCGACAGCTGACTCTGATTGAGAACCATACCAGGCCAAATACAGAAATACAACAACATAGAAAAAAGAACATAGACTGCCCACCCTAGTCACACCCTGGCCTAACCAAAATAGAGAATAAAAAACCTCTCTATAGCCAGGGCTTGACAATATGTCTTGTGGTAGAACGGATACGTTGTAGTACCGTCGTTGTGTGTTAGAACGGATACTTTGTTGTACCCTGTCTTTCTGAAGAGACTGTCCGTCCTCTCCTAGCCCGCGTTTACAGCTGCTGCTGCTAACTCGACGTCTAGGATGTATCACTTCCTCAATGAATAAGAGTTCAAAGTTCATAACTAGTTGCCATACTATAAGCTCATGCTATATTCTGGCTGGTATAGTCGAAATTCATCTTTCCAGCGTATCGATCGTCACCTCCACGTTGAAATTAGCCCTTCTAAACGTATGGACATCAGTCACAATGTTAATTTTATTAGGTTGTAGTCGTTCAACCATTCACAACCAGAGCTCACACTGAGGTTGGCTTAGTTCTGCAGTTGATATTAGCCCTTTTAAACGTATGGACGGCAGTCCTCACGTCATCGGGAACACAAGGTTGACTTTCATCAATGGGCTTTTGTAGTGGTGGAGAGAAGGGCGCGTTTTATAGTTCACAACCAATGTCTGTTCACTTGGCGGGGCCACTGAGTGAGCATAGTTCACTTATGAAAACATTGCTCTCATTTATAAGCTAAAATTACATTTCATCTTTTCACAAATAGTTTCATATTTAAACATTTAAATTGCACGACAATTCCATGTGAATCTGATAACTAGAATGTGTAGACTTTCCAAGATACAGTTTATGTCATCCTATCATCAGTAATAATGTCTCAGACAACAACTGATCTGACATCATATTCTTTAAGTACCAACGGATATTTTCAACTGGTTGGATTACCGAAATATGGTTCCGTTCCCAATCTGTTACCTGTTACAAAGGGCTTTCCAAGAGTAAAATCTGTAGAGTAGAGAGAGAGAAAAGGGGGAAAGGTATTTATGGGAGTCATAAACCTCACCAACAGGGCAACGTCATGACACCATCAACCATGACACCATCAATTTGTCAATTCCTGATAGAACATGGTGTGTGGTTAAAAAGCAAGACGGAATAATCAATAACAGACTTACTATTTTTAGATTCAGTCCAATTGTAAAAGGTGATTCTTATATGTTTATGAAATAATATGTCAGGGATTTATGAGACAAATTATTACATACACTGAAATACAATGAAAAGACAGAAAATGACGATTTGCACTTGAGAGAATGTTGAATAATAAAATTGAGAGAACCTTTGAAAGAGAAGCCACTTTCTCCTATTTCATCATTTATCCTGTGTTCCAGGAACTATTATCTGCTGCACCAGTCCCAAAACTGGGATCCTTAACATAACTCATGTCTTTTTAGTGATTGAGTGATGTTCTCTTCCTTGCACACCCTGACATTTCTATGCCTTATTTTGCCTTCCTGACAGATGCAACCAAAAACTTTTGTATAACTTTCTATGCTAGGATAGTTTCTGGCCGTCGGTGTTTGAACAAAATATATTACATCTAAGACCAAGAGTGTGCTATGTCAAATAAAAAATGTTAGGTGCCTTACTTCTTCCAAAGAAACTGTCTCTACACTGTTTTAATGTGGACTTTCATTTGGCTTTGGGTGATGGTGGGGGAGGAAGGAGAAGAGAGGCTGAAGGGTGAGAAGGAGGGTGGGTTAGGAACTAAGCTTGATGAAAAAGATTATTCCACATCATTTCCCACTCTTTGTCATTGGGGACATTGTCACAGTCAGTGAAGTTCTGTCTTGCAGTGGGCCTGAGCAAACATTGTAAAGCATGCCAATATTCTGCGGAGGGGGAATTAATCTATCCCAAAAGTACACACATCTCATCTCCTTTGGGTGGGGGCCTGTTCCATATGCATGGTGCAAGATGTCAAAGTTCTGCGGCATCTGTGGTGTTGTCAGCACCTTTGCGATGTCACTGTGCTCGTGTCCTCGCTAATACTGTAGCGCTAAATCATTCCCTGTTGAAATGACCCCCCTACTCCCAGACACACACCCCGGAGAGATGCATTAGTCTTGTTTGAGTCTGTCATTGTGGAACTAGTGCATTAGTGGGAGACGTAATTACAGAATTTCATCCTGGGTCCAGTCCTTTGCCACGTTGTGAAGGAGTGTCGAGATGGGGGCTGAGGTTATTAGCCCCCTTCGTTGCTGTGTTGGAGAATGGGGACGAGTGGAGGCTCAGTGTAGGCGGAGGACAAACTCATGTGGGTGGTCTTGTTCGTAAGAAAACAGAGGTAATCCATGAAGGCTCTGTGTCCATTTAAATTGTATTCTCTCTCCCCTTCTTTCTCTCTCCTATTTCTCCCTCTTGCCCTTGTGCCCCAGTCCCTTGGTGATAAGAAATGGCCTTAGCTGCAGTCATATCAGACCTCACTTCATGGGCCAATGAACCGTGCATTCCCTCCAGCACTCTGGCTAAAGCTAGTGTCAATGTAGAATTCCCAGTTGCACTTTGGCTGGTGTTCATGCCAACGGACCATGCGTTCCCTGCAGCGTTTGGGCTAAATCTGATGTCTATCTCCTTTGGGAAGGCCTATAGATGCATTCAAATGGCCTGTGAGTTATGTAGGCCGACAAAACCTCCAACAGCATATTCTCTAATAGCACATTTCCCAATGTCTGTATTGGGCTTGACTACATTTTCATAATCACGGATGTACTCAAACATTTCCTGGGCAGATTGAACTCTGTTTCCGTCCAATATCAACAGTTTTGATGGACCTTGACATGCACAATAGAAGGTTTTAGAACGCTCCAGTTTCCTGGACACAGATCCAATCAATCAAACAGTAAGCAATGCAGATGTAGAAGCACGGTGGCTAGGAAAAACTCCCTAGAAAGGCAGGAACCTAGGAAGAAACATAGAGAGGAACCAGGCTCTTCTGGCTGTGATGGGTGGAGATTATAAATCTTTCCCCCCTCTGATAACCAGGTGGTGAATCGCATCTCTGCATGTCTGGCAGACATATCAGTGTGGATGACGGATCACCACCTCAAGCTGAACCTCGGCAAGACGGAGCTGCTCTTCCTCCCGGGGAAGGACTGCCCGTTCCATGATCTCGCCATCACGGTTGACAACTCCATTGTGTCCTCCTCCCAGAGTGCTAAGAACCTTGGCGTGATCCTGGACAACACCCTGTCGTTCTCAACTAACATCAAGGCGGTGACCCGTTCCTGTAGGTTCATGCTCTACAACATTCGCAGAGTACGACCCTGCCTCACGCAGGAAGCGGCGCAGGTCCTAATCCAGGCACTTGTCATCTCCCGTCTGGATTACTGCAACTCGCTGTTGGCTGGGCTCCCTGCCTGTGCCATTAAACCCCTACAACTCATCCAGAACGCCGCAGCCCGTCTGGTGTTCAACTTTCCCAAGTTCTCTCACGTCACCCCGCTCCTCCGCTCTCTCCACTGGCTTCCAGTTGAAGCTCGCATCCGCTACAAGACCATGGTGCTTGCCTACGGAGCTGTGAGGGGAACGGCACCTCCGTACCTTCAGGCTCTGATCAGGCCCTACACCCAAACAAGGGCACTGCGTTCATCCACCTCTGGCCTGCTCGCCTCCCTACCTCTGAGGAAGTACAGTTCCCGCTCAGCCCAGTCAAAACTGTTCGCTGCTCTGGCACCCCAATGGTGGAACAAACTCCCTCACGACGCCAGGTCAGCGGAGTCAATCACCACCTTCCGGAGACACCTGAAACCCCACCTCTTTAAGGAATACCTAGGATAGGATAAAGTAATCCTTCTAGCCCCCCCCCCCTTAAAAGAGTTAGATGCACTATTGTAAAGTGGTTGTTCCACTGGATATCATAAGGTGAATGCACCAATTTGTAAGTCGCTCTGGATAAGAGCGTCTGCTAAATGACTTAAATGTAAATGTAAATGTAATAAAAGTACATGGCCGTTAAGGCCAGATTGTACTTCAAGCTTTTCAAACTTTCAGACATGACCAGCAGGGTCAAATAATAATCACAGTGGTTGTAGAGGGTGCAACAGATCAGTACTTCAGGAGTAAAAGTCAGTTGGCTTTTCATATCAGAGCATTCAGAGGTCGAGACAGCAGGTGCGGTAGAGAGAGAGTTGAAAACAGCAGGTCCGGGACAAGGTAGCCCGTCCGGTGAACAGGTCAGGGTTCCACAGCCGCAGGCAGAACAGTTGAAACTGGAGCAGCAGCACGACCATGTGGACTGGGGACAGCCAGGAGTCATCAGGCCAGGTAGTCCTGAGGCATGGTCCGAGGGCTCAGGTCCTCCGGGAGGGGAGGGAGAGAAAGAGAATTAAAGGGAGCATACTTAAATTCACACAGGACACCAGATAAGATAGGAGAATAACACCAGATATAACAGACTGACTCTATCCCCCCGGCACATAAAACATTGCAGCATAGATACCTGACAGCTGTGATTTTAGCATGTAAATCTTGGTGCGTCAAAAATAATTATTGTGGGATGCATGCCAGCAAAGCCACTACACAACACTAAACAAAACATTATTTGCACTATAACGGTGACAAACGGTGCCCACAAACTGTTAGGGCCTACATAAGTCCCAACAGCATTCCCAACACCTTAGCACTGCTACACCTGGCTATCAGCGGAGCCTTGTCTAGCAGCGAAACAGTTAATTCAGCCTCATTTACTGCCTTTTAAAAAACATGGCTGACTTGCTTAATCAAATGTGGCTTCTACTGACAATTGAGTTGTACAAACTATGGTATAAGGGGACGACAAGCGGATGAGAGACAATCCGTAATTTCGATTAAGACATTAATGAGCGAGCTAGGACGGATGTAGTCAATATAACTGTTTGTTCAGCACTTTTGAAATGAACAGTGATAGAATTCAGAACATGGGTCATTCTTACAGTGTTCTCCCTGTACACCAAGTCAGAACCGTATGAAAAAATAAAGGGAGGCATATAAGCAGAAAATGAAAGCTCTTACAATATTCGATGATTACATTTCTCAAAAACAGGTTAAAGGCTACATGTGCACCACCACGTCAGAAAAGTTGGCGAAATTAATTAAGAGGTGAAAATAGACCAAATTGTTAGGGTGAGGCACATGGGCTACTAACAGCTTACTACACAACATACACTTAGTATTACTTTCTTATCTACAGTATACATGTCTCCTGGCATATTACATCATGTACGCAGCAGCACACAATACATTTTTGGACTCCCCTTGTTGTGTTGTGCTGTGCTCACTTGAACAGGAAGGTGGCGCGGCGGTCCTTCGTGGGCAAATTTTGTCATCAAACTTTGTCATCAAAGTCTGTAATTCTCTGGATTTATGGTGCTTTCAAGACAACTGGGAACTCTGAGAGGAAGAAAAAAGTTTGAATCATGATGACGTTAGTGATCTTCAGGTCGTAGCTCTAGAAAGAGGCCCGAATTCTGAACTTACAATTACAGGTTGGATGAAAGTTCAAAACGTATTTTCCCAGTCATAGCTCGTTTTTCCAGAGTTCCCAGTTGTCTTGAACTCACTAAAGTCCGATTTTGCAGTTCCGAGTTAACAGTTGTTTTGAGTGTGGCACAAATCATGCTTCATTGACAGCATGGCCAATGTTGAATGTTTATAATTTTAAACTAGGAAAGCAGACCCTTAATCTTAGACTTGGCCATGACTAGACACAGCCACTCCACTTAATGATTGCTTTGCATTGCTTGCAGTTAGCCACTGATTCCTCCCAAACCACTCATTGTTAAATTTGCGATTTCCAACTTGTTGTGTAATGTTTATGTCCGATGGCCAATGAGCACCGATACGTTTTATCTATCATTTCTCTTCATTATTTCTCTTCATTTGACAAGGTTAAAAAAGGATTTGCCAGTAGATTGTCGACTTGATTCATGATGACTGCTAGCTAAGATTTTGAAAGTACAGTATGACGTTGACATGATCAGTCCAATCAAAGCTACTGTAGATATAACGTGATTTGACGTTGTTTTATCTGTGGCCAATGACCTTGAGCCTTCTTGGATAGGCACTTCTAATGTAACTCTATGGCAGCACCCAGGGGGCTAGAATTTCCCATTGATAGTGTATGCTGATTACACCTAGTCCTGGACTAAAAATCTATTTCAATGGAAATTCTCAATTGAATTACATTTGTTATCTGGACTAGGGCTGTTACAGTGATCGTATTACCACCTCCCCGGCGGTCACGAGTCATGAAGACAGTCTAATTCCACGTGACCGTTTAGTCACTGTAATTAGGCTCTTCCATGCTGCTGATCGTCATTAGTAGCCTACCAAACTTGCTAACTGCCTCGTACTCAGCACTCTATTGTCCCTCTAATCACTGTGACATCAATGCAAATGTCTTTGAAAATCTAATTATACACTTCATGAGAGGAAGGCCGCAAACTCAGCTCAGATGCAATAATTTAATAATCTAATAACCAACGTTTCGACAGACAAGCTGTCTTCATCAGGGTATAATGACAAACACTGCGGGTCACTAGTTTATATAGTGTCAAAGGACACACACAGGTGTCTGTAATCAGACATGGCTTGATATCTTTGGTTAATTTATAGATATAAATACAACATATAAAAAACAAATGGATAACATACAATCACAGATACAATTTGGCTACATAAGACTACAAACATTTACAATGAATAGCAAAATCACAATCACAAGACTGGCTTCAGATCAAAGTTTACTGAAGGGAGCAAAGGACTTTAAATTAAAGATCCAGGCAGCCTTTAGTTTTAACAATAAATTGTCAAGGTCACCCCCTCTCCTAGGGAGGGTGATGTGTTCGATGCCGATATAACGTAGGGACGAAATCGAGTGGTTTGCTTCCGAAAAGTGGGCTTCAACTGGGTATGTTGAGTTTTTGCACCAGACCTCCGAGATTCGTACTTTTCATTCGCGCTTTGTTTTACCCACAATTTTTGCCACAAGGACAAGTTAGAAGATAAATTTTACATTTACATTTAAGTCATTTAGCAGACTAACTGCCTTAGTGGAGCACGTGATAACACCTTTGATTAGGATCTGTTTCCCTGTTTGGCGGTGTTTGAAGGATCTACATTTGTATGTACCATTGCATTGAGCGTAGCCATTACACATGTAGTTTCCATCCGGGAGAGGCACAAATAGACGTTGTGTAGGTGTATTTTGGAGTGGTAAATCAGAATTTACCAATTGATCTTTGAGATTTCTGCCCGTGAGAATATGACCAAGGGAGTGTCCGGAAACACATTTCCGATACTGTCATCGAATCTTAGAATGTGTCAAAGTTTGTGAATGATTCCCTTCATTTGTTCAGAGCGCATTGAATAGCGGGTAGAAAGAATGCAAGTATGCTTCTTTTTATGAGGCTGTACTTGAAAGAGATCATGTCTCAATTTTTGGGGGTATTTTCTCAATGGAATTATTAACCTGACCATTTATGTACCCCTTCTTGAATTTTCTTTGCATCTCAGCCCTATTTCTGTCGATGTCCTGGCCTGAAAATGAACCACAGGATAAGTGTCCTCTATTCACTATTTAAGTGCATTATGTCATGTATTTTCCCCCCCTGCCCCTGTTTCGAGACAGGTGCATAATAATGGTCCATTCTAAATCAAAACAAATTTCACACATATTGTATATTATTTAGTATATGTAAAGACAAGATTAAATCAAGAAAGAAAATATTAGCCTATCATTTGTGAATTATATATTATCACTTGTCAATGATGCCCAGCATAAGACAAGAAACAATGCAGACCTTTTTCAAATGAAGTGTGGGGAAGATCATTTTCACCATAAAAATGCACCTTTAGAATAAAATATAATCGCATTTGTGGTCAATTTTGATAATGTATTTTTCCCGCTAATGGAACATTCACGCTTCTAACCTATAATGTGAAGAAATAGCCTAATAGTTTATCAACATTTTAAGCTAAACGTTGTGATCAGTTTTTTTTAATGCTAGTCGTTGTATTAATTTGGGATCTATCGCATCCCACAACTGTCCCAGACTCTGTTTGGAATGTTTATTTATTGCACAGAATAGGTCAGCTTTTTTACTATGGGGAAAAGTAAATTGACGTATGCTTTTGCTGTTCGTTAGGCCTACTCATCTTGTTGGCTGATAAAAAGTAAATGTGGACAGTTCTTCCAATATCTTCAATATGCGCCTCGGAATTAGATAAGGACGTGCGCATTTGCGTCCCCGATGTGTCTGTTTTAACTTGTAACCTGTGAGAAAGACCCTATCACATGAAGGAGATCCATGTGAGTGAGAGGTGCTTCAGAGCAAGCAGCATGCAGGGGAGAAGGGAATTATAATTATTATATTCAGCCCAAGGGGACAACAGCCACTGGCCGCAAAAGGCATGGAATTTTTAAGGTGGCATTACGGCCACACAAAGGGGATGCTGCCGGGAAATTCAAGGCATTATCAAGCGCTTGTCAAATTGTGAAATTGTGAATGAGAGACTGATGAAGTGTGTACAGCCTACACAAAAAACTAAGCAGAGCTCATGCCTTTCATGCGACTTTTTTCAAATCATCATCAGAGTCATGTCATACAGCCTTAGAATGTATTAAAAATGAAAACATATAGCCCAACGTTTGTATCACAACTAAAGTTATATAACTCTAAATTGAGCATATATGAGTACCTGTTTCTTTGTTAACCACTCAACACAGAATAGCCCCATGTGTGCAATTGCTCAAATGTTTGGAGAAAATATCCTTTCTATTTTATTCAATTGTATTCTTCCAACTATAAAATACTATAAAATAATGCCACGGAATTCTAAGCAAATCATGTCTGCTAAATGAACTAGTATAGCCCACAGCCATATGGCATAGCCAGATCAGTACCTAACATAAGGACAACTGAGTATGCTATTCTGTTCTTCTGAAGTAGACTACATTTTCTTCATATCATGTTTCTTTAGACCTGTCTAAAATAAATAATGGATTTATTGTGAAGGTGTAGGCTATATACCATGGATTTATTACACCTTTTAAAATGTAGATGTTCCAAAGGTCTGCATCAGTGGCTTGTAGGCTGTGTGTGGAGCCAGAAGATGCTATTGTAAATGTGTTTATGTTAATTATCGGTCAATTACCATGAGACCGACAGTTATTTGTTTGACAATCACCGGCTGACGAAATGTTGTGTCCCCCACAGCCCTAATCTGGACCTTCCAAGGGAACCTATTACACCACAAGTAGTCTACAGAAGTAGATTCGACATTTGTTTGGGGCTAAATTACGGGATACTTTTACATCATCTGCCACAGGGCCTTAGGCAATTGCCTCGGTTGTCTGCCCTTAAACTGTTGACAGCCCCTCTCTCGCGCACTCAAGAAAGATACGAAGGAGAGACAAGAGGAGATGGAAATGCACAGTGGTGAGATATCCTGTAGCGAAAGGTAATGTGTCAGCCTATTAATTATGAAAATATTAAAACCACCCTATTACTATGCTATTCAAAATCAAATACAAATGTTCTATAATTGTAGGCTAACTGTAAGCCACCCTGCACAATCAATGAACCAACAGCATCCCCTAGTTCAGTTTTTTAAAATGCTTTTCTGCAGTGCATAATATGGGGTAGGCTATCTATTGTATAACACCACAATCAATCATTATTTTAATACAGGTATTTTTTCGGGCTTAGGCTCATATCAAGTGCATTTAGAAATTATTCAGACCCCTTGACTTTTTCCACATTTTGTTACGTTACAGCCTTATTCTAAAATGGATTAAATAGTTTTTCCCCCTCTTCAATCTGCACACAATGCCCCATAATCACATAGCAAAAACTGGTTTTTCGAAATATCACATTTGCCTAAGTATTCAGACCCTTTACTCAGACCTTTGTTTAACTTCTTTGGGGTAGGGGGCAGTATTTTCACGTCCGGATGAAAAGAGTGCCCAGAGTAAACTGCCTGCTACTCAGGCCCAGATGCTAGGATATGCATATTATTAGTAGATTTGGATAGAAAACACTCAGAAGTTTCTAAAACTGTTTGAATGATGTCTGTGAGTATAACATAACTCATATGGCAGGCAAAAACCTGAGAAGAAATCCAACCAGGAAGTGGGAAATCTGAGGTTTTTAGTTTTTCAACTCTTTGCTTATCCAAGATACAGTGTAAATGGGGTCATGTTCCTAAGGCTTCCACTAGATGTCAACAGTCTTTAGAACCTTGTTTGATGCTTCTACTGTGAAGTGGGGCTGAATGAGAGGGGATTGAGTAAGGTCTGCCATGAGCTGACCATGCGCGTTCACGTGAGAGCGAGCTCTGTGAGCTCTGTTCCATCGCATTTCTGAAGACAAAGGAATTCTCCGGTTGGAATATTATTGAAGATTTATGTTAAAAACATCCTAAAGATTGATTCTATACTTAGTTTGACATGTTTCTACGGACTGTAATATGACTTTTCGTCTGAACTTTTGCCTGGACCTGCCCGCGCGTCGTGAGTTTAGATTGTGTACTGAACGCGCGAGGAATTCGGACATAAATGATGGACATTATCGAACAAAACAAACATTTATTGTGGAACTGGGATTCCTGGGAGTGCATTCTGATGAAGATCATCAAAGTTAAGTGAATATTTAGAAAGCTATTTCTGACTTCTGTTGATTCCAACATGGCGGATATGTCTTTGGGTGGATTTGTCGTCTGAGCGCCATACTCAAATTATTGCATGGTTTCCTTTTTCCGTAAAGTTTTTTTGAAATCTGACACAGCGGTTGCATTAAGGAGAAGTGGGATCTAAAATTCCATGTATAACACTTGTGTTTTCATCAACATTTATGATGACTATTTCTGTAAATTGATGTGGCTCTCTGCAAAATCACCGGATGTTTTGGAACTACTGAACATAGCGCGCCAATGTAAACTCATATTTTTGGATATAAATATGAACTTTACCGAACAAAACATACATGTATTGTGTAACATGAAGTCCTATGAGTGTCATCTGATGAAGATCATCAAAGGTTAGTGATTAATTTGATCTATATTTCTGCTTTTTGTGACTCCTCTCTTTGGCTGGAAAAATGGCTGTGTTTTTCTGTGACTTGGCTCTGACCTAACATAATCGTTTGGTTTGCTTTTGTCGTAAAGCCTTTTTGAAATCGGACACTGGCTGGATTTACAACAAGTGTATCTTTAAAATGGTGTAAAAGACATGTATGTTTGAGGAATTTTAATTATGGGATTTCTGTTGTTTTGAATTTGGCGCCCTGCAGTTTCACTGGCTGTTGACGAGGTGAGACGCTACCGTCCCACATACCCTAGAGAGTTTCAGCACTTTTGGCAGTGATTACAGCCTTGAGTCTTCTTGGGTATGACGCTACAATCTTGGCACACCTGTATTTGGGGAGTTTCTCACATTCTTCTCTGCAGATCCTCTCAGACTCTGTCAGGTTGGATGGGGAGCATTGCTGCACAGCTATTTTCAAATAGACTTTCGATCGGGTTGAAGTTCGGGCTCTGGCTAGGCCACTCAAGGACATTCAGAGACTTGTCCCGAAGCCACTCCTGCGTTGTCTTGGCTGTGTGCTTAGGGTTGTTGTCCTGTTGGAAGGTGAATCTTCGCCCCGGTCTGAGGTCCTGAGGTCCGCTTTGGAGCAGGTTTTCATCAAGGATCTCTGTACTCAGCTCCATTCATCTTTCCCTTGATCCTGAATAGTTTCCCAGTCCCTGCTGCTGAAAAACATCCCCACATCATGGTGCTGCTACCACCATGCTTCACCGTAGCGATATTGCCAGGTTTCCTCCAGACCTGACACTTGGCATTCAGGCCAAAGAGTTCAGTCTTGGTTTCATCAGATCAGAGAATCTTGTATCTCATGTTCTGAGAGTCCTTTAGGTGCCTTTTGGCAAACTTCAAGCGGGCTGTCTTGTGCCTTTTTACTGATGAGTGGCTCCCATCTAGACACACTACCAAAAAAACCTGATTGGTGGTGCTGCAGAGATGGTTGTCCTTCTGAAAAGTTTTCCCATCTGCACAGAGGAACTCTGGAGCTTCGTCAGAGTGACCATCGGGTTCTTGCTCACCTCCCTGACCAAGGCTCTTCTCCCCCAATTGCTTAGTTTGGCTGGGCGGCCAGCTCTAGGAAGTCTTGGTGGTTCCAAACTTCTTCCATTTAAGAATGATAGAAGCCACTGTGTTCTTGGGTACCTTCAATGCTGCAGAAATGTTTTGGTACTCTTCCCCAGATCTGTGCCTCAACACAATCCTGTCTCAGAGCTCTACGGACAATTCCTTCGACCTCATGGCTTGGTTTATGCTCTGACATGCACTGTCAACTGTGGGACCTTATATAGACAGGTCTGTGCCTTTCCAAATCATGTCCAATCATGTCCACAGGTGGACTCCAATCAAGTTGTAGAAACATCTCAAGGATGATCAATGGAAAAGGGATGCACCTGAGCTCAATTTCGAGTCTCACAGCAAAGAGTCTGTATACCTATGTAAATAAGGTATTTCTGCTTTTTATTTCTAATAAATTTGCAAACATTTCTAAATACCTGTTTTTCCTTTGGCATTATGGGGTATTGTGCATAGATTGCTGAGGAAAACATTTATTTAATCAATTTTAGAATAAGGCTGGGGGTCTGAATACTTTCTGAATGCACTGTATAGGCCTATGCATATGCATAAGCTCTATGTGTATTGGTGTTTTGAATTAATCAGCACTTTAGAAAGCGCTGTCCATTTCATTGAGTTAGGCTTTAAAAACATCAACCATGTTTTGCACTCAGTTTCAACCTTGTTCAAATTGTTGTTGTTCAAATTCTATGTTCAAATTCATCAATCGCAGTGAGGTGTGTTTTAAAAGCATGATACTGCTTTGATCATAAGTGTTTTGATGTCATTTTCGATTGTATTTGCATTGACGTCAGAGTGGTTAGAGGGACAATAGAGCCCTTAGTACCAGACCATTAGTGACCTGATGGTCATTAGCTAATTGGGTACCAACGCATGTCCAGAGTGCATAAAAGGAGATTACCGTGATCCAACGGTCACTTGGAATTATACTGTGGTCATGACTTGTGACTGCCGGTGTGGCTTTTATATGGTCACCACAACAGCCCTATGGCACGTGAATATAATGAACAAACCCCTGTTCATGATTCCACTCGTTCGCAAAGAGGAAGGCGCAATTAGAACCTCACTCAAATCAAGAATATAAGCGTGCTGTGCTTTGATCAATGCTAAAAGCAATATTTACATGTTGACCCATAATTGATTTTATTCATTGTGTACAAAATATATATAAAAATCACACTAGAAAATGAGAGGTGTAGTTACGGCCCTGCCAGGGCAATTTGCTCCCAGGAGCTAGTGACGATGAGTGAGTAAGAGTTTTTCAGGCCCCCCATGACAATATTTTCCAAAAAACGCGAAGTGAATACAGATTAATTGTTTCAAAGCATAATCATTTTACATTTTTGTGTCTAATCTTCCCCTCCATTGTCTTTGATCTTTAGTCATGCTAAACCAATTGTGAGTCATCTCTGGTCTGAAAAATCCTGATTGCATTGCATTTAAACAGTGTCTGGCTGTTTTTGAAGCTCAGGATTTGACCCCCGAAAAATGATTGTCTCCAAAACATGACACGGCCATTATTGATCCTCAAAACAAAAATGCCTACAGGGTCCATTAGCATCGAAAGTGTCCAGAGGCCAATAGATTAGGATATATCCTTTTGCCCTTTGCTATATCCCATTTTGTGTTTCTTTGTGTTTCTCATTAGACGCGGTGATAGATTGCTGTGAGCTGCTGATCCACTATCTGTACCTGGTCTCGCTGGGTGTCAGCACCTTGTCTACCGAGGGTCCATCCGGCGAGTACTGTACTCTTTCTATGGCCTGTGGTGAGTTTAGATATGGTAAGATTAATGTTTGATTAATGTCTGTGTGGTAGTCTGATGACCTAGGGAGAGGTCTGCAACGCCTGTTATGGACCTATTATATTTAAAGCAGAAGTATGTCTGGAGTCCCATGAGATACAATGCGGGTACCCTCTCCAAGTTGGGTAAAGAAGAAATAAACGTGGATAACTTTTCACGTTGTTCATTCAGATAACGGTCCGTTTTTTACTCTTAGAATGTGTGTCCACACACGTGGTATGTATCTTATTTGAATAAGATGTATTTGAATATGTCTCTTGATTTAACATGTATGGATGAATTAAACTAGGGGTCTGTAATTCCAGTTATCCATGGCTTCAGTGTCTGTTGGTTTTCCCTTCTCCTTGCTACGTAATTGATCATTTTATTTCACTGATCGGACAGAAAATCTACTCATTCAATTTCCCACATTATATCAGTCATTCTCGAAAGGAAACTACAGAATGAGACATTGCTGTTCACTGAGAGTGGATTTCTGTGCCCCTGTATTAGACAATAGCAGAAAGTAAGGATTAACTAACTTTTGGTAAAAAAATCTAAATCAAATGGGACATAGGAACCCATATCTGAATCTCCCTTCCCTCCCGGCTGTCTCTGTTCTCTTTTCATGTCTCATCCCTCTATGTATTTATTATTTATCATCACTTTTATCATCACTTTTTTTACTTACAAAGATAAGTAATAACAAGTGACGTATCCAACTCTCCAGATAACAGCAGCCATTATATACACTACCGTTCAAAAGTTTGTGGTCACTTAGAAATCTCCTTGTTTTTGAAAGAAAATCACTTTTTTTGTCCATTAAAATAACATAACATTTATCAGAAATACATTGTAGACATTGTTAATGTTGTAAATGACTATCGTAGCTGGAAACGGCAGATTTATGGGTGGAATATCTACATAGGTGTACAGAGGCCATTTATCAGCCACCATCACTCCTGTGTTCAAATGGCACGTTGTGTTATCATTATAAAAGCCTAATTGATCATTAGAAAACCCTTTTGCAATTATGTTAGCACAGCTGAAAACTGTTGTTCTGATTAAAGAAGCAATACAACTGGCCTTCTTTAGACGATTTGCGTATCTGGAGCATCAGCATTTGTGTGTTCGATTACAGGCTCAAAATGACCAGAAACTTTGTTCTGAAACTCCTCAGTCTATTCTTGTTCTGAGAAATGAAGGCTATTCATTGCAAGAAAATGCCAAGAAACTGAAGATCTCGTACAGCGATGTATACTACTCCCTTCACAGAACAGCGCAAACTGGCTCTAACCAGAATAGAAAGAGGAGTGGGAGGCCCTGGTGCCCAAGGACATGTACATTAAAGTGTTATTTCAGTTTTTATTTTTAATACATTTGAAAACATTTTTTAAACCTGTTTTCTCTTCGTCATTATGGGGTATTGTTTGTAGATTGATGAGGAAATGTTTTTATTTAATACATTTTAGAATAAGGCTGTAACGTAACAATGTGGAAAAAGTCAAGGGGTCTGAATACTTTCCGAATGCAGTGTATTACGTGGTTATAAGAGCAATGAAATTAATGGTGACCATGAAGGTACCTCTAATGAATACACCACCAAATTAAAGAATATATATAATTATACCACAGAAATACACATATAAGGTTTCAGATGTGCTCACAAAAATAATCAGATACCACTGACAAAATTACTGAACCGATGGCCTGTGTCAATTTGAATGCAGGCAATTTCCTCTGAGCAAATATAGAGCCAAGCTAAAAATGTATGAAAACCTATTTTCACTTTGTCATTATGGGGTATTGTGTGTAGATTGATGAGAAAAATCTAGAATTTAATCCGTTTTAGAATAAGGCTGTAACGTATCAAAATGTGGAAAAAGTCTAGGGGTCCAAATACTTTCTGAATGTACTATATATGTCAAATCAAATCAAATGTTATTGCTCACACATGTTTAGCAGATGTTATTGCGGGTGTAGCGAAATGCTTGTGTTTCAGACCCTTTCAGAGACTTGTCCTGAAGCCACTTCTGCGTTGTCTTGGCTGTGTGCTTAGGGATGTTGTCCTGTTGGAAGGTATTGGCTCAATCGGATATTACCTTTACATTTCAAGCTCGTCACAGCGCTGAACACTGCAATATGGGTTGAATCCAGCCCTAAAAGCGCTAAAATCTGCTGTCTGCCATAAGAGAATTCAGCTCATGCTCAAAGTAGAAGCATAATGAACCGACCGGGTCTTGCACTCTTCCATTCCCTTCCTTAGTAGAACATGCGGAGGCGTAATGTAGATGTGAACTAGGTTGACAGGGGAGGTTGTACCACCTCTCAATCATACGCCCCCACTGCACCTTACCGACTCCTCCCCCATTATTTTTGTCATCACGCAGGTGTCATTCCTTATTTATTTTTATAGAATTTTTTTACATCTCAAATTTTAGAAACACATACAGCTGTTAGATTATCTATAAAAAAATGCGAAGTACATAACCAAGCACTCAAAATGAATAAATAACACATAAATAAAAAAAGTAATTTTACAAATGTCACAGAAGACTTATATACATTCAATTATACATATAATATCAGGCTGCAATGAGCTTCAGGGTACGTTTGTATTTAACAAATCTTAATGATTGCACAAAAAATAACAAGCTCTCTTTCTAAAATATAATTATAATTAAATTATTGACCAGGAAATTGAAATCATTAGCATCTTGGAATAAATCAAATTTGACATCATTGTATGTGGAATTGGCAATATTAATAGTCTTTGAAAACAATAAGTCATGTAACTCCAGAAAGTGATAATATGATCACAGTAAATAAAATATTTTCAGTAGTTTCAATGTCATTCCCACAAAATGTACAGTCAATGGAAGGATAATTATCATTTCGAATTTTAAGACGTTTCTATTTGGCCTTGGATTGTGTCATGACGTGGCCGTTTCTGGGTACAGATTGTGGCTTCCCCCTCTCTCACTCTCTCCTACACCCAGGTTCTGTTATCTCAGGTTGTAAATTCCTGGCGGAGACTCTCTCCCCCTTTTCATGCAGAGAGACCACAGACTGAACAAAGGATTTCACGTGGCCGAACTCCTAAATCACCAAAATGGGATAATAAAACAATATGTCCACTTGTGGGAATGGTCCGTGGACACTTAAGGGACGGGTATGACGAGTGTGTTTCATTTGGTGACCTCACAAAGGACAGGAAACACACATAACTATATCTCTGAATGTGTACATTTCTCAATTATGGTGTTTGCATTTAATTATTGTATAAAATGAATGAGTAAAGATGAATCTATTTGGGAAATGATGTAATGTGGTTATAAACCTTTAATGTGAGAGAATTGTATTCCCTTTAAAGTTTAACTATGTCCTTGGCCTGCTCCCGTGAGCACAGACATGATCAGGCGTCATAGAACCACCTTTTCTACTGTTACGAATAAAAGCCCCTCCTAAGAAAATCCTCTTTAGACTGAGCAAACCCACAGCGTGGGCTGTGATTGCGAATAGTATAGACCACGCATACCTCAGTGTAAGCTGGGGTGGCACAGGTTTGAGTACCAAGACTAAGCAAACCTACAGCGTGAGCTGTGATTGCGAATAGTTATTGAATTCCTAACCATACCACGTGGAGCATTGGCTACACGGCTGGAAATGGTTCAACTCTGAGACTATCGATCCCTACAGAATAAGAGAAAATCTTAGATACTAATTACTAGTCTGCAGGTAGAAATTATGTAAACCTGGGACGAGTATACCGACAACCGCCGAAACATCTATTCTATGAGAACATTTCTGAATGGTACTCTGAAGTAGCCATTCTAACCATTAAAGACTTTTTCTCTTCCTGTTTCCCTGAAGATCAGAGAGACTCAGATGAACTCTCCAGCAGACAGACCGGATTCCAACAGAGAAGATCACAATGACACATGGGCATAAGTATATATTGATTGCATTTATTCCCGAATGAGTGAGCGTTCATGTGCAAAGGATTAGCATTTGAATTAATATAATTATCAACTGTGTGTAGTGATCCCTTTTGTCTTTCCCGCTTCTTTCTCAGTCTACACCCACTTCCCTTTGTCCACCAAGCCATCATATTGGCTTAGCCCACTAGGGAATCTTCCCTATCCTTTTTAGTAACCAATATCTACTGTTTATTTGGTTATGCATTTCTGTGATTATTTAGTTAGTTAGTAAATAAATGATTAAGCAAATTGGCAATTGGATGATTTATAGTAAAGGCTGGGTTCGTGCAGATAGCCAACAATTTACGATGTTTGGAATGAGACTGTCGTGAGGTAAAGAATAATGAATTCATAGAAGACTAATTGATCAGATATTAAAATAGCTGAAGAGTTATATTCGGAAAAGTATAACTTTGTAATCTCAAGATTTTCCGTGGTGCCTCGACTTCCTAGTCAATTAAATTTACATGATTAGTTTAATCACGCAATAATAATTACAGAGATTTGATTTGATAAAATAACAGTCTTCACCTTTAATGATGCCAAAGACACAACAATTGTATAGGGAAAGACACCTATTTTGTTCTTATTTTATAGATACATAAAAAATGTGATGGATATACACTAATTCCTTTTTAACTGTTCTGAGAAAAGATTTTTGGAACTAAGTTGTCTGACATGTATATTGTTACACTTCTTATCCTGTAAATAACAGCCATCTACAGTATGTGTAAAGATGGTAGGAAAGGTGAAACATCTGAATATAATACCATCCCTTTCACAATCAGTACAAGGCAAGAAGAAATAGCATTTATGACTTTACAATATTGCTTAGGATGACAAGGGAAGTCATGTTTTATCATAAAATGTCACGCCCTGACCTTAGAGCCTTTCTATTTCTCTATTTGGTTAGGTCAAGGTGTGATTTGGGTAGGCAATCTAGGTTTCCTATTTCTTTGTTTGGCCTGGTATGGTTCCCAATCAGAGGCAGCTGTCTATCGTTGTCTCTGATTGGGGATCATACTTAGGCAGCCTTTTTTCCCACCTTAGGTTGTGGGATCTTGATTTTGTTAGTTGCTGTATAGCCTGCAGAACTTTACGTTCGTTTTGTATTTTGGTGGATTTTGGTGTTCATTTTAAATAAAAGTACGATTTTCACCTTTTTTTTAATTTTATTTATTTAACCTTTATTTAACCAGGTAGGCAAATTGAGAACACGTTCTCATTTACAATTGCGACCTGGCCAAGATAAAGCAAAGCAGTTCGACACATACAACAACACATAGTTACACATGGAGTAAAACAAACATATAGTCAATAATACAGTGAAAAAAAAATAAGTCTATATACAATGTGAGCAAGTGAGGTGAGATAAGGGAGGTGAAGGCAAACAAATATATGTATAAATAAATAAAAATATAAAAGGCCATGGAGGCGAAGTGAGTACAACACAGCAAGTAAAATAAAAACTAAAAAAACACTGGAATGGTTGGTTTGCAGTGGAAGAAAGTGCAAAGTAGAGACAGAAATAATGGGGTGCAAAGGAGCAAAATAAATTAATAAATAAATACAGTAGGTAAAGAGGTAGTTGTTTGGGCTAAATTGTAGATGGGTTATGTACAGGTGCAGTAATCTATGAGCTGCTCTGACAGCTGGTGCTTAAAGCTAGTGAGGGAGATAGGTGTTTCCAGTTTCAGAGATTTTTGTAGTTCGTTCCAGTCATTGGCAGCAGAGAACTGGAAGGAGAGGCGTCCAAAGGAAGAATTGGTTTTGGGGGTGACTAGAGAGATATACCTGCTGGAGCGCGTGCTACAGGTAGGTGCTGCTATGGTGACCAGCGAGCTGAGATAAGGGGGGACTTTACCTAGCAGGGTCTTGTAGATGACCTGGAACCAGTGGGTTTGGCGACGAGTATGAAGCGAGGGCCAGCCAACGAGAGTGTACAGGTCGCAGTGGTGGGTAGTATATGGGGCTTTGGTGACAAAACGGATGGCACTGTGATAGACTGCATCCAATTTATTGAGTAGGGTTTTGGAGGCTATTTTGTAAATGACATCACCGAAGTCGAGGATTGGTAGGATGGTCAGTTTTACAAGGGTATGTTTGGCAGCATGAGTAAAGGATGCTTTGTTGCGGAATAGGAAGCCAATTCTAGATTTGACTTTGGATTGGAGATGTTTGATGTGAGTCTGGAAGGAGAGTTTACAGTCTAACCAGACACCTAGGTATTTGTAGTTGTCCACATATTCTAAGTCAGAGCCGTCCAAAGTAGTGATGTTGGACAGGCGGGCAGGAGCAGGCAGCGATCGGTTGAAGAGCATGCATTTGGTTTTACTTGTATTTAAGAGCAGTTGGAGGCCACGGAAGGAGAGTTGTATGGCATTGAAGCTCGCCTGGAGGGTTGTTAACACAGTGTCAAAAGAAGGGCCAGAAGTATACAGAATAGTGTCGTCTGCGTAGAGGTGGATCAGAGAATCACCAGCAGCAAGAGCGACATCATTGATGTAAACAGAGAAGAGAGTCGGTCCAAGAATTGAACCCTGTGGCACCCCCATAGAGACTGCCAGAGGCCCGGACAACAGACCCTCCGATTTGACACACTGAACTCGATCAGAGAAGTAGTTGGTGAACCAGGCGAGGCAATCATTAGAGAAACCAAGGCTGTCGAGTCTGCCAATGAGGATGTGGTGATTGACAGAGTCAAAGGCCTTGGCCAGGTCAATGAATACGGCTGCACAGTATTGTTTCCTATCGATGGCGGTTACGATATCGTTTATGACCTTGAGCGTGGCTGAGGTGCAACCATGACCAGCTCTGAAACCAGATTGCATAGCGGAGAAGGTGTGGTGGGATTCGAAATGGTCGGTAATCTGTTTGTTGACTTGGCTTTCGAAGACCTTAGAAAGGCAGGGTAGGATAGATATAGGTCTGTAGCAGTTAGGGTCAAGGGTGTCCCCCCCTTTGAAGAGGGGGATAACCGCAGCTGCTTTCCAATCTTTGGGGATCTCAGACGACACGAAAGAGAGGTTGAAGAGGCTAGTAATAGGGGTGGCAACAATTTCAGCAGATAGTTTTAGAAAGAAAGGGTCCAGATTATCTAGCCCGGCTGATTTGTAAGGGTCCAGATTTTGCAGCTCATTTAGAACATCAGCTGACTGTATTTGGGAGAAAGAGAAATGGGGAAGGCTTGGGCGAGTAGCAGAGGGGAGGGCAGTGCTGTTGTCCGGGGTAGGGGTAGCCAGGTGGAAAGCATGGCCAGCCGTAGAAAAATGCTTATTGAAATTCTCAATTATAGTGGATTTGTCGGTGGTGACAGTGTTTCCTATCTTCAGAGCGGTTGGAAGCTGGGAGGAGGTGTTCTTATTCTCCATGGACTTTACGGTGTCCCAGAACTTTTTTGAATTTGTGTTGCAGGAAGCAAATTTCTGCTTGAAAAAGCTAGCCTTGGCTGTTCTAACTGCCTGTGTATATTGGTTTCTGGCTTCCCTGAAAAGTTGCATATCACGGGGGCTGTTCGATGCTAATGCAGAACGCCATAGGATGTTTTTCTGTTGGTTAAGGGCAGTCAGGTCAGGAGAGAACCAAGGGCTATATCTGTTCCTGGTTCTAAATTTCTTGAATGGGGCATGCTTATTCAAGATGGTGAGGAAGGCATTTTAAAAAAATGACCAGGCATCCTCTACTGACGGGATGAGATCAATATCCTTCCAGGATACCCCGGCCAGGTCGATTAGAAAGGCCTGCTCGCTGAAGTGTTTCAGGGAGCGTTTGACAGTGATGAGTGGAGGTCGTTTGACCGCTGACCCATTACGGATGCAGGCAATGAGGCAGTGATCGCTGAGATCTTGGTTGAAAACAGCAGAGGTGTATTTGGAGGGCAAGTTTGTTAGGATGATATCTATGAGGGTACCCGTGTTTACGGAATTGGGGTGGTACCTGGTAGGTTCATTGATAATTTGTGTGAGATTGAGGGCATCAAGCTTAGATTGTAGGGTGGCTGGGGTGTTGAGCATGTTCAAATTTAGGTCGCCTAGCAGCACGAGCTCTGAAGATAGATGGGGGGCAATCAGTTCACATATAGTGTCCAGAGCACAGCTGGGGGCAGAGGGTGGTCTATAGCAGGCGGCAACGGTGAGAGACTTGTTTTTAGAGAGGTGGATTTTTAAAAGTAGAAGTTCAAATTGTTTGGGAACAGACCTGGATAGTATAACAGAACTCTGCAGGCAGTCTTTGCAGTAGATTGCAACACCGCCCCCTTTGGCCGTTCTATCTTGTCTGAAAATCTTGTAATTGGGGATGAAAATGTCTGAATTTTTGGTGGTCTTTCTAAGCCAGGATTCAGACACGGCTAAAACATCCGGGTTGGCAGAGTGTGCTAAAGCAGTGAACAAAACAAACTTAGGGAGGAGGCTTCTAATGTTAACATGCATGAAGCCAAGGCTATTACGGTTACAGAAGTCATCAAAAGAGAGCGCCTGGGGAATAGGAGTGGAGCCAGGTACTGCAGGGCCTGGATTCACCTCTACATCACCAGAGGAACAGAGGAGGAGTAGGATAAGGGTACGGCTAAAAGCTATGAGAATTGGTCACCTAGAGCTACTAGAGCAGAGAGTAAAAGGAGGTTTCTGGGGGCGATAAAATAGTTTAAAGGAATAATGTACAGACAAAGGTATGGTAGGATGTGAATACAGTGGAGGTAAACCTAGGTATTGAGTGATGATGAGAGAGATATTGTCTCTAGAAACATCATTGAAACCAGGTGATGTCATCGCATATGTGGGTGGTGGAACTGAGAGGTTGGATATGGTATAGAGAGCAGGGCTAGAATCTCTACAGTGAAATAAGCCAATAAACACTAACCAGAACAGCAATGGACAAGGCATATTTACATTAAGGAGAGGCATGCTAATCGAGTGATCAATAAGGGTCCAGTGAGTAGAGGTTGGTTGGGGTCGTGGCGATCCAGACAGCTGGCCGGGTATATGGCTATCGGTAGCAGCATAGGATGGAGGTCTGTTTGTAGATACCTCGTGAGTTTCCGTCGGTAGGTTAGTGGGGTTCCGTGTAGTGGGGTTCCGTGTGGTAGAGGGGATCAATCCAAATTGGCAAAATAGATATAGTGACCCAAGGAAAAAAATAAAATAAATAAATAATAATAATAATAATAGTTGTCCGATATACTTGTTCAAATAGCAGCCGATAAGACAGCTAACGATTAGCGGGCCTCAGATGAGCGTTCAGGTAACGTCGGGACGGAGGTGCCAGTTGGATAAATCCCTCGGGCAGATAACGTCGGCAGTCAGTCGCGGCAGTCAGTCGTGAAGGCCCGGTGGGGTTCCGTATCTGCAGCAGCAACAAAAGAAACGGGTCCGGATGGTGATGGAACTCCTCAGCTGGCTAGCTCCAGAATGATTTGAGTTTGCTCCGGGGTCGACGTAAGCCAATAGTCACACGGTTTGCAGCTAGCTAGCTGCGAAATCAAGGTGCAAGTGTCCAAAGCCTGCGGCTGGAATCCGGGGAAACTGAGAGAAAAAGAGTCCCGGAATGCTCCGGTCCGAGTCGCGTTGCACAAAAGTGCCGGTAGATTATCGAGCTAAAGGAATAGCTGATGACCACTAAACGTGGGCAGCTGAAACACCAACGCTAGCCAGCAAACCGGCTAATTTCGGGGCAGCTACAGATTAGCTTCTGGCTAGCTATCGGAGTAGCTTCTGGTTAGCTTTCAGGCTAGCTTCTGAATTAGCCCCTGGCTAGCTTCCACGATGGATTTTCAGATTGAGGTAAATAATACTTTTTGTAATTGGTGAAGCGGGTTGCAGGAAAGCTTTTGCAGGAAAGCTTTTGTAGTTGAGTTCTTGGATAATAAAATAAATAAAAGATATGCGAAGAAAGGTGTAAATATATATATATACAGGACACGACAATACGGAACAGAAAATGACGTCTGAACTGCTAAGCCACCTTGGTCTCATTCCAACAACGGACGTAACATAAAATCATTATAGCTGAGGTTATTACCACTTTCATCTAAAACATCTGAAACAGACCAAATATTTTTGTTAATCCATTCTTCAATGAATATGGTCTTTTTTACGTTACAGAATACACCTATTATTCCATATTGGTGTATTATGTGGAGTGAAGTTGTGTTTATATGCTAATGTCCAATATAATAACACTTGGTGAAATGCAGGAAGTTTCACAGGTAGTTTGATAAAACTAAAGTCACATCTAAGCAAGAAGTCTTTTCCTCCAATCTATTCCTTTTTAAAGACGGAAGCAGGGACACTGAACCACAGGCTATCTGTATCACAGAGAAAAGACTGTATTGACTTTAGTTTCAAAATACCATTCATAAATTCAAAATCAATAACATTCAAGCCCCCATCCTCATAGGGTCTAAACACATCCCAATTTCATATGTAGTGAACCTTGTTCTTCCAGATGCTATATCATTTAAGTTAGTTTGGTTGATAAGATTTATAAACTGGGACAGCTAATGACAGTTGAATGGATTATCCTTCATTTTAATGAAAAAGGGTTCCAAAATAGTTCTTCGGCTGTCCCCATCAGAGAAACCTTTTTGGTTCCAGGTAAAATCATTTTTGGTTTCAGGAAAATGGTTCTAAAAGGAACCAAAAAGTGGTCTTCAAAGGGTTCTCCTATGGGGGCAGCTGAAGAACCCTTTAAGGTTCTACATAGCACTTTTTTGTCTGTAGACAAACTTTCCATTTTTGTCAGTACAATTCTTCTAAATATCAAATAAAATGTTATTGGTCACATGCGCAACAGGTGTAGACTTTATTGCCTACATGAAGCCATACACGCTGTCTGCCATCTGCCCGGTACAGTTGAAACCGGGATTCACCCGTGAAGCGCACACTTCTCCAGCGTGCCAGTGACCATCGAAGGTGAGTATTTGCCCACTGAAGTCGTTTACGACACCGAAATGCAGTCAGGTCAACATCCTGGTGAGGATGACAAGCACACAGATGAGCTTCCCTGAGACAATTCCTGACAGTTTATGCAGAAATGATTTGGTTGTGCAATCCCACAGTTTTATCAGCTGTCCAGGTGGCTGGTCTCAGACGATCCCGCAGGTAAAGAAGCCGAATTTGGAGGTCCTGGGCTGGCGTGGTTACACGTGGTCTGCGTTTGTGAGGCCGGTTGGACATACTGCCAAATTCTCTGAACATTCAATTATGGTACAGAAATTAACATTCAATTATCTGGCAGCAGCTCTGATGGACATTCCTGCAGTCAGCATGCCAATTGCACACTCAGTTAAAACTTGAGACAATCTGTGACATTGTGTTGTGTGACAAAACTGCACATTTTAGAGTGGCATTTTATTTTCAGGTGCACCACATTTATTTCAGCTTAATCATTTATTAATTACTGTGTAATGATCATGCTGTTTAATCAGATTCTTGATTATCTTGGTAAAGGAGAAATGCTCCTTTTTTTTGTGCATATGGAACATTTCTGGGATCTTTTATTTCAGCTCATGAAACATGGGACTGTGTTTATATTTTTGTTCCGTGTAGTTAATGATAGAAGTTATAGGACTACTGCTGCATTTCTCTGAGTTCCATGTGCTAATTTCTTTAGCTGCCAATGGAACACTGTGTAGGCTATCAATGTGTCCATATGGCAAAGGCTGGTGCTCTTGCATTAGATTAATTTTAATTTTGAGATTTTTACCATTTAATTCTTATTTGTATGATTAACCACTTGACAATAATTTTGAGAAACAAATACCAAATAGTATTTCTGAATATCAGGAAGGCCCAGGCCACTTCTATTTCTATCCATTGATCATTTTGAACGGCTCACTCAGAGGTTTCTCCCTCAAGGAACTTCCTGAACAAATTATTTAACTTCTTGAACCAGTCTCCCGAAAGGGGTAGAGAGATTGCACTGTATGTTATACATTTTTATTGTGTCTATTATACCCCCAACGTGAGAGAGGGAGGTCTTTCCATCTTTCAAGGTGATCAGATATCTTTTTAATTAGAATGTTAATGTCACGGCTGTTAAAAGGAGAGGACCAAGGTGCAGCGTGGTGAGCGTACATTTTATTTTATTTAATCAAAATGACACCGAACAAAACAATAAACACTACAAAAACAAACCGTGAAACTCAAAGGCTATGTGCCCTAAACAAAGTCAACTTCCCACAAACAAAAAAAACAGATGGAAAAAAGGGATACCTAAGTATGGTTCTCAATCAGAGACAACGATAGACAGCTGCCTCTGATTGAGAACCACACCCGGCCAAACACAAAGAAATAGAAAACATAGAAATAAAGAAACTAGAATGCCCACCCTAGTCACACCCTGACCTAACCAAAATAGAGAATAAAAGCCTCTCTATGGCCAGGGCGTGACAGTTAAAGGGAGAGAATTTCATGTATTTTGGGTTTTAGTGTTACTCCAAGGTATTTAACTCCTTCTGGAGACCATTTGAATGGAAGGGAGGCAATACTGTCTTTGTGACAGTGTATTTTTAAAGGTATTGCCTCTGATTTGCCCCAATTGGTCTTATAGCCAGATAGCTTGCTGGGCATTAAGTACTGTTAGCAGTATGTCATCTTCTTAGAGGCTTGGTTTGACAGTCTCTTTACCTTTATTAATTCCTTGTATCCTTTTATCATCTCTCAGTAAGCAGGCTAAGGGTTATAAAGACAGAATGAAGAGCAAAGGTGAGAGAACGCACCCTTAGTGTGTTCCTCTGTGGAGGGTCAAGGCATCTGACATTAGACCATTAGAGCAGATTTTGGCTGTTGGTTACTTGTATAAAAGTGATATGTTCTTAATAATGTATGGCCATAAACCAAACTCTGATCGTGTTCTTAACAAGTATGACCATTCTATGTGGTCCAATGCCTTCTCCGTGTCCAAGGAAACAGCCATTGTTGGGAAATAGGACTCTGGTGTTTGGGACTCTGGCATAAAAAAGACTGTGAATGAGTTTTGCATGTTGTCTGCTATTTGTCCAAATAAGTAAATTTTTACAAAATCAATTTGGTCTTTGTGGATTAGTTTGTGTAACATCTTATCTAAGCTAATACCTTACCAAATATTTTATTTTCCACGTTAAGTTGAATTGGTCTGTAATTGCTGTAATCTACCGGGTCTTTATTTTGTTTGGGCAATAGGGTTATTATCAAGGAGTTCAATGGTTTTGGAAAGGTGCTTTTAGAATTGTTTTTAAAACCTTTTAACAATTTCGATGACCGTTGCTAATCAAACACTCCAATTTGTGAAAATCACATTCTAAAGATTACAACAGCTGTGATGCAGTACGTCCTGTTACCCTAACTAACCAAATTAATGCCCCAGTTCTATTGCTATTCGGGCTTTGCACTGACTGTTCATCTAATGAGATGGTTCCCTCTCTCTGTTTTCACTATCTGTCTGTTATTCCCTTTCTCTTTGTCTCTTTCGTTTCCTCCCTCTGTCCCTGAGGATGTGATTAAAAATGTAGGCGGTTCCCGGTGGGAAATCGGTCATGTCACTGCATGGTGTGTCCATGGTGGACTGTTTTTCCTGCTCACCGCATGCTAAATTACTGTGCAGACTGGGGTGGAGGAGGAGGACAGATACTATTTTAAAGAGACTAGAGAACTGCACTAAACCCTTAACACCACTCTGTTCCATCTCTCCGCAATGTCCCCTCCAAGTGGCTTTTACGGAACACCTTTAACAGTGCTTCTAAACTTGAATTCCTGGAGGTCTTTGTGTGCATGTCTGTGAGCGCTGTAGTACATTCCTAAGGCAAATCTTCACTCAAAGGGAAATTGGGCAGATTTATTAAGACCAATTAAAATGTTGCTCTTATGGCCAAACACCTATGAAACAGAATAGACTTAGGCCGGGATTCAATCCGAACTGTGTTATAACTTGCTTGAAATTTAAAGGTAAATTCCAATTAAACCGTCAACTTGCTCTGTTAATGAAAGAGCATCACCTTTAAATGCCCAATGCAGCCGTGTTTAATATCAATATCGATTCATTTCTGGGTAACAATTAAGTACCTTACTGTAATAGATTTCTGATAAAATGGGCAAAAATGGCTTTTTAGCAAAAAACTATTTCTCAAACAATAATTTTGCTGGGACTGTCTAGAGTGGTCTGAGCAGAGGGGAGGAAACTGACAACCAGATGTTTTTGGCAGAGTGGTTTGGAACTCCTTTTGTTATTGTTCTGTTAACCAATTTATTGCATGGTGATGTCACCATGGAAAGCTGAATCTCACGCCTATGCAAACCTTCTGATTAGAAGGTCCTGTGTAAATTGTATTTTCAACCAGCAACTATTAGGAAATAACACTGATCCAGTGGGGAAAACATAATAGTTGGACTATTGGTCTGCCCTTACAAAAATACATTTGTTGAGGCAAACTTCCGGCAAGTTTGTGACAAATTTGCTACAAACTAAATAGCGTGGTGAATCGGGCAGCAAACCTTTAGCAACAATAGCACTTATTGCCACTGGCAAACAATTCTCTCAAGATTATATTTGAATCTGTGGCAAACCTACAATACATCCCAAGAAGGTATGTGGACACCTGCTCGTCAAACATCTCATTTCAAAATCATAGACATTAATATGGTGTTGGTCCCCCCTTTGCTGCTATAACAGCCTCATCTGGGAAGGCTTTCCACTAGATGTTGGAACATTGCTGCGGGGACTTGCTTCCATTCAGCCACAAGAGCATCAGTGAGGTTGGGCACTGAGGTTGGGCACTGATGTTGGGCATTTAGGCATAGCTCGCAGTCGGTGTTCCAATTAATCCCAAAGGTGTTCGATGGGGTTGAGGTTCTGTATGGACCTTGCTTTGCGCACGGGGGCATTGTCATGCTGAAACAGACTTCCCCAAGATTTAGAGAGATTTACACCACTCCAGTCAACGCTTGGCATTGACATGGTTATCTTAAGCTTGTATAAGGCTGCTCGGCCATGGAACCCAATGTCATGAAGCTCCTGATGAACAGTTCTTGTGCTGACATTGCTTCCAGAGCCAGTTTGGAACTCGGTAGTAAGTGTTGCAACCGAGGACAGCACTCAGTGATCCCATTCTGTGAGCTTGTGTGGCCTATCACTTTGAGGCTCAGCCGTTGTTGCTCCTAGACGTTTCCACTTCACAATAACAGAACTTAGAGTTGACTGGGACAGCTCTAGCAGGGCAGAAATTTGATGAACTGACTTGTTGTAAAGGTGGAATTCTATGGAGGAAAAAAATACCCCAATGCCCCAGCGCAGTGATTCGGGACACTGCCCTGTGTAGGGTGCCGTCTTTCGGATGGGATGTTAAACGGGTGTCCTGACTCTCTGTGGTCACTAAAGATCCCATGGCACTTATCGTAACAGTAGGGTTGTTAACCTCGGTGTCCTGGCTAAACTCCCAAGCTGTCCCTCATACTATCACGGTCACCTAATCATCCCCAGCTTACAATTGGCTCATTCATCCTTCTCCTCTCCCCTGTAACTATTCCCCAGGTCGTTGCTGTAAATGAGAATGTGTTCTAAGTCAACTTAGTTGGTAAAAAAAATAAAATAACAAATGACGGTGCAACGTTGAAAGTCACTGAGCTCTTCAGTAAGGCCATTCTACTGCCAATGTTTGTCTATTGAGATTTCATGGTGGTGTGCTCGATTTTATACACCTGTCAGCAACGGATGTGGCTGAAATGGCCAAATCGACTAATTTGAAGTGGTGTCCACATACTTTTGTATTCAGTATACAATACTTTGCTCCTTTCATCTTCCCCTCGATCCTGCCTAGTCTCCCAATTCCTGTCACTGAAAAACATCCCCACAGCATGATGCTGCCACCACCGTGCTTCACCGTAGGGACGATGCCATATTTCCTCCTGATGTGACGCTTGGCATTCAGATCAAAGAGTTCAATCTTGGTTTCATCAGACCAGAGAATCTTGTTTCTCATGGTCTGAGAGTCTTTAGGTGCCTTTTGGCAAACTCCAAGCGGGCTGTCATGTGCCTTTTACTGAGGAGTGGTTTCCGTCTGGCCACTCTACCATAAAGGCCTGATTGGTGGAGTGCTGCAGAAATGGTTGTCCTTCTGGAAGGTTCTCCCATCTCCGCAGAATAACTCTGGAGCTCTGACAGAGTGACCATCGGGTTCTTGGTGACCTCCCTGACCAAGGCTCTTCTCACCCGATTGCTCAGTTTGGCCGGGCGGCCAGCTCTAGGAAGAATGATGGCATGATGGAGGCCACTGTGTTCTTGGGAACCTTCAATACTGCAGACATTTTTTGGTACCTTTCCCCAGATCTGTGCCTCGACACAATCTTGTCTCGGAGCTCTATGGACAATTCCTTCAACCTCATGGCTTGGTTTTTGCTCTGAGATGCACTGTTAACTGTGGGACCTTGTATAAACAAGTGTGTGCCTTTCCAAATCATGTACAATCAATGTAATTTAACACAGATGGACTCCAATCAAGTTGTAGAAACATCTCAAGGATGATCAATGGAAACAGGATGCATCTGAGCTCAATTTCACGTCTCATAGCAAATGGTCTGAATATTTATGTAAATAAGGTATTTCTAAAAAACTGTTTTTGCATTGTCATCATGGGGTATTGTGTGTAGATTGATGAGGAAAATGTTTTATTTCCTCCATTTTAGAAAATGGCTGTAATGTAACAAAATGTGGAATAAGTCAAGGGGTCTGAATGCATGGCTTTGAGATTTAAGTTATCAATAATTTGTTTTCGTAAAAATAATATGAATTGCCATATTAGGCATAACTCCATTTTATGCTTTTCTTTCACTCAAGCCTCATACACTTCAGTCAGGAAGAAGAGACAACTAGTAGACAACTGATTCTTAATGATGAAGTCCCCAGTCTAGATTAAATATTATAATTAGTTGGTTACTTTTAATCAATTGTGTTGAGGCTTGGATGGAGAAAAATGTTGTATTATGTGGTTCTCTAGGGACAGTTGGCCACACATTAAATGTTGATTTAGTAGGTCTAGGTCTTTTATGACTTCCGGCGCCGACAGAGATGGGCGCCTCGCTTCGCGTTCCTAGGAAACTATGCAGTATTTTTTTTTTTTTATGTGTTATTTCTTACATTGTTACCCCAGGAAATCTTAGGTTTTATTACATACAGTCGTGAGGAACTATTGGATATAAGAGCAACGTCAACTCACAAACATTACGACCAGGAATACGACTTTCCCGAAGCGGATCCTCTGTTTGGCCCACCACCCAGGACAATGGATCGGATCCCAGCCGGCGACCCAAAACAACGGGGCCGCAGAAGGGGCAGACGGAGCGGTCTTCTGGTCAGGCTCCGTAGACGGGCACATCGCGCACCGCTCCCGAGCATACTACTCGCCAATGTCAAGTTTCTTGACAACAAGGTAGATGAAATCCGAGCAAGAGTTGCCTTCCAGAGAGACATCAGAGACTGTAACGTTCTTTGTTTCACGGAAACATGGCTCACTCGAGACACGCTATCGGAGTCGGTACAGCCACCTGGTTTCTTCACGCATCGCGCTGACAGAAACAAGCATCTCTCTGGTAAGAAGGGCGGGGTGTATGCCTTATGATTAACGAGACGTGGTGTGATCATAACAACATACAGGAACGCAAGTCCTTTTGTTCCCCTGACTTAGAATTCCTCACAATCAAATGCCGACCGCATTATCCACCAAGAGAATTCTCTTCGATCATAATCACAGTCATGTATATTCCCCCCCCAAGCAGACACATTGACGGCCCTGAAAGAACTTAATTAGACTCTATGTAAACTGGAAACCACATATCCTGAGGCTGCATTTATTGTAGCTGGGGATTTTAACAAGGCTAATCTGAAAACAAGGCCCCCTAAATTATATCAGCATATCGATTGCGCAACCCGGGCTGGCAAAACCATAGATCATTGTTATTCTAACTTTCGTGACGCATATAAGGCCCTCCCCCGCCCTACTTTCAGAAAAGCTGACCACGACTCTATTTTGTTGCTCCCAGCCTATAGACAGAAACTAAAACAGGAAGCACCCGCGCTCAGGTCTGTTCAACGCTGGTCGGACCAATCGGATTCCACACTTCAAGATTGCTTCGATCACGTGGACTGGGATATGTTCGCATGGCGTCGGACAATAACATTGATGAAAACGCTGATTCGGTGAGCGAGTTTATTAGCAAGTGCATCGGTCATCTTGTACCCACAGCGACAATTAAAACCTTCCCCAACCAGAAACCGTGGACTGAAGGCAGCATTCGCGTAAAACTGAAAGCCCGAACCACTGCTTTTAATCAGGGCAAGGCGACCGGAAACAGGACCAAATACAAACAGTGTAGCTATTCCCTCCGCAAGGCAATCAAACAAGCTAAGCATCAGTATAGAGACAAAGTAGAGTCGCAATTCAACAGCTCAGACACGAGAGGTATGTGGCAGGGTCTACAGTCAATCACGGACTACAAAAGAAAAACCAGCCCCATCGCGGACCACGATGTCTTGCTCCCAGACAGACTAAACAACTTCTTTGCTCGCTTTGAGGACAATACAGTGCCACCGACACGGCCCGCTACCAAAACCTGCGGGCTCTCCTTCCCTGCAGCCAATGTGAGTAAAACATTTAAGCGTGTTAACCCTTAAAAGGCTGCCGGCCCAGACGGCATCCCCAGCCGCGTCCTCAGAGCATGCCCAGATCAGCTAGCTGGTGTGTTTACGGACATATTCAATCAATCCTTATCCCAGTCTACTGTTCCCACATGCTTCAAGAGGGCCACCATTGTTCCTGTTCCCAAGAAAGCTAAGGTAACTGAGCTAAATGACTACCGCCCCGTAGCACTCACTTCCGTCATCATGAAGTGCTTTGAGAGACTAGTCAAGGACCATATCACCTCCACCCTACCTGACACCCTAGACCCACTCCAATTTGCTTACCGACCCAATAGGTCACAGACAACGCAATCGCAATCACACTGCACACTGCCCTAACCCATCTGGACAAGAGGAATACCTATGTGAGAATGCTGTTCATCGACTACAGCTCAGCATTTAACACCATAGTACCCTCCAAACTCGGCATTAAGCTCGAGACCCTGGGTCTCAACCCCGCCCTGTGCAACTGGGTCCTGGACTTCCTGACGGGTCACCCCCAGGTGGTGAGGGTAGGTAACAACATCTTCACCCCACTGATCCTCAACACTGGGGCCCCACAAGGGTGCGTTCTCAGCACTCTCCTGTACTCCCTGTTCACCCACGACTGCATGGCCATGCACGCCTCCAACTCAATCATCAAGTTTGCAGACAACACTACAGTGGTAGGCTTGATTACCAACAACAACGAGACGGCCTACAGGGAGGAGTTGAGGGCCCTCGGAGTGTGGTGTCAGGAAAATAACCTCACACTCAATGTCAACAAAACAAAGGAGATGATCGTGGACTTCAGGAAACAGCAGAGGGAGCAGCCCCCTATCCACATCGACAAACTGAAATGGTCCACCCACACAGACAGCGTGGTGAAGAAGGTGCAACAGCGCCTCTTCAACCTCAGGAGGCTGAAGAAATTCGGCTTATCACCAAAAACACTCACAAACTTTTACAGATGCACAATCGAGAGCATCCTGTCGGGCTGTATCACCGCCTGGTACGGCAACTTCTCCGCCCATAACAGTAAGGCTCTCCAGAGGGTTGTGAGGTCTGCACATCACCGGGGGCAAACTACCTGCCCTCCAGGACACCTACACCACCCGATGTCACAGGAAGGCCAAAAAGATAATCAAGGACAGCAACCACCCGAGCCACTGCCTGTTGACCCCGCTATCATCCAGAAGGCGAGGTCAGTACAGGTGCATCAAAGCGGGGACCGAGAGACTGAAAAACAGCTTCTATCTCAAGGCCATCAGACTGTTAAACAGCCATCACTAACATTGAGTGGCTGCTGCCAACATACTGACTCAACTCTAGCCACTTTAATAATGGACAAATTGATGTAATAAATGTATCACTAGCCAATGCCACTTTATATAATATTTACATACGCTACATTACTCATCTCATATGTATATACTGTACTCTATACCATCTACTGCATCTTGCCTATGCCGTTCGGCCATCACTCATTCATATTCTTTTATGTACGTATTCTTATTCCTTCCTTTACACTTGTGTGTATAAGGTAGTTGTTGTGAAATTGTTAGATTACTTGTTAGATATTACTGCATGGTCGGAACTAGAAGCACAAGCATTTCGCTACACTCGCATTAACATCTGCTAACCATGTGTATGTGACAAATAACATTTGATTTGATTCTAAGTCCCAGTTTATGCTACAGTAGCTACATTGTTTGTTTATATAGCATTTATACAAATCAGAAACATTTAGAATGCTAGTGTCAGTGAGAATATTAACATCAAGACAACTTTGTAACAGCTGATGTCGTTTTCCCAAAACCTTACCTGCAACCAATTGATTACAACATTACCCCAAAAATGGGGGAGGCAGGTGGCAGCGGGAAGGATGTAGGGAACTGTTCTGTCTGCCCAATATAAAGGATCAAAACTGGCGGAGGAATAGAAATAGCATAAATAGGAAAGTATACCAGTTTCGTTTGAGGACCAGTATGTTGACAACTGTGCCATACAGATTGCAAAATAGTTGGGAAGAGATTTTTTGTACCGATTCCACTGTACAGGGTGTATGAGTTGATATATAAAACAACGCAAGATTCAAGACTTCGTGCTTTTCAGCTAAAATTATTATATAGAATTCGTTCCATCAACAAAATATTGAATATTGTCACGTTCTGACCTTTATTTTCCTTTGTTTTGCCTTTAGTTAATATGGTCAGGGCGTGAGTTGGGGTGGGCAGTTTATGTTATGTGTTTCTATGTTTAGGTTTGTCAATTGGCCTGATATGGTTCTCAATCAGAAACAGGTGTTTTGCATTGTCTCTGATTGGGAACCATATTTAGGTTGCCTGTTTTCACTGTTGGTTTGTGGGTGTTTGTTTCTTGTGTCTGTGTTCGTGCCACACGGGACTGTTTCGGTTAGGTTACTTTGTTATTTTGTATATTCTGTCGTGTTCAGTTAATTATATTAAAACATGGACACTTACCACTCTGCGTCTTGGTCCGATCCCTGCTACACCTCCTCTTCAGACGAAGAGGAGGACATCAGCCGTTACAGAAACACCCACCAACCAAGGACCAAGCAGAGTGGTAAAGGACAGCAGCAGCAGCGGCAGAAGACACAGGATTCATGGACTTGGGAGGAGATTCTGGACGGCAAGGGACCCTGGACTCAGCCAGGGGAATATCGCCGTCCCAGGGCAGAGCTGGAGGCAGCGAAGGCAGAGAGGCGCTGGTATGAGGAGGCAGCACGCCGACGCGGTTGGAAGCCCGAGAGTCAGCCCCAAAAATGTATTGGGGGGGTGGCACACGGGGAGTGTGGCTAAGCCAGGTAGGAGACCTGAGCCAACTCCCCGTGCTTACCGTGGAGAGAGAGGGCAACGTACTGGTCAGGCACCGTGTTATGCGGTGGAGCGCACGGTGTCCCCAGTACGCGTGCTTAGCCTGGTGCGATACATTCCAGCTCCTCGTATCGGCCAGGCTAGGTTGGGCATCGAGCCAGGTGCCATGAAGCCGGCTCAACGCACCTGGTCTCCAGTGCGTCTCCTCGGGCTGGCGTACATGGCACCAGCCTTACGCATGGTGTCCCCGGTTCGCCAGCACAGCCCAGTGCGGGCTATTCCACCTCGCCACACTGGCCGGGCTACGGGGAGCATTCAACCAGGTAAGGTTGGGCAGGCTCGGTGCTCAAGAGCTCCTGTACTCCTTCACGGTCCGGTATATCCGGTGCCACCTCCACGTACCAGTCCTCCGTTGGCAGCCCCCCGCACCAGGCTGTCTCTCCGTTTTCTCTCTACAGTTGCTCCCGCCTGTCCAGCGCTGCCAGAGCCTTCCTCTTCTCCAGCGCAGCCAGAGTCTCCCGTCTGTCCAGCGCCGTCTGAGCTGCCCGTCTGTCCAGCGCCGTCTGAGCTGCCCGTCTGTCCAGCGCCGTCTGAGCTGCCCGTCTGTCCAGCGCCGTCTGAGCTGCCCGTCTGTCCAGCGCCGCCAGCCAGCCAGGAGCTTCCAGAGCCACCAGCCAGCCAGGAGCTGCCAGAGCCGCCAGCCAGCCAGGACCTGCCAGAGCCGCCAGCCAGCCAGGAGCTGCCAGAGCCGCCAGCCAGCCAGGAGCTGCCAGAGCCGCCAGCCAGCCAGGAGCTGCCAGAGCCGCCAGTCAGCCAGGAGCTGCCAGAGTCGTCAGTCAGCCAGGAGCTGCCAGAGCTGCCTGTCACGCCGGCGATGCCGGAATTGCTCCTCAGTCCGGAGCTGCCCCTCAGTCCGGAGCTGCCCCTCAGTCCGGAGCTGCCCCTGAGTCCTATGAGCCCATTTATTGGGGTTACTCTTCAGACGAAGAGGAGGAAATCAGCCGTTACAAATATTTGGTGCATAAAATCATCGAAGTTCTGCAGATTTTGTTGTGAGGATACAGAATCAATAGACCATTTATTTTGGTATTGCCCTCAGGTAGCCTGTTTCTGGTCTCAGGTTCAGGAATGGCTGAAAATGCATAACATTGATTTAAAATTGACCCTAGAAGTAGTACTGTTAGGAGATCTGGAGAGAACAGGTCAGTCAATTACTAATATACTAATACTCTTAGTAAAAGTATTTATCTTCAACTCGCAATCTGTGGATTCTAGTCGATTAGATAGATTGAAATTGTATGTTAAACATCACAGCATAGTTGAAAGATATATTTTGCGTAGAAATCCGAAGAGGGTGGCCAGCAGAGATAGGTGGGATGGGCTGAGGGAAGCTCTGAGGGAAGCTCAAACTCAAACATGTACAGTTGGCCTTGCCGTTATGATTTTAGTTGTCCTTTATGTCCTTTGTTTTTTTGCATTGTTTTCTGTTTTCTTTTGTCTTCTTTTTTCTCATGAGTTGAAAGCTATTGCTCAGTCACTTGGCTCATGTAAATTCTGTAGCTGCCCCTTTAAATATCCTAAGGGCAACATCCCTATAGAGTTCACATTTCTCTCATGTAAATGTTGTAGCTACATAAAAATATTACAGAAATAATGTATTTGGGAAACACAGTCTTTGCTCTTTTCTTCATTAGCACACGGATGATTTCAAGTTATATTGGATTTATTTTTGTCTGTTTTAGTATATTTAGTACATTTAGTATGTTTAGTTTTCTTTGTGAGAAGCAAGTTCGTTTAAAGTTAGATGTTTTAGTTATGTAGATAAAACATATCAATGTTGTTAATACAGAAAGTAACCAAAAAACGGGTCTAATTTGCATATTCATAATGAGTTTGCAGCACACAGTAGAATGTTCGTCACAAGTTTCCCAGAATTGTTTGCCAGAAGTTCACAAGTTGCCGCAAATTTGCCACAACAGTTTGCCAAAAAACGAATTTGCGGCGACTTGGGAACTCCTGGTCAAAGATTTGCCACAACTGTTTGCCAGAAGCCGGTTGTTTCGGTAAGAGTGAGCTGGGTCTACATGATTATACTGGGAATGGTCACAATGATTAAATAATAATAAGAGGATAGAAGTTCTGGTATTTGGTCTTTCATTGGACTCACAAACATAATTCATGGGACCATCCAACATCCAGTTGGGAATGTCCTGGATAGAAGTTAAAGGTTAAGTCTTGTGACCTTGTGACCCTAGTAGTGCCCTTGTAAAAGAAGAGCTCTCTGAAGTCAATCTACGGTATTGACCTAAAAAACTTGACGAAATACCACGGAAGTCCCACTGAGCTTATTAAATGGAAAAGATATTCAGCAGAAGACCGAAAATGTCTTAATCCAACCCAATTAGGACTGCATGTCTGGAAGACCTTTTTCATATTAAATGTCGCAATGCTGTTTTTAAATTGGTAATTAAGCTTGAAAAAAAACGTTAGTGTGGGAAGTACTTTCCATCCGTCTCTTATAGTGCAAGAGCAAGCATAGGGTTTTATGGCCATGCATGTGAATAGAGTGGTCTTACATTACAGCAATGAGTTTATAACTACCAAACCAAATGCAGCCTTCTTCCTCATAAAGGACGGTTAAAGTAAAGGAGTTCACGCGTGGGTTACAATTACCTACACTGACGAATAAGGTTTGTAAAAAAAAAAATATTGGACGGGAGAGGTTTGGCCGCCATCAATTTGTTTCACGCAGGCGACAGCGAAGACATCTGGAAAACGTCCATGTCACGGGATTCGGAGTACATCAAATCAAATTTTATTGGACACGTGCACCGAATACAACATTACAATGAAATGCTTACTTACGAGCCCATTAACAAGATGGGCTCGCTGCATTCTGCAGCGATACGCCATCCCATCTGGTTTGTGCTTAGTGGGACTATCACACCTCCAGGCTGTGTAAGGGCTATTTGACGAAGGAGAGGAATGGAGTGTTGCATCAGTTAGTCTGGCCTCCACATTCACCCGCCCTCAACCCAATTGAGATGGTTTGGGGTGAGTTGGACCGCAGAGTGAAATAAAAGCAGCCATCAAGTGCTCAGCATATGTGGGAACTCCTTCAAGACTGGTGGAAAAGCATTCCTCATGAAGATGGTTGAGAGAATGCCAAGAGTGTGCAAATATGTCATCAAGGCAAAGGGTGGCTACTTTGAAGAATCTGAATTTTAAACAAAGAATTTGTTTCACACTTTTTTGGTTACTAAATGATTTCATATGTGTAATTTCATAGTTTTGATGTCTTCACTATTACTCTCCAATGTAGAAAATATACAAAAAAAAAACTTGAATGAGTAGGTGTGTCCAAACTTTTGAATGGTACTGTATGTATTGGAGATTTCTGTATTTAAATTTCAAAAAATTTGCTAATTTTCTAAAAACATGTTTTCACTTTGTCATTATGGGGTATTGTGTGTAGATGGGTAAGAAAACTAATCTATTTAATCCATTTTGCATTCAGGCTGTTACACAACAAAACTTGGAATAAGTCAAGGGGTATGAATACTTTCTGAAGGCACTGTAAAATGAGATATCATATTGTAATGTCTAATTCAAAGACAGGAAGTTGCACGAATAAGAATCAAATCAAATAACTCAAGTGAGTATGTTTTTTGTACTGTACTGCTGGTCATACTGCAAATTAACTTGCAGTTTGAGTCACTCTCGTATTGTGGTGGTGAATAAAACCGACATTAATATAGAATTGTTGTTTCCGATCCATGAAAATTTTGTAATTAATGTTGTTGTATTGTACTGGCAAAAAATGACGACAAACAATAATTGAATGGGTTGATTAAGAAAAAACGTTCTAAAACAATTCTGATTGGGGTGACAATATCCTACAAGAATGATCAAAAACCTATGGAATCCAATATGATAACTTGATTTCCAATAGGAAAAAAGTAGTCCAATAGGATTCCAATAGGATTCTGATAGAGGTGACACAAAATCCTATAGGGTTGCAAAATCCTATAGGGTTGGATCCTATAGGATCCAATAGAATTACTTTTGATTTCCAATAGGAAAACATTGTCCAATAGGATTCCGATAGGATTGTGAGAAACCAATAGGATTCTTTTAGAACCACAAATTATATAGGAATATTTGTCTTTCTTCTAAGGTTTCACCCATCTTTATCCAAAATCCCACTGGCTGCGTTAAGATCAGAGCTCTGTACAGCAGCTAATGTTAACAGAAATTGTATGAAATGTCATATCTTCTCGGTCTGAAATCATCCATCACGTACTGCGACAACAATACACAGCTTGAAAATGAATAGGCTTTATTGGATTTGCAACTTTACCTTTGTTTTAGAAAGAAATTATAAATTACCTTTAACAACGAAGAAGGATCGATAGCAAGCACAAAACAGGCACAGATTGTCATGTGTAGCCTATAACCGATTTACATGTGTTATTGTCTTTTAAAAGGCGTGATTAAATGCTACGAATGAAAAGGCGAGTAAAACAAAAGGAACAAAGTATTCCTCTGAAACAGAAGAGTAGCTCCTCTCTCACGGGATGCTGACATTCATAAAGGGAACTCTTTTGTACGAAACTTTTCGCACCGTTGATTGGTGGATATATTTCATGTGGTGATGTAATTCAATTGGAAAAGATTTCAGAACCATGGACCGCGCCTGCACGTGGTGGTTACTAAGGTACAGAATAACAGTTTCAGTGATAGGCTACTATCACAGCACTTAGCCTAAATTTGGTTAGATTTTGGTCAAAATAAGTTGAGAGTCGGCTGCACATGAGTGGTGTAGCCAACTGTACCCTACTTTTTCTGTGGTGGAAGTGGCAGCAAAATAAAAGGTGGAATTGGCAGTGAGGTCAGGTGGCCGCAGTATAACTTCTATTCGCTCGCTTTCATCTGCGTTGGCCTTTTAATCCTCACTGCATTTTCAGGTCATTTGTACCCCCTGCGAATACGAAATGCTCAGTTCCACGGCGCTCACGTCATCTGTGAAAGTAGTACAATAATATTAACACAGATGGAGAGAGTCTAGTCCGGCGGTGTGTGTGGATTTTAACAACCACGTGGTGGAGCACAGCCTCATCAAACTTTGTTCTGGTTTTAAACCCTGAACTGGGAAACAAAGTTCTACATTTGGAAAACATATTATTCAAAGCAAAAAGTTTCTCTGCAATCAACTTTAATGGATTGTAACTCAGAAACCCACATTTTCAGTCTCTCCTAAAAATGCCAACCACACGCTTGTGCTGAGAAAACGGATTGCGATGATTGTGCCCAACGTGAGCCTCAACGGCTGCACAAGGACCAATAGCGCGCTGTGCGCGGGTGCTGGAGACAGGAATCTGGAAGCGTCATACCGCACCACCCTAAGCCCGACCGGGAACCTAATAGTCGCTGTGTGTTTGGGCTTTATCGGTACGTTCGGATTCCTCAACAACCTCCTGGTTCTCGTCCTCTTCTGCCGCTACAAGGTGCTGCGCTCGCCTATCAACCTGCTACTGATGAACATTTCCTTCAGCGATCTGCTGGTGTGTGTGGTGGGCACTCCGTTCAGTTTCGCGGCAAGTACGCAAGGAAGATGGCTCATAGGAAAAAGTGGATGTGTATGGTACGGCTTTGCCAATTCACTATTTGGTAAGTGTACTATAGAGTTGCTTCATTAGTAGCGTTTGGTTTCAAATGTGGTTGTAAAAGAGGCATAGGCTATCCTCGATGTGGTGTGCGCTTTTGGGATCTGGCTAGCACAATGCGTAGAGGGGATATGCTTTGGTATTTTTTTTTTTTATAGTTTAATTTGAATATCACAATTGCATATCGATAGTCATCAGTTCCAACCGCAGCATGCAGGCCTAGATGAATGATGGGTCCTTTCTATTCAAACTTCCATATATCACCAATTTATATCTTGTTTCGACCTCCCCTTCTGAAGTCTCTCACTCATTTGTGATAGATAATAAGATGTAAAAAAAAAAATATATAAATATATATCTTGTCATAGACATTAAATCAGGCTAGTTAAACATGATCTCTGCTGGATTAAACTGCATTATGGTGTTCACTGTAGGTAGGCTACATGACAGCTCTGACGTCCAGGTGCACCAGAAACGAATCTTATTTACAGTGTTTAGACATTTTGTTTAGTTGTGAGTCAAATTGGTTATTTAGTCTGTTAAAATATAGTCGTTTTCACACGATTCATATGCGGTCTTCAAAGGATAATGAAATGCATTTGAGGGCACCAACAGGTCGGCTATCATGTCCTTTGAACGACCCAACGACCCGTTTTAACAACAGTGTGCTGCTGTCTGTCATATTTTTTTGTTAGGAGACTGTAGCAAGAGTGCAAGATTGTAAAGTCGAAGATAGACTCGCCATAGGCTTCCTCGTCAAGAATGGGAGTATAGATACAATTGTATTGCACGGGAGATGCTTCAAGATTTTTAGTCACAATCAACTGTGGGTGTTATAGCTGTCTATTTACTGATAAACCACGCAATGATATGGTTCGATGCCTATACTGTAAAACCATGAAATGTGACACGTTTATAACCAAAACGTCAATGTTTAAAACTTAAACATTAGGCATTTAGGCACATTAGGCATTTTGATTTGCTAGTATTCTCATCTTAAAACACAGGCGTTCAGAATACAGTATTAAACATGAGTCAGCTTTTTCCAGTCAGTTCCAACCAGGAGAACGTCTATATCTCCTGAGTGTATCGATTTTTAAACACAAGTGTTTACTTTCCTATCATCCTGTTTTGAGTGCATCTAATCATTAGGGATGTATGTGACCTTCCATGTCTTTTATTCCGTTCAGTGTTAGGAATGGCTGTCACCTTACCTACATTTCAGCACAACTGAACAGGACATTTCATTTAATACATGTTTTTAACAAGGTGGAGTAATAACACCACTCAATTAGAAGTTAAATGTATTTCTGTTAACTCAGAGTGGAAAAGATGTAGGAGGGGCCTCATCATTTTTTCCCAGTGTGCTTTGTTGCAGGTAGATTTTTAGAATAGTTTGTTTTAATATCTATTTAATGTCCGCATGCACATTGATTAATTAATTAATCTATACAAAGATAAATAACTGACATTTTTCTAAACTAATCCAATCTGTTAGCTAGTCTTGTTTATTAAGTCCTTCACCATAGTAGTCATTCAGGGTACAGGTTGAGTGTGATAAAAATATTCAAATTCTTGAATATCCTCCCTCACTTCACAAACCAGCGTATTGTGACATGCAGGTCTGATGTGGCCCGTGAGCCAGGATTTTCAGACCGCAATGTCGAGGATAACTAGGCCATAACTAAAGGCCTTATGTAATGTTTAAAATGTTGCCATAAAGGGTTTACTTTTGATTGAAACAAATTCACTAAGGAAGTCACTTGGTGAAAGCTTCAGGAATATAATTTATTTAATGCAACAACCAGGTCTCTGTCACTAACAAACACAGTCATTGATGGGTATCTCTCTCATTCACTCAAAAGGCACGCTGGGAAATATGAAAATACGTATTTTACACCCTACAGTGTTAAAACAACACTCCCAGTGTTTAGTGTTTAAAGCCGAAACACATTGTGAGAATAAACTTGTTAATGTGTTTAAAAAGTGTTACAGCGGATAAACATGTTCTGGTGTTTACGATCTAAAAACACTATGACATGTTTTCATTGAAATTCTAAATCCCTTGATGCGTTTAAAAAGTGTTACAGAAAAGTGTTTAGTTATGTGTTCAGATCATAAACACTTGGTTTTACACTGTACCAGAGATTCAGGATACCATTGACTTAATTTCCTGTGATTTCAAGCTAACTGAAATAATCACTTCAACAGTGACTCCGAGTCATTTTATCCGTCCTACTCTGTGATGCTGCTTCAGTCCCTCACAGATGTCTGGAGTTTAAAATTGTGCCATATTGGCTTTTCATGAGTTAAGTTGTATGCATTTTAGATAATGAAGGTTATGTAAATACTCCACTCAGGCTTATTCAGAGATCTGCCCCTTTGTGTGGATTTTACTGTTGTTTTTGGAGTTGGGCTCTCTCCTAATTGCCCGAAGCACAGCTCATTTGCTGCCTTGCACATTAAACTGTCCAAAGTGCATTAGTCCATCCAACCAGGCCTCAATAGGCTGTAAAGGAAGAATCACCAATGTTCCTGTGATATTTTTCCCGATATAAACACAAGTTTATTGAAACTGGCCATATGTGGGCTGCTCGGGTTGTTCTAGGCTAGAACCAGTGCATATCCTATTTTTATAACATTTCACGCTCTCTGCTATCTTTATACAACATCATTTAGCAGCTATAGCTCTTTTGAATAGTCTCCATAAGCTTGTTTGAAACCCCACTGGCAAATTGTGTTTTAATGTGTCCAGACCTGCATTTAACACCCATTGGCACCATTTTAAAATACAATGTCATGTTTCAACCCAGTATGGTACATCCAAACCAGTTTTAACTGCCCCAATCACACCCAATACGAGTCCCTCTCCTTTGACCACACATGATAAAAGCTGGAATGTCAGCCCCTAAGACGTGTTGTCACGAAGATATATACTGTACGTGTTGGTTTTCCATCTGCCCCTTGTGATTAAGAGATGCAGGCAGTGCAGAGACATTCAGTGGGCTAAAGTCTAAAAATGGCACATCCAACTTTGTATCATGAGTCCAGTTTTTTTCAATTGAATTTTGCTAAACAATGCATGTTCCATTAAAAAGGTTTTCCACACTGGTTTGGCAGTGGCGGTGAGCCATGGCGAACAACAGAATACAACCATCACTTAGGCCTATTGAATACAGATGCATTTTTCATAAAGAATTATGTTTAGTGATACTCCAGAATGGTTTAATTCATACATTTTTTGGGAAATTAAGTTGAAATTGACAGAAAATTGTTATTTTCTTCTCTTCAACGGCTTACTTCTAAAACAAAAAAAGGGTGCTTTTTGGTAGAGCTATGGGCGGTATCATAAAATATTTACAACTTAATTTAATACAGGAACATTGTTAGTGCATCCCCTTCAGGTTAGATAAGTGGTATCCTTGTGACATTGTTAAAACTTTTTATATTCACAGAACTATCTTGACTTTTTCTCTTCTTAAATCGTTTTTTGCCTCCAAATTGAAAGGAAGCTCACATAGCATCACACCAGCTCCCGGAGTTTTGGCTGGGACATTTCATTGTGGACATTTCATTGGGGACATTTCAAGTCTCTTAGTCTTGATTTATTGCGTACTAAGTTACCCACTATATGAGACATTCAGTGGTTCCGCATTACTTATATTAGCCACTGAAGTGATAACAGTACGTTCCACAAGGAGCCAATTTACTAACCCTTTGACTAGTTTTGGCATCTGAATCTGAGGCATGGTGTGTGGTCGCTAGGCACTGTTGCTCCCAGACATCAACAAGGCTCGATTTTCCATTGGCTGTGGCTGAGGAATTACTCAGAGTCACTCTTGAAGTGATTATTTCTCAGATTCAGTGTTATGCACTCAGGCTTGTAGGATCTGTCTTATGCAGGCGTGTCAGAAAAATACTCAGTGGAAGAACAATATGTATCATAAATCATGCTTATAAGAAATAATCACTTAGAGGGGAACAAAACAGAAAGTATACACATTTATGGTATACACACAATTTAAATGTGTTTGGTATCAAATATTTACGATAGTGTAAAGCAAGAGGCTGCAGTAGTCAGCACCCACACATATACTGTTAAGCATCTTTCCATATACACAAGCGTTCGCTAAGCTGAGCTCTGCTGCAACATCAAATCGAAATAAAATAAAATGTTATTGGTCACATACACGTGTTTAGCAGATGTTATTGCGGGTGTAGCGAAACTTTTGTGTTTTGTCGTGGCAATTTCCTGTATTGCCAAATGAGGAGAGTTACAAATGAGGAGAGTTACAAACCACACACCAGTCAGAGTTATACTTAAACTTCATCTTTAATTATATGAGCTTCACCATAGCCCTGTGACTTTCAACAATTCACTATAATGAATTGTTGAGAGTCCCAACATAATGGCAACTGAGATCTTTTATAGCAAATATACACCCCTCTCAACTTACATGACGAACCACAGATCTTTAGGAACTCTTCACAAAGGGCCTTTTACTTGAGAAAGAAGTATCCCATAGCCAGATTGCAATCGCTATAAATTATCGCCCAGTTTGGTCTCTAAAACGAGGTTCTAATCTCGTTCCTGGTACTTCATAGTACCAGAACATTACCTCATCCAAGGCATAACTCAATTGTCAACTCTATATACGCCCATCTCAAGTAAACCCCCTCTCCTCCCCACTCCTGGACAAGCTCACTGAGGGGAGTGACTTGCGCACAGACATTGTGGAGCCAACAGATAATTGGTTCCCCCTTAATCACGCCATCCCTTCACATGGTTTAACAGATACATTCACATATGAAGACAATATTCCATTCTGTACTCCTCCCTTTCTGATATTCTGCATATTACCAGAGACATGTAAAAGACAAGCCTGATCTCTCCCCTCTCTGGGCCCCAAGTGACTGAGCCCTAGCTGAGAAGGGAAAAGTGCAACTGCCAACAGTATAGTCGAAAGGGATACATTCTAATGACAAGTATCTCACATAAGCATATTATGTAAATATAACATCAGTAACATCAGCAGTAATTTCTAACAATTTCACAACAATACACACAATACACACACATCTAAGTAAAGGAATGGAATTAAGAATATATAAATATTTGGACGAGCTATGTCAGAGCGGCATATACTAAGATACAGTAGAATATAATCAAATCAAATTTTATTTGTCACATGTGCCGATACAACAGGTGTAGACCGTACAGTGAAATGCTTACTTACAAGCCCTTAACCAACAATGCAGTTAAGAAAAGTTAAGTTAAAAATAGAAGTAACAAATAATTAAAGAGCCGCAGTAAAATAACAATAGCGAGGCTATATACAGGGGGTACCTGTCACTCCCCTGACCATAGATTGCTTTGTATGTTTCTATTTTTTGTTTGGTCAGGGTGTGATGTGGGTGGGCATTCTATGTTTGTATGTTTATGTTTTCTATTTCTATTGTGTTTGGCCTGGTATGGTTCCCAATCAGAGGCAGCTGTCAATCGTTGTCTCTGATTGAGAACCATACTTAGGTAGCCTGTTTTCCCACTTTGAGTTGTGGGTGGTTGTTTCCTGTTTTGTGTTTGTTTCACCATTCAGGACTGTTTCGATTTTCGTTGTCATTTCACTTTGTTATTTTTGTATTTTCGTGTTCTGTTCTATTAAAGTAACATGGACACTTACCACGCTGCGTTTTGGTCCTATCTTGACTACTCTTCATCAGACGAAGAGGAATATCGTTACAGTGCCGGTACAGAGTTAATGTGCGGGGGCATCGGTTAGTCGAGGTAATATCTACATGTAGGTAGAGTTAAAGTGACTATGCATAGATAATAAACAGAGAGTAGCAGCAGCGCAAAAGACGGGGGCAATGCAAATAGTCCGGGTAGCCATTTGATTAGCTGTTCAGGAGTCTTATGGCTTTGGGATAGAAGCTGTTAAGAAGTCTATTTGACCTAGACTTGGTGCTCCGGTACCGCTTGCTGTGCGGTAGCAGAGAGAGCAGTCTATGATTGGGGTGGCTGGAGTCTTTGACAATTTTTAGGGCCTTCCTCTGACACCACCTGGTGTAGAGGTCCTGGATGGCAGGCAGCTTGGCCCCAGTGATGCACTGGGCCGTACACACTACCCTCTGTAGTGCCTTGCAGTCGGAGGCCTTGCAGTTGCCATACCAGGCAGTGATGCAACCAGTCAGGATGCTTTCGATGGTGCAGCTGTAGAACTTTTTGAGGATCTGAGGAACCATGCCAAATCTTTTCAGTCTCCTGAGGGGGAATAGGCTTTATCGTGCCCTCTTCACGACTGTCTTGGTGTGTTTGGAACATGATAGTTTGTTGTTGATGTGGACACCAAGGAACTTGAAGCTCTCAACCTGCTTCACTACAGCCCAGTCGATGAGAATGGGGGCTGGCTCGGCCCTCCTTTTCCTTTAGTCCACAATCTTCTCCTTTGTCTTGATTACGTTGCGGGAGAGGTTGTTGTCCTGGCACCAGGTCTCTGACCTCCTCCCTATAGGCTGTCTCATCGTTGTCGGTGATCAGGCCTACCACTGTTGTGTCATCGGCAAACTTAATGATGGTGTTGGAGTCGTGCCTGGCCATGCAATCATGAGTGAACAGGGAGTACAGGAGGGGACTGAGCATGGACCCCTGAGGGGCCCCTGTGTTGAGGGTCAGGGTGGTCTACAAGTTATAGTGTGGTCTACAAGTTATCATGAGATACTCTACCACAGGTGAGCAAAACCTTGAGACGTCCTTAGATTTCATGCACCAGCTGTTGTTTGCAAATATACATAGAGGCTGCTGTTCTATCTTGCCGAAAACGCGTAAAACCCGACAGCTGTATGTTATGCATTTCGTCGTTCAGCCACAACTCAGTGAAACATAAGATATTACAGTTTTTAAAGTACCGTTGGTAGGATATACGTGCTCGTAGTTCGTCTCTTTCATTATCCAATGATTGTACGTTGGCCAATAGGGACCGATGGTAAAGGCAGATTACCCACTCGCCGCCGGATCATTACAAGGCACCCAGACCTACGTCCCCGATATCTCCGACTCTTTTTCCTGCGAATGGCGGGGATGAGGGCCTTGTCGGGTGTCTGGAGTAAATCCTTTGTGTCCGACTCGTTAAAGTACAGGGTGAATAATTGCTGTCCTGATATCTAGAAGCTCTTTTCGGTCATAAGAGACGGTGGCAGAAACATTATGTACGAAATAAGTTACAAATAAAGTTGAAAAAACACACAATAGCACAATTGGCTAGGGGACCGTAAAACGACAGCTATCTCCTCCGGCGCCATTAAGGTAGAATACCGTATATACATATAAGATGAGTAATGCAACATTTGCAAACATTATTAAAGTGACTAGTGTTCCATTATTAAAGTGGCCAGTGATTTCAAGTCTATGTATATAAGGCAGCAGCATCTAATGTGCTAGTGATGGCTATTTAACAGTCTGATGGCCTTGAGATTGAAAAACAGCTTCTATCTCTCGGTGCCAGCTTTGATGCACCTGTACTGACCTCGCCTTCTGGATGATAGCGGGGTGAACAGGCAGTGGCTCGGGTGGATGTTTTCCTTGATTATATTTTTGGCCTTCCTGTGACATAGGTGTAGGTGTTCTGGAGGGCAGGTAGTTTTTCCCCGGTGATGCGTTGGGCAGACCGCACTACCCTCTGGAGAACCCTGCAGTTGTGGTCGGTGTAGTTGCCGTACCATGCGGTACAGCCCACGACACAGCCCGACAAGATGCTCTAAATTGTGCACCTGTAAAAGTTTGTGAGTGATTTAGTTACCAAGCCAAATTTCTTCAGCCTCCTGAGGTTGAGGAGGCACTGTTTGGCCTCTCTTCACCACACTGTCTGTGTGGGTGGACCATTTCAGTTTGTCCGTGATGTGTACACCGAGGAACCTGAAGCTTTCCACCTTTTTCACTGCGGTCCCGTCGATGTGGATAGTGGGGTGCTCCCTCTGCTATTTCCTGAAGACCACAATCAGCTCCTTTGTTTTGTTGACGTTGAGTGAAAGGTTGTTTTCCTGGGACCACACTCCCAGGGCCCTCACGTCCTCCCTGTAGGCTGTCTTGTTGTTAGTAATCAGGCCTACTACTGTTGTGACGTCTGCAAACTTGATGATTGAGTTGGAGGCATGCATGGCCACGCAATCAAAGGTGAACTGGGAGTACAGGAGGGGGCTGAGCACACACCCTTGTGGGGCCCAAGTGTTGAAGATCAGTGAAGTGGAGGTGTTGTTTCCTACCTTCACCACCACTCAGGGGTGGCCCATCAGGAAGTACAGGACCCAGTTGCACAGGTTAGGGTTCAGACCCAGGGCCTCGAACTTAATGATAAGTTTGGAGGGTACTATGGTTTTGAATGCTGAGCTATAAGTAATGAACAGCAGTCTTACATAGGTATTCCTCTTGTCCAGATGGGATAGGTCAGTGTGCAGTGCGATGGCGATTGCATGGATCTGTGGATCTATCGTCTGTGGATCTATTGGGGCGGTGAGCAAATTGAAGTGGGTCTAGGGTGTCAGGTCAGGTAGTGAGTGCTACAGAAGTGAGTGCTACGGGGCAATAGTGATTTAGTTCAGGTACCTTTGCTTTCTTGGGTACAGGAACAATGGTGGCCATCTTGAAGCATGTGGGGACTGCAGACTGGGATAGGGGGAGATTGAATGTCCGTGAACACTCCAGCCAGCTGGTCTGCGCATGCTCTGAGGACGTGGCTAGGGATGCCATCTCGGCCGGCAGCCTTGCGAGGGTTAATACACTTAAATGTCTTACTCACATCTGCCACGGAGAAGGAGAGCCCACAGTGGTCGGTAGCACTGTGTTATACTCGAAGCAGGCGAAGAAGGTGTTTAGCTTGTCCGGAAGCAAGACGTCAGTGTCCGCGACGTGGCTGGTTTTCCTTTTGTAGTCCATGATTGTCTGTAGACCCTGTCACATACGTGTAGTTTCTGAGCCGTTGAATTATAACTCCACTTTGTCTTTGTCCTGACGTTTTGCCTGTTTGATTGCCTTACGGAAGGAATAACTACACTGTTTGTATTCGGGCATATTCCCAGTCACCTTGACATAGTTAAATGCGGTGGTTCCTGCATTCAGTATTGCGTGAATGCTGCCATCTATCCACGGTTTCTGGTTTGGGTAGGTTTTAATAGTCACAGTGGGTACAACATCTCCTATACACTTCCTGATAAACTCAGTCACCGTATCAGTGTATTCGCCGATGTTATTCTCAGAGGCTACCCGGAACATATCCCAGTCCGCGTGATCAAAACAATCTTGAAGTGTGGATTCCGATTTGTTAGACCAGCGTTGAATAGTCCTTAGCACGGGTACTTCCTGTTTGAGTATCTGCCCATAGGAAGGGAGGAGCAAAATGGAGTCGTGATCAGATTTGCCAAAGGGAGGGCTTTGTAGACATCCCGGGAAGTTGGAGTAGCAGTGGTTGAGTGTTTCAGCAGCGCGAGTACTACAGTCAATGTGTTGATAGAACTTCGGTTGAGTTTTCCTCAAATTTGCTTTGCTAAAATCCCCAGCTACAATAAATGCAGCCTCAGGATATGTGGTTTCCAGTTTGCATAAAGTCCAGTGAAGTTCTTTGCGGGCCGTCGTGGTATCGGCTTGAGGGGGAATATACACGGCTGTGACTATAACCGAAAAAGATTTCTCTTGGGGGGGGAAATACGGTCTGCATTTGATTGTGAGGTATTCTAGGTCGGGTGAACAAAAGGACTTGAGTTCCTGTATGTTATCACAATCACATCATGAGTAGTTAATCATGAAACATACACCCCCGCCCTTTTTCTTCCCAAAGAGATATTTATTCCTGTCTGCGCAATGAACTGAGTGTTCTTGGGTATATCCCGAGAGAGCCATGTTTCCGTGAAACAGGGTATGTTACTATCCCTGATGTCTCCCTGGAAGGAAATCGTCTCCCTGAGCTCGTCAACTTTATTATCCAGAAACTGAACATTAGCGAGTAATATACTCGGACTAGAAGTCCACTCCGTATCCCTCTTCTCTGCCGGCGGTGTTTTGGACCAGCCTCTGGAATCAGTTAAATTGCCCTGGGGGGGTACGAACAAAGGATGCGATTTGGGAAATTCGTATTCCTGATCGTAATGCTGGTGAGTTACCGCCGCTCTGATATGCAAATGATCTTCCGGGCTGTATGTTATAACCCAAAATTATTTCTGGGCTAACAATGTAAGACATAACACATAAAAAAAATACTGCAAAGTTGCTTAGGGGCTAGAAGCACGGCTGCCCTATCTATCTGCGCCGTTTTCTTGGTTGTTTTTCTTGCCAGCTGTGTGACAACAAATACTGACAAGGATAACCTCTCACTTCCTATTCTTTTTCAGGCCAATTCAGAGGTGAGGTAAGTGTACACAACTCAGACTTTCATGTAAATCATTAATTGATGTCAATGGGTGACTTATGTGGAAATTTGTGTTAAGTGTGCAGATCTCAAGTCGTAACACCGTCTTTGTTCTATGTTGTTAGTTGCCCAGCATAGGAACATCATATCGCTGAATAAACAATCTACCGAAAGAAAAGCACACCAACTTACCCTCAAGAGGACCCTCAAGAAGCTGTGCCCATGACATTAGCACAATATCTAGCTTTGGTTTTGAGGCTGTAAAACAGTTGAATGTTGCATACATAAGTCTCGCCTTTGGACCTGAACGGCCATTATTGTAGTTAAGTGATGTCTGGAATGACTTTAGAACCTGCTGCCTCAACTTAATGGCCTGAGATGAGAACTCAGCAGATTTTAGACCGGAAAACATTATTGCAGTCACATATCTTATTTCACATTAAAAGGGCTTGCTTAGTTAGCAGCCCTGGGCAACCATTTAGCCAGTCCAACTCCTCTTTGCATTTGTATCCTTATCTCGCGGTGTCATTGTCCTCTATTATATTGAAAAATACTTCCTTCCTCTTTTTGAACTTCCTTCCCTCCATCATTGCTTCGTGATCCTGCATACGGTAATGCACTACATGACCAAAAGTATGTGGACATACTGCTCGTCGAACATCTCATTCCAAAATCATGGGCATTAGTATGGAGTTGGTCCCCCTTTGCTGCTATAACAGCCTCCACTCTTCTGGGAAGGCTTTCAACTAGATATTGGAACATTGCTGCGGGGACTTGCTTCCATTCAGCCAAAATAACATTAGTGAGGTTCTGCACTGATGTTGGGCGATTAGGCCTGGCTCGCAGTCGGCATTAAAATTCATCCCAAAGGTGTTGGATGGGGTTGAGGTCATGGCTTTGTGCAGGCCAGTCAAGTTCTTCCATACCGATCTCAACAAACCATTTCTGTATGGACCTCGCATTGTGCACAGGGGCATTGTCATGCTGAAACAGGAAAGGGCCTTCCCCAAACTGTTGCCACAAAGTTGGAAGCACAGAATCGTCGAGAATGTCATTGTATGCTGTAGTGTTAAGATTTCCGTTCACTGGAACTAGTTCGGCTAGCCCGAACCATAAAAAATAGCCCCAGACCCTTATTCCTCCTACACCAAACTTTACAGTTGGCACTATGCATTCGGGCAGGTAGAGTTCTCCTGGAATCCGCCAAACACAAATCCATCCCTCGTACTGTCAGATGGTGAAGCGTGATTCATCACTCCAGAGAACACGTTTCCACTGCTCCAGAGTCAGGGTCCAAAGGCAGCGAGCTTCACACCACTCCAGCCGACGCTTGGTATTGCACATGGTGATTTTAGGCTTGTGTTCGGCTGCTCGGCCATGGAAACCCATTTCATGAAACTCCAGACGAACAGTTATTGTGCTGACGTTGCTTCCAGAGACAGTTTGGAACTCGGTAGTGAGTGTTGCAACCGAGGACAAACGATTTTAAGCGCTTCAGCACTTGGCGGTCTCGTTCTGTGAGCTTGTGTGGCCTACCACTTTGTGGCTGAGCCGTTGTTGCTCCTAGACATTTCCACTTCACAATAACAGCACTTACAGTTGACCGGGGAAGCTCTAGTTGGGCATAAATTTGACAAACTTACTTGTTGAAAGGTGGCATCTTTTGACAGTGCCACGTGAATGTCACTGAGCTCCTCATTAAGGCAATTCTACTGCCAATGTTTGTCTATGGAGATTGCATGGCTGTGTAATATATATACACTTGCAGCAACGGATGTGGCTGAAATATCCAAATCCACTAATTTGAAGGTGTGTGTGTCCGCATACTTTTGTATATATATTGTATCTGCCTCAGGTGTACACAGGCTTTGAATTAACCTAACCTTGTCTGTTCTTGCTGAATGCAGAAGTTGGACTGTATTCTGTATATGGCCCCGATTCGTCTAGTGTTTTTTTGTCAAGGTCGGTGAGAACTCTCAACAGTAAAGGGAAGCAAAATCACTCTCACGTAAAGGTCATGATACGACGGTAATGAGCAAGTCCAATAAATAGTGAATAAACACACCTCACAATACTCATTATGTGTGATGGGAGGTGGGAGGTGGGATTTCAGAGCATTAGTATTCCCATACAGACTTGCCTTGGGTGCAGATAGCAAAAGCAGTCACTTGTACTTTATCCGTAACCTTTTATTCATACAAAGAAAACAAGTACACAGCTTATGTTAATTGTGTAAGCCACTTTCAGATCCTGTATCTTGTCAGTGGTGCATTCTTTGACCTTTTCTGCCCGTAAATCCTTTTAAATGTATGCACCTCCTCTGGCCTTATGAAAGATAAAGCAGAGGTTCCCAAACTTTTGCAAAGGCTTCCTTTCTCTAATCTGTATCATTCCCACATTGAAAGTCATTCAGAGTGGTTGTCTTCTTTCTAAATTTAATGTATTCCTCTTCTCCGTAATAAAACAGGGTATCCACTTGAGTCCAAACTTTTAACAATGGGCCTTCATTCATTTTTCTTGCTGATTGTATTTTCCTTATGGTACAAAGGATTCTGAGGCTAGTTTATGTATTCCATACTGATTTTGTGAAAACGTGTTTTTGGAACACTTCTGTCACGTTCCTGACCTGTTTTCTGTTAGTTGTTTTATGTGTTAGCTGGTCAGGACGTGAGTTTGGGTGGGCAGTCTATGTTTTCTGTTTCTATGTTGGTTTGGGTACCTAATATGGTTCTCAATTAGAGGCAGGTGGTTTTCATCTCCTCTGATTGAGAATCATATTAAGGTAGGTAGTTTCACATTGTTTGTCGTGGGTGGTTGTCTCCTGTGTCTGTGTCTATGTTGCACCATACGGGACTGTTTCGTTCGTTCCTCGTTTTGTGTAGTCATTTTCCTGTTCGTTCGTTCTGCGTTACATGTAAGTCCTTACGTTCAGGTTTGTCTACATCATTTTGTTGTTTTGTTTAGTTTTAAGTGAAGTTCGTGTTTTCGTCTTTACTTTAATAAATATAATGTCAAATCACAAGTCTGCATTTTGGTTCGATCCCTGCTCCTCCTCTTCGTATGAAGAGGAGGAGGAACGCCGTTACAACTTCACTTGTTCACATGTGAAATTGGTATGGTTTTTCCATCAGGGTGACGACTATGGTTGAACTACAGATCGTGTGCATGAAAACCTTTTGCAAACCATTTGTGGTGAGCTCTCAAGTTTATATTTGATAGGGGAACTTTTGCATGGATTAAATTTTTCCAGATGTTGACTTACTGTCTGAAATGGGAATCAGAAATGACGGCAGTTGAGGATTTTTTTCTGGCGTGGTTGCCCACTCGGTGTAGCTGAAATGTAGAGATGTTTTCTCAACGTGCTCCATAGAACTGCAGTTTCAAAGGAAATTTCCTGTAATTCTACACATGTTGCCATGGCTAATCCTGTGCTCTTTTGCTCAAACATAAATACAAAATAAATACTGCTAAATTCATTGTTATTGCAATTTTTAAATCGCCCTGACTGTGTAGATTATATTATAAGAAAATATATAGGACCATTATTTTTTTCTACATACTTTATCTCTGGTTGAAAGTTAACACTGAAAGCGTTTTTCCACGCTGAACATTTCATTTTTACAGTTTGAATTTAGGCGCCTCAAAAACCGCTTAGACGGCCCACCCAAGGATTTCAATGGCAGAAAAATCGCTGCAGTCAATTATTGGGCAAATGTAGGTATCCTTTCATCCTGTGGTAAGAACTGTACAATACCGAAACATGTACTTGATTAGATATTCTGTGAAAGACAAATACACGATGCGCAAGGAACTAACCCAAAATGGGGGAAATGCTCAAGTGAATTTCATCTTATTTAGCTAATTTCAAAACATTGTGAAAATGTTGAGGATATTAGATTAAGCTGGCCTCTCTGATGTGAAGTCCATCGAGTTGGTGTCCCACTCCATAAGGCTCTACTTTGAATAGGCAGTCCCATGTTGATTTCATGCTAGCGAGCTGGCCCAAACTTGGGCAGAGGCATCTATCTGCTTGGCCAACTAACATAACCTCATTTCGGCTGTTTCCTCCACATAATGATGAGTTTGAATATTAGATTTCATATTCGCCGTCTTTGAAGAAAGGCTTTAATTATTTTTTCGTAATTCTATTTGATTTTAGTAATTTGTTGGCTGTATACAGCTCTCCATCAGCGGAGCATCGCCTTTATTATACGTTTAGATGCTTGAATATGCTGGGGTCAGTGTACAGAGAAGATACTGGGCACTTTATTAAATGGACTACCTGGATGTCTATGTATTGAAACCATGAGATGCTGTAGCATTTTGGTGTCATTTTTGTAATATATTGCAATTTCATAACTTTCACAAAGCTACAAATCTCACCAGCCCAGATGGGTCAAGAGTAGCAATAAAAACATCCATTAAGTCCATCAAGCAAGCACATGTGAATCCAGTAGCCGTGATCATATGAGGTAAACATGTGATTCATTTCTATGAGCTTTGCCTGCAGCTCAGACAGTCAACGGCTGTATATTACACATGTATGCAGACACTGCGGTGAACCGGTGTGCACGCACAGATGCGCACGCACAGATGCGCACGCACAGATGCGCACGCACAGATGCGCGTACACTCTCACCTAAACAACCTGCACTTCAGAGCCCATGCAATATCTCCCATTGCCTGTGAGAGCTAAGAACTATACAGCAGCTCAGTGAAAGGTCTGGCCCACACTTTTAAATTAGAGGGCTGGTTGGGTCTGCTTCCTTGCTGTTGGAGATCAATGGCCGTGGAGGACAGCCTCGTGGATCCAATCAAATGTTATTTGTCACATGCTTCGTAAACAACAGGTGTAGGCTAACAGTGAAAATCTTAGGGGCCCTTCACAAAAATGCAGAGAAAGAAAATAGAGAAATAATAGAAAAGTAGTAACATGTAATAATAAAAGTAATAATAAATACACAATGAGTAACGATAACTTGGCTATATACACGGGGTACCAGTACCGAGTCGATGTGCAGGGGTACGAGGTCATTGAGGTAGAAACAGTGTATTTGGACTCCTTCCTTTTCCCACATTTTGTTACGTTACAGCCTTATTCTAAAATGGATTACATAAAAACAAATCCTCATCAATCTACACACAATAATGACAAAGCAAAAAAAGGTTTTTGAAAATGTTTGCAAATGTATAGAAAATTTAAAACAAATACCTTATTTACATAAGTATTCAGACCCTTTGCTATGAGACTCAAAATTGCCCTCCGGTGCATCCTGTTCCCATTGATCACCTTTGAGATTTTTCTACAACTTGATTGGAGTCCTCCGGTGGTAAATTCAATTGATTGGACATGATTTGGAAAGGCACACACCTGTCTATAAGGTCCCACAGTTGACAGTGCATGTCAGAGTAAAAACCAAGACATGAGGTCGAAGGTATTGTCCGTAGAGCTCCGAGACAGGATTGGGTCGAGGCACAGATCTGGGGAAGGGTACCAAAGAATTTCTGCAGCATTGAAGGTCCCCAAGAACACAGTGGCCTCCATCATTCTTAAATGGAAGAAGTTTGAAACCACCAAGACTCTTCATAGAGCTGGCCGCCCGGCCAAACTGAGCAATCGGGGGAGAAGGGCCTTGGTTAGGGAGGTGACCAAGAACCCGATGTTCATTCTGACAGAGCTCCAGAGTTCTTCTGCGGAGATGGGAGAACCTTCCAGAAGGACAACCCTCTCTGCAGCACTCCACCAATCAGGTTTTCATGGTAGAGTGGCCAGACATAAGCCACTCCACAGTAAAAGAAAAAGGCTCGTGACAGCCCGCTTTGAGTTTAACCTGCTCCAGAGCACTCAGGAACTCAGACAGGTTCACCTTCCAACAGGACAACGACCTTAAGCACACAGCCAAGACAACGCAGGAGTGGCTTCGGGACAAGTCTCTAAATGTCCTTGAGTGGCCCAGCCAGACCCCGGACTTGAACCCGATCTAACATCTTTGGAAAGACCTGAAAATAGCTGTGCAGCGATGCTCCCCATCCAACCTGACAGAGCTTGAGAGAATCTGCAGAGAAGAATGGGAGAAACTCCCCAAATACAGGTGTGCCAAGCTTGTAGCGTCATACCCAAGACGACGCAAGGCTGTAATCGCTCCCAAAGGTGCTTCAACAAAGGTCTGAGTTAAGGGTCTGATTTGCAAAAAATAAATAAAATGTGTTTGCTTTGTCATTATAGGGTATTGTGTATAGATTGAGGGAAAAAATACTATTTCAAGGGGTCTGAATAAATTCCGAATGCACTCTATGTACAGTACATATAACTAGGAATATAGTTCCTAGACAACAGGATAGATAATAAACAGTAGCAGCAGTGTATATGCTGAGTCAAAAAAGTGAGTGCAAAAATGGTTAAAGCAGGTGCTATTTATTTAACTATTTAACCAACTATTTAGCAATCTTATGGCTTGGGGGTAGAAGCCTTTCAGGGTCCTGTTGTTTCCAGACTTGGTGCATCGGTAACGTTTGCTGTGCGGTAGCAGAGGGCCTTCCTCTGACACCGCCTGGTATTGAGGTCCTGGGATTGCATGGTGCTCGGCCCCAGTGGATGTACTGGGCTGTATGCACCACCCTCTGTGGCGCCTGTGGTCGGATGCCAAGCATTTGCCATAGCAAGTGGTGATGCAGCCAGTCAAGATGTTCTCAATGGTGCAGCTGTAGAGCTTTTGGAGGATCTGAGGGCCCATGCCAAATCTTTTCAGCCTCCTGAGGGTGAAGAGGTGTTGTCGTCCCCTCTTCATGATTTTGTTGGTGTGTGTGGACTATGATAGATCCTTAGTGATGTGGACACCGAGGAACTTGAAGCTCTCGACCCGCTCCACTATAGCCCCATTGATGTGAATGAATGGGGGCGTGCTTGGCCCTCCGTTTACTGCAGTTCACAAACAGCTCCTTTATTTTGCAGACTTTGAGGGAGAGGTTGTTGTTTTGGTTACTACATGATTCCATATGTGTTATTTCATAGTTTTGATGTCTTCACTATTATTCTACAATGTAGAAAATAGTGAAAATAAAGAAAAACCCTCGAATGAGTAGGTTAGTCCAAACTATTGCCTGGTACTGTATATTATAATCAAAACAGTAGGACTATAGTACTTTTAAAACGCACCTCACTGTGACGATCAATCTGAAGAAAGAAGTTCAACAGCAGGTTAAAACCGTCCCAAACATGGTTGTTGTGGATGTTGTGTCAAAGCCTGACATAAAGAAATGGACAGCACTTACTAAGGTGATGATTAATTCAAAACACCCAGAAGCATAGTAGAGCTTATGCATATGCATAGACTTATGAGCACAACCCCCCCCCCCCCCCCCCCCCCAAAAAAAAGAACTTGGATTGTGCCGTTATTAAATGCATAGCGTACCGCATATTATGCTAGAATTTCTTTTTTTTTTACGGATTAAATATGTCTTTGGAGCATAATTGGTCTGGCATATACTCCAGAATTAAACAAATTCAAGTAATCACCTTTGAGTATGAACTGTATTATGTATACTGGATGGACTGGTTACCTTATGCTACAATCCCAAAAATATCCATGAGTCTGGAAGAAAAAGTATAGCCCTAGGCGATGATGTTGGTTCATTGATTGTGCAGGGCGGCTTACAGTTAGCCTACAATTACTGCATTTCTATTTTGAACAGCTAAGTAATAGTGCTTTTTTTCATAAATAATTGGGTGACTCATTACCTTTAGCTACGCAGAATATATCACCATCATGCTTTCTCCTCCTCTCTCTCCTTTATTACTTTCTCGAGCGTGTAGACGGGCTGTCAACAGTTTAGTGAAATATGTTTAGTTGCGTACACATGTTACTATCGATGTTCCCGAACAGATTTCAATTGGTTTCCCTAAACAAGCCTCCTATATATGATTCTCAATCAGGGACAACGATTACCATCTGCCTCTGATTGAGAACCATATTAGGCTGGACATAGAAACAGACAAACTAGACACACAACATAGAATTCCCACCCAGCTCACGTCCTGACCAACACTAAACAAGCAAAACACATAATAACTCTGGTCAGGACGTTACAGTACCCCCCTCCTGAGGTGCGGACTCCGAACGCACCCCTACAACTCAAGAGGAGGGTCTGGGTGGGCATCTGTCCGCGGTGGCGGCTCCGGCGGTGGACGAGGACACCACTCCACCACTGTCTTTGTCCCCCTCCTTAGCGTCCTTTGAGTGGCGACCCTCGCCCACGACCTTGGCCTAAGAATCCTCCCCAAGGCCCCCACATGATTTTGGAGGTAGCTCAGGACAGAGAGGTAGCTCAGGACAGAGAGGCAGCTCAGGACTGAGTGGCAGCTCCGGACTGAGTGGCAGCTCCGGACTGAGTGGCAGCTCCGGACTGAGTGGCAGCTCCGGACTGAGTGGCAGCTCCGGACTGAGTGGCAGCTCATGACTGAGTGGCAGCTCATGACTGAGTGGCAGCTCATGACTGTAGGGCAGCTCATGACTGTAGGGCCCTCAAGACTTTCTTAATATTGCAGCTGTTGTTAACAAAAAGACACTCACCTCCCCCCTAGAGCTTTCCCGATGCTTCCGTTTGATACTGCCAGTGCATAGAGAAACCAGCTAGATGTATATTATTCATGCTCTCGTTCAGCCACGACTCCGAGGAACATAGGATAGTCGTGAACGGAGCTCATCCAGTTGTTCTCCAGTGATTGTACGTTCGCCAATTGAACGGAGGATAGAGGCGGATAATTTATTTGCAGACTTAGTTTTGTAAGGGTGCCTGCATGCCGGCCTCTCTTACGCAATCTTTTCCTATTCCGAGTATCTGGGATACATAGCCCATCTGTAAATTGCCCATCCAACTGCCTACCTCATCCCCATATTGTTTTTATTTACTTTTTGCTCTTTTGCACACCAGTATTTCTACTTGCACATCATCATCTGCACATCTATCACTCCAGTGTTAATTTGCTAAATTGTAATTACTTTGCTACTATGGACTATGTATTGCCTTACCTCCTTACTCCATTTGCACACACTGTATATAGATTTCTCTATAGTGTTATTGTCTGTACTTTTGTTTATCCCATGTGTAACTCGGTGTAGTTGTTTTTTGTCGCACTACTTTGCTTTATCTTGGCCAGGTCGAGGTTGTAAATGAGAACTTGTTCTCAACTGGCCTACCTGGTTAAATAAAGGTGAAATAAATAAATAAAAATTAAGGCCTGGCCCGGGGTGAGCGGTATGTCCTGCGCCCTCGACTCGTTGAAGTAGAAATCTTCATCCAAATCAAGGTTAGTGATCGCTGTTCTGATGTTCTTTTCGGTCATAGGAAACGATGGCGGAAATATTACATACAAATATTACGTTTCACTTCAAATGAAAAAACAAACAAGGTAAAGAAGATGAGGGGTCAGGTTTCTGGGAGCAGTGGCTGGATATGAAATGCTCCTTTGCAAATGCTGCAGAGCAGGAAGTATGTGCATTGAAAGGTGAGAAATTATAGAACGCTATATGGAAGCTTTTGTGGCATCTATTCATCACTGGTATCATTGGCCCTCCTGCAGAATGTCTAAAAGCTGAATTCTGCATGCCCTATGCTACTTTGTGTGAAGCAATCACACTTACATGTTGTATAGTACATTGGAATCTCTCTTTGCAAAGTAATAACAACCTATATGGATGCATTACTTACCCTTCCAGGGTAAAACAGTAGGAAGCCAGCATACACTCAAGTGTGATATCATTTACTTGTGTCTGTATGAGCACTCCCACTAATGATTCTGCATGCATTTTTGTTTAAACACCCCGTAGGTAAACGTTTGTTTTAAGGCTGGAGTGTTGTGTCTGTGTTGTCTTTGACCCCCCCCCGATGAACTCCTGTATTGGCCCTGTTCTACATATTCTGAGCGAATGTCTGTGTTCTCGTTTCCAGGCATCGTGTCCCTCATCTCCCTGGCCGTGCTCTCCTACGAGCGCTACAGCACCATGATGGGCCCAACCAAGGCCGACTCCACCAACTACCGGAAGGTAGCCTTGGGCGTCGCTTTCTCCTGGTTCTACTCCTTGATGTGGACCCTGCCGCCGCTCTTCGGCTGGAGCCGCTACGGCCCCGAGGGGCCCGGTACCACATGTTCCGTGGACTGGAAGGCCAAGAGTGCCAACAATGTCTCGTACATCCTCTGCCTCTTTGTTTTCTGCCTCCTCATCCCCTTCCTGGTCATAGTCTACTGCTATGGTAAGCTGTTGCATGCAATCAAACAGGTGAGTAGGACAACCACACTTGTTTTCTTGAATTCATACATTTATCCATGTTGATTTTCATTACAGCAGCTATTGCACACAACTCTGTTACGGTGCACACTACGACATGCATGGACTACTGTTCCTTGGTCTCGGCAGTGCTGAGTTGCAATTACAGAGGCATTTGTGGCCCTCTCCAACCTCCCCATCCTTACTAATAACAACACACGCTATGGGGTATTTTTGCAGCTACTTGATTGTGGCAGTAAATGTACTAGCCGGTGTAAAAACCCGTGGAAATGACTAGAGATTCACGCATTAAAATATTTTTCAGCCATTGTCCAAGTTCAGAAGTTAAATGAGATGCAATATATGGAATAAACCACAATTGTGTCTAGAGTGCAGCAATGATGTACAGTGGGGAGAACAAGTATTTGATACACTGCCGATTTTGCAGGTTTTCCTACTTACAAAGCATGTAGAGGTCTGTAATTTCTATCATAGGTACACTTCAACTATGAGAGACGGAATCTAAAACAAAAATCCAGAAAATCACATTGTATGATTTTTAAGTAATTAATTTGCATTTTATTGCATGACATAAGTATTTGATACATCAGAAAAGCAGATCTTAATATTTGGTACAGAAACCTTTGTTTGCAATTACAGAGATCATACGTTTCCTGTAGTTCTTGACCAGGTTTGCACACACTGCAGCAGGGATTTTGGCCCACTCCTCCATACAGATCTTCTCCAGATCCTTCAGGTTTCGGGGCTGTCGCTGGGCAATACGGACTTTCAGCTCCCTCCAAAGATTTTCTATTGGGTTCAGGTCTGGAGACTGGCTAGGCCACTCCAGGACCTTGAGATGCTTCTTACGGCGCCACTCCTTAGTTGCCCTGGCTGTGTGTTTCGGGTCGTTGTCATGCTGGAAGACCCAGCCACGACCCATCTTCAATGCTCTTACTGAGGGAAGGAGGTTGTTGGCCAAGATCTCGCGATACATGGCCCCATCCATCCTCCCCTCAATACGGTGCAGTCATCCTGTACCCTTTGCAGAAAAGCATCCCCAAAGAATGATGTTTCCACCTCCATACTTCACGGTTGGGATGGTGTTCTTGGGGTTGTACTCATCCTTCTTCTTCCTCCAAACACGGCGAGTGGAGTTTAGACCAAAAAGCTCTATTTTTGTCTCATCAGACCACATGACCTTCTCCCATTCCTCCTCTGGATCATCCAGATGGTCATTGGCAAACTTCAGACGAGCCTGGACATGCGCTGGCTTGAGCAGGTGGACCTTGCGTGCGCTGCAGGATTTTAATCCATGACGGTGTAGTGTGTTACTAATGGTTTTCTTTGAGACTGTGGTCCCAGCTCTCTCCAGGTCATTGACCAGGTCCTGCCGTGTAGTTCTGGGCTGATAACTCACCTTCCTCATGATCATTGATGCCCCACGAGGTGAGATCTTGCATGGAGCCCCAGACCGAGGGTGATTGACCGTCATCTTGAACTTCTTCCATTTTCTAATAATTGCTCCAACAGTTGTTGCCTTCTCACCAAGCTGCTTGCCTATTGTCCTGTAGCCCATCCCAGCCTGTTGCATGTCTACAATTTTATCCCTGATGTCCTTATACAGCTCTCTGGTCTTGGCCATTGTGGAGAGGTTGGAGTCTGTTTGATTGAGTGTGTGGACAGGTGTCTTTTATACAGGTAACGAGTTCAAACAGGTGCAGTTAATACAGGTAATGAGTGGAGAACAGGAGGGCTTCTTAAAGAAAAACTAACAGGTCTGTGAGAGCCGGAATTCTTACTGGTTGGTAGGTGATCAAATACTTATGTCATGCAATAAAATGCAAATTAATTACTTAAAAATCATACAATGTGATTTTCTGGATTTTTGTTTTAGATTCCGTCTCTCACAGTTGAAGTGTACCTATGATAAAAATTACAGACCTCTACATGCTTTGTAAGTAGGAAAACCTGCAAAATCGGCAGTGTATCAAATACTTGTTCTCCCCACTGTATGTTACGGTACTTCCAACTTGTCTCACATTTGTATGTTCTTAAGTGCATTGTTACCCCAGTAAATCATCATGAACTATGGCAGCTTTTGTTTTCCTTTCCACTCTCATCTCTGACTATCAGCAGACAAGCTGTAAAGGAAGCGCTGTCTCACACTGAGAGAGAGACCTCCCGGGGATCTTGCCTTGCTCTGATTTCTGAAAGCCGGTCTCAGAGCAATCTTTCCAGGATTACAGCTCACTCAACTCTTAGTGCATCATGCCTTAAATGATAAACGCTCAGCGGCTCATCAACAACCACGAGGAGCGACATGAATAATGACCAAAGTTTCCATTATTGTAATAAGCAGATCCCTCCTTTCTTAATTTTTTCCTTTTCTTTTTTCTTCTGAAGCCGCATAGTAATGAAATCAGAAGCTGACAGCATTGAATTCCCCAATCTAATAAAGTGCTCGTCTATGGTCCGGGCCACATGAGGATAACAAAATCTCTTTTAAGCTGCGACAGGCTCCACCATCTCTACCTCATCAATGATAAATAGCCAATCAACGTAAGGGAGGTGAGGGAGGGAAGTTTGGGATGATGCAGCTTCCCCATTGTGGGTGTAATCGTCTTTTTATTGCTGTCGCATTGTATGGAAATGAAGGGTGTTTATTAGTAGAGAGGAGTTGGTCATGGGACAGACTCCCTCTCTCTGTCCTTGGATAGAGAAGAATTAGGGACAGTTTGCAGGTTTAACTACAGTGCCTTGCAAAAGTATTTATCCCCCTTGCCGTAAAAAAAAAAAAGAAAAAGCATTACAACCTGTAATTTAAATGTATTTTATTTGGATTTCATGTAATGGACATACACAAAATATTCCAAATTGGTGAAGTGAAATGAAAAAAATTACTTCTTTCAAAAATGTCTAAATAAATAAAAACCGTAAAACTAGTACAGATCAGGGTTGGGTTATATAAATATCAGAAACTTTGAACATCCCACGGAGCACCTTTAAATACATAATTAAAAAATGGAAAGAATATGGCACCACAACAAACCTGCCTAGAGAAGGCCGCCCACCAAAACTCACGGACCAGGCAAGGAGGGCATTAATCAGAGAGGCAACAAAGAGACCAAAGAAAACCCTGAAGGAGCTGCAAAGCTTCACAGCGGAGATTGGAGTATCTGTCCATAGGACCACATTAAGCCGTACACTCCACAGAGCTGGGCTTAACGGAAGAGTGGCCAGAAAAAAAAGCCATTGCCTAAAGAAAAAATAAGCAAACATGTTTGGTGTTCGCCAAAAGGCATGTGGGAGATTCCCCAAACATATGGAAGAAGGTACTCTGGTCAGATGAGACTAAAATTGAGCTTTTTGGCCATTTAAGGAAAACGTTATGTCTGGCTCAAACCCAACACCTCTCATCACCCCGAGAATACCATCCCCACAGTGAAGCATGGTGGTGGCAGCATCATGCTGTGGGGATGTTTTTCATCGGCAGGGACTGGGAAACTGGTCAGAATTGAAGGAATGATGGATGGCGCTAAATACAGGGAAATTCTTGATGGAAACCTGTTTCAGTCTTCCAGAGATTTGAGTCTGGGACAGAGGTTCACCTTCCAGCAGGATAATGATAATAAGCATACTGCTAAAGCAACACTCAAGTGGTTTAAGGGGAAACATTTAAATGTCTTGGAATGGCCTAGTCAAAGCCCAGACCTCAATCCAATTGAGAATCTGTGGTATGACTTAAGGATTGCTGTACACCAGCGGAACCCATCCAACTTGAAGGAGCTGGAGTAGTTTTGCTTTGAGGAATGGGAACAAATCCCAGTGGCTAGATGTGCCAAGCTTATAGAGACGTACCCAAGAGACTTGCAGCTGTAATTGCACAAGGTGGCTCTACAAAGTATTGTCTTTGGGGGGTGAATAGTTATGCACGCTCAAGTTTTCCGTTTTTTTGTCTTAATTCTTGTTTGTTTCACAAAAATATATATTTTGCATCTTCAAAGTGGTAGGCATGTTGTGTAAATCAATTGATACAAACCCCCCCCAAAATCTATTTTAATTCCAGGTTGTAAGGCAACAAAATAGGAAAAATACCGAGGGGGTGAATACTTTCGCAAGCCACTGTATATAATTTATTCCATCCTAGTCAAATTTTCTCATCTGCTTGCATGCAGCTCCCCTATCAAGGTGTTTTGGTACCTCCCATATGCACTACGCCTTTCGGCACGCTAACTATACCACAGGTACTGTAAATATAGCAGCCTAACGTTGTGTCCTGTCCTCTATCTATCAGGTTTCAGGTAAGACCCAAATGCAGACTGTGTTGAAGTACAATGTTTATTACAGTAACAGGGGCAGGCAAACGACAGGTCAAGGCAGGCAGGCGTACATAATCCAGAGTGGTGTGGCAACGGTACAGGACGGCAGGCAGGCTCAGGGTCAGGTCAGGCAGAGGTTGGTAATCCAGAGAATGGGCAACGGTACAGGACGACAGGCAGGCTCAGGGTCAGGTCAGGCAGAGTGGTCAGGCAGGCAGGCTCAGAGTCCGGACAGGCAGAGGTTGGTAATCCAGAGAAGGGGCAAAGGTACAGGACGACAGGCAGGCTCAAGGTCAGGGGCAGGCGGAGTGGTCAGGCAGACCGGTTCAGAGTCGGACAGGCAAGGGTCAAAACCAGGAGGGCGAGAAAAAGAGAGAATGGGGAAAAGCAGGAGCTGAGACAAACTGCTGGTTCACTTGACAAACAAGACGAACTGGTAACAGACAAACAGAGAACACTTGTATAAATACACAGGGGATAATGGGGAAGATAGGCAACAATCACAAGGACAGTTGAAACACAAGGCGTGACACTATCCACCATTAATAGTGACAATAGTGGGAGGTGGATCATTTGTACAGATCTGCAATAGGCTAACTAGCAATCTTACCACACATCATTGTTGTGTGGTGCATTAGCACAGAAAACTGTTGGTGGAAAATGTGTTGCATATATTTCATACCATGTAATATCCTGTAGTACCCTTGTGTTTTCTTTTCCATACACATGCTTGTCTGTAAATACACATCTAGAGAGTATACTTGCATTTGACAATAAGGAGCTCAGAAACACATGGTTATCTGACTCAAACAGTTTGCATGTTTTTAAAATGCCAATTAGTGGGACCTTTGCAAGTGATCTTGAGGAAGCTCTTGGACAGTTTGTGTGTGGGCCACAAGTGGCAGGTCTGGCTCCTTCACTCTCCGTTTCTCTCTCTCTTGGCTAATCTCTCTCAATCTCTTAACCACTCTCTCTGTCGCTCTGTGTGTCTCACTCTTTCTCTTTGTCTCTCTGCGCCTTTGCATCCCCATACAGACTTTCCTATCCACATCGTTAACCTGTAGTTACGAGGCCTTGAATCAGATTAATCCGCTACTTCTTTGACTCTTGACTTTTGATTAGCAGAGGGAAAACATAGGTGGTTGATGTGCTAGGGGTTCAAATTGAAGTTTTCTATGAAAGCTTCTGCCATCTGGAAGGAAAAGGAAATGGAAAGAGCTACGATTTGCTGTGAAAAGCACTTTGTTAGTCAACCAGGTAAGTTCATTTTAAACCTGTTCGTGTCGCCAATACCACAGACCTGGTCAGAGGCAAGTCACACATCGAGAGGCATTGTATACATTTATCTATTGTCAGTCACTGGAGAAAGGAACTGCATTTGTCCAAGCCTAAAAGATATCATCAGACAATTTGAGATGAGCAGGTCATGGCTGTCTCATTCGAACATTGCACAGATAACAACAGCACTCTCTACAAACCAGTGCTTTCCAGAGCTACCCTGTGGAAATACAGGATCCTGTGTACAGAAGTTTTCCTTGTCATGTTTGTTTCTTCTTACAACAGTGACTAGGGTTGCAAAGGGAAGGTGTATTACTGGAAACGTTCAAAATTTACCAGTAAACTACCAGAATTTTGGTAAATAGATTTTTTGTTGTTGTATGTTTAGTCACCTTTTTGGGTACTTCAGATTATCACAGGTATCTGTAATTTTATGTAAAATATATAAAATAATAAAAATAAGATGATTTAAAAAATAAAATAAAAAGCTGTAAAACATTATCCTAAATATAAACCATCAACTTTAATATGCTATTTAATATGAGGGTTTCAGCATTAAATATGCTTTTTTTCACACTTTTACCAGATTAGCGCACATTCTATAAATCTGATCTAACAAAGTGGCACAGCGGTCTAAGGCACTGCATCTCAGTGCAAGAAGCGTCACTACAATCCCTGATTCGAATCCAGGCTGCATCACATTCGGCCGTGATTGGGAGTCCCATAGGGTGGCGCACAATTGGCCCAGCGTCGTAAGGGTTTGGCCGGTGTAGGCTGTCATTGTAAATAAGAATTTGTTCTTAACTGACTTGCCTAGTTAAATAAAGGTTAAATAAAAAAATATGGATATTTGTGAAATCCGTAATGATTTATGCATTGTAACAGGCTCACATATGGTTACTTAAGTCCAATTTGGACATATGTGGCTGTTTTAGAAGTTGTCCTTTTTCAGGATTAGAAGAATTGACTGCTAAATGCTGCAGTTCGTTTAAGCTGGTTAGCATAGCTAGCATACATAAATGGGTAGTGGTAGTCAGTCATTTTTTAACTGTAATGCAGTTGATTGGTGATGATGACATGAACATGTGTTGGGGTTGACATCCATACAAGCATTATATTCAGATTTTTACCTTAATTAACATAGTGTGAAATACACATATAAACCATAGCTTAAATTTTGGCACATTTTTCTGGGGGGCAGTGAGGAGATTTGGGATCATTCCCCCATGCATTTCCATGGCAATTCCATTGTTTTGGTTGAGTTTGATTAACCTCTTTACCGCATCTATATTGGTCAGGAAGAAATCAAAACCAGTCAAATTGGAATGAATGGCAGTTGAGGCCAAATTTGACTTATGCAGGAAAATAAAAGGCATGTGATATATCAGTATTTATAAACTGGGTGGTTCGAGCCCTGAATGCTGATTGGCTGACAGTCATCGTATACCACGGGTATGACAAAACATGTATTTTTACTGCTCTAATTAGCCGTGGTATGTTGGCCATGTCGTGTCTTTGACTATGCCGGATTAAGTGATATGACATGCTATTCTATAAAATCCTTTCTCCGTAATAACTATTACCTGATTGAGCTAATCATGTAAATGTAATTAACTAGAAAGTCGGGGCACCACTGTCACGCCCTGACCATAGATTGCTTTGTATGTTTCTATGTTTTGTTTGGTCAGGGTGTGATGTGGGTGGGCATTCTATGTTGTATGTCTAGGTTGTCTATTTCTGTGTTTGGCCTGGTGTGGTTCCCAATCAGAGGCAGCTGTCTATCGTTGTCTCTGATTGGGAGCTATACTTAGGTAGCCTGTTTTCCATTGTGTGTTGTGGGTGATTGTTTCCTGTGTTAGTGTTTGTTTCACATTTCAGGACTGTTTCGGTTTTCGTTATCATTCACTTTGTTATTTTTAAAATATTATGGACACTTACCACGCTGCGTATTGGTCCGATTCTTCATACTCCTCGTCTGAAGAGGAGGAAAATCGTTACAACCACAAAATAATATTTATAGAGCTGTTATCTTCCGAATAAACTCTTAAAGACCTAGTAATATTTTACGTCAATATTAATCGTCACCTTATTTCAGTCTCATCTGAAAGTTGTAAATTCTTGGTTATCTTCACGAACCCTGGCTAACAAGTTGAATCAGCAATACAAAATTGGGTTTAATTATTTATTTACTAAATACCTAACTAATCACACAGAATTACATATACACAGAATGAATCATACCTTGATTACAAATTATGTCATGAAGGAAAATGTCCCTAGCGGGCGGAACAGATATCACAGCTGGTTACACAAAAGAAAAGGGGTCTGGGTTTGAGTGAAAGAGCGGGAAGACTTGAGGAACCAAGGGGAGAAGCCATGCTATCGTAAATACAGTATCTTATGCATTCTAAATTACCGCCCATTTGGAAAAGGAAAATGCAATAAATATTTACTCTGAGCTGCGCTTCGGTAGGTTGGTGGTAGATGGAAGGCCGTGTTGCCCAACCGAGTCCTTTGTCCTTTGAAGAATGTCTCTGCTGATAAATTGGTTATGTTGTAGTAACGTCGTTGTGTAGTAGACGGGATACTCGGTCTGTTCTTTCCTAATTTACGTTTGCAGCTGCTGTTGCTAACTCAACGTCTAGGAGGTATCAAAGTTCAAAGTTCATACCATTCACAACCAAAGCTCACGCTGATGTTGGCTTAGTTCTGTAGTTGACATGTTAGTCCTTTTTAACGCAGGGACCGTCGTCCTCACATCCTTGGAACAGGAGGTTAAATTTTCGTCAATGGCTTATATAGTGGAGGGAGAAAAGGGGTGTGTTTCATAATTTACAACCTATGTCTCTTCACGTGGGCGGGCCACTGAGTCGGGTCTAATTCATTTCTGAAAACCCAATTCTCACATTTTAGAAGCTAAAATCACATTTCATCCCATCACGAATAATTTCATATTCAAACATTTAAATTGAACAACAATTCCATGTGAATCCGATAACTCTGATGTGTAGACTTTCCACTGTAGAGTTTGTCATTCTATCATTGATGAGAATGTGCCAGATGACAACCGAACTGACATAATATACATTAAGTACCACCGCATATGTTCAATTGGTCGGATTACCAGAATATAGTTCATTTCCCCCCACCTTTCTGATGTTCCCAGAATCTCTATGTTAACTTCTTATGGCTGCAGGGGCAGTATTGAGTAGCTTGGATGAAAGGTGCACAGAGGTGCCCATAGTAAACTGCCTGCTCCTCAGTCCCAGTTGCTAATATATGCATATTATTATTTGTTATTGGATAGAAAACACTCTGAAGTTTCTAAAACTGTTTGAATTATGTCTGTGAGTATAACAGAACTCATAGGGCAGGCAAAAACCTGAGAAGTTCCACTTCCTGTTTGAATTGTTTCTGAGGTGGCAGATTTTCAACCAAGCTCTCATTTAAATTACAGTGAGATATTGATGAGTTTTCACTTCCTACGGCTTCCACTAGATGTCAACAGTCAATAGAACTTTGTCTGATTACTCTAATGTGAAGGGGAGCCGAAGGAGACAGGAATTAGTAATCACTGCCATGAGGTGACCACGCATTGAACACGCGCCTTCACATGAGGAGAACCTCCGTTCCACCGCTCTTCTGAAGTCAATCTAATTCTCTGGTTGGAATGTTATTCAAGATGTATGTTAACAACATTCTAAAGATTGATTCAGTACATCGTTTGACATGTTTCTACTGACTGTTACGGAAATTTTGGACATTTCGTCACGTTATAGTGGATGCGCTTTGTGACTTTGGTTAGCGTGTTAGCGGTAAACAATTCCAAAGTAGGTAATTGGACATAAATAACGGACATTATCGAACAAATCAAGCATTTATTGTGGACCTGGGATTCCTAGGACTGTATTCTGATGAAGTTCATCAAAGGTAAGGAAACATTTATCATGTATTTTATCGTTTCTGTTGACCCCAACATGGCGGCTAATTTGGCTATTGTTCTGAGCTCCGTCTCAGATTATTGCATGATTTGCTTTTTCCGTAATTTTGTTTTGAAATCTGACACCGCGGTTGCATTAAGGAGAGGTATATCTATAATTCCATGTGTATAACTTGTATTATCATCTACGTTTATGATGAGTATTTCTGTTGAAACGATGTGGCTATGCAAAATCACTTGATGTTTTTGGAACTAGTGAATGTAACGCGCCAATGTAAACTCTGATTTTTTTATATAAATATGAACTTTATCAAACAAAACATGCATGTATTGTGTAACATGAAGTCCTATGAGTGTCATGAAGTCCTATGAGTCCGATGGACCAATGCCAGGAGAATGGTACATGCGCCAATACATAGTGCCTACTGTAACTGCTAGGCCCGTTAGTTTCAGTGAAGGGAAATCTTAACGCTACAGCATACAATAACATTCGAGACGAGTATGTGCTTCCAACTTTGTGGCAACCATTTGGGGAAGGATCTTTCTTGTTTCAGCATGACAATGTGTGAGCTCGATGCGCAGTTTCTCTAAAGATAAATCAGATCAATCAGATGAACTGTGCGATGTACTAGGGAGTTGTAGTTTCCACCAGACCAATATATAGTTTACCGCAGAAAACATGGTAATTAACTACAATTACCATAATCAAATCAAATGTATTTATATAGCCCTTCTTACATCAGCTGATATCTCAAAGTGCTGTACAGAAACCCAGCTTAAAACCCCAAACCGCAAGCAATGCAGGTGTAGAAGCACGGTGGCTAGGAAAAACTCCCTAGAAAGGCCAAAACCTAGAAGGAAACCTAGAGAGGAACCAGGCTATGAGGGGTGGCCAGTCCTCCTCTGGCTGTGCCGGGTGGAGATTATAACAGAACATGGCCAAGAAGTTCAAATGTTCATAAATGACCAGCATGGTCAAATAATAATAAACACAGTCGTTGTCAAGGGTGTAGCAAGTTAGCACCTCAGGAGTAAATGTCAGTTGGCTTTTCATAGCCGATCATTAAGAGTATCTCTACCGCTCCTGCGGTCTCTAGAGAGTTGAAAACAGCAGGTCTGGGACAGGTAGCACGTCCGGTGAACAGGTCAAGGTTCCATAGCCGCAGGCAGAACAGTTGAAACTGGAGCAGCAGCACGGCCAGGTGGACTGGGGACAGCAAGGAGTCATCATGCCAGGTAGTCCTGAGGCATGGTCCTAGGGCTCAGGTCCTCCAAGACAGAGAAAGAAAGAGAGAAAGAGAGAATTAGAGAGAGCATACTTAAATTCACACAGGACACCGGATAAGACAGGAGAAGTACTCCAGAAATAACAAACTGACCCTAGCCCCCCGACACATAAACTACTGCAGCATAAACACTGGAGGCTGAGACAGGAGGGGTCAGGAGACACTGTGGCCCCATCTGATGATACCCCCGGACAGGGCCAAACAGGAAGGATATAACCCCACCCACTTTGCCAAAGCACACCCCCCACACCACTAGAGGGATATCTTCAACCACCAACTTACCATCCTGAGACAAAGATCTCCGCCACGGCACAACCCAAGGGGGGGCGCCAACCCAGACAGGAAGATCACGTCAGTGACTCAACCCACTCAAGTGACGCACCCCTCCTAGGGACGGCATGAAAGAGCACCAGTAAGCCAGTGACTCAGCCCCTGTAATAGGGTTGGAGGCAGAGAATCCCAGTGGAGAGAGTTGAACCGGCCAGGCAGAGACAGCAAGGGCGGTTCGTTGCTCCAGAGCCTTTCCGTTCACCTTCACACTCCTGGGCCAGACTACACTCAATCATATGACCCACTGAAGAGATGAGTCTTCAGTAAAGACTTAAAAGTTGAGACCGAATCTGCGTCTCTCACATGGGTAGGCAGACCATTCCATAAAAATGGAGATCTATAGGAGAAAGCCCTGCTTAGAAATTCTAGGGACAATTAGGAGGCCTGCGTCTTGTGACCGTAGCGTACGTGTAGGTATGTACGGCAGGACCAAATTGGAAAGATAGGTAGGAGCAAGCCCATGTAATGCTTTGTAGGTTAGCAGTAAAACCTTGAAATCACCCCTTGCCTTAACAGGAAGCCAGTGTTGGGAGGCTAGCACTGGAGTAATATGATCAAATTTTTGGTTCTAGTCAGGATTCTAGCAGCCGTATTTAGCACTAACTGAAGTTTATTTAGTGCTTTATCCGGGTAGCCGGAAAGTAGAGCATTGCAGTAGTCTAACCTAGAAGTAACAAAAGCATGGATACATTTTTCTGAATCATATTTGGACAGACATTTTCTGATTTTTGCAATGTTACGTAGATGGAAAAAAGCTGTCCTTGAAACAGTCTTGATATTTTCGTCAAAAGAGAGATCAGGGTCCAGAGTAACGCCGAGGTCCTTCACAGTTTTATTTGAGACGACTTTACAACCATCAAGATTAATTGTCAGATTCAACAGAAGATAATCTATTGCATGCGCGCCTACTTGTCTCATCTATGTGAATCACATACGGAGATGGAGAGAAGAGAGAACGCGTGATCAAGAGGGATAGAAAGCAGTTGCTTCACAAGGTACCTCTACCTGAAAATACATGATCTAAGTGATTGATAGTTGGTATTCAGCAGTCATAAATTATGACTTATTTACTTTGAAGAACAACTAAAATAATGATTTTGTCAGACAGCACAGCAGCTCTATAGAGTCATCAAATAAAACGAATACACAACTGAAATATTATATATATATATATATATTTTTTATTAAAGTAAAGTAATGTGAAAAAATGATGGTTAATAAGTAATAAGCAAAAATGGGCAGTCACTACCATCATGGGATTTTCATTAATTGTTGTATTCTGTGTTACAGTATTCAGCCCACATAATGCATAGTGCATTTCATGTAAAAATAATAATAATCGAAACTGAAATCGAAAAACATGGTTATGTTTTAATAATCTAACTGAAACCGAACCAACCTCAAAAAGCACTAATCGATTAGTACTACTTTCCATTGAACTTTTAAAAAATGATAGACTAAACTATTGGGAACGAAAAGCAAACAAACGACTACAAACGACTACTTCCATGGCAACGTGCCAGGCCACAATCATTTCCTTCCATTCTGCCGTGGCAGCTTATGACTGACACCAACCACTGAAAAATGAATCGCTCACCTCTTAGGGATGTCTTTGTTCCTGAGTGTGGGACCACCTGACATTTGCTGCCTGCGCTGCCGACCTGAGATCTTATATTTCAATTTGGCAACCCTGCAACTTTGTGACAACTACCATGTTTCCAAAGAGCGTCCGTTACGAGCATCTCGCAGTAATGAAATTGGGTGTTCCATACCTCTAATCTAATTGAGTTATCCTTTATCTTGGCTCTATATTTGCTCAGAGGAAATTGCCTGCATTCAAATTGACACAGGCCATCGGTTCAGTCATTTTGTCATCTGATTATTTTTTGTGAGCACATCTGACACCTTATATGTGGAATTCTTTGGTATAATTAACGGATTAATTTGTTGATGTATTCATTAGAGATTAGAGATACCTTCATGTTCACCATTCATTTCATTACTCTTATAACCACATAATATATCATCCATTTGATGTTTTCATCAATGGAACTTTGTACCTCCATGATCCACAATTTGAAGAAAGTCAGAACCACTCTAAAGCTTATTGTGCCACAAGTTTGACAACAAATAAGCTCGGTTCAATGGATATTCCAAATATTTGGACTGAGGTTTCCTATGTCCTGTGAGTTTACAACATTTGATTTCTGTAATGCTGCCCTAATAATTTGTGAGAAACTTCAGCGGCCAATTGGATTTAGAGAATGTGCTGATGATTTAAGTTTTTACATTGGATAAACCTTTAGCTGGTGAAACTAAGTGAAACTGCAGGTAAAGAACTTCAAACCTTTTGATTGTCACAATCCATGGCTAGGTTCCGAAGTTAGCATGGATACCCAATACATCTCTTCATTCGGAGTGGTAGTGTACATTTTGGAACTGAGCCATTATTCCTGATCCATATGTTCATTCTCTGAAACACTCTTTTGTTATTTTTCTCTTCTATGTTTGATCATCCCTCTCTATCTGACTATTTCACTGTCCTTCATTCGCAATGAAAGCTTCTCTCCTCTCCGTAATTGCCATTCCAACACACACTTCAGACATGTCTCATCTCCTGTCCAAATGTTGATGGTTTGGGCAACCGTTTTCCGTCGATGGCGAAGCATGAAACAGTTTCACAGCTGTCAAGATGATACCACACAGCAGTTGCCTTGAAATAGAGGAACATTTGGCGTAGACGCCGTACAGTAGTAGTCTTTTTTTATTTGAACGATACATTTGGTGTCCAATGTTCTGCTATTTATTGGGCATGGCTTTGTGGTGATTAGAAGTCATTTTAACAACGACACCACCTCCTTAATTATACTTTTAAGGTGTCAATGTCACGTTCTGACCCTAGTTATTGTGTTAATTGTTTGTTTTAGTGGGTCAGGACGTGAGTTGGGTGGGCATTCTATGTTATGTGTTTCTATGTTGGGTTCATGTTAACTAGCCTGATATGGTTCTCAATCAGGGACAGGTGTTTTACGTTTCCTCTGATTGAGAACCATATTTAGGTAGGCTGTTCACACTGTTTGTTTGTGGGTGATTGTTGCTGTGTCTGTGTTTGTTGCACCACACGGTACTGTCTCGTTCGTTCGTTCACAAGTTCAGGTCTGTTTAACGTCGTTTGTTGTTTTGTAGTTTATTCAAGTGTTCTTCGTGTTTTGTCTTCATTTAATAAATCATTATGTCTACATACCTCGCTGCGTGTTGGTCCGATCCATGCTCCTCCTCGTCTGAGGAGGAGAACGACTTCGACAACCGTTACAGTCAATGTGATGTGTGTGTTTGATAAATGTCAGTTTAAATCTTTGTTTGTGTGTCACATGGTCCCTGTGCACTACATTTTGTGATGGTAAAATATTTTGTAATAATCACCTCTTTCCTCCCTCTACATTGGCGATGACACACTCGACAGGCAAAAAACAGCGATTATGTGTTCACTCTATTGAAATACAGTTAGATGTCGAGTGAATAAGAGCACCTTTGCAGCAATAGATTAACAGACATTTATCCCTTAGCGGTGAATACCTGTCGGATTTAGTCATTTTTTCCTCAATCCCTTGGTTTTAGGTGATTCTCTGCTTTGACACATCCAAATAGTCTGTGGCCATGATTTAACTTAGCAAGGTCTGTCACATAGGGCAGACCCATAGGGAAAGCTGAAATACTTCACACTTATTACCAAGTGTTGCTTGCTCTTAGTTACCAAAGTGTTCTGCTTTCATGCTCAGTGACAGTTTTTTTCCCCAACACCATTGTCTCACGTCAGATAGCGTTGACGGCCATCTGCACTGATCTGTCTAATAACTCGCAAAACACACATGGGATAGCTAAAAAGAAGTCTGGCTACAATATGCTGTCCTGACTAGTGCTGTTGCGGTGACTGTATCACTGCCACACCGGCGGTCATGAGTCATGACCGCAGTAAAATTCCATGTGACCGTTGACTCAAGGTAATCTCCTTTTATGCACTCTGGACATTCTTTGGTAGTACCCAACTTGCTAACAACCATCAGGTCCTAATGGCCTGGCACTCAGGGCTATATTGTCCCTCTAAATCTGACATCAATGCAAATGTATTTCAGATGAAACAGTTATCATCAAAACCGTATACTGCTTTTAAAACTCACCTCAATGTGATGATCAATTTGAAGAAAGAAGCCTGGTCCTGGGCTGTGTCGCAGCTGGCCACGACCGGGAGACCCATGAGGCGACACACAATTGGCCCAGTGTTGTACGGGTTAGGGGAGGGTTTTGCCGGTGTAGGCCATCATTGTAAATAAGAATTAGCTCTGAACTGACTTTCCTAGTTAAATAAAAAATTAATAAAATTGAACCAGTGGTGTAGTGGTGCCTGGAGAAATGGGTCTACTATAATTTTGCCCCAAAAAATGCAAACGGCCCGCCTGGGCGAAGGAAAGGCACCATGTGTAAAAAATTAATTATTATAACAAACAGTGACATACACTTTGAATGACTTATATGATAAATCCCATATTGGTCTTTCAGTCAGGCCAAACCAAGTTGCACTGTGCAGTAGGCTAATAGTAGGCCTACTATTGAAACATATAAGTCCGAAATTCACCGGTTTCAGATTTTCTAAAATCATTTCTTCAGGTTTTCGTTCTGTCATACTTTATTTATTTTTTATTTTTTACAGAATATGACAAAAAATATGTTCTAATTCCATAACAATGCTTAACCCACATCAGGAGACCACTTTTGAGAGTATTTACCCTTTAATTCAAATGTGTTCAAATTTTCTACAAAGTAGCCTTTAGAAAAAATCCCACCATAGAAGCGTGGAGGCAATTATTATAATAAAGACTTACTCATATGCGTTCTCTTGTTCTATTGGTTTTCTTTCAACTTTCTTTATTGTCTAGCAGCCAAATGGCATTATCCTAATCATATTAGTAGCCCATGATAGTTGTTGCTTCTTTAAATCCCCCCTCTTCCTAACTGATATTTCCATCTCTGTCAACGAAACCGCTTGATTTTAGAAAGGTGTTTTCCCGCAAATTGCATTTTGGAACATTCGCGTGTAGGCCTACCTCAGTGTGTACATTTCTGCGCCTAAAATGTGAAGAAATAATAGTTTATCAACATTTTAAGCTAACCATTACGATCTGTTCCATCAGCCCTATTAATTGATACGGCATATACCTCCACTATACTACTTTGATACTTATCAGTGAGTATAGGCAATACCCGCTTAAAAATAAGTGCGTAGCCTATATGGCGTACCAACAGTACGTATACCCTCCACTGATTGTGTCTTATACAATACATAGCCTATCGCAAATGGCATATTACGCTTGGCAGAAAAACATACAACAAAACTGATTTAAGATGTCGTTGGTACATAGGCTAATTGGTCTAGCCTATATTCTAACATCACTTGCTTTCCCAAATTTAGCACCGGGTAGCTGCAGAAACAGGGTTCGAGAGCCCATGTCATACAGAGTTTGGGCGAAATAAGTGTTCTTATATTTATTTTTCAGCTGCTCATATTAAGCACAGCTCTGCTATAAAATCGAAGTAGCCTCCAGGCAAAATTGAAAAAAACGGACCAGCGGGAAAGCCTCCGTTACCTGTATTCGAGTGCATACAGGTAACGTCTTTTTCCCCCTACCCCTGTTCCTGCCCATTTGATAATAGAAACTAATTTCATATACACTACATTAATAAAAGTATGTGGACACCTGCTCGTCATTCCCACCCTTTGCTGCTGTAACAATCTCCACTCTTCTGGGAAGGCTTTCCATTAGATGTTTGAACATTAGTGAGGTTGTGCACGGATGTTGGGCGATTAGGCTCGCAGTTGGAGTTCCAATTCATCCCAAAGGTGTTAGATGGGGTTGAGGTCAGGGCTCTGTGTAGGCCAGTCAAGTTCTTCCACACAGATCTCAACAAACCTTTTCTATATGGATCTCGCTTTGTGCACATGGGCAATGTTATGCCGAAACAAGAAAGGACCTTCCCCAAACTGTTGCCACAAAGTTGGAAACATAGAATTGTCTAGAATGTTATTGTGTGCTGCAGCGTTAATATTTCCCTTCACTGGAACTGAGGGGCCTAGCCCGGACCATGAAAACAGCCCCAGGCCATTATTCCTCCTCCATCAAACTTTATGGTTGGCAATATTTATTGGTGCAGGTAGCATTCTCCTGGCATCCGCCAAACCCAGATTCGTCCTTCGGACTGCCAGATGGTGAAGTGTGATTCATCACTCCAGAGAACGCGTTTCCACTACTCCAGAGTCTAATGGCGGCGAGCTGTACACCACTCCAGCCGACACTTGGCATTGTGCATGGTGATCTTAGGCTTGTGTGTGACTGCTCGGCCATGGAAACCCATTTCATGAAACGCCCGACGAAGAGTTATTGTGCTGACATTGCTTCCAGAGGCAGTTTTGGAACTCGGTAGTGAGTGTTGCAACCGAGGACAGACGATTTTTACGCTTTACGCGTAAAGCACTCTGTGGTCCTGTTCTGTGAGCCTACCACTTTGCGGCTGAGCCGTTATTGCTCCTAGATTTTCCACTTCACAATAACAGCACTTACAGTTGATCAGGGCAGCTCTAGCAGGGCAGAAATGTGATGAACTGACTTGTTGGAAAGGTGGCATCCTATGACAGTGCCACGTCGAAAGTCACTGAGCTCTTCAGTGAGGTCATTCTACTGCCCATGTTTGTCTATGGAGATTGCATGGCTGTGTGGTCGATTTTATATACCTGTCAACAACGGGAGTGGCTGAAATAGCCCAATCCACTAATTTGAAGGAGTGTCATACTTTTGTATATATAGTGTATTAGTAAAGACAAGATTTAATTGAGAATAGTCTGATGGGTGAAAATATGATCACTCAGCTGTGCAGCCCGAGGCAAGGAACAGAGCGCACGCTTTTTTGTGACTTTCTCAAAATTATCAATAGCCTGCAGTCGTATCATGCAACCCATATATGTTTGATTTCTAAGACATTATAGGGTTTGTATAATTCACAACTAAAGTTGCCAAATAACTCTTAATCTAGCGTATAGGACCTGTTTCAAATAATCACTTTCAGCTCAACATAGCCACTTCATACTTGCTCCGGAATGTGAAAAATATCCTTTCTATTTTATCAAGCTAAGTTCAATTATATTCTTCTTACTATAAAATCATATAATTTAAAATAATGGCACCGTACTTACCTTGTCAACTAATTGAACAAGCAGCCTAAAGCATAGCCAGATAACATACAGTAGGGCAACTCATATTCTGTTCTTCAGAAATACATTTTCGCGTTATCATAATGTTTCTTTAGACCTGCCTAAAATAAACAATGGGTTTATTGGGATGGTGTATGATAAATAGATTTATTAGACTTTTTTGAATGTAGATGTTCCAAAGGTGCTCCTCGGTGGCTTGTAATGCAGCTTGTATGCGTGGAGGCCTGGAGATGCTAAATGTGTTTATGTTAATTCCCCGTCAATTGCCGAGAGACCGGCTGACTTTGCATGACAATAGCCGGCTGACAAAATGTAATGGCTGCCACAGCCCTAGTCCTAACATTCAAACATTCAAACATTTCATCCTCAAAAGAGTCAGAGTTAATCTTATCAAAAACGATAAACCTGTAGCTAATATTGATGTATTTTGTTTTCATGAGCAAGCCTTCACTACTTAATTCGACATCTAGCGAATGTGTTTTGTGGTGGTAGAATCAGTATTTATGACATTTTGACATTTGCTAGTTAAGGAGTAAGTGTCTGCATGCTGGCTGAACCAGTCTCAAATCAATCCATATTAAATGAAAGGCAGAGATGCTAACAACACTCAATGCTGAATACTCCCTCTAGTTAGCTAACTAGCTAGTGTAGTCAAGCTCTAGCTAATGTACAAATTAGTTTTCTGGACATCTGTTCTTCCGTGATTAGTGCCGCGAGTTCTACAGCACAGCTGACTGCTCTCTGCATAGTTATCGCGTTGGCCAACTGTTGCAAAGTAGCCAGCTGGCACCGTGTCAACGTTTCAGAATCAGATACATGCTGATTTCTGAGAACAGTCCCATAACTTTGATGCTTTACCACTTTGGTGCCTTTGGGAGTGTCTCCCGACTGGAGAAAGATGTGAATGAGCTTTGTGGTAAGGTGACAGTTCTGAGGCAGGATAAGGAGGAGCCGAGAGAGAAACGGGCAACGGTCGAGAGCATCATAAGGAGAGAGGTAGCTGGCATCAGGGAAGATCTACAAAGGGAGTTGTCATAGAATTGCTACAACACGGACATCACCATCCACGCTCTGAGAAAACAACTGGAGCAACCCTCACCACCACACCCTCACATCCCCTCATCAACAGTACCACTGCTTCTCATAGTGAACCTCCGGAACTCACACACTCAGCCCAAGAGGTCAGTAACTAGACCCAGTACAACTCCTCCTCCCACACCAGCACTTTCCCCTCGTCAGATAGGTCTGGCCAGACCTCCCTAAGATCATCCCAGCCCCAGAGCACCAGCGCTAGCGGAGCCATGCTGGGACCCTCAGGAGAGAGGAAGACAACGAAAGGCCACATGTGGTCCCCATCCCAGTCCATCCAAAGAACATAACTCCAGACACCACGGCCCAGAACCGCAGCACCCAGGCAGAGGACCCTATGGCCTTCATTTTATATGACTGCAATGGGACATTTCTCATAGAGAAACTGCTAGTCCCTGGCATGTCAGTCAGAAAGCTATGGTGCCCAACAACAGCAAGTGTCTTGGAAAGTCTGTCAAGCAACAAATAAAATTTGGCCAAACATATTATAATTCACACAGGTACTAATGATTTGATGGTAATGATAAGACATGTAGCTCCTGCAACGCAGCAAGTGGCAGCCAGAGTTGTAGAGAGATTTCCTAACACCAAAATCACTATGTCCACCCTGTTACCACGTGGCGATGTGCCCTTCCACATTATTCAAGGCAAGTAACGCTGAGCTGTCTAGAGTTCTGTGCATGACATTTACCACCCGCTGATGTGCAACCTAGTACACTTGAACAATCAGGGTTTCAAGGTGTTTGCTAGGAAACTGAATGAAAAAAAATGGAAAAAAACAGGAACTCTGCCATACATCCTGCAAGATCACAACCACCAGCCCCCACCTAGAGAGACCAGCACCACCCTACACCACCAGGCCCTAATCCAGAGAGGCCAGCTCCACCCTGCACCATCAGGCCCCTTCCAGAGTGGACAGCACCCACCCCACCCCACTACCCCCCATGCTAACAGGACAACACCCCAATCAGAAGAGACCAACAGTCCAGCAACACAGCTATGGAGAAGTGGCACAAAGAATAGAGCACCCTGCTGCAGCCGAGCTAACAGGGCCTGAAATGTACTTTTTGGTCCACCAGCCACTTAGACCAACTTTTCTGCCTGTGCGCAGCGCTTCTAAAAAGTCATCTTTCACCCAGCTCTTCACGTGCGCACATCCCCCAGCCAGGCAGTGTTACAACACAAGGTGGGATAGGATTCATAGCTGTTTTACTTTATGTGATTAATTTACCAGCTATGAAAGAAAACGGCAGAAATACTTTGAAAACAGCTGCTGCAGCATTTATTTTGCTATAAATGTGATCATACTTATTCACAACTGCAAGTGAAATGCTCACACTGTGCAGCCCAGCTGACCACCCGCCAACATGTATGGTGAAATAGACATCTTACCCGCCAATGCCAAAATCTACCCGCATTTGGCAGGCGCCGATTGTTAATTTTAGGCCCTGCGAGCTAAAATCCATGAATTCCTTATTTTGTGCTATAAGAAATAGAATTATTAGAAATAGAACCTACTATCATTATGAATTCAGTTTTATATAAGCTACCCAAGAAAGAGTAAACGTTAGCTCATATAAATATATGTAGCCTCAGAAACAAAGTTCATGAGATTAGTCATTTGCTAATCTTAGATAATATTTGTATGTATTAGCCCTTTCTGAGACTCTTGATGATACAGCAGTAGGAATAAAATGATATAACATCTATAGAAAAGAAAGGAATGCTTACGGGGAGGTGTTTCTGTATTATTCGGAGCCTTATTCCTGTAAAGCTCAGAGAGGATCTCATAACAAATTAAGTAGAAGTGCTGTAGTCGCAGGTTTACATGCCTCATCTGAAGCCTCTTCATTTAGAGTGCTGCTATAGACCACCAAGTGCAAACTGTCAGTATCTGGAGAATATGTGTGTGATGTTAGATAAGGTCTCTGATGCTAACAGAGAAATGTATTTTCTTGGTGACTGTCACGCCCTGACCTTGGAGATCTTTTTTATGACTCTATTTTGGTTGGTCAGGGCGTGAGTTTGGTTGGGCATTCTATGTATGTTGTTCTATGTTTTGTATTTCTATGTGTTTGGCCTGGTATGGTTCCCAATCAGAGGCAGCTGTCTATCGTTGTCTCTGATTGAGAACCATACTTAGGTAGCCTGTTCCCACCTGTGTTTGTGGGTAGTTGTTTCCTGTTGTGTGTCTGCACCAGCCAGAACGGTTTCGGTCGTTATTCTTTGTTATCTTTGTTATTTCAGTGTTCATTTAATAAATATGGACACGTACCACGCTGCACCTTGGTTCTCTCCTTCCAACAGCCGTTACAGTGACCTGAACATTGACTGGTTATCATCTAGTTGTCCTCTCAAGAGGACGCTTCTTACTGTGACTAATGCCTGTGACATGACCCAGGTTCTCACTCAACCAACTAGAGTGTAAACCAATAGTGTTGGATCTGTGACACCCACTTGTATCGATCATATCTTCACTAATGCTGCAGAGCTTTGCTCTAAAGCAATATCAGTTCCCATTGGCTGTAGTGACCATAACATTGTGGCAATAACAAGGAAAGCCAAAGTACCAATGGCAGGAGCTAAAGTCATTTAGTTATTTAAGAGATCATACAAAATGTTTTCTCAAGACTCTTTTGTTGAAGATGTAAAACATTTATGTTGGCCTGATGTGTATGGGGAGAATCCAGATACAGCACTTGGGAGTATTAGTACAATTATTCTTGCCAATTGTTGACAAACATGCACCTGTTAAGAAACTGTGAGAACTGTTAGAGCCCACTGGATCGATTCAAAATTGTATGAAGCAAAAAATGTGGCAAACAAGTCAGGCTGCTCAGCTGATTGGTTGACATACTGTCAATTGAGACAAAAAAAAATTCAAGAATTTTTATTGCCAAAACAAGATATTACATAAAAAACTAGGGGGAAAAGACTTGAATGCACCTTAAATGATATTATGGGCAGAAAACCCAATTCATCGTTCATTGAAGTTGATGGGTCATTTATAACAAAACCTTATGATATAGCCAATCATTTCAATTACTTTTTCTCAGATAAAGTGGACAAACTGAGATGTGAAATGACATTGAACAGTGAACCATCATATTAGTGTATTGAATATCTAATAATGAAAGAGAAGGATTGCTGTTTTGAATTTGGTCAAGTTTGTGTGGAAGAGGTAGAAGAACAGATGGTCTCCAACCACCAGGTATAGACAACCTAGATGGGAAACTATTGAGAATGGTAGCAGACTGTATTTCTTTATTTGCCATGTCTTTAACCAAAGCCTAAAGGAGTGTGTGTCTCCACAGGCGTGAAAGGAAGCTAAGGTAATTCCACCACCTAAAAATAGCAAAGCACCCCATGCTGCCTCTAACAGCCGCCCAATCAGTTCACTGCCTGTTCTTAGTAAACTGATGAGAGAATTGTGTTTGAACAAATACAATGCTATTTTTTAAAGAACACTTTAAATACTGACTTTCAGCATGCATATAGGGAAGGGTATTCAACTTGACTCGGATGACTGATGATAGGCTAAAGTAAAAAGATAATACAATGATAGTTGGGGCTTTATTGTTAGATTTCAGTGCAGCCTTTGATGTTATTGATCATCATTTCTTTGTGAAAAAACAAACTTGTTATGGCTTTACATCACCTGCCTGTCACGCCCTGACCTTAGAGAGCCTTTTTATGTCTCTATTTGGTTTGGTCAGGGTGTGATTTGGGTGGGCATTCTATGTTCTTTATTTCTATGTTTTGTATTTCTTTGTTTTTGGCCGAGTGTGGTTCCCAATCAGAGGCAGCTGTCTATCGTTGTCTCTGATTGGGGAGCATACTTAGGCAGCCCTTTTCCCTCCTTCTGTGTGGGATCTTGTTCTTTGTTTGTGTGCAGGTAGTTTGCACATCGAAGCTGTTCGGTCATTGTATTCTTTAGTGTTTTGTCCTTTCAAAGTTTCACTTCGTTTTTAAATTATGTGGAACTCAAAGAACGCTGCGCCTTGGTCTCTTCCTTCCGACGACACCCGTTACACTGCCATATCCAGTAGAACTCAGAGAGTATGCGTCAATATAAGCTTCTCTAACATCAGATATGTACAGTGCGGTATCCCTCAGGGCAGTTGCCTTGGGCCGTTACTCTTCTCTATTTTTACAAATGATATGCCACTTGTCTTACAAGAAGCTAAAATGACTATGTATGCTGATGTTTGCAGACTCTACACATCAGCACATACAGCCAGTGAGTTCACTGAGACTCTTAGCAAGGAGTTGCAGTCAGTGCAAACAAAGTGTGGGCAAAACTGTTATCAAGGCAAAGGGGGGCTACTTTGAAGAATCTAAAATATATTTTGATTTGTTTAACGCTTTTTTTGTTACTACATGATTCCATATGTGTTATTTCATAGTTATGATGTCTTCACTATTAGAAGATAGTAAAAATATAAGAAAAGCCCTTGAATGAGTAGGTGTGTCCAAACTTTTGACTAGTAGTGTACATAAAAAACAGATACAAAAACATATTGCATCACAGCGCCTCTCCTCTTTCTGTAGATATAATTTAACTGTACTGTGTATAAGAATATGAATATGTATATATGAATAGTGTGTAAATAGTATTTTTGTTGTCTCTTGGTGTCTCTCCTATATATAACTCTTATTTTTATTTTTATTTAATTAATGTAATATCTTATGTTGTTCTTGTCTAAAACTGTTCTGTACTTTGTCATGTATTTGTATGTTTTATGTGGACCCCAGGAAGAATTGCTGCTGCATGTGCAGTAGCTAATGGGGATCCTAATAAACTAAACAACTTAATCAACAAGCTGGCAATCTAGCTACCTTATGGGCATTCAAACAAGCTTGCACTAGGCTGCTAGCTGGAGCATGGTTTGGTTTGCCGCAGTACAGTGCATTCGGAAAGTATTCAGACCCCTTGACTTTTTTCACATATTGTTACGTTACATTTCTTTCCTCATCAATTTTCACACAATACCCCATAATGACAAAGTGAAAACAGGTTTTTAGAAATTTTTAGCAAATGTATTACAAATAAAAAACAGAAATACATTATTTACATAAGTATTCAGACCCATTGCTATGAGACTTGAAATTGAGCTCAGGTGCATCCTGTTTCCATTGCTCATCCACAGGTGGACTCCAATACAACTTGATTGGAGTCCACCTGTGGTAAATTCTATTTATTGGACATGATTTGGAAAGGCACACACCTGTCTATATAAGGTCCCACAGTTGACAGTGCATGTCAGAGCAAACACCAAGCCACGAGGTCGAAGGAATTGTCCGTAGAGCTCCGAGACAGGATTGTGTCGAGGCACAGATCTGGGGAAGGGTACCAAAGAATTTCTGCAGCATTGAAGGTCCCCAAGAACACAGTGGCCTCCATCATTCTTAAATGGAAGAAGTTTGGAACCACCAAGACTCTTTTTAGAGCTGGCCGCCCGGCCAAACTAAGCAATCGGGGGAGAAGGGCCATGGTCAAGGAGGTGACCAAGAAAACAATGGTCACTCTGACTACCATCTCTGCAGCAATCCACCAGACAGAAGTGGAGAGTGGCCAGACAGAAGCCCCTCAGTAAAAGGCACATGACAGCCAGCTTGGAGTTTGCCAAAAGGCACCTAAAGACTCTCAGATCATGACAAACAAGATTATCTGGTCTAAAGATTTTTTGTGACCCGAGTCTTTTAAACAAAATATCACAGATGAGACACAAATGTTCAGCTCCCCCTTGAAGGGTGGTAGGTTAATGTGGTAACAGGCCTGGAGTTTGTTGCTTTCATTGTGCAGGTGATAACTGATGCATAGTCACCTTCATACAGTAGTCACTTCACCCTTACCTACATGTTCAAATTACCTCGACTAACCTGTACCCCCGCTCATAGACTCGGTACCGGTACCCCCTGTATATCGCCTCATTATTGTTATTTTATTGTGTTACTTTTTATTATTTTTTACTTTAGTTTATTTGGTAACTCTTTCTTGAACTGCACTGTTGGTTTTTTTATTTTTTTATTTCACCTTTATTTAACCAGGTAGGCTAGTTGAGAACAAGTTCTCATTTGCAACTGCGACCTGGCCAAGATAAAGCATAGCAGTGTGAACAGACAACAACACAGAGTTACACATGGAGTAAACAATAAACAAGTCAATAACATAGTAGAAAAAAAAGAAAAAAAAGAGAATCTATATACAATGTGTGCAAAAGGCATGAGGAGGTAGGCAATAAATAGGCCATAGGAGTGAATAATTACAATTTAGCAGGTTAACACTGGGGTGATAAATCATCAGATGATCATGTGCAAGTAGAGATACTGGTGTGCAAAAGAGCAGAAAAGTAAATAAATAAAAACAGTATGGGGATGAGGTAGGTAAATTGGGTGGGCTATATACCGATGGACTATGTAGAGCTGCAGCGATCGGTTAGCTGCTCAGATAGCAGATGTTTAAAGTTGTTGAGGGAGATAAAAGTCTCCAACTTCAGAGATTTTTGCAATTCGTTCCAGTCGCAGGCAGCAGAGAACTGGAAGGAAAGGCGGCCAAATTAGGTTTTGGCTTTAGGGATGATCAGTGAGATACACCTGCTGGAGCGCGTGCTACGGGTGGGTGTTGCCATCGTGACCAGTGAACTGAGATAAGGTGGCGCTCTACCTAGCATAGCCTTGTAGATGTTAAGGGCTTGTAAGTAAGCATTTCACTGTAAGGTACATGTAATTCGGCGCATGTGACAAAGTTCGATTTGATTTGTCCTGGCCAAACTAACAAAAATTCAGAGACACTGGACATTATTGTGAATGCTGCTAAATGATTATTTGATCTGCAAGACCTCATGGCCAAAGCATGAGCATTCAGGCTCCTGAGCCTGAAGGGATCTGAGTAAACATTTCACTTTGAATGTAGGAATTTATAGATTTTTGTTTATTATAGATTTTTGTTGATTATGGGATTTATTTTTCACCCTTTCTCCAATTTCCCTTTTCTATGTTAACATTTTAACTATTCACCCCACCCAGTAGGTGGGGGAATACACAATTTTGGGATGTAGTCCGCCCTAAAATCCTGAAGGAGAAGAAGGAGGAGTGGTAAGTGCCAACACACTCAAGTCAAGTGCCTGTGAGATTGAGAGAATTCTGACTAGTAGCCGACGACCGTTGAAGCAAACTCAAACATTGAAAAACAACCTAGTTTGTGAGCAAAACAATGTAATTAACCAAGAACATGAGGACAGTCTCACTTTAGTAGACTTTTGAGTAAATTAGACCACATTTTCTGCATGTGCACAGCACTTTTCAGCACTCCTTGCGCACAGCCCCTCGGCCAGGCAGTGGTGCTGCGCGAGGTGGGATATAGGATTTGTAGTTCTTTGTGCGATTACCAGCTATGAAACAAAACAGCAGAAATAATTTGAAAACAGCTACTGCAACATTTATTTTGCTATACATGTGCTCATACTTTTAACAATATTTTTATTTGCACATGCGAGTGAAATGCTCACACTGTGGAGCCCTGACCAACCACCAACGTGGCTGGTGAAATATACAGAAGACTGAAATATAACAAAATCATTTGACATAGGAAAACTGGATTCTTTGGCTGTTTAAAAAATATATTTTAATTATGAAAAATATGAATAACATTCCACCCATGAGGCCACCAGAGGGCGATTTGGTCATTTGACTGCAGGAAAGGGCTTCTGTTACTGGACGGTGTCTGTTTATTTATTACATCACTTCCTCATAGCTTTGGGGTGGTTGGTATATCTGTTACATCTGCTATCCAACGCATCAACAGATTACACCTCAATTTTAATCTAAAACATTGAACATTAATGAAGCCTAAACTAAAAACTGACAATACTTTTATTTCCCTTTTGACACACATTTTAATCGCATAGACCAGAGGTTCCCAAACTTTTTACAGTCCCGTACCCCTTCAAACATTCAACCTCCAGCTGCGTACCCCCTCTAGCACCAGGGTCAGCGCACTCTCAAATGTTGTTTTTAGCCATCATTGTAAGCCTGCCACACACCCGCTACACGATACATTTATTAAACATAAGAATGAGTGTGAGTTTTTGTCACAACCCGGCTTGTTGGAAGTGACAAAGAGCTCTTATAGGACCAGGGCACAAATAATAATATAATAATAATCAATCATTTTGCTTTTTATTTAACCACCTTACATATAAAACCTTATTTGTTCATCGAAAATTGTGAATAACTCACCACAGGTTAATGAGAAAGATGTGCTTGAAAGGATGCACATAACTCTGCAATGTTTGGTTGTATTGGAGAGAGTCTCAGTCTTAAATAATTTTCTAGTGAGGGCTGAAATTTCACTCTTACATAGGTACGTGGTTGCAAAGGGCATCAGTGTCTTAACAGTGCGATTTGTCAAGGCAAGACACTGAGTGCAGCCCAATCCAGAAATCTGGCAGTGGCTTCTGATTAAATTCGATTTTCACAGAACCGCTTGTTGCAATTTCAATGAGGCTCTCTTGATCAGATATCAGTAAGTGGACTGGAGGCAGGGCATGAAAGGGTTAATGCAGACAAAGAAGAGCTCCAACTTCTTGTCCCTATTCATAGCCTCAATTTTGTCCCGCACATTGAATATAGTTGCGGAGAGTCCCTGTAATCCTATATTCAGATCATTCCGGCGAGAAAAAAACATCACCCAGATAGGCCAGTCGTGTGAGAAACTCGTCATCATGCAAGCGGTCAGACAAGTGAAAATGATGGTCAGTAAAGAAAACTTTAAGCTCCTCTCTCAATTTAAAAAAAAAAACGTGTCAATATTTTGCCCCTTGATAACCAGCGCACTTCTGTATGTTGTAAAAGCGTTACATGGTCGCTGTCCCTATCATTGCATAGTGCAGAAAATACACAAGAGTTAAGGGGCCTTGCTTTAACAAAGTTAACCATTTTCACTGTAGTGTCCAAAACATCTTTCAAGCTGTCAGGCATTCCCTTGGCAGCAAGAGCCTCAGTGGATGCTGCAGTGTACCCAAGTGGCGTCAGGAAAACTGCTTGCACACGCGTTACCACTTCACTATGTCTCCCTGTCATGGCTTTTGCGCCATCAGTACAGATAGCAACATGAGCAGCAGCTACATTTGGCTACATACGGACTGTGAGTGGAACTCCTGCGAGAGAGTAACGGTTAATGTGATTGGATGTTAATTATTTGACTAGGCTACCTGTATTTGTCATTGTGTTGTTATTTTGCTGAACACTAGATGGTTTAATTTCGTTTTTGGCAGTGAAACGAGGCTACTCAGGCAAGAAAAAAACAACACCCAAATGTATAGCCCCGATGGAAAATATAAATGGACTGTTTGAAAATGTGAAGAAAATAAATCAAATCAAATCAAATGTATTTATATAGCCCTTCTTACATCAGCTGATATCTCAAAGTGCTGTACAGAAACCCAGCCTAAAACCCCAAACAGCAAGCAATGCAGGTGCAGAAGCATGGTGGCTAGGATAAACTCCCTAGAAAGGCCAAAACCTAGGAAGAAACCTAGAGAGGAACCAGGCTATGAGGGGTGGCCAGTCCTCTTCTGGCTGTGCCGGGTGGAGATTATAACAGAACATGGCCAAGATGTTCAAATGTTCATAAATGACCAGCATGGTCAAATAATAATAATCACAGTAGTTGTCGAGGGTGCAACAAGTCAGAACCTCAGGAGTAAATGTCAGTTGGCTTTTCATAGCCGATCATTAAGAGTATCTCTACCGCTCCTCTCTACCGCTCCTGGGGACAGCAAGGAGTCATCATGCCAGGTAGTCCTGAGGCATGGTCCTAGGCTTAGGTCCTCCGAGAGAGAGAAAGAAAGAAAGAGAGAAAGAGAATTAGAGAGAACATACTTAAATTCCGGATATAACAGACTGACCTTAGCACCCCGACACATAAACTACTGCAGCATAAATACTGGAGGCTGAGACAGGAGGGGTCAGGAGACACTGTGGCCCCATCCGATGATACCCCCGGACAGGGCCAAACAGGCAGGATATAACCACAACCACTTTGCCAAAGCACAGCCCCCACACCACTAGAGGGATATCTTCAACCACCAACTTACCATCCTGAGACAAGGCCGAGTATAGCCCACAAAGATCTCCGCCACGGCACAACCCAAGGAGGGGCGCCAACCCAGACAGGAAGATCACGTCAGTGACTCAACCCACTCAAGTGACGCACACCTCCTAGGGACGGCATGGAAGAGCACCAGTAAGCCAGTGACTCAGCCCCTGTAATAGGGTTAGAGGCAGAGAATCCCAGTGGAGAGAGGGGAACCGGCCAGGCAGAGACAGCAAGGGCGGTTCGTTGCTCCAGAGCCTTTCCGTTCACCTTCACACTCCTGTGCCAGACTACACTCAATCATATGACCCACTGAAGAGATGAGTCTTCAGTAAAGACTTAAAGGTTGAGACCGAGTCTGCGTCTCTCACATGGGTAGGCAGACCATTCCATAAAAATGGAGCTCTATAGGAGAAAGCCCTGCCTCCAGCTGTTTGCTTAGAAACTCTAGGGACAATTAGGAGTCCTGCGTCTTGTGACCGTAGCGTACGTGTAGGTATGTACAGCAGGACCAAATCGGAAAGATAGGTAGGAGCAAGCCCATGTAATGCTTTGTAGGTTAGCAGTAAAACCTTGAAAACAGCCCTTGCCTTAATAGGAAGCCAGTGTAGGGAGGCTAGCACTGGAGTAATATGATCAAATGTTTTGGTTCTAGTCAGGATTCTAGCAGCCGTATTTAGCACTAACTGAAGTTTATTTAGTGGTTTATCCGGGTAGCTGGAAAGTAGAGCATTGCAGTAGTCTAACCTAGAAGTAACAAAAGCATGGACAATTTTTCTGCATCATTTTTGGACAGAAAGTTTCTGATTTTTGCAATGTTACGTAGATGGAAAAAAGCTGTCCTTGAAACAGTCTTGATATTTTCGTCAAAAAAGAGATCAGGGTCCAGAGTAATGCCGAGGTCCTTCACAGTTTTATTTGAGACGACTGTACAACCATCAAGATTAATTGTCAGATTCAACAGAAGATATCTTTGTTTCTTGGGACCTAGAACAAGCATGTCTGTTTTGTCCGAGTTTAAAAGTAGAAAGTTTGCAGCCATCCACTTCCTTATGTCTGAAACACAGCCTCCTAGTGAGAGCAATTTTGGGGCTTCACCATGTTTCATTGAAATGTACAGCTGTGTGTCATCCGCTTAGCAGTGAAAGTTAACATTATGTTTTCGAATGACATCCCCAAGAGGTAAAATATATAGTGAAAACAATTGTGGTCCTAAAACAGAACCTTGAGGAACACCGAAATTTACAGTTGATTTTTCAGAGGACAAACCATTCACAGAGACAAACTGATATCTTTCCGACAGATAAGATCTAAACCAGGCCAGAACTTGTCCGTGTAGACCAATTTGGGTTTCCAATCTCTACAAAAGAATGTGGTGTTCGATGGTATCAAAACAGCTTTTTCAAACATTTTTGAGAGGAATGGGAGATTCGATATAGGCCGATAGGTTTTTATATTTTCTGGGTCAAGGTTTGGCTTTTTCAAGAGAGGCTTTATTACTGCCACTTTTAGTGAGTTTGGTACACATCCGGTGCATAGTGAGCCATTTATTATGTTCAACATAGTAGGGCCAAGCACAGGAAGCAGCTTTGCGCGTACCCTCGGCATTGCGCGTACCCCTGAGTGTAAGCATACCCCAGTTTGGGAATACCTGGCCTAACCTGGCCTAGACAATCATGAGAAATCCAGTATTTTAAAAGTGTCACTTGAACACTTGCATGAAGATGCCCACATGCAGGAACCAATGGGATGCTCGAGGGGGGGCGTTCCTGGAACGTCTGGATTTGTGGGCTGCAATCACACACTATTTCCCACAATTGCCTCGAATTCCAATCTTGCAAGCTTTGCCTTGCCTTAACATAATGCTTTAATAACAGCAGGCGATTTTTATTCCCCAGCCTTACTTTTTTCTCTTTCTTTCAGTAAAAGCAACAATCATTCCCTGTGTCTGACCTCGCAGAGGGGAAACACCTTGATGGTGTGACAGAGAGGGAAGGAGGGATTGTTGGAGCCAAAGCACAGAAGGAGAATCTGTCTGCATATTTTAATTCACGGTCAATAAAGAAAAAACACCAGGTAAAAAACCTATAGTGCCTTCAGAAAGTATTCACACCCCTTGATTTTTTCCACATTTTGTTTTGTTACAGCCTACATTTAGAAAGTATTACATTTAGATTTGTTGTCACTGGCCTACACACAATACCCCATAATGTCAAAGTGGAATTATGTTTTGGGAAATTTTTACAAATTCATAAAAAATGAAAAGCTGAAATGTATTCAACCCCTCTCTTATGGCAAGCTTAAATACGTTCAGGGGTAAAAATGTGCTTAACAAGTCACATAATAAGTTGCATGGACTCACTCTGAGTGCAATAATAGTGTTTAACATGATTTTGAATGACTACTACTCTGTACCCCACACATACAATTATCTGTAAGGTCCCTCAGTCGAGCATTGCATTTCAAACACAGATTCAACCACAAAGACCAGGGATTTGGTTTTAATGCCTCCCAAATAATTGCACCTATTGGTAGAAAAACAGACATTGAATATCCCTTTGAGCATGGTGAAGTTATTAATTACACTTTGGATGGCGTATCAGTACAGCCAGTCACTACAAAGATACAGGCGTCCATCCTAACTCAGTTGACAGAGAGGAAAGAAAAGCTCAGGGATTTCACCATGAGGCCAATGGTGACTTTAAAACAGTTACCGAGTTTAATGACTGTGATAGGAGAAAACTGAGAATGGATCAAAAACATTGTTGTTACTCCACAATTGATAGAGAGTAAAGAAGGAAGCCTGTACAGAATACAAATATTCCAAAACATGCATCCTGTTTGCAACAAGGCACTGAAGTAATACTGCAAAAAATGTAGCAAAGCAATTCACTTTTTGTCCTGAATACACAAAGTGTTATGTTTGGGGCAAATCCAATACAACACATAACTGAGTACCACTATCCATATTTTCAAGCATAGTGGTGGCTGCATCATGTTATGGGTATGCTTGTAATCGTTAAGGACTGGGGAGTTTTTCACGATAAAAAAGAAACGGAATGGAGCTAAGCACAGGCAAAATCCTAGAGGAAAACCTGGCTCAGTCTGCTTTCAACCAGAATTAATTCCCTTTTCAGCAGGAGTATAACCTAAAACACTAGGCTAAATCTACAACGGAGTTGCTTACCAAGACTGTTGCACAATCCAGGTGTGGAAAGCTCTTAGAGACTTACCCAGAAAGACTCACAGCTGTAATTGCGGCCAAAGGTGTTTCGACAAAGGTTTTATTGTTATTGTTAAAAAAGAATTATCCTCTGATGTTTTTTGTGTAATAAATATTTCTGTTTTTATTAGTTATTTTTCCTGCCAAGCACATTACGTTGCAACCATGTCTGAAATGTGCTCTATAAATAAAGGAAAGGATGGAAAGGAAAGGATTGTGAGCGTTTGTGGCAAGGCGCAGTCGAGCGTTCAGGCTTCTTGCTGAGAAAGCCCTTTACCGGCGACAAGTGAATCTTGGCAGGCCACAGGAGCCTCATGTAGGGTAATGCGAGAGACACAAAGAGTGTGATCAATCACATTTAACGGCTCGAGCAGAACTGGCAGGAAGTCCTTGTGGATTCAGGAATTGGAATGCTGAAGCGAAACAGGCAGTCAAAAGTGCTGTGTGTGTGTCTTTGTGGGGTATGTGTGTGTTTCTGGTGTGTATGGGCATACAAATGTACTATCTTAATTTGATCACTCTGTTTCCTGCTCAGCAGGAAATGCAGATTGTCGTGTATTCAAGGTTTAAAAAGGCTTCTAAAGTTTATATTTTCCACTTTAAAATGTCAGACTTGATTTATCCTACCAATGAAATGATCGACCTCTACAAAAATGTCCATTCATTATAATTCACACAATAATTCACAGTTCCTGTTGTTGCAGGATTAAGATAGCACATTTGTATAAGTGAGTGTGGCTGTTTGATTTGGAATACCAAAGTGTGTGAATGTGCGTGTGTGTGTTTATTAGTTTTTTGGGAGGTGTGGGTAAAGTCTTATATATGTGATAAGCTTAAAGAGTGCCCCCCCCCCCGTCGCCTCTAATACTTCACAACATACTGTAGAAAGACACTTTGGGTAAATACATTTTGAGTTATGAAGATGTATTTTTGTATGACACTCGGCATTAGTGGAATTAATTGTTTCTCAGACTTTTAGCTTTTCCCTGGGGTATGGAGAGAAGATGAGGAGAATAATGTTCGATCTGATTGGTGAGGATGTAGCTTTCTGAGGCATTTATGTCCTAGTGGGAGATATCGACTTTACTTTGTTATCATACACAGCTGCAGCTGTCAAACCCTGCTAAGAAGAAATCGCCAAAATACTTATCCAAGTGAACGCTACAAGGCACTACTTCCTTTATTCTCAGAAATGTATTTTCCTTAATGATAGCTGCACACAATCATTCATGTCAGAGTTCATGTATCGATTTACTATTCTGACATTTGCCTCTGTGTTTTGCTCAATAAGTAACACCAATCTATCTTTCAGGTTTGGATTTTACTGTGTAGTTTTCCAGAAGTGTGACCGTTGACTCTGGAATCGAGCTGATGTAGTCACATATAATTAATGAACATATGAAGTTGAGTGTTAATCATTTTGAACTTCAAGATGGCCCGATTGATTCCCTTGCGATTCCCTTGCGAAACGTCCACAGATTCTTCCTCATTATATAGAATTTTAGGGAAGAAAACCTATCCTGAGGGTGGGAACAGACATCGCTGTAACACTTGATTGAGGTCTTGCCTCTGTTTTGGGCCTCGCCTTGATTCAAAAGCCGCTGAGATGTACCAGTGCAGTTTTGTTCTCAGGATTAAGTTGGACGCAACTGGAAATAAAAAAAGCAATAGGAAATTCAGTCTTCACTCAGAAAGATGATTTCATCTTTCGCAAACCATTCCATTCTTGCTCTTCTCTCCCAAGAGTTTAAGGCGTAGATGATACTTCCTGGAAATTTCCCCATCCAGAACTAATTTGTTTGGTAGATGCTTTCTAAGAGTCTCTGAGGGAAGCCGTGTGGTGGTGCGGGTGGCAGGATTGTGTTGTTTAGCGGAGCATGCAACCACATCCCTAAAGGTGGAAGAGGCCTGTTTGTCTTTCCTCTGCAAACAGTACAGGGTCATTTTGCTTTCGCTTCACTGCCCAGGTGATACAGAGGCTCACCTGTTCCAAGGCTGGCAAGCCACCGATGCTAATCACCTCATTCTGCAAGATGGAGAAGGTGGGAGTCGTAGGAACACGTGCCATTTATCACCCCAATTCTCCGCTGATGGGACACGCACTGGACATAGATTGGACATCAAATGGTCATGAAAGGTCACACATTTCTTGCTCTCCCAGCCGCTCCCGCACTTCCAGCAATAGGTGATGTTCACTGACCGGGCCAGAGTCGGTTGCAGTCGGTTAATCCATTTAGGTTGTCTACTACTTTAAATTAACGGATTATGTGGATTAATTAAGCACATTAAGGTGCTCTAATATATGTCCTGGTGCCGGTGCTCTGTCTGAGAAGAAAGTGTCTTCTCGCAGAGTTGTTGGCTCGCTTTAAGGAGACACTCCAAGGGGGGGCAGGATAGACTCCAAGATTGATCATTGGCCATGTTGTAAGGCCGTCGCCTGGGTGTAGTGTAAACATGCCACCTTGAGTTATCCTGTGCCCTGTAGAGCCAATGGCGCCTCAAAGGAGATGGGTACATTTCACTTTGCTAATGTACAATATATTTCAGGCAAAACATTTTATACAGGGGATTCTCCCTCGCCTTTCACTGACGTCACGTTATTTGATGTATGAATGCCATTTCAATTTAACATCCTTAACAACCCGCCATGTTATGTTTACAGCACTATAGTGTAAATGGTTAGCCAGACACATTACGTTACCAGCTTCACAGGGTGGCAAAGCCGGGCATGGACCCCCCAGACCTCCCCCCTCCAGTTTTGTTTCCCCATAAACATAACAAATGGTATATGAATTACCTGCCAGGCCGGGCCTTCCAGTTCCACAGACCGGGACAGAGCCTGTTAACTCTTGATCTGAAGAGGGGTGAGGGAGGGGGAAAGTAATGATGTAATATTTAGTAATTAAAATCCCCAAAATTCATTCGGATTAGGATGCTAGCCATGCAATGTCACAAGGTACCGCCTTCATTACGTTGTTTAGGAAGCTCATTGGCTCCCAGGGCATTTTCTCTCAAAGTCGTTCACATTTGCAGATAGCTACAGTGAGTTATAGCTAGTAGCTACTAGCTTCATTAAGTTTTGGTAGCAGCGCGCTGAATAATTATAGCTAGTTGACTACGCTTTGATCAGCATGAATATCTGAAAATGGCTAGGCACCATGTCGATAGTGATGCCAAGCTCACCGACCAGCATGCAGGCCCGACCACCGAGGCCGAGGAGCCGAGCAGCAAATGTAATAGCCGCCCATCCCCCACGCGCCCTGCTGACCAACAAGATCGAGAAAAGCACCAGCAGCACGAGGGTAACGTCACAACAAGCACCTGCACCTCCGTTACCACAGCCACATGCACCTGACAACCTATTACATCGAACCAAAACTGAACCAGTGGAAGCAGAGTTTATTGTGGCTTGCACGTTCTTGCAAAGTGAAATCGCAACCACAGCCAGCAACAACAAATGGACCCCACTCAGTGTTTGTTCGACAAAGATACGGCAGGTCTTTGTCAGCAATGCCGACCGTGCTGTTCGCACTGAAACATGGTAAAAACATTTTGGGCATCTACAGCAATGTGCAAAAATGTGTTCTCCACCCTGAAGAATGTATTCAGTGAACGCAGACTCTGAACACAGAGCATGTTACGTCAACGAAAAGCCCAGCTTGTCCAGCTGGCATTTGAGAGGGACCTGACAGGTAAATTTCACCAGGAAGGGGAATGGAATCAGAAACTTCTCATGAGGTTGAACACAGCACCGAGGAGGCTGCAACTCTTCTAAATGGTAAGCTACAAATCAAATCAAATTGTATTAGTCACATGCGCTGAATACAACAGGTGTAGTAGACCTTACAGTGAAATGCTTACCTACGAGCCCCTAACCAACAATGCAGTTTTAAAAAATATGGATAAGAATATGAAATACAAGTAATTAAAGAGCAGCAAGTTCTTTTTGGTCAGAAGAGACATTATGTACAAAATATGTAACAAAAATAAGTTGCAAAGACATGTAAAACGTTGGCCTTCTTCTTCTTCTTTCCCTCAGTAAGTTTAGACCTTTGCTTTTTACTTAAATGCAGCTTTTACATTTATCTGTGATTCTTAATGTCATTGCTTGTGGGTCAAATTGCTATTGATAGATATAAAGCTTTGCGTTATTTGATGGGTATAGGGACAATGACCCATGTAGCCTCATTGGTTGTGCTCTGAGGTGAGCCCTGGTGCAATGCTCCTGTTGTCCTGGCTGTCCACTGCTGAAATTGGCAGCTCACGTTATCCTTTCATCCGCTGACTGGCGTAGCTTTCTGTCCACGGTTCTGAATCATGTTACGTGTGTGATGTTTTAATGAGCACATCTTGGGCTACCAGTCTTCGTGGGGCTTTACTTCAACATCGCACGCTTTCTTGTGTGCAAAGTTAGTTGTTGTGTATATGGCTGCATTTCAGATAGGCCTACATGTCTTTTTACATTTTGTATGTTGCAGTAGTAGGACCAATACCGTGTGTAGCCTACTAAAAGAAGTAGGCAAACGTTCACTCTGTTATCATTAGTTTGTATTACACACGGTCATTGTGTGATAGGCTAAGGTAAAGGTGATGTCAATACTATGAAAATGACACAGACTGCTTTTTCGCCCCCTACCTGCTCTCTCACTATAGCTTGTGTGTGAAACTTTCCCACACACAAAATATTGCGCACCTGGAGAAGTTGCGACTTGGTTACGCTCATTGCGTAGTGTCACACATTTGACAGCAATGTAGCCTATAGCTCTAATTATTGACTTTTAAGTTATGACGCCTGTAAGAAACTTTGATAGCTTAGTGTTGCGCATTATGTCGAGCTGATCTGTGTGTGTTGGTAGGCTCTTACAGTACTGGGCATTGGCAGCCCACAGTTACATACTGTCCTCATAAACACTGTTTTGTGTTTAGCTTGTGAGGGCAATGGAGGTCAAACATAAGACCGCAATCACATTCAGACCTGCTGAGGGTCCACCACAGACATGGAAATCCTGTGTCAATGTGACACAGAAGACATCTTTCAGAGGTTTTTGTTCCCAGGAAGGGACACTCGTTTGGCACATACTATTTATTCTACTTTATTGACATTTCAGTCTCAGCCAGAGTGAAAAGGACCCTCTATACTTGGCACGCACATACACAGCACACAGGCACTGCATCTGGATTAAAGTTAACACCACAATCTGTTGGCATAGATTTGTATACATTTTTTAATTGCACTGCACAACATAAAATGACTTCAGTGCCTGCCGAGGGAATTCAAAAGATAATGCATTTATTAATGTCTACATTCATGTTTTTGCCACGTTTAAATTCTATTATAGACAGAGTAATGTATACTTTTAAATTATATTATGTGAGCTAAACTATATACATACTGTATATATAAAAACATTTTCTTCAAGTATAATTTTTTGAGATTACTAATGTTACTACAACAACAACAAAATACTTAAATACATGTAATTTTGTTCTTGAAACTTTTAAATTGACATACTGTAGAATTCCATTCATTCCTATGGAGGACTGCTCCTACTGGGGAGTGCCAATATGTCGACCGGTGGCTTCAAAGCCTGTTCGATGCAACGTCATCTCGCTGAGTCTACCTTTAAAGGTACAAACTTTAGTAAGAGAACTAGTTCCCACATTTTCACCCTTTAGTTTTGTGGAATAATGGAATTGCTGACCATTGGTAACTTTACCTAACGAATCCTGCATCGTTGCCACAGATTCTTTTTTTTCAGAGCAGTAGATGATATGGAGACAGTGAGTCAGACAGACAGATAAAGTGAGACAACACCTCTTATTGGCTACTGATCCTTGAAGGACATTTTGTCTACCTTTGTATCGTCCGTATTTCTGTCTTTCCAAGTCACTGAGCAGTCTTGATTTACCCAATCAGTCTTTAGATTGAAACCATTAATTGTCCTTTGCTCAGTGCTGACTCAGTGAAAAGGTAATGGAGACAGAAAGGAAACACATTATCTCCTGGATCAAAGCCCTGTTGGAGCCAAAATAGAGAGTGTATCAAACAGCCGAAGCCACGCATTAAAAAAAGGATCTTAAAAAATATGGACAGAAGCCTTATGTCCAATGTCAATTTGGCATTACCTCTCTAACTCGGACCTTTTCTCACATGCTTTAAATACAATGGTCCATAACTTCTGTCTTAAAAGAGTAGTGGAGTCTGCTGTTCAATCAGTGATGATAATCGATTAACTAAGTAGCATCGGGACAAAACAGTGGGCACAGTGGCCCTTTAGGCCTTGTGTTGTGCATGGAGAGTGAATAGTTAGCTTTTTTAGGGAAGCGCAAAGATGCTATGAGCAAGGCTAGGGTTCTGCTCGACAACATCCGCTAAAATGGCAGAGCGCGAAATTCAAAGATATGTATTTTTAAAATATTTAAGTTTCATACATTCACAAGTGCAATACACCAAATTAAAACTTAACTTCTGATTAATCTAGCCATCCTGTCTGAACAAATGTTCGTTTTGTTTGATAAAGTTCATCTTTATGTCCAAATACCTCCTTTTTGTTTGCGCGTTTTGTCCAGTAATCCAAAATGCACAAGGCGCAGCCACTAGGTCCAGACAAAGTCAAAAAGTTCCATTACAGTCCGTAGAAACATGTCAAATGATGTATATAATCAATCTTTAGGATGTTTTTATCATAAATCTTTAATAGTATTCCAACCGGACAATTCCTTTGTCTTTAGAAATGAAAAGGAACGGAGCTCGTGCTCACGGCAGCGTGCGTGACTAAACTAATGTCATTCTGCCAGACCCCTGGTTCAAACAGCTATTTTTCGCTCCCCCTTCACAGTAGAAGCCTGAAACAATGTTCTAAAGACTGTTGACATCTAGTGGAAGCCTTAGGAAGTGCAATATGACCCCATTTACACTGTATATTGGATAGGCATTCACTTGAAAAACTACAAACCTCAGATTTCCCACTTCCTGGTTGGATTTTTCTCTGCCATATGAGTTTTCGCCTGCCATATGAGTTCTGTTATACTCACAGACATCATTCAAACAGTTTTCGAAACTTCAGAGTGTTTTCTATCCAAATCTACTAATAATATGCATATCTTAGCTTCTGGGCCTGAGTAGCAGGCAGTTTACTCTGGCGCAAGCTTTTCATCCGAACGTGAAAATGCTGCCCACTTCCCAAACAGGTTTTTAAGGCAGTTAGCTCTTAGCCTTTTGGCGAAATCGGTCTCTGCCCTAGACAAAGCTGAAAAATATTGCTTATAATGCAGAAGGGTCAACAACAGAATGAATAGTCCCAAGCAGTCATTACTTTAACCGATGGGCCAAATTACTGGAAATTCCCACTGCAAACAGAATAATTATGGTCATGTTTAGGAACAATTTATATAAAAAATACTTTGAAATGTGATAGTACTCCCCTGCTCGCTAGTGCCTAGTTCTCCCACACGCATAACCCATAATACAATGGGGAGCTGGAAGAGGCCTCCAACATTTATCAAATCATCACAGTGTTGTCTTTAGAGAGACTGATCAACTGATTGACTGAGCAACCTGGTCTCAGAGCATTACGTATTATTCTGTATGTAAATCCGAGACACTTCCTTTAGTAAGATATGTTACTTTTCGTATGGTATTTATTAATTTGTGGATGACCATAACCCATTTCGTATTTATGTTTAATTTTTAAATGTAACCTTTATTTAATAAGGCAAGTCAGTCAAATTCTTATTTACAATGACGGCCTACACCGGCCAAACCCGGACGATGCTGGGCCAATTGTGCGCCGCTCTATAGGACTCTCAATCACGGCCGGTCGAACCAGGATGTCTATAGTGATGCCTCTAGCACTGAGATACAGTGCCTTAGACCACTGTGCCACTCGGGAGCCCCCCGAGTGGCATATGATACACTATATATACAAAAGTATGTGGACACCCATTCAAATGAGTGGATTCTGCTATTTCAGCCATACCCGTTGCTGACAGGTTTATAATATCAAGCACACAGCCATGCAATCTCCATAGAGAACATTGGCAGTAGAATGGCCTTAATGAAGAGGTCAGTGAATTTCAACGTGGCACCATCATAGGATGCCACCTTTCCAACAAGTCAGTTTGTCAAGTTTCTGCCCTGTTAGAGCTCCCACGGTCAACTGTAAGTGCTGTTATTGTGAAGTGGAAACGTCTAGGAGCATCAACGACCCAGCCGCAAAGTGGTAGGCCACACAAGCACACAGAATGGTACCGCCAATAGTGCATAAAAATCGTCTGTCCTCAGTTGCAACACTCACTACCGAGTTCCAAACTGCCTCTGGAAGCAACGTCAGCACAATACATATTAGTTGGGAGCTTCATGAAATGGGTTTCCATGGCCAAGCAGCCGCACACAAGCCTAAGATCACCATGCGCAATGCCATGCGTCGGCTGGGGTGGTGTAAAGCTCGCCGCCATTGGACTCTGAAGCAGTGGAAACGCGTCCTCTGGAGTGATCACGCTTCACCATCTGGCAGTAAGACGAACGAATCTGGGTTTGGCGGATGCCTGGAGAACGCCACCTGCCCCCAATGCATAGTGCCAACTGTAAAGTTTGGTGGAGGAGGAATAATGGTCTGGGGCTGTTTTTCATGGTTTGGGCTAGGCCCCTGTTCCAGTGAAGGGAAATCTTAAACGCTACAGCATACAATGACATTCTAGACAATTTTGGACGATGTTCGACGAGCAGGTGGCCACATACTTTTGGTCATGTAGTGTATGTTATGAATTACAATTCGTATTATATGTTACGAATTTGCAAAACATGCAATATGTTATGACATTTCAAAATGTATGATATGTTATGAATTCTATCTAGGTGCCTAACGTTACCTAGCTTGCTAACGTTAGCTAGACTGGGGCTTAGGGCTTAGGTTTAGGAGTTAGGTTAAAGGGTTAGGTAAAGGGTTAGCTAAAAAGGTGAAGATCACGGTCAGGGGAAGGGTTGGCTAACATACTAAAAAGTAGTAAGTAGTGGAAAGTTATGCTAAAATTCTAAAGTTGTTCCTGATGATATTCGAACACACAACCCTCCATTCATTTTTGCCTTAAGTAACTATCTGTCTTATGTAACCATACCAAACGTAACATATACTATATGTAGCTTCACGGATTTCAGTACAGAATAATACGAAATGCTCTGAGACCAGGTTGGACTGAGAGTGAATCTCGCTACCATGATTAGCTGCCATGAGAATAGTGATTAATGGCTGAAACCCGAAAGTTGTTTTATGTTTTAGTAATGTTTTTTGTTTGGATGGGTGAAAACACTCCTATCCCCTAAATCATGTCAGCACTGCAGCCTTTTGAATCCGGGTTCCTGCCGGTCTGTCTCCGTGGCAACTTGAGTGACAGGGGATGATGGACGGTCATCGGGGAAACAGTGCAGATAGTCAAATATAAACAGCTCATGTTGGTGCAGAGCAAGAGGCCCAGCGGGCTTTGTGTGTGTGTGTGTGTGTTTCTATGGCCACGACAAGATAGGTGACATTTAGCCCTGATGTCTCAGTGTGCCTCCCAATGGAGATGCCATTTGGGGAAAAATGTTAAGAAATGAGGATTCCTGTCGCACACCAGTACCTAAATAGACAATGCACTCTGTCAGAACATGCATGTCTGGGAAAAGTGGTCGATGGTGGGCCGCTCGATCTCATTCCTTTCGCTTTGTTTCTCTGATTCCACTGGTCAGTGCATTCCCTGTGTCTGATGAGCAAGAGTGACATTCCAGACGTTGTCTTTCTCTCCCTCTGTTACCCCTTTTCCTCTAGTCTCTTTCATCGACTGCACATTCCTTCCTCTAATCTCCTTCCTTGCGTCTTCTCTACTTCCCTGCTTATTGCCTCCCTAAGGTTAGCGGCATCAACACAGCAATGAGCAGGAAGAGGGAGCACCGTGTTCTTGTCATGGTAGTCGCCATGGTGCTAGTGTACCTGATGTGCTGGGTGCCCTACGGGGTCATGGCCTTGCTGGCCACCTTCGGACGCCCCAGCCTGGTCACCCCTGAGGCCAGCATCGTGCCGTCGGTCTTGGCCAAAACCAGCACGTTCATCAACCCCGTTATCTATATCTTCATGAACAAGCAGGTAAGATATATAATCATGGTCATAATGTAATAGTCATACTTACAAAATTCTCAGGTTTTCCAGAAAAGGGTGGCTAATTTGAACACTTTTTTGGTTACTACCTGATTCCATATGTGTTATTTCGTAGTTTTGATGGTTTCACTGTTATTCTACAATGTAGAAAATAGTAAAAATAAAGAAAAACTCTTGAATGAGTAGGTGTGTCCAAACTTTTGACTGGCACTGTGCATTACCTGACTGTCATAATGTAACATTTGCCCGAGGTCAACTACATCTTCACAAACAGGTGAGAGAAACATCGTAATCATCCACACGAATTATGCAGATAAGTTACAAAATAATTATCTAACGTGGGTGAATCCTCACTACAGAAACAATGAGAAAGAAAAGAAAAGTGAGAGAAATAGGGTTCACTGGTAAACAGCTGTGAGCTGTGGGCATAACATTGTGTTGGATACAGGGTCAAAATCCACAAAGAAATGGTTAATTGACCACATAATCAATATTTTGCAATAGCCATCTGTCTCCGGACTGGAACCCCATTGAAAATGCGTGGTTTGAATTAAAGAGGGCAGGTCATAAGCGCAGACGAAGGATATCAAGGATTTGGAACGATTATGTTTGGAGGAATGGTCTCTAAATACACCTCTGCTGTCTTCAACCAGGAACTCAGCAATCACTGCCTCATTGCCTGCGTCCGTCATGGGCCCGCGGTCAAACGACCACCCCTCATCACTGTCAAACGCTCTCTAAAATACTTCAGCGAGCAGGCCTTTCTAGTCGACCTGGCCCGGGTATCCTGAAAGGATATTGACCTCATACCATCAGTAGATGATGCCTGGTTGTTCTTTAAAAGCGCTTTACTCACCATCTTAAATGAGCATGCCCCATTAAAAAAATGCAGAACTAAGAACAGCTATAGCCCTTGGTTCACTCCAGACTTGACTGCCCTTGACCAGCACAAAAACATCCTGTGGCATCCTGCATTAGCATCGAATAGCCCTCGCGATATGCAACTTTTCAGGGAAAACAGGAACCAATATACACAGTCAGATAGGAAAGCTAAGGCTAGCTTTTTCAAACAGAAATTTGCATCCTGTAGCACAAATTCACAAAAGTTTTGGGACACTGTAAAGTCCATGGAGAATAAGATCACCTCCTCCCAGCTGCCCACTGCACTAAGGCTATTATCTACGATAATCAAGAATTTCAATAAGCATTTTTCTACGGCTGGCCATGCTTTCCACCTGGCTACCCCCTACCCCGGCCAACAGTTTTGCACCCCCCCGCAGCAACTTGCCCAAGCCCCCCCCCCCCCCCCCCCCCCCGCTTCTCCTTCACCCAAATCCAGATATCTGATGTTCTGAAAGAGTTGCAAAATCTGGATCTGTACAAATCAGCTGGGCTAGACAATCTGGACCCTCTCTTTCTAAAATTATCCGCCAAAACTGTTGCCACCCCTATTACTAGCCTGTTCAACCTCTCTTTCATATCGTTTGAGATCCCTAAAGATTGGAAAGCTGCCGCGGTCATCCCCCTCTTCAAAGGGGGAGACACTCTAGACCCAAACTGTTACAGACCTATATCCACCCTGCCCTGCCTTTCTAAAGTCTTCGAAAGCCAAGTTAACAAACAGATTACCCACCATTTTGAATCCCACCGTACCTTCTCCACTATACAATCTGGTTTCCGAACTGGTCATGGGTGCACCTCAGCCACGCTCAAAGTCCTAAACGATAGCATAACCGCCATAGATAAAAGACAGTACTGTGCAGCCATATCCATCGACCTGGCCAAGGCTTTCGATTCTGTCAATCACTGCATTCTTATCGGCAGACTCAATAGCCTTGGTTTCTCAAATAACTGCCTCACCTGGTTCACCAACTACTTCTCAGATAGAGTTCAGTGTGTCAAATCGGAGGGACTGTTGTCCGGACCTCTGACAGTCTCTATGGGGGTGCCACAGGGTTCAATTCTCGGGCCTACTCTTTTCTCTGTATATATCAGTGATGTCGCTCTTGCTGCTGATGATTCTCTGATCCACCTCTATGCAGACGACGCCATTCTGTATACATCTGGCCCTTCCTTGGACACTGTGCTAACAAACCTCCAAACGAGCCTCAATGCCATACAACACTCTTTCTGTGGCCTCCAACTGCTCTTCAATGCTAGTAAAACTAAATGCATGCTCTTCAACCGATTGCTGCCCACATCTGCCTGCCCGCCTAGCATCACTCTCTGGACGGTTCTGACTTAGAATATGTGGACAACTACAAATACCTAGGTGTCTGGTTAGACTGTAAACTCTCCTTGCAGACTTACATTAAGCATCTCCAATCCAAAATTATATCTAGAATCAGCTTCCTATTTTGCAACAAAGCCTCCTTCACTCATGCTGCCAAACATACCCTCGTAAAACTGACTATCCTACCGATCCTTGACTTCGGCGATGTCATTTACAAAATAGCCTCCAACACTCTACTCAGCAAATTGGATCTAGTCTTTCACAGTGCCATCTGTTTTGTCACCAAAGCCCCATATACTACCCACCACTGCGACCTGTATGCTCTCGTTGGCTGGCCCTCGCTACATATTCATCGCCAAACCCACTGGCTCCAGGTCATCTATAAGTCTTTGCTAGGTAAAGCCCCGCCTTATCTCAGCTCACTGGTCACGATACACCCACCAGTAGCACGCGCTCCAGCAAGTATATTTCACTGGTCATCCCCAAAGCCAACACCTCTTTGGCCACCTTTCCTTCCAGTTCTCTGCTGCCAATGACTGGAACGAATTGCAAAAATCACTGAAGCTGGAAACTCTTACCTCCCTCACTAACTTTAAGCATCAGCTGTCAGAGCAGCTTACCGATCACTGCACCTGTACACACCCCATCTGTAAATAGCACACCCAATTACCTCATCCCCATATTGTTATTTTTTTTTTCTTCCCTCTTTTGCACCCCAGTATCTCTACTTGCACATCATCATCTATCACTCCAGTATTAATGCTAAATTGTAATTATTTCACCACTATGGCCTTTTTATTGCCTTACCTCCCTAACCTTACCACATTTGCACAGACTGTACATAGATTCTTCTAATGTGTTTTGACTGTACGTTTGTTTATCCCATGTGTAACTCTGTTGTTGTTTTTGTCGCACTGCTTTGCTTTATCTTGGCCAGGTGCAGTTGTAAATGAGAACTTGTTCTCAACTGGCCTACCTGGTTAAATAAAGGTGAAATATTTTTTATTTTAAATCATGCTTAAAGTTTGTGTTCGGTGTCCATACTTTATGCCACCATGGGGCACAACGTTGACATCAGAAAACCGCTCTCACACACGACGCCATACACGCTGTCTACCAAGTCGGTTACGCTGAACTGCAGTCAGGTCAAGACCCTGGTGAGGATGACAAGCACACACATGAGCTTCCCTGAGATGGTTTCTGACAGTTTGTGCAGAAATTCTTCTGTTGTGCAAACCCACAATTTCATCAGCTGTCTGGGTGGCTGGTATCAGATAATCCTACAGGTGAAGATGCTGGATGTGGAGGTCCTTGGCTGGCGTGGTTACACGGTTGTGTGACCGGTTGGACGTACTGACAAATTCTCTAAAACGACATTGGAGGCGGCTTATGGAGTAGAAATGAACATTACATTCTATGGCAACAGCTCTGGTGGACATTCTTGCATTCAGCATGCCAATTTCACGGTCCCTCAAAACTTGAGACATCTGTGGCATTGTGTTGTGTGACAAAACTGAACATTTTAGAGTGGCCTTTTATTGTCTGTCCCCAGCACAAGGTGCACCTGTGTAATGATCATGCTGTTTAATCAGCTTCTTGATATGCCACACCTGTCAGGTGGATGGATTGTCTTGGCAAAGGAGAAGTCACTAACAGGGATGTAAACACATTTGTGTCCAACATTTTTGAGAAATAACCTTATTGTGTGTATGGGACATTTCTAGGATATTTAATTTTAGCTCATGAAACATGGAACCAACACTTTACATGTTGCTTTTATATTTTTCTTCAGTATAATATTATTTAACATTTTTTGAGCATACAATATAGCTCAGTATTTATATTATCCATGCCCCCTCATCTTCCCCAAATAAATGAACTGCTACTATTGTTACACAAAAATATGGTATACGAATAACACAGTTATTCAGATTTACACTTAATCAATTAGATTTTTACTTATCAAGAAATAGTACATACACCAGTACCTGGTTTCCGTTCCATATTGAAATCAAAAAGAAAGAAATAATAAATGAGAAAACAAAACAGCTTACCGCTCTGCAATGTCACATGACATGTACAGTAGCTAGGGTGGACCAATTGCTTTTGCAGATTCTCAAATGAAAATAAAAACAAAAGTTGGTTCAGGAAGTATTGGGATTATTAGGTTGCATAAACAGGATGTGTGCTTTCCCCCCACAATTTTGGCCTAAATATAGAGAATAGGTTGCTGCTGTTGGTCAGTGGTCAGAGTCTGGGAAACAAGCAGGCTGCCTCTGACTAGAAGAGAAACAGGCTCGCTTGAGCCTACAGCCTGAGGTTCATAGAGACCACTCTTGTCTAAATCTGTAGCCTAGAAACGAGATGTTTTAAGGTTTATAATAATACCAAAGTGCCCAATATAACCGTTACCAATTACCACTCTTTTAAAAAATGCGCATTCTCACTTTCTCCATTTAAAAAAAACATAATTTGTGCTTATGAATTTACCATGTTACTTTTGACTGTACTATTTTAAAATGTTCCAAGTTAGCCTTGCTCAATTTCTTTTCCCTCCACAAACCAAGGCTTCGGAGGACCACGCCAAACCAAAATCATAATTAGCTGCGGAGGGGGGTGGGGGGGGTGTCCAATCGTAAAAGGAGGAAATTAGTACCACTGTGTGGTGTAAAAGACACAGAAAGCCAGGGGCTTTCTGACACTTTACGGTGAGGAAATAATTTCCTGTCAATCAAATGAATCATGGTATATTACTGAGGACGTCAAATTGACCTGTCTCAAATATTGGATGGGGCATGACCCCCGTCCCCCCGCAAGTTAAGCGCTTGACTGTGAGACATGGTCAGTGACATTTTAGCATGGTACTCCTCACATCTGTCATCTAGTCAATGCTCCTAATTTTTATGTGAAGACGTCTCCATTTATATGTCTTAGGCCATGTCTGCTGATGAATTTCGTCTACGATGTTGAACCTTCATCAGAGCGTTGACGGTCCGTTACTGTATATCCTGATAAGCAAACAGCCAATCAATCGGCGACAATCAACATATTTAGAGGAGGTCATCTACTAAAATTATTAAGAGGAGACATGGCATCCTCCTCACCAACGACTCAAACCAGGAATGCAGTAATAGCCAACTCTCTGCCTTGACAGGGGATTTCACCTTCACAGTCCTTCTCTCTAGAAATCGGTCATACACCCGGTTCAAACATTTATTTTGACCAGCTTACCCTATGTTTGCTATGATGAAGTTATGATGATTGCATATAGGTAAATTAATGACTGATCTGTTTCACCTGTCTTGTGCTTGTCTCCACCCCCCACCAGGTGTCTCCCACTTGTCCCCATTATCTCCTGTGTATTTACATCTGCGTCTTCTGTTTGTCTGTTGCCAGTTCGTCTTGTCCCGTCAAGTCCTACCAGCATGTTCCCGTGTTTCCTGTGCTCTAGTTTATCCCAGTTCTGCCCTTTCTGCCTGTCCTGTACCTGCCTGACTCTGATTTGGATTACGACTCTTTTGCCTGCCCCTTGTACTGTAATAAACTCTGAGACTCGTACTATCCACCTCCTGTGTTTGCATCTGGGTCTTAGCCTGAGTGCTGGTAAGAAGCACCAATTGACTTTGTTTTCTCTTTGTCAATGAGACATCATTTCTCTCTCAACAAGAACAATGGTCAAAGATAAATGGTTGATCTTGTATCTTTACCAACGTGTGAAACTTCCTGCACCTTCAGCATCTGGTGTGGGACAGAATAATTAACAACCCACCTAGTGCTTGTCCACTATTTCTGATGAGATCGCTCTAATCAAATGTATTGGCTACACTTTCATGTGATGTTATCCGATTGGTAGTGTTCCATTATCAGCTTGTCAGACTAACTCAAATTATCAGCTGGTCTTACAGTGGGCATAGTGGATGAAGAAGGTAAAAAAAATTGGGTATTTCTCTGAATGCAGCTGTTGTTAGGGACTTTAATATACCCAGAAACACCAAGGCAGTGCCAACTTAGAGGAGGGAAACTTTTGTAACTCAATCACAAGTACTGTCACATTGTACTTTGTGTGTGCGTGTATACAAAGCACATTTGAGAACAAGGCTACCTAAATTCTATCAGCATATTGATTGCATTACGCGCAGGGGTAATACACTCGATCACTGCTACTCTAACTTCGGGGATGTATACAAAGCCCTCCCCCGCCCTCCATTCGGCAAATTTGACCCCGACGACATCTTGCTCCTACAATCTTATAGGCAGAAACTCAAACAGGATGTACCAGTGACTAGAACCATTCAACGCTGGTCTGACCAATCGGAATCCACGCTTCAAGATTGTTTTGATCACGCGGACTGGAATATGTTCCGGTCAGCCTCAGAGAACAACATCGACCTATACGCTGACTATGTAAGTGAGTTTATAAAGAAGTGCATTGAAGATGTTGTACCCACTGTGACTAGTAAAACCTACCCTAACCAGAAACCATGGATGGATGGCGGCATTCATGCAAAACTGAAAGTGCGATCTAACGTATTTAACCATGGAAAGAGGTCTGGAAATATGGCTGAATATAAACAGTGTCGTTTTTCCCTCCGCAAGGCAATTAAACAAGCGAAATGCCGATACAGGGACAAAGTGGAGTCGCAATTCAACGACTCAGACATGAGACGTATGTGGCAGGGTCTACAGAAAATCACGGACTACGTGAGTAAAACATTTAAACGTGTTAACCCTCGCAAGGCTGCTGGCCCAGACGGCATACCTAGCCGCGTCCTCAGAGGATGCGCAGACCAGCTGGCTGGTGTGTTTACGGACATATTCAATCGCTCCCTATCCCAGTCTGTTGTCCCCACATGCTTCAAGATGGCCACCATTGTTCCTGTACCCAAGAAGGCAAAGATAACTGAACTAAATGACTACCGCCCCATAGTACTCACTTCTGTCATCATGAAGTGCTTTGAGAGACTAGTCAAGGATCATATCACCTCCACCTTACCGGCCACCCTAGACCCACTTCAGTTTGTATACCCCCCCAACAGGTCCACAGACGACCCAATCGCCATCATACTGCACACTGTCCTATCCTATCTGGACAAGTGGAATACCTATGTTAGAATGCTGTTCATCGACTACAGCTCAGCATTCAACAACATAGTACCCTCCAAGCTCATCATCAAGCTGGAGGCCCTGGGTCTCAACCCCGCCCTGTGTAATTGAGTCCTGGACTTTCTGACGGGCCACCCCCAGGTGGTGAAGGTAGGAAACAACATTTCCACTTCGCTGACCCTCAACACTGGGGCCCCACAAAAGTGCATGCTCAGCTCCCTCCTGTACTCCCTGTTCACCCACGACTGCGTGGCCATACACGCCTCCAACTCAATCATCAAGTTTGCAGACGACACTACAGTAGTGGGCTTGATTACCAACAACGACGAGACAGCCTACATGGAGGAGGTGAGGGCACTCGGAGTGTGGTGTAAGGAAAACAACATTTCACTCAACATCAACAAAACAAAGGAGATGATTGTGGACTTCAGGAAACAGTAGTGGGAGCACCCCCCCTATCCACATCGACGGGACAGCAGTGGAGAAGGTGAAAAGTTTTAAGTTCCTCGGCGTACACATCACAGACAAACTAAAATGGTCCACCCACATAGACAGTGTGGTGAAGAAGGTGCAACAGCACCTCTTCAACCTCAGGAGGTTGAAGAATTTTTGCTTGTCACCCAAACCCTGACATACTTTTACAGCCTGTCGGGCTGTATCACAGCCTGGTACAGCAACTGCACCGCCCTCAACCGCAAGGCTCTCCAGAGGGTGGTGCGGTCTGCACAACGCATCACCGGGGGCAAGGTACCTGCCCTCCATGACACCTAGAACAACCGATGTCACAGGAAGGCCAAAAAGATCAAGGACAACAACCACCCGAGGCACTGCCTGTTCACACCGCTACCATCCAGAAGGCGAGATCAGTACAGACATTACCCAAATAATTGATCAGGTATAGACCCTGGTATATATTGTGATATGTCTTCCTCTGCTCCCTTGTTTGTGTTATTGTTACCAAATGTATTCCCCTCACGGACAGATATTGTTGTTGAATTATTCAGAAGGTTTTATTTGTGGTAGTGGGAGATTGGCCGTGAGCTCCAGAAAAAAGTGTGATGAAATGTTTGACTAAAATTTCAGACATGAATGCCTTTTGGTGTTTGTTGGACAACAAAGAACAAAGTTTCCGAAGTTAAGATTATTCAAAAGAGCATTGTTTTGCAGGTGAAAAATGATTGAATCCCCTTAAGGGATGTAAAACTTTGCCATTCTGTCTTATGAATGGCCTTGGCGCATCTTGGAGTCCCTTTCAGAGTTATTAATTGCGGTAAAGCCTCGTTTACATGCATTTGCTTTCCTTCTGTCCTAATGATGAAGGGCTGGATCGTGGCTGCATTATTTCTGAGTATGATTAATCACATCGCTTTTTACTGATGTGTTCTGATTCGCACTGTTTCACGCAGTCATCTCTTTTCATCAAAGGGGTCAGAATAAGTGGTAAAGTAAAGCACTGTCAGCTTCTTTCAGTGGGTGTAAAACACTAAGACAGTGGCTATTTATCGTGTAGCGCTGGAGATGGGAGAATCCCAGGGCGGGATGACGTTGTCTAATGGACACGGGCGTGTCATGAGTTTTGACTGGAAACACAATACATTGTTTAAACTTTGTTTAGTGAACTGGAGCATGTCATCTTGTATGAGACTCATAAATGAAAGAAAACCTCAATAGAACTTGAAGTATTCAGTCAAATAATATGTGGGCGGAAGGTAGCCCAGAGGTTAGAGAGCCGAGCCAGCAACAAGATAATTGCCAATTCGAATCCCAGGTCAGATGAGAAAAATCTGGTGGGAAATGAGCCGACCAGCATCAGTATCCTAGCTGCCATCTCCAGCCGTTGTGCCCTTGAGTAAGGCAATTAACTGCTCACTGGGCGCAATGTGTGTGTGTTTGTAATAGGCATTCTCGAGTTCATTTGGCTCCGTTCATGTAAAAGAGCCGGCTCATTTGGCTCCCAAAGTCATGCCCCCCTTTCATCACGGGGGAACATGGCTCCCAAACGGTTCTTTGTTCAAAATGCTTAAAAATTCACCTAGAACCATGAAAAAAATCTCCAATGTCAAGCCCCAAAGGTAAGCTACCATTATGTCAGATTGTGAAATGCATGTTCAAATACATGGCCTGCAAAGATTGTTTTTACACTGACGAGCTCTCCCCACTATTTATTGTTTCTGTAGTGAGGGTGCACCCACTTTAGATAATTATTTTGTAACTTATCTGCAGAAAAAACGTTGTTTTGAGCTCAAAAAGCAGTAGTAGCAGTATGCAAATCAGGGAGCCACCGATGCGATTCGCTTCCTGACATTCGCCAAAATGATCCGGTCAAAAAGAGCCGTTCATTTTGCGAACGACAATCACTTGCGTGTGTGTGTGTCAGTATTGGGTGGTTGGGTGGAAAACCATGAAAAACAAATGTCTTCTTCTTGTAATACCAATAGTGGTTATACTTGTATGGTATCCCCAGGACCAAGTTTGGGAAACGCTGCCATAAGATATGAGAGAGAGAAACCTTGACTTCTTGTAAACTATTTCCTACACCAGTCCAACATTATGTCTATCAAGTGCAACATTTACTCAACAGTAAAACACTGGTTTTCTGAGTTGAAAACCCTCTATGTCTTCACTGAAGGTGTATTGCTCACAAGTTTAATATTAATGCAATATATATTTAGATATAATGGTATGTAATGACAGTACGAATGCTCCACTGTCCCTTCCTGGCACTTTCAATTATGCATTCTCCTCCCTGTGTATCCCACCAATGGCTGACCTTTCAGGAAGATTTGAGCCCACTCATCCACTCAACGGAGACACGAATGTCCTGTGTGTCATTTTCAGTCTTCAATTCCTCCCAGCCCGTTACTATGGAAACTGTGAGTTGAGGCGAGTTGAAGACTAAAAATGCTGTACAGACACAAGTAGCGGCATGTGTTTGTCCCATGAAGACGTATGGTAACAATTATCAGAGAAGACAGATCATTGCCCTCTAGACGGGGGTATGGCACTTTGCTTACGGTGAGTACAATTTTCTACTTCTCTTCCTCTCAGTACAGTGGAGGTGGCCATGGATGTTGCAGATGGGGTATGGTTAAAATTGCAAAAAGAAACAAGCATAGACTGAGAGGAAAAGATTGGAACAAATAAACCATCAACTACACCATAATGTTGATTTTGATTTCGCCACCCCAGAACTTGACAGTTTCTACGTTTCTAGCTACCACTGGAGGTATAAAGTGTATTGGGGGTTGGCCCTTGAACTATAAAGTCTATGGTTCAGAAATATCCCCAATGTCACTTGCCTTAACTTGTTTAATTACATTTGAAAAACGAGGGTGCCTTATTAAAGAACCACTCATTCCCCAAAAGAGTCCAGGTGACTCAGGTTAACCAGAGAATGAAGGATGTGTACTGTGTCCTAATCAAAGTTCAGTAGTGAGACCCTGGAGGGCTACAAACTGTCAGCTGTCCCTTGAGAGCAACAAGCGTTCATTATTGAATGCAGAGAGCAATGTGCAATGTAGCGCCTACTAAGCACCCCCCTCCTGCTTGTCTCGCCTTTTGTATTCAGACCTTTTATCCAAATTATGACTTTAATTAAACACGCATTGAAAAGAAAAGCAGGTGACTCTGCATCTCCGCCTCCCCTGAGGAGCATTGAAAGGCATTACATTTAAGGCCTAATGAATGTGTAGATGGGTACATGTAATGTAAAATATGTGCTCACAAAATATGTGCTCGCTGGCTTAGAGCTTGGGTTTATTATCGACTGCAAACGTGTGACCCCATCCAGAAACAACCTTTTGCTTGTACCCCAAACCCCCATAGGCACAGGTGTAGACCTGGGACAACTGATGTTAGAATTATGGCCAGCAGGTTTATCAGAGAAAAAGAAGGCGATACTTACAGTGCCTTCAGAAAGTATTCACACCCCTTGACTTTTTCCAAATGTTGATGTATTACAGCCTAAATTTAAAATTGATTAAATATAGATTTTATTTTACTGACCTACACACAATACCCCACATCATGTTAAAGTGTAATAATCAACATTTTTTATTTATCAAATTACTAAAAATGAAAAGCTGAAATGTTTTAAGTCAATAAGTATTCAACCACTTTGTTATGGCAAGTCTAAATAAGTAAGTTCAGTTGCAAAAATCTGTTTAACAAGTCGCATTATAAGTTGCATGGACTAACATGATTTTGAATGACTACCTCATCTCTGTACCCCACACATACAATTATCTGTAAGGTCCTTCAGTCAAGCAGTGCATTTCAAACACAGATTCAACCACAAAGACTAGGGAGGTTTTCCAATGCCTCGCACATAAGGGCACCTATTGGTAGATTTTTTTTTTTAAGTAGACGTTGAATATACCTTTGAGCATGGTGAAGTTATTAATTACACTTTGGATGGTGTATCAATACACCCAGTCACTACAAAGATACACAATACAACCACTCAGGGATTTCACCATGAGCCCAATGGTTACTTTAAAACCGTTACAGAGTTTAATGGCTGTGATAAGAGAAAATTGAGGATGGATCAACAACACTGCAGTTACTCCACAAAACTAACATAAATGAAGTGAAAAGAAGGAAGCTTCTACAGAATACAAATATTCCAAAACATGCATCTTGTTTGCAATAAGGCACTAAAGAAAAACTGTGAAAAATGTGGCAAAGAAATTCACTTTATGTCCTGAATACAAAGCGTTGTGTTTGGTGGAAATCCTACACAACACATCACTGAGTACCACACTTCATATTTTCAGGTATGGTGGTAGCTGCATCATGTTATGGGTATGCTTGTCATCGGCAAGGAGTAAGAAGCTTTTTAGGATAAAAAGAAACAGAATAGAGCTAAGCACAGGCAAAATCCTAGAGGAAAATCTGGTTCAGTCTGCTTTCCAACAGACACTGGGAGACAAATTCACCTTTCAGCAGGACAATAACCTGAAACACACTACCAAATATACACTGGAGTTGCACACCAAGATGACATTGAATGTTCCTGATTGGCCTAGTTACAGTTTTGACTTAAAATCGTCATGAAAATCTATGGCAAGACATGAAAATGTCTGTCTTGCAATTATCAACAACCAATCTTGACAGAGCTTGAATTAAAAACAAGCTACTAAAAATAGGGCGTCTTCACACATTGTTCGAGCAATATTTCTAAATCAGCGTGAGATTATTTGTACATTGTGTTTTTTTTTTCATTTGGTCTGGTTGGCTTCACCTTCGCAAATTTCAAACAAACTAAAATGCCTCAACAAAACCACGAGTTAACGCAAGTCATTTGTTTAAATCCATCTGTGGATTATGTAGAAGATTTCCTTTCTCACTCCCAAACTTCATATTACTTTTGCTTTGGTCTTCCAACAACATGCGGGAGGAATCTTCTCAATAGCCGCTCTAAGTGCGACGCGAATAGCCTTTATTCAAGAGCCTATTGTAAGGAGTGCGCTGAGTCGGGAAGCAAGTACAGGGAGTGTGTGTTTTAATAGATAAACAAAACAATAAACACAAAACACAAGCAACGCACCGGCATCAAACAGAGTCAATAACACCCGAGGAAAGAACCAAGGGGAGAGACAGATGTAGGGAAGATAATCAAGGAGGTGATTATCCAGGTGAGTGTCATGAGGCGCTGGTGCGCTTGACGATGGTGACAGGTGTGCGGGATAATCAGCAGCCTGATGACCTAGCGACCGGAGAGGGAGTATACGTGACACCTATATCCCCGTATAGCCCCCATCTCCCTTAATCTGCATCCGATGCGCTCATGAATGCGCTGCTACTCATATAATGTTTCAGATATATCAAGTTATGGTACTGAGTGCATTTTATAAAATGCTTGCAGTCAAACAACCAATAATACAACCAATAATACAGGGCCTCCGGTTCTTTTCCTGTGTTTGGTCCAGACTGCTTTCTCACTGCCTTCTCACCTGCAGCGAACAGCACCGTGATAGGAATGGAATCGCACTGAGACCATCCTTTTTGAGCGAACCATGGTGCGTTGTTTAGTGCGCTTCAGAGTGCGGATAGAGTACTCCCACCAGTCCAAACTAACCTAACTAAGGGGAAAACACACGCCAGAGTTTGGGAAAAATGCTATAGCGCGCTTGACATTTAAAGGCAATTTTCAATTGAGCCGACAGCCTTTACCTTAAATGCCATCTCTGCAAATGCGGTAGCATTGCCTTTAAAAGCTGCATTGTCGACTAGAGCGCACAGACAGCCTTTACCTTAAATGCCATCTCTGCGAATGCAGTAGCATTGCCTTTAAAAGCTGCATTGTCGACTAGAGCGCACAGACAGCCTTTACCTTAAATGCCATCTCTGCGAATGCGGTAGCATTGCCTTTAAAAGCTGCATTGTCGACTAGAGCGCACAGACAGCCTTTACCTTAAATGCCATCTCTGCGAATGCGGTAGCATTGCCTTTAAAAGCTGCATTGTCGACTAGAGCGCACAGACAGCCTTTACCTTAAATGCCATCTCTGCGAATGCGGTAGCATTGCCTTTAAAAGCTGCATTGTCGACTAGAGCGCACAGACAGCCTTTACCTTAAATGCCATCTCTGCGAATGCGGTAGCATTGCCTTTAAAAGCTGCATTGTCGACTAGAGCGCACAGACAGCCTTTACCTTAAATGCCATCTCTGCGAATGCGGTAGCATTGCCTTTAAAAGCTGCATTGTCGACTAGAGCGCACAGATTGAATCCTGGCCTTATATAAACCCTTGTGTTTGCTGAGCTAGCCTCAAAGCTCACTAACTCCTCTACCCCTCTTCGTGACATCTAGGTTGCGGATGTTTTCAACCAGACGTCTAGATCCAGCTTCACTGTCATGAACATGACCAGAATAGTCCAAATCCATGAAAAACTTTTGACGTTTCCATATTTCACCCATAAATGACCTTATGCTGTGTCTCCCGCTCTGCTTTCCATAACTCACTCATCTATCCAATCCTCTCAGTGCCTCAGCAGGGTTTGTGTTTTGACAGCTGACAAAATCAGGGTATGCTCAACAAGATCATAGCGTTTCTATGCTTTATACACCCCGTGCCAGTCTTTAGTCTCTCCAATTTGACCTTGTGAAATGGGGGATTGTCTTTACTTTGCCAATGCATGTACTGTGGGTCAACACAAGGTGGATCTGTGTTACTGTGTCTATGTTTTGTCTGGATGATCTTTTCTGTGTGTGTGTGTCTGTTGTCTTTGTGTATTCCCTCTGAAGAGGCAGCGGTGCTGTAGGACACTCTTCTTTTTTACGTCTCTTGAGAAAATGTAGTAGACTATAAGTATACATGAAACTCGCAGAGTATACTAAGTACACTACGTTTTCTCAAGGGAGGTGACGTCAGAGCCCTTAAGATGACGGTATGGGACGGGAGGGTTGTTAAAGTTCAGCCTGGGACGTAAGGCCTTTTCTACCAAGGTCTCTGTCTCCGTCTGTATGTGTGTACGCCTGGAATAAAAAGGAACCAAATACCCTCAGTGTCTTGTTGTGCTTTCATAACTGGATCTGAAGTTTTTTAATAATTCACTCTGTCTGCCTCCAACAAGTGCTAAATTCAATATCTGCACTTTGAGCTCTTGTCTTTGAGCTTTGTTGACTTTGAAACACAGCACCAGTGGTTTCCTGATCAGTTTATAGATTTTAAATATGGATGGCATGTTCATGCAAATTTCCTTCTATAACCCCCCCCCCCAAAAAAATGAATTTCCATGCTCATCTGCGGCAGGCAGCTGCTGACTCTTCTTTTCCGAAATGTTTTCCGAAATGTTTATATAATGTTGTCGTATAACTTTTACAAACACTTCATAAAAATCATATAAGTATATACAAGTTACTTTGTTGGTGGATTAAGGGGATAGTGGAGTCACTGCGAATGTGAGTAGCGTTTCAAGTTATGATATGAGTTATAACAGCTATTAGGACCTCACTCCTTCCTTTACCATGCAGAGCGTCTTGAGACCAGCTATCTAGTCCATTTTGTAATCATTACTCATCCGTATGGGACGGGAGTATGATGTAGTGGTTAGGGTACGTATGAGAAAAGAGTCTCTGTTGTCCTATTATTTTATCAGGCTTTTTATATAGCCAGTCAAGGTTTCCTGCGCCTCACATTATCAAATACTCATTCTTGAATGAGAAGCGAATTAGTTCAGCATTTAATACCATTTGGGAAATGTACAAATAATGAGTGTCTCTCAGCATTGTTCTATGTGAAAAGGCAAGGTGAGACAACAAGCTCGACGAACGATAGGGAGTGAGAGAAGGGAGAGAAGAGGAAAAGGAGGTATCCAACCAGACGGTTCTGGGTTACTCATAATTATTCACCATTGCACTTCTCAGAGATAGAGGGAACAAGAGAATGGGAGAATTAATTTCCCTGGTGAGAAAGGTGCAACTTGTATGGACCCTTTGTTTGTCCGCAGGAAGTAGGAGGGTTTAGGAGGTTGTGCCTGCGGAGGTGGGATGGGGAAACAACGTCAAGTAGGTACATAAGCATCTATAAGTGATCTTTGTGGAGTTGGGGTAGGAAACACCTTGAAGTTGGTACATTGGTATAATGGTCCTTAAACCTTAATCCTGCTGTTTGTGACGGATAAAGAGTAACAGCAGCACATACATGATTTGTTTCCCCCTTTTTAAGGAAGGCAATGACTGGTTGGGTTGGAGTTTTGTAGCCTCACCATTCATTATTGTTCATTTTTCTGATAATTCAGCATTCGAGCAAACAGATGCTGTACAGTTAGTCCAGCTTGACTCACGTCTTTCTGTCTCCCCATCTTTTTTTCTGTTTGTCCGTCCGTATGTTGGGGATGTGTTTGAACGTGGGCATGTGTGTATGTGTTTGTTCACCGGTATGCCAGTTCTACAGGTGCTTCCGAGCCCTGCTGAGGTGCCAAGAGCCCCAGAGGGGTTCCAGCGTCAGGAGCTCCTCCAAGGCGCCGACCAAAGCTGTCCGTGGTGGCACCCACAAAACCAACGACAACAACATCACCTTCGAGGTGGCCTCCCTCGGGCAGCCCACCAGCGTCGTCCCCCAGCTGGGGAACGCAACTGTGTACGCAGCCGTCCCCGCTTCCTCTGACATGGTCAAGCCCAACATGGTGTCGCTAGTGGCCCACTACAACGGCGAAGGTCTGGGGCCGTCAGGGGTTACGACCTCTAGGAACCAATTACAGGGAGGGGAGGTGGATCCAGAGGGGCCGTCAAAGTGGATTTAGTGCTGTTATGAGGCTTGCCTCTTGCCAGTATGATGGACAGGAGGCATAGAGGGAAATCTTTGAAAGCCTCCTGACTCTTCGGAAGTGGAGCCACAGGAGCTACTAGTCCGTCTTGAGGACGGGCTCTGCACAATGTTATACATATTTTCGCCATTTACCATCTCAAATACGCCTATGGACTGAGAGTGGGGAGAAAAGGGTGTGAAAAAACCCTGTTATTTTGTACCATTTCTAATGTTTTGTCGAATATATTAGTTCTATGAAATGTCATGATGTGACTTCCCCATCTGTACCTTTACAGTACAAAGATAAAGAGAGATGAAGAGTGCATTTTTGTGTTGATCTGAGATTGTAATCACAGATTGAGGAAACTCAATTATTGTATTCAAGTATTTTCAGGAGACAGTTTTCAAAAGTGTCAAGATGACAAAGCGCTAATGACAAAAAAACAACAAACACAAGGTAATGATGGGATTGTACTGTTAATGATTTTTTTGATTTTATTGATTGCTGAACTCAGCAGTTCCATCACTCAAACGTATTCAATTGTAGCCAGTCACGTATATAATTTGTGTCATAAACATAGGTAGCATGTGTCTGGCATATATATTTCTTTTGAAAAACATACAAAAAGTACAAAAAGCTGCATATGAATCTGGAGGTCCACGGTACTGTTGGTTTTCTTTTCTCCCTGGTGGTTAATTGATTGATTAATGTAACTTATTTGCCAGAGATTCCACTCACTGTGTTAGGTCGCAATCAGTCCCTGATTATTTCTGGCCTTGTAGTCTGGATCTGAGAAAAGGGGATCTAATCTGTTCTGACAAAAATGTTGTATTTTGTTTTTTACAATATGTTATGTTGGGTCTGTAGGCACTGCAATCCTCAAGTGACTTGAATAGAGCCCTGCTATGTAATATAAACTAGTTTGAACAACTTTACAGCATAATGTACAATAGTTTGTTCCTTTTCATGTGAAATATGATGGCCCGTGTTGTGATTCAGGGCCTGCAAATAGCTAGGTGTCCAGCCAAAATGTGTGGCTTACTGTAGCTATGGCTAGATATCACCTATCATACTAAATTAGGCTTGCTAGTGTTAGCATGTGCGACACTCACCGCCCATCATCTTGATTGGTGTTCAGCATCTACCCATTTTAATAATACCACTACATCCCTGGCTTTATGTCTAGCCAGTTTGTGTGACCCCCCCATTTGGTCAACACAATTGACATCCCGATTTAAGCCTAAAATTATGCGAAATGATTGTAAATTGCTTTAAACGGCAGAGGCCTCATCTATATAGAAAGCATGTTACACAGGACTGGTAGAGCATGTGCTCTTGAGATATTGTACTGTAGCCTTAAGTCTTACAAAATGTACTGTGTACATTGGTCCTCAACCTTTGAGGCTGTGCTCAGTGCTTTAGGTGGAATACAACATGTGTATTGGTGCACCAGTGAGTAGGCTTAATGGCCCACTGCATGTACAGTGTGTGCAGTATGAACAAAAGGCACTTTCTGTTTATTTTTATTTTTAAGTGGAGCACATTTTTGTTCAAATCTGAAAAAATACAGGAGGCATGAATATTATTTAGGTTTTTGTTAACAATACAATGGATATGTAGGCGTTATAAAAGTCTTGAGTTGACCATGCTGAATGAGAGTAACCGTTGGTAGTGTAATGTTATCTCGCTGGGAAAATGTACATGTTTAAGAGTGTATGTCGATGTGTGTTTTAATTGACCACGACGACTGTTAAAGCGGGAATCAGCAGCGGAAACAATAACAAGAGAAATGTCGAGAAATGGGCTGGAGAAATGTAGCACTCTCAAAGTCATAGACAGAGCTATGGATGCAGGGACAAAATGATAGTTCTGACCATTTACTTCGTTTAACAAACACTGGAGTAAAACAAGCTTATATTTTGGTTCTGACGGGGTACGACAGTTGAACTAAGGTCATGAGGCATTTGTACGTTGTTCTTCAAGAATCAATGGGTACATATACATGTATATGTCCAAAAATGTGTGTAGCTCCTGCAGATTGCACCTTCATCTAAGGACAGACCAGTTACAGTATGTAAATAATATTATACCAAAGCAATAGGAATTTCATACTGTATTGAGTAATAAAGACTTTTTGAAAACAATTTATAAAGTCTTGTGTTGTTGATGTATTCTGTAAAGAGCTGCTGTACACACTAGGCCCATTGAAAGCGGAAAAACAAGAATCTGGTAACTGTGAAGTGAAGGGATGCTGTAGTGTTACACAATATGCAGATGTATGATAATATCGTAAGTAGCCTCATCCCGAGCCAGAACGTACCTGTTTCTGTTACGTGAAGCAGCTTGATATAAAGTACACCACCTTGACAGGTCTCGTCTATCGCAGGGCCTCACCCCCAATCCATCTCCTCGATGCTGAGTAGTGTCAACCTACTTTTGAATGAGACAGATCTGTTACAGTAGGAGAGGATGTATACAACATTCAGACACCTGTTTTCACGTCACCTCCCTTTCATGTATGATTGCCTGACAACCAAGAAGGCCATTTTATTAGCTTTAGGTAAGGGTTGAGGTTATGGTCAAGTAACAGGTAATGTAACTTACCCTATATATGGCTGTAAAAGCTTAACCACACGCCTAAACCACAAGCTTTTCTGGCAAAATGCCACATATTGATGTAACCCTCAAGCGATCAACATAAGTCACATAAGCAACGGGTGGCAGAAGAGTATGCAACGGGTGGCAGAAGAGTATGCAATGGGTGGCAGAAGAGTATGCAACGGGTGGCAGAAGAGTAGGCAACGGGTGGCAGAAGAGTATGCAATGGGTGGCAGAAGAGTATGCAATGGGTGGCAGAAGAGTATGCAATGGGTGGCAGAAGAGTATGCAATGGGTGGCAGAAGAGTATGCAACGGGTGGCAGAAGAGTAGGCAACGGGTGGCAGAAGAGTATGCAATGGGTGGCAGAAGAGTATGCAACGGGTGGCAGAAGAGTATGCAACGGGTGGCAGAAGAGTATGCAACGGGTGGCAGAAGAGTATGCAACGGGTGGCAGAAGAGTAGGCAACGGGTGGCAGAAGAGTATGCCACAATTGGCAAAGCACCAGATAAAACATGTATATCCTCCTTTCGCCTTGTGAAGTACTTTGCTCCTTAGAGCTACCGTAATGTAGTGTTAATAAAGGCTTCATTAAGAAATCATAAGATGTATTTAGTCAAGTGTAACTCAATTGACCCTTCGCTAACCCCCGCCCATCTTGGTTACTTTTGCAACCTCGGACAACATTTTCCCAGGAAACCCAATTCCCCCTTCTGACCACTGGCAAAATCCCCTCACAATGATCTAAAACGGTGTTTTAATACACAATGAAATTGAACACAGACTACCCCTTGCTAATCAGGAGACTCTCGGGTATGTTGTGGTGGACTGTTATTACAGTCGCTTCACAGGAACCTGGTAAAATGAAGGTTGTAGTGAGGCTAGCCACTGGATGGCTCTGAATGCACTGTCAGCATGCAGCCAAAGTTACTAAACACTTTTGGGGCTTTCTAGTGCTCTCTCAAATTGTTTCCTGATGCCGATGAGAGTTGTATTCATAACATGGCTAACTAAGCTAAATAACATTAATTTGGAGAAAAAAAAATAGTAATATTAACTAGCTAGCTAGCGTTAACAACGTTTGGTGGTCAATAAGACTGAGAACTAGTTAGCTAGCTAACTGCTGAGCTAGCAAACGATGTAACAAATGTAATTCCGGGTTTAAAAAGTACTCCAACAGGCGCTGCATTTCAGGAATCACAGTAGCAAGTACCCTTGGTTCACTATTCAATTATTTAGCCATTTAAACAGTGTGTCTTTGAAGGAAAACACCGTTTTTGTAAAACCCTCAATGGCTTTCATGTAGTGATGGGGAGTCACCTCCAAAATAATAAATTCCTCGACACCTTGCCCCTCGACTCACGGTGTCAGCTCTCATTTCTGGGTGTCAAGCTTCGATTCCGCCAGGAATAGACTCCTAATATTCAGGATCTTTGCAACGGAGGAAACTATTTTGCGTAGTGTACTTCGAGAACACAAACTCTTGCATCTTTCACAGCAACTAAAGAGTGAGCTAGCGAGGGAGAGATGGGAGGTGGGACAGCCAGGCATAGGTAAGCGTGTTGGCCACCAGGCAGACAGTCGGAAACTTGCATCGGTAAAAAAAAAGAAAGATGTAAAATATGTCTCGCACAAGTAGGGGCTATCATTGAGTAGGCTGAGCTATTCTACATGCAACAGACCGAAGACTGAATACACACTAGCGTTTTTCATGGCGAAGAGAAAGAGGAGCAGGCGATCCAGCGAGGGAAAGAGAGGATTGGGGGAGGCAGACAGACAGTCAGAACTGTGAGCACAGGTTATATCTTGGTAATCTGTATCCAGCAATGTCTTGTCTAGCAATGCCTCGTAAATTAACCAAAAATATATTAAACTATATATTAGACAATCAATAAGTATGGCTAAGCTATTCTTCATGGTGCCAATGAATTGAAGTTGAACATCGCCAAATGCATCAGTTTAATGGTGCCGGAGGGGGTGGTTGCCATCTTATCGGCTATTAACCATCCATGCTATTTTGTTTGTTTTTTTGCGTTGTTCGTAACTTGTTTTGTACATAATGTTGCTGCTACCGTCTCTTATGACCGAAAAGAGCTTCTGGACATCTGAACTGCAATTACTCACCTCAGATTAGAGAGAGTTTTTCTTCAATGAGTCGTACGGGAGGGATATACTACAGACACCCGACCAGGCCCAGATCCCCATCAATCGCTGGAAAAGGAAACTGACATTTTGTGGAAAAAGATCAGGGTACCTTGTGAGGATCAAGCGACGGGTGGCTAATCTGCCTTTCACTTCCGTCCTGCGAGCTAACGTTCAATCGCTGAAAAATAAATGGGACGAACTGAAAGCATGTGTATCCTACCAACGAGACATTAAAAACTGTAATATCTTATGTTTCACAGAGTCGTGGTTGAACGACGACATTAAGAACATACAGCTGGCGGGTTATACACTCTATCAGTAAGATAGAACAGCAGCCTCTGGTAAGACACTCGGCAGGGGCCTATGCATATATGTATACAACAGCTGGTGCACGATATCTAAGGAAGTCTCGAGGTATTGCTCGCCTGAGGTAGAATATCTCATGAGAAGCTAGAGACCACACTATCTACCAAGAGAGTTTTCATCTGTATTTTTCGTAGCTGTCTACATACCACCACCGACCTATGCTGGCACTAAAACCGCACTCAATGAGCTGTATACCGCCATAAGCAAACAGGAAAACGCTCATCCAAAGGAGGCGTTCCTAGTGGCTGGAGACTTTAATGCAGGGAAACTTAAACAAGTTTTACCTCATTTGTATCTGCATGTTAAATGTGCAACCAGAGGGGAAAAAAATTGTAGAACACATTTACTCCACACACAGAGACACGTACAAAGCTCTCCCACGCCCTCCATTTGGCAAATCTGACCATAATTCTATCCTCCTGATTCCTGCTTACAAGCAAAAATGAAAGCAGGAAGCACCGAGTGACTTGGTCTATAAGAAAGTGGTCAGGTGAAGCAGATGCTAAACTACAAGACAGTTTTGCTATCACAGACTGGAATATGTTCCGGGATTCTTCCGATGGCATTGAGGAGTACACCACATCAGTCACTGGCAATATGTGCATCGAGGACATTGTCCACACAGTGACTGTACGTACATACCCCAACCAGAAGCCATGGATTACAGGCAACATTCGCATTGAGCTAAAGGGTAGAGCTGCCGCTTTCAAGGAGCGGGACTCTAACCCGGAAGCGTATAAAAAAATCCCACTATGCCCTCCGACGAACCTTCAAACAGGCAAAGCGTCAATACAGGACTAAGACCGAATCGTACTACAGCGGCTCCGACGCTCGTCGGATGTGGCAGGGCTTGCAAACTATTACAGACTACAAAGGGAAGCACAGCCGAGAGCTGCCCAGTGACACGAGCCTACCAGACAAGCTAAATAACTTCTATGCTTGCATCGAGGCAAGTAAGGCTGCAGGGACACAAGGCTGCAGGGACAGATGGATTACCAGGACGTGTACTCCGAGCATGCGCTGCCCAACTGGCAAGTGTCTTCACTGACATTTTCAAACTCTGTGTCTGTAATACCAACATGTTTCAAGCAGACCACCATAGTCCCTGTGCCCAAGGTCACCTGCCTAAATGACTACAGACCCGTAGCACTCAAGTCTGTAGCCATGAAATGCTTTGAAAGGCTAGTCATGGCTCACATCAACACCACTATCCCAGAAACCCTAGACCCATTTCAATTTGCATACCGCCCCAAAAAGATCCACAGATGATGCAATCTCTATTGCACTCCACACTGCCCTTTCCCACCTGGACAAAAGGAACACCTATGTGAGATTGCTATTCATTGACTACAGCTCAGCGTTCAACACAACAGTGCTCTCAAAGCTCATCACAAAGATAAGGACCCTGGGACTAAACACCTCCCGATGCAGCTGGTTCCTGGACTTCCTGACGGGCCGCCCCCAGGTGGTGAGGGTAGGTAACAACACATCCGCCACGCTGATCCTCAACACGGGGGCCCCTCAGGGGTGTGTGCTCAGTCCCCTCTTGTACTCCCTGTTCACTCATGACTGCACGGCCAGGCACGACTCCAACACCATCATTACGTTTTCTGATGACACAACAGTGGTAGGCCTGATCACCGACAACGATGAGACTATAGGGAGGAGGTCAGAGACCTGACCGTGTGGTGCAAGGACAACAACCTCTCCCTCAACTTGATCAAGAGAAAGGAGATGATCGTGGACTACAGGAAAAGGAGGACCGAGCACGCCCCTAATTCTCATTGATGGGGCTGTAGTGGAGCAGGTTGAGAGCGTCCTTGGCGTCCACATCACAACAAGACAGTCATGAAGAGGGCACGATAAAACTCATTCCCCCTCAGGAGAATGAAAAGATTTGGCATGGGTCCTCAGATCCTCAAAAGGTTTTACAGCTGCACCATCGAGAGCATCCTGATGGGGTTGCATCACTGCCTGGTAAGGCAACTGCTCAGCCTCCGACCGCAAGGCGCTACAGAGGGTAGTGCGTACGTCCCAGTACATCACCGGGGCCAAGCTTCCTGCCATCCAGGACCTCTATACCAGGCGGTGTCAGAGGAAGGCCCTAAAAATTGTCAAAGACTCCAGCCACCCTTGTCATAGACTGTTCTCTTTGCTACCGCACAGCAAACGGTACCGGAGTGCCAAGTCTAGGTCCAAGAGGCTTCTAAACAGCTTCTACCCACAAGCCGTAAGACTCCTGGACAGCTAATCAAATGGCAACCCGGACTATTTGCATTGTCCCCCCCCACACCCTCCTCTACGCTGCTGCTACTCTCTGTTATTATCTATGCATAGTCATTTTATTAACTCTACCTACATGTACATAGTACCTCAATTACCTCGACACTGGTGCCCCCGCACATTGATCCTGTACCGGTACCCCCTGCTATTGTTATTTACTGCTGCTTGAATTATTTGTTATTCTTATCTCTTACTTTTTTTGTATTTTCTTAAAACTGCATTATTGGTTAAGGGCTTGTAAGTAAGCATTTCACTGTAAGGTCTACACCTGTTGTATTTGGCGCATGTTACAAATACAATTTGATTAGCCCTAAATGTGCAATAAAAAGTATTGTGCCTATAGCTTATTTAATGAAACCCTGGCTGACTGTTGATGCCCTAGGTCAGGGCACTCCGACCCTGTTCCTGGAGAGCTAACTTCCTGTAGGTTTTCGCTCCAACCCCAGTTGTAACTAACCAGATTCAGTTTATCAACCAGCTAATTATTGAATCAGATGCGCTAGATTAGAGTTGGAGTGAAAACCTACAGGATGGTAGCGCTACACGAACAGGGTTGGAGAACCCTGTCCTTGGCAATAGATCGCGAAGCAGCATCCTTGCTAAACTTTTTGGAAATCGGAAGTTCACTTTCTCATCCATAAACACAGTCAAGTAAAAAAAAGTATGATCACACTTCATCAATGTAAATATTATGGGGAGACCTATAGATTTGGCAGCCAAGCACGAGTTGTCAGTGTAGCCTATTATCTTCTTCACACGACGCTGAAATATCTTCATGCCTACAATTAAACCCTACAGGCTTCCGTCACAAGAGTCAATTCAATTATTAAGAATTACAGGGGACAGTTTGGAAAAACTAAGCCTGTGTAAATCATTCTCTGGAATAACGCACATGCTTTGATGATAATTACAAAACCAACATCTCTAGTAATAACCGTGCCGAATATGACATGGTAAAGAATAGGTTTATCGGCATCATCCCATGGGATCCGTCAAGGTTGCGCAAAGCAGAAATACTGTTTTACTGAAATATTCTAGTTCCTACGCATCACCTTCTATATTCAAACAACAGGCCTTTTAAAGGCTAAGTTGATGAGAAAATGGGCACCATCATGCTCATGTTAGTCCTCTAGAACGCAAATGTAGTCTTACTAGTAGGACTTTGCAATAATGAGGTGGTGTGTACATGTGTGCGCATCTGTTTCAGCGTGTTTTGGGAGTCGACTCGTGCACCGCTACTTCATGTGTTTCAAATGTGAGCATGTCCAAGGTGTTGGACTAGATGACAGTTGCTATCCGTTGGAGCGCTCTGATTGGTTGCCCATAATTCTGGGGCGGGGCTTAGTGAAGGGTCAATTGGGTCACAGCAACAAATTATTATTGTCTAGGAGCATTATCCCTTAAAGCTTTTACAGGGAAAAGCTTGCACAAGTTAGCAAGAACAGGAAACAACAAGAGATTACCCGGCAATGTGGCGCTGTGCCGGTATAGATTGTACTCCTTTGAATTGATGGAATCAGGACCCAAACTGATGCTATCAGCCTGGAGTGAAGCAGACATTTGGAGTTTGCGGTGTAGGGCTGGGATTTGGACACTGGTGTTCATAGAGGCCTCAAGGGAGTGGAGATCTGAGCCCCTTCAATAATCAACATGGCTGGCCCACATTATCGTGGATCATTCCGATTACCCCCAGAAGGCTGCAGCCAGGTAATGGCTGATTAACCTTGTGGATAGCCTGATGACATCCCCACCTCTTAGGATAGGAGCCTGAATGAAACCAAAATGACCCTTTTTGTCATGGATCATTTCACCTTTGGGCGAAAATTGTTCTGATAAATAGCCGCCATGTAATGACAAAGGTCCTGCGTCACAATTGAATATTTTTCTTCCCACCGCCGTAGAACAGCAAGGATTCCTCAATGTGGACATATGAGAGGAAAACAAACAGAAGGAAGAAATGAAAAGCTGCTCTTCAGCTTTGACCTGACAGAAAGTCCACTTCTTTTGAGTAATGTGGCCAATTTTTCTCTCGGTGTAACGAATGTCTAGTTCTTCCTCCTCCTCGGACGAGGAGAGGAGAGAAGGATCGGAGGACCAAAATGCAGCGGGTTGTGAATACATAATTAAGTTTATTAAAGTACAGACGAAAACCGAAAACACTTCAACAAACTACAAAATAAGAAAACGACGTAGACGAAACCTGAACATGGAACTTACATAAAGACACGAAGAACTCACGAACAGGAACAGACTACATCAAACGAACGAACAAACCGAAACAGTCCCGTGTGGTGCAACATACACAGACACAGAAGACAATCACCCACAAACAAACAGTGTGAACAGCCAACCTATATATGGTTCTCAATCAGAGGAAAACGTCAAACACCTGTCCCTGATTGAGAACCATATAAGGCTAATTACAAGTGACCTAAACATAGAAACACAAAACATAGAATGCCCACCCCAACTCACGCCCTGACCAACTAAACACATACAAAAATAACATAAAACAGGTCAGGAACGTGACACTCGGTTATTTCCTCCCCCAAAGTTTGTGTACATTCGCCTCCATTCCATCATGTTGGCATGCTATTTTATTTAACAGATCACACAAGGTGGCACTACGTATAATTATTATATATTTTTTTAAAGTACAATTATATTACTCTAGTGTTAGTAAAAATGATTGATAACTTATTTAGAATGATTCATAATTGTTTTCTTGATTGTATTTTTTAAAATTTTGGGCCAATTATATGTCCAACATGTATGTTCTAATCATACACGTATTAATTATACAGCTATTTAGCCCTCAACTCCTATTTTGTTCTCATCCTTAACCACAGGTTAGACGCTGATAAATATCCTGTGAGATTTGAACTTGCATTAAAATGACAGACATAGGCTGTGTCTTCTGTATTCCGCTCCTGTAAATGAATAGTGTCTGTGACACCAAAGTGCTCCAAATCGGTCTTATATTCTACTGACATGCCCCGGAACAGATGGAATTTGTCTTCAGCTCATGCCAAATAACACTCACTGCCATGCCGCTTGGCTGTGTGCCCAGCTATCAGTGGATAGCCAGCGTTAAAATGATAAACCACAGGGTAAATACAGAGAGATGGGGAAGGAAGTTGAATAGCTAATTGGTTAATTGTATGTATCCCTACAAGACCTTTCCTCGTATGGATTTTTTAATGACGATTATTCCATCTGACCTCTCAGGATTTGTGTGTGCAGGAACCTTCAGGTCCCACTTCGCCACTTGATTGCTCTTCAACCCAGTTCTAGAACTGTTTTTGTTGGATAAATACTCCACCCGTAATGTGGTATTGTATTATGTTTCACATGGCATAATAGCAGACTTGATGGAATATTAAACTGAATGGCCATAAGGCAGTTTGGGCAAATGGCAGATGGGCTGGTCCAATCTTTAGTTAGTCTAAATTGGGGGTTTTGTTCAGAATTATCATTATTTCACCAATAATGTGCTCTCAAGTAAAACTATTTCCTGGTGTGTTTGAAATGCCAGGGACCATTTCTGGTCCCAGTCCATCCATGTTGAAACCCATCTCTAACCCTCTTAGTGGAAAAGTGAGTGTGTAACCCACCTCTAACCCACTAACATTCCAGATATGTACCTAGAGGAAACATTACCACTGGAGCATAGTTCCCAATATCCTTTCTATCGATTCATTTTGAATGTTTTTTTTAATTTTTATTTTACATTGTTTGAAGAACCAACGCACTGGGATGTACACTACACAAACACCCAGACAGACAAAAGCATACAGGACTTTTCACATGCTTGTCACGATCGTTGTAATGAGGCAGAAGAGTGGACCAAGGCGCAGCGTGAGAGAAATACATCTTCTTTTATTTTCAGAAGACGAAACACGAAAACAAACACTTTTACAAAACAAAACAACAAGCTACAAACGTTAGTGCATACACAAGCTACAAACGTTAGTGCATACACAAGCTACAAACGTTAAACATAGACAATTACCCACAACAGCCCAATGCCTATGGCTGCCTTAAATATGGCTCCCAATCAGAGACAATGAATGACAGCTGTCTCTGATTGAGAACCATTCAGGCAACCATAGACATACCTAGACACCTACACTCAACACAAACCCATACACTCTAACAAAACCCCCTAGACACTACAACCACCCAAGACAAGACAAAAACACAAACATCCCCCCTGTCACACCCTGACCTAACCAAAATATTACAGAAAATAAAGATAACTAAGGCCAGGGCGTGACAATGCTTCTATTTCTTCTCATTTCGTTATCAGTCCATTCATTATTTAGCCTTTATATATCCAGGTTAGTAGAGATAAAAACCTTTTGTGAAAAGTAAGCAAAGGAATACCTGGTCCAAGTAAATTCTTAATTGTGCAGAATACCACAACAAACTTAAAGGGACAGAAATGTTTTTGAGAGGGAAACTTTGCATCTTGTTGATCCCCTCAAATACTGGTGTTGTAGTGATAGCACTACTAATTGCAGTCAGAGCTCCACACACCTTTAGTCTTTACTTTAGATATAAATGCAATGGTAACGTTAGCTAGATAGCATGAAGAGCACCGGAGTTTAGCATAGCTAGGTTTAATGACGATAGTCGACAGATAATGGCAACAGAATGTAGCCACCTAAATGAAACCTAACGACGTCATAATGATGACAAAGGGAGTATTTGCCTACTTTAGAAATGTCCTTGTAGTTCCTACCCACGCACGTTCTGGCTTCAATCGGTTATCATAACAAACATAAAAATGGAGTGACACGCTGTGAAACCAATGAATAGAAAGCTCTCCCGGGGGAGTGACAGGACAAACAGAGTCAGGAATATAATTCCAGGTGACTGGATAAGTTTAGCCTTTTAGATCGTAGCGAATGAGGTTAAATGGACAGAGGAGACCTGATCCAAGATCAGGACTCCTACAGTGCTCTGAGACAGTTTGTGAAAACAGCCACAGGTGTCCTCACATTGAAGTGACCTGGACCCACAAGGCCTTCGGCCTGACTACCGGAGCCCTGCATACAAGAGTAAGGCTTCTCAGATCTCTAACTCCCTCTGTCCTGTTCTTATTATGTCTTTTGTTATTGCCCATTGATTATTTGCAGCTGTATCTACCTCTCTCTCTCTCTGGCACACACAGACACACATTCACACACCACATCCGTATAACTATCCCGATCTTCTTCCAAGTGAAAAAGGAAATGGTCTTTTTTTATGCATACGGATGTGGATGTACATCTCACAAATTAAAAAGAAAGAAGATGGTCACGTCAGTGACAGATATAGTTAGTTGGCGAAAGTTGGAAGCGCATGACATACTTACTGTATTCTGAATTCTACAGTGACATTAATGGCAAGCATTTCAGTAAGGATGCCAACTGGACACTATTGGGTCAGTCTCTGTTTTGTGGTCAAGCCAGACCATCTGCAATTAGATACAATACCAGTACAGTCCTCAAGTGAGGGCCCTTCAAGAGTAAGGCTGACAAACTCTCTAGTTAGTTATTGACTTAAAGAGACTTCTTTAAGGCCAATGTTTTGTAAAGATCTCAGAATAGTGGAGAATAAAGCATGTATTAGCTTATAATTATCCATTAACGAATGTGTCATCCAATTCAACAACACAGACATCAGTAAGCACTTTATAACTGACATGATCACATGGGGCGGCAGGTAGCCTAGTGGTTAGAGCGTTGGGCTAGTAACCGAAAGGTTGCTAGATCGAATCCCCGACAGATAAAATCCCAGACAGATAAAAATCTGTCATTCTGCCCCTGAACAAGGCAGTTAACCCACTGTCCCTAGGCCATCATTGTAAATAAAAATTAGTTCTTAACTGACTTACCTAGTTAAATAAATAAAAATTGAATTCTGAAGTACTTTTTTTTATTTCTACCCACACTACGTGCATGTCTTTTCACCACAGAAGAATGTGGACATGTCCCAAATGGCACCCTTTATAGTGCACTTTCTTTTTACCAGAGCCCTATTAAAAGTAGTGCACTATAAAGTGAATAGTGTGTCATTTGTGATACATGTTAAGTCGTGATTAGAAGACAGAAGCCATGGTGAAACAAAAGCTTGTAAAATAAAACAAAGTGGCCATCATTGTGCCTATGCCAGAGTGATTTATGTTAAGGTCAAGCTTTGTCTTGGTAACATTCCACAGTGCAGAGTGGATCGATTGACCAATTTGGTTCTGCTTTAAATGAAGTACAGCTTGCAAAGGCTACATAAAGCCTTCATAAGCACCACATAAATGTGTTACAAAGCATCTATAACCGTATGTCATGGTTTATAAAGGTTTCATACATTTGGCATAACTGTGTGACATAACCACCAATGTCAAATGTGACATAACCTACTATGTAGAGAATAACATGAACCTGTGCTTCTAAAAGGGTGACATAAGCATGACTTTATAAAAAGCTTTATAAATCATATTAATTTGAGGCTTCACAAAGCATCTATAACCTTATCATGTCATACTCAAAAAAAATGTATAGAATGGCCCAATCTTTTTCCCTCTTTGGTGCATAGCCAATTGGACCTGACCCCAACCTTCATGTCATAGTAGTCACATAACACCAGGAATAACTTACTTTGATAAAAGCCCCCAAGATAAGGAAATGGAAAGTGGCTTTCTTCTGGAACCAAGTTACGTCTTCCTCCGTACACAAACACTCACACAGCAACATAGCGAGCCATATCGTGCGGTGCTGGACACAGTTAGGTCTTTGACACATTCACCCTCTATCAGCTGAGAGATCAGCCACAGAATGTTGACGAGAAGAATTCTCTAACACATGCACAAAAACAAGCCTTGCTGGTCTATCAACCCATTTAAATACCCCTCACACCCTACAGTAACCTGAGGATCTTGAGGATCTTGAGAATCTTCATAAATAAATTTAATCCCTGATTTAGGTCCATTAGGATCACCACTATTTTAAGAATGTTATATGTCATTTATTATTTATTTCAGCTTTTATTTCTTTCATCACATTCCCAGTGGGTCAGAAGTCTACATACACTCAATTAGTATTTGGTAGCATTGCCGTTAAATTGCTTAACTTGGGTCAAACATGTTGGGTAGCCTTCCACAAGCTTCTCACAATAAGTCGACCCACATTTTTGGCCCATTCCTCCTGACAGAGCTGGTGTAACTGAGTCAGGTTTGTAGACCTCCTTGCTCACACACACTTTTTCAGTTCTGCCAACACATTTTCTATGGGATTGAGGTCAGGGCTTTGTGATGGCCACTCCAATACCTTGACTTTGTTGTCCTTAAGCCAATTTGCCACAACTTTGGAAGTATGCTTTGGGTCATTAACTTCCTGACTGATGTCTTGAGATTTTGCTTTAATATATCCACATAATTTTCCTACCTCATGATGCCATCTATTTTGTGAAGTGCACCTGAAGCAAAGCACCCCCATAACATGATGCTGCCACCCCCATGCTTCACGGTTGGGATGGTGTTCTTCGGCTTGCAAGCGTCCCCCTTTTTCCTCCAAACATAACGATGGTCATTATGGCCAAAAAGTTCCATTGTTGTTTCATCAGACTAGAGGACATTTCGCCATAAAGTACGATCTTTGTCCCCATGTGCAGTTGCAAACCGTAGTCTGGCTTTTTTATGGCAGTTTTGGAGCAGTGGCTTCTTCCTTGCTGAGCGGCCTTTCAGGTTACGTCGATATAGGACTCGTTTTACTGTGGATATAGATAGTTTTGGACCTGTTCCCTTCAGCATCTTCACAAGGTCCTTTGCTATTGTTCTGGGATTGATTTGCACTTTTCGCACCAAAGTACGTTCATCTCTAGGAGACAGAACGTGTCTCCTTCCTGAGCGGTATGACGGCTGCGTGGTCCCATGGTGTTTATACTTGCGTACTATTGTTTGTACAGATGAACGTGGTACCTTCAGGCGTTTGGAAATTGCTCCCAAGGATGAATCAGACTTGTGGAGGTCTACAATTTTCCCATGATGTCAAGCAAAGAGGCACTGAGTTTGAAGGTAGGCCTTGAAATACATCGACAGGTACACCTCCAATTGACTCAAATGATGTTGTCATCATGATGATGATGTGATGATGTTGTCAAATTGTCATGCACAAAGTAGATGTGGTTGAAAAACAAGTTCTAAGGACTCCAACTGTACATTATGTATGGAAAAAATATATAGAGAGATGAATGTAAATGTTGGATATGAGTGTTTAGCCGAAATCTGCATAGCTGATGTTTTGGCGGTGTCGGAGGTGGGACTGCGTTAGATCTGTCAAATCCACAAGCTGCTCCCAGTAATATACCTAAAGCGGACATTGCCATTGGCTGCACGGAGTAACATTAAGAAAAATTCCATGCAGCCTTGTTTACAAGTTCCTAACACTAAGATGTCAGCTACACCTCGATTAGGCTGATAGAAATCCTGAAGAACACGAGTGGGATGAGTGTGGCTTTGTGACAATGATCACAAGAGCAGCTGCTCACCGATTTGACAGCTCCAAAGCAGTTCCTCCTCCAACACCAAACATCAGCTATGCAGGCCAAAACAGCAGCTATGCGGGTGTCGACTATCGCCAGTTCTCGCTTGATCTGATTGAATCCAGGCCCAAGTTGTTTTACAAGGTTAGAAATTGCTCCATAATTAAAATTCTATAAAGTAATTTGTAACCGTGCTCACATTTGATTAATTCTTGATCACAACAATATAATTTGAATTGTATGCACAGGCAGGTAGCTGGGAAATTGACATTTTAGCTAAAAGAAGGTTTTCCACTTTAGCTGACCATTTTTAGCAGCATTTGATCTTAAACATGCAATTGCATGTTAAATATTCATAAGAGTGTGTACTTTCCTCGAACTATCACTGGTAAGGCAGTGCAGAAGTTTATAATGAAATGCACTTTCCTATTCAACTCATAGACAAAGACCTTGACTCAAAGCATTCCAGTTGTCATACTATTAAATTCACTTCCCAAAACATTACAGCGAATCATCACACACACAAAAATGATCAAAAACAAAACAATTTCATGGTTCATGAAATTCCATGTTCAAGTTCATGGCAGTTCAACAAAAATAATTTCTGTTTTCCCTAGTTTCCTTAGGGTTCTTACAAATATGAGAATGGGAGAGTACTTTAAAGGGGGACAATATTGATGTTTCCACTGTAATAAATAAGAATGCATTAGTTCACAGTTCAATGCCAGTGTGTTAGGACTGGATTTGCGTAAAAGAGTATGCATTTTGCTACAAGACAGAGAGTACCACAAAAATAATGATGACATGTCAAAGGGTTGGTAAACTTTGGCACCATCATGTCATAAACGTCCTCTCACTGTCAACTGCGTTTATTTTCAGCAAACGTAACAGGTGTAAATATTTGTATGAACATAAGATTCAACAACTGAAACATAAACTGAACAAGTTCCGCAGATATGTGACTAGCAGAAATTGTATAATGTGTCCCTGAACAAAGGGGGGGGGGGGGGGGTCAGAACCAAAAGTAAGTGTGGCCACCAGCTGCATTAAGTACTGCAGTGCAGCTCCTCCTCATGGACTGCACCAGATTTGCCAGGTCTTGCTGTGAGATGTTACCCCACTCCTCCACCAAGGCACCTGCAGGTTCCCGGACATTTCTGGGGGGAATAGCCCTAGCCTTCACCCTCCGAATCAACAGGTCCCAGACATGCTCAATGGGATTGAGATCCGGGCTCTTCGCTGGCCATGGCAGAACACTGACATTCCTGTCTTGCAGGAAATCACGCACTGAACGAGCAGTATGGCTGGTGGCATTGTCATGCTGGAGGGTCATGTCAGGATGAGCCTGCAGGAAGGGTACCACATGAGGGAGAAGGATGTCTTCCCTGTAATGCACAGCGTTGAGATTGCCTGCAATGGCAAAAAACTCAGTCCGATGAGGCTGTCACCCTGGTGAGACAAAACTGTGACTCGTCAGTGAAGAGCACTTTTTGCCAGTCCTGTCTGGTCCAGCGACGGTGGGTTTGTGCCCATAGGCGACGTTGTTGCCGGTGATGTCTGGTGAGGACCTGCCTTACAACAGGCCTACAAGCCCTCAGTCTGCAGTCCTCATGCCTCCTTGCAGCATGCCTAAGGCACGTTCACGCAGATGAGGAGGGACCCTGGGCATCTTTCTTTTGGTGTTTTTCAGAGTCAGTAGAAAGGCCTCTTTAGTGTCCTAGGTTTTCATAACTGTGACCTTAATTGCCTACCGTCTGTAAGCTGTTAAGACACTAACGACCTTTCCACAGGTGCATGTTGATTAATTGTTTATGGTTCATTGAACAAGCATGGGAAACAGTGTTTAAACCCTTTACAATGAAGATCTGTGAAGTTATTTGGATTTTTACGAATTATCTTTGAAAGACAGGGTCGTTTCTTTTTCCGCTGAGTTTAGATGTAGAGCTGTAAATAGGTTAATGCAATGTGCTTTGACATAGGACAGAGTAAGCATATCTCGGAATTCTGTGATTCCACGTAACATCATTACAAAGACATTCTTCCATCCACTTTCTCTTCCACCCGCCCATCTGTCAATGTATTCTTCCCCTCCTGCCTTTCTGTCCCTCGCCCTTTACGAGTCTCTCTACAGTAAGTGGATTTCATGAAAGCATTGTTATGATGGTTTTGTCCATGACATTCATTTTGTGTCCTTTTACCTTGTCTTGCGAAGGCAGCACATCACATTTAACTGATAGCTGTCTTTATCGTGTCTTTTTTTATTTTTTATGGGGAATTTAAGGTTTCATATGATTATTTTATAACTATATTTTCATTTTGTGTTTTCTTTTTGTTTCAGTGAGCTGTTGGATTCAGTGTTTAAATTGGGTATTTTTGTACAAATGGTTTTAATTTCTTCCTATATATGCATAGTCTAAATTCTCAAAAACAATCTCATCTCCCTAGCCTAGAGATACCGCTAAACCCTACTTTTACTGACGGTATATTAGCTTTTACCTTTCAGAGGGATCCGATTGTGTTACCATTTGAGTCCTACTGTGACATGCACATAAACGTTTCTCATCTACAGGGTTTGGTCTGGCTAAAAACTGTGTTTGCTGTATCAGATGACTGTAGTTTGGATTATTTCAAATAATCTAAGTGCAGAGAGATTTTATCAAGGTATTTTATTATTCTTCCGCTTTTGGTGTCAGGAAACATTCACCCAAACCCAGCCCCATTGGCTATGGATGAACTTCCCACTCCAAATGATTTTAAAACTAAATCAGGGTTGGGACTGATGCATATTAATGTGAGGAGATTAATGCCGAAATTGGACATGATTAAAGTCTGGGTTCACACTGCTGACCCAGATGTCTTAGTACTGTCCGAGACCTGGCTTAAGAAATCTGTTCTAAATCAGTCTATAGGTTTGGATGGTTATAATGTTTATCTATGTGACCGACAAAGTAAGGGGGGAGATATAGCCATCTATATTAAAGACAGTTATGTGGTTATTGAACTAAGGTCTTTATCTGAACCAAAACAGTTTGTGTTTTTAGTATTGAAGCTGCAGTTATCGAAAGCAGTGAACTTAGATTTGATAGGATGTTACAGACCATCATCTGCAAAAGTAGAATCCCTGGATTCTCTGGCTGAACTGATACGTGGTTGGGGGGAAATGAAATGGTCCTTATGAGCCATTTAAACTGGGATTGGTTATCTCCAAACTCTGAGACCATAAGAGGACTGTGCAATACATTACATTTTACTCAAATTATAAATGCGGTTACAAGTCTCAATTCCAAAGACATCTCTAAGTCAACACTTGTTGATGTTATTCTAACAAACAATCTGCATAAATACTCGGCCGTTGGGATTTTCGCTAATGATTTAAGTGATCATTGTGCAGTTGCTTGCATTAGAGACACCAAAATCCTCAAAGTGCCCTCTCGGTTCATAGTTAAATTAAATTTTACGCAGTTCTTTGAGCAGGCATTCCTGCATGAACTTTATGCATACAACTGGGACAGGATTGCACTTATTCCAGATATCGAAGAGGAATTCTCCTATTTTCATTCTATGTTTTCTACTATCTGTGATAAACACACCCCTCTCAAAAAGTACCGGGTAAGAGGTAGAGACAATCCCTGGTTTACAGGGGAATTATCTGATTTGATCCATAAATGAAATACACAATGGGCCAAAGCCAGGAAGGGTAATTCCCAGGCTGAATGGCAGTTATCCAGGGGACTGAGAAATAAGTGCACCTTGTTAATACGGAAATGCAAATCTAGCTTTGATTACGAATCTATCAAATCAAATTCTATTGGTCACATACATTAAACATTTATGGCAATTTAACGAGCGAGCTTGCTGTTGCTAGCTAATTTGTCCTGGGATATAAACATTGGGTTGCTATTTTACCTGAAATGCACAAGGTCCTCTATTCCGACAATTAAAATCAAATAAAATGTTATTTGTCACATACACATGGTTAGCAGATGTTAATGCGAGTGTAGCGAAATGCTTGTGCTTCTAGTTCCGACAGTGCAGTAATATCTAATAAGTAATCTAACAATTTCACAACAACTACCTTATACACACAAGTGTAAAGGGATGAATACGAATATGTACATATAAATATATGGATGAGCGATGGCCGTGCGGCATAGGCAAGATGCAGTAGATGGTATAGAGTACAGTATATACATATGAGATGAGTAATGTAGGGTATGTAAACATTATATAAAGTGGCATTGTTTGAAGTGACTAGTGATACATTCATTACATCCACCTTTTAATTATTAACGTGGCTAGAGATTTGATGATAACAGGATGATAACAGGGTGAACAGGCAGTGGCTCGGGTGGTTGTTGTCCTTGATTATCTTTTTGGCCTTCCTGTGACATCGGGTGATGTAAGTGTCCTGGAGGGCAGGTAGTTTGCCCCCGGTGATGTGTTGTGCAGACCGCACTACCCTCCGGAGAGCCTTACGGTTGTGGGCGGAGCATTTGCAGTACCAGGCGGTGATACAGCCCGACAGGATGCTCTTGATTGTGCATCTGTAAAAGTTTGTGAGTGTTTTCGGTGACAAGCCAAATTTCTTCAGCCTCCTGAGGTTGAAGAGGCACTGTTGTGCCTTCTTCACCACGCTGTCTGTGTGGGTGGACCATTTCAGTTTGTCTGTGATGTGTACAGTTTCAGGTCGCCTTGCCATGATTAAAAGCAACGGTTTCAGTTTCAGTTTTGCGCGAATGCTGCCATCAATCCACAGTTTCTGGTTATGGAAGGATTTAATAGTCACCGCAGATACTACATCACCGATGCACTTGTTAATAAACTCGCTTAACATGTCAGCGTACACATCAACGTTGTTGTATAAGGCTTTCCGGAACATATCTCAGTCCACCTGAACGAAGCAATCTTGAAGCGTGGAATCAGATTGGTTGGACCAGCGTTGAACAGACCTGAGCACGGGCGTTTCCTGTTTTAGTTTCAGTCTATAGGCTGGGAGCAACAAAATTAATTCATGGTCAGATTTGCCGAAAGGAGTGCAGGGGAGGGCTTTGTATGCGTCGTGGAAGTTAGAGTAGAAAGGATACAGAATGCTGCCAGCTCGAGTTGCGCTACAGCCATCTTCGCTCCCTTCAGACCGATCAAAGATAGCGTATATTATTACGCTAATGTCGGGAAGGGCGCTCTCCTGGGCTACGGCTGTTTGGGAGCAACAATCCACCCTTTGTTGTCATCTGTAGAAATTCATGGCGGAGGTGAGGAAGGTATTCCAGTCTCCGGTATCTGGGAGAGAGGCGGCCAGTAAACTTCTTGATTTACGTCAAAACTCCGGTAGTGTGGCGGAATCCGCGGTTGATTTGTCGCACGTTGGCCGCCGAGAGTGCCTGGAATCCGGAGTCTCTGTTTGATACCTTTCTTCACGGATTATCTGAAGTGGTAAAGGATGAGCTAGCTGCTTGGGAATTGCTGGTGGATCTCGACTCCCTCATCGACCTAAACATGAAAATTGATGGATGCTTAAGGGAACGCAGGAGTGAGAGGAGGTCTGGCCTTGGGCACACTCGTTCACCCGCTATGGCTCGCTCATCTTTGAAGGAATCCGCAAGTTCCCGAAGGCAGTTTTCCCGAGAGGATCCGTTGCCACCCGAGCTCCCTCATGAATTATCAACGACGGGTGAGTTGGATTCTCCTGAGCCTATGCAACTGGGAAGAGCTAGGTTATCTGTTGAGGAACACTCACGTAGGCTGAATTCCAGCTGCTGTCTGTACTGTGGATGGGGCAGGACGTTACATAGCTACCTGCCCTGTTAGGAAACCCTTGTCTCTGGTGGGTACAAGGACTTTGGTGAGTCATACTGGGAGTTCCCTAATTCCCATCACCCGCACACTTTTTTTTGTGCTTTTACTGTGGGGAGACCAATCTAAGTTTCTCCGAGTGCTCATTGACTCTGGGGCTGATGAAAGTTTTATGGATGCTACTATTGCTTCTGAGCTAGGTATTCTCATTCAACCTTTCTCGGTTCCAATGGATGCTAGGGCACTGGACGGCCGCTCAATAGGTGGAGTCACCCATAGTACTGTGCCCATTCAATTACGGATTTCCGGTAACCACAGTGAGACCATACAGTTCCTCCTCATTGCATCTCCCCATGTTCCTGTTGTCTTGGGGTATTCCTGCCTCCAAAAACATAACCCTGTTATTGACTGGACCACAAGCTCCATCATGGGTTGGAGCCCATTTTGCCATTCCCACTGTCTTCAAGCAGCACAGCCGTCCCCCAGACGTCTTCCTCAGGACGTCAGCAAGGCTTTGGATGTTTCTGTCATTCCCACTGAATACCATGACCTACTTGAAGTGTTCAGTAAGGTACGTGCTACTTCCCTACCCCCGCACCGTCCTTATGATTGTGCCATTGATCTTCTCCCAGGCACCACACCACCTCGGGGTCAGCTATATTCTCTATCCGGGTTGGAGACCAAGGCTATAGAGGAGTGGATAGGGGAGTCTCTGGCTACCGGTGCCATCCGTCCATCTGCATCTCCTGCCGGCGCAGGGTTTTTCTTTGAGGAGAAGAAGGACAAGACCCTGCATCCGTGCATTGACTACCGGGGACTGAATTACATTACTGTCAAAATCGTTACCCCCTACCACTCCTTTCCTCTGCTTTTGAACCTCTCCAGGGGGCCACCATTTTTTCCAAGTTGAACCTTCGGAATGCCCACCACCTGGTTCAGATATGCGAAGGGGATGAGTGGAAAACAGCCTTCAACACAATCAGCAGATATTATGAGTATCAGGTCATGCCATTTGGACTCACCAGGCTTTGGTAAACGATGTGCTCCGGGACATGCTCCAGGACATGATCTGCCCAAGAACCTATTCTTCACGTCAGGCAGGTCCTTCAGTGCCTCCTGGAGAACCAACTGTTCGTGTAAGCCGAGAAGTGTGAGTTCCACCGCTCTACAATCGCTTTTTTGGGATATGTCATTGCTGAGGGTAATGTCTAGATGGATCCTGGAAAGGTGAAGCAGTGGTGGATTGGCCTCAACCTACGTCCAGGGTGCAGTTGCAACATTTCGTAGGATTTGCAAACTATTCTCGTTTACTAGTCCTCCCGGTTTTGACGTTTGCCTGTTTTTCTGGACTCCATTTCCGCCTGCCTGACCTCTAGCCTAACTGCTATTCTTTACCTCTGGAACTCTGAACTGGTTTTGACCTTTTGCCTGTCCACAACCATTCTCTTGCCTAGCCCTTTTGTATTGTTAATAAACATCTTGGACTCTAACCATCTGCCTCCTGCGTCTGCATCTGGGTCTCGCCTTGTGCCCATAGTTTTACCTTCTTGCCTAGTCACCCTCGCAAAATAGGTTTTTAACCTCAATGGGTTTTACCTGGTTAAATAAAATAAAAAATTTGTTTCCGTCCCACTTGCGGAGGAGGTTACGAGCTCTGCTGCTGATTCAGGCTTTGCTGTCTGGCCAAAACAAACGCCTGGAGAAACTTCAGCTCTCCAAGGGCTGCAACTGACAAACTCCCTAGGTGAACCTCTCTAATCCTTGTCAATAGTAAACTACTGTAGTGAAATACCGGCACTTTTTCGCCATCCACCCCACATGTGGTTAAATATAAGGTTCAGGTCACAAGGACATCATAGATAAGGTAAGGCCATTAAACGCTCTCTTGATTTTCATTGTTCGGCCTGCCAACATGGACATGCTTTCCAAAATCCTTGATCGATTCCATGTCCCCTTTCTTTCTGTAATACCAAATGATTGTACTGTCAATCAATAGAGTAGGATAATCTTCTTGGACTGGAAAGCTCCTTAGCGTAATTAAGAGAAGAATGCTATACAAAGGCAAACTACAGTTGAGTTGTTCAAATGGTGTTTTATTTGTTTTATTACCAACTATGTTTTCTAACTACACGTCATTGGTTTCCCCAACTTAAATTGGATTCTTTCAGAGCTGAGTGAAACCCCGTTTCGCCCCAGTTTACTTATTTCAGTCTCAGGCTCACAGTCACTGAACTCTCCTTCAAAATGTCCCTTTGGATTCTACCAGTGACGTCTACTGATTACGAATTTATGCTTATTCCCCCTTGTGCCCCTTGACCACGACCCTGACACCTAGGATTGTTGAAACCCTTTTTTTTGTTTTACATTTGAATACATTTTTTAAAATTAAGTAACCTTTGTTTAACTAGGCAAGTCAGTTAAGAACAAATTCTTATTTACAATGACGGCAATGACGCTGAGCCAATTGTGAGCCGCCCTATGGGACTCCCATTCACGGCCGGCTGTGATACAACCTGGAATCGAACCAGGGACTTTCTCAAGGCTTCTGGAAAGAAATGCTGTCGAGATGCTCAACCGGTTTCGCTCATTCAGCCAACACTTTCAACTCGTTCTCCCCATTAACCTGTCTGGGAATGGGGTTTACTGTCGCAAATCCAACTAAAAAGCAGCATTCAACAAGAGAGGATAGCTTTCACTTCAGCAGTGATAAATTCATGAACTTCTTCGATGAAAAGATCATGATCATTAGAAAGCAAATTACGGACTCCACTTTGAATCTGCCTATACGGAATCTCCCATTCCTCTTTTTAAAAAATGAAAAAGCTGTTTTGCAGCAACTCACTGCCTTCCTGAAGACAAATAATGGTGTGAGACCAAAGCTCTGCATCTGTCCTCGTGCTCCTAGACCTTAGTGCTGCTTTTGAAACCATCGTTCACCACATTGTTTTGGAGAGATTAGACACTCTAATTGGTCTACATGGACAAGTTATTGCCTGGTTTAGATCTTATCTGTCGGAAAGCTATCAGTTCGTCTCTGTGGATGGTTTGTCCTCTGACAAATCAATTGTAAGTTTCAGCGTTCCTCAAGGTTTCGTTTAAGTACCACTATTGTTTTCACTATATATTCTACCTCTTGGTGATGTAATTCGGAAACACAATGTCAACTTTCACTGCTATGCAGACCACAGAGGTGTACATTTCAATGAAACATGGTGAAGCCCCAAAATTGTGTGAAGTACTTTTACTTATAAACTAGGATAAAAAAACAGATGCTAATTCTAGGTCCCAAGAAACAAAGATATCTGATGTTGGATCTGACAATTAATCTTGATTGTTGTACAGTCCTCTCAAATAAAACTGTGAAGGACCTCAGAATTACTCTGGACTGTGATCTCTCTTTTGACGAACATATCAAGAATATTTCAAGGACAGCTTTTTTCCACCTTCGTAACATCTGAAACTTTTTGTTCAAAAATGACGCAGAAAAGTTAATCCATGCTTTTGTCTAGATTACACTACTGCAATGCTCTACTCTCCGACTACCCGGTGTCACGCCCTGATCATAGAGAGCTGTTTATTCTCTATGTTGGTTAGGTCGGGGTGTGATTTAATGGTGGGTTATCTAGGGGAATTATATATCTATGTTGGCATGGTATGATTCCCAATCAGAGGCAGCTGTTTATCGTTGTCTCTGATTGGGGATCATATTTAGGTAGCCATTTCCCCATTGTGCTTTGTGGGATCTTGTCTAAGTATAATTAGTTGCCTGTGAGCACTATTTTGAGCTTCACGTTTAATTTGTTCGCTTTATTGTTTTTTCCCTTTGAGTTTTCTATTCCAAATAAAAGGATGGAAACATACCACGCTGCGCCTTGGTCCAATCATTATGACAAACGTGACACCCGGATAAAGCACAAAATTAACTTCAGTTAGTGCTAAACACGGCTGCTAGAATCCTGACTAGAACCAAAAGACGCAGGCATCCTTATTGTCCCTAGAATTTCTAAGCAGACAGCTGGAGGCAGGGCTTTCTCCTATAGAGCTCAATTTCTATGGAATGATTTGCATATTCACGTGAGAGACGCAGACTTGGTTTCGACCTTTAAGTCTTTACTGAAGACTCATCTCTTCAGTAGGTCCTATGACTGAGTGTAGTCTGGCCCAGGGGTTGAAGGTGGACGGCAAGGCACTGGAGGGACGAACTGCCCTTGCTGTCTCTACCTGGCCGGCTCCCCCTCTCTCCACTGCCTCTGACCCTATTACGGGGAATGAGTCACTGGCTTACTAGTGCTCTTCCATGCCATCCCGGTGGAGGAGATCTTTGAGGGCTATATACTCAGCCTTGTCTCAGGGTGGTAAGTTGGTGGTCAGTTGATATCCCTCTAGTGGTGTGGGAGCTGTGCTTTGGCAAAGTGGGTGGGGTTATATCCTGCCTGGTTGGCCCTGTCCGGGGGTATCGTCGGACGCGGCCACAGTGTCCCCCAACCCACCCCTGTCTCAGTCTCCAGTATCTATGCTGCAATAGTCTATGTGCCGGGAGACTAGGGTCAGTCTGTTATATCTGGTGTAATATGTGAATTTTATGAATGCTCCCTCTAATTCTCTCTCTCTCCTTCTCTCCCTCCCCTCCCGGAGGACCTGAGCCCTAGGATCATGCCTCACTATTACCTGGCCTGATGACTCTTGGCTGTCCCCAGTCCACCTGGTCTTGCTGCTGCTCCAGTTTCAACTGTTCTGCCTGCGGCTAGGGAACCTAGTGCCTGGTTCCTCTCCAGGGTTCTTCCTAGGTTCATGCCTTTCTAGGGAGTCTTTCCTAGCCACCGTGCTTCTACATCTGCATTGTTTGCTGTTTGGGATTTTAGGCTCGGTTTCTGTATAGCACTTTGTGACATCCCCTATTTCCCCCAGTCCCTTCTTCTCCCCCCCATTTCTCATTATGCACCACCGTGGGGCTCCCAGGCCGAGCAAGGGTGAATGGAACGATGGAACGATCCCAAATCATGCCGGGTCCACGTAGGAGTGGGAAAAACTATCAGGAGTTGGATCACTCAAGCCGGAGAAGAAAATTCCCAGGGAAAACAGATGGTGTTCCATCCTCCATTAATCTCTCACTGGCTGACGGCTGGTCTAAATTGAGTCCCTCTCTTCCTGCTTCTTCCGTTGATCTTCATCAGTCTCACACTACCCCCACCTCCCTGCACAGATGCACCCATCCACAAAGGTCCAATCTCTTGTGATAACACCACTCACGTGATGGATTAAGTAAGAGTTGCCATGAGCTTTGGGGGACCCCTGAACCTAAGCCCTTTAAGACTCAGGGGGTCCTGGTTCTGACTGAAATATTGTGTACAAAGCGCTCTGTGAACGCTATAGGGTCCTGTGCCTTATAGTGTGTGACAAACCTCTTCAAGGTAAGGAGAGTTTGTCACAAATTAAGCGGGAGACCGTCACCAAAATTACCCCAGAATGAGAGTTCTGTCGAACAGGACAGTACCTGCATGTTGGTTTCTCCGTCCTGGTCTGCCCAGGCCGCAGGCGTGGTCAAGGATAGCAGGGTTCGGTACACAAATCGGGTTCTCGGTAGGTCCAAGTCCAAACGTCAACAGTTAAGTCCAAACAGTCCAGGTCATACACGATAAATCCAGCTGATATATATTGTCACTTCCTCTTTCTCTATGGTTCACAGATCCCCCAGCCCCTTCCTCTCTCTCTTCCTGGTTTGTCTTGACCCCTTATCTGTGGGTCGGTCCCACCTTCCGAGCTTTCCCCTTGCTTCTTGGAATTGTCGTTTTTGGCGGTCGGCCATTTTGTGATCTGTAGTTCTGGTCGGGGTGGCCATTTTAGTGAGAGGGCAGAGCCCGTTTATTAGTTCTGCCCTCAAAGACCTGCCATTTATCACTCGGCCCCCTTCTTTGCCACAAGTGCCAGAAAGCCTCATCTGCTCTCCACTGCCACTCTCCCAGCGAAGCTGACTTGAAGTGTCAGGTTTCAGACACCACATTTGTGTAGAGAGCAACGTGTCACATTACCTGGCCTATCCAGACAAATAATCGATTTTCTCTTCCTCTGAGCGAACGAGCCCAGCCTGGGAGACTGCATATGAACTGTGACAGCTAATCCAGCCATTGTGGTTTCACCTCGCTGTGATATTTTGAGCCGGATTTACCGCTATCAACATGAAAAAAATACTATATCATTTCATATCATTCAATGAAGATGACTTTGTCTTGATCACAGACTGACAAAATCACTTGGTGCTTAAAGCTGAAGTTGTAATGAGTCTGCACACATTTGAATGTTGTCTCTGCGCCCCTCAGTGGACGTTTAGAAGAAAATTCGCTATTGGCGGTTAAATGAAGTAGTGACAATATTGTGCTGTCTCTAATAATAATAATTTATTAAACTTTTAATTACATAAAGAAATCTCAATGCACTGTAAACCAACAACAACAAAAACAAAGCAATTTTAAAACATAAGTAATCATCATGAATAGATCGACGTTCAAGAGACTGGAGGTTGAGAAAGTTCCTGGTTTGAGGTCAGCGATTGAGGAGGTGGTCAAAGGGGAGCCGGGAGCAGGCAGGCACCACATTATCATCATGGTGTCTCACCATCCACGCCCTCTGTGACTTCGTAGTAGGACTCAGTCAGATGAAGTTAGAGTTCTGTACTAGGCACTGGACTAGTAGCTAGCTAGATACTCTTCTCTACTAGCAAAATGCAGCACCCACTTTGGCGCCAGAAAGCACATCACACTTCAATAGTAATTCAGGATTAGCCTTATAACTTAGTCCACCATACAGTCTCATCTCTGTACACCTCTGCTTCTCTCCATCCTCAACCTTTAGACAGTTGGCATAATCGAATAAAACATTGCATGCTAGCCAGCCAACATAAAAAATGCTATAACGATTAATTTTTACAAATACTTGTTGTTACTATATTTAAAAAGCATTTCAGTCATTTCAAGCCCTATTGCCCTAGTTTTGTTGAATAGGGAAAAAATGCATGTATGATCTTTCATATGTACTTGAGCTTGTGCCCTCAAAAGTGAGCACACCTCTGCAATTTATTAAAAACATGACCGGTAGTGTGAGTTCCAGAACTTTCTAAAACTATGCAACGTGTTTGTTTATTTATTGTTTACCATCACATGAAAAATAATTATGTTTGGGTATATTTAGGCTGAAATCAAAATGTTGCCCTATATTATTGAAGTTAGTAATATGGGCATTACTCGTGACCTGGGCAGGAATCAAGTCCGGACCATAGTGACGTGTTTTCATCCATCATGGAGAACAAGATATTATCATCCAATATCAATCCTGTCATTTGTCATATCTCTATTGCGTTTAGATAACAACATTTTCTTGAAACAAACACTGGGAGGGCAGTAGTCCTCTTCTCTTGGACACAGGTGGTAGCCAAAACAAATGGATAAATCCTAGTTACTGTACTATGACAGGTGATACAGTGCAGTACTTGTTACAGGGGAGGGGTTTCATACAGTATTTCCTTCATCAGGGTTTACTATACAAAATAGTAAAATAGAGATGATGTTGGTTAGGTAGTAGAACTGTCCAAAATCGGTTGCTTTTCCATGAGACCGTCTTCGATTCCCACTGTATGTTGACTCGTGTCAGGGACGGACTAGGACCAGAAATTGTCCCAGACATTTCTAACACACCAGCCCATTTTTTCCCTCGAGGCCCCCATTATTAGCTAAATTCTGCGTAAATCCACCCCAATTCAAACTGCCCAACGGGCTAAAGATGAACCAGCCCATCTGGCATTTCCCCGAACTGCCCTATAGACAGTCCATCTTTGTGCAGACTCGCGTCCTAAGGTGGAGAAATTCAAATTCCCTCTGCCCTCCTTGGCTTGACTAATTAGATTGTAGTCTTTACAGTCTCTCAATTGTGAGCAGTTGAATAGAACACCAAAGCGTAAAATGCCAGTGAATGCAGACATGGAGTCGGTGGTCTTCTAATGCATCCATTAAACCAGGAACATGTTCTCACCATCAGGAGCCGTGCATGAACGAAGCCTGGGATGTCATATCACTCAAAGGTCTTGAAGATCATCCGTAGTTAAATAGGAAGTAAACAATTAATTATATGCTTAATTTACTCTTAACTGAGCATTTTTAACGAACAAGCGTTAGCTTGATTAATTCAGTTGAATTGACATTGATGGCAGTAGAGGAAGAGATAAAATAACCAGCCACAACATTGTTTGAAGTTGTTCCTAGAATTACCATCATCTTTTTCTGTAGTTTGAAACTTCACATTCAGCTTTTAAAGTCAAGTTTTGTATTCTGAATGAGTATTGACTAGAGTATTGAATGTACTCAGTGGGATGCATTGAACTTTACCTACAGGTTACTGTTAAAATATAGGAAACACTTGAGTAAATGAGAGATACAAAAAAATCGAATTAAATCCAATCGCATTTAACACACTCTTGCTCTGTAAACAACAGGTATAGACTAACAACTTACTTACGGGTCATTTTCCAACAATGCAGCGTTAAGATAAAGACAATATATATTTTTTAAACTAGAAAAAGTGACACAAGGAATAAATATACAGTGAATAACAATAACAAGTAAAAGTAATATGGCTATATACGGGGTACGAGGTAATTGAGGTAACTATGTACATATGGGTATACGAAAGTATACTGAAAGCAAAGTACATTGAAAGCAGGTGCTTCCACACAGGTGTAGTTCCTGTGTTAATTAAGCAATTAATATCCCATCATGCTTAGGTTCATGTATAAACATGCTGGGCAGGACATTATTTTGGCCACCATGGCTAAGCCCCCATAGGACAACAATGGTCCATCCACAGGGCACGAGTGGTCACTGAATGGTTTGATGAGCATGAAACTGATGTAAGCCATGTCCATGCCAGTCAACAGATCTCAACCCAATTGAACACTTATGGGAGATTTTGGAGCTGTGTCTGAGATAGTGTTTCCCACCACTATCAACAAAACACCAAATTATGGAATTTCTCACGAAAGAATGGTGCCACATCCCTCCAATAGAGTTCCACAGCCTTATTCTAAAATGGATGGGGAAAAAATATCGACACACAATACCCCATAACAACAAAGTGAAAACAGTTTTTTTTTTATGGGCACGTTCAAAAATAAATAAAACTGAATTACCTTATTTACATAAGTATTTAGACCCTTTGCTATGAGACTTGAAATTGAGCACAGGTGCATCCTGTTTCCATTGGTCATCCTTGAGCTGTTTTTACAACTTGATTGGAGTCCACCTGTGGTAAATTCAATTGATTGAACATGATTTGGTGAGGCACACACCTGTCTATGTAAGGTCCTACAGTTGACAGTGCATGTCCGAGCAAAAACCAAACCATGAGATCGAAGGGGTTGTCCGTAGAGCTCCGAGACAGGATTGTGTCGAGGCACAGATCTGGGGAAGGGTACCAAAAAAAATGTCTGCAGCATTGAAGGTCCCCATGAACACAGTGACCAAACTGTGTTCCTCTGTGGAGATGGGAGAAACTTCCAGAAGGACATATACTGCACTCCACCAATCAGGCCTTTATGGTAGAGTGACCAGACGGAAGCCACTCCTCAGTAAAAGCCATATGACAGCCCGCTAGGAGGGCTTTTACTTTCAGTTTTGTACACCAGCTTCAAACTGAAAATATAATATTATTTAAAATACACTGCTCAAAAAAATAAAGGGAACACTTAAACAACACAATGTAACTACAAGTCAATCACACTTCTGTGAATTCAAACTGTCCACTTAGGAAGCAACACTGATTGACAATACATTTCACATGCTGTTGTGCAAATGGAATAGACAACAGGTGGAAATTATAGGCAATTAGCAAGACACCCCCAATAAAGGAGTGGTTCTGCAGGTGGTGACCACAGACCACTTCTCAGTTCCTATGCTTCCTGGCTGATGTTTTGGTCACTTTTGAATGCTGGCGGTGCTTTCATTCTAGTGGTAGCATGAGACGGAGTCTACAACCCACACAAGTGGCTGAGGTAGTGCAGCTCATCCAGGATGGCACATCAATGCGAGCTGTGGCAAGAAGGTTTGCTCTGTCTGTCAGCGTAGTGTCCAGAGCATGGAGGCGCTACCAGGAGACAGGCCAGTACATCAGGAGACGTGGAGGAGGCCGTAGGAGGGCAACAACCCAGCAGCAGGACCGCTACCTCCACCTTTGTGCAAGGAGGAGCACTGCCAGAGCCCTGCAAAATGACCTCCAGCAGGCCACAAATGTGCATGTGTCTGCTCAAACGGTCAGAAACAGACTCCATGAGGGTGGTATGAGGGCCCGACGTCCACAGGTGGGGGTTGTGCTTACAGCCCAACACCGTGCATTTGCCAGAGAACACCAAGATTGGCAAATTCGCCACTGGCGCCCTGTGCTCTTCACAGATGAAAGCAGGTTCACACTGAGCACATGTGACAGACGTGACAGAGTCTGGAGACGCCGTGGAGAACGTTCTGCTGCCTGCAACATCCTCCAGCATGACCGGTTTGGCGGTGGGTCAGTCATGGTGTGGGGTGGCATTTCTTTGGGGGGCCCCACAGCCCTCCATGGGCTCGCCAGAGGTAGCCTGACTGCCATTAGGTACCAAGATGAGATCCTCAGACCCCTTGTGAGACCATATGCTGGTGCGGTTGGCCCTGGGTTCCTCCTAATGCAAGACAATGCTAGACCTCATGTGGCTGGAGTGTGTCAGCAGTTCCTGCAAGAGGAAGGCATTGATGCTATGGACTGGTCCGCCCGTTCCCCAGACCTGAATCCAATTGAGCACATCTGGGACATCATGTCTCGCTCCATCCACCAACGCCGCGTTGCACCACAGACTCCACCAGGAGTTGGCGGATGCTTTAGTCCAGGTCTGGGAGGAGATCCCTCATGAGACCATCCGCCACCTCATCAGGAGCATGCCCAGGCGTTGTAGGGAGGTCATACAGGCACGTGGAGGCCACACACACTACTGAGCCTCATTTTGACTTGTTTTAAGGACATTACATCAAAGTTGGATCAGCCTGTAGTGTGGTTTTCCACTTTAATTTTGAGTGTGACTCCAAATCCAGACCTCCATGGGTTGATACATTTGATTTACATTGATCATTTTTGTGTGATTTTGTTGTCAGCACATTCAACTATGTAAAGAAAAAAGTATTTAATAAGAATATTTCATTCATTCAGATCTAGGATGTGTTATTTTAGTGTTCCCTTTATTTTTTTGAGCAGTGTATGTTTCATAGTGGTTTAGATATTACAATGATTCTCTACATCCTCTATGCTTGTTTTGTCACATAATCTGAAATTAGGCACACTATTGGAATTTTAGAAACCAGAAAATGGCAAGAGATTTCTGCATAGTGCACCTTTAAAAGTTGCATCATACTGCTGTATAGTGTTCGGTATGCCATGAAGGCTTGTTCAAACCACCAGAAGGCATCTTTGAGCACATGTACTAATTAGGGCTTTTGAAGCCGAGCAATTGTGAATACACGTCATGTGTTTGATGTATTTGATACCATTCCACAAATTCTGCTCCAGTTGTTACCACAAGCCTGTTCTCCCCAATTAAGATAGCACCAATTTAAGGTGATTAATTGTTGTGTTTATTTATGTGTTTGACAGGTTGTCATTGTAAATAAAAATGTGTTCTTGATTGACTTACCTGTATAAAAAAAACATGATTTAAAAAAAAAAATCGCTCATGGAGAGAGAAACCTATTCTATATTCTATTATTCTACCTAATGCTGGCTGTTAGGCTAATGTCCTTTTTTTGTTCAAATGCAGACAATGACTCAAAACGCAGTGCTGCCTGGGTTAACATTGCAAATGAGAACATAAACTGGGTCAAGACGCCAGCAGAGTAGGTAGACCACTTTTCCACAGCACGACTCAAAGTTTTTACAATAGTGAGACTCACCACGCTTCCTGTAGGCCTACAACTATAGGCCCTTAACCAATGTTCTCTGTTGGCACACAGAGGCACAACGTGCTGCAATTGGAGGGTATTTTCACACATAGGCCAGGCTAATTGATTCGTGTGAAATGTATCGTATAGTGAAAAATGATAATACTGTTTGTTTGCCTGGCTGAGTCAATGAGCTTAACTCTTCGGAAACCAAAGTTACTATTGAAGGCATTTAATTTATTCGGGTATGGAAAGCTTGGCCTATTCAGAATGCTATTTTGCAAAATCAAGCTATATTTGTGATTTGAAAACCAAGAGAACAGAAGAGAAATGCTGGTTTCAATGGCATATGAGGAAGTATAAATTCACTCCCTCAATGTTTGTATGGTCGGATTTTGGCTTGGCTACTGAAGCAAGGTTATAAATGCCTCATTAGGACTATATGAAGTAAAATGTACAGATTATGTTCTCTCTAGGGATGTGACAAATCGAGAGAAAAAAATCTTAACATTTAAACTGCCATTTTTAAAATCAGTTTTCCATTAAAACGATAAGATCATAAAAATCATAATTCCATGTGAATTCACAATCCAGCTGTGCTTTTCAGATGGTTAAGCATTTCCCCCGGAATACCATTACTGTACCTCGATTCCACATCTCAAAGCTTGCATTTCCTTCTCGTTTAACTTCTCAAAGTATTGTCATACAGGACTGCCATTTTTTCAACTGTTAACGACGATGATGTGGTTAGTGGTCGAGATTGAAATCAAATAATTGATTCCTAAACTCCCGGTGTCGACTCCCATTTCTGAGTGTCAAGGTTCGACTTCCAAGATTCCCTATTTTTGGAATGGAGGAGACTGATTAGTTGCCTTTGGAAACAACTGAGCAGGGGGAGTGCAGTAGTTGGAGGGCGCGAGAGGGAGGAGGGCGGACGCCTCGGGCGGAAATGGAGTCCCTAGAGAAAGCAAGAACAAGATGGTTGCCAGGAGTAGTGCAGTATTATCATAAGGAGACATATACTTATGTCTAAGAGAGACAGGGAAGAAGAGAGTGAGCTTGAGTCAGATAATAATGGTGGAAAAAAGGGAGATGTTTGTTAAAGAAGAATGGTAGAAAGTGTAAGCAGAGAGAGCTGAAGAAATGGAAGTGAATGAGGGTGAAGTATCGGAGGTGGTAGGTGCGGTGAAGTTATCGGAGACTGAGGTATGCACCTGAGGATCAGGAAAAAGATGAGTCTGTGACAGTTTATTTCTATTTATTTATTTGACCTTTATTTAACCAGGTAGGCCAGTTGAGAACAAGTTCTCATTTACAACTGCGACCTGGCCAAGATAAAGCAAAGCAGTGCGACAAAAACAACAACACAGAGTTAAACATCAACAAACGTACTGTCAATAACACAATAGAAAAATGTACAGTGTGTGCAAATGTAGAAGAGTAGGGAGCAATAAAGGCAATAAATAGGCCATAGAGGTGAAATAATTACAATTTAGCATTAACACTGGAGTGATAGATGTGCAGATGATGATGTGCAAGTAGAGATACTGGGGTGCAAAAGAGCAAGAAGATGAATAACAATATGGGGATGAGGTAGTTGGGTGTGCAATTTACAGATTGGCTGTGTACAGGTACTGTGATTGGTAAGCTGAGATAAGATAAGGCAGGGCTTAACCTAGCAAAGACTTATAGATGACCTGGAGCCAGTGGGTTTGACAAAGAATATGTAGCGAGGGCCAGCCAACGAGAGCATACAGGTCGCAGTGGTGGGTAGTATATGGGGCTTTGGTGACAAAACGGATGGCACTGTGATAGACTACATCCAATTTGCTGAGTAGAGTGTTGGAGGCTATTTTGTAAATGACATCGCCAAAGTCAAGGATCGGTATGATAGTCAGTTTTACGAGAGTATGTTTGGCAGCATGAGTGAAGGAGGCTTTGTTGCGAAATAGGAAGAGATGCTCGGATTGGAGATGCTTAATGTGAGTCTGGAAGGAGAGTTTACAGTCTAACCAGACACCTAGGTATTTGTCCACATATAAGTCAGAACCGTCCAGAGTAGTGATGCTAGTCGGGCGGGTGCGGGCAGCAATCGGTTGAAGAGCATGCATTTACTTTTACTAGCATTTAAAAGCAGTTGGAGACCACGGAAGGAGTGTTGTATGGCATTGAAGCTCGTTTGGAGGTTTGTAAACACAGTGTCCAAAGAAGGGCCAGATGTATACAGAATGGTGTCTTCTACGTAGAGGTGGATCAGAGAATCACCAGCAGCAAGAGCAACATCATTGATATATGCAGAGAAAAGAGTCGGCCTGAGAATTGAACCCTGTGGCACCCCCATAGAGACTGACAGAGGTCCGGACAACAGGCCCTCCGATTTGACACACTGAACTCTATCTGAGAAGTAGTTGGTGAACCAGGAGAGGCAGTCATTTGAGAAACCAAGGCTATTGAGTCTGCCGATAAGAATGCGGTGATGGACAGAGTCGAAAGCCTTGGCCAGGTCGATGAAGACGGCTGCACAGTACTGTCTTTTATCGATGGCAGTTATGATATCGTTTAGGACCTTGAGCGTGGCTGAGGTGCACCCATGACCAGCTCGGAAACCAGATTGCATAGTGGAGAAGGTACGGTGGGATTCGAAATGGTCAGTGATCTGTTTGTTAACTTGGCTTTTGAAGATTTTAGAAAGGCTTGGCAGGATGGATATAGGTCTATAACAGTTTGGGTCTAGAAATGTGCAGAAGGGCATGAGACAACGGAATGTGTAGTATTGGGGAAAGTAGTGGAATGTGTTAATTGTAGGGATGCCCATGGACCTGGGGATCAGAAATGTCTCGTGTGAGAGAGGCAGGTTGAGGTTTCCAGAAGTTGTCATGCTGAGGCAGTGAAGAAAGTAGAGGAAGATGAGTGAAGGGAGAGGAGTGGTGAGAGTAGTAGAGATATACCAGTACAGAGGGATAGGCCAACAAGTTATATACGTTTCAGTGAGATTGGATTTTTTTTGCATTTATAGCAATGGTTATTAACTGTACTGTAGGGACGGAACGTAAGTCACAGAAAATTGAGGTTGTGGTGGCAGCTGCACAGAGCTATTTGGGTGTGCGAGACTTGACATCAGAAGAGTTACAGGGTGTGTTAAGTGGTGATGTCCCATCCTTTCAGGATGATGGCATGAGGTAGGAATAAATACATTTAATTAGTGGAGTAGGGTGGTGTTCATTTTATTTTATATAATTTTGAAATTAGTGAGTGTAGTGTTAGATGGTAGGGTATTTATTTAGTACCTTTTTGTTTTTCAAGCAAAGTATTAGGGAGTTGTGCTCCAGTCTAGTAGGTGGCGGTAATGAAACAAATTGGATGCCAACCGCCATTTAAACCACATAGAAGAAGAAGATCAGTTGCCGTACTGCCAAGAACACAAACATTCACTTCTGTCATACAGAGCTAGCGAGGGACTGAGAGAGAGGTGAGGGGCACAGTGTAGTTAGGTCAGCCACCAGGCAGACAGAGTCAGAACCGTGCACTAGGCCTAGCGATTCAAATCAAATCACATTTTATTTGTCACATACACATGGTTAGCAGATGTTAATGCGAGTGTAGCGAAATGCTTGTGCTTCTAGTTCCGACAATGCAGTAATAACCAACGAGTAATCTAACCTAACAATTACACAACTACTACCTTATACACACAAGTGTAAAGGGATAAAGAATATGTACATAAATATATATGAATGAGTGATGGTACAGAACGGCATAGGCAAGATGCAGTAGATGGTATAGAGTACAGTATATACATATGAGATGAGTAATGTAGGGTATGTAAACATTATATTAAGTGGCATTGTTTAAAGTGGCTAGTGATACATTTTTACATACATTTCCATCAATTCCCATTGATTGCAGATTACGCCGGCTATGGTAGATGGGGCGTGCCCGCAAACTTGGACGATGGCATTGTGCACTTCGAACGAACAACACACAGCAATCTCAGAACTTCTGTAGGCAAGATTTTTTTGGACAATGTTCGTTTTTTACTAACATAATCATGCCTGTGTGGTGTTCTGTGCCTGGCTGTGAAAATTACAAACAAGCCGTAAATGAGTTACCGTTCTACCTACCAGAGATGTACCCCGATACTGCCAGTGGCTTGCCTCTATCAAGAATGATGTGCTTTACGGTTACAGGAGTGGTTTTCATGCTGAACTGATAGGGAATCAATTTCGATGAAATCTGAGAAGTGATGCGATTCCATCGATTTTTTTCCTTCAACAAAGTGTAAGATTCTTGATTAGAGGTAACCTACCGTTCTCTAGCTTGATAGCTGTGGCTGGACAAGCTAAGTTAGCTAGCTAACATTACAGTCCTGTATTGATCTCGGAAAGCCATCAGCTAAATCATATAGCTATCTTTTATGGTATATTCGCTGTCAATCAATTTAGCCTATGTCATGGTATTCACTGCTAGACTGGTAACTACCTTCAGCAGAGTAAATATGTTTGCTTGTTCGCTGATGGCTAAGATAACTAAATTTACAGTAAGCATGGTATAAACATGAATTGGGTAGTTTTTGTATGGTTTGTGTTATGGGGTTACAGGAGGTTGAGTAGCCTGAGGACCACATAGTACCTTCCAGACCTTGTAATCAATTTAATCTACCTGTAAAGGTTTTCTTCCTGGGGTGAAGGAGAGGACCAAAATGCAGCGTAGCCAGTGCTCAACATGTTTAATTATAAGAACAAGTGAACACTACAAACAACTTACAAAATAACCAACGTGCAAAACCGATACAGACCTATCTGGTGCAGAACACAAACACAGAGACAGGTAACAACCACCCACAACGAACACAGTGAAACAACCTACCTAAATATGACTCTTAATTAGAGGAACGCAAAACACCTGCCTCTAATTAAGAGCCATACCAGGCAACCCTAAACCAACATAGAAACACACAACATAGAATGCCCACCCAAAACTCACGCCCTGACCATCACACACATACAAAACAACAGAAAACAGGTCAGGAACGTGACAAAACCCCCCCCTCAAGGTGTGAACGCCGGGCGCACCAGCACAAAGTCCAGGGGAGGGTCTGGGTGGGCATCTGACCACGGTGGTGGCTCAGGCTCCGGACGCTGTCCCCACACCACCATAGTCACTCCCCGCTTCTGTATCCCCCTCCCAATGACCACCCTCCAACTAAAACCACCTAAATGAAGGGGCAGCACCGGGATAAGGGGCAGCACCGGGATAAGGGGCAGCACCGGGATAAGGGGCGGCAGGTCCTGGCTGAGGGACTCTGGCAGGTCCTGGCTGAGGGACTCTGGCAGGTCCTGGCTGAGGGACTCTGGCAGGTCCTGGCTGAGGGACTCTGGCAGGTCCGGGCTGAGGGACTCTGGCAGGTCCGGGCTGAGGGACTCTGGCAGGTCCGGGCTGAGGGACTCTGGCAGGTCCGGGCTGACGGAAGGCTCTGGCAGGTCCGGGCTGACGGAAGGCTCTGGCTGATCCGGTCTGGCGGAAGGCTCTGGCTGATCCGGTCTGGCGGAAGGCTCTGGCTGATCCGGTCTGGCGGAAGGCTCTGGCTGATCCGGTCTGGCGGAAGGCTCTGGCTGATCCGGTCTGGCGGAAGGCTCTGGCTGATCCGGTCTGGCGGAAGGCTCTGGCTGATCCGGTCTGGCGGAAGGCTCTGGCTGATCCGGTCTGGCGGAAGGCTCTGGCTGATCCGGTCTGGCGGAAGGCTCTGGCTGATCCGGTCTGGCGGAAGGCTCTGGCTGATCCGGTCTGGCGGACGGCTCTAGCGGCTCCTGTCTGGCGGACGGCTCTAGCGGCTCCTGTCTGGCGGACGGCTCTAGCGGCTCCTGTCTGGCGGACGGCTCTAGCGGCTCCTGTCTGGCGGACGGCTCTGTAGGCTCATGGCAGACGGGCGGCTTTGCAGGCTCATGGCAGACGGGCGGCTTTGCAGGCTCATGGCAGACGGACAGTTCAGACGGCGTAGGGCAGACGGGCAGTTCAGACGCCGCTGGGCAGACGGGCAGTTCAGGCGCCGCTGGGCAGACGGGCAGTTCAGGCGCCGCTGGGCAGACGGCAGACTCTGGCCGGCTGAGACGCACTGTAGGCCTGGTGCGTGGTACCGGAACTGGAGGTACCGGGCTAAGGACACGCACCTTCAGGCTAGTGCGGGGAACAACAACAGGGCACACTGGACTCTCGTGGCGCACTCTAGGCCTGGTGCGTGGTACCGGAACTGGAGGTACCGGGCTGAGGGCACGCACCTCAGGGCGAGTGCGGGGAGAAGGAACAGTGCGTACAGGGCTCTGGAGACGCACAGGAGGCTTGGTGCGTGGTGCCGGAACTGAAGGCACTGGGCTGGAGACACGCACCATAGGGAGAGTGCGTGGAGGAGGAACAGGGCTCTGGAGATGCACTGGAAGCCTGGTGCGTGGTGTAGGCACTGGTGGTACTGAGCTGGGGTGGGAAGGTGGCGCCGGATATACCGGACCGTGAAGGAGGACACGTGCTCTTGAGCACCGAGCCTCCCCAACCTTACCAGGTTGAATGGTCCCCGTAGCCCTGCCAGTGCGGCGAGGTGGAATAGCCCGCACTGTGCTATGCAGGCGAACCGGGGACACCACCTGTAAGGCTGGTGCCATGTACGCCGGCCCGAGGAGACGTACTGGAGACCAGATACGTTGGGCCGGCTTCATGGCACTCGGCTCGATGCCCAACCTAGCCCTCCCAGTGCGGCAAGGTGGAATAGCCCGCACTGGGCTAAGCACGCGTACTGGGGACACCGTGCGCTTTACCGCATAACACGGTGTCTGACCAGTACGACGCTCTCTCACTCCACGGCAAGCCCGGGGAGTTGGCTCAGGTATCCAACCCGGCTTCGCCACACTCCCCTTTATCCCCCCCCCAAGAAATTTTTGGGTGAGCCTCTCGGGCTTCCAGCCTCTCTTACGTGCTGCCTCCTCAATCCACCGCTCCTGGGCTGTGGCTGCCTCCTTCACCTCCCGAGAGCGGCGATTCTCTCCAACCCTTCCCCAGGGTCCTTTTCCGTCCATGATCTCCCAAGACCATTCCTCCTGTGTCCAGTAGTCCTGTGTACTGGGCCGCTGCTGCTCCCCGTTGCTACGCTGCTTGGTCCTGGTTTGGTGGGTGGTTCTGTAAAGGTCTTCTTCCTGGGGTGAAGGAGAGGACCAAAATGCAGCGTAGCCAGTGCTCAACATGTTTAATTATAAGAACAAGTGAACACTACAAACAACTTACAAAATAACCAACGTGCAAAACCGATACAGACCTATCTGGTGCAGAACACAAACACAGAGACAGGTAACAACCACCCACAACGAACACAGTGAAACAACCTACCTAAATATGACTCTTAATTAGAGGAACGCAAAACACCTGCCTCTAATTAAGAGCCATACCAGGCAACCCTAAACCAACATAGAAACACACAACATAGAATGCCCACCCAAAACTCACGCCCTGACCATCACACACATACAAAACAACAGAAAACAGGTCAGGAACGTGACACTACCCCTCTTCTCTTTGAAAAACTCAGGTTATCTGGAGTCATTCCACAGTGCCCTGCTGACAAGTAGCAGCATTTTGGGTACACAAGCATGAGGGAGCGGACACACCTTGCGGTTATGGAGCACAACAAGATTGTGGGACAGAAACCAGCAAGGGACACTGAAAGGTCTACAACAGTATTGACACAACCACCTCATTCGTCTCTCTACAGATTTTCAAAACACATTACAAAGACATGTCTACAAAAACGCCCCTGCAAAGGGCTACTATTGACAAGAATGATCTGTCAATGTCAATGGTCTGGGGGAGTTTTACAGACAGTACTTTGAGATGAGCAAGGCTTTTTTGGTTGTGCTTAGATCAGCGTTTTCCAAACTCTGTACTGGGGACCTCAAGGGGTGCACGTTTTGTTTTTTGTCTTAGCACTACACAGCTGATTAAAATAATGAACTATTCATCAAGCTTTGATTATTTGAAACAGCTGTGTAGTGCTGAGGCAAAAACCAAAACATGCACCCCTTGGGGATCCCAGGTTCGAGTTTGGGAAACGCTGGCTTAGAGAGTTCTCAATCTCCCATTTCGGGACCCCAGGAAGAGTAAGACAGCAGCTAATGGGGATCCATAATAAATACAAATACACAACAATCCGCATCCACAGTCATAATTATAATGAATGTCAACCCTTGTCAATTATGTTACATACTAGCTAGTAAAATTATTTACAGTGGCTGATGTTACACGTTTGCTAACAAGTTACAAACGTGAGGTGTGGCACATAACAAGTTAGCAGGTGCCAAGCTAACTAACTACTGTAGCCAACTCCAGTCATGTGCTAACGTTGGCTGGTAAACCTTGCTTTAGTTGGCTGGTTATGTAGCTTGCTGTTTAGTGGCAATATCAATGACAAAAACATAGAAGAGGTTTTACAATCAAGATACAAAAGATTTCCAATTGTAAAACCTCTTGTGTGTAGTTACAGATATGGCTACTGGTAGTTGTTTCGCTAGCTTAGCTACATAGCGAGCTACGATTTCCCCCCACTGTAACACCAGCAATACACAATATGGGTTTCAATAGATAAACTAAATTTAGCTTGCTAGCTAGGTGGTTTGCAGGAATAATTCCTTGCTTAGCTAGGCACCATATTTTTCATCTGTCCTCTTGGTGCTTGCATTGGCTGTAGCTGAGCTTCTAACGTTAGCTAAATACAACTATTTTTTCCAATCCTCTTAGCCATATTCCATGTAGCTAACAGAACATAAAAAAAATGCTACATGATCAAATTCATGTTGATGAGAGGAATCACTTTAAGCCATTGCTTCTGGTCATTTCTTTCAGTTTCATCCAAAGGATTGTGTTGATAGTGTCCACCTCCTCTTCAAAAAAGCTTGTCTTGGGGAAGGGACAGGGTCCAGAGCACGGAGCACCGCCAAACACAAGTTGTAGTTTTTCAGAGACTGGAAAAAATGGTCTTTCTTGTATAATTAGCAATGAATGACGCTGAAAAACGTCTAATGGCTCTATCGAACAAGGACAACCATATATAAACGCACAAAAATTTATAGTGCAATCAGTATAATAAATCCTTTGCAAAATGCCATAAAGCAGGACAAGATCTTTTATTTTATTTTGTACAGTTTAAACAAAGGCACCTACCTTAGTAGCACTTTTCCAATAGGTAACTGCCATTTGGGCCGAGATTCGAAAGCAGCATCACGTGACAACGCATTCGCATTCCACCGAACGCGAGACGTTAGTTTACATTGTAGCAGCGAGCGCAACTAGTCTTAGCAATTCAGTTTACAACTATCCCAAAATGGAAATATCTGACACGAATAACAAGTAACAGAATCAATCTCGTCCGTACCTGTTCATGAATAATTATGCTATGATAGAGGGTCCTCCTCTTGTATATTGCTTGGTCCGCAGCTCCATTGTGGACATAACAGGTAAGCTTGCATGCATGATACAGGATATGATTTTTGAGATAGCTAAATAAGCTATTTTACCAACTGTTTAATAATGATTAATATCCAGAATAGTGGCGTTTCACTGACGTTTACATCGCATTAGACCTGCAAATGTTTTTTCTATGATTGTGATTAATTCATACAACCACCACACCCGTGCATACTATTAAATTACACTGATGTTCAGGACAACATGGTTTTATATTAGTTGATAACTAATATTGAAAGGCGATATGATGCAATCTAACTAGATTAGAAAGCCTAGGCTACTTCATCCTAACGTAAACTGAATGCATTGGATACAAATATTGGCATGTGATAAAGGTTAAAATACTCAATATAATTATATAAGTGCATATCAAACAGGAATATATATTCAATGAAATGAATACAGCATTGTAATATCAATGCCTTTCTCTCTCCTTGTAGGGGATTAGACAGATGAACAACAGGCACCAGATGCCCAAGCCTCAAAATCAGAAACGTGAAGACATCAACACTTTTTGAACAAATACTGGTTTTCCTGTATCTGTGCATGAGTCCTTAAAAAAAATAAGTAATTCAAAGAAATTAACCTCCAACATTCATAAACTTGTTCAGTTCATGAGGGCAAATTTAGTCATGACCGCCACAGGTTTATTTATACACAGGACAGGAGTTTACACGTTTTTGTTCCAGCCTTTTACTAACCCCTGATTTCAACTAATTGTGGTCTAAATTAGACCAAGAATGGCTGTTCTGCTCCTTCCAGCCAGTGCCTCCTCTCTTCCAATGCCATCTTGACCACCAGGAGTTCTCGGTTGCCTACGTCGTAGTTCCTCTCTGCATGATTGAGACGATGGGACAGTAATGCACAGGGATGAAGCTTTTGGTCCTGGGCAGATCACTGGGACAGGATGGCCCCCACTCCAATGTCAGAAGCATCAACCTCTACCACAAATTGATGGGATAGGTCCAGATGGATGAGGATGGGTGCTGTGGTAAACTGATGCTTCAGGTCCACAAAGGCTCTGTCGACAGCTGGAGACCATGTGAACGGTACTTTGGGAGAGGTGAGTGCAGAGAGGGGGGCCGCCAGGATAGGTAGAGGCCAATCTACCACTGCTTTCACTTTTCCAGGATCCATTTGGTGTCACGTTCCTGACCTATTTTTATGTTATTTTGATTATTGTTTAGTTGGTCAGGGCGTGAGTTGGGGTGGGCATTGTATGTTGTGTGTGTTTTGGTTAGTCTATGGGTGTTGTATGTGTATGGGATAGAGTTTGTTAGGTTGTCTAGTTATGTCTATGGCTGCCTAGATTGGGTCTCAATCAGAGACAGCTGTCATTCATTTGTCTCTGATTGGGAGCCATATTTAAGGTAGCCATAGGCAGTAGGCTTTTGTGGGTAGTTGTCTTGTTTAACGTTTGTTGCTTGTCTGTGCACTTGCGTTATTTAGCTTCACGATCATTTGTTGTTTTTTGTTTGTTTGTATAGTGTTTTCGTTTCATGTTCATCTTCGTTCATTTATTAAAAGAAGATGGCTTATTTTCCTCATGCTGCGTTTTGGTCCGAATCTCTTCCACACGATCGTGACATTTGGACATTTCCCTAAGCGATGACATATCCCAGAAAGGAGATTGTTGAGCAGTGAAACTCACACTTCTCGGCTTTCACGAACAATTGGTTCTCCAGGAGGCGCTGTAGGACCTGTCTGACATGAAGAACATGTTCTTGGGCAGACCGGGGAAAAAACAGGATGATGTCAAGGTAGACAAAAACACAAAACGGTTTAGCATGTCCCTGAGCACATTGTTTACCAGAGCCTGGAAGACAGCGGGGGTGTTGGTAAGTCCAAACAGCATGACCTGGTACTCATAATGTCCGCTGGCTGTGTTGAATGCTGTCTTCCACTCATCTCCTTCGCGTGTCCGAACCAGGTGGTAGGCATTCCGAAGGTCCTGCTTGGAAGAAATAGTGGCCCCCTGGAGAGGTTCAAAAGCCGAGGAGAGGAGTGGTAGGGGGTAACGATTCTTAATCATAATGTCATTCAGACCCCGATAGTCAATACACGGACGGAGGGTCTTGTCCTTTTTCTCCACAAAGAAAAACCCTGGGCCAGCAGGAGATGCAAACAGACGGATGCCTCCAGTAGCCAGAGACTCCTCTATGTATTCCTCCATGGCCTTGGTCTCCAGCTCGGATAGAGAATATAGCCGACAACGAGGTGGTGTGGTGCCTGGGAGGAGATCAATGGCACAATCATAAGGACGGTGCGGGGGAAGAGAAGCAGCACGTGCCTTACTGAACACTTCCAGGAGGTCATGGTATTCAGTGGGAATGGCAGAGACATCTAAAGCCTTGCTAACACCCTGAGGAGGACGTCTCGGGGACGTCTGTGCTGCTTTAAGACAGTGGGAATGGCAAAATGAGCTCCAACCCAGGATTGAGCTCGTGGTCCAGTCAATAACAGGATTGTGTTTTTGGAGCCAGGAAAATCCCAAGACAACAGGAACATGGGGAGATGCAATGAGGAGGAACTGTATGATCTCACTGTGGTTGCCTGAAACCCCGTATATGAAGGGGCACTGTACTATGGGTGATTCTTCCAATTGAGTGGCTGTCGAGTGCCCTTGCATCCATGGGGACAGAGAAGGGTTGAGTGGGAATACCAAGTTCAGAAACAATAGTAGCATCCATAAAATCAGCCCCAGAGTCAATGAGCACTCGGAGAGACTTAGATTGGTCTCCCCACAGCAAAAGCACAAAAAAATGAGTCAGGGTGATGGGAATTTTGGAATTCCCAGTCTGGCTCACCAGAGTACTTGTGCCCAACAGAGACAAGGGTTTCCTAACAGAGCAGGTAGCTATATAATGTCATGCCCCTCCACAGTACAGACAACAGCTTGAACTCAGCCTACGTGAGCGTTCCCCAACCGATAACCTAGCTCTTCCCAGTTGCATAGGCTCAGGAGTATCCAACTCACCCGTTGTTGATGATTCTCGGGGAACCTCGGGTGTTTTCGGCTCTCCCCGGAAATACACACTTCTGGGATTTACGGATTCCTTAGGATGAGTGCCATCATCAGACAAACGAGTGTTCCCGAGGGCCGACCTCCTCTCACACTGGCGTTCTCGTAGGTGGCCATCAATCCTAATCGAAAGGGTGTTAAGGTAATTGAGGTCCAGTGCTATTTCCCGAGCTGCGAGCTCGTCCTTTATCCCCTCCGACAGTCTATGGAGGAAGGTGTCAAACAGAGCCTCCGGATTCCAGGAACTCTCGGCGGCCAATGTGCGAAAATCTACTGCGTATTCTGCCACACTACGGGAGTTCTGATGTACCTGCAGTAGTTTGAGCCGCCTCCCTCCCGAGCACCGGAGAATCGAAAACCTTCCTCACTTCTGACATGAATTCCTCCTCTGGCACACAGCGGATTGCTGCCCAGGAGAGCGCCCTTCCAGACATTAGCGTGATTAAATACGCTATCTTCGACCGGGTCGACGGGAATGAAGAGGGCTGGAGTTTGAAGATGAGAGAGCACTGGGAAAGGAACGCCCGGCAGGTACCAGAGTCACCTGCATAATGTTCTGGAGGAGGTAAGCGGGGCTCTCGTGGAGCTAGGGTAGGTTGGACCAATCCACCACTAGTAGGAGGTTACTGGGTGGTTGGGAGGTCTCAGATGTGGCGTGCTGCCTTTGAGCTAATTCACTCATTTGCTCCATTATCGCCTTGAACCCCTGGTCGTGGCATTCCATCAGGGAACGAAGCCCTTCCAAAAGGTCCCGATGTAGCTCCTCATGCCTCCCAATGATGGATTCCTGCAGGGATACAACGTGACGGAGCTAGTCCAAGTCTGCTGGGTCTGTCATGGCCAGTTCGTACTATAAGGGCACAAGGCGAGACCCAAATGTAGACACAGGAGGCAGATGGTAGAGCTCCGATATTTATTATAACAATGGGAGTAGGCAAAGGCAGGTCGGGGATAGGCGAGAGTCCAAACACTACCAGATGATAGGCAGTCTCAAGGTCAGGACAGGCAGGGGTCAGAAACCAGATCCAAGTCCAAAACAGTACAAGGGGATAGGCAGGCTGGTAGTCAGAGGGATGTCTCTCTCCTTTCCTTTATTTTACCACAGGGTGTGAGCCGTCAACCCCCCCCCCAGCAGCTCCCTCCTCTCTGTGGGTGAGAGAGGGTCTGGTTACTGTAATCCATTGCCAAGCTGATCTGACCCATTTGGATCCTCACAGGACAGTCATGACAGCTGCAAGGTGTTATGGTTTAGCCTCCCAGGCGAAGGATATACGGGATGCTGCTTTCAAAATCGCCTGAATGAAGGCCGCAATTTAAGGTGTTTTGGAACATGCCAATTTTTACATCCTGCCTAGAAATGCTGCCTGAAAAGGCAGCATCCTTGTTAATCAAGACACAGCCGCAGCCACTCTCCTCTCGCTACAGCTCATCGTGTGAATTATGTGGATTACAATAAATTGAAATACTGGTATGGGGTTGATGCATTTTTCTTTAGGGCAAATCAGGTCTGTGATATTGAGTTAGAAATGTAAAACTTTAGAGGACTTAAGCCTCGAATACATTGCAACTTGTCCCTATTTCTTTTGATTCATTGACGCACTAAATGAGTGGAGTTCCACCATCTGATCATTTAATTCTTATTTTGATTGAGTAACATTAAGCCTACAAGTTAATTAAATGTATTTCAATGTTTTCAAGATGGGAAAAAGAGCACTATAATTTTTGCCTTTTGATAGCTTAACAGCTGAGAAATGTTTTAACCTCTACAGCAGGTATTCCCAAACTGGGTTACGCGCAATGCCGTCAAGGGCATGCCAAATAAAAATGTGATTGACGTTAAAAAAAAAAGTCTTCACATTTTCAAACAGTCCTTTTATATTTTCCAATGGGGCTATACATTTGGGTGAGGTTTTTTTCCCGCCTGAGTAGCCTCGTTTCACTGCCAAAAATAAAATTAAACCATCTACTGTTCAGCGAAATAACAACACAATGTCAAATACAGGTAGCCTAGTCAAATAATTAACATCCAATCACATTAACCGTTACTCTCTCCCGGGAATTCCACTAACGGTCTGTATGTAGCCAAACGTAGCTGCTGCTCATTCCGTTTGCTCGAAAAATTGATTAATGGTTAAAAAAAAGTAAGGCCCGCGTCCATGGAAACACATACCAGCTCTACTGGTAGTACTGCTACTCCCAGCAGTACTACACCTGCACCTGTCGACGACACAAGTTGTTCTGCTTCCAAGAGCACCAAGACATTATTAATAATATGTAGCCCCTTTGATGACATGGCAAGAAAACCCTCTCACCTACGCCGAAGAGTAGGATGACAAAATGTAAAAGAATAGGCTACTTTTGCAAATCTAACTAACATGGCAGCACACCTAGGGTTGGTTAAAATTAATTATTACATCATTGGCTGACAAAGCCTTGATGTATTTAATAGCGGCTTGTTCCCTCTAACAGACTAATTGCAGAGTTAATGTGATGTATTTCTTGTTTGGTATTTACGTATTTCTCGTAATTACAGTGTGAGGAGGCAGGCAAGATTTCTTTGAGCTGTCAATCGAGAGAATGAAATATTCCAAGTTAAGTGTAAGGACTCTTTCACTGAAATGGTCATTTAAAATACAATACTAGTATGTTTATTTAACAATTTTAAACTGTTAATCAAGTCATTTCATAACCCTTCAATAATGTACATAAAATTCTTGGCACATATGGTTAAAAACTACCTGCACATACAATAGCACAACATCTATACAACAAAACTAAGACCTAAATACATACTCACTATTTTGATCAACTGAATATACTCTCACCGGACAGTTTATTAGGTACACCCATCTAGTACCGGGTCGGACCCCCCTTTGCCTCCAGAACAGCCCAAATTCTGCGGGGATTAGATTCTACAAGCTGGAAACGTTCCATAGTAATGTTGTTCCATGCTGACGCGATGGCATCATGCAGTTGCCGCAGATTGGACGCTGCCGCCAGCCTGCAACGTTGACACCAGTCTTAATGGGTCCATCGACTCATGCTTCTCACATCAAATCCTGACTCTGCCATCAGCACGACGCAACAGGGACCGGGGATTCGTCAGATGTTGGATCGTATAGGTGATCGCATACCCACTGGAGCCGCTTCTTCTTGTTTCGAGCTGATGCGAATAGAACCCGGTGTGGTCGTCTGCTGCAATATCCCATTTCTGTCAAGGATTGACGAGTTGTGCGTTCCGAGATGCCGTTCTGCACACCACTTTTGTACTGCGCTATTATTTGTCTGTTTGTCGCCCGCCTGTTAGCTTGCACGATTCTTGCCATTCTCCTTCAATCTCTCTCATCAATGAACTGTTTAAGCCCACAGGACTGCCGCTGACTGGATGTTTTTTGTTTGTCATACCTTACTTGGTAAACCCTAGACACTGTCGTGCGTGAAAAGCCCAGGTGGGCGGCCGTTTCTGAGATACTGGATCCGGCGCGCCTGGCACTGATGTTCATACCACGCTCAAAGTTGCTTAGGTCACCCGTTTCGCCCATTCTAACGTTTAATCAAACAGTAACTGAATGCCTCGCAGCCTGTCTGCCTGCTTTATATAGCAAGCCATGGCTATACAGTGAGGGAAAAAAGGATTTGATCCCCTGCTGATTTTGTACGTTTGCCCACTGAGAAAGAAATGATCCGTCTATAATTTTAATGGTAGGTTTATATGAATAGTGAGAGACAGAATAACAACAAAAAAATCCAGAAAAACGCATGTCAAAAATGTTATAAATTGATTTGCATTTTAATGAGGGAAATAAGTATATAGCAAGCCATGTGACTCACTGTCTATAGGTGCGATCCATTTTCGTGAACAAGCTAATAAATTGGCCGGCGAGTGTATTTCTATTTGTCGTTTTGGTTTGCGCATCAGATGAACCCATAAGAAGTATGCAGCCTATTACAAGTAAGCTAGGCAACAAGATAGCATCCTAGTTGTGGCGACAGGGGTCCTTCCTCTGTTGGGTGACCTTCCTCGATGAGCCAGGAAAAAACATCAGAAAAGGGAGGGGTTTCCTAGGAAATGGCGCTGTGGGTTATTAACTGGGTTGTACCATAGGATGTGTCTATTTGTTCTGCATCCGTTGGTACCAACCATTAGTCTGTGTGATTAATGGGGGCTGAGCTAGAGCGATACTTGTCAGACAAGGGCGGATCCCGAAGGGGACCGGGTCTGGGTCTTTTTGACAAAAACGTCTGTAGAGTCAGAATGGTTTCGGGTACAAACTATAAGCTCACATAGTTGCTGTCACAAACTCCAAACTCCACACAGTTGTCACTGACTAGTTGGATATTCATTTCCCACTTGGATATTAATTTCCCACTTACAGCATTTATATAGATTCATTTTCTATCAGCTTTTTGCTTTGGCTGACTTTTGTCATTAAAACTCAAGAATGGAACTGTTTATGTCTGTGTTTTGTGTTCTACTTGTAGCCCTGGTTGTCGTGCAAAGAAAATCATAAAACACTTAATTGTGAGGCTAAATATAAGGGCTGGACATGGAGATAAACAAAAGTCAGATAAATGGAAAGTCGACTGTCACTGGGGTCTCAGGAGTGATAGGGTTAAAGGGCCTTCACTGACAGTGAGTGTTTGTGCCCCTTATCCGCCCTCCCATCCGCCCGCTCATTCATTCCTCTCTCTTGCGCCCCTTCAAGCTAAAAAGCTTCCCCTGGAAGACATGGCTCGAGGAAATTAGACAGCTGGGAAATCAATGTGTCGTCCCTGGGGTGTTAGGGGAAAGGTCCAACGCTGGGGCAACTTGGGAGAAAGAGAGCCTGTAATTTTCAGTCATTTAATTTCCCAGGTCCCTGAGGCTGAAGAGAGGGAGGGGTAGGGCTGAAAACAGTTGAGTTACCCATTAGACTCGTGGGAATTTACCTATATGGATAGGGCTAAATTGAAATATTTCTTAAAGAAGAAAGTACTGTATAACCATGGCAGCAATTGAAAGGGAACAATTTGGAGTTCATGGGAAAATGATTAGACCAAAGGTGATGACACAATAGTTCACCTGAGACAAGACTGAATCCATTTTATTTGCATTTTACATTTACTGTACTTTTCACCATTTTCTGTTTTCACAAAATCTGAAAATACTGTAAAATTATAAGAATATTCCTGAATAATGTGTTGTAGGTGCAACATCAGTCAAAAAAATGAAAAAGGTTTGAGTGAGAGGACTAACTGATGTCTGTTTACAAGTGGACACACACCTCTCCAGAGTGTGCACATTTCCTAAGTAATTCCAATACTCTTGTATGACTCAAAAGCCCTATTCGCACGGGACTAGTATTTTTAATGAGTACGATGGGAGACAGAGTGCTGGTTTCATGCGCAGGGCGCAGCAGGTGTTTATTAGTAAAGGACCACAGGAGGAGGCAGGTAGCTGGGTCCAGGGGCAGGCAGAAAGTAATTCACAGGGACTCCAAAAAGGTAACAGTACAGGCAGGACAAAGGCTAATAACGTAGTCCGGGAGATCAGGCAAGAGGTTGATGACAGGAAATCTGATAACCAAAAGTACAGGCAGGGAATAGGCAAAAAAGCATTGTTAGTGAGGATGGCCCAAAAAACTACGATACACGGGAAGACTAATACGGAACTAAACAGCACTCCGACTAGAATGTGTATCAATACAAACAATACCTCACAATGATGGGGTGCAAAGAACTGAACTAAATAGTGTGTGTAAATGACATACAGGTGTGTGAACAGGTGATCAGAATTCAGGTGATTGGGATCTGGAGAGTGAGCTGCGTTCAGGCGATCTATTTGTTTGAGAGTGTGAGCTGGAAAGTGGGCTGGAAAGTGAGCTGCGTTCAGGGGATCTATGTGTTTGAGAGTGTGGGCTGAAAAGTGAGCTGCGTTCAGGGTATCTATGTAGACGTTAGATTATTACCCTAGAATGCCGTTATTCCAAAGGACGATCGCACAGGATTAGTTTTTTCCAAACTGCCCCCTGGCATTTTTTAAAATGTATATATAAAAATTGACAGTTATGACGGAAGCCTGGAGTTTTTTTTCTAGGCATGAAGATATTTCAAGAAGTCCGGGCGATAACAGGCTACACTGATAACTCGAGCTTGGTTCCCAAGTTTCTAAACCAAACCATCTTTGGTAAAGTGTAGCCATAATATTTGAATTGAAGAAGTGTGATCATAATCATTAGGATATTTTAGCAATCCAATATAGAAGACGTCCTAAATGCTCCCCAGCCTTCAGATGTGAGCTAAACAGTGCACTTGCACTTGAGATGCATTTTTAGGCTATGAATGAGAAAGCGAACTTGTCATTTCCAAACGTTTGGCTCAGTTGCATGATGCTTTGCGATCTATTAACAGCAAGGGTTGCATTAAATAGACGCAATGCTTTTTTATGATGCTTTTACCGATGTTCATTCAATTCATTCGAACGTAACATATAAACAAAAGCTTTCACTATGAAAGTCGATACATGTAGTCCCTTCATATATAGACCATGTGCAGCGCTTCGTTAAATTTAGTTTTAGTTTTCTTGCTCAAACTGCGAGCAACACCTGTCAAACTCAGACATTGCTCTCGAAACACAGGGATGTCGATTCGCACGGGACTAGTATTATCAGAGGACTTTGCCAAGAAATAGTAGGTTATTCTGGCTACAATTGTTACTCTCCTGCCATGTTAAAATTACAGATGTGTATTGTGCTCGTGCACTTAATTACAATACCCAACCAGTGTTGCCAACTCATTTTCAGGGTAAATTGCTAGAGGCAGGTTGATTTGTTGCTAAATGACATTGTGATGTCATTGCGTGATAACGTAAAACTGTGTCATTACGTAGAATTCACAATAATCTTACTCAAATTGACTGGCCGGCTCGGCAAAAAATATGATTTGACATTTGTTCAGGTACAGACTCCCACTCTTTTCTGTACTTCTGGCTGTACAATTTTGATTGAAACATGTTGATTGATGTTGTAAGTTCTGTACAAGATCAAACATTCGTGACTAACTATATTAATTGGGTTTGGCTCGTCGAACCCGTACTACTGCTGCTGCAGTCAGCCAACACTGATTTGCAATTTGCTGAAATTGCTGCTGGCCTGCTGCTGCCTGTGCACGAACTGAGCGCCTGCTGCTGACGTCACTCACAATGCACTTTTGCAGCCAGGCACTTGTGTTGTGACTGAGTGTGTGACAGAGAAAATCGTTTTTGTGTCATTTAGAAGGAAAATGCGTACATTTTAGCATTTGAGTCACTTTTCAAAAGTTGCTAAAAGTTCCAAATACATTTTTTAAAGTAGCTAAATTTGTTGCTAGGTGCTGTTTGAAAACAAAAGTTGCCAGGGTAGTCTGAAAAGTTGCTAAATCTAGCAACAAAATTGCTAAATTGGCATCACTGTACCCAACCCCCCCAGTAAAACTAATCCCGTCCGAATAGGGCTAAAGAAGAGTCTTCAACTATAAGGTGCTTTTTTGAGAATCCTAGCTGTGGCGTTGAGGAACCAGAACAAGTACACTTGTAGTTGTTTTGTTTGGAACCCAGCCCTGCACCCCCACCGTCACACAATTACTGTTGTCATTTAGGAAATCCAAAAACGTTCCATTATAAATCGCAATCTGGGTTAAGAGGGCATCATTTGAAAGCTTGTTCTATTGCCAACACGACTATCTAAATGATACAATATGATTTTACAGTGTTAGGCTTTCACAGTGTAATCCAGGGCAACAGATTATAATGTTGGTGTGCATTGAAAGAATTCATGAGCACATTCAGGTGAGTGTGCCGTGGCGAATATTCTTCACAATAGACAAAAAATAGGTTCATTCTGTTCAGAACAACCAAGGGTATGACGCCATGTCACCTTGGAGCTGTACATCAAACATAGTGATCATAAACATTGACTGTGTATATGACATGAGTTTTATGACATGGAATCGTAAAGGGCAGTTGTGTGGCTTGATTGTATGACATCAAAGCAGTATTTATTATAATCCTCAACGTATCATCTTTCAAAATACATTGAGTCCTCTAAATTTATAGCATTTGCCCCCATCCCTCCAATTACCGGTAGGGATGGGGACAACTTCTTGTCGTGTGTGGCGCTCAAGTTCAGAACGGCTGTCAGTCAAAACCCATACAGTGCTGTGAAGCACAGAGCCTCAGGTCTGACGTCATGTACAGTATCTAGCTGTCACAGTGTTCCAATGTAGGCATTTATCAGTGCCCAAATCTGCAATTGTTAACCCGCATATGGTTACGAGTGTAAAGGGATACAGTACCCAGGTGAAGTGAGTTATTCATATAGTGGTTTATATGGTTTGCTGCTTGTTGCTGTAGTATATATAAGCAACAGCAAATAAAAAGATCCTAAATACCTTTTTCACAGCTGAGAAACTCTGCATATCTGCATAACTGTCTGTATTTCAAACTGAAAGCTGGCTTATATAACCGCAAATTATTCTGTGTCTAACACTATGAAAGGACAGGAAATTCTGCCTCTGGGCGCTTTATGGTTTGGACGGAAGCCGGCTAATGACGTTGTACAGATCAACTGAAAGTATTATAACATGTTATGCAAATCCAGAAATAAATAGAGGACGAAAAATCAATGAAGCTCAATAAAGATATCAATAACAACACACAGTGAGGGAAAAAAGTATTTGATCGTACGTTTGCCCACTGACAAAGAAATGATCAGTCTATAATTTTAATGGGAGGTTTATTTGAACAGTGAGAGACAGAATAACAACAAAAAAATCCTGAAAAACGCATGTCAAAAATGTTATAAATTGATTTGCATTTTAATGAGGGAAATACGTATTTGACCCCTCTGCAAAACATGACTTAGTACTTGGTGGCACAACCCTTGTAGGCAATCACAGAGGTCAGACGTTTCTTGTAGTTGGCCACCAGGTTTGCACACATCTCAGGAGGGATTTTGTCCCACTCCTCTTTGCAGATCTTCTCCAAGTCATTAAGGTTTCGAGGCTGACGTTTGGCAACTCGAACCTTCAGCTCCCTCCACAGATTTTCTATGGGATTAAGGTCTGTAGACTGGCTAGGCCACTCCAGGACCGTAATGTGCTTCTTCTTGAGCCACTCCTTTGTTGCCTTGGCCGTGTGTTTTGGGTCATTGTCATGCTGGAATACCCATCCACGACCCATTTTCAATGCCCTGGCTGAGGGAAGGAGGTTCTCACCCAAGATTTGACGGTACATTGCCCCGTCCATCGTCCCTTTGATGCGGTGAAGTTGTCCTGTCCCCTTAGCAGAAAAACACCCCCAAAGCATAATGTTTCCACCATGTTTGACGGTGGGGATGGTGTTCTTGGGGTCATAGGCAGCATTCCTCCTCCTCCAAACACGGTGAGTTGAGTTGATGCCAAAGAGCTCCGCCAAAGAGCTCCATTTTCCGCTAGAGGAACCCCTCGCCAACAGCCAATGAAATTGCAGGGCGCCAAATTCAATCAACAGAAATCTCATAATTCAATTTTCTCAAACATACTAGTATTACACACACCATTTTAACGATACAATTCTCGTTAATCCAACCACAGTGTCCGATTTCAAAAAAGCTTTTCGGCGAAAGCAGAACATATCATTGTGTTAGGTCAGCAACTAGTCACAGAAAGCATACAGCGATTTTCCAACCAAAGAGAGGAGTCACAAAAAGCTTAAATGTTGATAAAATTAATCACTATCCTTTGATATTCTTCATCAGATGACACTCCCGGGACAACATGTTACACAATACATGTATGTTTTGTTCGATCAAGTTCATATTTATATCAAAAAACCTCAGTTTACATTTGGCTTTGCCTCCAAAAACATCCCGTGAATTTGCACAGAGCCACATCAAATCACAGAAATACTCATAATAAACATTGATAAAAGATACAAGTGTTATTCACAGATTTAAAGATACGCTTCTCCTTAATGCAACCGCTGTGTCAGATTTCAAAAAACCTTTACGGAAAAAGCAAACCATGCAATAATCTGAGTACGGCGCTCAGAGACCAACACAACCCAAGAAGATATCCACCATGTTGGAGTCAACATAAGTCAGAAATAGCATTATAAATATTCACTTACCTTTGATGATCTTCGTCAGAATGCACTCCCAGGAATCCCAGTTCCACAATACATGTTTGATTTGTTACAATAAAGTTCATAATTTATGTCCAAATACCTCCTTTTGTTAGCGCGTTTGGTAAACAAATCCAAACTCACGACGCGCGTGCAAGTCCAGCGGAAAGTACGGACGAAAAGTCCAAAAAGTTATATTACAGGTCGTAGAAACATGTCAAACTAAGTATAGAATCAATCTTTAGGATGTTTTTAACATTAATCTTCAATAATGTTCCAACTGGAGAATTCTTTTGTCTTCAGAAAAGCAAATGGAACGGGAGCTACCTCTCATGTGAATGCGCATGACCAGCTCGTGGCTGCTGGCAGACCTCTAACTAATTCCCCTTTCATTCGGCCCCACTTCCCAGTAGAAGCATCAGACAAGGTTCTAAAGACTGTTGACATCTAGTGGAAGCCTTAGGAAGTGTAACATGACCCATATCCCACTGTATCTTCAATAGGGAATGAGTTGAAAAACGACCAACCTGTTATACTCACAGACATCATTCAAACAGTTTTAGAAACTTCAGAGTGTTTTCTATCCAAATCTACTAATAATATGCATATATTAGCAACTGGGACCGAGTAGCAGGCCGTTTACTCTGGGCACGCTTTTCATCCAAACGTGAAAATGCTGCCCCCTATCCATAAGAAGTTAATGCTACGTGCCAAGCAGAGAGGCATCAAAGGGATCGAACCTCCACCCTTCCAATTTCAGGGTGGACACTACCACAGGGTTTTGCTGCTACAGTTATAGTGACTGTAATAGTAGCAGTAGTAGTAGTGTAGAATAGTCACTACTGTAGTAAGAGGATGCTGTTTAAGCCAATCAGTATCCAGGATACAAACTACCCTATACATAACACTGGTAATGTCACTAATGTAATTCTATTGACAACATTGTTGGCTTGGGTGCCTTGGTCCACCAAAGAGCACCTTCAATATACAAAAATCTACTTGTGTATCCTACTGTTGTAGTTATCCTAACTCTTTGCTTATTTGAGCTGTTATTGCCATAATATGGACTTGGTCTTATACCACCCTTTCCTACTGATTAAGAAGGAATGAAATTCCACAAATTAACAAGGCACACCTGTTAATTGAAATGCATTCCAAGTGACTACCTCAAGAAGCTGGTTGTGAGAATGCCAAGAGTGTGCAACTTTGAAGAATCTAAAATGAAAAAAAAATGTTTTATTTGTTTAACACTTTTTTGGTTACGAAGATGATTCCATATGTTTTATTTCATAGTTTCGATGCCTTCACTATTATTTTACAATGTATAAAATAGTAAAATAAAGAAAATCCCTGGAATGAGTAGGTGTGTCCAAACTTTTGACTGGTACTGTATGTGAATACAATCATATGGTCATACTGTGGTCACACTGTATGTGATAGCTGATAAAGATGTAGACGTGAATAGAAGAGGCGAGGGGAGGGAGCGTGGGGACTCGTAACAACGATGAATAACACTGTCTAGCACGTAATAACGCATTACCGTCAGGAAGAGTTCTTTTGACTTGAGTGGACCAGCTTTCATTTTTCATCCCTGTAAAGAGGGATGGATGGGATTGAGGATGAGGGGATGAATGGATGGAGGTGTAGAAAAGGTTTAGAAAAGCAGCTTACAACCGGGTCTTAATGTAGTGCGCTGGAATTTTCACATCAGTGTGATAGCATACAGCCACAGTTGTCATCTCGTTTCTTACACTTTAACATCTGATTTACTTGAAAATATATATTTTTAAGTCTTTGTATGTTTATTGGATAGAGAGAGGTAGATGCCACGTCTAGGACAAAGGCTCTTTAACAGCTTCTACCCCCAAGCCATAAGACTGCTGATTGCTGAAATAGCACTGAAACTGCAGTGGTATACTATAATGTGCACCAGAGGCAGCAGCATAGACTGCTAGACCACCCTAGGCCACAGCACTTTCTTTTCTTAACAAAAGGCACATCTCAATAGGTAGTCCAGGTATGTCATGGCAGGTGCCTTTCCTCTTTTCTTCTCTATTGCGCCTCTATTGTTCCTCAAGCAAGGGGGAGGCCGGATACATCACGGACTCCATTCAGACCAACTCCTTGAACGCACTACTCCTTGAAGTTTGCAGTTGTGTTTAAAAAAACACTACTTTGTGCAAAACATATTTTTTTATCCTTTAGTGTGTGCACTTAACTGTATTTATACTTGGGATATCACTTTTCAACAGTAAAAGTAAAAAAAATATCACTGGAGGACATTAAGTATTCGCTGTTTTAGCATGATGCTATCATGCATTGTGAGGGGGTGGTTTTAGCAATGAACTAGGAAGGGATAGAATAAGCTGTGAAGAGGGGGGCTATGAGAGACACAACTGTTGTAGTTATCCTAACTCTGTTGCCACTTCTAGGGCAACAACGAACTTTGAGGGAATAAGATCAAGAAGTTCAGTAAGTGATAAAAGACCATACAAGAGAAGTATACCAGTAAATCCTGTAGATGTAGGGATTATATTATAATCTAATATCATGTATAACTTTGTATGAGGTATAAAAAAAGGGCACCTAAAGTAGGGCACCTGAACTAGTTTGGTAATATTGTAATGAAACAGGCAGGGAGCAGGTGTCGAACCCACGACCTTCTAGCCCGAAGTCCAGCGCGCTATCGACTGTGCCGCAAAAGCATGCTCGAGCGGCAGAGTCGATATCCACGCTTATAAACCCAGGGTCGTTACAATATTTGAATACTTGTATTTACCTCATTTGCTTTTGAAAACAATCTTATTATGACAAAACAATGCCACTATAAACAACTTTGATTCATATTTCACAGTTGGTACCCAAGACGTGTCATTTCTATTCAATCAGGGATATTATAGGGTAGAAGGGGACTATTTAAGAGTGCTTAGTGATCACCCTTTAACCCTGATGGCCAGTTTGAACTCGACAATGGACTTGGGATTGCTGAAATCCATCAGGTAAGCGTTTGACTGGTTCATCATGGACCTCTATCCTATTGATTTCTGTAACTTGTCACTCGTTTGGTAGATTGATGGGTCGAGAAAAAAGTAGTGCTCCTCACCCTCAGTTCTGTTCTTTCTCGTCAGTTGTTCTTCTTCACCTTCTCCGTCACCAATCAGTCAACTCAGTAAAAATAATTCACGCCTCGCAGTTTCTGCTGGATCATCCATCATCCAACGACTGCCCTTCGCTGATTCGTCTTTCTCACGAGGAAGGGCTTTCGCAAAATCCGCAAAATCCTCCAGCAGTCTGTGAGGGTAGGCAACGGTGAGAACCAGTGGAGGCTGCTGAGAGGAGGACAGCTAATAATAATGGCTGGAACGGAGCGAATGGAATGGAATCAAACACATGGAAATCATGTGTATGATGTATTTGATACCATTCCACTCATTCAGCTCCAGCTATTACCACGAGCCCATCCTCCCCAATAAAGCTGCCACCAACCTCCTGTGGTGAGGACAGACTCTGGATAATAAGAAACTGTTTAGGTCAGTGTTGTGTCGGGGTAGGTTCCTTGTCAATCATTGGCTTATTGGTGAAATCAGCAGTCAGACAATATCTTCTTTAAGTAAATCAGTCAAACCTTTATTAATGCAATTGCAGACAGAAGGTGACAATGGAAACACAGCATGTATGTGTCAGAGTAAGTTCTACTTGGTGGTATGATCACCTGTGTCAATGTATGTGTGCAGCAATAAGCTAAGGTAACCTAGTACAGTAGCTTCTCTGAATTCATTAGAATTGTCCACTGTCACACAAGATCAAAATGTCAAAACCAGACAGTGATTACTTCTCTTTATCTTGTTTCGGTCTGACTCAGACCTAGCCTGCAAGCACACTCTTGCAATAGCTAGGGCTTAAGCACAAAGACTAATATAGATGGCTTGTGCAACGTATAGTGGCAGAGTTTTAGACACATAGCAACAGTATCTAATATAAGGCCTGCAGCAAAACATATGAATCTTAAAGTCCCCTTAATCAATATTGGGGAGGGTCTTTGGGAGCCTAACCCTTACAGTTGCTGTGAAGAGAGCCTTCCAAACAAGATCTTGCTGATGAATATGTTGAGGTCCCAAATGGGAGCTATATTGGATAATCCATTGTGATTTTTTTAGTGAGGACACTTGAAAGCTCCTTCCAGGTTGGTTGCAACCTAGGTGCCCTGCCTAGGTGGAAGCAGTATCTAGGCACGCAGGCACAGCTTTCGCTATAACTCAGTCGAGACTTTAATTCTCTCCCGCTGTCTTTCTTTTACGTGGCCCATCTCTCATTCTCTCTCGGTTTCTCAATCCGTCTCTCTATCCATAAAGGTATTTCAAGAGAGACATTTGAGCCTCCCATCTCCCTTTTCTTTCTCTTTTTTTTCTATCAATCTCTCCCTCTCCTAATGAAACATTCGTCAGAGTCCACAGCTGAGGTGTCCAAGTGTGATGTCTGTGCGACCGTCCGAAGAATAGACGAGGCCATCTGCTGTCTCAACCAGAAGAAACAAACAAACAACATCAATGTTTCAGGTCATGCTACAATGCCAACCAAATGGGCATCTATCTGGGGGTTTCAGAACACACTGAACAACTGACACAAAGACTTCCATTAACTTAACATACAATATACTAGAATATCCTCGACCATGATGAAGTATCATGGGCATGGGCAAGGGATTGCCTCCCCTAGGCGTTCACTTCACACAACTTCCAACCCAAACAGGGTCAACAATAATAACGACTGGCCAACATCGGAGAACACCATTTTTGGTTGGGTCCAAGGATTTTATCTCTTTGACTTTTGTTAGGGGATTCTGTTCTGTGGTTCTGAGAGAACAATTATCTTTTTCTGGTGCATATCAGGGTGGTCCTGGAGGATGGCTAACCTAATCAATATGCTCTTGGCATCCTGTTATCTCCCTTCTACCTGATCTTGGGGGGGAGAAAACAACCAAGCCCAACCTCTGAACATTCTAAATATTTAAAAGTTTACCTTCTTGTTTAAACTTTTATTAGTTCCTAAACCTGTCTTTTTCTTTGTCGGGGCCAAAGTATGAGAAAGGAGAAAGCATACATCCATCAAGCCCAAATGAAAGAAACATTTTTTATAGGGTCAGAGACAAGGTGGGGGGAAGAGTCCAACAGTAATATGAAAACCAGAGCTCTAATGTTTGTAGACAGCCCGATGCTTCACTAGTAACAATGTACGTCCTTGGAGAGGAGAGGGAGTATATATGTTGGACCTGGGTGGCACCTGGCCACATAGACCTCATCACGCACTCCCCCTGACGAAGTTGACTGATGAGCTGTGTGGTTAATGGTGTCTTTATTCTCAAAAAGAAAGTCACAGGGCCAGAAGCAAAACTGTCTGAGAAAAAAAGGTTGTAAAACTTTAGGGGACTAGGGAATCAAAGGTGAGGCTGAGCATGGAACTGTAGCCCCAAGTTTCATTAGACAGCTACTCAACTTCTCTGGAGGAGAAAAACTTGTTGTTGCTTCTAAGAAGTGACATAACTATATGAACAATGGTGCGATAGGTGTACTTTGTCATAACCTGCAATTAGCAGCACCACCACATATAACCACAGAGATGATTGTGGATTACAGGAAAAGGAGGACCGAGCACGCCCCCATTCTCATCGACAGGGCTGTAGTGGAGCAGATTGAGAGCTTCAAGTTCCTTGGTGTCCACATCACCAACAAACTAGAATGGTCCAAACACACCAAAACAGTCGTGAAGAGGGCACGACAAAGCCTATTCCCCCTCAGGAAACTAAAAAGATTTGGCATGGGTCCTGAGATCCTCAAAAGGTTCTACAGCTGCAACATCGAGAGCATCCTGACTGGTTGCATCACTGCCTGGTACAGCAATTGCTCGGCCTCCGACCGCAAGGCACTAAAGAGGGTAGTGCATAAGGCCCAGGACATCACTGGGGCTAAGCTGCCTGCCATCCAGGACCTCTACACCAGGCGGTGTCAGAGGACGGCCCTAAAAATTGTCAAAGACCCCAGCCACCCCAGTCATAAACTGTTCTCTCTGCTACCATACGGTAAGCGGTACCTGAGTGCCAAGTCTAGGACAGAAAGGCTTCTCAACAGTTTTTACCCCCAAGCCATAAGACTCCTGAACAGGTAATCAAATGGCTACCCGGACTATTTGCATTGTGCCCCCCCCAACCCCTCTTTTATGCTGCTGCTACTCTCTGTTTATCATATATGCATAGTCACTTTAACTATACATTCATGTACATATGTACATACTACCTAATTGGCCCGACCAACCAGTGCTCCCGCACATTGGCTGACCAGGCTATCTGCATTGTGTCCCGCCACCCATCCCCCGCCAACCCCTCTTTTACGCTACTGCTACTCTCTGTTCATCATATATGCAGTCACTTTAACCATATCTACATGTACATACTACCTCAATCAGCCTGACTAAAAGGTGTCTGTATGTAGCCGTGCTACTTTTATAGCCTCGCTACTGTATATAGCCTCGCTACTGTTTTTCACTGTCTTTCTAATGTTGTTTTTATTTCTTTACTTACCAATTGTTCACCTAATACCTTTTTTGCGTTATTGGTTAGAGCCTGTAAGTAAGCATTTCACTGTAAGGTCTACACCTGTTGTATTCGGCGCACGTGACAAATAAACTTTGATTTGATTTGAATATGATCGAATACAAACAGTCTAGTTATGCCCTCCGTTTGGCAATTAAACAGGCAAAACATCAGTACAGAGACAAAGTGGAGTCGCAATTCAACGGCTCAGACACAAGATGTATGTGGCAGGGACTCCAGACAATCATGGATTAAAAAGTGAAAACCAGACATGTCGCGGACACCGACGTCTTGCTCCCGGATGAGCTAAACACATTCTTTGCCCGCTTTGACGATAATAGTGCCGCTGACACGGGCCGCTCCCGAGGATTGTGAGCTTTCGTTCTCACTGGCCGACGTAAGACATTTAGCCCTCGCAAGGCTGCCAGCCCAGACGGCCTCTGTAGCTGCGTCCTCAGAGCATGCGCAGACCAGCTGGCTGGAGTGTTTATGGACATATTCAATCTCTACCTATCCCAGTCTGCTGTCCCCATTTGCTTCAAGATGGTGTGGTAGTTATTGTTACATATAGGGACAGATATAATACTATAGAGCAAAGACATATGTACATCAAACCATAGAAGGAGAAGGCGACACTTAAGTGCATTTGCTATTCTGGAAAGGGCAGCATACCAAAGATTAGAGGGAGCGGAACAAACATAAGTATAATAGCCAAGGCCTTAAAGTGCATAGGACAGCTGGACATACCAACGTCAGAGGGACACACAAAGGAGGGTGCCAGCCAAATGACCAACAGATGGACTATAGGTATAGTACATATATCATTCTTAGGACATGAAAGGGTCCCGCCATAATTATAACCTAACCAAAAGCAGATGTGGGCGTTAACAAGCAAGCTCTGAGATGAAAAGAAAATAAGGGAGAAAGATCAAGAGAAGCTATTTTCATGTAGAGGGAGGGGACTCTATACGTTAGGCAAAGACAGAAGTCTTATAAAGGCAGGACTCTGTGATATGAGAAGTTAGTCTTTTTCCATGGAGGGGCGCTACCCTGTTACGTTTTGTAATGGGGTCCTTTCATGGAAAGGCTCATTTTTGCTACTTTGTATTAAAGTCTATATTGAATTCATAAGTTCTTGTAAGAGTGTTATATTTCTGAGACGATTCTCCACGACAGACTTGGCGAGCTTTGCCAGGAGAGACAGGGACCACGGAGTGACGTTCCGGGTTGCAAACAATGTGGCCACCCAACTATAAAAAGGTAAGCTTGTTCTTACTTAGTTGAAAGTTTGTATAAATTGCTTCAGAGATCCTGTCTCAGCGAGAAGGGCGTCACGTAGGTCTCTCTTTAAATGTCCTAAAAACCCAGTAAATGCTAAGAACTTTTGAATTAAATGAATTGCAAGCATGTGTGATTTTGGGGGTTGTCAAAAGTAAACATATATGTGCATGTGTAGGAACTAAGTGAGTAGGGGCTGTGAACCTTGCGGGTGTCGGGCGTTTAGCGTAGGAAGCTGGCACTCGTTCTGATCGGACCGTTCGAATGTGTGGCCTGACTGGTGCGGCTGTTTGCGCTCTCTGACTGAGCTGCCTGGCCCGGTGTGGGGCTGCGGCTGTCTGCCCATACGGTCAAAACAGATAAAGTAGGTAGAAAATCCTGTAATACTTCTTCGCTAAAATTAGTAGAAGGACAGCTTGGACAGGTTGCTTATGAATACAGCTCTAAAGAATAGAGGACTGCATAAATAAGTAGTTAGAAAGTCCACGATACCGCCCTTTAAAAAGGAACATTAGAAAGGGGTCCGCTTGGGTGGCATATTCACGGCAGGAGGGTCTGCTCGGGTGAATAAATAGGGCGCGGAATGTAAAGGATGGTTTTGTTCTCTTTTAACATAAATATATGCCTTATAGAAGTAGGACATGTTAATCACAAAACATAGCGTGACTGCAGAAAAGCTGTTGTTAATCTAGGGTGTCGACTGTGCTAACCACAAGGTTGAGACAAGATGGAAAAATGCTGAATAACAAGAAAACAGGAACTGAGGAATGTGTAGGAAAAATGCTGAATAACAAGAAAACAGGAACGGAGGAATGAGTAGAAACCAACAAATCAGCTCAATCTTCACAAGAACCATTCCGGACATTTCAATCCTGAGTGCTGTGACTGGACACCACCGATAGGCTAGCAAGTTTAAACCACGCTAAGCCTCTACTGTGACAGGCCAACTCTAAAGTTGGAACTAACTCTGGAACAGTATAAAAGAAGATGTCTGTACTATTTCAGTCAGTTCTCTGCTTTACCCTGCGTGGTGATACAGTGAACCCGTATATACGAAAATTGCATTTACCATTTATTGCTTATGTTAAATAAAAATAAATAAAGTATATTCGGTGACTCTGAATCACATTTTATCCTGATACCAGATTCGATTGACGCAACCCTTTACAATAGTCCTATAATTCCTATAATAACTACAACCTAAAACTTCTTACCTGGGAATATTGAAGACTCATGTTAAAAGGAACCACCAGCTTTCATATGTTCTCATGTTCTGAGCAAGGAACTTAAACGTTAGCTTTCTTACATGGCACATACTGCACTTTTACTTTCTTCTCCAACACTTTGTTTTGCATTATTTAAACCAAATTGAACATGTTTCTGTAAGAAATTGTATAAGATACTGGTAACTTGTTTTAACCACTTCTCAACATAAGCTATTCTTGGCACAACATGCACCCATCCCCACTACTTTGTCAGACCCACACACACATCCCCTCCCCCATGAATAGGGCCTGTGAAAACAAACGCACATGCAGGATGCCTTTGGATGTGACTAGGACAAAGAACTGTGTGAAAAGCCAATGGAATGTCGACATCAGGCCGAACAGGACTACCCACGACCCAGATCGACCAATCGGAAGGCCAGACGACAAGATCAACCTACTTTGCTTGTTGCCTATATAATCTGTATGTACTGCTTAGAGGGGCTCTCTTCCGACGATTTCATACAAGTCAGACAGAAGGAGCCGTACTGTACGATTTACTAAGATATTTTTACATATTAATAAAAGGCCTTATTATATAATAATCCACCTCGTCCTATGTCTCCACTTGATCTCCTGTCTCCAATAAACGTTTTACTAACATTTCATTATTTATTTGAGGCTAAATTGATTTTATTGATGTTTTATATTAAGTTACAATAAGTGTTCATTCAGTATTGTTGTAATTGTCATTATTACCAAAAAAACGGCCGATTAATCGGTATCGGGTTTTTTGGTCCTCCAATAATCGGTATCGGCGTTGAAAAATCATAATCGGTCGACCTCTAATACATACCCCACAAGACATACCACTAGGGGTCTCTTCACAGTCAAAAACGAAGTCACGTCAACACACAGGATTATACAGAGCCATGATCACACGGATCTCCCTTCCATCTCAAATTACTCAAACTTATAAAAAAAAATGTACATATTACAAAAAAATCTACCATCTAATGGAACAGCGGGGACCGAGACGGGACACAGACACTTTAATGTTGTATTGTTTGTGTATCGTTATATTTTTTTATTTGTGTGACTGTCCTTGTCTATCAGTGTATCAGTATTTTGTTACTTGTCATGTTTTGTGGACCCCAGGAAGAGTAGCGGATGCTTCTGCAAAAGATGACGGTCAAATGTGTAGCAAATTCAATCCATAACAGAAATCCCAAATATTTCCTCATAATGACAGTGAAAACATGTTTATAGAAATGTTTGCAAATGTATTGAAAATTAAATACAGAAATATTATTTCCGTAAGTATTCACCTTTTGCGGTGATTACAGCTTTGAGTCATCTTGGGTATGTCTGTATCAGCTTTGCACATCTGGATTTGGGGGATTTTCTCAAGCTCTGTTAAATTAGATGGGGAGCGGCAGTGAACAGCAATTTTCATGTCTTTCCACAGATTTTCAATGGGATTTAAGTCTGGGCTTTGGCTGGACCTCTCAAGGACTTTCACATTCTTGTTCTGAAGCCATTCCAGCGTTGCTTTGGCTTGGGGTCATTGTCCCGTTGGAATGTAAGTCTTCGCCCCCCAGTCTAAGGATGTTTGCACTCTGAAGCAGGTTCTCATCAAAGACTTGCTTGTATTTGGCTCCATTCATTGCTCCATCTATCATTACCAGTCTCCCAGCCCCTGCCGCTGAAATGCATCCCCATAGTATGATGCTGCCACCACCATTCTTCACAGTAGGGATGGTATTAAGACAGGTGATGAGCTGTGACTGATTTTCTCCAGACAAAGCACTTTGCATTCAGGCCAAAGAGTTACATTTCTGTCTCATCAGACCACAGAATCGGTCACATGCCTTTTTGCAAATTCCAGGCGTGCTGTCATGTGCCTTTTTCTCAGGAATGGCATCCGTCTGGCCACTCTCCTATAAAGCTCAGATTAGTGAAGTGCTGTAGAGACCGCTTCTGGCACGTTCTCCTATCTCAGCCAAGGAACTCTGTAGTTCTGTCAGTGGTCATTGGTCACCTCTCTGACCAAGGTCCTTTTTAACCGGTTTCTAAGCTTGGTCGGACGGCCAGTTGTAGGCAGTCTGGGTAGTTCCATATTTTTTTCAATTTTCTAATGATGAAGACCTGTGCTGTTGAAAACTTTCAACCCTCTAGAAATTGTTTTATACCCTTCCCCAGATACATGCCTCACCACAATTCTATCTCAGAGATCTACAGACAGTTTCTTGAACTCCATGGTATAGATTCTGCTCTGCTCTGACTATCAACTGTGGGACCTTAGATAGACAGGTGTGTTTCTTTCTAAATCATGTCCTAACAATTGAATTGGCCACAGGTGGACTCCAATCGAGTTGTAGTGACGAGGATGATCAAAGGAAATTGGATGTACCTGAGCTCAACTTGGAGTGTCATAGCAAAAGGATGTGAATTCTTATGTACAGTACATTTCTAAAAATTATGGGGTGTTGTGCATAGATGGGTGAGAAAAAATATATATTTAATACATTTTCAATTCAGGCTGTAACACAACAAAATTTGGAATACAGACATTGCTTCATCCCTTCTAATGTTATACCAATACGTATTTGCAAGTCTCAGTTAAGATATTTAATCTCTTGGGACTTCCCGGTTAATGAAGATCACCATAATAGTTCAAGTGTATTTGTGGTCATATAAGATGAGGACTTCTTTGCACTGAAACATGCAAAAAATCCCTGCTAGGGGGAAATGCGGGTTTTAACTAATTAAACAACAAAGAATATGATCTACATGATCAGTCTCTGTGTGTAAAATAACAAGTGGTTCATGTGAACCTAACTCACAGCTAAAAAATGTAAAGAAAGCAATCCAGTGTTATTTGTTGCCTAGACTTTACTGCAAATTACACTCAAGTCTTGAGAAAAAGTCAAGTTCAACACAACAAAATAATATATTTGGGCTACACTGCACATTATTACATTGTACACTTTCTGCCTGTGGACATCTGTTCTACAATGTGCCAGCAAAAGTGAGAAAGAGGGCAAGTGTGTGGTGTTCCTTTCACCTCTATAGTGGCATCCAGCTAAAGCCAGGCCCAAGCTCCAGCTACACTTGTTTAGTAAGCAACGCCTCATTTTCACTTAATTCCCTCATTCTAAAAAAATAACCACATACTGTATAGGGAAACATTGCTTAACAGATAGTGGTTAGTTCGTTAGCTAATGACCTAGTTAACATTTCACACTGATTGCCAGGGTCCAGTAAGCAACTAACGCGTTATAACTTGAGGAACGGCAAGGAGTCGTATACCAGTTATAGCGAATTGGTTATGTTACTAATGTTAGCTCATCTGATGTTGTAACGTTAACGTTCGCTGTCTGACTTTATTAGCAAGCTGATTTTCACACCATAAACTCAATTATTTGATCAGATAAGTTGGCTAATGTTGCTCAACATTTCTCTGGTTAGCTAACTGTGAATTCGATCCAGCTAGCAAGATACTTAACAATGCTAATACTTGTTCCACCACACTTTCTCCCTCACCTCAAACTCTCCAAATGCCAGTGGTTTTTCGGTTACAGCTCATGAAGTACACTTCATCACCTTCTCACCCCGTGCCCGTGGTCAGGCTTTTCGCCTAACGTTACCTGGTCGTTATCATTCAGGGACGAGATGCTGTAACTGACAAGCTGCCTTTCCAGAGGGCGCGCTGATGCTGTAGCTAGTAAATTGGTTGTCTCTTCTTTCTTCAGTCTCGTGCTGCGCTGCATTCTGTTATGTGAACGATTGGCTGAGCCTTGGATACAGCCAACATTTCTCAAAACGCGCACCACTCGTTCGCTTTTTTTGTAATTGCTTTTTTTGGAATAACATCAACTATTTCTCTTGTGTAATTACACAAATCGCTCAACTCCTATGCAATTACTGTAATATGTAACTGACATGTTACTACAAATCGCTGAATCAATGACAAAAGGAAAGCCTACATCTCGTGTGTTGAGCTTGTAATATAGAGAAGGTCACCCCAGTTCATTGGCACTTGGGGAACCTTGGCCACAAGCCAATAAATAGCCTTATGTTTTACATAAACTATGTGGCCTCTAATGACCCCCTTGGAAAGGTTATAAAAATGCCACGTATTTCACCTGCGATTAATCACATTCGTAATATTGTCTGGAAGTTTTCACAGGTGACCTTCATTAGAAGAGGGCAGAACAATCTTGCAGACTCCCAGGGTCGGTAAATGTTTCTGGGTGCCTGTATTATTTACTTGCCCATATTCACTTTCTGACTCAGCCGTACACAACCTCGCCTTAATAAATGTAATTACAGACAGACAGGTTTTACATCTTTATAAAAGCCTCGCTACTCTTTCATCTTGGCCTTTTGTTGATAACATATGCAAATTGAATTTCTCAGAACTGCTTTGCCACCTATGTGGAAATGCCTTGGCCTCCATCCACCTGTTGGTAAGGACGAGTGAAAGGAATGAGTAAGAGACTGAGAATTTAAAAGACTGCAACAAGTGTGCAAGGGGTATTTATTTCTGCAGATTCTTTGCTATCTTTGAAGTGGCATCATATTTACAAGTGATGTGTGTGTATACCGTCTTTATCCACCTTATTTATTCTTCTTTGAGTAAGTGTTTCATTGTGAATTGTAACATGTTGGGAGACTTGGGTATGTCTAACTTGTCAATATGGGATTCGAATAAAAAGGTCTCCAACAATTTACCAAAAAGTCTTATGATCTGCAAGCATTCGAGGACTGTCTCTACAATAAAACATTTACTGTGAAAAAATTACTGTGATCCTGTGCTTTATCTTTAGGAACTAGTTATTTTATTCCTTTGAACTGTAGACCTGAATAAAACTATTTATTTGGGAGTTTTCCAGGTTATGAAATCATGACACTCACGTTAGCAGAGAGCACACCCCTGTGGTGATTTTGTGTTAGTGCAATTTTACTATGGTTAGCATATATATACTGAACAAAAATATAAACGTAACATGCAACAATTTCAAAGATTTTACTGAGTTACAGTTCATAGAAGGAATCAGTCAATTTAAATTAATTAATTAGGCCCTAATATATGGAATTTCACATGACTGGGCAGGAGCACAGCCATGGGTGGGCCTTGGAGGGCATAGGCCCACCCACTTGGGAGCCAGGCCCAGCCAATCAGACTGAGTTTTTCTCCATAAAAATGCTTTATTACAGAAAGAAATACTCCTCAGCACCCCCCTCCTCCTCTACATCAGTAAATTGCTTATTGTATTATTTAAATTACATTGCCTACTTGGGGGAAATGAAATAGGACTCAATCCCACCCATCTCTGTACCCAGGGAATTGTCAATTGGTTTTCAAACTTTCCGGTATATTAACCATGATGGTGATGTTTTAGATTAAAACTTTATGAGTGAAACTTGTTTTTAACCAATTCTTTAGTGCTCCTCAGTGAATTGTGCTGAGCTATTATTTTTAGCGAGTCAGAATTGAGAGGAAAGTAAAAGTTTTGCTTATTTATCAACAGTCAGTTAGAAAAGCAGCAATCAACTTGTTCATAGATGACTTTTCTACTGAGGCTAAGGTTGGTTTGGGAAAATAATATAAATAAATTAACGATTCAGACAGTGAGGGTGCATTTATTTGCAATTGGAGCAGCTCCTTACCCACAGAGGAGAGGTTGTGATTTGAATGGTGTATCAGAGAATATTTGTGTTGGATGAATAGCAAATATGAGAGTTCTCTGATTATAATTGGCAGATAAGGTTTATGACGGTGCTTCATAGTCTTTGTCCTGGAAGGCCATCTACACTTCCCTATGTTATTTATTTGGACAGTGAAGCTAAACATTTTATTTAGCTCTATAGTCCAACATTTTGGATTTGAGATCAAGGGCTCTATTTTAACAAACCTAACGGAATGGTAGATCTAAGCACTGGCTCTATAGGTCCGGAAATATTTTTGCTATTTTCACAGCCGGAATTATAAGTGCAGTAGCTGGCAGGGCCGCGAAAGGACTGGGTTTTGATGAATAAACAAGTTGTAGGTCTAATGAAGGCTTGGCCATTCACTGGGCAATTAATGAGCTCCATGGCTTAATACTGAATGCATTTGTCTCAAGTTCTGTAGGTTATTGACGGTCTTTGTGTTGTCATCAACTCTTATTCGGCTGGGTTAGTGCAACACCCGGATCTTTGGGACGTCCCTACCCTAAACCCTAACGATTTTAAATGTAAACTTCAAATGGGGTAAGGACGTCCCAAGGAACCCGGATACTAGGCTTCTGTCAATTGTATTGTTGCCTATGTGCGAGGCAGATTTTTTAATTTTTTATATGCAGTTGATATGCCATTAGAGGGAGGACTGAATAGTTTGGAGGAGCCTTTGGTAATCGGACAAGGGGCTCTCTTTGAAAACGGGGACGGATAGCAGTTCTGGGAATTGTGAATAATGAAAACGCATGAATGCAAAAACCTCAAACATTTCAAGGCACTCTCAGTAGACCATTTAAAACCCCTTTATTCATAGGCTACCTGGCTAATGGCCAGGGTAAAAATAAGCACCTTATGCGATACTGCTAAACCAGCCTTGATTAAGGGGAGGGTAGGCTATGCTTGGTTTTTAATCAAATTAAACAGAATGGGGGGAACCAATAATTTTCAAAATATGAGATTCAGCGGCATAAAAGGCACATCCTCTCTTCCATGGGCACTGTGCGTCATGGCAGGTTAGGCTGTGCTTCCACCCTCAAAATCCATGCCATTACCTTAGCGCAAGTGAGCTGATGATACAGGTAAATTACCCAACCTCGCGTTAAGGCTGGAAAATACCAGTGTGTCAGTTTTTACATTACGAAATTGCAAACTAACTTGCGTTTCACACCTGCACCTCCTTAGCGCCAGCCAAAAATAGAGCCCCAAATGTTTTATAAGGCGACAGTACAGAAGGTGAATGGTAAATAATGTAGTGTGTCATAATGTATTGTGTCATTTTCGAGTCACTTTTATTGTAAATAAGAACATAAATGTTTCTGCTAATCATGGTAACATGATTACAGATAGTCCTGAATTAATCGTGAATAATGATGAGTGAGAAAGTTAGACGCATAAATATCATACCCCCAAAGAAATGCCATCCTCTAGTGTTATTTGTAATGGTGAGAGGTTAGCATGTTCTTTGTGCATCTGTAACTTTCTCACTCATTATTAACAATTCATTCATGATTATCCGTAATCATAGTAGCATCCACATGAATGTATAAGTGTTTTAGAAACATATTACATTCTTATTTACAATAAAGGTGACTCCAAAATGACACCATACAATATTTAGCATTTATTTCTAGTGGGCACATCCGAAACACAACCAAAACAAATTGCAAATGCATCCAACAAGTTTCTAGATTCACAAGCTTGATGTAGTTATTGCTTGCTACTGTAGGAACATGGCAGAAAATACTTGACTAAATGTAATACACTAAGTGAATTTGTTCAAATACTTATGACACCTTCAAATAGAGCCCCACAGTGGTGGTGTCATAATACCCATAAAACCTAGTGGTCAAACAAGGAAATGGTTCCAATTGTTTTTTCATCATTCATTTTTCCCCATAGGGAATTTTAGAAACACTTCCAATTAGCAGCTAATTAACATTTCATTTTGGGGGGGGGTAAATACAAGCGAATATATTGATAAAAGTCACCCTGTCCTAGAGAGATTTGCACGGTTATCAAAACGTCACACCAGGGTAGGCCTACACAAAACACAGCCCTTATTTTAAAGTGTTTTTAAAATCCCCTATGGGAAAAATGAATGGTGGAAAAACGATTGCAACTATTTCCTTGTTTGACCGCTAGGTTTTATGGGCATTATGATTCATACCGTGGCACTCTATGGGGGGACTAGATTCTTGTGCATTAATTTCTAAATGTTTAAACAGATATGTATGGAAATAACCTCAAATAAAAGGTGACATTCTGCACAAATTATAGAGCCAAATTAAAAGTTTTAGCTTCACTGTTCAAATACATTTGTAGGGGAGTGTATCTGATATGGTGGCTGTTGTGGGGCAAAGTAACATTTCTCTAACTTGTATTTGTCGAGGCTTCTTCTTCCAGGTGTGAATCAGATGACTGAGTAATCGGTTCTAAGGTCCTCATGACTGTCGTAAATTTGAGATTTGTATCCACATTATTATAAAGCCCCACACACTCACAGTTTTCAGTTACTAATACATTGATGTCTCCAGAGAACAAATAAACCGCCATTTCAGGTTTTTCAAATAACTGGCGTTAACATGTCCAGTTGATAGCGGACAATGATACAAATGTTTTCAGAAGACAATTTCCACCACAAATGTGTTAAGTGTGTCTGACAACACCATGTCTACGTGACAAGGCAAACAAGTAAAGATAGCTTTGTGGATCGGTTGTCTTGGGAACGAGATGATTCACGTCAGGGACTTTTGTGCCACACATATTTGGAATGGAAAATAAACATTAGCCCTCGTTGATCAAAGGTTTCACCAGGTAAAAAAAAAGAGATTATGCTGTTTCTGGAGAGAAATTGTTCACCTTAAGTCCCCCCCCCCCCCCCTCCCCTCTCTAAGTGACACTGTGACCAGTATGGCATAGAGTCAGAGTGGACAGCCATGGTTAGGGGGGAGGGAAAGAGGGGGCACTCTAATCCCCACTGCCCTTTTGGATCAGCAGGCCCATAAATAAAGTAGGACAGAGATAAATATAGTGTGACAGGCAATCAGTAATAAGTTACACATGTCCCCCAAGGACACTGGCCACAGGACAACTGGACTGTGACACACTGCAGCGCTGAGTGAGGGTGGTTTTCTTAGGGGACGCCACTGAACACTCACCTCTCCGAGGGGGAAAAACATAGACAAGGTAAGGGACTGTAACCTCTGACCTTTGTGGCAGGTTTACAGGTATTGGCAAAGCATGTGATCAGATGATGTTATCGCTAGGGAGAAGGGGTCAACTGTCCAGGGGAACACTGTTTACCTATTCACTGTAAACATTTTGGATAAAAAATTGATATTAACCTATTTTGGAATTGAATCCTATTTCATACAACTTTTGAGTTATTTTCTTTGAAGTTGTATTGTATCTTTGCTGGTAGATGGCACTGATTTTGGCCAAGAGCATTATATGTATAGCTTTTTTGTTCATTCGCCTCTTAACTGCAATAGCGTCTTTCATTTAGACATTAAGTACCCGGCAGAAAACCAGGCATGGCTGTACAGCGTGTGCCTTACAATCAATAGCTGCCGGGCGCTCTGGAATTATACGTTTCACAGCATTTAGTGCATGTCCAGACCCCCCAAAAATGTTTTTCTAGCGTACATGTAGCAGGCATAAAAAAGTTTTGGGGGTCTTACCATGCCTTAGAAGTATTCCATGTTGTCATAATAATGCCAGTCAAAAAATGGTCAGAGGTCAAATATGGGTCAGATTACGGTAATATTGCCACTATACATGTCCTTTGCTCAAAGCAAGCACTTTGCAGATGGACTCACCACCAAGTGACCTCAATATGTCATACAGTTTTAACTAAATACTAAAAGGTGGAACTTGTCAGAGGTTTCTCCTTATCCAATATCAATTTACAAGCACTCGCTCTCAGGGACATTGCATGCCTTGGGCATGGGGCCTAGCCTTGACCCAAAGTGAGAGAACGCTTGCTTTATTTAAGCTTTATTTAACTAGGCAAGTCAGTTATGAACAAATTCTTATTTACAATGACGGCCTACACCGGCCTAACCAGGACGATTCTGGACCAATTTTGCGCCTCCCTATGGGACTCCCAATCACGGGCGGTTGTGATACAGCCTTGATAGCACTAACCTGTGTGATACTGATGTGTGTTTATTGTTCCATCAGTGTCAAAGGTTATACAGGTTGAGGGGTTATATAGAAAGTGCCATGAAGCTACTGTGGAGCCTGCTGCTGCTGGGCCTGCTGCTGGCTGGGAGCTTTAGCGTGGCTCAGGAGGAAGATGGAGAAGAGGCAGAGGAACCAGCCGAGGAGGCAGCTGTAGAAGATGAAGAGGCAGCTGCAGACACTGAAGAGGCGGCGGTGGAGGTGGCAGAGCCTGAGGGTCCTGGGACAGAAGCCGGCCTGACTGACGACCGGCAGCCTTGTGCCATGTGGATGGGAGGAGTGCCAGGCACTCCAGGGCACAGTGGGCACCTAGGGAGAGACGGGAGAGACGGGCACGATGGCCCTCGGGGTGATAAAGGAGACACAGGTAAGAAGACCAACTGTACTTTGCTGTTGCTACAACATCCAAAGTTCACAGTAAATCTAATCACAGTAACCCGCATGAGGCACAGTCAACGAACACCAGTACAGGCCTCTAAGTTCGCCCCGACTCTGGTGATGTCTTTGTGTGTACAGGTGAACCAGGTGAGAAGGGAGAGCCCGGCGAAAAGGGCGACAACGGCGCTCCGGGACCTCGCGGTTTCCCGGGCAACCCCGGTCTGAAGGGGGCACAGGGCGAGAGTGCCCTGTTATATCACTCCTCCTTCAGCGTGGGCCTGACAGATCCCGTCCCCGCCACCAACGTTCCCATCCGTTTCAACAAATTCTTCCACAACGAGCAGCACCACTACAATGACGTGAGCGGAAAGTTCCATTGCCTCCTCCCAGGGGTCTACTTCTTCACATACCACCTCACAGTCTACACCAAAGATGCTCGGGTGAGCCTGTTCAAGAACGACAAGCCCGTCATGTTCACCTACGACCAGTACCACGAGGGCAACGTGGACCAGGCCTCGGGGGCCCTCATACTGAGGCTGCAGTCTGGGGACGAGGTTTGGCTGCAGATCTACGGAGATGAGGATTTTGGGGGGGTGTATGCTGACAACACCAACGACTCCACCTTCTCCGGGTTTCTTTTGTATCCCGACATGGGAGAGTTAGAGGAAAGGAGACGTCGCTCTGTTGGAGTTAGTAGACACTGAGGTTGTGCAGGACCTGAAGGGTGATATATAGAGTTGGGTGGGCTGCAGCGACTTTTTCCTGCTCTACAGGCATACATTGCCCTCTGACTGGGGACTGTGGGGGGAGGGGTAATAAGTAGCTTCTAAAATTAGTACATTTTTAAAAGGGTGCACCAAATGTTTTAAACTTGTGTTAGTTCTATAATCTATAACCTGTTCCGTTTCAATTGTTAGGTGGATTCTAGCATTAGAGACATTAGTATTCAATATAATAAGTTGTGCACAGACAAAAAGCTTATTGCCTAGATGGCTTTATGTCAGTGTCACATATTGTGTCTGTGAAATAATAAAATGTGTTATAGCAAATGTAAAATGTCATCAGATATGCTTTCTTTGTCAGATAGCCATTTCACATAGCAGTGGTCTGTAAACAAGATCAGCTGCTACGATAGGGACGTGGGTAGGTTTGAGCAAATGTGTCCAAAACACTTCAGGAGTGTGGCAGGCTAGTCACCCTTTGGACATTTGCTGACTCCCATTTAGCCAAACAGTCAGGGTTTGATGACTAGGGCTTTTATCTTTATCATTGGACAAAAGTTACTTGGTGGATGCAATCCCCAAACTGAATAAATCTGTATTCTAGTAAAAACTTGCTCAAATAAGTTTCACTGTGCTTGTCTCTATGCCAACATTGAGGCTTAAATAAAAACTGGAGATCAGTGCAAATTGTTGTAATGTGAGCAGTGGCTTCTTGATGTGACTCAGGGAACCCACCTCCAGAGCCAATGGGTGACCTCCATGTACATTGCGTCACTTGCTCATGGACCAATTATAACTAAGCTCTTCATTCTGGAGGGTCTATAGTGCTAAGACTAAATAGTAACGAAATATTATCATGCTGCTATTGGCCACTGAAAGGGTCAGGGAACCACAAGAGACTAGTCAGGTCCATATGAGTAGTCAATAGTACCAATAGATGTGTGTTGAGGAATTTCTAGAGTAGACAAGTGCCTTGTTCAGGGACTTGATACAATAAGTGTTTACATGATCGGCATGAGGGTTGCATATGTGTTGGTTTGCTAGTTAACAGACACTTATTGGTTGAGAAGAAAAAAAGACCAAGTCAATGACAGAATGCTGGCCATAACACCTGCCTATGAAGGCCCCAATGGAAAATTAATACCTACCCATCTCCTGTTCAATGTTACGACCCACTTCCTAATGTTGCTAAGGCTCTTGAACAAAACTATGACGATGAGAGACAGAAATGTAAATATGTATTTTATACCTCAACCTTCAAATCATGGTGCTCTAAAAATAGCTCTATACCATAAATAGTAAAAAAAAAAAAAAAATACACAATTGCTAGTGAAGAATGTAAATGCTTATGAAAGAACCTCTGATTCATTGCTTTAGGCACCATCAAATCCTTAATAAGGGCCACTATTCATGCATGTATCCAGTTGCTGAGGTCCACTGATTGGATTCATATTTCCTGATTGAAACGTAGGTTGAAGATATCTTCAACCTAGATTAAAACCATCCATCAATTCTGAGGAATATCACAATGCAAAGCTTGAGCTCAGACAGCTTGAACAGATAGCAATCAGCAGTGAAAGAGAGGTAATGACAGGGAAGTCTATTCAGTAACCATTGAGAAATATGCAAAATGTTAATTAAAATGCCTACAAGGGAATCTAGGAGACAAGCCACAGAACAGAACGATCATTGCCATTTCCAGCTGTATATTGCCATCTAGTGTCACATGACAGGAGCAACTGAGCATTACGTTTGAATTAGCACAACTGTACTTTTGTGTTGGCAGGTTAAGTACAACCAACATTTCTGAATTCATGCAGCAATCATTAAAATGACGAGCATGTTTACAACATACAGAAAGAAGAAAGATTGTGCTTTGTCATGGAGGGCACTGGTTTAAAGGATTGGGGTGTTGTGTCATCTTCGGCAGGTTTTGCAGTTGGAGGCAAGGTACCATTTAGTTTTTAACCACATCTCTGGAATAATGCATATGGCTGCTTGCAAACATCAGTATAACAGTGATAAATAAAATATGAGAATATCAAGAGATTTGTGGTAGAATAATTTATTTTATTCTGATATACTTTTAAAGAAATAATATACAAAGCTATTTTCGCCCCATCCTCACAAAAACCTCTGGTCCCCCACTATCTGAAAAGTGCGTACGTCACTCCAGTTCTACAAACCAACGCTTTGGCCAGTGCCTTCCCAATTTCAGCATGCCACTGATTGATCAGAGAGGTCTTAGGAGAAGGAAGGCGAAGCTAAGTTTGTGGATGTGGAAGAGTGAGACAGCATTGTCGTGTGAATGTTTCATTGTAAAATAGTTACTTTATTTAGTGAGGCCTAAAAAAGTTTAACTCCGGTAAAACAAAATGTTGCAAAAGTTAACTACGGAGTCCATTTAATTACTGCTGTACTGGCTTAGCTAGTATAGTCAGGAGAAAGGTGAGTCCCATGAAAAAATTATCCCATCCTGTTCACAAGGACACAATGAATAATGTGCAATAATTTAGGTTTACATAACCACGTGAAACTAAAGACCCTTTAACAATTTCGCAAGAAACTGCACATGATAAGGAATGAATTATTCTGCAGACTCAAGCTAGACAAAACAGACAAGCTTACAAAACATCAAAGTTCAGGGGAAACTGGGAAAATAATCAAGTACAGATTAAATGGGAGTTTAGATGCAGGGTTAAGTCTACGGAGGGTATTCAGAGGGTGTGGAGGACGAGAACGTTGCCCTTTATTGTAGGATTCTGTCGAGGGTTTAGTGATAGGGACTGGGAGGTTACCAGAAGGTTACTCCATGGGGAAGCATGTTCTGAGAAGTCTCCTGGCCCAATGTTAGAGGGGGGTCATAGTCATGTTGGGGTGGGAAGTTAAGAAGTCTACAGACTATTTCCATCCAGCAGGAAAGTGGGGAGAGAGCATGGACAGACAGACAACTTCCATCAAGCAGCTATGCATCTTTGTCAGATCACATTAAAAAAGTACTCCTAATAATGAACCCATGATCCTGGGACTGCTAAATTCATGATTCATTACTATATGAGTCTGGAAGGAATCAAAGTTGGCTCATTCAAGAATCTTCTTTGCACTCCTTCAAGTCTATGCTGAAGAAGTGTTCATGAATCAGTTGATTCATACATCTCAAGCCAATCTGAGTTCACGCTAGAAACTTCAGTTCAGCCACAAGTCAGTGGAGAAAAGTACACATTCCCAACCAAAACTGGCTATTCCAGAGGAAAAGCGAGAGATTCTCAGTTTCTCCAGTGCAACAAACAGTCCACGATTCCAAAAGGCGGCAGCTGTTTCTCAGGTAAGAAAAAGTTATGACCTGTATGTTCCTCAGAATCGACCGGTTTGGGTGTCCATGAAACGCTCAACTAGGCTTCGTATTCTTTCAGCCTGCAGTTTCATAGAAAATTGTAATCTTGGACGCCTAATAAAATATACACTTTCAGGGGCTTCGGCAATGGTACGCTTCATTGCTTGACCCATGACGTCTTCAACAGGCCCAGACTCTTTTCCGTATTCCTCATTTGCCCTTTGGTTCATGACGTTACAGAAGTGTTCAGACCAGGGCACAGAGGACCGCGTTGAGGGCTTCGACTGCAGTCTTAAGCAGTTCACCGTCCTTCGTCTCTCACACAGGTTCTCAGACCATGTAAGAGTTCTGATTCTTCAGCTTGTCCAGTTCTTTGCTCTGCTGTCTAAGGAACAGTATTCTGGGAGAAAGAAAAGGACACAGTTTTAAGAAAATAAGTAATTTATCATGTGACATATAGACACAATTCCTAGACAAGACAATTATGATGTGTGTTTGTGTGTGCTCGCTTGTCATGTTCTCACCTCTGTTCCCTCAGCGTGGCCTGGATCTCACACACTCTGACTAATGATCTGAGGTTTTTGAGTTCAGTGCAGATCTCAGACATGTAGAGACTGCCCATGTTGTGGGCATCTTCCCGTAACCGTGCTGCCTGAAAGAGAAAGGTGAAGCTGGTTGAGTGCACCAAAACACAAATGAACTTTTAGCATGGAACAAATATCAGAAAGTAAAAATAAGCTTCTTCAGAAGGAAATCACCAAATCAGAAATGTTTTTCAGTACCGGTTAGTCAGACTACCGAAAAGCCTACACTCACTATGTATAGGGTCGTAGGCCTGCCTATTGGTTCCATAACCTGCTATCAATGTGTGCAAAAGAAGTGAACCCTTGTTGTCTGTGTACCCTAAGGCAGGCAGCTTATCTGCTGCTTCTGACTAGCCAGCTCCAGCATTTTTTGGTAGTTCAGCTCTTTGTAGTTGAAGTGATGGCTAAATATATACTATAATAATAATACTATAATGTCTCTTTTCTATCCATCAGTTCTCCATGAGCAGGTGTAACTGAAATGTTTGATCATTGAAAGGCGAGAGTTTGGCTTTTTTGTATTCAATCAACTCCCAATATGATATTGCCTGAGCGTGGCCTTGAGTATAACTACTGCCATGTACAGTTGAAGTCAGAAGTTTACATACACCTTAGCCAAATACATTTAAACTCTGTTTTTCACAATTCCTGACATTAGATGTGCAGTTGCAAACAGTAGTCTGTATTCTTTTTGCAGCGGTTTTGGAGCAGTGGCTTCTTCCTTGCTGAGCGGCCTTTCAGGTTATTTCGATATTGGACTCGTTTTACTGTGGATATAGATACTTTGTACCCGTTTCCTCCAGCATATTAACAAGGTCCGTTGCTGTCGTTCTGGGATTGATGTGCACTTTTCGCACCAAAGTACGTTCATCTCTGGGAGACAGAACGCGTCTCCTTCCTGAGCGGAATGACGGCTGTGTGGTCCCATGGTGTTTATACTTGCGTACTATTGTTTGTACAGATGAACGTGGTACCTTCAGGCATTTGGAAATTGCTCCCAAGGATGAACCAGACTTGTGGAAGTCTACAATTTTTCTGATGTCTTGGCTGATTTCTTTAGATTTTCCCATGATGTCAAGCAAAGAGGCACTGAGTTTGAAGGTAGGCCTTGAAATACATCCACAGGTACACCTCCAATTGACCCAAATTATGTCAATTAGCCTATCAGAAGCTTCTAAAGCCATGACATCATTTTCTGGAATTTTCCAAGCTGTTTAAAGGCACAGTCAACTTAGTGCATGTAAACTTCTGACCCACTGGAATTGTGATACAGTGAATTATAAGTGAAATAATCTGTCTGTAAACAATAGTTGGAAAAATGACTTATGTCATGCACAAAGTATACGTCGTAACCGACTTGCCAAAACTATAGTTAGTTAACAAGACATTTGTGGAGTGGTTGAAAAACTAGTTTTAATGACTCCAACCTAAGTGTATGTAAACTTCCGACTTCAACTGTAGGTACGAAATGTGATTGCATAGTAGTGCTATTTTAAACTGCTGTTACTTAATAATATGCACACAACTCAATGACAAGCATATATCCTACTAACATCAATGCATGACTACTAAATTGCGATCACATAAATCTTAATTTAACTAATATGACCTTCTGTGTATTCCTGTTATATCCACACAGTGTGGTATTATTTTCATGATGAATATTGAACCCATCAAAATCTTAGTCATATAGTTGACAGATATTAACATACAAACTACTAACTCGGTGTTCCCATATGTTGATCATCCCGTTATCGCACTTAACAGTGGAGCTCCCTACCTGCTTCTCGATGTGCTCGGCGGGCCAGTTCTGGACGTGCCTGATGAGGTTCTCATCAAAGTGAGAGGCCAGCGAGGGAGTGAAGGAGCCGGGAGTGCTGGACTGGGCTGAGGCGACATTGAGAACCGAATGGCCGCCGGTGGCGTTGCCGTTAGGTCCTGATGGCGGACTCCCCTGACTGCTGGACAAGAGAGAAAGCAGAGTAGTTATAAGGAGAGTAAGGCTCCGTCCAGAAACAACCTCCAGTCTACCACCTACACACTTGTGTTGATTGGAAAGGTTTGGATAGGTGGCTACTACAAAAGCGCTTTTATACATCCAATCCTTCCAGATATACACAAGTGCCTCTATATTTCAAACTACCTCCGCTGTCGGAGAGTTCGGGGGTCCTCTGGATGTTTCTCTGCTGAAGCCTGTTGAGAAACTGGTCCTGGTTTCACTGGGGTAACCTACAGAGCCACAGAGGGGAGAGGGAGGGATGGAGAGAGTAAGCCATTAAAAAGGGAGTGTAAGAGATAAGGAAACAATTAAGAAAATTAAAGCAAGAAACCGGGAATGAGAGAAGAGAGCAGAGGTGAATGGAGATAAAAGAATGGTGACGTGGGGAAAGAAACACAGATCACAGGGTTGAAATTATTATTTTTTTGTTTTGTAAACAATACACCCCCAATCATAACAATATTATTTGACAAGTTTAGAGTTTCCGTGGAGGTGCTGACCTTTGGTTGGGAGGAGGCAGGAGGCATGCTGAGTGGGGGTTTCTGGTTAAGGAGGTTGGTCTGGGGCGTGCCGTTCCTGGGTGACACATATGAGCGGGGTGAGGAGGTGTCCGACATTAGCGATATGGGTGACTGACTTGCCTGCTGGGCCGCTATTGGTTCATGTCCAGGAGGGGAATAGGACAAAGGAGGAAATATTTTTAATGATAGCAACCTTAATCTCACATACAAAGGTTATTACTATACGGAACAAAAATATAAACGCAACAATTTCAAAGATTTGACAGTTCATATAAGGAAATCACCCATTGGGGAGTCATGCCCAGCCAATCAGAATGAGTTTTCCCCACAAAAGGGCTTTATTACAGACAGAAATACCACCCCCCCCCCTCAGATGATCAGGTGAAGAAACCAGATGTGGAGGTTCTGGGCTGGTGTGGTTACACGTGGTCTGCGGTTGTGAGATCGGTTGGACGTACTGCCAAATTCGCTAAAATTACGTTGGAGCAGCTTATGATAGAGAAACTAACATTCAATTCTCTGGCAACCACTCTGGTGGACATTCTTGCAGTCTGAGACCAACACTTTACATGTTGCGTTTATATTTTTGTTCAGTATATAAATTATAAATATGCCTATAAGGACCGTCATTTTAAAGGTTTTATTTTTCTTATGCATCCAAAACTTTGTGAAACTCAGTGGCTATTGTTGCTTTGAGGACTACCCTGGTTAAATGCGTCAATAGCAAAGTTTTCTAGATTATTCAACAGAAAACCTAATCAGATGTTGACCTGAACTGAAGGACGCCCATACACCTTCTTGAGAGATAAGTAACATTTCCAGTTACATATTTTAACAATAACAGCTTCCATGAAAACATTTAATAGGAGAATGCTTACAATGTATTTCTTTCTGAATAACATGTCAGAGTGCAAAGTAAGCATAGCTCTTTTTACCAACCACAAGACACTGAAAAATCTGTAAAACCAGTCTAGCTAACAAAAAGAAAGGCATCAAAAAGATCACACGAAAGGTGACATAACAGCGGCCATACCTTGGTTGGAGGATTGTTGAGCAGCTTGGGAAAGCAGAGAAGTGATGTTGAAAGCAGATGGTCCAGCAGTGAGGAGTTTATGAAGCATAGACTGCAAGGACGCTTGGGTGACAGCAGCCGCGAGGACTGTAGGAGGGAAAACACACAGAACAATGAGAAAAATACAGATACGTACACACAGATATAAGGCAACAAACTTGTGTATGTATGTAACACATACAACCCATTGGTAGGTAGGCAAGAATCCATTTTCTCAGGATTACTCATCCACAACAATAGCACCCACCAACCCTTCGCCTCGATTAAGCTACTCCCTATATCGTGAATTGAGCCTATTCAATATCTGCTCGGAGTAAGAGAAACTCGAAACCAAATGGGATCAGACTGAAGATCAAATCCACGTTGGTTTTGTGGTCATATAATAACTCCAGATATCAGAAAATCCAAATGTGTGTTTCACATTTCAGTACAGCGGTGGGGGGGAAGGGGGATAAGTACCTTTTTTTTTTTTTTTTTTTTTTTTTTATACAATACTTATGCTCCATGAACATTTACAAAGAAAACATGACACTCAGATTTGCCCTTTGAGCCCAAAGTCATATTTTCTGACTTGGGGCTTGTGCCAATTAAGCCTTTTTCAACCGGTGAGCCATTTGAACTCAGGTACACTAAAGATCAAGAAGGAGAAATGTGGAATTGGCCAACTCACCCTCATTGATCTTGGCCATGTCCATGCTGCCGTTGTTCATCTGCAGGGTGGCTTGCAGCGCTGGGAGGAGCTGCCGCAGGAGGGCGGGGTCTTGGAGCAGGCCCGAAGCCTGGGTTTGGACAGAGGGGGACACCGGGACCGTGGAGGAGGAGGAAGATGAAGGGGTGGGGTTAGAGCCAGAGGCTTGGTTCAGGCCCGGATTGGTGGAGGAAGAGGACTGAGAAGGTGCAGAGTTGGAGGACTTGTCCCCTGAAGTGCCCTCTGTGGGGCAAAAAGAACAACAAGTTAGGACTGCGGACACTGGCTTGACAAACATAGGATGCACCTCTATAGTTCATAGTGACTTCCTTTCCTCAACTTTTTTCACACATTGAAAAGGTGATAGCCATAATGCATAGAATTGTCAAGTCTTTTCAGATCAGTGCAGAGGAAGGAGAGGACACAAGGAAAATAACTTCTCACTATTGACACATTGGCCATATTATAAGACTGTAGATGATTTCATATACAGGTATAGTCATAATATCACAACAAAAAGGTACTCTTTAAATAGGCAGGCAAGTCAAAATCCAGATGTTACTGCTGCATCTGAAACCTAGACTACACCTCCCATACGCTCTACCTCTGTAGTTTTCATACTCACTTGTGGTGGCTGTGTCGACAGACTCTCGTCTGTAGTCCCGGTCTTTGGGGAAAGTGTTGGACTCCCTCTTAGATGGGTCTTTCTGCCTCTGCTCTCTGGACACAATGAAACACAAACGCAAGGTCACTGTCGGGTTTAAGTTCAATTAAACGGAGTGTAATTGCTGGTTGAATACAGATTGGGAATGTAATTTCATGTTTAGACTTCTGTCAGAATGTGTAATCTACCAATCTCCGTTTTGGGACATTTTAGCATGCTATATTGTAGGGCCCAAAAACTCAGTTTTATTTGTTGCCTGTTTGGTTTTTCCCATTTAGAATTGTTCAGTTTTTTTCAGGTTTTCGCTCCCAAAATCACTTTAATAGAAAAACAAAATTGGGTGTTCCAAGTCCACAACAATGCATAAACCACATCAGGAGACCACTTTTGAGATCTGGAAAAACCCTTTAAATCAAGTTCGCAAGAGACTGTTAGGTTAGCGGTGTTTCTGTAGCACACATGTGATTGCATAGTTTGCTAAACAAATTGCCACTGGATCGATTACAATAATCATGATATCATTCTGCCAGGTAGGCATAGGATACTTTGTAGTAGAGGTCGACCGATTAATCGGAATGGCCGATTAATTAGGGCCAATTCCAAGTTTTCATAACAATCGAAAATCGGTATTTTTGGGCACCGATTTGGCAGAATTTTTTTATAATATATTTTTCTACACCTTTATTTAACTAGGCAAGTCAGTTAAGAACACATTCTTATTTTCAATGTCAGCCTAGGAACGGTGGGTTAACTGCCTTGTTCTGCCCCTGAACGACAGATTTTTACCGTGTCAGCTCGGGGATTCGTTTTTGCAAACTTCCGGTTACTAGTCCAACGCTCTAACCACCTGCCTTATATTGCACTCCACGAGGAGCCTGCGTGGCAGGCTGACTACCTGTTATGCGAAGGCAGCAAGAAGCCAAGGTAAGTTGCTAGCTAGCATATAATCGATGCGGTGCCTGTTAATTTCTCATCGAATCATAGCCTACTTCGCCAAACGGGTGATGATTTAACACTGTCGTTGCACCAAACATGACCTTAAATATCAACGCCTTTCTTTAAAATCAATACACAAGTATATATTTTTAAACCTGCATATTTAGTTAATATTGCCTGCTAACATGAATTTCTTAAGACTTAGGGATGCCACCCGTTAGATAAAATACGGAACAGTTCCGTATTTCACTGAAAGAATAAACGTTTTGTTTTCGAAATGATAGTTTCCGGATTCGCCCAAATTAATGACCAAAGGCTCGTATTTCTGTGTGTTATTATGTTACAATTAAGTCTAAGATTTGATATTTGATAGAGCAGTCTGACTGAGCGATGGTAGGCAGCAGCAGGCTCGTACACATCCGTGCGGTTTGCCAGCAGCTCTTCGCAATGCTTCAAGCCTATCAACTCCCGAGATTAGGCTGGTGTAACCGATGTGAAATGGCTAGCTAGTTAGCGGGGTGCGCGCTAATAGCATTTCACTCGCTCTGAGACTTGGAGTAGTTGTTCCCCTTGCTCTGCATGGGTAACGCTGCTTCGAGGGTGGCTGTTGTCGATGTGTTCCTGGTTCGAGCCCAGGTAGGGGCGAGGAGAGGGACGGAAGCTATACTGTTACACTGGCAATACTGAAGTGCCTATAAGAACATCCAATAGTCTAAGGTATATGAAATACAAATGGTATACAGAAATAGTCCAATAATTCCTATAATAACTACAACCTAAAACTTCTTACCTGGGAATATTGAAGACTCATGTTAAAAGGAACCACCAGCTTTCATATGCTCTCATGTTCTGAGCAAGGAACTTAAAAGTTAGCTTTCTTACATGGCACATATTGCACTTTTACTTTCTTCTCCAACACTTTGTTTTTGCATTATTTAAACCAAATTGAACATTTGGTTTTATTATCTATTTGAGGCTAAATTGATTTTATTGATGTATTATATTAAGTTAAAATAAGTGTTCATTCAGTATTGTTGTAATTGTCATTATTACAAATACATGTTAAAAAAAAGAAAACGGCCGATTAATCGGATCGGCTTTTTTTGGTCCTCCAATAATCGGTACCGGCGTTGAAAAATCATAATCGGTCGACTTCTACCTTGTAGTGAAAATTTAATTGAAAAGGGTTTTGAGAAAGCCTTTCCATCGTTGTCATTAGCATCATCGCTAACGGCTAGGCATACACAAAGTAGACAGATGCATGCACAAACACAGGGGAATTCCCACGTTGCTCTACAGAAGGTTGAAAGAAAATACTAATTACTAATTACTAATTACTGATGCATATCTGGCAACGGCACCATGCAATACACCCTGGACTAAAGAGGCTAGACCCTCCGATAAATTACATATTTCTCGTGGTAGTGAACAAAGCTAGAGTGGAAACCGGTCGCATTCCGCTTCGCTCCTCAGGTAGTATCACATTTTCACATTCTCATTTCATTTCATTACAGTACAACGGTTTGATTTGTTTAATCTTAGCTAGCTACTTAGCCGTCTTTGTATCAAAGATAATTGCGTAGCTAGCCAGCTATTCTTCGTTCTTTTAACGTAACTTTTAACGTAACGTAGTCAACACTGCTACCTAGCCAGCTAGCCACCGAACAGCAACACTGTAGTAACTATTACATTCAACGGAACGACTCGATTAGTGTAGTGTTAGCTAGCTACATAGTTGTCTTTGCTGTCTTTGTTTCTAAGATAACTGCGTAGTTTAGACTAATTCGGTTAGCTAGCCAGCTATTTTTCGTCCTTTTAACGTAACGTAACGTAGTCAACACTGCTCGCTAGCCAGCTAGCCACCGAATAGCAACACTGTAGAAACTATTACATTCAACGGATCAACGGAACGATTGATTAGTGTAGTGTTAGCTAGCTACATAGTTGTCTTTGCTGTCCTTGTATCTAAGACAATTGTGTAGTTTATACTAATTAACGAGCCAGTTACCGAGGTTACATAGCTAGCTACCGAGGTTACCTAGCCAGCGACACTCTCAAACAAAGTCAACAACGCAGCCACTGCTAGCTAGCCCACTTCCGCAGTACTGTATCATTTTAATAATTTTGGTCAATAAGATTTCTGCAACGCAAGCTTAACTTTCTGAACATTCGAGACGTGTAGTTCACTTGTCATTCCAATCTCCTTTGCATTAGCGTAGCCTCTTCTGTAGCCTGTCAACTATGTGTCTGTCTATCCCTGTTCTCTCCTCTCTGCACAGACCATACAAACGCTTCACACCGCGTGGCCGCGGCCACCCTAACCTGGTGGTCCCAGCGCGCACCACCCACGTGGAGTCCCAGGTCTCCGGCAGCCTCTGGAACTGCCGATCTGCGGCCAACAAGGCAGAGTTCATCTCAGCCTATGCTTCCCTTCAGTCCCTCGACTTCTTGGCACTGACGGAAACATGGATCACCACAGATAACACTGCTACTCCTACTGCTCTCTCCTCGTCTGCCCACGTGATCTCGCACACCCCGAGAGCTTCTGGTCAGCGGGGTGGCGGCACCGGGATCCTCATCTCTCCCAAGTGGTCTTTCTCCCTTTCTCCCCTTACCCATCTGTCTATCGCCTCCTTTGAATTCCATGCTGTCACAGTTACCAGCCCTTTCAAGCTTAACATCCTTATCATTTATCGCCCTCCAGGTTCCCTTGGAGAGTTCATCAATGAGCTTGATGCCCTGATAAGCTCCTTTCCTGAGGACGGCTCACCTCTCACAGTTCTGGGTGACTTTAACCTCCCCACGTCTACCTTTGACTCATTCCTCTCTGCCTCCTTTCCACTCCTCTCCTCTTTTGACCTCACCCTCTCACCTTCCCCCCCTACTCACAAGGCAGGCAATACGCTTGACCTCATCTTTACTAGATGCTGTTCTTCCACTAACCTCATTGCAACTCCCCTCCAAGTCTCCGACCACTACCTTGTATCCTTTTCCCTCTCGCTCTCATCCATCACTTCCCACACTGCCCCTACTCGGATGGTATCGCGCCGTCCCAACCTTCGCTCTCTCTCCCCCGCTACTCTCTCCTCTTCCATCCTATCATCTCTTCCCTCTGCTCAAACCTTCTCCAACCTATCTCCTGATTCTGCCTCCTCAACCCTCCTCTCCTCCCTTTCTGCATCCTTTGACTCTCTATGTCCCCTATCCTCCAGGCCGGCTCGGTCCTCCCCTCCTGCTCCGTGGCTCGACGACTCATTGCGAGCTCACAGAACAGGGCTCCGGGCAGCCGAGCGGAAATGGAGGAAAACTCGCCTCCCTGCGGACCTGGCATCCTTTCACTCCCTCCTCTCTACATTTTCCTCTTCTGTCTCTGCTGCTAAAGCCACTTTCTACCACACTAAATTCCAAGCATCTGCCTCTAACCCTAGGAAGCTCTTTGCCACCTTCTCCTCCCTCCTGAATCCTCCTCCCCCTCCTCCCTCTCTGCAGATGACTTCGTCAACCATTTTGAAAAGAAGGTCGACGACATCCGATCCTCGTTTGCTAAGTCAAACGACACCGCTGGTTCTGCTCACACTGCCCTACCCTGTGCTCTGACCTCTTTCTCCCCTCTCTCTCCAGATGAAATCTCGCGTCTTGTGACGGCCGGCCGCCCAACAACCTGCCCGCTTGACCCTATCCCCTCCTCTCTTCTCCAGACCATTTCCGGAGACCTTCTCCCTTACCTCACCTCGCTCATCAACTCATCCTTGACCGCTGGCTACGTCCCTTCCGTCTTCAAGAGAGCGAGAGTTGCACCCCTGCTGAAAAAACCTACACTCGATCCCTCTGATGTCAACAACTACAGACCAGTATCCCTTCTTTCTTTTCTCTCCAAAACTCTCGAACGTGCCGTCCTTGGCCAGCTCTCCCGCTATCTCTCTCAGAATGACCTTCTTGATCCAAATCAGTCAGGTTTCAAGACTAGTCATTCAACTGAGACTGCTCTTCTCTGTATCACGGAGGCGCTCCGCACTGCTAAAGCTAACTCTCTCTCCTCTGCTCTCATCCTCCTAGACCTATCGGCTGCCTTCGATACTGTGAACCATCAGATCCTCCTCTCCACCCTCTCCGAGTTGGGCATCTCCGGCGCGGCCCACGCTTGGATTGCGTCCTACCTGACAGGTCGCTCCTACCAGGTGGCGTGGCGAGAATCTGTCTCCTCACCACGTGCTCTCACCACTGGTGTCCCCCAGGGCTCTGTTCTAGGCCCTCTCCTATTCTCGCTATACACCAAGTCACTTGGCTCTGTCATAACCTCACATGGTCTCTCCTATCATTGCTATGCAGACGACACACAATTAATCTTCTCCTTTCCCCCTTCTGATGACCAGGTGGCGAATCGCATCTCTGCATGTCTGGCAGACATATCAGTGTGGATGACGGACCACCACCTCAAGCTGAACCTCGGCAAGACGGAGCTGCTCTTCCTCCCGGGGAAGGACTGCCCGTTCCATGATCTCGCCATCACGGTTGACAACTCCATTGTGTCCTCCTCCCAGAGCGCTAAGAACCTTGGCGTGATCCTGGACAACACCCTGTCGTTCTCAACTAACATCAAGGCGGTGGCCCGTTCCTGTAGGTTCATGCTCTACAACATCCGCAGAGTACGACCCTGCCTCACACAGGAAGCGGCGCAGGTCCTAATCCAGGCACTTGTCATCTCCCGTCTGGATTACTGCAACTCGCTGTTGGCTGGGCTCCCTGCCTGTGCCATTAAACCCCTACAACTCATCCAGAACGCCGCAGCCCGTCTGGTGTTCAACCTTCCCAAGTTCTCTCACGTCACCCCGCTCCTCCGCTCTCTCCACTGGCTTCCAGTTGAAGCTCGCATCCGCTACAAGACCATGGTGCTTGCCTACGGAGCTGTGAGGGGAACGGCACCTCAGTACCTACAGGCTCTGATCAGGCCCTACACCCAAACAAGGGCACTGCGTTCATCCACCTCTGGCCTGCTCGCCTCCCTACCACTGAGGAAGTACAGTTCCCGCTCAGCCCAGTCAAAACTGTTCGCTGCTCTGGCACCCCAATGGTGGAACAAACTCCCTCACGACGCCAGGACAGCGGAGTCAATCACCACCTTCCGGAGACACCTGAAACCCCACCTCTTCAAGGAATACCTAGGATAGGATAAAGTAATCCTTCTGACCCCCCCCCCCCCCCTTAAAAGATTTAGATGCACTATTGTAAAGTGGTTGTTCCACTGGATGTCATAAGGTGAATGCACCAATTTGTAAGTCGCTCTGGATAAGAGCGTCTGCTAAATGACTTAAATGTAAATGTAATTTTGATTCTTGTCGCGTGAAAATTTTAGGCAAATTTAATACATTTAATATTGTTGAATTCCGTTTTAATGTCTGGATTCAGCGATTCCGTCTGTGTTTTCTGCATCAGGGATGTTATAGGCCCCTACAATAATTCAATCAATGAAATTAGGCTCATAAATATGTTATAATGGGCCGTCGGACTACGGCAGCCACGCGGCTGTGGATTCTGTATTGAGTTTTAGGGTAGAAACGGAAGAGTTGAGGGAAAAGAGGAGAAAAGTATGGCGCTTAGGAGTGACACTTTTTCCATGATTCAAGGCCTTACCTCTCCAGCCAGTCTTTGGGCTTCTCCCATTGAGAGACCTCAGTCCTGCAGTTGTAGTAGTACTTCTTGCCGGAGGAGCTGATGTGCTCGGACCAGTCGTCTGCAGGCTCATGAGGCTGAAGGAAGAAGGCACGACAAATAGGTTAACTAACACTCTAGGGTAGGTTTTGCAGAGTGCAAACAAAGTTCGAATCCACATTTGGGGAAACAGCACTAATGTTCTACCTAGCACTTTTCAAATTGTTTTTATTTTGTTGATGAAACTGAGGAGAGGGGTGTCAGGCAGTGGGAAGGTTTTTTCCCGTAGTACAGATCTAACATGCATGCAATGGAAGAAAATCAGTGTTCATTGTTTGCAGTAACTTCTTTGTTGTAATATCCCAAACGGACGTGGCAGTATCACCAACTAAGGATTCTAGCTTTAAGATCAAGTAGGCCTACATTCGGGGATGTGATCAGCACTACATGAAAAATCAGGGGAAAGGCTAGTGATCAGATTCACATGTAAAATCCTGTGGGGATCCTTGCTTAAAGTATTGGGCCTAACGTTCGTTTTATGCTTAGAACCATTCTATAAGAAGCAACCGATGGTTTATCTGGAAAAACACATTTTAGTCTAATTTGGAGATGGGTCAATACATTTTTCTTTTACAACATACAAAAAGCAATGTTAGAAGGCATCAAGTAAATACAATACAGGAAATAAATACAGGATGTGAGCATATAGGCCTAGACTTTGCACGGTTGATAAGAGCAAGTTACCTAAACCCGCACACTATTTAGGCTAGTCTGTCTCGGTCAAATGTGTATGCCTATATGCAGGGTGTATGCCTATATACTGAAACTCTCTGCTTATCCCCGTTACACTGACTATCCTGTCTACACAGAGAACATACTCAACAAGGCTAGCAGTAATACTCGGCTCGTGGGCCAGGCTCCGAGGCATTCATTTAGGTCATTTACAGGTGTTCTCTTGACAGTGTTGAAAGACTTGAAATGCATCAAGGGGCTGATATCTCGATGCAAAAGTAACTCTACCCCATTGTTTCACTGCAGAAGGGAGGGGGTTTGTTTTTGGTTGTGTATGTATGTACAGTGGGGAGAACAAGTATTTGATACACTGCCGATTTTGCAGGTTTTCCTACTTACAAAGCATGTAGAGGTCTGTAATTTTTATCATAGGTACACTTCAACTATGAGAGACGGAATCTAAAACAAAAATCCAGAAAATCACATTGTATGATTTTTAAGTAATTAATTTGCATTTTATTGCATGACATAAGTATTTGATACATCAGAAAAGCAGAACTTAATATTTGGTACAGAAACCTTTGTTTGCAATTACAGAGATCATACGTTTCCTGTAGTTCTTGACTAGGTTTGCACACACTGCAGCAGGGATTTTGGCCCACTCCTCCCTAGAGATCTTCTCCAGATCCTTCAGGTTTCGGGGCTGTCGCTGGGCAATACGGAGTTTCAGCTCCCTCCAAAGATTTTCTATTGGGTTCAGGTCTGGAGACTGGCTAGGCCACTCCAGGACCTTGAGATGCTTCTTACGGAGCCACTCCTTAGTTGCCATGGCTGTGTGCTTTGTGTCGTTGTCATGCTGGAAGACCCAGCCACGACCCATCTTCAATGCTCTTACTGAGGGAAGGAGGTTGTTGGCCAAGATCTCGCGATACATGGCCCCATCCATCCTCCCCTCAATACGGTGCAGTCGTCCTGTCCCTTTTGCAGAAAAGCATCCCCAAAGAATGATGTTTCCACCTCCATGCTTCACGGTTGGGATGGTGTTCTTGGGGTTGTACTCATACTTCTTCTTCCTCCAAACACGGCGAGTGGAGTTAGACCAAAAAGCTCTATTTTTGTCTCATCAGACCACATGACCTTCTCCCATTCCTCCTCTGGATCATCCAGATGGTCATTGGCAAACTTCAGACAGGCCTGGACATGCACTGGCTTAAGCAGGGGGACCTTGCGTGCGCTGCAGGATTTTAATCCATGACGGCGTAGTGTGTTACTAATGGTTTTCTTTGAGACTGTGGTCCCAGCTCTCTTCAGGTCATTGACCAGGTCCTGCCGTGTAGTTCTGGGCTGATCCCTCACCTTCCTCATGATCATTGATGCCCCACGAGGTGAAATCTTGTATGGAGCCCCAGACCGAGGGTGATTGCCCGTCATCTTGAACTTCTTCCATTTTCTAATAATTGCGCCAACAGTTGTTTCCTTCTCACCAAGCTGCTTGCCTATTGTCCTGTAGCCCATCCCAGCCTTGTGCAGGTCTACAATTTTATCCCTGATGTCCTTACACAGCTCTCTGGTCTTGGCCATTGTGGAGAGGTTGGAGTCTGTTTGATTGAGTGTGTGGACAGGTGTCTTTTATACAGGTAACGAGTTCAAACAGGTGCAGTTAATACAGGTAATGAGTGGAGAACAGGAGGGCTTCTTAAAGAAAAACTAACAGGTCTGTGAGAGACGGAATTCTTACTGGTTGGTAGGTGATCAAATACTTATGTCATGCAATAAAATGCAAATTAATTATTTAAAAATCATACAATGTGATTTTCTGGATTTTTGTTTTAGATTCCGTCTCTCACAGTTGAAGTGTACCTATGATAAAAATTACAGACCTCTACATGCTTTGTAAGTAGGAAAACCTGCAAAATCGGCAGTGTATCAAATACTTGTTCTCCCCACTGTATGTATGTATAACTGTGGTGAGCTGCGGAAAGAATATCCTCTTGAACGACTGATTATCATCACCATCATGAACACCAGAGAACAACCAACCAAAATCGCATCCTTTGATTAGATTTTTTCATTTGATTTGATTTTACATAGACATTTGAATGTGTAGTCCAGTTTCGTGTGACAAATGACCTCAATTGGCTTTGTCATCCGGACAGAGCCAATTGACGTCATTTGTCACACGAAACTAGACTACACATTGAAATGTCGACGTAAAATCAAATCAAATTTTATTTGCGACTTTGTAAACAGGTGTAGACTAAACAGTGAAATGCCTACTTGTGGGCCCTTCCCAACAATGCAGAGAGAAAAAAACTAGAAAGATAACAAGAAATAAATACACAATGAGTTACGATAACTTGGCTATATCCATGGGGTACGAGTACCGAGTCGATGTACATATTGGAAGGGGTAAAATGAATAGGCAACAGGATAGATAATAAGCAGAAGCGTATGCAGTAGCTCAGCATTTAACACCATAGTACCCCCCAAACTCGCCATTAAGCTCGAGACATTGGGTTTCAACCCCGCCCTGTGCAACTGGGTCCTGGACTTTCTGACGGGCCGCCCCCAGGTGGTGAGGGTAAGAAACAAAATAGCTACCCCGCTGATCCTCAACACTGGGGCCCCACAAGGGTGCGTTCTCAGCACTCTCCTGTACTCCCTGTTCACCCATGACTGCGTGACCATGCACGCTTCCAACTCAATCATCAAGTTTGCAGACGACACTACAGTGGTAGGCTTGATTACCAACAACGACGAGACGGCCTACAGGGAGGAGGTGAGGGTCCTCAGAGTGTGGTGTCAGGAAAATAACCTCACACTCAACATCAACAAAACAAAGGAGATGATCGTGGACTTCAGGAAACAGCAGAGGGAGCACCCCCCTATCCACATCAACGGGACAGCAGTGGAGAAGGTGGAAAGTTTTAAGTTCCTCGGCGTACACATCACGGACAAACTGAAATGGTCCACCCACACAGACAGTTCGGTGAAGGAGGTGCAATAGCGGGGGCAAACTACCTGCCCTCCAGGACACCTACATCACCCGATGTCACAGGAAGGCCAAAAAGATCATCAAGGACAACAACCACCTGAGCCACTGCCTGTTCACCCCGCTATCATCCAGAAGGAGAGGTCAGTACAGGTGCAACAAAGCGGGGACCGAGAGACTGAAAAACAGCATCTATCTCAAGGCCATCAGACTGTTAAACAGCCATAACTAACATTGAGTGGCTGCTGCCAACATACACTCAAATCTCTAGCCATTTTAATAATTGATGTAATAAATGTATCACTAGTCACTTCAAACAATGGCAGTTTATAATGTTTAAATACCTTACATTACTCATCTCATATGTATATACTGTACTCTATACCATCTACTGCATCTTGCCTATGCCGCACGGCCATCGCTCATCCATATAGCTATATGTACATATCCTCATTCATCCCTTTACACTTGTGTGTATAAGGTAGTTGTTGTGAAATTGTTAGATTACTTGTTAGATATTACTGCACTGTCGGAACTAGAAGCACAAGCATTTCGCTACACTCATACACATGGTTAGCATTAACATCTGCTAACCATGTGTATGTGACCAATAAAATTTGAATTGGTGTCTTGAGTCAAAAGAGTTATAGTACAAAAAGGGGGGAGGAGTCAATGCAGATAGCCCGGGTAGCTTTTTGGTTAAATATTTAGCAGTGTCATGGCTTGGGGGTAGCTGTTCAGGGTCCTGTTGGTTTCAGACTTGGTGCACCGGTATCGCTTGCCATGCGGTAGCAGAGAACACTATGACTTGGGTGGCTGGAGTCTGACAATTTTTAGGGCCTTCCTATGACACCGCCTGGTATAGAGATCCTGGGTGGCAGGGTGCTTGGCCCCAGTGATGTACTGGGCCGTACGCACTACCCTCTGTAGCGCCTTGCTGTCAGATGCCAAGCAGTTGCCATACCAAACGGTGATGCAGCCAGTGAAGATGCTCTCAATAGCACAGCTATAGAACGTGCCTATGAATTGTATATGAGTTTGTCCTGTGGCTCAGGGGCCCATGCTGTATTATTATAACCATAGCCTGGTGAATGCCTACTTTCAGAAATAATTTGTTCAAGAAGAAAGAAGTATCTTACTGTGTCTGACGCCTTGCTTTGATTCGAGTGGGAGTTGGAGCTGTGGTTGTGCAAATTCTCTTGCGGAGAGCAGCTGGTACCTATAAAATAAACAGTATGATGAGAACACTTCTGAGAAATAAAACAGAATTAGAAATGATAGACATGACAAGTTAGGCTACCCAGACATTGAACAAAATATTTGTGCAGCACCATGGAATTTACAGCAGCTATCCATTTTATGAAGTACCCGGGTACAGTATGTCAAAAATGCATACTTTAGTGCACAAGAGAATAATACTAATATCGCCTAGGTGCATGTCAGTTTTAGCATTCTACAGCGCTTGCTCATTTGGCAAGTCAGTAACAAGTTAACTAGCTAAAAACTGGTGCCCAGGCTACCATATACTAGCACTTGTGGAACATCAGCTACATAACTTCTTATGTTAATGTTGCATTGATGTCTGTGTATAGACTTGACCAACAGTTGTGTGTATATCTTCAGTCAGGAATTGGACCTTAGACTAGACTTCAGTGATTTAAATATTTCCAGCGGTCAATGTCTTGTTGTACGCGAGTATCTATGCATGTTTTGAGCAGGTGACGTGTGCAGAAGTCCAAGTGATTTTAATAACCCAATCAACGGTGTATATATATTTTAAGCAGCAGAACAGTAAGATAACAGATATTTTAGTTTGATGTAGGACCTCGCTAGCCTGGTCCCAGATACAGCCAACTCCAAAAGGTTGCTTGGCATAACGAAGACCACAGGAATTGGCTAAACAGCACAAACATATCTAGGACCAGGATAAGCTCTCATCTGGCTGAACAAACGTACAAGCTTCTCTGTGCACACAGTACTGTTGACAAGCATACAGAGAAGGGAACATCTGTATTTGTGTGTAGCTCGGTTCTCTTTGGGCTTACCACCATCTTTGCCTCGGAGTGTGTGAAATGTTTTTGTTTTGCTGTGCCCGTCGCTGTATTTATTGACCGGACTTTCATCAGAGCGCCGGAGCATTTTGTAGGGCGGTGTAGGATCTGATAACCCATCTCGCATTTTATCGTGACCGTGAAGGGTGGTAGATTGACTCTTTGGCTGGGATTTGTGAGTCTGCAATACAAATAGACTTGTGTTAGTCAACATATCAATACAAAGCCACCTCTTCTGTTTGATAAACACCTGACATTATACTGTAGGCCTATTATCCACTCTTGACATTGTGCTGTAATTCTCATTCCTGCCTATGTATGCACAACCGTTTGTATTGTTTTTTTATTCCCTAACCTTAACCCAATTATTTTTGCCTGCATTTGTCATTACGGTTCTGTAATTGTTGCACTTTTATAAAGCATCTTACGGTGGGTAAATCTTTGTGCAGTATTCAGACTAGAAAGCTATGTAGTTGGCTAGCTAACTTTCGGTATAGGTCGTTATCAATAAAACGCCACAACATGGTGAAGAGCGATCGATTTGGCTGCTGGGGGGGAAAAGGAGACCCGAGCTCTGCAAAAACCATTGACAGCTACGGTTTTAATATCATCACCTCTTGAAGAGCATAGTCAGAACTACACATTTCCACATTTAACTCTGTAAGAGTTATACTGCAAGTAGCATCATGCTTTTCATGGTCAATGGCTAAACATCAATGCATAATGTATTTTCAAATACGTGAGTGTAGCCTATCCATTTGTCACGTCGCTAACTAAACAACCAACGTGTAATGTCGCTTGCTTCATCAGCGATTGGGATTTTGGAAAGAACTTGACATCTGCAACTCCTCATCCTGGTAAAAAGTTGTCAGTCGGACTACTGTTATCACCACCATAGATCAAACAGTATTTGGATATCGCCATCTTGTTTATCCCCTCAAAGTTAGCTTGTTAAACTAGCCATATTGACGTGATATGTGATTAGCTAGCCAATTTGATGTGGTCCATCAATCAATGTAGCCCATCATGTCTGTCAGCAATTGTGATTAAACACTATTTAAAACAATGTTGAAAATGGGATAGCGTTATCTAACTTCCCTAGGTAACAGAGCTACGTTGGTTGGAGAGAAAAAAGTACACTCACGTTAGTAGGTCTACTTACCACACTGTTTAGCCAACTGTACAACGTTTCTACCGGTAACTTGCACAATAAACATTATCAGCCAACAGTAGGGCCTACATCGGCAAATGCGCCCTTCTGCTTGACAGGCAAAGCACAAAGGCTTGTCAGGTAGCTATCGTTCACATATATCAAATTAATGGTGGTTGATTTGCATGGAATAATCGGAAATGTGTATTTCTGACTGTGCTCTTCAAAGGGTTATTACAACCAAATAGTTCATATTTATTTAACAATCCCTTGAAAACGTCATGTAGTTGTCAATGGTTTCAGCGCTCTGCACCTTGACGTTGTATTGATAAAGACCTAGCTATAGTTAGCTCTTACTAACGTTAGCCAGATAACGTTACCTAGCAGAAGATAATTATCCAGCTACACTAGCTAGCAAATTGGCTATTTCGTTAGTTATATACGATATGGTTATGCTACATTCGTTATCCTGCTGGCTATCAAGGCCTGCAATTTCAAGCTATCTCGTAAAGGTAAACATGGTTAGCGTTGGCTAACGTTAGCTAGCTACGTCACGGGAAACCAGTCAGCAGTTAGTTAAGTTAGCTTTCTAGTTAACCATCAGTTGTTTCTAAACACATTAACGTAGTTAGTTAGCTAGTGTAAATAACTAACGTTAGATGTAGGCCAACGTATATTCAGTAACGTAATTTTGCACAAAACTGAGCCATGGTTTGGGAGTTGCATAGCCAGGCTGAGGCCTGCCTAGCTTACGAGTTAATTAGGTGGCTATTTTAACCAGTTATAGTAGCTAACTAAGTTAGCTAGATAACATACTTGTTAACCAGGCAGCTAGCTAATTAGCCTGTATTCACTATTTACCTGATAGGGTTGGGAATCCCTTCGGTCGTTGCACCTGAAATATAAGAAAATAAAGTTAGCCAAGTTATAGGGCACACATCTAAAATGTTGATGCCGTCTCTGCTCGCGCTGCAAAATATGCTACAAGTAGCTAGCTAGCGAAAAGCGAGTTAGCTGTAACTAGCTAGACATGCTAGTTAGCAGCATTATTTTAAAGATGTGGAGGAGCCGTCAATGAGAAGTGGCAATAAAATGTATTGTCGTTTACCCATCGCTGAGTCTCGGTTGTTTCCTAGCATGCATTACCATCAATGCCGTGTTGATGTGTGTGTGCGCGCGAGGGGGTGAACTATGGACAACAAAATAGTATTCTCGTCTTTGGTAACTTGATCTTGGCGATGTCTCTGTATTTAGTTAGCCAGCTAGGGACGCTAGCAACTAAATTTGTACAGTGGCTAGCTACGCTATGTTGAAAGCGGCCTTTGGTACATTATTTGCTCGCCTAAACTGCACAATCTATCCGGTGCAGTGCAAGGAAACAGACGAAGCAACGCTAACTGCCCCGCCTCCAATGTCTTAGCTATTTCCGGGATACTCCCATGTCGGAAAAGAGTCGCAAACCCTTTATAAATTATGATTTGCAACGCAGTCTTACAAATAACTTTCTCACCAAGAAAGGTGGACACAGAGGAAAGTGGTTGAAATAACAACACAGCCCACCTAACTGCTAATGCACATGGCTAAGAAAAGGAGATGATGAAAGCAAGGTTCACAAAAGTAATTATAAAAGTGGTAGGCATATGCACTTTCCCCTACCCCAGTAGCCTATTTCGATAGTCTAAAAAAAACTCTCACAGTGCCCAATGCAACATTAAATTATAAATCAATCACTATCCCCTTCCCCTCATGTTCTTAGTTCATCCATGGGCTTTGCAAAGCATTACCCAATCTAATCAAAGCGATAGTTTGTTGAATTTCACAGCACTAGGCTGAGACAAAAGCCTAAATAGACTGGCCCTTCGGGACCAGTAAGAACACTTCCCATATTTTGCAGGGATTGAGCCTGGTCTGGATAGCCTACCAATCAGGACCAATGCTGTTTTTATGTATCGCTGTCTGTCTTGTCTGTCTAGTATGTCTGTCTGTTAATCTATATAATGGCAAGGAGACATCAGACCATGCCTTTGTTTGGCCTCTGCTTTCCAATGCCTGTTCTGGTCCACTCAGATCCAAATGAACCGACCTCGTGATATAGAACTGATGGGGAAACGTGTAGGGCGAGGGGGACATTTGCACCAAAGTTTTATTGAACCTTTACGCTTGCCTGGTAAATTTGGGTCAGAGCTGGTGACAGGTCACATGGACCAATACTGTCTGGATCAGACTGGTTCTTATTGCTTTTACTCTATGTTTGTCTCTTATTTTGTTCACGTGTGGATGTTCAAATGGACCCAACATCTCACGTTATAGAAGGAGAAACGTCCATGGAGTCATTTTCTCTCTGGTGAGTGTTACCTAATTTGTACTGTGCTGAGCTTGCTGAATTGCATATTGACACCATCAATATTTACATTATTTTGATCCAATAGCTGTAGAGGATGGTTTGTAAAACAAATAAACAAACTGTTAGGGATGGAAAAGCCATCTGCTCTTTTCATTAAGAATAAATTCAGCACTTTTGGTCACAAACAGTGTGCAGATTTCTTTAAATTCAACACAGTTCATCTGATTTATCAAGCACCATTTTTAGTTGTTTCCGTTCTCTTTAAAGTATTGAGTCATTTTCCACTCACACAGTACAATATTCATATTTTTATTGTCAACAAAAGTCACAAACTGACTCAGTTGCTTGTTAGTCAACTGCTTAGGAATATAGATCGCAGCCATATACTTGCTTTCATGTATCCCACAGATGCATTTGATTGATCGGTTTCAGTGTACTTTCAATCTGTGTACATCAATCAATGATGTCACATGAAGGACAGAAAAGCTATGATTCTGTGGTGAGAGAGCATATACTTGTATAATTGGTTGAGAGAACTTACACTTCAATAACATGGCACTAGGTGGAGTGTAGAAAGAATGTGGACTATTGAAAGATTTGGTTTCAATGAGTCACAGATCTTTAACTCACATTTCTATCTGAAATCAGTCAGGTCCTACACTGAACTACATAATAGATCTTCAAAAAAGGACATGTCAAATCTGCTAAATTGCAAACATTTAACCTATCTTATCCACTTGGTGGCAGTAATACCATAAAACAGAACATGTTTTCGGACCATAGAGGTTTTCTTTTCTTTTTCTACTCCATTAAAGGCCCATTGCAGCCATTTTTATCTCAATATCAAATCATTTCTGGGCACCTTACTGTGATTGTTTTCAATCAAAATGTTAAAAAAGAAACAAAATAGCTCTTAGCAAGAGCAATTTCTCAAACAAGAATTTTGTTAGGACTGTCTGGGAGTGGTCTGAGTGGGGAGGGGAAACTGAAAACTAGCTGGTTTGGAGCTCTCTTTTTTATTGGTCTATTAGCTAATTACTGCCTGGTGATGTCATAAGTCAGGCCAAAACTCCTTCCCGCCAAAACAGACTGAAATTTGAAATTTGAGGCGGTCTTTTCAAACAGCTCTTACACCAAAAGGGCATTATCGTCAATTTCACAGTATTATTTCAACCTCATAGTGTGTAAATATATATAAAATACAGGAAATAATGTATTTGACTGCACTGGGCCTTTAAGATTGTTGAACACTAGAATGAAATACTGAGAACAAGATATACAGAATGGTTTCAGTGTATGCTCCAGTAATTTTAGTCTCTTATACTAGGCGAGATCATAATTCTGTTGTCCTTTGTTTAGGATGTCGTGCCAGCCACTGCAACAGTCCAAGTTGGCCAACCAGTACATATTTAATACGTTTGTGAGGTAGCCAATTGATAATAAAAAAAGGGCCTGCCTTGATAGAGAATGAATGGATGAGTGAATACAGGCCAATCTCACTACAGTATGCAGATATATACATTCTCACATTGCAGTGCTATTTTCCAATTATGGAAAAGACAGAATAATTCAACAAAATTCTTATATGTTCTACTTGGAACTTGCAAATAATAAATATGGCAGAAAATACACTTACAAGATTCATAGAAGATTCTTGTAATATCTGACTTATATGGGTGGTTACCATTTAGACATAACAGAAATGTTGAATGTATTGTATAAGCCTTCTAAGGTCTCACATACATGAGACATTCAAATTTCGAGCACTTGGATCATAGTAATAGCAAGCTGTTGCATGTATTGTATGAAAAACATACAAGAGCCATGTAAGCTAAGCCTTCTAAGGCAGAGGCGGCTCCAGGCACAAGCGACATAAGCCATTTATTTTAGGAATTCAGTCTGGGTCTCAACTTACTGTTGAGAGTTAGAGTAGTAGAATACACAGGGTGCATATCAAAATACTGGGCTTGGTTAAAACCCTGGATATACAAATAATGTATTTTTCTTAGAGATATTGTCATGTTTCTTTTTATGATTTGATTTATAAAAAAACGTGAAACATATAAGGAATGCATTCCCAGAACATACCCCGTACATCAACTTTTCTTATAATATAGCCTTTTGGTGCCCTATGCGAGATCTGGTTGGGGGGCCCCCCACCTTGTGACAAAACATTTTTGTGGCTCCCCTCTTGACGGTGGAGAGAAACATTTTAAGGTTAATATCCTGCAATTCCACACATTTTGCCATGGGGCAGAGAGAAATTATTGCGGTTTTAAAGCACGTTTTCTACAATTCTACAAATTTTGTCATTGGACGAAGACAACATTTAGCAATATTATAACAAATTTCATGCAATTATACTCATTTTCCATGGAGCAGAGATCATTTTTTGCACTTTTACAGCAAAACTCGTTTTTATTTTTGGGGGTAGATCAGCTTTAATATTGCAGATAGATTGTAGCTTCCATCAAAGTAATTGTCTGCATAATTTCTAATCCCCCATATACAATATATCTTTTGTAAATATATATCAGATAACAACGCAAACATTGTTACCTGACATGGCTAATTGAGTGACTGTGACAACAGAGAGAAACAGCTGATGAACAACCAAATTTCGCTGGTGTATTCTACTATTCCTACTCTCAATAGTAAGTTGTGAGTCCCCCCACCTTCTTATATTAATAAATGAAAATAACATTTAATTAATATATTTTGTCTCATATGTCATATCATATCATGTAGGAATTGCACCACAATCATTTAATTGTGTATGTCATATAAGGTATCCCTTTACATTTAAACACGTATACAGTGTACGTACTGAAAATGGCAGATTTGGGCACTAATAAGCTCCTATGTAGTGGCGGTACAATATACTATACATGACGTCAGAGTTCTGGCTCTGCGCTTCACAGCACTGTGTGGGTTTTGACTGACAGCTGATCTGAACTTGAGCACTGAGTGACAAGTAGCCCCGATCCCTCCCGGTAATAAGGCAACTTTTGCAAATGTTTTGTTGTCTGAGTGAGGGAAATGCTGTAAATTAAGATATATTTTGAAAGATAATATGCTGAGGATTATAATAAATGCCGCTTGGATGTCATAAAAGAAAGCCAAACACCCATGAGTCCAAATGTGCTCTTCACGTTTCCAAATCATAAAACTTGTGTTATATACAGTGTCAACATTTCTGACACTATGTTTGATGTACAGTTACAAGATTACATGTCGTCATACCCTGGGTTGTTCTGAACAGAATGAGCATATGTTTGTTTATTGTGTCGAAAATGCACTCATGACTCCTTTTTATGCGAACCCCAATTACAATCTGTTTCTCTGAATTGCCTTGTGAAGGCCAAACACTGTAATGTCGTATTTTGCAGAGATCTGTGGCCACTTGGAGACACCAGTTAGTCTTCTTACTCAAACCCTTGTAAAGAAATGTTTTATGTTTTGACTACCCCACATTTTCCAGGAATAGTCATCATGTTACTGAATGTATGCAGAGTATATTTTTCATATTTCGTTATCAACAAATGCGTCAAAGTACAGTAAATATATAATGCACATAAATCAACAGTGTAATGTTTTGATTCCGTGTTGTCAGGTGAACTGTTGTGTACTCACCTTTGGTCTAATATTTTTTCCCATTGTCTCCAAACTGTTCCCTTTCAATTGCTACCATGGTTACGCGTATGGTTTTCATATTTCTTCAGTAAGAATATATTTAATTTAGCCCTATCCATATACAGTGCATTCGGAAAGAATTCAGACCCCTAGACTTTTGCCCCATTTGTTACATTACAGCCTTATTAAAAAAATTGTTTTGCACACAATACTCTAAAATGACAAAGCGAAAACAGGTTTCTATACATTTTTGCAAACGTAGAAAAAAAAAAAAATACCTTATTTACATACGTTTTCAGAGCCTTTGCTACGAGACTCGAAATTGAGCTCAGGTGCATCCTGTTTCCATTGATGATCATTGAGATGTTTCTACAACTTGATTGGAGTCCACCTGTGGTAAATTCAATTGATTGGACATAATTTGGAAGGCCTGTCTATATAGGTGCCCACAGTTGACAGTGCATGTCAGTGTAAAAACCAAGACATGTAGTCGAAGGAATCGTCCGTAGAGCTCCGAGACAGGTTTGTGACGAGGCACAGATCTGGGGAAGGGTACCAAAGAATTTCTGCAGCATTGAAGGTCTCCAAGAACACAGTGGCCTCCATCATTCCTAAATGGAAGAAGTTTGAAACCACCAAGACTCTTCCTAGAGCTGGCCGCCTGGCTAAACTGAGCAATCAGGGAGGTGACCAAGAACCCTATGGTCACTCTGACAGGGCTCCAGAGTTCCTCTGTGGAGATGGGAGAACCTTCCAGAAGGACAACAACCATCTCTGCAGCATTCCACCAATCAGGCCTTTACGGTAGAGTGGCCAGCCTGAATACCAAGAGACACTTCTGGAGGAAACCTGGCACCATCCCTACAGTGAAGCATGGTGGTGGCAGCAAAATGCTGTGGGGATATTTTTCAGCGGCAGGGACTGGGACACTAGTAAGGATCGGAGCAAAGTACAGAGAGAGCATTGATGGAAAAACCTGCTCCAGAGCACACAGGACCTCAGACTGAGGTGAAGGTTCATCTTCCAACAGGACAATGACCCTAAGCACACAGCCTAGACAATGCAGGAGTGGCTTTGGGACAAGTCTCTGAATGTCCTTAAGTGGCCCAGCCAGAGCCCGGACTTGAACCCGATCGAGCATCTCTGGAGAAAGCTGAAAATAGCTGTGCAGCGACGTTCCCCATCCAACCTGACAGAGCTTGAGAGGATCTGCAGAGAAGAATGGGAGAAACTCCCCAAATACAGGTGTGCCAAGCTTGTAGTGTCATACCCAGGAAGACTTGAGGCTGTGATCACTGCCAAAGGTGCTTCAACAAAGTACTGAGTAAAGGGTCTGAATACTTATGAAAATGTGATCTTTTTTTTATACATTTGCACAAATTTCTAAAAACCTGTGTTTGCTTTGTCATTATTGGGTGTTGATTGATTAGGGGGAAAAAACTATTACATCCATTTTAGAAGAAGGCTGTAACATAACAAAATGTGAAAAAAGTCAAGGGGTCTGAATACTTTCTGAATGCTCTGTAGGGCAATTCAGTGTATAGGGTTAACACAAATATATACAAATACACAACTGAGATATAAGGAAAAACATACCAGATCCTTATTAGATTACTTCAACAACAACAAAAAATCATGATTCTTTTCGATATGGGTTTCCACAGACAAGGAGTATGCTGAGTCTTTCTTTTGGACCAGGAGGTAAGTTTGAAGGTGTGTGTTTGTCTGATGGAGCGACCTGCACATTATGAGTATTCTCCCAAAAAGTCAGGCCAGATCAGTGTTTGTGAAGGAAATGGAATAAAGGAAAGGAAGACATTGAAGACTATTTGGGCATACTGAAATGTAGATGTGGAAGAGAATCTGTCTGGGAATACCTTATATGGGCTCCCCTATTTGATGTTTTCTCCACACCCTTGGTTTGACCTTTGACACCTCTGACTCATCCCACATGACCCCTGACCTTGTCCTCTGACTGGCTATTTATGACCCTCCCACTGACCCTCTTGTAAATGGAGGGAGAGGAGTAGGTGGACTGCGTCTGAGTGTGTGTCACATCTACTCCCGCTCCTCCCCTCCGGCATTCGATGTCGCCGGTATACTAACCACCAGTCCTGGGATTCATCATTACGCACACCTGGCATCAATCATTACACGCACCTGCACGTCATCATGATACTCACCTGGACTCCATCACATTCCTGATTACCTCCCCTATATCTGTCACTCCCTTTTGTGTCTTTCCTCAGTCAGTATTGTTCCTGTGTTTATGCTAAGACGCTACTGTTATGTTGTCTCGGTTCATGTTTGTTGTTTTATTAAACGTTTCCCCTGCACCTGCTTCTCGACTCTCAGCGTCTCCGTTACAGAATACTGACTCACAACAGAAGGTGCAGGAAAACAGAATATCTCCCAGACGGTCGACGAGAGGGAAACCTAAGTCAACACCATGAACAGCTAGTACAACTGGGGACGGCTATGGAAGAGGTTCTTTGCAGTGTGCAACATCTCAAAGAACATACACTGGGTCGACTGGATGTAGAGTGTAAGCACAACAGCCCATTCAGCAACCCGCTCAGGTCAGCAACGCCTGCTTGTTCCTTCCGGATAAATATGATGGCACCCCATCTAAATGCTGTGGCTTCCTACTTCAGTGCTCCCTCTACTTTGCGCACAAGATGGGTGTTCCCACCACCGAGAGGTCCAAGGTTGCCACAGTTATTTCTCTGCTGACTGGGCGGGCGTTGGAATGAGTTTGACCAAGAAGGAGAGTGATGGAGTGCTGCATCAGATGACCTGGCCTCCACAATCACCCGACCTCAACCCATTTGAGATGGTTTGGGATGAGTTGGATCGCAGAGTGATGGAAAAGCAGCCAACAAGTGCTCAGCATATGTGGGAACTCCTTTAAGACTGTTAGAAAAGCATTCCTCATGAAGCTGGTTGAGAGAATGCGAAGAGTGTGCAAAGCTGGCATCAAGGCAAAGGGTGGCTACTTTGAATAATCTAAAATATAACATATTTTGATTTGTTTCACACTTTTTTGGGGGTTACTGTATGATTCCATATGTGCTATTTCATAGTTTATGTCTTCACTATTATTCTACAATGTAAAAAATAAAAACCATTGAATGAGTAGGTGTGTCCAAACTTTTGACTGGTACAGTCTGTGTGTGCGTGGGCATGTTTGTTAACTCCTTTCTCCTCTACTTCAGGTGTGTTTGAACTGCTGTCCTTGGTGATCTCTGGGATGAAATCTATAATGGACAGAAATGAGGACTTTACGTTTCTTAAAAGCATGATCATGGAAAGGAGATTCCATCTACTGGTCAAGGTGAAACTGGCTTTAACTACTGTGACGTAATGGCAATGCTAGAGTTATGTTATAGTAATGATATCTGAGAGTTTATCATGTACAATTACAGTATGTCATAGTGTGTAGCTATGGAAATGCAAGAGGGATGTACTGGGTAATATTCACTAGGAACTAACCGGAAGCAAACGGTCCGAAACAGGGAGGGACTACCTGAACTTTTCAAAATCAAATTTTATTTGTCACATACACATGCAGATGTTATTGCGGGTGTAGCGAAATGTGTTTTGTCTCTAGCTCCAACAGTGCAGTAATATCTAACAATGCACACAACCTAAAAGTAAAATAATGCATTTAAGGAATATAAATATTAGGATGAGCAATGTCAGAGTGGCATAGACTAAAATACAGTAGAATAGAATACAGTATATACATATGAGATGAGTAAAGCAGTATGTAAATATTATTAAAGTGACTAGTGTTCCATTATTAAAGTGGCCAGTGATTTCAAGTCTATGTATATGGGGCAGCAGCCTCTAAGGTGCAGGGTTACGTAATCGGGTGGAAGCCGCCTAGGGAATGTTCCTGAGTGGCGAAATTATAGTCGCCTTGTTTCCTCATTTTCCCTTGCAGAACGTTTGGCTGTGGTGTGCACTAATGAATACAACAGATGTACATCATCAGTGATGCACTGTAATAGTAACCCCCAGTGTCATAGCCTGACTCGTTCTCTTTCACAGATCCACGCGAGGTTGAGGCGGTTTGGATCAAGGAATCCTGTCCCGGTCCGGGATAATGCAAAGAGTCTGGCCTGTAACGTAAGTCTTTCTCTTTGCACTCTTCCTTCGGATGGATGGATGAATGGATGGCTGGATATAAATATAGATAAAGGAAGAGATATTTTGCACAAGTGTCCCTACATACAGTGCCTTGCTAAAGTATTCAGACCCCTTGGATTTCTTCACATTTTATTGTGTTACAAAGTGCGATTTAAAATTGACTTAATTGTCAACTACACAAACTCTGTAATGTCAAATTGTATTTAAGGTTAATAACAAAGGAATTACTAAAACATAGTTGTTGCATATGTATTCAGCTCCTTGAGTCAATACATGTCAGACACCTTTTGGCATCAAATACAGCTGTAAGTCTTCTTGGGTAGGTCTATAAGTGTTTTGCACACCTGGATTGTGCAATATTTGCCCATAATGTTTTTTTTGAAATTCTTCAAGCTCTGCCAAGATGTTGGGGATCATGGCTAGACAGAAATGTTCATTTCTTGCCATAGATTTTCAAGCAGAAAATATGTCCCCAAACATAAGGTTTAGCATTCAGGCCCATTTAGCATTTTCTTGCAGTATTACTTTAATGCCTTGTATCATACAAGATGCATGTTTTTGAAATATCTTTTTATTCTGTATATTTGTATTTTCACTCTGTCATTGTGGAGTCACTACAATGTTGTTGATCCATCCTCAGTTTTCTCCCATTACAGCCATTGAACTCTGTAGCTGTCTTAAAATCACCAATGGCCTCATGGTAACATCCCTGAGCAGTTTATTTTCTGTCCTGCAGCTCAGTTCAGAACGATGACTATCTTTGATGTGTCTGGGTAGTTTAGTACATAATCCACAGCATAATTATTAACTTGACCGTGCTTAGAGATATTCAGTGTCTGATTCGCTATTGTTACCCATCTAGCAATCACCACCCTTCTTTATGAGGATTTCAAAAACCTCCCTGGTCTTTGTAGTTGAATCTGTACTTTAAATGCAATGCTTGACTAAGGGACCTTACATATGTTGTATGTATGGGGGACAGAGAAAGGGTTAGTCATTCAAAAATCATATCAACCCCTATTTATGAATTCATGTAACTTATTGTGTGATTTGTTAAGCCACATTTTATTCCTGAATTATTTTAGGCTTGCCTCAACAAAGGGGCTGACACTATATCGTAGTTATGAATGTTGTGTTCTTTTTTGTGTGTGAATTGTTCTGTCACTTTGACATTAGAGTATTTTGTATAGCTTGAAATTGAATTGTCTTTTTTTTGGTCAACAATCACACTTTGTAACAAAGTGAATATTTTTCAAGACATCCACTGATTATGCAACTGAGGCAAAGCCTTGTTTTACAGTGATATTATTTGACATATCTCCTTTATACAGAGTGACATCATGGGACAGTTTTCAGCATTAAGGTGTTAAAATAATTTCATCCCAAGTGTAATGTTTCAGCCTTGAACTACCATTAATGTCAACTGTATAAAGTGACACTGAGAATTCCCACTCTCCCATAATCCTCTACTTCAAACCTCCCCTTTAAGTACCATTCCTTATCTCACTGCCCTACCCCACTGTTCTGTAGTATGTCCAATGTGGGCATCCTTACTTGTGTCTAAAATGCAGAGTTCAGTAAACCAGTGGAAAATATACAGTTGCGGTCAGTGACTCCTCATTTAATTTCACTATAGTTCCAATCCCTTTTCCTCTTTCCTTATGCCCTATCCTTGTTCCACCTCCCAGTCCCCTTACTCAAGGTCCTGTCTGACAGCCACTCCAGGCCTGGTTTAAATCGTCAATGTCTACTGAAGGGGCCAAACCAAAAGAGCTGTTTTTCTTCAAAATGGCTTCTGTTTGCTCACAGCGGGAAAGTAATGACCTTCAGGCAGACTTATGGATTCTTTTGTGTGTGCACATAACAGCTTGAAGCACATTCTTAGAAAAAGGGTTCTAAAACCGAAGGGTTCTTCGGTTGTCCCTATAGGACAGGCATTCCCAAACTGGGATACGCGCAATGCCGTCAGGGGTATGCCAACTTAAAAATGTGATTCACATTTGGAAAAAATGTATCATTCTTCACATTTTCAAACAGTACATTTATATTTTCCAACTGGCTATACATTTGGGTGAGATTTTTTTGCCTCGCCTGAGCTGCCTCGTTTCACTGCCAAAAATTTAAATGAAACCATCTAGTATTCAGCGAAATAACACAATGTCAAATAGAGGTAGCCTAGTCAAATAATTAACATCCAATCACATTAACTGTTACTCTCTCGCGGGAAACCTTCACTCATGCACAGACATTTAGAAACGAAACATGACAATTTGAAAAATAAGCCAAAGGAGTTTTTTGAGCGAGAATTAAGATGACTTTCGACTAGTAAGACATGTATGAAAGCAACAGATACCATTTAATAAGAAGGGGCTAGAAGCGTCTATCGTGAGCTACCGAGTGGCTAGGACAGGCAAGCCCCATACTATTGTGGAGGACTTAATTCTTCCTGCGGCTGAGGATATGGCTGGGACAATGCTGGGGAAAAAGGCCCATAAAACTATACAGACAATGTCTTCATCAAACAACACTGTTTCACAACGCATCAATGACATGGCAGGAGTTGTTTTGAAACAATTACTGTTTTGCATACAAACAAGTGAATTCTATGCGTTACAGCTGGATGAGTCAACAGACGTGGCAGGCCTGGCACAGCTCCTGGTATATGTCCGTTACGTTTATGGGGGGTCAACTAAGGAAGACATCCTCTATTGCAAACCACTGGAAACCAGGACATGAGGATATTTTTAAAGTACTGGACAGCTTTGTGACATCAAATAGACTTTGGTGGTCAAGATGTGTTGGTATCTGTACAGATGGCGCAAAAGCCATGACGTGGAGACATAGTGGAGTGGTAACGCGCGTGCAAGCAGTTGCTCCCGACGCCACTTGGGTACACTGCAGCATCCACCGAGGGGCTCTTGCTGCCAAGGGAATGCCTGACAGCTTGAAAGATGTTTTGGACACTACAGTGAAAATGGTTAACTTTGTTAAAGCAAGGCCCCTGCACTCTCGTGTATTTTCTGCACTGTACAATGATATGGGCAGCAACCATGTAACGCTTTTACAACGTACAGAAGTGCGCTGGTTATCAAGGGGGAAAGTATTGACACGTTTAAAAAAAAATAAGAGTCTAGCTTAAAGTTTTCTTTACTGACCATAATTTTCACTTGTCTGACCGCTTGCATGATGAAGAGTTTCTCACAAGACTGGCCTATCTGGGTGATGTTTTTTCTCACCTGAATGTTCTGAATCTAGGATTACAGGGACTCTCCGCAACTATATTCAATGTGCGGGACAAAATTGAGGCTATGATTAAGAAGTTGGCGCTCTTTTCTGTCTGCATTAACAAGGACAACACACAGGTCTTTCCATCATTGTATGAATTTTTTTGGTGCTAATGAACTCAAGCTAACGGACAATGTCAAGTGATATAGCGAAGCACCTGAGTGAGCTGGGTGCGCAATTACGCAGGTACTTTCCCGAAACAGACGACACAAACATCTGGATTCGTTATCCCTTTCATGCCCTGCCTCCAGTCCACTTACCGATATCTGATCAAGAGAGCCTCATCGAAATTGCAACAAGCGGTTCTGTAAAAATGTTATTTAATCAGAAGCCCTGCCAGATTTCTGGATAGTGCTGCGCTCAGAGTTTCTTGCCTTGGCAAATCGCGCTGTTAAGACACTGATGCCCTTTGCAACCACGTACCTGTGTGAGAGTGGGTTCTCGGCCCTCACTAGCATGAAATCTAAATATAGGCACAGACTGTGTGTGGAAAATGATTTAAGACAGACTCTTTCCAATACAACCCGACATTGTAGAGTTATGTGCATCCTTTCAAGCACGTCCTTATCATTAACCTGTGGTGAGTTATTCACAATTTTTGATGTACAAATAAGCTTTTATATGTAAGATGGCTGAATAAAGAGCAAAATTATTGATTATTATTATTTGTGCCCTGGTCCTATAAGAGCTCTTTGTCACAACCTGGCTCGTGGGAAGTGACAAACTCACACTCATTCTTCTGTTTAATAAATGTATCATATAGCGTGTGTGTGGCAGGCTTACAATGATGGCAAAAAACAACATTTGAGAGTGCTCTGACCCTGGTGCTAGAGGGTATGCAGCTGGAGGTTGAATGTTTGAAGGGGTACGGGACTATAAAAAGTTTAGGAACCACTGCTATAGGAGAACCCGTTTTGGTTCCAGGTAGAACCCTTTTTGGTGCCAGGTAGAACCCCTTTTGGTTCCAGGTAGAACCCTCTGTGTAAAGGGTTCAACATGGAAGTCAAAACGGTTCTACCTGGAACAAAAGGGTTCTACTTGGAACCAAAACGGTTTCTACCTGGAACCAAAAAGGGTTCTTCAAAGGGTTTCCTATGGGGACAGCCGAAGAACCCTTTTAGATTCTAGATACACCTTTCCCCCCCACTGGAGGCTGTTCTTATCTGCCTTGGATGCATCTATGGGGAAACATTGCAATTGTCTTGAAGCAATAAGTTACAACAGTATCCCCCTAGACATCTTACCACAAAACACACCATCCTCATTGTTATATCAGAGGCTGCATACTGTGTGCGTGTGTCTGTGTGTCATAGTTGGCTGAGGAGCTGTGGACTCAAGTGGCTAGTGCGGAATGTTCAGAGTTGATCAGCCTGCTGTCCAACCCGCACATCAAGGTGAGTCTCCCATAAAGGATATGAAAGTAAATAATGTCAGACTCTCTCATTCAGTCAAACACACGCCTCATTCCGTTTCTTTTAGAGACACATTAAGGCCAGGCACCACACCCTAATAAGATATTTTCCCCCTCCCTTAATCATTTCACAATCAACTTTTACCAGAATGTGGACACAAATATAATAATTTTGGGGATTGCAATTCTTCTGAAATATTGTATTCAAATTTGCAAATTTGGTGATATTTGTATATACTGTATTTGCACATTACGCAAATACCTTTTTCTGGACACTAGATGAAGTCAGCCTACATTTTTGGGTTTCATGTTGTCAAGACACTCCAGAACTGAACTTACACATAGCCGATTGTGGATAAATAGGCCTACTTTTATCAACTTTCTATCTGTAAAAAATAAGTCTTATGATAACCACACAAATTGTGGGGAATGCAGATTCTTCTGAGGCTGAGAAAAATGAGTTGGCATGAAAATTAGCTTTTAAATTATGTGTGATTCAATATAGCAAGCTTGGAAGTATGGAAGTATGCCCATTTAAGTGGTTACAATTCATGACATTTTGATGTAATATGATAAACTAACAAAAGTATACATTTATCCCCCAAAAATTACTTTTTGAAAATACAAATTTTAATGGACCAAAATACAAAGAATAAGTAGATGCAAAAATGTAATTTTAGTCTGTGGTGCCTGGCCTTAAAGTAATCTGTTCCTCCTGCCAATGTTATTGCATGCATGTAAACACAAACATGGACGCACACACCCACCCACCCACACACACACACAACCTCTGCTGACTAATCAACAGGTGCTGTTTCAGTATAGCCGATAATTACTACTAACACGGCCCATTTAGTTGGCGTAAAATGTATCCAGGTGTGAAATGTAGTTTTGTTTCCCCCTCCCTTCATCTTCCCTTTACACAAAGCTATTAGCATCTTCAAATTAGCATCATTAGCAGCAAAGGGTAACATAACCAATCATGTTCATTATTGTCATTACAACTGCAGCCAGTCTGCATCGGGCAGAGAAAGAAACTGAGCGAATAAAGGGGCAATCTAGGATTGGTGCAGCAATTTTTGGACTTAAGTTAATTATATATACCAATTGAGTCTTGAAAAATAACAACCTGTTTGAATCCCATATTGCCCTTTAATGCATGTGTTTCTTTTCAATCCTATTGACAGCATCTCAGAAGCACTAATATTCTGGGACTGTGCAGTCGAATTAAAAAGCAGACACACAGAGTACCTGGTTTTCCAGGGCTGCAGTGGAGCTCGTTTATTAACGAGGGATTGTTGGCGGCCCAGGAATGCGTCCCAAATAGCACCCTACTCCCTATGGGCCCTGATCAAAAGTAGTGCACTATATAGGGCAAAAGGTGTCATTTGGGACAACCCAGGACTTCACTGCAGATTTATTTGGATAGCTTTAAAGACCTGTTTGTTCCTGGCTCTCACTTGGTGGCACACACGTATGCGTGTTACTGTTAACGTTACTGGATGTTTTTTTTTGTTTTTTTTAAACCTGTTATGAACTGACCAGTATTGTATTGGCCTTTTTATTCTCATCACTATGGACAGACGTATCACAAAGAGACCGACAGAGGGATAGATAGATACTGTATGTGTATTCTCTTCTTCCTACCTGGACCGACCGTCACTAATAGACACAGGGTGCAAAATGATTGACACCCTTGATAAAGATGAGCAAAAATGAAAAGTAGAAAATAAATCATTCAAATAATTGACGTGTGCTTAGGGTTATTGTCTTACTGGAAGATTCACTTGCGGCCAAGTTTCAGCCATCTGGCAGAAGCAACCAGATTTTTGGCTAAAATATCATGGTACTATGTATAGTTCTTGCCGTTGACCTTAACAAGGACCCCAGGAACAGTGGAAGTGAAATAGCCCAATAACATCACAGATCCATCACCATATTTTACAGTAGGTATGGGGTTCTTTTCTGCTCGTGCATTCTCATTTCCACACAAAACCCACCACTGGTGTGCGTGACTAAAGAGCTCTATTTTCACGTCATCCAACAAATGTAAACTTGGATTATAAAGGGAAAGGTAAAGACGGATACCTAGTCAGTTGTACAACTGAATGCATTCAACTGAAATGTGTGTTCCGCATTTAACCCAACCCCTTCTGAATCAGAGAGGTGCAGAGGGCTGCTTTAATCGACATCCACGTCTTCGGCGCCCAACCGGTGCTTTGGTCAGATGACATGAAAATAGAGCTCTTCAGCCATGCACACCAGTGGTGGGTTTGACTTCGAAATAAGAATGCATTATAGAAAAAGGCTCAGTGCCGTTAACCCTCGCATGGTGAGGTTTTGAAAACGAGGGTGTCAATCATTTTGACCCCTACATTTTTGAGAAATACAAATATTACTTGTTAAACAAAATCTATTTCTCTGAGCAACTGTATTAGTATAAAATAATATGAATTCCCAATTTTTTTCACATACATTATAGCTCAATATTTGACTTCTTTATTTTATACAGTTGTTTTTGCTCGTCTTCATCAAGGGTATCAATAAATTCAGACGTCGCTGTATATGAAAAGCTACTCTCGCTGTTTTCTAACGTCCTCTGTCCAGGGCCTTCTCTCTGTTCACGACATAGTAGCACAGAAAGGTTATGACCCCGAGCTGCCACCCCTACCTGATAACATCGAAGAAGAGGATGAGGACTCTGTGAAGATTATAAGCCTGTTCAAAAGCCAGGAGCCACTGGTGAGTGGATCATGGTCGTAGGGATGAATCCTTAATTGAGATCTCTAGTTAGGATTGTGCTCATGCAGCCTGAAATCAGTGCCATATGTAGGATATTTGTGCACCTCCATTTAGTATGATGTATTACATTTTTGTTACGTTACAAATTAAATAAAAGGATGTTGGTCGGGGATGATGGGTGGGAGTATAATGTGACTGTCTGGCAACCCAAAGTTTGCATGTTTGAATCTTGTCGGGGACAACTGTATGATTTGACCTAACCGTTTTCGAACCTTCCTTATTCTCCTAACCGATACGTGAATTCTCGCTACATTAGCTGCTAACATTAGCCACAAATGCTAACAGCTAGTGGGATATATGCTGCACCGGCAAGATGGAACAGCACACTCCGGTAAGACGAGGGGGGGAGGTCTGTGCATATTTGTAAACAACAGCTGGTCCACAAAATCTAAGGAAGTCTCTAGTGTATATTGTGATAAATTGCAGGCCACACTACTTGCCTAGAGAGTTTTCAGCTATACTTTTCGTGGCTGTTTATTTACCACCACAGACAGATGCTGGCACTAATACCACACTCAGTCAGCTGTATAAGGAAATAAGCAAACAGGAAACCGCTCACCCAGAGGCGGCGCTCCTAGTGGCCGGAGACTTTAATGCAGGGAAACTTAAATCAGTTCTACCAAATTTCTATCAATATGTTAAATGTGCAACCAGAGGGGAAAAAAATCTAGATCACCTGTACTCCACACACAGAGACGCGTAGAAAGCTCTCCCTTGCCCTCCATTTGGTAAATCGGAACACAACTCTATCCTCCTGATTCCTGCTTACAAGCAAAAATTTAAAGCAGGAAACACCAGTGACTCGGTCTATAAAAAAGTGGTCAGATGAAGCAGATGCCAAACTACAGGACTGTTTTGCTATCACAGACTGGAACATGTTCCGGGATTCTTCCGAAGGCATTGAGGAGTACACCACATCCGTCACTGGCTTTATCGATAAGTGCATCAAGGACGTTGTCCCCACAGTGACTGTATGTACATACCCCAACCAGAAGCCATGAATTACAGGCAACATTCGCACTGAGCTAAAGGGTAGAGCTGCCGCTTTCAAGGTGCGGGACTCTAACCCGGAAGCTTACAAGAAATCCTGCTATGCCCTCCGACGAACCATCAAACATGCAAAGCGTCAATACATGGCTAAGATTGAATCATACTGCACCGGCTCTGACGCTCGTCTTATGTGGCAGGGCTTGCAAACTATTACAGACTACAAAGGGAAGCACAGCCACGAGCTGCCCAGTGACACGAGCCTACCAGACGAGCTAAACCACTTCTATGCTCGCTTCGAGGTAAGCAACACTGAGGCATGCATGAGAGCATCAGCTGTTCTGGATGACTGTGTGATCACGCTCTCCGTAGCCGACCTGAGTAAGACTTTTAAACAGGTCAACATACACAAGGCTGCGGGGCTAGACGGATTACCAGGACGTGTGCTCCAGGCATGTGCTGACCAACTGGCAGGTGTCATCACTGACATTTTCAACATGTCCCTGATTTCTGATGTCTGTAATACCAACATGTTTCAAGCAGACCACCATAATCCCTGTGCCCATGAACACAAAGGCAACCTGCCTAAATGACTACAGACCCGTAGCACTCACGCCCGTAGCCATGAAGTGCTTTGAAAGGTTGGTAATGGCTCACATCAACACCATTATCCTAGAAACCCTAGACCCACTCCAATTTGCATACCAACCAAACAGATCCACAGATGATGCAATCTCTATTGCACTCCACACTGCCCTTTCCCACCTGAACAAAAGGAACACTTATGTGAGAATGCTATTCATTGACTACAGCTCAGCGTTCAAGCTCATCACTAAGCTAAGGATCCTGGGACTAAACACCTCCCTCTGCAACTGGATCCTGGACTTCCTGACGGGCCGTCCCCAGGTGGTGAGGGTAGGTAACAACACATCTGCCACGCTGATCCTCAACACGGGAGCTCCCCAAGGGTGCGTGCTCAGTCCCCTCCTGTACTCCCTGTTCACCCACGACTGCATGGTCAGGCACGACTCCAACACCATCATTAAGTTTGCAGATGACACAGTGGTAGGCCTGATCACCGACAACGATGAAACAGCCTATAGGGAGGAGGTCAGAGACCTGGCCGGGTGGTGCCAGAATAACAACCTATCCCTCAACATAACCAAGACTAAGGAGATGATTGTGGACTACAGGAAAAGGAGGACAGAGCACGCCCCCATTCTCATCAACGGGGCTGTAGTGGAGCAGGTTGAGAGCTTCAAGTTCCTTGGTGTCCACATCAACAACAAACTAGAATGGTCCAAACACACCAAGACAGTCGTGAAGAGGGCACGACAAAGCATATTCCCCCTCAGGAAACTAAAAAGATTTGGCATGGGTGCTGAGATCCTCAAAAGGTTCTACAGCTGCAACATCGAGAGCATCCTGACTGGTTGCATCACTGCCTGGTACGGCAATTGCTCGGCCTCTGACCGCAAGGCACTACAGAGGGTAGTGCGTACGGCCCAGTACATCACTGGGGCTATGTTGCCTGCCATGGTACACCCAAGTGATCATTGTGCGTCAGGACGTCAGAGTCGCAGCACATAAGAGCCTAGTGTGTGCCAATGCTACTTCTCGATTATCGCTTTTAAGAAAATACTGCAATCATGTCTACGTCCCTTGGCGTGTTTTACTGTACCGCGATTTTTACCTCCTACACCTTTCAGATATAAAGAAAAGGCGGTATAGAGAAGTTTGTATGGTAAAGATTGCAGGTTTTGTCTACATATAAAAGGGGTAAAATAAGCAAACCAAATCATACGAATTGCCCTGAGGCCAGGTTGGCTCATGCTGCAACAATATGGGACATGTGCTGAGGGTTAAAGCCATAGAAAATAGTTTTTAAGAACATTCCTATTGTCAATTTATTGTAGTCTATCTACAGTGACACATTGCAGAGTTTGAGCATTGTTGTGTGTGGGTCTCTCTCTGTGTGTGTGTGAACAATCGCGGTTGGAATGGTATTTCCGGCCAATAATAGAAAACATACCGTTATGCAGACTGATAAGTATTACCAAACTTACACGTATGGAAGTTTCTGGATCTGTTTTATTGATGCAATGTGCCGCCATTTTTCTGAGCCGTAATGCAAAGTTCTCCACCCCGACGTGACCTGATTGTTGGTAATGGCATGAGATGCTGTGTTTCCAATGTGTCCCCCCCCCCCCCATTGATAACATCTGGTAAAAAAATTAAAAGGTGTGATAACCTCTCCAGCTATGTGATTATGTCCATCACACACTCCCAAAATGGTTCTGTCTCTAAAATTGCAGTGGCAATAAGTGACATTTAAGGCCTGGGGTAACAGCATCAATGTTCATGGCTTTATTAGAAGATTGCTTATTGGGAGCAGCAAACGTTGAGCAGACATGATTGTTTTCTCTGTTATTAACGTCAATGAAGACCTTGTTGTACCATTCCGTCTATCTTTTTGGCCCTCACTCACTTTCTCATCCCTCCTTTTTTTTCTTCATGCTCCCTTTGTTTATCCAGCTGTCTTCTCTCTCTCTCTTTCAGGGGGCCACCATAAAGAGAGATGAATCCACTGGAGCTATAGTTGTAGCAAGGATCATGAGAGGGGGTGCTGCAGACAGAAGTGGTAAAAATAATTAAAAAGTGAATTGATGAACAATGAAATTGTATCGATTAATATATTACATTGGGATGTGTGAAGCTTACTCCCCAGCCTGAAGTGTCCCCACTTGCGCCAGCAAATAGCTAGCTTTTTGAGTGGCGCCAATTGGTTAGACACTTCAGGAGGGTGGTCACGTGTGCTTGCAAGGCAGAGGTCCCGAGTTCTTGCCAGGTATGGGCCGAATCAGGAGGAAATGGTACTCACTAAGCAAGCAGAGTGATGTCCTTTACAATGTATACAATGTAATAGCAGTGTAATCATACATTTATAAAACGTTAGTGCTCTTTAATCAAAGATATTTTGCAGGTCTGATTCATGAGGGCGATGAGCTAAGGGAAGTCAATGGAGTCCAAATGGAGGATAAGACACCGGAGGAAATCATTCCTATTATGGTGTGAGTGTGTGTGGTCTATTTCAAGTCTGTACGTCTGGCCAAGTGAGGCTAGTGTCTAGCTTCGATGTAATGTCAAAATGTAGATTTCCGCCTAAATAGACATACCCAAAAGTAACTGCTACTCATGTGTAAATACATGATTCTGACATGCCAATACTTGGTATATTTGGAAAGAAAACATCTGGGAGATTATGAGGAAATGATCAGAAGATAGATAAGAGTTACATAGTTCAGAATACACAAGATCAAGCACACACAAAACAATCCTTTTTTAAAATGTTTTAAAGTAATCTTTCATTGACAACCTATAAATGAATTATTGATGCCCAGAGCTGGAAACACATCAGATGGCTTCCACAACATGTGAACAATATAAAAAAAAACTGGGATTGATAGACCTAACAACTAGAAACGGGCAGATGTTTAAGTGGTGTCAGTGTTATTAATTCCAGTGCTATTACACATTTACAATCCCTAAATGCTATTTGTTCAGTATAAAAACACAATTTGTACCATATCAACCTCACTCAAACATTGTGGTGGTGTTATGGGGTATATAGGGTACATTCAAGTGTCCTTTCAACCTCTCCAAAGTGTCTGCATGTGATAATTGCACTGTTTTTGCACACTGGATGTGCCTAAAAGTTCATGTTCACTATAAAAACTACATTTCTACAACACCAACCTCTCTCAAACATTGTGGTGATGTCGGGGGACATACAGGGGATATCCAAGTGTTTTCATCACATTTTTCATGGCCTGCCCTTATACATTCGTATGCCCATATATGGTAGTAAGACGCCAAATATTTTAAGACACAGATCAATAGCCAAGATACTCAGCTTTCCGTAGACGCACTGCTTTTGCAGATAGGAGCTACCGTTCTCACACCATACTGAATTGAATAAAATAAATAAAATAGAGTCACCAAATATGGGGACTTTACATTTAAGAGGCTAGCTGCTTGTAAGCTTGGATCATTGTATGTATTTGCTTGCATCACACATCACTGATGTGTTTGTGTGGTCTAATGTGTACCTGTCTGTGTGTCAGTCAAGTCTACATTCTGTGATTATTTTTGTGCCAGGCTCAATCGCAGGGAGAGGTGACGTTTAAAGTGATACCGGTACCTGGCGTCAAGGAAGAGCTGTCAGCCAATGAGACTATGGTAAAGCTATCGTGCTCTGCTTATATTGGTTCTTTGGCTTTTCAGACAAATAACAGTATCAGAGTATGAGATAGCAACATGACAACCATATACCACCTTCACAGCACTTTCTCCTATTGTTGAATCATTGGTGGCAGGTAGCCTAGCAGTTAGAGCATTGGGCCAGTAACCGAACGTTGCTGGTTCCAATACCTGAGCCCGAGACAAGGTGAAAAATCTGCCGATGTGCCCTTGATCAAAGCACCTAACCCTAATTTGATCCAGGGGCGCCGTACTGTTATTGCTGACTATGTAAATTAACATATTTCATTGCACGTATCTGGTAAAAAAAATTATGAAGTAAAGCTCTTGTGTTTTTTGTTGTGGTTCTCAGTTATTTGTGCGGTCGCTCTTTGACTACAATCCTGATGAGGACCCTGCCATCCCCTGCAGACAGGCAGGGCTGGGCTTCAAGAGGGGGGACATCCTTCAGATCGTTAACCAGGAGGACGACACCTGGTGGCAAGCCTGTCGTCATGGTGACAGCAACTCCCGAGCAGGACTCATCCCCTCCAGGCAACTTCAGGAGAGGTGGGCCTCCATGTCCATGGTCAATCTATGCACAGCCATTCATAACTACCCTCACATCAGCGTTTGTGTTAGTTTGACTTGTTGTGTAGTTTTCTTAACTCCAATCTTAACCATTTTCTGAACTCGAGAAAAGTTATTTGACAGCAATACAAACCGCTATTGTACGTCTATATCACTTTGAGATGACATCTCAAACACGAGAACAGTACACGAATGTTCAATTAGAAGATGAGAACACAGTAAAGTCCCCGGTTTCTATGGTCTTTTAAATGTGAATGTTTTCAGTCAAGCAGGATGCTCCAGAAAGGTTTTAACAACAGTCAAATAAAATAAAAATCTGTGTTGAAGGGGGGTCAACCTGGAGTTTGAACCCTTTGATAAATTGAAACTAGACAAATTGAGGTTTGAGGAACATTATCCCTAGTCTGATCCATTATGGCACCAAAATTGTTCACTCAGGTAAATGGTACTCTATACAATGGCATAACTGTTCTCTTTTTCTTTCCTTTAGGAGAGTCGCTCTCCAGCGGCCCAAAGCCTTATTTAAACCTCAGAGAGTCCCCCAAAAAATGACAGGTGATGATCTCTCCAATAAACCCCCACCTGCAGGGAATAAACAGTCCTTTAACACTCTCCCAGGACAAAGGCTGAAGGTCTAAGGTCATACCTGAAGGTCAAGGTGAAAGTCACACGTCAGGGCAATGCCACATGTGGAAGGGAATCCCTTAGGACCGCACCAAGGTCAATCCATAAAGCATCTCAGAAAAGGTCCTAGGAATCCTGTTAAAACCTGTTTGAAGACATAGCTTTTATTTTTACCCATAAGAGTATTCTCAGCACTTACAACCAATGTTCTATTCTGTTTGGATACAGGTCCAGATCTGGGTTAAATACACAATACTTTGAAATACTATACTGCAATACCATATTACTTATCAAATTTTCACAAGGAGTAGCTCAGTTAATCAGTTAACATACTCAAGCACTATGTACTATGTCAGTGTTTTCCAAATGGTAGCAACTGATGGGTCTTGAATAGTTCATCTAGGGCAGTGGTCCCCAAACTTTTCAGAGCCGAGATCACTTCTGAGTCAAAATGAAGGCTGAGATCTGCTCAGATTTGTTTTAACATGACTTAAAAACTGTTCTGTAGCAATGACGTTTGTAGTAGGCTATATGCCCAGTACATGATCACTGCATATTGGATATGCTTGAATTGCCCTGCCAATGTTGTTCTTCTTATACCATTTAAAAATTATATTTCAAAACTTGAGGTATATGATCACACCGGTAATCGATAGATCATCATTTGTTGTGTTACTTGTGAGGCAAAGCTGAGTGAGCATAAATGTAAATTATGTGCTTTCTTTATTTTACTGGACTGATTGTGCCTGCATCTGATTGCCAGTCTCAGCGGAGGGAGAGCGAGCATCAGAGGGTGAAGGCGGCTAGGCGAACCGAACAAATGTGCTTGCATACTCTCTTAATTGTTTTTCAAGTGAAGCTCTTTTAAGTGTCAATAGTACTGTTTGTCCATCTTGAGATGCCATAGCCAGTATACACTTCCTCAAAGTAGTCAGAATTATTCTAAGATAACACAAGAATCATAAATTTTGACATTTTTGTTAAGGAGATCTTAGTCACACAATTTTGCATCTAACTAAGATGTTTGGTGCAGTATTTCTCAAGTGAGAAAATGTGTATGGAAACAAGTCGTCTATCGTTGAATGACAACAAATACTTAATTGAAGAATCCTTACCAATGACCGACGAAGGGGCGTAGACTTCAGCTCCCGAACTTCGGCTTGCCCTGAGAAAATATTTTGAGCGCACGAACAACCCAAAACATCCCTTGCCAAATACCAAAACGAACAAACACGTGACAAAATGTCATCGCAATATAGTTTTCATGAACTGTTCCGAACTGTTTCGGATGGGAAGCATGCGGGCGCTTGCACAAATGTATGTTACTTCTTTGACCAGAGAAAGTAAAATATTACTTGATATTAAAAACACATAGTCGCTAATAATAATAATGCAAGCCTATCGATACACTTTGCTGCTCATTCATTGAAGCTGCAATGCTGGATGCAGCATAAGTGTAGGAGCACATTTCATGGCTTATAAAAGTGTTGAATAAAAAGTGTTGACAGTGCTGAATAAAACTTAAACATGAACTCACTCACAAAAACAGCAGCTTTTTGCTGTATTCCTTAATAGTCTGTCTCTAGTTAAGGTTTACGACGTTTTTAAATCACATTATCAATTTATTTTGACACTGTGATCTAAGCAATACGATTGGTTAGTGGTAGGTCTATAGGTGCACTTGATTTGCTCTCCGGGCATGCGGAGTAGGCAGAGTTTGTACCTTCAGACACATTAAATGGTTCAAAATGCCAGAGCGAATGTTTTGGGGGCCGGGAAAATAAATATTATAATTTCGACACTGCAAATTGAACATAACTAAGCCCAAATGAGATTGTATTTGAAAATAACAACCATTTTATAGCTTGATTGAGACACGATCACATATCTCTTTTTTTATTTTGTGGGAATACTTGGGAATAGATTTCCTAAATTAAACAAATTTTTTACTGAATTCCTGGTGATTTTACAGTCTTTTTTTACCCAAAACATTTGTATTCTTATTTTTTGTTACTAAAAACTTTCGAGCCCCCCAAAAAATCACTCGTGGGCTGATTTTGGCCTGCGGACTGCCTGATGCCAACCCCTGCTTTATGGGCCTATTTATGAACCGCTTTTTTATAAGTGTAGAGACATAACTAACTACTGTCTCCATGATTCACTATTCTTGTTTTGTATCCATGCTTCTCAGAAAAGGAGGAAGGTACTGCTTGCTTGTCATAGTTGGTCTTCTTTCGCTTTATGTTTCTATCGAACAATGTAAAAAAAACTATTTACCCCCTGTGTTCAAAGTAATAATATAAAAAAAGTAATGTACTGTACTGATTTGATTAGGAATTAAAATTATGTTCTGTTCCCTCCCTCTCTCCAGTGTTCTGCTCTCTCTCTACAGTGGTGGAGGATGCAGACTATGGAGCTATTACTGGAATCCACATCGGTGAGATGTTACCTTTTCCAGGGATAGGGATGAGGAAAATGTATCACCTCCTTACTACCAATAAGATCCAGACACGGAATGAAAAACCAAGCAGGGGTTGAACTTGAGACGGACTAGAACCAAAAATCGACCCGGGCATTTCTAACATACCTGCCCATTTCTAGACAGACCCATTAGGTTAAAGATGGACCAGCCCATCTGGCATTATCCCGAACTGCCATATGGCCAGTCTGTTTCTGGTTTGAAAAAAAGCTCTATTTACAAACCAGATTATTCAATCCGTATGTGCTCCCCAGAGATATAGGGGAAGCCAAGGAAAGATAATGAGTTTTAAACAGCCAGATCATTTCCCCCATTTCTTCAGATCCCTTGGATGTGTTTGATGTCGGTTTAGCAATAGTGTGTGTGTCAGTGCGTTTGTGTGTGTGAGAGAGAGAGAGAATGTGTGTGTGTGTGTGTGTGTGTGTGTTTTGCTTTATCGAAACTTAAAATGCATTTCCCAGACAGAATAATAGAAACAATGGGTAGCTGTCTGATCCTTGTTCATGGTCACCGGTGCATTATTAGGTTTCAAGCAGCAAAATCATGAGAAGAATAGATACCCACATATTTGAATAGAAACCTGCATGTTCGAATAGATACCTGCATATTTGATGTCAATGGAATCCTCGTGTATCATTTTGCACTCCTGCTTCAGATGTGACTGAGTTAAGTGTCAGGTGTTGTTTATTATTGGCTACTGAAGTTACAGCATGTCGTATCTTTGTACTGCGCACGTGTAGTGTCTGTCCAGATTCCAGAACAGGATGTGGTAGCGCTCTGAGTCTCAGCTCCAAAGTGCTATTGATTGTTTAATGGATGCCACACGACTGATCAAATGTATTTATAAAGCCCTTTTTATATCAGCAGATGTCACAAAGTGCTATAAAGAAACCCAGCCTAAAACCCCAAACAGCAAGCAATGCAGATGTAGAATCACGGTGGCAAGGGAAAACTCCCTAGAAAGGCAGGAACCTAGGAAGAAACCTAGAGAGGAACCAGGCTCTGAGGGGTGGCCTGTCCTCTTCTGGCTGTGCCGGGTGGAGATTATAAGATTAAGATTATTCTTCAAGATGTTCAAATGTTCATAGATGACCAGCAGGGTCAAATAATAATCACAGTGGTTGTAGAGGGTGCAACAGGTCAGCACCACAGGTGTAAATGTCAGTTGGCTTTTCATAGCGGAGCATTCAGAGGTCGAGACAGCAGGTGCGGTTAGAGGGAGGGAGAGAGAGAGTCGAAAACAGCAGAATTTGGAAGAGGAGATACTGGAGAGGACCACCTGGTGTGGTATCACATGCATGTGCACTACATGTGAAGTGCACTGAAGTACTCTAGATTATTTAGGGGGAAAGGAACATAGGTAAACTTCAGAGTGAAGGAGGATGTAGTGTGCACTTCATAGTAGTTTAGTGCTGTAGGAGGAAGTTTGAATTTGAAAGTGAAGCAAAATAATACATGCACTGACTGCATAGGTTTTAGTATGTTCAGAACAGTACAGTACTATATGGAGGGTGTTTAGCATGGCAGCTAGAAGAGAAACGCATAATTATTTTTCCTATTTTAGATTCTGTCGATAATTTCAGACTGACTCTTGGTGACAGCGTCTTGGAGATTGTTTTCAGCATGCTCAATATCCTATTTCCTTAAACTACATGAATATCCTGTTGTCACTGTAATCAAATTAATCAAATCTGATATTGGTTTAATTCGATCTCTGCCACCCTCTTCCAACTGTGCTGATTGATAAAGTCGGGTAAACTCATTCTTTAAAAGTGAAGTCAACACAGACAAAATGACAGTAATTGTAGCATGCAACAAGGAAAACAGGCCCAAAATCCTGTTCTGCTTACTGATTTAAACTGCAACTGATGTCATAGCAATGTAAGACCCACATCTATAGCAGGCAGTTACACCATGGAGGACATGCCAATCCGGGCCAGACCACATACACATGGCATAGGCTCTGTTTTCATTCAAGCGAATGCATGAAAGAACATTCAATCGTATGTTGTCCTCTCCTTAGTCTCCTCAGAGTGGTGGAGTCGAGCTGTTGAGATGGTCGACAGTGCTTGTCAACAGGTTTGGTGGTGAGACTGGTGACTCCTCATCGTCATTGCTGTATGTCATCATACCCAGCACTCGAGAGCTGCTTTTATTTTGCTCCCTGTTTGTGTAATTGCAGACATCCACCAGTCTGCTCATCTTACATTAAATATGGTGACTATATGCAGTAGGATTCATGTGTGACAGGTACAGTACCAGTCAAAAGTTTGGACAAACCTACTCATTCAAGGGCTTTTATTTTTATTTACTATTTTCTACATTGTAGAATAATAGTAAAGACATAACATTCACACACACCCACCCCCACACACATGCACACAGTGACAGGTGTGTGACAGGTATCTCTATCCCTGCAGCTGGTCTGAGAAGGAGTTTCCGGCTGGGCAGGAGGGGCGGTAGGAGTGGGAGTGTTGAGTCTAAAAGGAAGAGCCAGGAGATGGGAGGAGCCACACAGACACCCACCTACCTGGAGGTGGCCCCGTACTGCAGGGACCCCAAAGAGGGACGTCGGCTGGTCCTGCTGGTTGGTGAGTAGGAGATAAGCATATACCAAGAAATACAGCCATCTAAAGACCAGTACAGCCATCTAAAGACCAGTACAGCCATCTAAAGACCACCACAGCCATATGAAGACAAACACAGCCATATGAAGACCAACACAGCCATATAAAGCTTGTTCATGCTTGGGTATACAGTGCATTCAGAAAGTTTTCAGACCCCTTCTGTTTTTCCACATTTTGTTACGTTACAGCCTTATTCTAAAATGTGTTCCTCATCAATCTACACACAATACCCCATAATGAAAAAACAAAAACAGGTTTTTAGAAACCTTCAATTGATACGGGAAAAAAATAATTTAATCCACTTTAGAATAAGGCTTAATATACCAAAATGTGGAGAAAGTCAAGGGGTCTGAAAACTTTCCAAATGTGAACTTTCCTGGCTGCTTTTAGCAACGCCGAGTGGCACAGCGGTCTAAGCAGTTCGAATCCAGGCTGTATCACAACCGGCCATGATTGGGAGTCCCATAGGGCGGTGCAAAATTGCCCCAGCGTCGTCCGGGTTTGGCTGGTGTAGGCCGTCATTGTAAATAAGAATTTGTTCTTAACTGACTTGCCTAGTTAAAAAAAAGGTTAAAATAAAAATACAGTAGTGTTGCTCCCTATTGGGTTGAAAAAAACTGAACAGTCCGGGTAAGCCAGAAGTTAAATTAAATGTCAACTTACTGTGCCGGTGGGCAGGACGGTTGTTCTTAAAACAGGGCGAATTTGAGACAATATCTAAAGGTCAGTCTTATTTCCAAAGGTGGGTTTGTTGTAGACCAACTTCCTCTTTGCTTACCTCATGTCAAAATAAAAGTCCCCTCCAAGTTATTCATTTTTTTGTGCACATATGGCACACCTGCAGGATTTTAAATTTAACATGAGGTAAGCAGAGAGGACCACGTTTTGAAAAGTCTGTTTTAATAATATGTTCCTTTAGATATTTTGACTCAAATTTCCGCCGTTTTAAGCACCAACCTTCCTGCCCACTGGCACAGTAAGTTAAAATGGAATTTTATTGAACTTTTGGCTTCCCATGGACAGTTTGTATTTAACCCAATAGGGAGCAACGCTAGAGTAAATACACCAACGTTGCTAAAAGCAGCTATGGTATAGCAGGCATCAAACGGCGTGGGCAGTTACAGTGGAATTGGAATGAAATTGTAACATGCTCACTCCAAAATCGTTATATGCCTAAAGCATGGGTGTCAAACTAATTTTTCCCTGAGAGCCACAGTCGCTCTTCAACGAGGTCCGGAGGGCTGCACTGAAAATTTGTTACGAAAAAATAGTCCTCTATCCATAAGTTTTGGTATTTTGTTTATGCTTCCTGGCCGTCTCTAGCTTTCATTTCGGTGATTATAAGCGAGCAGAACATAGTCAAGAAACTATGAATGTAGGTCCATTATAATTTCTACATTGTTTCGATTTGGTTGTAGTAATTTTGAAGTATACTGAGTTTGTCTCCTCCCCAAACAAATTATATATTTCTAATAATAAATACTGGATAAAAAAAGCATGAGCTGGCGCACACCCAGAATAATAGTTTGTGTGGAGGTGCTGACTAACGGCGAATTAACTATCAAAATAAAGTCGCACACTCCACGTATAATCTCCCAGCAATTTAATAAGTATTTACCAACGTTTCGGCATCGCTGTGCCTTCCTCAGAGTAATGTCATGAATACTTGAACCAGGTTATGTAGACACACAGTGCAAATAGTGTAACCAATGACAGTAGTGAGGGGTGCGTCATAATGATTAAGTTAATTCAAATGAATTAGTGAAACTGATAAAAAATAGTATATGGCATATGAAATATATTACGCTATTGTTATCATATAAAAACATAATGGAATATTGTACATCATATTAGCATCAACATACATTATTGTTTCATTCAATTTCACATAATAATTTCTTATTTCATTTTTGTTACATGTAATCTTTTGGTTCAACCTTAATATATAATGAGCATCATCAACAGGGGGAACATATTAGGTGTACGCTAATAAGCTGTAAAAATAATTTTTCAATTGATCTCATTGATAGAGGGCTTTGATAGGAAGGATACCAGAGGGCACCCTGCTGGCCACTTTTGATGTGGAGAGCTTGTACACTAACATCCCACACACTGGAGGCTTGCAGGCGCTACAACACTTCCTTCAGCAGAGAGACTTTACCCTTGCTCCATCCAATGATCGCATCTTACAACTCACTGAACTGGTATTATCCCATAGCTACTTTGTTTTTGAGTCAGACTTTTTCCTTCAAATTCGGGGTGTAGCCGTGGGCTCCCCCTTTCCCCCCCAACTATGCAAACCTGTATGTGGGACAATTTGAAGAAGCATTCCTTTTTAAAACAGAGACACACCCCTTACTTTCTAAAATACTTCTATGGAAGAGATACATAGATGTCTTTGTGCTCTGAGAAGGAAGTCAGCAGGAACTAAATGAATTCCAAACTCTACTAAACGAGAGCTCTGAATACCTCAAATTCACCATGCAGACTGATGAGAAATAAATAAACTACCTGGACTTATGGATTATCAAAGAGGAATGGCGCATTACACACAGACTTATACACCAAGCCCACGGATCGCAATACCTTGCTATGTGCGGATAGTATGCATCCCTTTAAGAATGGTCGACCATATAGCCGGTTATGCAGTTACCAGTCAGATTTTGACAACAATGCGAAAAAAAATGACAGAAATTCAAAATGAGAGGCTACAAGGACAAAAGTCTTGATGCTGCCATGATGAAAATATCTCAAAAACCAAGAGAGGAATTACTAAAAACTCAACCAAAAGAAGAAAAACAACGCAATCGTCTTTTGCATTAAGTACACCAAGGGTTCGGGGAGAAAATGAAAGCAATCCTGAAAAAGCACTGGCAAATTCTGCAATCGGACAAAAAAATGGCACACCCCTTCAAGGAACCCCCACTGGTGGTCTATAAGTGTGGTCACAATATTGGAGATAGTTTGGTGAGATCTGACATGCCCATGAATGTTTAAATTATGTATTCAATATAGACAAGTAAAATACAATAATTTGTGTGTTATTAGTTTAAGCACACTATGTTTGTCTATTGTTATGACTTAGATAAATATCAGATCAAGTTTTATGACCAATTTATGCAGAAATACAGGTAATTCCAAAGGGTTCACATACTTTTTCTTGCCACTGTAGCATGCTTCTGTCTATTTGAGCTGGTCAGTATGTCTAGGTAATCCTGTCTAACGCTGCTTTTTTATTGTATTGTGTATTAAAACTTAAGTGTTGCTCTCCACTTTCTGGAGGACTGAGTTTTGAAATCAGTGGAATTCGAGTATGATAGCTAAGGAGATGGAGAAAACACCTGTCTCCGGATTACATCTTCAAACTGAGGGCAACCATGGCATCCGACAGGAGACGTGTCCAACCATGAATGATGTATACGGGTAAAATAGTCTAGCTACCTATATTTTCAGATATTACACGTTTCTAATTTTGACAGAAAGAGCCATTTGCTTGGCTAGCTATAGCCTAATGTTAACTAGATAACATTGAACCTGGTTGGTTAGCTACCTGCAGATTCATGCAGGGTAGTAATGTGATGAGTTGTGATTATGGCTTGCTAGCTAACGTTACGTGTATGACCTTATTATTCGTATCTGAGCCATTTGCTTAGCTAGCTATAGCCTATTGTTAGCTAGATAACATTGAACCTGGTTGGTTAGCTACATGCAGGGTAGTAACGTCATGAGTTGTGATTATGCTTCATTGTTTTCCTAGCTAGCTAGCTAACATTAGCTGGCTGGCTCGCTAGCTAACATTACATGGATGACCTTATTAAACGTATCTCAGAGCCATTTGCTTAGCCTAGCTATAGCCTAATGTTAGTTAGCTAACATTGCACCTGGTTGGTTAGCTACCAGCATATTCATGCAGGGTAGTAACGTCATGAGTTGGGATTATGCTTCATTGTTTAGCTAGCTAGCTAGCTACATGTCTTAACAGAAGACACCACTATGCAAGTAACCATTTTGGGTGCGTTCGTAAATTCAGTCTGGCCATTAACTCCAATTTCAGATGACTCTCGTCTGGGTGTGCAAGAGTGCGCAGAACAACTGAATTTACGAACGCTCAACACCCGTTGAATATGGCAAGTGTCAGTAAATGTTAAATTGTTGCCAGCAGCACAGTTCTAGTAACCAACGTTCTGGATAACATGAAAACAGCCTAACCAGCTCTGCTAGGGTGAGTAAAATGAGCAGAGTGGGGAGTTCTCTCATTATGTGTCTGGAATTAGCTAGCAAGCAAGCCAGTGTTAGCCAGTTAACTTGGGTGCTTGACTGCCGTTGTGAGGTCAGAACATTCGGATCAACCCTACTCATCGGCCAGAGTGTCCAGGGAATTTACGAACGGACAATCTGACAGCACAGTTGCAGTCACCAACGCTCTGAATAATATAAAAGCCTAACCAGCTCTGCTAGGACGAGTAATGTTCAGTGAGCTGTTCTCTCTCACTTAGATGTCTGGAAGTAGCTAGCAAGTTAGCTTGGGTGCTTGACTGCTGTTAGTACATTCGGATCAACACTTGAAGGGATGAGTGGGGTTAAAGCTTAAGATGGTGTGAACGATGCAGAATGGGTGTAGACAAAGGACTCTCCAGTAGTACTACCAAAACATTCAAAGGCCATTTTCTTAAAGTCTACCAACTTTCAAAGCAAAGTTACTTTCCCATTGTTCAACTGTAGTGTATGATTTCCCATTTTGTAGCTCTGAGTCTACTTTTATCCATTGTAAAAAATTAAAAAATAAAATTTGCTACATAAGACCGATTTCAGTGACCGACCGGCTCTATTCGGTCTAATGTAGCAAAATTTGAAATGCCGTTTTTTAAAATTGGATAAAAGTAGAGATTCAGAGCTAGAAAATGGTATATCATACACTAGAGTTGAGGAACAATGGGAAACTAATTCTGCTTTGAAAGTTAATAAACCATCACTGGTAAAAGGTGAGCCCATTGAAATAGTGGAGGAGTACAAATACCTTGGGATAGACATTGACAACAAGCTGTCCTGGGATCAGTGTACTGACGCTATTTTTAAGAAAGGCCAACAGAGACTGTATTTCCTAAAAAGAAACTGCACTTTTTTAACATTGATCTAACCATCATGGTTCTCTTTTATAAATCATTCATTGAGAGCATTCTGTCCTACTGCTTGACCTGCTGGTTTGGGAATATCAAGTTTGCACAGAAATATTGGTTGGGAAAGATAGTCAGGACAAATAGTCAAGAAAAATCATGGGACAGCAACAGCAAGAACTGTCATCTCTCTACCTGGGCAGAGCCAAAGGAATAGAGGTTGACTCTTCCCATCCACTCCACCCTGAATTCCATCTCCTTCCCTCTGGATGCAGGTACAGACTACCTAAGGTTAAAAAAATAAGGCCAAGTACTCTGTTATTCCGAATGCAATTCTGCAACTTAACAAATGTTGGACTAATTGCACTTAGAACTTGCACTATGAAATTGCACTTACCCTGCCCTTGTTTGTAAATATCCTTTGCTATTTATTTTATATTTTTACATGTTATATGTTTTATGACTGCTGCAAGATGAATTGCCTCTTTGAGGACATTAAAGTTTTCTGAATCTGAAAACCTTGAATGGCCACACAAACCGGGGGCTCAGCTTCTTGCAGGGCAGGCGGAGTGGGAGGTTCCTGGTAGAGAACCAGACATGATCCCCAGGGTGGTACACGGGGGTCGCACAGCAGTGGCGGTCTGCCTGCTCCTTTTGACGGTGGATGGCACACTGGAGTCGCACGTGAGCATCACTCCACACTTCTTCTGCACGCCTGAACCACCCGGTCTGGCCCGGGGTCCACGGAGCCAGGATTGGCTGAAGAACCTCTTCCAGTGTGTTCTGGGTTAACCCAGTAGAGGAGTGACGTAGCGAGTTCTGGGCATACTCCCCCGCCCATGGAAGGAATCGAGCCCACGCTCCCTGCCGGTCTTGACAATGACTCCTCAGGAACCTCCCCAGCTCCTGGTTCCTCCTCTCCACCTGCCTGTTGGACTGAGGCTATACCCGGAAGTGAGGCTAACTGTAACACCGAGCTTCTCCATAAAGGCTCTTCAGACCCGTGATGTGAATTGGGGGCCACGGTCGGAGACGATGTCCTCCGGAAGGCCATAATGCTGGAATAGTGCCCCAGCGACCTGGAGAGCAGTAGGGAGACCAGAAAGAGGGATTAAACGACAGGATTTTGAAAATGTATCCACAACCACCAAAATGATGGTCAATGGATAGATGGGACCAGGGACGCTGAGGCACAGGAAGGGGAAGGAGTTTCCCTGCTGGAGCGTTCCGGGGTTATTTGGTTTGGGCACATACGGAACAGGACTTGACGTAATGAGTGACGTCCTGCGCCAAGGTGGACTACCAGTACCTCTAAGAGATGGATTGGTTAGTGCGAGAAATACCTGGATGTCCAGCGACGACCGCTGTGTGTGCCCAGGTAAGCAGCCGATCCCTTATCCCCGTGGGAACGTAGATGCGTTCGGGAAGACAGTTAGTGGGTGTGGGCTCCATCTCCAGAGCCTGGTGAATGTCCACATCTACGTCCCAGACCATAGGAGCTACAACTCGGGAGGATGGGATTATAGGTGTATTCTGAACAGGACCCTCTCTCGAATCGTAGAGACGGTACAGGGCATCGGCTTTCGTGTTTTTTAAAAACCTGGGCGATAGGTCAGTGTGAAGTCGAAACTTGTGAAGGAAAGGGCCCACCTTGCTTGGTGCAGATTCAGCCTCCTCGCTGTCCGTATGTACTCCAGGTTCCGATGGTTGGTGAGGATGACAAATGGTTCCTTGGCGCCCTCCATCCAGTGTCTTCACTCCTCTAATGACAACTTCACCACCAGGAGCTCTCGATGACCGACGTCGTAATTCCTCTCTGCAAGGGAAAGTTTCTTTGAGTAATATGCACACGGATACAATTACTGTCCCCACGCCCACCTCTGGAGCATTCACCTCCACCACAAAGGATATCGTGGGATCTGGGTGTTTGAGCAATGGGGTGGAGGTGAAACGTCCCTTGAGTAGATGGAAGGCCTTGTCGGCTGCTGGGCTCCACACCAACCTACGGGGACCACCCTTGAGGAGAGAGGTGAGAGGGGCGGCGACGGAGCTGAAGTTCCTGATGAAATGGCGGTAGAAGTTGGCAACCCCCAAAAACCATTGTAACCCCTTTATGGTGGTTGGGACTGGCCATGACCTGACCGCATCTACCTTCTTGCCGTCCATCGTCACTTCCTGTGGGCTGATTCGGTAGCTTAAGAAGGAGACAGCCTTCTGATGAAATTGGCAATTTTCAGCCTTGATGAACAGGTGGTTAGACAGGAGGCGTTCCAGGACTGCTCAAACGTGAGTGATGTGATCATCCAGGGTAGCCGAGTAGACCAGGATGTCATTGATATAGATGACCACCTGGTGTCCGAGCATGTCCCTGAACACCTCATTAATGAATGCCTGGAACACTGATTGGGCATTGGCTATGCCAAATGGCATCACCAAGTACTCGTAGTGGCCAGACATCATGCTAAATACAGTTTCACTCATCCCCCTCCCGGATGCGGATGATATTGTATGCACTCCACAGGTCCAGTTTGGTAAAGAACCGGGCCCGTCGTAGCTGTTCGGGAGAGGGTAACGGTACTTCGTGGTGATTTCGTTGAGTCCTCTGTAATCAATACATGGACGTAACCCTCCATTCTTCTTGGCTACGAAGAAGAAACAAGTCGATGCAGGAGAAGTGGAAGTGCGGATGAAACCTTGTTGGAGCTTCTCTTCTCTAATCCTCCATGGCCTGGGTCTCAGCCACCAGCAGAGGGTAGATGCGTCTGCGCGGAAGCGCAAGACCCTGCCAGTAAGTCGATGGCACACTCCCAAGGGTGATGATGAGTAAGACAGGTGGCGTGGGTCTTGGAGAATACCTCTCGCAGTTCTTGGTATGCCTCCGGGATGTTGGGCTGAAGGGCAACCACAAGACTCTCAACCGATGGGATGGGATGGGGAAGCAGGTACTCTGGTATTCGGATGACCAGTCTGTGATTCTCATTCTCGACCATGAGGTGGTGGGGTTAGGCGTAGAAGCCAAGGGAGGCCGAGGATGATCTTGTGAACTGGTGCACTGGTGATGAAGAAAGGGATGCTCTCCTGATGAATGGACTCCACGGTCAGGGTTAGTGGTTGGGTGATGTGTGTGATGCTTCTGAATCCTAGTGGCCGACTATTGAGGGCTTGAACCGGGAAAGGAGAGCGGGTATGAGATGATGTTAAGAGAGGAGGCAAGGGTCTGGTCAATAAAGTTCCCTGCGGCACCGGAATCCAGTAACGCTGTAGACACAGTACATGAGGAACAGTCAACTAGTCTGATGGACATCAAAAAGAGTTCAGCAGAAAGTGATGAAGATGGAATACTCACTCCTGCCCCAGGAGGTGGAAGATCACGTGAACATCCCTTTGCTCTTGTAGATCCTGGATTAGAAAGTGCCGTACATCACTGGAGCTGGTGCCCTCCTTGACCACAATACAGACAGAGCCCCAGCTGATTCCATCTGCGTTGCTCCACCGCGGGGAGGCGTGTGATCCATACCTCCATGGGTTCAGGCTCTGATCCAGAGTGTTCACTGAGGGAGGGAGAGATGCGATGAGAGTACCGACGCTCCCGAAGTAGGTTATCCAGATGGATGGCCATCACAATGAGTGCATCCAAGGAGAAATTGTCGTCTTGACTGGCCAGTTCCATCTGGACCTCCTCTCGCAGACCTCTTGTTCCATCCACTGGATGCTGCTACTGTCCGGAAGGTGAGTGCGTACTCGGCAGCTGTCTAGTCCCAGCCGTAATTGGAGTAGGTGCTCACCCCCCTCTCTGCCCTCTGGGGGATGATCGAAGATGCATTTGAACAGAGCCATGAACCCCTCATATGAATCTAGCTCCTCCTCTCCTCTCTCCCAGACGGCCGTGGCCCATTCCAATTGGACCTCTCATGGTGGGAGCTCCCATCTGGTGCGTAAAGTAGAGGGAGCACTGAAGTAGGAAGCCACAGCATTTAGATGGGGTGCCGTCATATTTATCCGGGAGAGACAAACAGGCATTGCTGACCTGAGTGGGTTGCTGAATGGGCTGTTGTGCTGGTTCGACTGGTTGTATCCTCCGCTAGTAACGGAAACTCCTCCCGGGTATGTTTGAGACATTGCACACTGCGAAGAACCTCTCCCATAGCCGTCCCCAGATGTGCCAGCTGGTCATGGAGTTGACTTAGAAGGTATCCCTGCTCGTCGACCATCTGGGAGATATTCTGTTTTCCTGCTGCTTCCATTGTTGGAGTCAGTATTCTGTTACGGAGACGCTGAGAGTCGAGAAGCAGGTGCAACGTTTAATAAAACAACAAACATGGAATGAGACAACATAACAGTATCGTCTACACATGAACACAGGAACAATACTGACTGGGGAAAGAACCTAAGGGAGTGCCAGATATAGGGGAGTTAATAAGTGAGGTAATGGATGACATGCAGGTGTGCGTAATGATTGATTGCCAGGTGTGCGTAATGATGGATCCCAAGACCGGTGGTTAGTATACTGGTGACGTTGAACGCCGGAGGGGAGGAGCAGGAGTAGACGTAACACTCTTGGAGCATTCAGAGCGCACACTGAATGCTCTGACCAAGGATTAGAGTTGATCCGAGCGTTCTGAGCTAACAGCAGCAGTTACCCAAGCTAACTGGCTAAGGTTGGATAGCTTGCTAGCTACTTCCAGGCACAAATGAGAGAACAGCTCACTCTGACCATTTTCTGACAAAATTAGAAATGTATAATATCTCAAAATGTAGCTAGCTAGACTATCTTACCTGTATACATGGATGGACGCTTCTCCCTTTCTGTCACAGATGCCATGGTTGCCCATAGTTTGAAGATGTAATCCGTAGACAGGCGTTTTATACAACAGCCTTCTGTGTGTTCTCTTTTCGACTCCCTCTGCGTATTTGCAATCAAACGCCAGAATTTTCTCCATCATCTTAGCTATCACTCTAATTCCACTGATTTAAAAACTCGGTCCTCCAGAAAGTGGAGAGCAACACTTATGCAGTTCTACTACGTGATATCTTTAAGAACATCAGCGCTAGAAAGGATTACCTGCACATACTGACCAGCTCATGTTTTTGCTCATGGCTAGGGGTAATGTTTCTTTCTTTTTCCGTGGCTAAACCAACTAGGCTCGTAATTTAAGAATTGTATTTGTATTTACAGATGGCATACAAGTTTGTTAATACGGCACATGAAAGCTCACATGTTCCAGAAGGCATTTCTGCCAAAAAAAGTTTAGTCACATATATAGATAGATATTTTTTTGTTAAAACTCGCGGGGCCGTATGTTTGAAAACCCTGGTCTAAAGAATGGGTTGCTGGTTCTGTGTAAAACCACAATTAAATAATAGGGCAACTCTCCAAATTTGAAGAGTGCTAGGTGTGCTAAATGTGTTGGTGTAGCTAAGCAATCCAGACCAAGTACCAAGAAGTTAAATAAATGTTAAATACATTTTTTTTTTACATAATGTAAACTATAAGGAAATGTTGAGGAACCTTACTTAATGTTTTCACTTATTTAGAATGCCTCTACGGTCATCCTTGGTTTTTAGTCTCGCTTTGGCCTTGCCATAATCTTGGTGTGGATAACTGTTTCCTGTCTGATGTCTGATCCATGGCTGTCATCAGTCTTAAATTACACTCACATATATAGTTCTGGCTCTGATGTTTATTTAATGTCTATTTAATTAATGACTCAATCAATAAAATCTAGGCAACCAAATGCATGGTCTTTGTCAGAAAGCACTCCAATTCTCTCCTTTCATACTAATGTAAATATTTTCGGACAGATTATATATGGAACTCCCCTTCAGGGCTTTCCTACGGCCAGGGAATCTAGTCTGGTGTATGTATCTTTTACTATGTCTCTCTCAATGGGGTTCAGACATAGGCTTTGCTGAGAGCTCTTTGTAATGTAATCTCTATTGGCAACCTCTGGTCGTAACTGAAGAGGGAATATTATTTTGTGTCACATACAGAATAATTTACTTTGGAGCGCCACTTTTGGGACTATTCCATTGGTTCCATTGTGCCAGACAAGCTCAATCGAGCTCAGTTTCTGTAAGAAAACAAATGCTATTTGAACCCAGGTCTGGGCTGGACTGTGAACAGGATCACAGATAATGACAGGCAAGCTCATCATCCAGACGTACAGTAAGGGATGTAAAGAAAATCAAAAAATGTTAATCCAGATTTCACCCTGTAATTGAGTTGGACCAACTCCACCGCCGGTTTCTGTTTGATGTCATGTAGTCTCCATCCACCATTGCCAGAAGTCATCATTGGGGAGGGAGATAAATGACCCATATATATCTCTTATGAGTGGGAAGACCTTGCCTGGGCACAAGTGACACATTTATTGATGGATCAGGTTTGCTAATTAGGTGGACGTTTTGCCATTTGTTTCATTTAGATATTTATGAGCGGATACAGACACATGCACACGTGCATACGCGTGCATACACAAGCATGCGCTCTCTTTCTCAATCTTTCTAGCTTCCAAAGTAAATGGCAGCGTTCGATTAAGCTGAACCGCGATGCTCTGGTCTATGGCCCATGATGTGAACGGGAAAAAGTGTTGAGGGAGGAGCGCCCTTTACAAATGAATGCACCTGGTGAAAACTCCTCCCACCCGGGAAACCTGGGCCAAATGATCTAGTTCCCTCATCGCTTGGTGCTATAGTTTTTCATAACAGACAAGATTATGTTACTATGAATCAGATATGTGAGGGGGGAGTAAAGTATATTTTTCATGCTCGTGGTTCCACATCCACCTTTTAATAAGCGGTTGTGAAAAGCATAATAAAAACCTTAAACTGATCTGCAAACTTAAGACTGCATGTGCTGAAGTCATGCAACGGGTGATCGAGATGGCATGTATTTCTGGAATCTTACTTTGAGACAACACTCGGTGACATCGACCTGGGGAGCATTCAGTATGGCACAGTGTTATGGAGAGCGGAGATATAAATATTTACATAGAACAGACATGCCTCTCAAATATGTACAGTAAGAAATCATGGCAGCTTTATTCATGTTTTTTCTGTCCGCAATGTTCAGTAGAGCACAGCGTTGTGGAACTATCAGATAGAAATACGTTACATAAAACAGTCATGCCTCTCCGACATTGTTTAGGTAGGTTATCATGGCAGCTACTGTAAATTCATGGGGTTTCTATCTGAAATTGTCACACTGGTATAAAGAATTTGGAGACAGGAGCAGGAATACATCTGTGTTTTTAATACACCCAAAACAAACACATATACAAAACACTGGGATGTACCCAAACAAAAGAGCGAGGGTAAACCTCATAGAACGACACAGGACGAGACCCGTAATTCACAATGCACAAAACACGCAGCACAGGCTGAGACAACGCGTAGGTACTCGCACGACAAACAGACATGGGAACAATAATCGACAGCCCAATGGGGAAACAAAGTGCACATTTATACAAACACAATCAGTGAGGAATTGGAACCAGGTGTGTGTAACGACACAGTTCAGTGCAGCCTAGAAGGCCGGTGATGTCGACCTCCGGAACTGGTGAACAGAATGAGCAGCAGTACCCTGGGGATCTGTGACAGAAATGCTCAGTACGTTGCACTCTACTACTTTCCTGAGCGCAACCCAGATCCCTAAAGATGTTCCCAGATGCTGCGTGTGCGTGTATGTAATCCTGTCCAAAGACGTGCCATGACATTGATATTATGTGGAGTCATTGAAAGAATCGCATCAGTTCATCTAGATGGGGCGATATTGCTTTTCCAGAGCATCTGTGGACAGATACTGAACTGCCTGGATAGAGAAGCAGGGTCTTTGGAGCAGTATAGTCACAGTCTAAAATCAAAATAGCATCAACCTCTCTCTTTCACGCACGCACACAAGCACAGACACACACATACACGGACACACACACACACACACTTATCCTCTCAATGATTTGAATCACAGCTGTATCACTAGGATAAGGGACTTATTTCATCTCGAGGGTTGTTCATTCTGATGTTTTTATGTGAATGAAAGATCACTTTGTAATTTAAGAGGGTGGTATTATGGAGGAAAAGTGCAGGTTGACAATATGAAAGGAAGAGATTTGAGAGCGTTTTTGTACAGAATATGCTGACTGTTGTTGTTTTAAGTGCTGTTGATATAATGTGTTGTGGTAGTTAACATTTTATTATGGCCCAATGAAGCTGCTGCCCTGTAATGTGTTGTGGTTAACCCTTTAGGTCCCAGTGGAGTTGGGCTGAGTGAGATGAAGAGGAGACTCCTGCTCTCTGACCCTGACCACTATGGTGTCACTGTTCCACGTGAGTTAAAACACCTAAAAGTCTGAGCCTTTTGGATTTGGGGGGAGGGGTTATACTAAGCTAACATATGGAATTATTTTAAGATGATCATACCGTACATCATTTTGCTATTTGATTTAGCATTTTTGGACCTCCTGTAGGTATAAGAAATATCAAATTTTTTATTTTTTTATTTTATTGAACTTTATTGCTATTAGCCCATAGAAACACATTGAATAACATTCATACATGGCAAAACAGATGGTCAAAATGAAGTTTGTTTTGAAGTGTCTGTCCAACTCTATATCTGAGCGATATAAGAAAGAGCAGGAAATTATTATAATGTTTTTTTTTACCCATATTTAACACCTTTTTCTGGAACTAAACTATTTCCATATACTGTACTGGGCTACCTTCAGACGAGTCTTGTGAGTCATGTTGGCGTCCTAGAGCAAAACAGCCGACATGTACAGTAACAGTCAAAAGTTTGCACACACCTACTCATTCAAGGGTTTTTCTTTATTTTTTACTATTTTCTACATTGTAGAATAATAGTGAAGACATCAAAACTATGAAATAACAGATGAAATCATGTAGTAACCAAAAAAGTGTTAAACAAATCAAAATCTATTTTATATTTGAGATTCTTAAAAGTAGCCACCCTTGATGACAGCTTTGCACACTTTTGGCATTCCCTCAACCAGCTACACCAGGTAGTTACCTGGAATGTATTTCAATTAACAGGTGTGCCTTGTTAAAAGTTCATTAGTGGAATTTATTTCCTTCTTAATGCGTTTGAGCCAATCAGTTGTGTTGTGACAAGGTAGGTGTGGTATACAGAAGATAGCCCTATTTGGTAAAAGACCAAGTGCATATTATGGCAAGACCATCTCAAATCAGCAAAGAGAAACGACAGTCCATCATCATTTTTAGACATGAAGGTCAGTCAATCTGGTTCTTCAAGTGCAGTCGCAAAAACCATCAAGCACTATGAGGAACTGTACGTGCTCGTGAGAGTCACGTTTCGCTGGTGGGGTCATATTACTATGTAGCCCAAACTTTTCGTACGCTACAGACAGAAGATGGTAGACCGGCGCTACTGACTTCAGATGAGTCCCATGATGCTTGTGGGGGTCGTAGAGCAAAACAGAGAACAACATTGTGTTCGCGAGAGTCCCATAAAGGGATCATATTAGTTTGTAGCCCAAACGGTTCGGACGCTACAGGTGTTTTTGTGAAAAGACAGATTCTCGGGATGTCTCCTGGTCTGCCATTTTCCACTGCAGGCGCGGACATCAACTCTAGGGGGCGATTTATTAAACCACATTAGGGCCCAGAAGTTTTCCTGACCTTTTGATCTGTAACAACTCTGGATCCTAAACCGTGTTTCACTCTACTGCTCCTAAGGCCAGGATCTAGGGTCAGGGTTGTTTTTGCTCTCCTCATGGTCACGGTGAATTGGGGGTACGGCGAGCTGATTCTAGAACTGTAATTAGGCTATTTTAAATTCACCTCTATTTCTTCCGCACAGTGATGCTTTTTTCCACAACATTACTCCACAATGTAAATGACAAAGTACTCCCTTTTTAGACACCACCAGAGAGAAGAGGAAGCAGGAGAAAGATGGGGTAGAGTACCACTTTGTCTCAAGGCAGACGTTTGAAATGGACATCGTCAACCACAAGTACGTATTTCTTGACGGGAAAGAAAGTAGCCAGTGACCTTTTCTGATTATGCTGTGCAATAGGCAGTGATCACCATATGGTTCAAGGCAGTTACTACATTAGTACTTTGTTACTTTTTACCCTTTTTTTTCTCCCCAATCTCGTGATATCCAATTGGTAGTTAGTCTTGTCTCATCGCTGAAACTCTCATACGGACATGGGAGAGGCAAAGGTCGTGAGCGATACGTCCTCTGAAAACACGACTCCGCCAAGCCGCGCTGCTTCTTGACACACTGCTCGCTTAACCCGGAAGCCAGCCGCACCAATGTGTTGGAGGAAACACCGTACAGCTGTGAATGTGCACGGCCGCCACAAGGAGTCGCTAGAGCGTGCTGGGACAAGGACATCCCATCTGGCCAAACCCTCACCTAACCCGGACAACGCTGGGCCCAGGATTGAACCCGGATCTGTAGTGACGCCTCTAGCACTGTGATGCAGTGCCTGAGACCGATGCGCCACTCGGGAGGCCCCAGTTATACCCTTTTAAGTAAGGTGTTAACCAACGATGCAAATTTGCATGTTGAGTGCAGTGCTACCACACAAGCATTTAATTTGTTGGCATTCCATTTCACTAGAGCCTTGGATAAGACACATCTAGGCATCTAGTCATTGAACAATAAAACAAGCAGGTGGTTCCCATTTAATATGCAACAAGGGAGATCAGCTGAAACACAAACATTCTAAGATATTTGGAACAAGCAGGGCTCTGCAAAATGCTATATCTTAAGCGAAAAACTCACCAGAAGCGGGTTGGCGGAGCAAGCAGAGTGAGGTGGATGGAAAGGGCGGGACAGGCAGAGCAGTGACTGTATGCTAGCAGGATAGTCAAAATCTCCAATCATCTTTGCTGGTAGCAATGTTGTGTTTCCTCAAGTGGATGAATTGTTCTAATTTAGCATGTATGGTAAAGCCTCAACCCTTACCTACCTTCATCATTTGTATAGAGATAAAAATGCAAAAATAGAGACACGTTCTAATTGAGGGACGCGTCAAAGCGGACATCCCGCCCACCTTGTTTCGGTTAGGACATTATAATTCAAAACAACGGATTCTAAAATAAATCACACAGATGCCTTGCATGCTCGCCTTTGGTGAGTTTAGGCCATTGCTCAAAGAGGACTAGTGAGCCTGATATTCCAATGTTTTCATGGCATTTACTATCTCTAATGCTGAACCAGGACAGGAGAGGAAGAAAGGAGGTAAGACGTGGCATTCCAGTAATGCCCTGGGATGGATTCCCGTTTTCTCATCCTTCTTTTATGTGTCTTAATGCGAAGACATCAATGTTGGCAAGTATACGGCAGTATAAGGGTTGATAGTTCATTACAACCAGAACTGGAAGCAAGAGACAGGGAACGAGATCATTTGGGATTTTTTCTTAATCAGGAATGACATGTTATTAAAGAAAATTCCAATAGTTAAAGGGATAGTTCAGTTCAGGGATAGTTCAATTCCCCATGTAAGTCTCCTCCATTTAGCATGGACATTTGAAGTCAGAAGTTTACATACACTTAGGTTGGAGTCATTAAAACTCATTTTTCAACCACTCCACAAATTTCTTGTTAACAAACTATAGTTTTGGCAAGTCAGTTAGGACATCTACTTTGTGCATGACACAAGTCATTTTTCCAACAATTGTTTACAGACAGATTATTTCACTTATAATTCACTGTATCACAATTCCAGTGGGTCAGAAGTTTACATACACAAAGTTGACACTGCCTTTAAACAGCTTGGAAAATTCCAGAAAATTATGTCAATGCTTTAGAAGCTTCTGATAGGATATTGAGTCATTTGAGTCAATTGGAGGTGTATCTGGGGATGTATTTCAAGGCCTACCTTCAAACTCAGTGCCTCTTTGCTTGACATCATGGGAAAATCTAAAGAAATCAGCCAAGACCGCAGATATTTTTTTTAGACCTTCACAAGTCTTGTTCATCCTTGGGAGCAATTTCCAAATGCCTGAAGGTACCACGTTCATCTGTACAAACAATAGTACGCAAGTATAAACACCATGGGACCACGCAGCCGCCAAACCGCTCAGGAAGGAGACCCGTTCTGTCTCCTAGAGATGAACGTACTTTGGTGCGAAAAGTGCAAATCAATCCCAGAACAACAGCAAAGGACCTTGTGAAGATGCTGGAGGAAACGGGTACAAAAGTATCTATATCCACAGTTAAACGAGTCCTATATAGACATAACCTGAAAGGCCGCTCAGCAAGGAAGAAGCCACTGCTCCAAAACCGCCATATAAAAGCCAGATTACCATTTGCAACTGCACATGGGGACAAAGATCGTACTTTTTGGAGAAATGCCCTCTGTTCTGATGAAACAAAAATAGAACTGTTTGGCCATAATGACCATTGTTATGTTTGGAGGAAAAAGGGGGAGGCTTGCAAGCCGAAGAGGGGGTGGCAGCATCACGGGGGTGGCAGCATCATGTTGTGGGGGTGCTTTGCTGCAGGAGAGACTGGTGCACTTCACAAAATAGATGGCATCATGAGGTAGGACAATTATGTGGATATATTGAAGCAACATCTCAAGACATCAGTCAGGAAGTTAAAGCTTGGTTGCAAATGGGTCTTCCAAATGGACAATGACCCCAAGCATACTTCCAAAGTTGTGGCAAAATGGCTTAAGGACAACAAAGTCAAGGTATTGGAGTGGCCATCACAAAGCCTTGACCTCAATCCTATATAAAGTTTGTAGGCAGAACTGAAAAAGTGTGTGCAAGGAAGGAGGCCTACAAACTTGACTCAGTTACACCAGCTCTGTCAGGAGGAATGAGCCAAAATTCACCCAACTTATTGTGGGAAGCTTGTGGAAGGCTATCCAAAATGTTTGATCCAAGTTAAACAATTTTAAGGCAATGCTACCAAATACTAATTGAATGTACTGTATGTAAACTTCTGACCCACTGGGGATGTGATGAAAGAAATAAAAGCTGAAATAAATCATTCTCTCTACTATTATTCTGACATTTCACATTCTTAAAATAAAGTGGTGTTCCTAACTGACCTAAGACAGGGACTTTTTACTAGGATAAAATGTCAGGAATTGTATTAAATGTATTTGGCTAAGGTGTATGTAAACTTCCGAATTCAACTGTATGAAAGTATTCCATTAAGTTCATATTTGTTTGGCTCAAGTTTAACTAGTGTTTCTGTACGGTTTTGTGTCTCAGGTTTTTAGAGTATGGGGATCACAGAGGGAACTACTACGGGACCAGTCTGGAGTCGGTGCACAAGGTCATAGGGGAGGACAAGGTGTGCCTACTGGATGTGCAGCCTCATGTGAGTGACAGGCCAGCAGGCCAATCACAATCCCAGACCAGTAAATGACAGGTCAAGGAGCCAATGATTTGATTGATTTATTGGTCTTTTTAGGATCACATCATGAAAATGGTGACATGGGGCCTAATTTATGTGCTTCTTAACTAATTGAATTCAAATCTCTCTTTGTCTCTCTCTCTATCCCTCTGCCTGGCTCTTTCTCCCTCTTTTCAATACCACAGACTATACAGCGCTTACACACAACCGAGTTCAAACCATGTGTTGTTTTTGTGAAGCCACCATCGATTCAGGAGCTACGTTTTAGCCGAAGGAAAGCTACATTCATTTCCACCCAAGATATGACGAAACTGACAAAGACATTTTCGGTAATGTCAAGAAACTGTTTTTGGTAACAGTTTAGAATAACTTTCAGTAACAAACCATTTATAAGACATTTATAAATATTTTACATCATTTATTAATCATTACTCCTACATTTGTAAATGTACGGGTTTCTCTTTACATTGAAAGCTAGTTATTCACACATGTATTAATAATTCCTAAGATCATTCATAAGATGTTTAATATAGATCCTTATAAATAATTTCCCTAATCGTTAGTCATTGTAAATAACTAGCTTACTAACATTTACGATGATTAATAAATGGTGCTGAAATTGTTTAAATGCATAATAAATGTTTTACCCAGTTTTTTTTATTAAATTTTTTGATTACGTATGTTTGAATGGAAACCGTTCTTTATGTTTTTGCTGCAATGCAGTTTTCCTACACGTCATCATTGAGGTGGAGGGGAATACAGAAAAAATGTATCTGTTCTCACTTGTCGTATACACACACATGATCAAACATGTTTGTGTCCCAGGTCTTGTAACATGGCAGCATCAGGTGGTGTGAGGTTACACACAACTTAGTTTAAACATGGTTGACCCTCTGACTTATAAGAGTAGCCAGTGGCCAAAAGGTCACAAATAAAATGGCTGCGGGGTGGGCTGCATATACAGTGGCGTCCAAAATGATTGGAATCCTTGATAAAGATGAGCAAAAAAGATTGTAGGACATTTTAGCCAAAAACCTGTTTGCCTCTGCCAGGATGCTGACACTTGGCCGCAAGACAATAACCCCAAGGACACATCATAATCCACAAAGAAATGGTTATTTGACCACAAAATCAACATTTTGCATTGGCCATCTCAGTCTCCTGACTTGAACCCCATTAAATACCTGTGGTTTGAATTGAAAAAGACAGTCCATAAGCACAGACGAAGGATATCAAGGATCTGGAATGATTCTGTATGGAGGAATGGTCTAAGGTCCCTCCCAAAGTATTCTCCAATCTCATAAAACAGTTTAGAAAAAGGCTATTTTGTTATCCTCTCAAGGGGAGGGTGCTGGAGTACTGAAAACAAGGGTGCATAATTCATTTACAACTTAGAAGATGTCATTTCAAAATTTGGTTGTTCATCAGCAGTCACTCAATTATCCCATGTCAGCTCATTTTCTTTTGATTTGTAAGTTAGTCTAGCAGCCAGCTATCTAAACTTGTAGTAAGCACGGTTGAATTATCGACTGAGGTAGGGCCCATTTGATCATAAGTTATCATATTAAAAACTGCAAACATTTGTCTCAACCCTATGGCAAAATGTGTTGAATTGCAGGAAATGAACTGTAACACTGCTCATTTTTCTCTCCGCCCCAAGGCAAAATGAGTAGAATTGCATGAAATGTGGGTACACAGACTGTGGCCCCTCATGATGAGTTATGTTTTCTGTGGCCCCCACCCCCGTCAATGTTGCCCATCCCTGCCTTATGTGATGCTGGTCTTTATTGGCCACGTGATGTGATGTTTTCAACATAAACCCCTTTGCAGCTAAAGGCAGGGTCACCTGACAATACCCATACTACCATCCTTCCAAAGCATGACCTACAATTGGCCTACAGGTGAGAATTCAGCTGTAAAATTTATGAACTCACACATGTACTTCCTGTTTCTCACAGGAAGAGGACTTTGAAGATATGATTAGCTCAGCAGAAGCCATGGATAGCCAGTACGGCCACCTGTTTGAGATGGTCGTCGTCAATGGCGATTTCGCCATGGCATTCAACAAACTGAGGGCGGAGTTGGAAAAGCTTGAGACGGAGGCGCCTCAGTGGATTCCTGTGGAGTGGACCAGTCACACCGAACAGAACACAGAGAGCTTGTGCTGAACACACTAAGAGCCTGGTCATACATGTCTCATTCCCCTGCTGAGGGGAGGATGGCTCATTATAATGGCTGGAATGGAATTAATGGAATGATATCAAATACATGGAAACCATGTGTTTGATGTGTTCAATACCATTCCATTTATTCCGTTCCAGCCATTACTAAGAGCCGGTCCTCCCCAATTAAGGTGCCACCGGCCACCTGTGTTCACACTATAGTGTCAAACCGTACTGTGTGGGGTCAGATATTTTGTTTTCACATTTTCCTTTACAGCACAGTTCCAGCCACTTTGATGGATGCATAACCAGGCCAACCTAGTATGGTTGGTATGGCCCTATTGTCACGCCCTGGCCTTAGTATTCTTTGTTTTCTTTATTATTTTAGTTAGGTCAGGGTGTGACATGGGGTATGTTTGTGTTTTGGGTGGTTATTATGGTAAAGGGGGTGTTGGTTTTAGTGTATGGGTTTGTGTGGAGTGTATGTGTCTAGTATTGTCTATGGTTGAGTGTAGGTGTTTAGGAAAGTCTATGGTTGCCTGATTTGGTTCTCAATCAGAGACAGCTGGTTATTGTTGTCTCTGATTGGGAGCCATATTTAAGGTAGCCATAGGCTTTAGATGTTTGTGGGTAATTGTCTATGTTTAACGTTTGTAGCCTGTGTGTGTGCACTACGTTATTTAGCTTCACGATCGTTTGTTGTTTTGTATAGTTTGTGTAAGTGTTTCGTTTCGTTTTCATCTTCGTCGTTATAAATAAAGAAGATGGCTTATTTTCCAAATGCTGCGTTTTGGTCCGTCTCTCCTCCACACGATCGTGACAGAATTACCCACCTAAGGACCAAGCAGCGTGTGAAACGGCAACAGGACCCACCTACACAGGATTTCTGGAGATGGGAGGACGAATTGGATGGAAAGGGACCTTGGGCTCAACCTGGAGAATATCGCCGTCCCAAAGCTGAGCTGGAGGCAGCGAAAGCAGAGAGGCGGCGATATGAGGAGGCAGCACGGAGGCAAGGCTGGAAGCCCGTGAGTACTACCCAAAAATTTCTTGGGGGGGGGCTAGGAGGTAGTGGGCCGAGGGCAGGTAGGAGACCTGCGCCCACTTCCCAGGCTAACCGTGGAGAGCGGGAGTACGGGCAGACACCGTGTTACGCAGTAGAGCGCACGGTGTCTCCTGTACGTGTGCATAGCCCAGTGCGGGTTATTCCACCTCCCCGCACTGGTAGGGCTAGATTGAGCATTGAGCCAAGTGCCATGAAGCCGGCTCTACCTATCTGGCCACCAGTACATCTCCTCTGGCCGGCTTACATGGCACCAGCCTTACGCATGGTGTCCCCGGTTCGCCTACATAGCCCGGTGCGGGTTATTCCACCTCCCCGCACTGGTCGGGCGACGGGGAGCATTCAACCAGGTAAGGTTGGGCAGGCTCGGTGCTCAAGGGAGCCAGTACGCCTGCACGGTCCGGTATTTCCGGCGCCACCTCCCCGCCCCAGTCCTGTTCCACCAGTGCCAACACCACGCACCAGGCTTCCAGTGTGTCTCCAGAGCCCTGTTCCTCCTCCACGCACTCGTACAATGGTGCGTGTCTCCAGCCCATTACCACCAGTGCCTACACCACGCACCAAGCCTCCTGTGTGTCCCCAGAGTCCTGTGCGTCCTGTTGCTGCTCCCCGCACTAGCCCTGAGATGCGTGTCCCCAGCCCGGTACCACCAGTTCCGGCACCACGCACTAGGCCTAATGTGCGTTTCCAGGGTCCAGTATGCCCTGTTCCTGCTCCCCGCACTAGCCCTGAGATGCGTGTCCCCAGCCCGGTACCACCAGTTCCGGCACCACGCACCAGGCCTACAGTGCGCCTCAGCCGGCCAGAGCCATCCGTCTCTCCAGCGCCATCTGAGCCATCCGTCTCTCCAGCGCCATCTGAGCCATCCGTCTCTCCAGCGCCATCTGAGCCATCCGTCTCTCCAGCGCCATCTGAGCCATCCGTCTCTCCAGCGCCATCTGAGCCATCCGTCTCCCCAGCGCCATCTGAGCCATCCGTCTCCCCAGCGCCATCTGAGCCATCCGTCTCCCCAGCGCCATCTGAGCCATCCGTCTGCCCAGTGCCATTAGAGCCGCCCGTCTGTCCCGAGCCGTCAGAGCCGATCGTCAGTCAGGAGCCGCTAGAGCCGATCGTCAGACAGGATCTGCCAGAGCCGCCAACCAGACAGGATCTGCCAGAGCCGCCAACCAGACAGGATCTGCCAGAGCCGCCAACCAGACAGGATCTGCCAGAGCCGCCAACCAGACAGGATCTGCCAGAGCCGCCAACCAGACAGGATCTGCCAGAGCCGCCAACCAGACAGGATCTGCCAGGGCCGCCAACCAGACAGGATCTGCCAGATCCGTCAGCCAGCCATGAGCAGCCAGATCCGTCAGCCAGCCATGAGCAGCCAGATCCGTCAGCCAGCCATGAGCAGCCAGATCCGTCAGCCAGCCATGAGCAGCCAGATCCGTCAGCCAGCCATGAGCAGCCAGATCCGTCAGCCAGCCATGAGCAGCCAGATCCGTCAGCCAGCCATGAGCAGCCAGATCCGTCAGCCAGCCATGAGCAGCCAGATCCGTCAGCCAGACATGAGCAGCCAGATCCGTCAGCTAGCCAGGATCCGCCAGAGCAGTCCAGCCAGGATCCGCCAGAGCCGTCCAGCCAGGATCCGCCAGAGCCGTCCAGCCAGGATCCGCCATTTAGTCCGGTGCTGCCCCTTATCCTGGTACTGCCCCTTATCCTGGTACTGCCCCTTATCCTGGTGCTGTCCCTTATCCTGGTGCTGTCCCTTATCCTGGTGCTGTCCCTTATCCTGGTGCTGTCCCTTATCCTGGTGCTGCCCCTTAGTCCGGTACTGCCCCTTAGTCCGGTGCTGCCCCTTATTCCAGTGGGTTTAGGAAAGCGGGTAGTGACTATGGTGGGGTGGGGACCACGACCAGTGCCGGAGCCGCCGCCGTGGACGGACGCCCACCCAGACCCTCCCCTAGACTATGTGCTGGTGCGCCCGGAGTTCGCACCTTAAGGGGGGGGTTATGTCACGCCCTGGCCTTAGTATTCTTTGTTTTCTTTATTATTTTAGTTAGGTCAGGGTGTGACATGGGGTATGTTTGTGTTTTGGGTGGTTATTATGGTAAAGGGGGTGTTGGTTTTAGTGTATGGGTTTGTGTGGAGTGTATGTGTCTAGTATTGTCTATGGTTGAGTGTAGGTGTTTAGGAAAGTCTATGGTTGCCTGATTTGGTTCTCAATCAGAGACAGCTGGTTATTGTTGTCTCTGATTGGGAGCCATATTTAAGGTAGCCATAGGCTTTAGATGTTTGTGGGTAATTGTCTATGTTTAACGTTTGTAGCCTGTGTGTGTGCACTACGTTATTTAGCTTCACGATCGTTTGTTGTTTTGTATAGTTTGTGTAAGTGTTTCGTTTCGTTTTCATCTTCGTCGTTATAAATAAAGAAGATGGCTTATTTTCCAAATGCTGCGTTTTGGTCCGTCTCTCCTCCACACGATCGTGACACCTATAACCTAGTATGGTCCTATAGTGTGATTCAGGCAACAGAGACTGAAGAAACGTAGGGAGAGAGCATTTAGCATCCATTTTTTCTTCATAAGTTCAACTCACTTCACCTTTTGACGCACATTAAAAAAAAACTGATAGATTACACATGGCCGTCAACTGTTTTTAGTCAACATTGAGAGTGGTTACATTTCTCAAGCCCCATCCCTTACCTGTGGGGTGACCCCTTCGTTGTTGTTTGAATCCTAGATGTCCTCTTTTAAACTAGAAAAGGACTCTCCTGCCAAAACAGAGGAAATGTCAAGGAACATGGTCACACCCCTGAAGGAATACAGAAGTGTAAGGGGAACCACTCAAGGCAGAGAAAATGATGTACAAACTCAGATTCATTCGATTAAATCGAAAATACTATAATCATTATTTATATTTGTAATATGTAGACAGAGTCTAGACGGCCTTCATGAGAAATAACTAGTTCCAACTTTAAGTTAGTCACAGAGCACGGCTCTTAAAGAACTATAGGAATCGAAATCCCTACGCCTCCTGTCTGACCATAGTACTTACATGTCCAAAACAGTGTTATTGGTCCCTGCCACCTACGTGCCAGCTTTTCTTGTCTTCGAGTTCGCATTTCTACATTGGCAATTAGGGTCGAAACATAAAAAACCTCCAAAAGCTTGTGGTCACACAGACCTTCCCCCTGCCAAGTTACAAACACGAGCATGTAATTACTTTGACAGCTGCAATAGCTCAATTAACTGTAATGTATCCCAGAGCAAATATTACCCGGCCCAGGCACTCAACAACACTAACAGCAAGCTGCATATAGAACAAGGAAACAGTGCACACAAGCAGAGTCAACACTTAACAAAATATATGAAGAAAGTGTTGGCGAAACTAAATTAATTGAAGATATTTTGACAGGGAAAGGTTAACAAGGGAACATGGACAAGATGAAGCAGATTCATTGTTTTTGTTGCTGAAATGGTAATAAAAATGGAATTGTACAGACATTGTGGTAGGAGTGATTGAATGTGAAAGGATTACGTTGTAAGATAACTAATTAGAATTTGTTTCTGTTCATGTGTAAAGTTAATAAGCAAGCGTATGATTTCAAAGTTGTGACGTGTGCACTTGTCAAGAGTTCATAATTACAGACAATGTCAGAAAATTGTCATAAGTGACATATCATTGACAAACATTTCCATTCAACAATGACATATTTCACGGTTAATGAGGAGAATGACGTACAGCACACAACACGCCCAGTAAATCTTTCAGTAATTCCATTTAATGGATGCATTCCTGTGGGTACAGGGGGATTTCCTTCCTCTTTTGGATCATGCTGTCAATTGGGTGTGAAAGAGTGTAAATGTGTCCATCATGTCTTAAAGACGAAACCGCCGTCATGTGAAGTCAGTTATGTGTTCCCCGGGGATTTAGGCTCTCGAGCCGCCTAACATGCTGACCACACCACTCGCGAGCACTTGCGTCTGCGTGCGCCATCGCGAGCATTTTGATTTTGTCCACCCACACCAGACGCGATCAGGACACGCAGGTTGAAATATCAAAGTAATATTAGTTTGGGGACAGGTCGAAAAGCATTAAACATTTATGGCAATTTAGCTAGCTAGCTTGCTGTTGCTAGCTAATTTGTCCTGGCATATAAACATTGGGTTGTTATTTTACCAGAAGTGGTCCTGTACTCCGACAATTAATCCACAGATAAAAGGGTAAACTGAGTTTGTTTCTAAACGCAGCAAAAAAAGAAACGTCCCTCTCACTGTTAACTGCATTTATTTTCAGCAAACTTAACATGTGTAAATATTTGTATGAACATAACAAGATTCAACAACTGAGACATAAGCTGAACAGATTCCACAGACATGACTAACTGAAATTGAATAATGTGTCCCTGAACAAAGGGGGGGTCAAAATCAAAAGTAACAGTCGGTATCTGGTGTGGCCACCAGCTGCATTAAGTACTGCAGTGCATCTCCTCCTCATGGACTCCACCAGATTTGCCAGTTCTTACTGTGAGATATTACCCCACTCTTCCACCAAGGCACCTGCAAGTTCCCGGACATTTCTGGGGGGAATGGCCCTAGCCCTCACCCTCCGATCCAACAGGTCCCAGACGTACTCAATGGGATTGAGATCTGGGCTCTTCGCTGGCCATGGCAGAACACTGACATTCCTGTCTTGCGGGAAATCACGCACAGAACGAGCAGTATGGCTGGTGGCATTGTCATGCTGGAGGGTCATGTCAGGATGAGCCTGCAGGAAGGGTACCACATGAGAAAGGAGGATGTCTGCCCTGTAACTCACAGCGCTGAGATTGCCGATGATGCTGTGACACACCGCCCCAGACCATGACGGACCCTCCACCTCCAAATCGATCCCGCTCCAGAGTACAGGCCTCAGTGTAACGCTCATTCCTTCAACGATAAACGCGAATCCGACCATCACCCCTGATGAGACAAAACCGCGACTCGTCAGTGAAGAGCACTTTTTGCCAGTCCTGTCTGGTCCAGCGACGGTGGGTTTGTGCACATAGGCGACATTGTTGCCGGTGATGTCTGGTGAGAACCTGCCTTACAACAAGCCTAAAAGCCTTCAGTCCAGCCTCTCTCAGCCTACAGTCTGAGCACTGATGGAGGGATTGTGCGTTCCTGGTGTAACTTGGGCAGTTGTTGTTGCCATCCTGTATCTGTCCCGCAGGTGTGATGTTCGGATGTACCGATCCTGTGCAGGTGTTGTTACACATTGTCTGCCACTGCGAGGACGATCAGCTGTCCATCTTGTCTCCCTGTAGCGCTGTCTTAGGCGTCTCACAGTACGGACATTGCAATTTATTGCCCTGGCCACATCTGCAGTCCTCATGCCTCCTTGCAGCACGTTCACACCTAAGGCACGTTCACGCAGATGAGCAGGGACCCTGGGCATCTTTCTTTGGGTGTTTTTCAGAGTCAGTAGAAAGGCCTCTTTTTTGTCCAAAGTTTTCATAACTGTGACCTTAATTGTCTACCGTCTGTAAGCTGTTAGTTTCTTAACGACCGTTCCACAGGTGCATGTTCATTAATTGTTTATGGTTCATTGAAGAAGCATGGGAAACAGTGTTTAAACCCTTTACAGTGAAGATTTGTGAAGTTATTTGGATTTTTATGAATTATCTTTGAAAGACAGGGTCCTTAAAAAGGGACGTTTCTTTTTTTGCTGAGTTTAGTAATCGCTCCTCCTTCAGGCTTCTTCTTCTTTGGACTTTATATGGTGGTTGGCAACCAACTTTAAGGTGCATTACAACCACCAACTGGACTGGAGTGTGGACTTCAGTTCATCTTTCAATCACCCAGGTGGGTATATGCTCCTAAAAACCAATGAGGAGATTGAAGAGATGGGACTCGCATCGCGTCAAGCGTCACAAATATAACCAAGTTCTATTTTAGCGCCTGACTACGCAGACGCTCATTGACTTGCGCGAGCAGTGTTGGTGCAATGATTTAGTAGCATGTATTTTGCAACGCTAGCTGTGTGGTCAGCATGTAAGAGTTATTAGAAACATAAAAAGCCATACTTTATTGGATGTGGAGTTTCGACAAGTAGAATTAGACTGAGATTACCAAATCACGGACCTTACTGTAATTGGTCCTGCTCACTTAGGAGTTAGGAATGTAGTAATTGTATAAGATTGTTGATTGTTTGATGAAAATATGGCTGAATCGTCCAGAAGCATTGAAATAGAAATATTAAGAAAAAATGTGTTTTCTTGCCATCAAGTCAACTATTACAAGGCAACTATTACAATGGAAATCATGTGATTTAATGCAAATATTGCTAAGTTAAAGATACAGGCTTACTGTTGGATGTTTTCAACGGCTAAATTATTTGATGAGGAAATAGTGGTTTATGGTTCCTAATCTTGCCGACCGTCTAATACCAAACTTTTGGACACTGTCCGTGGCAGCCTTGCTGCTAGACACTAGCCATGGATCCATCTGAGCGTGGCAATATAATTTTATACCCGCATTGAGCATCCACAGGCACCCTCTGACATCATAACAATCCTATTAAAAAGAGTGTAATGATCCAAGGAAAATCCTTCTATTCTTTGTTTACAGTGGCTCGCAGTTCACCTATGATCTATTTTAGAGCACAAAGGAATGTCCAGGGCAATACTTTACTTTAAGCATCCGGGTATAATGCTTTATAACTTGTTATACGCGTGTATGAGCCTTTGTAATGCCTCTATAAAGTAGACTGGTCATTAGAACCATTGATTTCAGTACAGTTAAATATACACAGTGATATGATCGATTCCTATTTTGTAAACGTGCAATATTTCACAAGCTAAAAGTATACGCTGTCATGCTTCTTTGAGGATCCTAACTAAGAATAGAGGGCAATTGGACATGTTACATTTAGTTACATTTTCAGAATTGAACGAGTCGAAATGGAATTGACTCTGACCCTTGTAGACACAATAATGTAACCGTGTCCGAGCAGGATAGGTCCTTAACGCGCTCAAAGCATACAGACAGTTTTAAAAAGTAAGGTAACCAATCTGGTTCGTTTTACTGTGGAACATAACAGCTCCAAGCTACCTAAAAAGAGACAAAGTCAATTCCCAATGTGTTTATTCCACAGGTCTCCAAGCTACTGAATGAAGAAAGAGCAGTCTAATGTATAGCTAAGGGACAGGACTTTATGAGCTGTTATGCCATGTAATATTCTCGGACTACCGCTAAGGAATGCATGTGTGAAATGTATGCTACCTGATGGGAGATGCTGCATGTGTTTTTCAGCTTTGAGATGTTTAAACCGAACCTTCCCCGTTGTTGCTGAATTATGTGTGTGGTTGAGTGTCATGGGAAGTCTACCTGTACTTTGGTACAAGCTGCCCTATCATTCCAAGTGTGTGTGACAAGTAGCCTAGTGCAGAGACATGGATCGTGTAGTGTTTTGGTAATCTGGTGTTCAATAGGGTATAAAACTTTATTTTAGCGTCAAACTGCAGTGGAAGGTATGCGCTGTCTGCAATACAGATTTGCGATTGAGAAAAAACAAATTTTCTGCTTGTGTTGGGAGTATTTGCAGGCCTTTTATTTGACTCTTTTTCACTTGAGGGATTACTGTAAAAGCTAAGTGCCCAACATTGTGCTGGGCACAGAGCCTGAAGGTTGTCATAAAGTAACTTATGAACAGTCAAATGTCTCTGTTAGAGTGAGTTTTCATCACCGCACAGCTGACTATCAATTATAATGCTGCTTAATTCTTTTTTTTTTACACATAAGTGTGCTCACCACTATATTTACACTCACTCTTCTCTATCTCACTCGCTCTCACTAATGCACACACACTGTTGCTTGGGGTGGGGTCGGCGCACCGATGTTGTAAAAGAAAGTATATATGTTTTTCAAATGTCTGGTAACACTACATTAAGTTACTCTTACCCCTGTGTAGTAATGCTGTTATTACAGTAACACTGATCTAACATAGTACTTTAGTTACATGTGAAATTAGGAACCCTCCCCTATTACTCTTACAACAACCGCTCAACTCTATTACTCTGTAATTACTTTGGTACTATCTAACAACATGTTATAAATTGTTTCTAGTGCAATTACAGTGTTACTACACAGGTGTAAGGGCAACGTAATGTAAAGTGTTCCGTCAAATGGTTCCTTTTCTACTGTCTTCATTGTGAGTGCCCAACATAACTACCTCTCACTCTTATGATGACTCTTATGCTGATTTGTGTTGATCTCCAGTTATAGACCCAGTTGAGCTAATACAAAACACAGCTGAGGGGTTTCAGTGGACATTAGAAACCGTGTCATTACACCTATACATTTCCAGAATCCGCAGACATGGCAGTTGAGGAAAAACACAAGGTTTCATGATCCTTATGAAGGAAATATCGGGATCATGTGTCAGATGACTTAAGAATGTAGGATAGCCTACATTCTTAATGCTTACAAACTTCAAAAAAGCTCAGTAATGTGCCCAAGATGTGCTGATCCCCGTCACAATCCATACACGCTAGTTCATCTATTGGCGTCCTTGTTGCATGGTATTCATCCTAAGTCTTGGTACGACATACAGTGAACAGCTACCTCCACAGAGCAGAGAAATCTGACTTTAATTGGATGTTGAAAGAGCCATAGCCAGCCAGTTAGACACAGGAGAGCAGGTTACTTGAACTACCCAGACAACACACTCTCATTGGTAAAGGCAAGACTGGCATCAGCGTCTGGTTTGTAAAGGTCTGGTTCCAAGAGGCTCCTCCAGATGAGCTGTCTTTTGGACAGGTGGCTTAAATCCTGAGCGCACCGAGACCTCTGGGTTACTTCTCTGCTTGTGTATGTCACAGTGAGGATGGAAAGCTACTGCATGTATTCGGATTTGAACTTCTGCAGTTGCGTCTGATGTTGTTTGGATAAAACGAGCAATCAAAAGATGAACAACATTGTTGTGAAGAGGTCAAATCGACAAAATATTTTGGAGGAGCGCAGGAGAAACGGTGTGGACTGTCTGGTAACAGATAGACAGCATACAGACTTACAACCATGCCAAGAGGCAATAGAAGACAACCCTGTTGTTAAGTATAGGAGGTATGGGTAAGCACAATTTCTATTTTTTTGTCATATACATTGCAATTTACAAAGGGCAAAAAAAAAAAAAACCTGGAGTTAGGTTTCCATCCAATTATGCACATTTTCCCACCAGTGGTGGGTTTCCACTAAATGTAGAGCACACAAAATTTACTTTTTCGCATAAGTTTTCATGTACCGAATAAAAATATAAAGTTCAACATGTTTCCCGTGCATGTTCAACTCTAACGAAAGTTTTGTCACAAAAACTGTTCCGAGTTAAATGGCAAATGGCCAAGACTGGTCTTGGCACGTGCGCTCTAGCCAACAGCTCGCGGATACAGCTACTGATGAGATTATTATGGATAAGAGCGAGAATATTTATATTTGTCAAATGGTAGTGAAGTATCGATCGTCATGTCACCAGAATAAGACCCTAAATATTTATTGTAAAGGAGCATCAAGCTCCATCACCATAATCTGTAGCCTAATAAACTGCACGGTTTCCCGAGTCGTAGTGGAACACACACCATATCACCGAGTGACTCCAAGTTTACTTCTGGTTATTATATCAATATTTGCGCATGAAGGTGCTTCCACCACCGTTTCTCATATTAACTAATTTTACAGACACAAAAAGATCCCATCATGTCGAACAAACAAATTCTCTGTCAGCATTTATAAAATTGTACCGACATCACCTGTTTCCATCACAGCTGTCGTGATTTGTTATATACAATTTGACTTTACTCTCAATATAACTGTGAATGGAAACGTGGTAATTGATCAGATGTATTTTTACACCGTTTAAATATCTTCAGTGCAGCCTCTTTTTTGCATCTATAAAAAAAAAATCACACAACAAAAACACTTTATATTTTATGAAATATATTGAACATTGTCTGTAATGCTGCAAAAATGTTGTCATATGGAAAATAAATTGTAAGTGTTGTGTATGTTAGACATTACTTGAGATGACAGATATGATCATGATCAAAAGGCATGTTCGAAATAATTGGGAGAACCAGGTTATATCTGTATATTTAAGGAACCTGACCCACACATCCCCATCACTGAGAGGAAACTTTAGATGGCTTACACAGCCCAACAGTGACATCTATGGATTCCCACCAAAAAGACATTTACATAACGTTTACATTTTAGTAATTTAGCAGACACTTTTATCCAGAGCGACTTTCAGTTCGTGCATGGATCTTAAGATCGCCAAGAGACAACTACATATCACATTTGTAGAAAGTGCTTTTTCAACGAAGTTATCAGCAAAGTTAGTGCTATGCTAGGGCTGATTTTTGGTCCTAGTCCATTCCTGAAATATCAGGTATAGCAACCCTATTCTTGTAATAAACCATGAAATGATGACAACTCCTCTCCCATCAGAAGATTAAGCGTAGTTCTATCATATATCACCTTACACACAGGTCTTGTCTGGGCGGGGTCAAAGTTTGCCACAAGCGCCAGGCGCTTCAGGACATGGCGAGGCCTCTTAAGCAGTGGCTGTACAAACACAAGGACAACCCCTACCCCACCAAGACAGAGAAGGTCCTGCTCTCCCTGGGGTCCCGCATGACTTTAGTACAGGTGAGCTGAGGCAAACCACACACCCCTCAAAGCAAGGTATGGGTTTGGTCATATGGATACTACCATGGAAGTAAAAGCAGAAGCCGGTCGGACATTTTTTTAGCTGACAAGTTGAAGTTTTGAAATTCATCAAATTAATGTTCCTTTTTTAATTTCTTTATGCTTATGTTGCAGGTCTCGAACTGGTTTGCCAATGCCCGGCGGAGGTTGAAGAACACAGTGAGTCAGCCAGACTTGAGTTGGGCTCTACGGATCAAACTCTACAATAAATACATCCAGGGCAACGCTGAGAGAATGAGTGTCAGCAGTGAAGACACCAGCTCTGAGGGTAAGAGAGACTGGGGGTAGGCTAAGCAGGGTTATAGCTGGGGATGTCATCTCAAAAGTGTTCATTTTAGCACGCCCCAAGTGTCTATAGTGTCACATACCACACAGAGTTTAATGTTACACTTCTGTAACAATTTCTGTAACTCTGTAAAAAGTTGAAAATGAACACCAGCCATTAACAAAAAATTCACGCTACAATAACACTGTAGGGTGTGAATTTATGCAGTGGTGGAAAAAGTACTAAATTGTCATACTTGAGTAAAAGTAAAAGTAAAAGTCACCCAGTAAAATACTAATTGAGTAAAAGTCTAAAAGCATTTCGTTTTAAAAATACTTAAGTCTCAAAAGTAAATGGAATTGCTAAGATGTACTTAAGTATCAAAAGTAAAAGTATAAATTATTTCAAATTCCTTATATTAAGCAAACCAGACAGCACAATGTAATTTTTTTTCCATTGATGGATAGCCAGGGGCACACTCACTCAGACAAATTTTACGAGTAAAAAGTACATTATCTTCTTTCGGAATGTAGTGAAGTAAAAGTTGCCAGAAATATAAATAGTAAAGTAAAGTACAGATACCCCCAAAAATACTTAAGTAGTACTTTAAAGTATTTTAACTTAAGTACTTTACACCACTGAATTTATGTTATGCAAAATCTACTCTCTGTGTATTTTTTTTACTAATAGAGTTGCTGACCTTTTAACACTGCAGTTGAAACTTAAAAATGTATGTTTGAGATATTCAGCCTCTTTTGGAGACCAAAGGTAGTTGACGGAGGACAAACATTATTATTATTATTACATTTTTTTGCAGATGATGAGTGTCACTTACAAACTCCAGCTAGCCAATCAGAGCTCTCCAGGCCCTCACTTAAGAGTGTCATCAAACAGGAGAACAGGACTGATCCTGCCTTCAGTGACGACTATGTCTCTACACCCCCCAAGTACAAGAGCAGCTTGCTGAACCGGTACCTAAACGACACCCTGCGACACGTGATGGCAACCTCTGATGACGTCACAAAGTCCCACCTGAGGAACCACTCAGGGTCGTTCAGCTCCAACGAGTGTGACGACGACCTCGTCTCGCCTTCTTCCTCTGAAGCAGAGGCAAACTCTCTCTACCATATGGGTAAGAGGTTTCTTATTCTTTGGAGACACTTTACTTGAAACGCTGAACAAAGTCTACAGAATGCTGCCATACGCTGGATATAAGAGATGTCATATGCAGACATACTAGCTAACGTACTGTAGCTTTACAATGACTGGACTCGCTTGTGGCTCAGTGACTTGGCATAACGCTAACCAACTAGCTTACTTCAAGGGTTAACGGTAGAATATGCAGAAATAGCTCCACCATTTCCTGGTTGCTAAAATTTGAATAGTTTGCCTAATTTTAGTTTACGTGACAAAACAAGCAGTCATTATGTAGAGAATCATTGTATCGTCTAAACCAGGGATGGGCAACTCTGATGGGGGTGGGGTGTGTGACGCACTTAAGCGTAGTGGGTGCGGAGTCAGGCGCATGAGGCAGAAAGTACTGAGTAGTGTTTTAATTAGGCACAGGGAAAGAATTGTGCGCGTCAACACTCATGGGCGCAACAAACACGATACCCAAAACCAGGACCTAAATAGTCCAGAGGGAAATCCCAAAACGAAACACGCTACCACTCACAAAACACAGTGGAAAAATTAAGCCCGCACAAAGAGCAGGCGGGCCGACCAGCTTAAATAGCCCAACTAAACGTAAACAAGAAACAGGTGTAACTAATAAGACATAACCAACAGAAAAGGGAAAAGGGATCGGTGGCAGCTAGTAGACCCCGCCGAGCACCGCCCGAACAGGAAGAGGAGCCACCTTCGGTAGGAGTCGTGACAGGGGGCCACAAAGTTACATTTTAGAGTTAATTTTGTGTAATTCTGCACAATTTGCCATGGCGTTTAGAGAACATTTTGCTCTTTTACAGCAAGCTTGCTGCATTTCTACACATTTTGCTATGGGGCGAAGAGAAGATTTAGCAATTTTATAACAAATTTCATGCAATTCTGCAAATTTTGCCATGAGGCGGAGGCATAGCTATGGGAAGATACTTTGCATAGGAGGTGCTGTGAGGTGTAGCCTAAGCATAGGAAAAGATTTGCAGCCTAAAGTAAATGGAAATACATTTGCCAAAAATATATAATTACTCCTGTCTACTGTATACAGAAATAAAATTATTCAAAATACTTCACCAGAGAGCATGACTTCGTTAGCTTATTTTAAAGCTTCATTGTTTCAAACCTCAAGCGTGTAGGCCTATGCCTAGTTGGGAGGCCCTCAATTTGGGCAGCGCCAGTGGCAACAGGTCTAGCTGATTATTAAGGTGTGGCTGTCAGTGAACCGCAATGCATCTAAAATATGTGAAGATTATGTGTCTTCAGTATAATTTGAAATGTTGAGACAAGAAGAAGGGGAGGGGTGTGTGTGGCAAAGATATAGGCAAGTCTCCCTCCAGAATGGCTCAGCTGTCTCCTGCCAGTTCTTGCACATTATTGTTTTGTGTTAAGGCCTGCAGTCATTTACTGTGAAGTTGGAGTGAAAGCGTCACAACCTGCTCCACTTGTGAGAAACATGTTTTGGTTTATTTCATACCATCATTTCCGAGTTTTGTCAATGTTTTCATTGTATTTTGTTTGAAGCGCTTCATGTGAGCAATGAGCACGTGTCTGGTTTTTCGGTCCTCTTAAAGTTGATGGAGCGTGCGAGCATTAGCACACATAGGCTAACTGGATGTCTGATTTCTGATTGTCTTAACTCACCACCACTAATAAGCTAAGCTTCTTAGTAATTTTTTCAATAAAGTGAGTTAATTTTTTTTTAATCCATTGCGAACAATATTTCCTCACAGTATTTGAAAAATCTTTCCAACACACTCCCCCTCGATAATCACCAGGCTTTGGTGTGAAAGAGCAAAATGTCATGCTCCGAGTATCCCATATATCCAGTGGAAACCTCATAAATTAGCCTACCTGAACACGTTAAGGACCAGGCTTTGGTGTGAAAGAGCAAAATGTCATGCTCCGAGTATCCCATATATCCAGTGGAAACCTCATAAATTAGCCTACCTGAACACGTTTCCTTTTGCGCAAAAACAGCTGTGTCTGTCCGGAGCTCACTGGTGTGGAAACTCTTAGGGCCCGGAATAGGCTAGTTGATATAATGTTGCAAGTTCGCAAGCTTTGAGAAACAAAAAGCATAGATATAGCATACATAGAACAGATCTACCGCTTCATAGACTTGCTTTCAATGTGAATGGCAGATCTATAACTCACATTTCTATGTTCATTTGTTCGTGTCGCCCAAAAAGTTATATTGCAGCTTTAAGATTTGCCGCTTTAGGTTTGCAGAACTTCTGTTCATTCAGTTGGTCTTATCTGTCAATGTTGAAAGCTTTAACAAGACACAACTAGGTTGGAGGGAGATATGTTTCACACATGGGTGCACTTCCGGACCTGAAGTTAGGAGCACTGCCCTAAATCAGGTTGACAATTCTAAACTCCAGAAAGGTCCTGGAACAAAAGCAACAGCTAATAAGAACTTGTGCTGACATCTAAATCCACTGCTTATAAAATCCTTGATCTTGTTTAGCCAAAGACAAAGTAGTAGACTACTTCATCGGTCCTATGATTTCCATGATCCATATTCTAGAGTGTGTTGTTTCCTTGCCATGGTGGAAAATAGCAGATCTCAGGGTCAATTACAGAATGTCTGAGATTTTATTGTCCCCAAGGTGAGACATAAGGACCTTTGCCAAAGTTTCTGGTACAAATGGCGTTTCAATGTGGATTTTTGCTTAGACCCTAATACTAAAGCACCACAGACTTGCTTCTGGAAGTTCGAATAACTATATCCACACTCAAAGTTGCAAGTATAGTTTCTCAAATTGGTTTATAAGCACATTACAGTATATATCACATTAATTTCTTACCTCATTAGCCTATTTCACAAAATACCTAGTTTTAGGGTAGGCTACCAACAGAACATTGGTAGAACAGAACATTACATTCAGATATCAAGAAACATTTTGGATTTCTATACAGGCACACAGCAAATTTTTGGGGTGTGTCCCTGGAGTATTTAGAGGGTGATTAGAGCTTCTCTGGAATGGGAGTGGAGAGCAGTGCTGAACCTTGATGCAGTCTCGAAAGAACTCAGAACGTTAACGCTTTTTTACACTGCACTAGGGAGGGGTAAAAGAGTCACTACGCCTATCTGGGACATGCTAATTAGTGTTGTTTCTTGGATGTCCAATATAACGACAGGTCATCAAACACTAAATCTGCCTGCCAAGTGAAAGTCTTCAGAAAGCGTCTACACACTGGGGATCTTGACGTTGAAATATGCTGTTAAACTATAACAAGTGGTCTTTCCCTTCGAGGAGCCAGAGACAAATAAATCTTACTGGATTCATGTTTTATATGGAGTGAGGACACTGCACACTTTTCTTTAACCTAGTTTGTTGCAAAATGAAAACATTCATGCTGAGACAGAAGTTCCTCGTTTTCTGATACCCTAGATGAGCAGTTCTAATTCTTGGTAGCTTGGTTTCAATCTGTCTCTCAATTAGCAACTGATTTCGAATCTGTAGTGCCAATCCAGCTCTGACTAACTTTTGAGGGCAAGTGAAAACTGTCTGCCCTGCATCCCCTTGTGCAACACTACTGTATGAGTTCATGACTTCTATGATCAGAATGGAAATGTTATTTTCAGAGTAAGCCAAGGAATTTCATATTTGTTGTAGTTGATGTCCCAGGTCAGACTTGGTCTGAGAGACGCTAACATGATTGTTAAGGTCTTGTACAAAACACTATTTCAGTAAAATGAATGGAGAATTCTTGTAAAACATAAATGACGCAGGGACAAACACAGCAGAGTCCAATTTCCCCATAATGATTTACATGTGCATTTTGTATTTAGTGATAGGTTTCCAGAAAGTACTGTTTTATTTTTTAAAACATAAATGTCAGAACCACCAAGAAAGAGTAGAGACATTCAGTAGCAAAATGTGAGAGGCGTCAAATGATTTATTGTCTGCCTATAGTTGCTCTTGGCCTGGGCCTTGTTATAGAAATAGGAGTCTGAGATGTTTCAGGCAGCGAATATTGAAAGCGGCATTTTGTATGCTCGCAATTGGCCTCTAATTTTCCTGCTCACAGCTCCCTGAAGATAAATATACTTGACTTTTCTGACTTGTCTCAACAAAACAGATAGCCCTACTGCTGTGTTCACATGAAAAACGTGTGCGCAAACATGCAAATCAACACACTATTTCTTACTCATTTATAAACCGAATCATAAAAAAAGGATGATAACACCCAAACTATAAACAAAGTGCATTTTGTAGATTGATAAACCAACATTTGAGCTCAAACCAATACGTTTAGTGGAACCAAAGACACCCAGAAGGTGAGACACTGCCCACTAAAGATCCATAGAGGGAGTATTACAGTACATGTCGCTCATTCACACAATACTCCCATACACATTTCTATGATGTATGATGATCTGCAGTACTCAGCCAAACATAAAGGGAGAGAGGGCAGAGGGTGGATTGAAAAACAGTTTAAAAACTTTCTGGATGCAAACGAGCTCTGGAGACCTGGAAACAGAGTGTCTGCGTTCATGACACTGCACAGATATTGTATTTTTCCATCTGAAAAGGCACAGGAGAAACATAATTGCATTTGTTTTGGCCGGAGTGCTTATGAGCAGCCAGACTGGAGTACTTCAGTGAGTTAAGGCCCTCTGGCGCAGTTAAAGTGCACATACACACACACACACACACACACACACACACACACACACACACACACACACACACACACACACACACACACACACACACACACACACACACAGGGAGAGAGAACACATATGCAAACACTGTAATGCACACAGAAACTGAAAATTATGAATAGAAAACACAATGCCAACACACACTCATACACAGTACCAGTCAAAAGTTTGGACACACCTACTCATTGGTTACTACATCATTCCATATGTGTTATTTCATAGTTATGATGTCTTCACTATTATTCTACAATGTGTGCAAACTTTTGACTGGTACTGTATGTAAATAAATATATAGGTTCCAGAAAACTCCATACTTTATCATTAATTGGCCTTTCCTGTACAATAAATGTAATTCTGTCTTTTTTTCTATCCATGTTTTCAGACACAGTGAACTATGCATCAACTAGATGTGACAGGTAAGAGTATGTTTGTTTGTTTGTTTATGGACCCCTTCTATCCAGTGTACCATTCTTTATATCGAGTAGAAGCGCTCCAGATGCATAAGAAAGAAGACATATTCAATTCACAGTCCAGCATAAAGATGTAGTATTATTCATAAACATGTACTAATGCAACATTTCGCTGTAGCACACCCACATTGGGATGAGCAAATAATGGCAGTCTAGGATGATGCATTTCTATTGATACCTGCTGTTGTCTGTTAGTAGGAAGTCTCCTTGTTGTGAATGATGATTTCATCTTGGGGAGTGTGCATTAATGATACGTTCTAGGCTCTAAATCTCTAAATCTCTCCTTTATGTCGTTCGCAGTGAGGGGAAGAGTGAGAGAGGCCAGAGGAGGGAGGAGGCAGAGTGGAGAGAGATCCACGCTGCCATGGCTCTGACTAACTTGGCCCAGGGGCAGTGCTGCGCCACAGGGACTACCACCACCAGCTGCATCATCCAAAAGTCCTCCCACATCTCAGAAATAAAGACTGTCAAAGTGTCCCTGCCAAACAATGTCTAGACCACTCCAGGGTGAAGTTTCTCTTGATCTAGGCTTCCCCTCCGCCAATCATAACCTTAACCATTAGTGGGGGAAACGCAAAACTGACCCAAGATCAGCGTCTAGGGACAACTTTACCCTTCACCGTCTGGACCAGGGCCACTCTGGTCCCTTGAATGACATATCATTTAAATAAGAAGTGTTTACACCCTCGTGTTAAATGGTAGTAAGTAAAAAATAAAAATAAAATACTAAGATGAAATCGATTTAACACTTAACACCAATGTAGAGTGAAGGCAATAATAACCAGTGTTGGCCAACTTTACAGAGTTACATAAACTCTGTGAAAATGTTAAAAGTGCACTATGGCATTTTCTGGTTGTTAAAATTCTAATACTTCACCTAATTTCAGTTTGTGAAAAAACAAGCAATTATAGTGTAGAGAATCATTGTACCATCTAAACCGCTGTGAAATATATATTCCATATCCAACAATATTGTATTTTCAGATGTTTGAAGTTTGTACAAAACTGAAAGTGAAAGATGCAAAAGCTAAACTTAACCGGAAGCATAGAAATAGTGCACATACAACAGATATACTGCTTCTTAGACTTGCTTTCAATGAAATGAAAGACACAGTAACTCCCAATTCTATGTGAATTAGGTTGAGTTGCCCAAAAAGTTACATATTGCCATTTTTAAAAAGTTTACACTTTCGAAGGCATGAACATGTATTGTGGGGCAATAGACAGTGTACATTTTTATAATTTTAGAGTTGATTTAACACTTTCGATATTGTTGTGAAAGAGAAAGAACAAATGGTTACCTAAATGTAAATAGATCAATAGTGCTGTAGCAGTAATGCATAATAATGTGCTATTGAGAGCAGCAAATTTCAGCGTAAAAACAGAACTTTATAACACTAAATACCCGTTTTGGAAACCTTTCCTTTGGTAGTCTCACCTCATGGTCTGGGTAACATTGTTTTGCTTAGTTTCTCGCAGTAAACAATGTCCATGTAACCATATAGCTTTACATCTGCTTAAAGTGCAGACACAGTGTTGATTCTTGTTTCTTTAGAATTGTCAAGAGTCAGTGTGCAGCAGGTAGGACGGAGTCAGGCGCAGGACACAGAAGTGAGTAACAACGTACTTTACTCGGAAAATCACAAACAAATTCCATACAGGGAATATTCTAGCTCGACACAACAGAGCGACTACTTAACAAAGAACAAACACGCACAAAACCATGTGGGAACCAGAGGGTTAAATAGGGAATAAATGATAACGTAATGGAAACCAGGTGTGTACAATCAAGACAAAACAAATGGAAAAAGAAACGTAGATCGGTGGCGGCTAGAATGCTGGTGACGTCGACCGCCGAATGCCGCCCGAACAAGGAGAGGCACCAACTTTGGCGGAAGTCGTGACAAGAATGCTGCTGGCTAGGGATATTTCCTCCAGAAACCAGAAACCTACAAGATAACCTACAAGCCTACAAGAAAGCATATATTTAACCTGCCGAAAAGATCATAGTTCTTTCCATTAACCACGCTATGCCTTAAGGTATTCTTCTGAGTCAGTATTTCTATCGGCTGGTAGATGGTGACATTTTTTGGGTCAATGTGTGTATTTTTCTATTTGTAACCATGATATTTGTTTGATTACATGAGAACTATATTTTTCACTATATACTGTATATACTGTGTAACCATTTTCTATTTTTCTCAATTACTTAATTTATATTAACTTTAGGAGACTGGATTTGTATCCTAAGAAAAACTATTATCACAAAGTAGAGGTGGAAATACTTTGAATGAACTGCAGCTATTTGAATAAATACTTAACGCTTGTTAATCCTATCCTACTATACGTCACAAAAAATGATGAAACATGCATTTTGTTCTTTGCTCAAAAACCACTTGTGTCTTGGTCTTATAGAATGAGTTTTAAGGCCGCACAACCATATAACATATGCTAGTATTGGCTGGATGAAGGACATGGGAAGCCTTTGACATTTGACAGAGTGGACTTATCGTGTTCTATTTGGGAAATTCTCCTGACACTGAACATAAGCACATAATCATACATTGGGCTCTGAGACGATTCCCTAAAACATAGCTTAGTAGTATTTTCCACTGGTCCCTTTCTCAATCAATCAATCAAATTTATTTATAAAGCCTTTTTTACATCAGCCGATGTTACAAAGTGCTATACAGAAACCCAGCCTAAAACCCCAAACAGCAAGCAATGCAGATGTAGTATGACGGTGGCTAGGAAAAACTCCCTAGAAAGGCGGGAACCTGCTTTGGTGACATCTTGAGAAGTGTGTTCTCAGTCTTGAATGTTGAGGTAGGCTTGTGGACATACACTACCGGTCAAAAGTCTTAGAACACCTTCTAATTCAAGGGTTTTTCTTTATTTTTACTATTTTCTACATTGTAGAATAATAATGAAGACATCAAAACTATGAAATAACATAAACATAAAGTGGAATTATGTTTACAAATGAATTAAAACTGAAAAGCTGAAATGTCTGGAGTCAATAAGTATTCAACCCCTTTGTTATGGCAAACTTAAATACGGTGCATTCGGAAAGTATTCAGACCCCTTGACTTCTTCCACATTTTGTTACATTACAGTCTTATTCTAAAATGGATTAAAAAGTTGTTTTCCGTTCATCAATCTACACACAATACCCCACAATAACAAAGCAAAAAAAGGATTTGGGGAATTGTTTGCAAATGTATTAAAAATACCAAAACTGAAATATCATATTTACATAAGTATTCAGACCCTTTACTCAGTACTTTGTTGATGCACATTTGACAGCAATTACAGCCTCAAGTCTTCTTGGGTACGCTACAGGTTTGGCACACCTGTATTTGGGGAGTTTCTCCCATTCTTCTCTGCAGATCCTCTCAGGTTGGATGGGGAGCGTCGCGGCACAGCTATTTTCAGGTCTCTCCAGAGATGTTAGATCGGGTTCAAGTCCGGGCTCTGACTGGGCCACTCAAGGACATTCAGAGACTTGTCCCGAAGCCAATCCTGTGTTTTCTTGGCTGTGTGCTTAGGGGCTTTGTCCTGTTGGACGGTGAGGTCCTGAGCGCCCTGGAACATGTTTTCATCAAGGATCTCTGTACTTTGCTCAGTTCATCTTTCCCTCGATCCTGACTAGTCTCCCAGTCCCTCCCGCTTAAAAACAATCCCACAGCATGATGCTGCCACCATCATGCTTCACCGTAGGGATGGTGCCAGGTTTCCTCCAGATGTGACGCTTGGCATTCAGGCCAAAGAGTTCAATTTTGGTTTCATCAGACCAGAGAATTTTATTTGTAGATATGAGATTCTTTATATAAATAAAGTATATATATATTTTTTAAATGTATACATTTGCAAAAAATCTAAAAACCTGTTTTTACTTTGTCATTATGGGGTATTGTGTGTAGAATGATGAGATTTTTTATTTATTTAATCAATTTTAGAATAAGGCTGTAACGTAACAAAATGTGGAAAAAGCCAAGGGGTCTGAACATTTTCTGAATGCACTGTTCAGGAGTTAACAAGTCACATAATAAGTTCCATGGACTAGTTGTGTTTAATAATGGTGTTTAACAAGATTTTTGAACCCCTACCTAATCTCTGTACCCCACACATACAGTATGTATACCTGTGTTCTCTGTTCGTCTGCCAGTTAGTTTTGTTCGTCAAGCCTACCAGCGTTTTTCCCCTTGCTGTTTCTAGTTCCTGTTTTGTCCATTCTGCCTGCCCTAACCTTGAGCCTGCCTGCCTGCTGTCCTGTACCTTGCCCCACCACACTGGATTATTGACCTCTGCCTACCCTGAGACTGCCTGCCTTTCTGCACCTTTTGGACTCTGATCTGGATTACTGACCTCTGCCTGCCCTTGACCTGTCATTTTGCCTGCCCCCTGTTCAAGTAAAACAACTTTTGTTACTTCGACACTGTCTGCATCTGGGTCTTCCCTAAAACATGATAGAAGCTGTGGCATGTTACATTTCACTGTAGAACATGTCCTGTACATTGTGTCTCAATAAAAGAGGGTGTATTATACATCTGTTAGCATAAGAGAGAGCTGATGGAAGCATGCTATTGTACATACAAGAATAACATTTCTTTTTTAAAGTAGCAAAGAGAACAGCAGACACACAGCTGCACATTACCATCAAACACAGTTGATAAACTATCCTTCCTAAATAGGCCTATGTTGCATGAACTATTTAACTTGTTCAATCAGTCATTTACATATACACAGGCTCAAAATACAATGTTTTGCGAGATAAAATTTAACCGGTATTGAAAAAGATCCCAAGAAACTGGAGGAGGAGATGAGGATGTGAGACAGGTGACGGGTGCGGTCTCCTGCTCCTATTCCATCCCACCAAATCCCCCTGTGGTCCTCCTCTCTCTCCCAGTGGTATCATTTCCAGCCCTCGCTCTCCTCCTCTTGAACGGTCTACTCTTCCTGAACGCTCTCCTCCTCTTCCTCTCCTGCCTCCTTTGGTAAACACAGAACACGGCACGATTCACCCCTGGGTTATGCTTCTTCCAATAGACAATACACTCTTAGAAAAAAATGTGATATCTAGAACCTACTGTACCTTACAGAAAAAAAACATGTTTTTCACATGTGGAAAATCACATGAAAAAAATGATTTCTGAACACTTCACGTGATCACGTTTTCACATGTGTAGTTTCATGTTATCACGTTGCTTTACATGTCACATGTTATCATATAAGGCCACATGTGATCGCATGAAAACGTGTTCATGTGGTTTTTCTGTAAGGACTAAAGGGTTCTTTGGCTGTCCTCATAAGAGAACCCTTTGAAGAACCTTTTTTGGTTTCAGGTAGAATCAATCCTTTTGGATCCAGGTAGAACCCTTTTGGGTTCCATGTAGAACCCTTTCCACAGAGGGTTCTACATGGAACCCAAAGGGTTCTAGCTGGAACCCAAAGGGTTCTAGCTGGAACCAAATAACAGTTATCCTATTTGGACAGCCACAAGCACGGTGGTTGTTTATATCCCTGTGTGCCTCATTCTTCATGTGCCAATAACAGTATCTGAAGATGATGATTGAAAAAGTCAAGATGATGCTGGGAGGGCCGTGGACTTGTTATGCAGGAATGACGCTCAAGGACGGCTGCCAGAACCACTCTTTAAGGCTCACCAGTCCAATGAGTAGGTTCATCACCAGAGAAAAGAGAAAAATAATCACAATAATCAAAGAAATATTTTTTTCCCCTGGAACAATGTGCCAGAAAAGTCTAGATCAAGCATGCCTTGAACTTCTTTCTACAGTCCACAGACTCATCAGATGTATATTTTACATCTTATGTGTCGTATACTCTATGTACACTAAGTGTACAAAACATTAGGAACACCTTCCTAATATTGAGTTGCACCTTTTGCGCTCTGAACAGCTTCAATTCGTCGGGGCATGGACTCTACAAGGTGTTGAAAGCGTTCCACAGGGATACTGGCCCCAATGTTGACGCAAATGCTTCCCACAGCTGTGTCAAGTTGGCTGGATGTCCTTCGGGTGGTGGACCATTCATGATACACACGGGAAATTGTTGAGAACGAAAAACCCTGCAGTGTTGAAGTTCTTGATTCACTCAAACCGGTGCGCCTGGCACCTACTACCATACCCCGTTCAAAGGCACTTAAATCGTTTGTCTTGCCTATTCACCCTTTGAATGGCACACATACACAATCCATGTCTCAATTGTCTCAAGGCTTAAAAATCCATCTTTAACCTGTCTCCTCCCCTTCATCTACACTGATTGAAGTGGATTTAACAGGGATCAAAGCTTTCACCTGGCCAGTCTATGTCATGGAAAGAGCTGGTGTTCTTAATGTTTTGTACACTCAGTGTACGTAGGCGTGTGGTGGGACGTTGCTTGTCAGTGATTATTGAACTTAAACATAATAAACCACAGCAACGTATAAGACCTTGCTTGCTCAGTGGAAAAGCAGGTTTAGGTGGCATATACTGTAGAATCTGCAGTGAATACAATACAATGTACATGGGCTGCTCTCACACATAAAGAATGGACGTGAATATGGACATGCTTGAAAAGTAGCCTTGAAAAGCAGCCTTTCCTTTCAGTCTCTCTTTGCTTATCAGAAAGGCATTTGGAGAGGTCCGCCACACATTAATGGTACCCTGGTTACCATGTTAAAAAGGGGTTTTGAGGCTCTTGAGTGAAATGTCAAACCTAATTACCATAAATTATGTGTGCAAGATGGGTCCATTAAACCTCCCGCTTTAGGCTGGATGTGTCAATGTGCAGTTCATATATGCATAATCTATGAGCACAATTATTGTATTACCTCAATTAGCCACGGAATCTCTATTTTGAAAGCGACTATTTTTCTGGAAGCTTTGCTGCGCCATTTCCCCAACATTCTTCCCCACCTGGGCCAGCCCCCTAACAATTTGTGTTCATAGCCAATGAGCTTAGCTCCTCGACATTAGAGCGACAGCTAGCAAGATGCACACACAGCAGTGAGAGAGAGAGACCAAGGACGGGGTGCACATATCTGCATGTGACATAGTACGCGATTTTCGGGGATCACTTTTGACTCGTGAGCACTACTTTCAGAACTACTGGCTAAAAAGTATGCAAAAGTACTGGAGAATCTTTTATTACATTACCGGCATTTAACCTCTCTACAGATTGAAAAACATCTACATATTTCAGATCCTCTTATGTTTATTACTCACTGATATGCATATGGAACATGGAGAACCATTACCACAATAATAATTGTAAAATGAATTAAATAATTACTTTGTTGATCATGTTTAAGAATATTCCAACTCTGTTAAGCATATGCCGTTTACTACTACATCTTTGGTACGAATTTTGACAATATGTAACATTTTGTACCAGTTTCATCGCAGGACTTTTATTTTGAAAGGGAATCACAGCGATCACGTTCTTGTTCTTGCTAGTTCTTCTTACTCTTGCTTGGATCACACAGCTGACAGTGGATGCTTTTTGTGCCAGGCAGCTTCCGTTCTGTTCCCATCCCAGAATGCATTGTGACTGTCAACAGACCAAAATAAAGCCACTTACAAAACCTCTGGGTGGACATTGTGCACTGCTGAAGGAAAAACACAACAGTGATTGATAACAGAAAACAAAACATAAAAAAAAAACTCTAAGTAGTTGTGTCATATGCAAAACCGAGCGGACCAAGTAACACTATGAGCAGAGTCACTATCCTGGCATCCACAGCGCTGGTCGGTGCACTAGGTGTTGGATATACAATGTTTTCAGTGATTTCCCCAGGAGAAGAAAGAAAGAAGGAATTAATTCAACATTTCCCTGAAGCTAACCCAGTGAGAATGGAGGATACAAGGAGGAGAAATGCCCTTGTGATGCAGTCACTTAAAGATGCTGCTGAGGACAGTGACTTGGACAGAGCATTTGTGGTGGCCAGAAATGGACCATGGGAGTGCAGAAAATGACACCAGAAATAGAGGCATGCTCAACCTGCTGTCTTCTATTGAATGTCCAGATGAAGGGACAGATGACTTCAGCAGAGTGATAGTGTAGGCCCTGCCTCAAACTTACGTGCTCTCCGTCACCTGGGGCTGCATGGCAATTTGCCCTAAAACAGCCCTTCCCCCCTAAAATGTATCTCCCTCTCTCTACAGTATCCAGCGGACTGACTATTGGAATGTGTGAGAATAATACTATAGCATTCATGTTTGTTATCTATTTGAAAGTTGTTCATTGAGAATAACTAATTAATACATTGGATTCTCTTCTCATTACCATTTCTTAATCTTATTGCACATGGTTTTACTATATTAAATGGAGTCAGATAGTAAGATGTATTAAATGTAGATTGTTAAATATTATTTTCCCTACAGTAGTTACTGAAGTTCACTTCCTGTTTAAAGACACAAGATGTTTGCTCCGACTTTGGGTATGAATGTAAAGGAGTGCAAGTGCTTTGTTTCATCACATAAGATAGTGTTCAAAATAAAAACATCCGTTTGCAAAATCCATTACTTGACCAAATCCTGTGTTACAGGGAAACAAAACATGTATTATAAGAATATTGTTGTTGGGTGATTAGCCATTATTGCTGTAGATACTTTATTGTATGATGAGAGATCGTTAGTCACCTATAGGGTCATTACAGATAAGATAGTACTTTATTAATCACCCAGAAGGGAAATGTTGATTGCACCAGCCAATACAGAGAACGCCAATAAATACACAATAAAACACAACTAAAAACACACTAAAAGCAGCACATACAGTACCAGTCAAAAGGTTAGACACACCTACTCATTCAAGGGTTTTTCTTTATTTTTTATATTTTTCCAAACTATAAAATAACACATGGAATCATGTAGTAACAGAAAAAGTGTTACATTTGAGATTCTTCAAAGTATCCACCCTTTGCCTTGATGGCAGCTTTGCATACTCTTAGCATTATCTCAACCAAATTCATGAGGAATGCTTTTCCAGCAGTCTTGAAAGAGTTCCCACATATGCTGAGCACTTGTTGGCTGCTTTTCCTTCACTCTACAGTCCAACTCATCCCAAGCCATCTCAATTGGGTTGAGGTCGGGTGATTGTGGAGGCCAGGTCATCTGATGCAGCACTCCATCACTCTCCTTCTTGGTCAAATAGCCCTTACACAGCCTGGAGGTGTGTTTTGAGTCATTGTCCTGTTGAAAAACAAATTATAGTCCCACTAAGCGCAAATCAGATTGGATGGCGGATCGCTGCAGAATGCTGTGGTAGCTATGTTGCCTTGAACTCTAAATAAATCACTGACAGTGTCACCATCAGGCAACCCCACACCATCATACCTTATCCTTCATGGTTCACTGTGGGAGCCACACATGCGGAAATCATCCGTTTACCTACTCTGTGTCTCACAAAGACACGGCGGTTGGAACCAAAAATCTCTAATTTGGAGTCATCTGAGCAAAGGACAGATTTCTACCGGTCGAATGTCCATTGCTCGCGTTTCTTGGCCCAAGCAAGTCTCTTCTTCTTATTGGTATCCTTTAGTAGTGGTTTGTTTGCAGCAATTAGGACAATGAAGTTCCTGAATCGTGCAGTCTCCTCTGAACAGTTGATGTTGAGATGTGTCTGTTACCGAACTCTGTGAAGCATTTATTTGGGCTGCAATCTGAGGTGCAGTTAACTCTAATGAATTTATCCTCTGCAGCAGAAGTAACTCTGGGTCTTCCTTTCCTATGGCGGTCCTCATGAGAGCCAGTTTCATCATAACGCTTGTTGTTTTTTTCTGACTCACCTTCATGTCTTAAAGTAATGATAGACTGTTGTTTCTCTTTGCTTATTTGGTCTGTTCTTGCCATAATATGGACTTGGTCTTTTACCAAATAGGGCTGTCTTCTGTATACCACCCTTACCTTGTCACAACACAACTGATTGGCTCAAACGCATTAAGGAAATCAATTCCACAAATTAACTTTTAACAAGGCACACATGTTAATTGGAATGCATTCCAGGTGACTACCTCATGAAGCTGGTTGAGAGAAGGCCAAGAGTGTGCAAGGCTTGCTACTTTGAAGAATATCAAAAATAGAATATATTTTGATTTGTTTTTACACTTTTTTGGCTACCACATGATTCCATATGTGTCATTTCATAGTTTTGATGTCTTCACTATTATTCTACAATGTAGAAAATAGTAAAAATAAAGAAAAACCCTTGCATGAGTAGGTGTGTCCAAACTTTTGACTGGTACTGTAAGTGTTCGTGTTAAAAACCCTCATAGCATAAGGTAAAAAAGATCTGTGGAAACATTCTGTTTGACTCCTAGGTAAAATAAATATGTCTACCATTACACTGCAATGGTCCAAACAGATACTGTGGAGGGCATGGCTAGTGTTGGTCTCTATGCTCTTGAGCTGCTTGAGGATCGGCTTATTCAGAATGGGTTCTAGATTCTCCATGTGGGTGCTGATGGAAGAACCAGATTTCTTTAAAATTGTGTTCAACCTGTTGGCATCCTCCCTTGTGATGTTAATCCTTAACAACACATCATTACAATGATTTTATATTGACAAATTCCATGGTCCAAAATATAATCAGTCAAATAAAGGTATTTCATAAGATACCTTTCAAATGGAAACACATGGACCTTCATAGTGGAGACTGAACCACCACTAGAGGGCAGCAAATGCTTGGCTGTTACTCTACAGGTTGTGGAGGTATATGACACTGGCAAATCCTATTTAAACCTACAACATATGAGAGAGTGAGTGTGTGTGTCTTTGTCTGTCTATTTGTCTGTGTGTGTTTGTGTGTGCAGGTGCTCTGTCCCAGCTGTGGAAGCGGGTGGGTTGTGCTGTTGTGTTAGCACTTCCAAGTTCTCAGGAGGCCTTTCTGTGATTTTACACCTGCCTGTTCACACTTTAGTCGAGCCAGACTGCTCACGTCACTACTGCACCTCTCAACACTCCATCACACATTTCAGCCCGTCTGTGGGAAGACTGGCCGCTATTTTCAACTGACTGGTATTTTTCCTGTTGTACTCCTCACAAAAGTAACACATTCTTCGAGTAATTTGATTGACAGTGATATAGAAGGGCTTAATTAAGAAAGGTGTTCCTGGACCATGCGGACTGTGTGTGTGTGTGTGTGTCCAAATGGGTACGTTTGTACGTACTGTGTGTTTGCATGCATATGTACTGTGTGTATGCTACAACATTTGTTTGTACAGGGAGTCATTTAGTTTAATTTAACTGTACAGGGAGGATCCGATGAAGGATTAAAAGGAAGGGGAAGCCAAGCCTGGGGAAAAAGGCATATTACAACCTACGTGTTGTGATAATTGCATTGTTTGCTCTATAACCAATTAGTTAATACACCACTATGATATACAGTGCCTTCAGAAAAAAATTCATACTCCTTGACTAATTCCACATTTTGTTGTGTTACAGCCTGAATTCATAGTTTATTAAATTGATTGTTTTTCTCACCAATCTACATGCAATACACCATAATGACAAATTGAAAACTTGTTGAACATGAAATACAGAAATATATCATTAATATAAATATTCACACCCCTGGGTCAATACATGTTACAATCTCTCTGGGTAAGTCTCAGAGCTTTGCACACCTGGACGGTACAATATTTGCCCATTATTCTTTTTTAAATGATTTAAGCTCTGTCGAGTTGGAGAATCAAGAGAGAGAGAGAGCTAGAGAGACATTTCGTCATTCTTTCCCCCAGTTTCACCTACATAGATAGCCTACATAGATAGAAAATGTAGCTGGCTAGTTAAGTTAATCAAACCACACTGCTCAAACAGAGGGATGCTATCTTAGCTAGCTGGCACTCTTCCAAGTCATGGTAAGCTTTTGGTTTTATTAAGTTATTACCACCGGGGCCCGCCTGTCTAACTGCTTACTGACTATACACTGTAACGTTACTGCATGATTGTAGCGGGTTTACTAACGCATTAGTTATATTAGCTATGTTGACTAGGACGTTATTTTAGCTAATATGGGGACAATGATGTAGGCTGTGTGTAGCGATTATGACATGGTTGGGCTTCGAAAGGTTTTTTCGTTTGGTCACATACAGCTGATGTGTTGTTCAAGTCCACAAACGAAGGGAAGAGGGGGAGTGCATAGAGGCTAGAATGAATACAACGTGGCTGCTATGAAAGTGAACTCTGTTCCGCTGATTCTGTTGAAAAATGTTTCTTAAACGGAAGCAAGCGAAACGGGGATAAAAATACCTGAATTTGTCCAATAGAAACTCTCATTTGCACCCTAGATAAGCTAGATGCAGGAAAGAGTGTGCCAAGCGGTATTGAATGTGTCACTGTCTGTCCATGTGTCACTGTCTGTCATCTCAAATTCTTCTCTCGACCTGTGTGCACCTACGTTGTAAACTTTCATTCATAGGCTAGGTTGTAGCAACCCCATTGATGTGTATAGGGAAAATGTGAGTATCATGTAGGGGCCTAAACCTATCGATGTTACATTGAACTGGGTGAATGGAATATGAATGACAGTCATCCAACATGCTGTAATAGAAATAAGGCCATGCTTATGAAAAATAAATTGTCCTCCCTCATCATAAATGGCACAGATCGCCACTGACACGTCTTGTGTTCAAGATCCTAAATGGCCTGGCTCCCCCTCCACTTAGTACTTTTACTAAAACAGAAAACCCAAACCCATGGCAGCAGATCCAAAACGTCTGCCATGACAGGTAACTGTATAGTTCAATCTGCTTTCTCTGTGAGAGCTTCCCATGTCTGGAACACATTGCCATCAGACACAACTGCACCACCTATCACACCGTCACAAAAACATAAAGACATGGCTAAAGGCCAATCAGACTTGTGAACATAATCCCTAGCTGTGTATTGCTGCTCTCCATGTTATCTGCGCCATGTTATTGGGGCTCCCGAGTGAGGCAGCAGTCTAAGGCACTGCATCTCAGTGCTAGAGGCATCGCTACAGACCCTGGTTCAATTCCAGTCTGTATCACAACTAGCCGTGATTGGGAGCCCCATAGGGCGGCACACAATTGGCCCAGCGTCGTCAGAGTTTGGCCGGGACAGGCTGTCGTTGTAAATAAGAATTCGTTTTTAACTGACTTGCCTAGTTAAATAAAGGTTAAATAAAATAAAAATTGTCCAAGAGGTGACAACCTTGGTATTCATGGTTTATTTGGTTTTGTGTAATCTTTCAGTGCAAGATATTGCTTCCATTTCTGTCTTGCTGAGAAACACGAAGTTCAGACAGAGTTTAGTGAAGACAGTCCCAAGATAGTACTGCAAACTAAAGAGATGCATGTGGAACAGTGCCAAACAATGGAGAGAAATCCCACTCTGCCCTATGGGATGGGTGTTAAAATAATCTTGCCTGCTAAATTCATTACAGTACTTTCATACAAGTGAGAATTTTTCAGTTGATATCATGCATGAGGATTTTGGGCAATGTGAGGTGAAATTGCTACAACACATGCAAAATGAGCATTTAACCTCAAAAGAAATTGACATGGGAATTTAGAGCTTCAACTATGGTTATACGGAAAGAAACAACAGACCCCCTGCAGTGAAGTTACTTGAGGGTTCCAATGATTTGGGCTTAAATGCCATTCAGTCTTGGCGTCGACTATGCAATCTACCACTTACCTTTGGTGACTTGGTGTCTCCAAATGATCAACACTGGCATTTGCTGCTTTTGTTGCTTCAAATAGTCAACATTGTATTTTATCTAGTGTTCTCAGATAGTATTACAGCCTATTTGAGTTTGAGTTTATTTTTACAGGGACAGTGCACATTAATCAACGTTTCAGTAAAAGTGCCGGTTTTAGCCAGCCGGCCGTTAAGAACAAATTCTTATAGAAAATGACGGTCTACACCGGCCAAACCCGGACAACGCTTGGCCAATTGTGCCCCACCCTATGGGACTCCCAATCACGGCCGGTTGTGATACACCATGAATTTGGTGATTGTACAAGGGAACCTTACAGTAACTCACTTTCCAAAATGTTTATATCTCGTACAATTGGGTCAACTAGTGAGTGAAACCCATAGGTTTTTATGTCTTGAGCATGAAATAGAGAAACCAGGTGAATATTGAACAGAGAAATTCCAATTTGGAGACACAGTTCTTAAAGTAAAGTAAATTGAACCCAATTTATGCATGCCACGCGTCGATCCAAGAGGATTAGCGTCAAGCTAAAGAGTCAGTCTTTACAGGAAACTGGCAACAATTATATTGGGTGTAAAATAGAATCAGTGTTTTGGGCAAATTGAAAATTCTTTCAGTGTATTGAATTCTGAAATCAAAAGGCTGAAATATTTCTCAGAAGTGGGGAACTGTAAATCCAGTTGAATATGTTCAAAGTCTTTTTGTAAATAAACTCTAACATCTACAAAATGGGGTACGTACATGAATTTATCTGTAACAATAAACTGGTCATATGTTCCAGTGGTTCTATTGCATTGTGCCAAGAACATATTCAACTGGATTTACAGTCCCCCACTTCTGAGAAATATTTCAACCTTTTGGTTTCAGAATTCAATACACTGAAAGAATTTTCAATTTGCCCAAAACACTGATTCTATTTTACACCCAATATAATTGTTGCCAGTTTCCTGTAAAGACTGACTCTTTAGCTTGACTGTGGATAGCATCAACTATCTCTTAAATGACAATAATGTATTGTTAGAACATCTACTATTAATTATCACATCTACTAATAGTCTCCCAAGCCAGACAGTAGTGATTCTAATATGTATTACGGTGTTATAATGCCACATAGGTATTATAGGGAGAGGGGTGAAGGGGAAGAGGGTGAAGGAAAGGGGGGGTCGGGGATCAGTATAGCGCAACACAGTTTGTCTACAGCAAATTTGTGTTGAATTGTAGCCTGACCTTGATGAACTTCATAAGATGTTCAGCTGCGTGTCTTGCTGACATCTTTCCCGTCTTGTTGCGGCCTTGAGAGGAGGGATGCAGAAGATGGATGATAAGAAGAATGGACGACATGCCACTGTCACAGCCTAGAAACACACATTTTAATTTAACTTTCAGAACATGTCTGCCAGTGCTGGTGTGGGTTAACATTTAACCCACTTCCCTTTCAACCACAATCCTAAAATTATTCTCCCTCCCACATGTAAATACTAGAACTTCATATTACAGTTTAAAGTGGTATGCCTGTGCCGTTCTCCACATCAGCTGTGGACTCAGCGTTGTGTATCAGGTCCTGAAGCACAGTAGGGCCATGGACAATTTTTTGGCAGTAGGCAAAGGTCAACTTCATCTTTTCTTTAACGGTTGCTTCATCAGAAGTGTGTTTCATCAGCGCGATGGCCTCTGGACACTGCCCTTCTTCACTCAGCCAGTCTTTATCCGTGAAGGGGTCTCTGTTCAGCAGCTGGTCCACCTTCAACCAAAGATTAAAAAGGAGAGGAACACACAACACTGGTATCAACAGTCCAAACAAACCCCATTACACTGAATCTTGAGGAAAAACCCATAACAAAAAAGTCTCACTCAGTTGTGAACACAACCTCACATGCCTGCATCCAAGTGAGCACAAACCATACACACATAAATAAAATACAATTACTGTATGTATGCCAACCATCTGACCCGCCTGTTAGTGATCTACGAGGGGACTTTATTCTTCCCTCTGCAGGCTCCTTTTGCAGGTGCTTCAGTCTCCATGCCAAGTAGCCACTCCCGTCTTCCGCATTGTAATAGTAGGCCTTGATAAACAGGCAAATAAGAAACAAACCATTCCTGGAAGAAAAGTTTAACAGTTGCAGGGACTGTTTAATGTTTAATGCTCCTCAGTCACCTTCGCATACACAAAGCCTGATTTATGTCATTTTCAATTGCAAGTGACCGAGGAGCATGTAAACAACAACAGTGCTATGTTAAACAGCTTTGTAACTTGAAAAATGCTGTTTACCATTTGAACATCTGGTGATGTGAGTGAATTGGGACTCAGAATTATTTCGTACTCACATAGTCAGTCTTGCTTTTGGGGTCGGCCAGGTACGGAAAGAAGGAAACTATTCCTCTTGCATATGCTTCCTTCACATGTCGTGGGGGACTTGTCATGATCCTAAAAGAATAATAATGACTAGATTGATCGAATTACGTCTGGTGCGGTCAGTCAAGCTTTATGTCCGAGCACACTCGTTCATGATCCTTTCTCCCTCCAGCTTTTCACTGGAGAATGTCCTCAATCATCTAACAAAAGGCACAACAGACACAGACCCTAGTACACCAGGGTTCTTTCTCAAAACATTTTTGGGTGATTCCTCGCCTCCCTTCTCAAATCACATTTGACAATAAGACCCAATGTTCCTCTCCTAATTCATTGTTCCGTAGTTGGTTTTCAGAAGGATGAGACGAGGACACAAGGAGGCAAGGATAGACAAATTGAGAAAGAGCTCAGTGGTAGCCAGCCATCCTCCTGGAGAGCTACTGTGCAAGCGTTGGTTTCAGCCCTGCTCCAACACCTGGCTATATCACTAAGCTGCACATTAGGATCTTCCAAGATGATTTAAGTTGATAAGAGCAGGACTGGAAAAAAGCCTACATACTAAGTAACTCTCCTGGAGTAGGCCAACCCAATATCACAAAGATGGAACCTCAGGAAGATCAATACAGTTTTGAATGATAAAAAAGACAATCAAAGCAAATAACGAAAGGCTTACTTTGGCTGCACTATCTTCCTCTGATCTCCTGTTTCTGCTAGGACTTTGTGTCAGAGTAACAGTGTCATCAGAATCTGAGGAAACAACAACATCCACAGAGCAGCTTGCAGAAGAGCTAAAAGAATCTGCTGATCACATGAATAAATAAATGCTCTGTTCTCAACAATGCTACAGGGATAATACAACCAAATTGCATATCTGTGTCTTTACATTTGATTGTTAGTCATACACTAAACCCCATTTAGCATGCTATAAATGTCAGGCCCAAATAATCTATTAAGAAATCATTAACCTACAATTCTATATAGGATGTTGAGATAAGACATACAATTAATGGGGACTGACGTGTGACTCCATCCCTCCAAACCTTGGACCCCTGGCAAATTTCCCCCTCTGAAAAGTGTGTTTGGTTTTTAAATGTCTCAGCGGTGCCCCCCGTAGGCTTTGGGGGACGAGGTGGCACCCCATTTACAGTACCATGCCTGCAAACACCAGACCTGATCAATCCGACCATAAAGGCCGGATTGATGTAATGCTGCAGAGATGGTTGTCCTTCTGGAAGGTTATCCCATCTCCAGAGGAACTCTAGAGCTCTGTCAGAGTAAACATCGGGTTCTTGGTCACCTCCCTAACCAAGGCCCTTCTCCGCCGATTGCTCAGTTTGGCCGGGGGTCGGCCAGCACTTGGAAGTTTTGGTGGTTCCGAACTTCTTCCATTTAAGAATGATGGAGGCCACTGTATTCTTGGGGACCTTCAATGATGCAGAAATGTTTTGGTACCCTTCCCCAGATCTGTGCCTCGAAACAATCCTGTCTCGGAGTTCTATGGAAAATTCCTTCAACCTCATGGCTTGGTTTTTGTTCTGACATGCACTGTCAACTGTGGGACCTTATGTAGACAAGTGTGTGTCTTTTCAATTAATGTCCAATCAATTTAATTTACCACAGGTGGACTCCAATCAAGTTGTATAAACATCTTAAGGATGATCAATGGAAACAGGATGCACCTGAGCTCAATTTCGAGTCTCAGAGTAAATGGTCTGACTAGTTATGTAAATAAGGTATTTATTTTTTCTTCATTTTAAATACATTTGCAAAAAATTCTAAAAACCTGTTTTCGCTTTGTCATTGTGGGGTATTGTGTGTAGATTGCTGAGAAAAAAATAGTATTTAATCCATTTTAGAATAAGGCTGTAACGTAACAAAATATGGAAAAAGTCAAGGGGTCTGAATACTTATCGAAGGCACTGTAAATCTTTGGTAGTAGTGTTGATAGTTGATTTGGCTTTACCACGAATTAGCATCGGAGTCCTGCCATTTACTTTCCATTCGAGGATGTCTCCAGCAGAGGCTACCACGGTACAGTTGGCTTTGGGTAATGTGAGAGATGATGGATAAAGTTATGGACTGTGGACACAAGCTAGCTGTGGACACAAGCTAGTTGTGCTAGCTAGCTAGTGCAGCCTATCATGTGATGCACGGAATGGCATAGCTGGCACAATACATTTGGTTATCAAAAGTAACTAGATGAGATGTGAAACAGTTGATTATACTTAGGCTAAAACCTAGCTTTTATATTTGTTTACTTAGCTATACAAGCCAGCTAAAACTGCACACCTCTTAGAACAAGCCATCTAATTATGATAGCTAGCTAAATCAATGACGAGGGTGTGAGAGACATCCGCACGAGCTCAGCCATGCACACAAAGAGACCCGCTTGCAATTATTGACTGGGAGCATTTTTAAGCTGTGATATGTTTTACAACATGACGTCACAATCACAACACAATCAGAACGATTGGGAACTATTTCACGCTGGGAAGATTTTTACATGACACCCTGCAGTTAAATGCTTTTGGGACAAAGTTACAAAATTTATTTTAAAGAGCATTATGTTACAGCACCTTCATAAAGTAGTCACACCCTGTAACGACCTGGGTGTCGGGGGGTGCGAAGTCAGACGCAGGAACAGCAGAGCTTCAATACGTTGAGTCTTTAATGCCCAACTGGCAAACAAAATGTCCAACACGGACGTACTGGGTGTCATACACAACGGTCCAACGACACGAGAAACAAACCCAGTCCACAATAACAATATACACTCCCGAAATCCAAAAGCTACAATATAACAATCCCGCACAAAGAAGCGTACGGGCTGGCTGACTAATAAAGCCACACTAATTAACAACTAACTGAACACAGGTGATACAAATAAACACATAAGGAGGGGGAGGAAAAAGAGTCAGTGGCAGCTAGTAGGCCGGTGACGACGACCGCCGAGCGCCACCCGAACGGGAAGGAGAGCCTGCCTCGGTTGAAGTCGTGACACACCCCTTGACTTTTCCCACATTTTGTTGTGTTACAGCCTGAATTTAAAATCGATTGAATCAAGATGTTGTGCCACTGATCTACACACAATACCCCACAACGTCAAAGTGGATTCTTTTAATATTCATTTTTACAAATTAATAAAAAATGTACAATTGAAATGTCTTGAGTCAATAAGTATTCAACCCCTTTGTTATGGAAAGCCTAAATACGTTCAGGAGTAAAAATTAGCTTAATAAGTTGCACGGACTCAGTGTGCAATAATAGTGGTTAACATTATTTTTTAACAATAACCCCATCTCTGTACCACACGCATACAATTATCTGTAAGGTCCCTCAGTCGAGTAGTAAATTTCAAGCACAGATTCAACCACAAAGACCAGGGAGGTTTTCCAGTGCCTCGCAAAGAAGGGCACCTATTGGTAGATGGGTAAAAATAAAAAAAGCAGACACTGAATATCCCTTTGAGCATGGTGAAGTTATTAATTACACTTTTAATTTAAACCCAGTAACTACAAAGATACAGGCGTCCCTTCCTCACTCAGTTGCGGAGAGGAAGGAAACCTCAGGGAGTTCACCATGAGGCCAATGGTAATTTTAAAACAGTTACAGAGTTGGAGTCAACATGGGCAAGCATCCCTGTGGAACGCTTTCGAGACCTTATGGAGTCCATGCCGCAAACTGAGGCTATTCTGAGGGCAAAAAGGGGGTGCAACTATGGCTGTTATGACCATATTACCGCCACACCACCGGTCAAATTCCACAGGTCAAATTCCACGGTTTAGTAACTGTAATTAGGCTTATCCAAGCTCTAATGCTGCTGATGGTCATTAGTAGCCTACCAAAATTGCTAACTGACTGGTACTCTGCACTCTATTGTCCCTCTAAACACTCTGACATCAATGCAAATGTGATTGAAAATCTAATCAAACACTTCATGAGAGCCCATTGAGCTCCTGTTGCGCAACATTTCTATAGGCTAGGCCTACTATATTTATTTCTCACCTTACTTAATATTAGGCACGTTGCTTCTCTTTACAACAGGAGTATAGCCTACCTGGCTGGCATGAAAATGAACCACGGGAAAAGCGTCCTCCCATTTGCTATTTAAGTGCATAGATGACATGTATTTTTCCGCTGCCCCTGTTTCGAGACAGGTGCATGATAACGGTTCATTTTAAATCATAAGAAATTTCACACATATATTATTTAGTATTGTAGCGGGTCTTATATGTCCCACAGGAGAACCAAGAAATGAAGAGTGACACCACGGCTGTCTTTTTGGCTTTTATGTTGATCTGCAATAGTATTGTGAAAAGACAGGACAGGAACACATCAGTCTCCAATGCACCATCTGACAAGTTGTTCTATACAAGAGCATGAAGAAAGGTAAAACACATATCTTGTCTCACATCCCCAATACATTGCTAGGTGCTTTCAGTGTTGACAGTACCAAAATACAACAACTCATGTACAAAAACACTGCAACACAAACAAATTACAACGTGAAATCGCCTCTATCGCATTCAGACCTTAGAGGGCCAAAACTACATCTCCCATAATGCAACGCCAGCACCAGTCGGCAGCTCAGCTAACCGTCTGCATCACAGAAAGGCATGCTAGCTAGCAACAGCTGCACTTTTAGCACTCTGTAAACTATATTAATAACAACAATAAAACTCTGAAAGTTACATGTTTCAAAAGGTTCACACTCCATTATAACAATATATACAGCATTAACCTTGGGATGTTTTATTTATTTCATGTTATGGACTTCTACAAAGGAGTAATCCGCAACACATACCCGAAGATGTTAACATCATTCAGCTACTGTAGCTACCTACCTAACATCAACAGGCAGCACCAGTAGCGCAACAATTAAAAATAGACACCAAAAGTAAAGTTCCTGGCGATCATAGCGATCTGACTCCCCCCTTCTGTCTGAACTTGGAATATTCCTGTTCTCGGGCTTTGGCCACTGACCCTCAACCTGGTTGTTCTGTTCTGCGTTGTGTACTATTCTAATAACTTGAGGTTTGATGGAATAACCTTTTAACTCTCCTACAGTATATGTAAAGACAAGATAAAATCAATAATAGTGTGATGCGTGGCAATATTAGCCTATCACTTGTGAATTATATATTATCACTTGTGAATGATGCCCAGTTTAAGGCAAACTTCACATGCTTTTTTTTTGCAACTTTATCGAATCATAGTCGACCACCTCATGTAAAGTAAACTCATACATTGCCTTGGTCCGTGCAATTGCCCTTATTTTAGCGCCCCAAAAACGTAATACTTCCAGATCAACTGTAATGTCAATACCATTGTAAAGCACAATTTCTCCCCTTTCCAACAGAATCAATTACATGACCTAAACGCTGCCCGTTTCTGCATAATTCAAGCAGGCAATGAGCCCCGTTGGGTCTTTTTAAAAATGGCGGATGGGGAAGTGAAACTAATGCGTGATAGTGAGAAGGAGAGATGTGTGGGAAAATTGCTTTTTTTCACTCGATCTGTCCAACTTATCACCTTATCGCCTCTAAAATGTAAATAAAACACTATAAAGAGTTTATATAATGTGTCATTACATACCTATTTGAAGGTTTGTGTCGAATTTGAATCAGGTTTTTAGGGCGGTGCTAAAGTGATCTTAAAAGTAAACAGCGGCTTTGAGAATGATGATCGCATGCAATGATAACACAAAAAATGACTTGGTATCCCCCCTTACCCCCGTCACTGTCCATTTCTTGTTTTTAAACGATGAGAGAAGTGCTACACCTGGTGGAGAGAGATTGTAAGACAGAAATAGTTGCTTTATGCGTGCTGTACGTTACGACATGACACGTCACGATGTAACGGAGGGTCCGTTTTTTCAACTTTTCTCCAATACTATAGAGCCATTACCATGCCGATCAACGTTTGAATAGAAACCTAGTTCACACCCCCGATTTTGAAGTCAACACAGTCGCTACAGTCCCATTAGTTTTCTTTGTAGCCTCGTTTGAATGTTGCGGTTGCGCACATTTATACGGAATGGGGTGAGTTTACGTTAGCCTAGCCAAAATGCCGATATATTTTGATAAGGTTTGTATCAACTAAAGTGGTAAATAACATTAGTCTGCTTTACAACGGGTGTAGAGGCTAATTGGCATACATAAAAATTCCCTTTTTTAATAATCGCATTTGTGGTCCCTTTTGAGAATGGTGTTTTCCTGCTACTGGAACATTTGCGCTTATAGCCTACTGCCGTGTGGGCATTGCTGTGCTTATAATGTGAAGAAATAGCCTAATAGTTTATCAACATTTTAAGCTAAACGTTCACATCTGTTGCATCAGGCTCATTGCTTAAAACAGTTTTTTTGATGCTAGTGGTTGTATTCATCTGGGATCTATTGCATCCCACAACTGTCCCAGACTATGTTTGGAAAATGTATTTCTCGCACAGAATAGGTCAACTTTTGTACTATGGGGTTAGTAGATTGACATAGGCTAGTGCTTTTGCTTTTGCTGTTCATTAGGCCTACTTATCTTGTTGGCTGACAAAAAGTAAATGAGGACAGTTATTCCAATATCATCAATATGCGCATCGGAATTGGATAAGGACGCGCGCAGTTGCATCCCATGTGTCTGTCTTCACTTGTAGCCTGTGAGAAAGAACCGATCACGTGACTGAGAGCCATGTGAGTGAGAGGTGCTTCGGCACACAGCCAGGAGAAGGAAATTAGAATTATTATATTCAACCTAAGCGTGCAACAGCCAATGGCATGGATTTTTTTAGGTGGCATTACGGCCACACAAAGGATGTAGACGGAAAATTCAAGGCATTATCAAGTGCTTGTCAAATTGTGAATGAGAAACTGATGAAGTGTGTACAGCCTGCGCAAAAAAACAAAGTAGAGCTCATGCCTTTCATGCAACTTTTTTCAAATCGTCATTAGAGTCGCATCATGGAGCCTTAGAATGTATTGAAAATCTAAACATATAGCCCAACATTTGTATCACTACTACAGTTACCTAAATAAGTGTAAATTAAGCATACTGTATAGGAGTACTTGTTTCTTAACCACTCAACACAGAAGAGCCGCATATCAAATCTTTTGGATAAAATATAATTCTTATTTTGTTCAGCTATTTTCAATTGTATTCTTCATACTATAAAATAATATAAAATAATGCCATGAAATTCTAAGCAAATTATGTCTGCTAAATGAACTAGTGTAGCCTACAGGCATATGGCATAGCCAGATCAGGGCCTAACATAAGGACAACCCAGAGTATGCTATTCTGTTTTTCTGAAATAGACTACATTTTTCTTCATATCATGTTTCTTTAGACCTGTCAAAAAGAAACATTTCTTTATTGTGAAGGTGTAGGCTATATACCATGGATTTATTAGACTATATAAAATGTAGATGTTCCAAAGGTCTGCATCAGTGGCTTGTAGGCTGTGTATGGAAGACAAGAGATGATAAATGTGTTTATGTTAATTAATGGTCAATTACCAAGAGACCACCAGTTATTTATTTGACAATCACCGGATGACAAAATGTCATGTTCACCCCAGCCCTAGGTACAACTCAATATTAGGAAGCTGTCCTTAATAATGTTTTGTATGCATTTCTCTGATATTTTATTTTTACCACAGGTACAAGAATATATGTGAAAATATGAAATGCAAATATGATAACTGAATATTTGAATATATCTGAATTAATATGACTTTTAATGTTATACCTATATCTGTAACCGTCTTCTGAAAAAAACTAAATAAAAAGTTGGTAAATAAAAAATAAAAAAATCTTGATCTCTTGTCTAAATAACCGATGGAAAGGTTTGTTGATACCCACTCTATAGACATTTCTGTCAGTAAATAATATCGGCACACACTTTTAATCAAGCCCCTGCAATATCGGCAGCTCTTCTAATCAAGCCCCTGCAGCTGGACTACCGGGGAGGAAGGTGACATTTACCAGTGTGGCATAGTGATTGATCACTTTAGGAGCCTGCCTTGAACCCACCAAAATGAATGTGTGAGAATGTTTACTACTTTGAACTAAATATCCCTATCTGTGTATCTGCCTTCCTACTGTTAAACTGTGAAATGCTTATGTATTCTGAACAGTTGATTAAATAAGAAATTAGACTAGATTTAAAATGGGGCGGCAGGTAGTCTAGTGGTTAGAGCGTTGGGCCAGTAACCGAAAGGTTGCTAGACCAAATCCCCGAGCTGACAAGGTAAAAATCTGTCGTTCTACCCCTGAACAAGGCAGTTAACCCACTGTTCCTAGGCCGTCATTATAAATAAGAATTTGTTCTTAACTGACTTGCCTGGTTAAATAAAAAATAAAAATGACAGACATGAATATTGAACCTAATATTGAAATAAAATTATAAAGTAATCAAATCATAATCATGACCCCATAAAAGCGCAGCCAACAAACAATTACTTAATAGGGCATTGCCTACTATGGCTGATTAAGCAATTGCCAACTTAAGTATCAGATCTTCTTTATTCTTCATGGCTGTGTCGATGAATATCAAAAAGGAATTTAAAAAAGATGTATGTTGATTGTAATTACAATATAGCTTTAAACTAGATGTGGGGTAACATCTCAAAGACGTGATCATGTAGATGCGCATCACGTTCAGTATGACGTCTCATTTGCTTTAAAAGCTAGCTGTGTGATGTGTTGACAGCCCTATAACTTATCAATTAACAAGGTAAGCTTTATAATTAAAACAGTGTCTGTCTCTGACACCTAGACACTGACGTGATGAAAATGCCCTCAAGGCTTCCAACAGCAAAATAAGCATTTATAAGAATGCTGTAGGTACAGAAATGGTTTTCTAAGTGTGAAATTAATATCCAACTAGTCAGTGACAACTGTGTGGAGTTTGGAGTTTGTGACAGCAACTATGTGAGCGTATTACAGTATTATAGACACCATGTCCTGGGATTTCCTATGATCTTCTATGTAGAAGAACCCCTTACCTACTAACTATTTTTGTGTGACAAAAGTACAAGGTACAGTACAAGGTATGCTAGACAGGTGGTGAAGGAAAGCGCCAGCCCCTGGGCAGCCCTGGTAAGAAAGACTATCGCAAACGGAATGCTTTGACTCACAAGAATGCCTTCCTTCTACCCAGGATAGAAGAGCCCCTTGCCCTGCCTGAAAGAATCCCTGCGGAACTCGACTTGGCCAGTGGAGAGACCAAGAGAAGACAGCCTTCACCACGCCTCTTGATCTCTATAAGATCGAACGGATGCCCGTCGGTCTGTGTAATTGTGTACTACATGATTCCATATATGTTATTTCATAGTTTTAATGTCTTCACTATTATTCTACAATGTAGAAAATAGTAAAAATAAAGAAAACTCCTTGAATGAGTAGGTGTGTACAAACTTTTGACTGGTACCGTACATCGTTTTGAAATTAAACCAACCTGGTTAGTTGAAATCAAGGGGTGAAACACTTTCCTAAGTCTGTTTGAAAATCAATTTGAAAGTGTCTTAAAATCAACATTGTCACGCCCTGGCCTTAGTATTCTTTGTTTTCTTAATTATTTTGGTTAGGTCAGGGTGTGACATGGGGAATGTATGTGGTTTTTGTAGTGTCTAGGCTGGTTGTAAGGTTTAGGGGGTTTATTAGAGTAGTTGGGTTTATGTTTAGTATAGTAGTCTAGCTGTGTCTATGGTTGAGTGTAGGTATCTAGGAAAGTCTATGGTTGCCTGAATTGGGTCTCAATTAGAGACAGCTGGTTATTGTTGTCTCTGATTGGGAGCCATATTTAAGGCAACCATAGGCTTTAGCTGTTTGTGGGGAATTGTCTATGTTGAACGTTTGTAGCCTGTGTGTGTGCACTACGTTTATAGCTTCACGGTCGTTTGTTGTTTTTGTATAGTTTGTAATAGTGTTTCGTTTCATGTTCATCTTCGTAGTAAAATAAAAGAGGATGGCTTATTTTCCACATGCTGCGTTTTGGTCCGTCTCTCCTCCACACGATCGTGACAAACATTCTACGGGACGGTTGAGCTAACGTGATTAGCATGACGTTTTAAGTAACAAGAAAATTTCCCAGGACATAGACATATCTGATATGGGCAGAAAGCTTAAATTCTTGTTAATCAAACTGCACTGTCCAATTTATAGTAGCTATTACAGTGAAATAATGGCAAGCTATTGTTTGAGGAGAGTGCACAGTTATGTACTTGAAAATGTATCAATAAACCAATTAGGCACATTTGGGCAGACTTGATACAACATTTTGAACAGTAATGCAATGGTTCATTGGATCAGTCTAACACTTTGCACATACACTGCTGCCATCTAGTGGCCAAAATTTAAATTGTCTGAACTGCAATAATACATTGTGGCCTTTCCTTTGCATTTCAAAAATGATGAAAAAAATGTGTTATGCATTTATCTAGTGTGTTATATTCTCCTACATTAATATCACATTTCCAAAAACTTCCAAATGTATCCTTTCAAATGGTATCAATAATATGCATATCCTTGCTTCAGGTCCTGAGCTACAGGCAGTTAGATTTGGGTATGTCATTTTTGGCGCGAATGGGAAAAAAAAGTGTCCGATCCTAAAATATATATATTTTTTTTTGTGCACAATTTCTCTGTTACATTAATCTATAACGAGCCTTTGGCTGATCAATGGGCAATGGCCGACCACCCTACCAAGATGGGCCAGCCCGGTTTTCTTATAGGCTGAGCTGAGCTGAGCTGAGCTGAGGTCACATTCAAAGTCAAACACGGCCTCAGCAAAGAAACCTTTTCATGGACGGGTGGGAAGAGTACTGAAATATCCTACTCAAGTAGAAGTACTGTTACTTACATAACATTTTGCTCAACTAGAAGTCAAACTACTGATGTAAAAAACTACTCAAGTAAAAGTAAAAAGTAGCTAATAAAAAAAATGACTCAGAGCTAAAGTAAATTTATTTACTTTTAAAATAAAACATTGACCTTATAGATAATTTCGCTAAGGTTACCTGAACGTTGTTACACTTTATCTTTTCCATGCAATAAATGTAAAAAGGAAGAGAGGAAATGAATGTATAGTGTGAACTAAGTTCATTTATGGTTTGAGTTGCAGCATGGCACGTAAATACTATAAATATTTGAAAAAAAAATTAAACATTCAAAGCAATTCAAATGTATTGATGAATTATAATTATATACATGAATTATATACAAACTAAAGTACATAATCCTTCACACCCTCCCTCATTCCCTCACTCGCTCACTCACTCACCCACCCATACAAGGCCAAATGGGAGGTGCCAGGACACACTGGACATACCTGAAAGATTTTATGTCTAATTAGCTCTGGAGGCAACAACAGAATGCCATGGAAATACAAATGTATGAGCAAACCCCCCTGAAAAAGAGAACAGACTATAGATCTTACATTAGATTGATAAGCTATATATACAGTGCTTTCAAAAAGTATTCACACCCATTGACTTTTCCACAATGAGATGGCCTACACACAATAACCCATCATGTCAAAGTGGAATTATGTTTTTCATATTTTTCACAAATTAATAAAAAATGAAAAGCTGAAATGTCTTGAGTCAATACGTATTCAACCCCTTTGTTATGGCAACGCCTAAATAAGTTCAGGAGTAAAAATGTGCTTAGCAAGTCACATAATATGTTGCATGGACTCACCCTGTGTGCAATAATAGTGTTAAATATGATTTTTGAATGATTAGCTCATCTCTGTGCCCCACACATACAGTTATCTTTAAGATCCCTCAGTCGAGCAGTGCATTTCTAACACAGGTTCAACCACAAAGACCAGGGAGGTTTTCCAATGGCTCGCAAAGAAGGGCACCTATTGGTAGATGGGTAAGAAACATTGAATATCCCTTTGAGCATGGTGACGTTATTAATTACACTTTGGATGGTGTATCAATACACCCAGTCACTACAACGATACAGGTGTCCTTCCTAACCTAATGCCGGAGAGGAAGGAAACCTCTCAGGGATTTCACCATGAGGCCAATGGTGACATTAAAACAGTTACAGAGTTAATGGCTGTGATAGGAGACAACTGAAGATGGATCAACATCATTGTAGTTTCTCCACAATACTAACCTAATTGACAGAGTGAAAAGAAGGAAGCCTGTACAGAATACAAATATTCCAAAACATGCATCCTGTTTGCAACAAGCCACTAAAGTAATACTGCAAAAAATGTGGCAATGCAATTCACTTTTTGCCCTGAATGCAGTGTTTGGGGCAAATCCAATACAAACCATTACTGAGTATCACTCTCCATATTTTCAAGCATAGTGGTGTCTGCATTATGTTATGGGTATGTTTGTAAAGACTAGGGACTTTATCAGGATAAAAAATAAATGGAATGGAGCTCAACACAGGCCAAATTCTAGAGGAAAACCTGGTTCACCAGACACTGGGAGATGAATTCACCTTTTAGCAGGACAATAATCTAAAACACAAGGAGGCCAAATCTACACTGGAGTTGCTTGCCAAGAAGACAATGAATGTTCCTGAGTGGCCGAGGTACAGTTTTGACTTAATTCTACTTGAAAATATATGGCAAGACCTGAAAAAGGTTGTGTAGCAGTGATCAACAACGAATTTGACAGGGCTAGAACAATTTTGAAAATAATAATGGGCAAATATTGTACAATCCATGTGTGGAATTTTATTTGAGATTTACCTAGAAAGACTCACGGCTGTAGCGCCGCAGAAGGGGCAGACGGAGTGGTCTTCTGGTCAGGCTCCGTAGACGGGCACATCGCCCACCGCTCCCGAGTATACTACTCGCCAATGTCCAGTCTCTTGACAATAAGGTAGACGAAATCCGAGCAAGGGTTGCTTTCCAGAAAGACATCAGAGATTGTAACATTCTCTGTTTCACGGAAACATGGCTCACTCGGAATACGTTATCAGAGTCGGTATAGCCACCTGTTTTCTTCACGCATTGCGCCGACAGAAACAAAAATCTCTCTGGTAAGAAGAAGGGCGGGGGTGTATGCCTTATGATTAACGAGTTGTGGTGTGATCATAACAACATACAGGAACTCAAGTCCTTTTGTTCACCTAACCTAGAAATCCTTACAATCAAATGCCGACCGCATTATCTACCAAGAGAATTCTCTTCGATTATAATCACGGTCGTGTATATCCTCCCCCAAGCAGACACATCGACGGCCCTAAAAGAACTTCATTGAACTCTATGTAAACTGCAAACCACATATCCTGAGGCTGCATTTATTGTAGCTGGGGATTTTAACAAGGCTAATCTGAAAACAAGGCTCCCTAAATTTTAGCAGCATATCGAATGCGCGACCCGGGCTGGCAAAATTCTGGATCATTGTTACTCTAACTTCCACGACGCATACAAAGTCCTCCGTCGCCCTCCTTTCGGCAAATCTGACCACGACTCCATTTTGTTGCTCCCTGCCTATAGACAGAAACTAAAACAGGAAACGCCCGTGCTCATGTCTGTTCAACGCTTGTCCGACAAATCGGATTCCACGCTTCAAGATTCCTTCGGTCACGTGGACTGGGATATGTTCCGCATAACGTCGAACAACAACATTGATGTATACGCTGATTCGGTGAGCGAGTTTATTAGCAAGTGCATTGGTGATGTTGTACCAACGGTGACTATTAAAACCTTCCCCAACTAGAAACCGTGGATTGATGGCAGCATTCGTGCGAAACATGAAAGCGTGAACAACTGCTTTTAATCAGGGCAAAGCGACCGGAAACGTGACCAAATACAAACAAACTATTCCCTCCGCAAGGCAATCAAACAAGCTAAGCGTCAGTATACAGACAAAGTAGAGTCGCAATTCAACGGCTCAGACACAAGAGGTATGTAGGTCTACAGTCAATCACGGACTACAAAAAGAAAACCAGCCCCGTGGCGGACCCCGATGTCTTGCTCCCAGACAAACTAAACAACTCCTTTGGTCGCTTTGAGGACAATACAGTGCCACCGACACGGCCTGCTACCAAAACCTGTGGGCTCCCCTTCACCACAGCCAACGTGAGTAAAACATTTAAACGTGTTAACCCTCGCAAGGCTGCCGGCCCAGACGGCATCCCGAGCAGCATCCTCAGAGCATGCGCAGGCCAGCTGGCTGGTGTGTTTACGGACATATTCAATCAATCCCTATCCCAGTCTGCTGTTCCCACATGCTTCAAGAGGGCCACCATTGCTCCTGTTCCCAAGAAAGCTAAGGTAACTGAGCTAAATGACTATCGCCCCGTAACACTGACTTCCGTCATCATGAAGTGCTTTGAGAGACTAGTTAAGGATTATATCACCTCCACCCTACCTGATACCCTAAACCCACTCTTATTTGCTTACCGCCCCAATAGGTCCACAGACAACGCAATCGCAATCACACTGCACACTGCTCTAACCCATCTGGACAAGAGGAATACCTATGTAAGAATGCTGTTCATCGACTACAGCTCAGCATTTAACACCATAGTACCCTCCAAACTCGTCATTAAGCTGGGTCTCGACCCCACCCTGGGTCTCGACCCCGCCGTGTGCAACTGGGTCCTGGACTTTCTGACGGGACGCCCCCAGGTGGTGAGGGTAGGAAACAACATCTCCACCCCGCTGATCCTCAACACTGGGGCCCCACAAGGGTGCGTTCTCAGCCCTGTCCTGTACTCCCGGTTCACCCATGACTGCGTGGCCATGCACGCCTCCAACTCAATCATCAAGTTTGCAGACTACCCTACAGTGGTAGGCTTGATTACCAACAACGATGAGACGGCCTACAGGGAGGAGGTGAGGGCCCTCAGAGTGTGGTGTCAGGAAAATAACCTCATACTCAACGTCAACAAAACAAAGGAGATGATTGTGGACTTCAGGAAACAGCAGAGGGAGCACCCCCCTATCCACATCGACGGGACAGTAGTGGAGAAGGTGGAAAGCTTTAAGTTCCTCGGTGTACACCACGGACAAGCTGAAATGGTCCACCCACACAGACAGCATGGTGAAGAAGGCGCCTCTTCAACCTCAGGAGGCTGAAGAAATTTAGCAAACTTTTACAGATGCACAATCGAGAGCATCCTGTCGGGCTGTATCACCACCTTGTACGGCAACTGCTCCATCCACAACCATAAGGCTCTCCAGAGGGTAATGAGGTCTGCCCTCTAGGACACCTGCACTACAAGATGTCACAGGAAGGCCAAAAAGCTCATCAAGGACAACAACCACCTGAGCCACTGCCTGTTCACCCCGCTAATATCCAGAAGACGAGGTCAGTACAGGTGCATCAAAGCTAGGACTGAGAGACTGAAAAACAGCTTCTATCTCAAGGCCATCAGACTGTTAAATAGCCATCACTAACATTGATTGGCTGCTGCCAACATACTGACTCAAATCTCTAGCCACTTTAATAATTAAAAATTGAATGTAATAAATGTATCACTAGTCACTTTAAACAATGCCACTTCATATAAGTTGGAGTCTGTTTGATTGTGTGTGGACAGGTGTCTTTTATACAGGTAACGAGGTCAAACAGGTGCAGGTGCAGGTGCAGTTAATACAGGTAATGAGTGGAGAACAGGAGGGCTTCTTAAAGAAAAACTAACAGGTCTGTGAGAGCCGGAATTCTTACTGGTTGGTAGGTGATCAAATACTTATGTCATGCAATAAAATGCAAATGAATTACTTAAAAATCATACAATGTGATTTTCTGGATTTTTGTTTTAGATTCCCTCTCTCACAGTTGAAGTGTACCTATGATAAAAATTACAGACCTCTACATGCTTTGTAAGGAGGAAAACCTGCAAGATCCGCAGTGTATCAAATACTTGTTCTCCCCACTGTATATACATTAGATATTTCTGTATTTCATTTTCAATACATTTGCTAAAATTTCTAAAAACATGTTTTCATTTTGTCATTATGGGATATTGTGTATAAATGGGTCAGAAGATAAATAAATGTTTATCAATTTTTGAATTGAGGCTGTAAATGTGGAATAAGTCAAGGGGTATGAATACTTTCTGAAGGCACTTGTAGGCTAAATGTACAGAGTATGTTAGGTTATGTAGTGTTCCTTCAGCAAAAACAAAGGACTTCTGTTCAAATGCCTTCACTTCTCTCTGAGCTTGCTGTTCAGTTTCAGCAGGCGCTGATTTTCAAAGAGAATCAAGTCTATCCTGGCTCGCTTTGCAGTGAATAGCCGTCCAGCACAGCTAAAAAGATTCTCACAGGTGGCAGAGGCAGGCAGGCGGGCCTGTGTTCAGTTTGAGAGACAGCTTATTTATGGATGGAAAGGAATGAAGCAAGTCTATCTTGTCTGACACACAGGCAAGGTACTGTCACGCCCTGGCCTTAGTTATCTTTGTTTTATTTATTATTTCAGTTCGGTCAGGGTGTGACATGGGGGATGTATGTGTTTTGTATTGTCTAGGGGTTTTGTATGTTTATGGGGCAGGCCCTTGTCTAGGTGTATGTATGTCTATGGTTGCCTAGATTGGTTCTCAATTAGAGACAGCTGTCTATCGTTGTATCTGATTGGGAACCATATTTAGGCAGCCATATTCATTAGGTAGTTCGTGGGTGATTGTCTATGTCTATGTCGCATGTTAGCAAATTGTTTATATAGCTTCACGGTCGTCGTTTATTGTTTTGATTAGTTTGTATAGTGTTCTTCGTTTTTTTGTCTTCAATAAATGGAAGAATGTATTCTAACCACGCTGCGCTTTGGTCCTCCTCTCTTCCACCATACGACGATCGTGACACGTACCCATCCAGCTCCCCTTTATCTTGTGATCTTTTGGGCATCAGTGATGACTTTATCAGATGAATATTGCGTCTCTTGCTCTGTCTCGTCCTCTGTCATTGTGTCAAGATTATGCTTCAGGTAAACCAAACCTGTATAGTGGCAAATACACAACATAAACCTTGAATATCTCAGCAAATTCTGCTTTATGTGGTAACTTAATTAATTATATCACTGACATTACAATAGCTTAAACATATACTTTCCGTACTTGTTATTCTCAGATACTGAGATTGAAGTTAGTTTGTCAGATGTTCTCAGACCTTAAAAGTTGTCAAAAGTTGTCTGATGTTGAGACTCACACAGTAATATGCACAGTTAGACTTACTGAGTTTCTGGCTTTTAGATGAACGCTATCCTAATTTACATAGACAAAGTACAGTACATAGCAAAAAATCGTAGGTCTCTCTAAATACTTTGTGTCATGACCAAGCAAGCTATAAGCTATAAAATAAAGAGAGTCGCACACTCCATATATAAACTCCCAGTAATTTATTGGGTAAATCACCAACGTTTTGGCATCACTGTGCATTCTTCAGGGTAATGTCATGAATGCTTGAAACAGGTTATATAGACAAACAATGCAATTAGTGCAATCAATGACAATAGTTAGGGGTGTGTCAAAATGATTAAGTTCAAATCAAACATTATTTGTCACATGCGCCGAATACAGTGCAGACCTTACAGTAAAATGCTTACTTACAAGCCCTTAACCAACAGTGCAGTTCAAGAAGGGTTAAGAAATATTTACCAAATAAACTCAAGTAAAAAAAAAAAAAAATAACAATAAAATAACGAGGCTATATACAGGGGGTACCGCTTGCCGCGAGGTAGCAGAGAAAACAGTCTATGACTTGGGTGACTGGAGTCCCTGACAATTTTATGGGCTTTCCTCTGACACCGCATATTATTTAGGTCCTGGATGGCAGGAAGCTTGGCCCCAGTGATGTACTGGGCTGTACGCACTACCCTCTGTAGCGCCTAACTGCCAGAAGCCGAGCAGTTGCCATACCAGGCGGTGATGCAACTGGTCAGGATGCTCTCGATGGTGCAGCTGTAGAACCTTTTGAGGATTTGAGGACCCATGCCAAATCTTTTCAGTCTCCTGAGGGGGAAAATGTTTTGTCATGCTCTCTTCACGACTGTTTTGGTGTGTTTGGACCATGATAGTTTGTTGGTGATGTGGACACCAAGGAAATTAAAACTCTCGACCAGCTCCACTACAGCCCCGTTGATGTTAATGGGGGCCTGTTTGGCTCGCCTTTTCCTGTAGTCCACGATCAGCTCCTTTGTCTTGCTCATATTAAGGGAGAGGGTGTTATCCTGGCACCACACTGCCAGGTCTCTGACCTCCTCCCTATAGGCTGTCTCATCGTTGTCAAGGTCTGCACTGTTGTGTCATCAGCAAACTTAATGATAATGTTGGAGTCGTGTTTGGCTGGGTGAACAGGGAGTACAGGAGAGGACAAAGTACACACCCCTGAGCGGCTCCAGTGTTGAGGATCAGTGTGGCAGACGTATTGTTGCCTACCCTTACCACCTGGGGGCGGCCCGTCAGGAAGTCCAGGATCCTCCAGTTGCAGAGGGAGGTGTTTAGTCCCAGGGTCCTTAACTTAGTGATGAGCTTCATGGGCACTATAGTGTTGAATGCTGAGCTGTAGTCAATGAACAGCATTCTCACATAGGTGTTCCCTTTGTCCAGGTGGGAAAGGACAGTGTGGAGTGCGATTGAGATTGCGTCATCTGTAAGATCTGTTGGGGCGGTATGCAAATTGGAGTGGGTCTAGGGTATCCGGATGCTGTTGACGTGAGCCATGACCAGCCTTTCAAAGCACTTCATGGCTACCGACGTGAGTGCTACGGGGCGGTAATCATTTAGGCAGGTTACATTCGCTTCCTATTGCACAGGGTGGTCTGCTTGAAACATGTAGGTATTACAGACTCGGTCAGGGAGAGGTTGAAAAAGTCAGTAAAGACACTTGCCAGTTGGTCCACGCATGCTTTGAGTACACGTCCTGGTAATCCGTCTGGCCCCACGGCTTTGTGAATGTTGACCTGTTTATAAAGGTCTTGTTCACATCGGCTACCGAGACCGTTATCACACAGTTATCCAGAACAACTGGTGCTCTCGTGCATGCTTCAGTGTTGCTTGCCTCAAAGCAAGCGTAAAAAGCATTTAGTTCGTCTGGTAGGCTTGTGTTACTGGGCAGCTCACGTCTGGGTTTCCCTTTGTAGTCCGTAATAGTTTTCAAGCCCTGCCACATCCGATGAGCGTCAGAGCCGGTGTAGTAGGATTTAGTCTTAGTCCTGTTTTGACACTTTGCTTGTTTGATGGTTCGTCTGAGAGCATAGCGGGATTTCTTATTAGCGTCCGGATTAGTGTCTTTGAAAGTGGCAGCTCTAGCCTTTAGCACAATGCGGATGTTCCCTGTAATCCATGGCTTCTGGTTGGGATATGTACGTACGGACACTGTGGGGACGACGTCGTCGATGACTGAGGTGGTATACTCATCAATGCCATTGGATGAATGCCGGAACATATTCCAGTCTGTGCTAGCAAAACAGTCCTGTAGCGTAGCATCCGCGTCATCTGACCACTTCCGTGTTGAGCGAGTCACTGGTACTTCCTGCTTTAGTTTTTGCTTGTAAGCAGGAATCAGGAGGATAGAATTATGGTCAGAGCTTTGTATGATTATCTGTGTGTGTAGTAAAGGTGGTGTAGAGTTTTTTACCCTCTGGTTGCACGTGACATGCTTGTTAAAATTTTGTAAAACTGATTCAAGTTTGCCTACATTAAAGTAATTTTCTTGCTTGCTTATGGCCTTATAGAGTTGGTTGAGTGCGGTCTTAGTGCCAGCATCGGTCTGTGGTGGTAAATAGACGGCTACGAATAATGTAGATGAGAACTCTCTTGGTAGATAGTGTGGGCTACAGCTTAACATAAGGTTCTCTACCTCAGGTGAGCAATACCTCAAAACTTCTTTCATATTAGACATCGCAACTCGTCTTACCAGACGTAGCTTCTTTGTTCTGCCAGTGCATGGAAAATCCCACCAGCTCTATATTATCCTTGTCGTCGTTCAGCCATGACTCTGTGAAACATAAGATATTACAGTTTGTAATGTCCCATTGGTAGGATAATCTTAATCGTAGGTCATCAATTTTATTTTCCAATGATTGCACGTTAGCCAATGGAACGGATGGCAGTGGGGTTTACTCGTTAACGGAAAAAGCTTCTTCCAATTCGAGGTGAGTAATCGCTGTTCTGATGTCCAGAAGTAATTTTTGGTCATAAGAGACGGTAGCAGCAACCTTATGTACATAATAAGTTACAAACAACGCAAATAAACTAACAAAATAGCCCAGTTGGTCAGGAGAAAGTAAAATGTCAGCCATCCTCTTCGGCGCCATCTTAAAGCCAGTAATTCATTCAGTGGTTTGTTCAAGCTATGCTAGGCGCTCAGTATCGCATTGCCCTGTCCGGTCAATCCATGTTCATATGTGTGGGATCTATTTATTTTTATGAATTGCAGATCTAAAAAAATTGTATTATTTTCAAAAATGTTGTGCACAACATTTTTGAAAATAATACATTTTTTTTTAGGGGATTTATAAAGAACCTGGTGTCTGATAGGCTGACCACACCGCTCGCGTCGCGTGCGCGAGCGTTGCAAAATACATTTAGAAATCCATGTTATTCAATTATTGCACCCTCACTGCTCGCGCGCGTCAACGAGCATCTGCGTTGCCAAGGGCTAAAATAGAACTCCTTTCTATTTCTGATGCAGATCGTGCTGCAAGTCCTGCCTCTCCCATCTCCTCATTGGTTTATAGAAGCAGGTACTTTTGAACGACGAACTGTGTTGCCGGTCAGTGAAGTAATACTATGAAAGTTTAGATGCCAATCACCATATAAGTTCAAAGATGAAAAAGCCTGGAAGGAGGAGAGATGACTAGAAACGATTCGGTTGACCGTTTTATGTGTGGATTAATTGTCGGAGTAGAGGACCTTGTGCATTTCAGGTAAAATAACAACTCAATGTTTATATCCCAGGACAAATTAGCTAGCAACAGCAAGCTAGATAAATAGGACAAATTAGCTAGCAAGTGCAAGCTAACTAGCTAAATTGCCATAAATGTTTAATGCTTTTCGACCTGTTCCCAAATTAATGTAATTGGTTCAGAGTTTGTTTTGATATTTTAACCTGCGTGTCGTGATCGCGTTTGGTGTGGGGGAACAACATACATTTTTACACGATGGCGCACCCGCGCAGCCGGTTTGGGTTCCGTGTTAGGCAGAGAGGAAGTTTGATACCATACTTACTATACTTACCTGGTTAGTCAGTCCTTCCTCTCTGGTAACATGAGCAGAACCCCCTCCATTAAGCATAGGATTTCCTCACATTGCTAAATACACTGATGTAACCATGCATTGTTTGAATACATGTGCAACTTGCCCCAAATACTGCAGATGTAGCTATTGCAATTATTTATTCTAAAAACCAGCTGTCAGTTTTTTGGGGGGAAGGAAATCTAAAGAATCCTGTGGGAACATAGATTCTACGTCCCAAATGGCACCCTATTCCCTATATAATGCACCACTTTTGACTAGAGCCCTATCGGGCCTGGTCAAAGTAGAGCACTATATAGGGAATAGGGTGCCATTTGGAACGCATTCAGAGAGTGAGGGTGAATGCTTTACTAGTAGTGCTGCTACTGCTACTGTCAGAAAGGCCCCAGTTGTAAGGCGTGTAGATGAAGCACCCGATGGCCATGAAATATTCATAAAGCCATAAGAGGTTGTGGTGATTACAAGAGAGGAAGATGAAATGGAGGGAGCATGAGGAGTCTGCTGTCCCAAGGCCTGTATGCACTGGAACAGTAATACTGTCAGTATAGAAATTAAATAGGTAGATCTGATACCACTAGGGTACAGTATTATTACAGTAATCTGTGATTATAGGAGGGTCGGATAATGATGTAGGACTAGGTGGTGAGAAAAGACTGAAGGAGAAAAGAGGATGCCGACTTGTAGTCTGTACTGCAGTCAGCATAGAAATGGAGTGAATAGAACATAGAAACAAACATCCTGCCAATTTGGTTGGCTATTTTTAACACTAATCTGAAATGATGTAATTGATTCCTTGCAGTGTGCTTATCACAACCAATTACAGGGAGAACCTTTATCACTGCTCAGTGCAGATGCAACACCAAAGCATCTTTAATGGTAAATATGAATGTGTCCAATGCATTACATTACGTTCTCCATTTTACCTACCTACCTACCTACCTACCTACCTACCTACCTACCTACCTACCTACCTACCTACCTACCTACCTACCTACCTACCTACCTACCTACCTACCTACCTACCTGTCTGTGTCGGTGTGTCGGTGGAGCTGACCTGGAACTAGTGGACTGTGCCAGATGCACTGAACTTGTGAGGCGTGTTCTGCTCCAATGACTTGAATGCGCTTGCATGGGAGCCTCGGTCACCATGGTAATGGCCCATCCGTCACCCTAGGAGAGCATGCCGCTCACCTGGAACTGGCTTTAGATGAGCCCTAAAGACTACAACGCACCAGGACATGTCTGTGTTTAAAACCACACACAGATACGCAGACGCAAACACACATACACACACACAAACACACACATCAGTGTTTCACCTATATTAATTTAGCAGTGGCGGGTCATAATATTGTATTTATTCATTTGTTGTTGTCCATCATCCATTTCATATGATATGTTCTGAATTATAATTCGTATGATGTTACGAATTACAATTTGTACAATATGTTACGAATTGCAATTCGTACAATATGTTACAAATTTGCAAAATGTATACGTTACAAATTCCAATTGTAGCTAATGTTAGCTAGGTGGTTAACGCTAACATAAACTAGGTGCTAACGTTAGCTAGGCAAGGGGTTAAGGTTAGGGGGGGGTTAGCTATCATGCTAAGTAGTTGAAAAGTAGCAAGTAGTTGTAAAGTACTAAAATGCTAATGTTGTCTGTGACGAGATTCTAACACAAAACCTTTGGGTTGCTAGATATTCACATTATATGCCTACCCATCCACCCTGACCAAACACCCTACTTTCGTTTTTGCCTTAAAGAACCTTCTGTCTTATGTAATCATACCAAACGTAAAATTTCATACAAATTTGAGTGTCCCGGATTTACATTTTATTTGTTATGTCTTAGTCTATGAGACCTGGCTGAATCCAGAGAGGTATCCTACTAATCAGGTTTGAGAGTTAGTGAGGTAACTTTGGTCAACTCTGAGTTCAACTCGAGATAACCAGTTATAAGAATATGGCTCACCGAATCCTTCCGAACTAACCTGCTCCGGGACAGGCTAACTCAGGACTAACTCCATTTATCCTGAATAAAGTATCTTAACTGTGAATTGAGGACCAATGAAATCAGATTCCCTCCCTCGCTCAAAGATAGAGTCATCATCATTTGAGGAAGACTGATTAAATATTTTGTTAATTAAATTTTTTTGTATGTAAAGAAATAGTAAAATGTAAAAATTCCTATCACATTATTTAGTAAGGACAGAATGCATTTGAAACTTCACTCGCTGTAAAACTTTTGTATGACAAATAAAATTTGAATTATAATGATGAATTGATTTTATTGAAAGGAGTCGGGAAAAAAGGCAGCATTAACGATGTCATGACGTGGCCCTCTTTGGGTATAGCGAGTGCCTTCCCCCTCTCTCCCTCTTACACCCAGGTTCTGTTATCTCAGGTCGTAAATTCCTGGAGGAGACTCTCTCCCTCATGCGGTATAGAGAGAGAAAGCTTCACAGTAGAACAAAGGAATTTCTTCTACATCACAGAACTTGAGAACTGAACAATATCCATGTTTTGGAGAATGTGTAAACGGTCGGTGGAGAAACCAGCTACGACTGGTCCATTTTGTTTTATTATTGAGATCTCAGGAAAGACCATACCATGACTCTGTTTATACAGGATCCTCCGTTATGAGGCTTGCATCTAATTATTGTATAAAATGAATGAGTAAAGATTAAACTATTTGTGAAATTGTGTAATGTGATTTTAAACCGTTAATGTGAGAGAATTGTATTCCCTTTAAAGTTTAACTAAGTCATTGGCCCACCCCATGTGCACAAACATTGATCTGGCATCACGGGACAGCCCTTTTCTACTGTTACGAATATAACCCCCACCTGAAGGAATTCCCTTCAGACCATGCGTACCTCGATCACAGATCGTATAGACCATAAAAACCTCAGTATAAACTAAGGTTGTAATGGTTGTTGAAACTCTGAGATTATCAATTCCGACAGAATAAGAGCAAATCTTCGATACTAATTTCTAGTCTGCAGCTAGAAGTTATGTCGACCTGAAATGCGAAGACCGACAACCGCCGAAACATCTATCTATAAGAACATTTCTGAATGGGACTCTGAAGTATCCATTCTAACCACGAAAGACTTCATGGGAGAGAGAGAGAGACGATTCCAACAGAGATCACGACGACACACTGAGCGTAAATATATCTTTTGATTGCAATTATTCCCGAATGAGTGAGCGTTCATGTGCAAAGGATTAGCATTTCAATTACAATATTTATCAACTGTGTAGTGACTTTTGTCTTTCGCGCCCTTCTCAGTACACACCCACTTCCTTTTGTCCACCAAGCCGCCATATCGGCTTAGCCCACTAGGGCATATCCCCTATCATTTCCTTGTAACCATATCTACTGTTTGTTTGTTAGTTTATGCATTTCTGTGATTATTTAGTTAGTAAATAAATGATTAAGACAAATGATGCATGGATGATTCATAGTGAAGGCTGGGTTCGTGCAGATAACCAACAATTTACGACGTTTGGAATGAGACTAAAGAGGTAAAGAGTAATTCATTAATTAGACGACTAATTGATCAGATATTAAAATATCTGAAAAGTTATATTAGTTATACTTTGTAATCTGAAGATTTTCCTTGGTGCCCCGACTTAAAATGTGCCACTGACTTGCTCACGGATTGAAGTTTCAGCATTGTCTCAATGAAGAGTTTGGCATTTTACTAGCCCAGTTACAAGCCTGCTAGAGTTAACGGCAGGCGGACAAGTATTATCCACCGTCGTAGTACGGATGAAGCCTGAGCTGGAATGTGAAGCCAACTGAAGCTGGTTAGCTTTAGAAAACTCTGAGTAGGCCTCCCAAGTGGTGCAGCGGTCTAAGGCACTGCATCGCAGTGTTAGAGGTGTCACTACAGACCCTGGTTCGATTCTGGGCTGTATCACAACTGGCTGTGATCGGGAGTCCCATAGGACGGCGCACAATTGGCCCAGCGCTGACCGGGTTTGGCCGAGGGTGGAAACACATTAATGCGTAAATATTGATATAATAACCATCTTATTGAAGTAAACTAGGAGTCATGCGATGATAAGTTGTGGTCCTCCCACTACGACTCAGGAAAGAATGCAGTTTATCAGGCTACAGTATTCAGACCACTTGACTTTTTCCACATTTTGTTATGTTACAGCCTTATTCTAAAATTGCTTAAATACGTTTTTTCCTGATCAATTTATACACAGTACCCCCATAATGACAAAGCAAAAACATGTTTTTTTGCGCACAAAAACTAAAGCTGAAATATCACAATTACATCTAGAGCTGAAATATCACAATTACAGACCCTTTACTCAGTACTTTGTTGAAACACCTTTGGCAATGATTACAGCCTTGAGTCTTCTTGGGTATGATGCTACAAGCTGGGCACACCTGTATTTGGGGAGTTTCTCCCATTCTTCTCTGCAGATCCTCTCAAGTTCTGTCAGATTGGATGGGGAGCGTCGCTGCACAGCTATTTTAAGGTCTTTCCAGAGATGTTTGATCGGGTTCAAGTCCGGACATTCAGAGACTTGTCCCGAAGCCACTCCTGCGGTCTTGGCTGTGTGCTTAGAGTCGTTGTCCTGCTGGAAGGTGAAACTTCACCCCAGTCTGAGGTCCTGAACGCTCAGTAGCAGGTTTTCATCAAGGATCTCCCTGTACTTTGCTCAGTTCGACCCTGACTAGTCTCCCAGTCCCTACCTCTGAAAAACATCCCCACAGCATGATGCTGCCACCATCATGCCTCACCATTGGGATGGTGCCATTCGTGATGCTTGGCATGGAGGCCAAAGAGTTCAATCTTGGTTTCATCAGACTAGAGAATCTTGTTTGTCATTGTCTGAGAGTCCGTTAGGTGCCTGTTGGCAAACCTCAAGCGGGCTGTCATTTCCTGAGGAGTGGCTTCAGTCTGGCCACTGAAAGGCCTGATTGGTATAGCGCTGCAGAGATGGTTGTCCTTCTGGAAGGTTCTCCCATCTCCACAGAGGAACTCTAGAGCTCTGTCAGAGTGACCATCGGGTTCATGGTCCCCAGATCTCTGCCTAGAATTGTTTTTATTTTTAATACATTTGCAAACATTTCTAAAAAACTGATGAGGGAAATTATTTATTTAATCCATTTTAGAATAAGGCTGTAATGTAACAAAATGTGGAAAAAGGGAAGGGGTCTGAATACTTTCCGAATGCACTCTAAATTATGATGAACTTTACAGGGTGGTGAAAGTGCACGGTGATGAGCTTGATGCTCCTTTCTAATAAATATTGAGGGTCTTATTCTGGTGACATGATGATCGAAGCTTGGCTGCCATTTGACAAATAAAATAATCTTGCTCTTTTGTCCATAAAAATCTCATCATGTAGGTAGGCTATACCCTAACCTAACGATGCAGGCTTGGCTATACCCGCTCTGTATCTGCGAGCTGTTGGCTTGCGCTATATAATGCAACATTTTTATCAACAAAATCCATCTGTAGAGTTGAAAATGTGATGGAAACCAATTTAACTTTTATTTTTTATTTGGTGCTTAGGAATTTAACATCAAAAAGTATTTTTTATGTACACTACTTTTATCCGCAACTAGACAGTTTGGTGGAAACACCCCTCTGGTGGGAAAATGTGCATATTGTTTTTATGCAGATTTTAGAATATTCGCAAGAAAATCTGTTGCAAACAGGTCGTTTTCAATAAAATGTCACAATAAGTTGTAGAGCGTTCGATTTGCATGCTGGGGGGCAAGGAGACTCGGAGACCCTTTGATCGTTGTAGAAATCCTTCCCGCATCTTCCCTTCGCTTGAGGACTACAGTGCACAACACATCAGCTGTCTGTGACCAGGCGGAAAAACCTTTCCAAGCCAAACCTTCATATCATAACTGCTAACTGCTACACACAGCCAACATCATTGTCACCATATTAACGTCATAGTCAACATAGCTACTAGAACTATGCTACAATCATGCAGTACAGTGTACAGTCAGCAGCAAACAGTTTAGCAGTTACACAATACATAGCGATACATGAATAACCAAAAGCTTACCTTGACTTGGAAGAGCTCCAGTTTTGGATAGCCATAGCCAGCTAGCTAAATTAGCATCCCTCTCTGTTTGAGCCTGGTGTTTGAGTAGGCTAAACTAGCTAGCTCCATTTGCTTGCTAAGTAAGTGAAAGTGAAACTGAAAAATTATCTGATCCTTTGATTGGGTGGACAACATGTCAGTTCATGCTACAAGAGCTCTGGTTATCACGACTCAGGATATGACCCAGATACAGACACGAGGTAGATGGTTCGGTTCTCAGAATATTTATTATAACCAAGGGGCAGGCAAAAGGGCAGGTCAAGGGCAGGCAGAGGTTCGTAGTCCAAGGCAGAGTCAAAAAGGGACAGAACGGCAGACAGGCTCAAGGTTAGGGCAGGCAGAAAGGTCAGAACCAGGAAGACTGGAACTAGAGAACTAGAGAACATGGGAAACACGATGGTAAGACCTGACAAAACAAGAGAAAACTGTCAACAGACAAACAGAAAACGCAGGTATAAATACACAGGGGATAATGGAGAAAAATAGAAGACACCTGGGGGGGTGGGGGGGGGGGGGGGGTGGAGACAAGCACAAGATAGGTGAAACAGATCAGGGTGTGACACTAGTATGTTGGAGGAAGTCCTCCGGAAGTTGTCATAATTACTGTGTAATTCTATGGAAGGGGTGAGGACCACGAGCCTCCTCGGTTTAGTATTGAAGACAATGTACTCAGAGGAGGACGGAAACTAGCTGTCCTTCGGCTACACCATGGTGCTACCTTACAGAATGCTGTTGAGGAGAATGCTTGTAGACTTTCATTGCAAAACAGTGTGTTTTAATAAATTATTTGGTGACATGAATATATTTAGCATAGATTTATACAAATGTTAATGTTTCACTCTTCTTATTTTTATGAGGATGGCCCTCCCCTTCTTCTGAGGAGGAGCCTCCACTGCACAATACGCACTTTACTCCTCATCCACTACAATAGGATAGGAAAAGCTTGTCTGAGCAACCCAGTCGCTCACAATGTTTGAAAAGTATTTCTGCGTGGTATACATACACCGTTATCAGCGACTGGGTTGTAGTCAGACCTACACATTTCTGATTATTCCATGCAAAACAATTGCCCACATTTAGCTCTATCATCAAAGTTATACTGAAAGTATCTGTATGCTTTTCATGATCAGTAAACATCAATTGATCATGTAATTTCAGATACGTAGGGTAGCCTCATGATACCTCTCAATATTGCCCACCATTAATTGAATATTTCAGTGATATAAAATAAAAGTAAACTATACCTGACATGTATGAGTGGTTTAGGTTAACTTCTTATCTTTTTTGGGCTCTGTAACTTTGTACAGATGGCTAAACATATGGTGAGTGGTAAGTAGACCTAATGTACTTGTTCTCCAACCAATGGAGGCCTACCTAGCGAAATTAGGTAACATGATCCCCTTTTCAACAATGTTTTTAATTATGATTGCTGCTGACAGACATGATTTAGGCTACATTGATTGATGGACCATGTTACATTGGCTAGCTAGCTACAGTAATAACAGTTATCAATATGGCTAGTTAACAAGCAAACTTTCAGGGGATAAACTAGATGACAATATCTAAATATTGTTTGATTTGCCTGCCATCTATAGTGGTGATGACAGTAGTACGACTGACAACTTCACCAGGAAGAGGACTAGCCGATGTCAAGCTCTCTCCAAAGGCCTAACCTCTGATGAAGCAAGCTAAATTATGTTGTTTGCTGAGCTAAATGTGCGCTGTTTTGCATGGAATAATTGGACATCTGTAGTTCTGACTATGCTCAGTAGGTGATGATATGAAAACCAAATAGTTATAACATTTATTTAGGGCTGACCCCAATTTGTCGACTGGTCGATTGTTTGGTCGTTAGGCTGTTGGTCGACCGAGATCTCAGTGAACTAATCCATTGCGGAGGCCTACACTAAAAGCCAATTTATGCTTGATTCAAAAATGTGGTCGGAGGCTCCATATGGAGGGTGTGATGCAATTGCGGAGCCTCCAGAGGCATGCAGAGGCCAAATCGAGCTCTGTACCGCATTGCCATTCGCCTCCCAAATGTTGTAACAATGCAGACGGCTCTGTATAGCTCCACATTGACATGTTGGTTGACGATAGGTGGGGGCGGTACATCCTTTATAAACACAAACTCACTTCCTTGACAACAGCTCTGCACTGCTCCACGAAGTGCAAGAAGTATGAATGTCCTTATTTCTGCTGAGGCCATTCTTTCCCTGACTTCTGCTGAGGCCATATTACCTTAAATGCTGCACGGTCAATGAAGACGTTGGATTGACCATGCGCCCAGATGCACAATGCACTTCTCTCTAGAATGCACTCTCTACCGCCAATTTGTGCACATTCATTGTGTGAATTGTTTGCATTTTATATTTAGTATATATCAATTCCCCATTACATATATCACCAGTAGCACATGTACCATTAATTCCTATCATTTCTAATCTACAATGTTTGTTACTTTGGTTACAGTAATATATTTTAATGCATTCACTATTATTATTGCTGTCTCCTTGTTCTCATTGTCGGAGTGGACACATTGTTTGCAGAGTGCACAACCTATTCTACACTTGTGAGAAACAAGTTTAGGTTTATTTAATTCCATTTAGGAGTTCTGTCAATTTAGTCATTGTCTTTTGTTTGGAGCGCTCCTGTAAATGTTGAGTAAGGATGCGCACGCAATGAAGTAAGCCTATAGGCTACCTGGCCTGTGCCCAAATTTACGCATATAAATGTACCCATTTCGGGATCTGATAGTATTTCTGATTGGCTTAACGCACGACGACTAATGACATGGAGCTTCTCAAAGTAATGGTTTCTTCACCTCAAACAGCAAGCAAACAAAGTCTGTTTTTACATCCATTGAGAATTACAATAGTTCCTCAGTGTATTTGAAAAATCTTTCCAGCTCTCTCCCTTTCAATAACCACTCAGAGTGAAAGGGAAAAATGTCATGCTCTGATCCAGTGGAAATGTCATAAAATAGGCTTCTTATCCGTGCTTGACTTGGAACGAAATAGGTTCTGGTACTCATTTTGGGTGCTGGTACTGTTTATATTTAGGTGCACGAGCTCCACAATACTTTTGAGCTAATATTCTATAAGAGGAACAGGAGCTCAAGCAGAAGAAACTCTGAGGTGCCGGCTGCCCAAGTCAACCACTGCTTCTTATCCCTTGTGCAAATAGATGTTTCTAGTTCGTTGCAGACAGGCAGGGGCGCAACTTTGGTTTTAGAAGTGGGGAGGACATAATTATTATTATTTTGTATGTTTTATCCAGTCTGATAAACACTCCAAACAGCCTACCCGACCGCTCAGAGGTCGTCCACATCGTCCTAAGCCACACCGTTCCCTCCTGTTTATCCAGTTCCAATGATAAAACTGGGAAAATGCCATTTCAAATGTCCTCCCCGTCCCCAGTGAAAGTTGCACCCCTGCAGACAGGCCATGTGTAGCCAATGTGGTTTATAGAATATTTATTTTTATCAGGATATTTTCTACCTGCAGGCTGCAATGGTAGCCTAGTGGTTAGAGCGTTGGGCCAGTAACCGAAAGGTTGATGAATCGAATCCCCAAGCTGACAAAGTAAAAATCTGTTGTTCTGCCCCTGAGAAACGCAGTTAACCCACTGTTCCCAGTGCGCCGAAGACGTGGATGTCGTTTATGGCAGCCCCCTGCACCTCTCTGATTCAGAGGGGTTGGGTTAAATGCGGAAGACACATTTCAGTTGAATGCATTCAGCTGTACAACTGACTAGGTATCCCCCTTTCCGAATGTTTTTATTTGTTGACTTTATGTAGGCTATTTTTACAAAGTTTGCAATGGAAGTTACTTTTTAGGTTTTCATTTAGATTTGGATAGAATTTTGATTTACCACATGACAGTGATTTTGAGATAAATTAAATATATACATCAACTGTTTCACGAAAATGTGCATATGAAAACCATAACTGGCACGCAGATCGGTAAAAATTGTAAGATAAATTGGCAATTCACATGAGAAAGGTTGCTGACTCCTAGTGTAGCCTATTACCAGCAACTTCCGGAGAGTAATGGCAGAATCTGCAAAAGCCAGCAGGAGGAGAATAGTTGGGTCAGGTTAAGTTTTTTTTCTTCTGGCTATCTAGATCTCTGGCATCCTCTTGAGGCATCAAACTGTAAGCTTAAAGCATCAGACAAGATGCGGACAGCTCTAGGAAGTGCCTTGGTAAAGTATTCAGACCCCTTGACTTTTTCTGCATATTGTTAGTTTACAGCCTCATTCTAAAATTGATTCAATAGTTTTTTCCCTCATCAATCTAACAACAATATCCCATGATGACAAAGCAAAAACAGGTTTTTATAAATGTTTGCTAATTTATTAAAAATAAAAACAGAAATAATACATATACATAATTATATTCTACAAGCTTGACAAGCTTGATTCTACAAGCTTGACACACCTGTATTTGAGGAGTTTCTCCTATTCTTCTCTGCAGATCCTCTCAAGCTCTGTCAAGTTGGATGGGGAGCGTTACTGCACAGCTATTTTCAGGTCTCTCCAGAGATGTTAGATCAGGTTTAAGTCCAGGCTCTGGCTGGGCCACTCAAGGACATTCAGAGACTTGTCCAGAAGCCAGTCCTGCGTTGTCTTGGCTGTGTGCTTAGGGTTGTTGTCATGTTGGAAGGTGAACCTTCGCCCCCAGTCTGAGGTCCTGAGAGCTCATCAAGGATCTCTCTGTACTCTGATCCGTTCATCTTTGCCTCAATCCTGAGTAGTCTCCCAGTCCCTGCCGCTGAAAAACATCCCCAAAGCATGATGCTGCCACGACCATGCTTCACTGTAGGGATGGTGCCAGGTTTCTTCCAGACGTGAAGCTTGGTATTCAAGCCAAAGAGTTCAATCTTGGTTTTATGAGACCAGAGAATCTTGTTTCTCATGGTCTGAGAGTCTTTCGGTGCCTTTTGGCAAACTCCAAGTGGGCTGTCATGTTTACTGACGAGTGGCTTCCGTCTGGCCACTCTACCATAAAGGCCTGATTGGTGGAGTGCTGCAGAGATGGCTGTCCTTCTGGAAGGTTCTCCCTTCTCCACAAAGGAACTCTAGAGCTCTGTCACACTGACCATCGGTTTCTTGGTCACCTCCCTGACCAAGAACCTCCTCCTCTGATTGCTCAGTTTGGCCGGGGGGTCAACTCTAGGAAAAGTCTTGGTGGTTCCAAACGTCTTCCATTTAAGAGACAATCCTGTCTCAACTCTCTACGGACAATTATTTCGACCTCCTGGTTTTGCTTCCACATGCACTGTCAACTGCGGGACCTTATATAGACAGGCGTGTGCCTTTCCATATCATGTTAAATCAATTGAATTTACCACAGGTGGACTCCAATCAAGTTGTAGAAACATCTGAAGGCTGATCAATGGAAACAGGATGCACCTGAGCTCAATTTCAAGTCTAATAGCAAAGGGTCTGAATACTTATGTAAATAAGGTATTTCTGTTTTTAATATTTTATACATTTGCAAAAAAAATCATAATAATGTTTGTCAATATGGGGTATCGTGTGTAGATTGCTGAGGATTCTTTTTTAAAAATCTATTTTTAGAATAAGGCTGTTATGTAACAAAATGTGGAAAAGGTCAAAGGGTCTGAATACTTTCCGAAGGCACTGTGGTTTATTTTATTAAAACACATAGGGTGTGTCTATATATGGAAAAGTACACGTTTAAAAATGTTGAGCAATCGATTGGTCGAAAGAACAGACGACTTTCAGTCAGCCAAGATAATTTTTTTTGGGGGGACAGCCCTACTTTAACAATCCCTTGAAAATGGCACGTAGTTGTCTTTGGTTTTAGCAAAACTGGGGGTCTTCTTGCCTCCCAGCAGCTAAATCTAACGTATTATGACTTTTTATTGAAACATTCAATAAAATCTACTTCATGTTTTAGGGGCATATTATTTTCAATGAAAATGTTGAAAGTAGTTGATTTAATGATTGAAGACATGGATTTTACAGGCAATCAGTTCCTACAGTGAGCGCCAGGGAACTAACCTCTGGTGGGCCAGATGGAGACCAGGACAACAACACAAGGTTAGTGGTTTAATGATGACTTACACATAATTTAAAAAAAACATTGTAACAAAGTCTACTCTGTATTGTGTTAAATTTAACCCTGCCTCGTTTCAAATTCTACTGCCTTAAATAAAACTTACAAAATTAAGAATTGCAGAAGAGCACTGTAATCAGATGAGTAAATAATAGGTTTAATTACAGCAAAGTAAAATACTTTTCTACATTGAAACCTGTCTGTCTGTGTTTTTATTTTATTTTCTATCCACTGCTTAAAATTGTGTGTGTGTGTGTATAGAGTGAAATAGATATTTAAAGACATTGGTAACTAGTCTTTACATAATGCTCAATCCTGCTATAGTAGTTCACTAAACTACACAGTGCAGTATGTTGTCCATTGAAGTTGTTGTCTCTGGCTCTTTTGATATCAGATCCAGAATGAATAATAAGGTTTGTGGTAGTTTGAAAAGGTTTCATCCACCTTAGGCCAGGAGTATTTCCAATTCACATGACCGGAGAAGAAAAACACCAGCCCTGTAGTCACAGATGAAAAAGGAAGCGATCTATAATGATAATATTTTGTAATTGCCTACAAATAGGAGCCAGAGTTTTACCTGACTAGGTCATGAGGTCAGGAAAATTCAGGCCCCAGAAAAGACACATACAAATTTTGCCACACCACTTTTGAACCTGTGGTGCCACTTTTGTCATTCACCTGACATGCATTTTAGTAATGATGAAATAAAGATATCACTGTGGGAGATGACTGGACAGTTATCAAGGAAAATACAAAAATAATAGGCACTATTTAATCCCCTACAAAATCCCAATTAAAATCCTGCACAATTCACTTTACTTGTCATGCATAAATCGGTCAACGTCCTTTCCCATACTGACAGGCTACTTTCAGCACCGAACAGCTCCTGCAGCTCGCTCCACCCATATTATACCACTTCACAAAGAGGATTGGCAGCAATAGCAGCCACACGCGTGTGTCTACGACACTTCAGGTGCCCTATGCGATATTGGAAGGGATGGGACTAAGAAAGCAATTTGCTCGAGCTTCCAGTATTTCCTCTGTTTTCACTCTAATTCTCCTGCCTGCTATAGGAGGATTGAAATAGGCGGCTTGTGTTTTACCTCGCCCATGGCTCTGTGTAAAAGCGACTACCGGAGCTACCCGCTGCAATAACATAGCTGTTTATAATTAGCTGCTTGGAGTTGGGAAGGCGTCACGTCCAACTAAAAATGTCTGGGCAGTAAGAGGATTGGTTGACTGTGAAAACATCTGCCTGACACTCGGTTGCAAAGCGTGAGCGGCGGTTGGTGAAGCAAGTAAAGTCGAGCATCTCTTTATCATGGACAAGTAGCAAGTAGCCTAGAGGTTTTGGTAGAAGGCTATCTTTAAATGGCACCTTATGTTATAAAATAGGGATGATACGAAGTAATCGCATAGTAGTTTAACATTAGCGTACACATTTAGTCGTTGCTCGAAAGGGGTTCGTTTCGGTTTTCAACAGAGAGCAAACCGATTCTTCACTGTGTCGGTAAAAGAAGTCAAAGTATGTGTTTTTTCCTTATTCAAATGCTTTTGCAAATGGGATTTGTTTTCGGATCCAATTATGGGTATGTAGAATGGTCGGATAACGACAAAGACGCAGAAATACGAGGAAAGAATCCTTCTATATACAGCACTCAAAATATCAACAAGGAATCGCTGCACCATCCAACTTATTACCCAGGATCCGCCACGGAGCGCACCGTGGTGGCGCACAAAATCGAAGAGGAACTGCCTAGAGTGGTGACAGCTTTCCTGCACACTGGAGACTCTTCGGCTCTTGAACAAGTCAACTGTTCTCGGAGGTATGAGTTGAGTAGCCTCCGCGGGGGAACCAATGTGGCCTCTCATTATTCTCTCCATAGCGTGCTGGACACTATAGCGCACGCGACCAACTTCCTGAACATGATTTTACAAGCCAACAGGTCACGAGAGTACAGCCTTCGGAGGGATATTCACTGGTACCACGCGCTGGTTCGAAGTATTCTTGAAGGCGACCCCAAAATTCACAAGGCAGTGGTTACATTCCATAATGATGCTCCAACACCGGGTCCTCACGTTTTCCTTCAAGCGACAAGAACTGACAGGGAAGTGGTCCTCCAGGACCTTTCCAACTCTGCTCACCACCGTCTCAAGAGCAGGAGCCCGGATTCTGAGTGGTTTAACGAGTTCAGGGACCGAAAGAAAATGCACAGTCAGAGAAGGGCGTCAGGCAGAGACGCCACAGCCACTCAAAATAGCTACATTCTGGACAAAAGTCAAATCAAGTGGTCTGCGCCTTACCTGGAATGCGAGCATGGGAATTTCGTACCACACTGGTTACTCACCTTGTCTGCTGGGTTCTATGGGTTGAAGACAAATTCCGCACCCGAGTTCAGGTGAGACTAAGGCTGTCACTCGTGACTGTTTGTTTGAAAGTAACACATTCGGTTAAAATGTTGTTTATTGATTGAAAAAATGGTAGGTAGGCCTAAATATAGTTTTTCTGGCCCTGAGTAGACAGCGTTGCTGAACTGACCGCGCGCTGCCCGCGCTTTGAAACAGGTGCATGGAAAGGGGCCCTAATAAATCATTTCAACACAAACAGTAGGATAAAGCTGCTTCCCCATGTAACAGTATAACTTTAGTCCGTCCCCTCGCCGCCATTTCACATCCGTTACACCCACAACAACGTTTTAAAGTTTACCTAGAGCATCTTATTATGATAGTAACTGTAGACCTGTCCTCTATTCTGCTGCTTGTGGATAGTTTGCACAGAGCTAGCCATTATTGAAAACAGCATTTGGTCCTGCTGTGGTAGTCGAATCTTCAGTAGCTTATAATTGAGAAAGCCAACCCAAACATAACCCATCTGTATTCCCTCCACTTTACAAAGAATAGGTCCAGTGAATATGAAATAAAACTTACTCAGTGAATAACTATGAATAAATGATTTGTCCCATCCAGTGATATGCACAGCAAGAGGGCAATACATTAAACTGAGGATAGGATAGACATTGTAGGACGTTTGAGTAGTCTATAGTTGTTTTCCTGCTTGGCTGATGCTTGTGCAATCCAGAAATCTTCCCCAGTGGAAACAACAGATGGCTTGATAGAATCTCAAAGACATGTGTTATACTGTCTATGAACACTGCTGTCTGTCAAAAACAGCTCATGTTTTTTTTTGTAATCACACTGGAAGACTACACTTCCTTTTTGTGTTTGCTGTAAAAAAAAAACGTAAAACTGAAACAGTAGGCCTAATTAGTTTTACTTTGCTATCATAGCTTGCATGGTTCGAAAGACCTGGCTTTGTTGTATGTTTTTGTGCGATAGGTGTTTGAAAGTGTAGGTTAGTTAATTAGGAAACACGAAGCACGTCATATTTCAAGGCTCCAGTCCAAGTGTGTGCAAAAATAAATTTAGTCGTGAATAAATTATAAAAGACATGCAGTACAATGGCAATCTGAAACCACTTTGAATTTCAAGTCCACTTCACTCCCACTTAAATGTCAGTGCTGCTGTGTCCACATAATAATTCCAGCATGTTCATTTATGACTGAGCCTGATTTGTTTAGGCAGGACTACAGATCTTAATTTGAACCGTTTCTCACAGCAGGAACATAATCTTTCAGCAACTGGAAATGTGTATTATTATGTGTATTATAACTAATGGACATTTTTATAGGGGTGATATATTTTTAGTTAGTTTGATAAGTTCTAAGTGGAAATGACAAACTTTAGAAGTCTTTTTAAACCTTGAATACACTACAAGTTTGCATATCCAGTCGTGAAGGAAAATGATCTGCGACAGCAGAGTGATCAAATTAAGATAGTACATCTGTATGCAAGTTAGTCCGTTTTGTGCATTTCTTTAGCATAAATGCAAGATGATCTCAAAGCGGTTGCCTGAGCCGATCCCAAACAATTACCAAGCCCATATCATTAAGCAAGGGGCTCTGGTATGGAGTGCTGCAGGTACAGCAACAGTTTAGCCTAGTTCTAACCAAGCACCACAACTGACTCTACTAATTTACAACACCAACTAAGCTGATTTATTAATATCAGTGATTGGCAAAATTTCACCTACCTGGCCTCCCAGGGATTCCATGACCAGGGTTGCCCACCCTTGCTCTAGTCCCTTGTTGAAACCTCTTCACAGATTAAAAAGGTTTTGATAGGTCTCTGCAATAAGGTAAGAACTGTCATGATGCTTGCTCACACCGATCCAGACAATTCAGATCTGGAAGGGGATAAACAAAGGCCTAAGTGTAGAAAGGTATTATTTGGCATTGGACCATTGTTGACGTGTCTCCACTACAAATTTGATACATTAGCAGCCAGACAAAGACCCCTGCGGTTGCTGCTTAGCCAAAAATCATATCTATCAACTCGAGCTCAACCATAGAGGAGGCATTATCGACCTTGGAGCTGCTTTTAAGACTTTTCGGATTTCAAGTCCAATGTACTTGATTTCTAAAGTTCAGTCCTCTCTTCTTATGGCCACGAACACAACGTGACAGCCATTTTATGAGGACATTGGTATTAAAACGTGACAGCCATTTTATGAGGACATTGGTATTAAGCCATCGGCGAGATGACCTTTAATTAGCTGCGAAAGTAACTGCTTCTACTGGTTTTTAAAGAGCTGGTTACTGTTAAAAATTTCAGAATGTCCTGAGGGCACCTTAAAACTCAATTGACATTCCCACAAATGGATGTGGCATAGTTGTCTAGTGATTAGCAGCAGGAGCATGACTTTAAGAACAGGCCTGTGGATTCGGTTTTACAACTACAACCCCAACGTGTCGAGATCAAAGAGAATCCCACTGCACTGTCTCGTCTCTCTTCCTTTTTCTGAGAGTTTGTGGGCCAACTCTTTAGATGTACATCCAAAGCAATCTATCCACCCCAAGGATAAAATAAACCAAGACGGATCATGTTTTTTTGTAAACCTAATCAAAATGTAAATGATTCCAGTGTGCTTTTTTGAAGGATATGCAGAATGAGAACATTGGCTTTGAGCTTGAGGTATTGGTCCATGTCCTCAGAGGCGTCTCCTCTCTTTCCTCCCAGCTGGATACAGGTTCATTTAGATCTCATTTTTTAATCCATCTAGTAAGCCTATAACACATTGGTAGAGAGATTATTTCATATAATGGCTGTTTGGTAATGGTTTGTTTGGATTAGACTGGCTATACGGTCATTGTTAGGCTTGCTAAGTGTTACCAAATATGGTTAAGTACTACTTAATTCATTTTTTGGGGTATCTTTACTATTTATATTTTGACAACTTTGACTTTTACTCCAATACATTCCTATAGAAAATAATATACTTTCTACTCCATCCAATTTCCTTGACACCCAAAAATACTTACATTTTGAATGCTTAGCAGGACAGGAAAATTGTCCAGTTCACATACACAGAAAATCATCCCTACTGCAACTGATCTGGCAGACTCATTAAACACAAATGCTATGTTTGTAAATGATGTCTGAGTGTGCCCCTCCCTGGCTATCCATACATTTAAAAACAAGAAAATAATGCTGCCTGGTTTGCTTAATATAAGGAATTTGAAATGATTAACACTTTTACTTTTACGTTGGATACTTAAGTACATTTTAGCTTAAGTATATTTAAAAGCAAATACTTTTAGACTTTTACTCAAGTAGTATTTACTGGGTGACTTTCACTTTTATCTGGTCATTTTCTATTATGGTAGGGTATCTGTGATTTTACTCAAGTATGACAATTGGGTACTTTTTCCACCACTGGTTATGTATGGTTGTATGGTTTTGTTTCTAGCAGAGTGACTTAAAAAGAAAATCCCTCCTGCTTGGTGGTTACCCCATGAATCCTCACATTCTCACACACATTTTTTCTCACCTTCCTTCTCTCCCTCACTCCCTCCCACATGCACACAGATTATTCTGCTTATCCACACTTCCTCTATCACAGTTACATGTTCTTTCTTTCGCGTCTTATTCCTGCGCCTGGGGAAAGATGGCATGAGCCTCAGCCTTTTTTCTTCATGGGTGTTTGTTCCAGTTCCCACCAGACAGATGGAGCGAATGGTTGTCAGGCTCTTCTTGAGAATGACCCCTGAGGCCTGGGCATTATAAGAAAGGGAGAAAGAGAAATGGAGATAGAGGGGCAGACAGACAGACTGGGTGAATTGGGAGATAATGTTTGATTTTGTAATAAAGAGTGGCAAGATTGCCAGACACAGAAATACAGAGATCAGGGGGATTAGTGGCAGACTGAAAAGAAAAGTTAAGAAAGAGAGAGAAAAGGAAAGCGAAAGAGACTAACAGAGACTGAATAAAGAGAGCGACCCACCTGGGGCCCATTTGATAATCTTAAACTACATGAAAGAGAACACCTGATGGCAGGCTGGGAGCTATATAATCATATATAACCCGTCCATATAATCATATTTATTGTAGTCTAGAAGTCTAATCTGATCCTAGATCAGCACTCCTACTCTCAGACTTTTTATGTATACGGGCCCTGAACAATAGCTAGCCTGATTTAACTATAGCTGACTCAATATGCATCCAGCAGTCCATCTATCCAGTTGTCCAAATGCAAACTGTGGATATGTGAAGGTGCTTTGGATGCAAGCCAATGCAGTAGCCTAATTAATCATGTGCCAGTAGATAGAGAGTGTGTGCGCAATATTGTCTCCCAGAGGTAAACAACATCAAGCGCACCATCAGTCTATTGATTTACTGTAAGCCTCAAATATATTTATGTTTTGGTTACAGTAAACATGATGCTCAGAGCTGGAGTCGACATAATTCAATTGGGCTATTTAAGCTTGGCTATATCTCTCATTAGGGAACATTTAAATAAAGATTTTTATTTGACATAACATATAAACCAGATACACAGGATATAGTTTTTTTTGTTGCAGTTGATGTTAAATTGGACAAAATACTCTGGCATTCAATGCTCATACCAGTTTTTGCCTTGAATAGTTTATTTCCCTCAATAGTTCACCTGTAGACATTGGACCAAAGTAGAGACCCTGTTATAGATGGGGTCACAATGGATTGCACATTTGCCTTTCTTTCTTTCTCTATCTTACGCTAAAATAGACGTCTGAGTGTAAGCTAACTGCTCTCTCTAACCTCTATGCACCCCCCCCCCTCTCTCTCTGTGTCTCTTTCTCTCCTCTTACAGGGGTGTGGTTCGAGTGGATGTCAACCTACAGGATGTGGACATTGACCAGTGCTCCAGCAGTGGCTGGTTTGCTGGAACTCACCGATGTAACGTGACCAGCATGGAAGTGAGTCTACTTCCATTCATCCGTTCAACTTTCCATCCATCCATCCATCCATCCATCCATCCATCCATCCATCCATCCATCCATCCATCCATCCATCCATCCATCCATCCATCCATCCATCCATCCATCCATAGTTCATACATTGGTGGTGTGTGCTTCCTACACTTTACATGCAAACACAAACACTCCCTCTTGGTAAAAACATGGTTGTAATTGTTAATCCCAGTACTAAATCTAGTGGCGCTTCCACAAATGTTTTGCTAACAAAAAATCATACAGTACATAAAGACCTTAGTAAGAATGCAGTACATTGCTTCTTTGCCAACAATGTACTGTATGTCCCTCTGAATATAATTGGTAATGCATATAAAAATTCTGGGTACTTGTCAAGATAACAAATACACATCCTATATCTCTACTGCTACTGGGGAAATTAATGAAGGCAAGTTTATGGTTGAAATGTTGTTTGTCTCCATGTAGACAGTAAATTCACTCTTGTGAGCAGCAGTGCAGGTTTATTTTTGTGTAGGTTTATCTTTGTTGTTATGTAAAGAATAGCAAGATTAACAGAGCTCTGTAGCAATATTTGCATTGAATATGCAGGAAGGATGCTGCATATAAGCCTTTGCTTGTGGGCGTGTATTGTTCACGGCTTAATACATTGTAAAACACTCTCGAAGTGAAATGAGGAGGTTTTTACTAGTGTTTTCAAGACTGGCACCGGAGAGACATCATGTTTTATCACACTCAGAGTGCAGGCTATATCGACAGGACCATCCGTCTTCCAAGTTGTTGATGCTGTGTGTGTGGTTTGGTTTTACTATCCTTGTAGCGACCAGAAGTCCTCACAAGGATAGTAAAACAAGGAATATTTGGACGTGTGGTCATTTCGGCAGTCCCCACAAGGAAAATTGTTTTTTTAGGCTTACATGCTGACCAGACCGGACATGTCGCGTGCGCGAGCGTCGCAAAATAAATGTAGAAATCCATGTTATTCAATTATTGCACCCACACTGCTTGCGCGCGCCAACGAGCGTCTGCGATTCCAATGGCTAAAATAGAAGTAATTCCTATTTCTGACGCAGATCGCGCTGAAAGTCCTGCCTCTCCCATCTCCTCATTGGTTTATAGAAGCAGGTACCCACGTGCCATCTCCTCATTGGTTATACCCACGTGGGTGATTGAAAGACGAACTTTGTTGCCGGTTGTGTAGTAATACTATGAAAGTTTAGATGCGATCACCATATAAGTTCAAAGATGAAAAAGCCTGGAAGGAGGAGAGATGACTAGAAACGATTCGGTTGGCCGTTTTATGTGTGGATTAATTGTCGGAGTAGAAGACCTTGTGCATTTCAGATAAAATAAAAACTCAATGTTTATATCCCAGGACAAATTAGCTAGCAACAGCAAGCTAGCTAAATAGGACAAATTAACGTTAGCTAGCAAGTGCAAGCTAACTAGCTAAATTGCCATACATGTTTAATGCTTTTCGACCTGTCCCCAAATTAATGTCATTGGTTCAGAGTTTGTTTTGATATTTTAACCTGCGTGTCGTGATCGCGTTTGGTGTGGGGGGACAAAATACATTTATGCATGATGGCGCACGATGGCGCACGCGCGCAGCCAGTTTGGGTTCCGTGTTAGGGGTTAGGTTTAGGGTTAGGGTTACAATTAGGGCTAGGGTAAGAATTACAGTTACAGGGGGAAAATGGTGGCACACTGAGAGGACGTGTTGTGCGCAGCGCTCTGAGAAATTCATATAGAATTTCATTTTTCGACCACATTTATGCTGTTAACCTACTAAAAAAGCAAGTAGACATAACGCTATCACTTACCAGCTCCAAAACAAGATTCCTCCTAAAAAGACAGACCTTCCTAAACCCTCAATTACTTCCCCGTCAAAGACGGACAATGAGGCAGCGCCTGCCTGGTTCAAGATGGAGATGGATAAGGACATCGTTCAAATACAATATCTGCCCGACTTAACAAAATTTATTAAATCATGCATCAACTACACCAAGACCAACAAGTGAGCGGTTAACCCAGTTGGAAATCAGGCACTCTGAAAAACGAGTTTTAATGACTCCAACCTTAGTTTATGTTATCTTCTGACTTCAACTGTATATATACAGTGGGGAGAACAAGTATTTGATACACTGACAATTTTGCAGGTTTTCCTACTTACAAAGCATGTAGAGGTCTGTAATTTTTATCATAGGTACACTTCAACTGTGAGAGAAGGAATCTAAAACAAAAATCCAGAAAATCACATTGTATGATTTTTAAGTAATTAATTTGCATTTTATTGCATGACATAAGTATTTGATACATCAGAAAAGCAGAACTGAATATTTGGTACAGAAACCTTAGTTTGCAATTACAGAGATCATACGTTTCCTGTAGTTCTTGACCAGGTTTGCACACACTGCAGCAGGGATTTTGGCCCACTCCTCCATACAGACCTTCTCCAGATCCTTCAGGTTTCGGGGCTGTCGCTGGGCAATACGGACTTTCGGCTCCCTCCAAAGATTTTCTATTGGGTTCAGGTCTGGAGACTGGCTAGGCCACTCCAGGACCTTGAGATGCTTCTTACGGAGCCACTCCTTAGTTGCCCTGGCTGTGTGTTTCGGGTCGTTGTCATGCTGGAAGACCCAGCCACGACCCATCTTCAATGCTCTTACTGAGGGAAGGAGGTTGTTGGTCAAGATCTCGCGATACATGGCCCCATCCATCCTCCCCTCAATACGGTGCAGTCGTCCTGTCCCCTTTGCAGAAAAGCATCCCCAAAGAATGATGTTTCCACCTCCATGCTTCACGGTTGGGATGGTGTTCTTGGGGTTGTACTCATCCTTCTTTTCCTCCAAACACGGCGAGTGGAGTTTAGAGCAAAAAGCTCTATTTTTGTCTCATCAGACCACATGACCTTCTCCCATTCCTCCTCTGGATCATCCAGATGGTCATTGGCAAACTTCAGACGGGCCTGGACATGCGCTGGCTTGAGCAGGGGGACCTTGCGTGCGCTGCAGGATTTTAATCCATGACGGCGTAGTGTGTTACTAATGGTTTTCTTTGAGACTGTGGTCCCAGCTCTCTTCAGGTCATTGACCAGGTCCTGCCGTGTAGTTCTGGGCTGATCCCTCACATTCCTCATGATCATTGATGCCCTACGAGGTGAGATCTTGCATGGAGCCCCAGACCGAGGGTGATTGACCGTCATCTTGAACTTCTTCCATTTTCTAATAATTGTGCCAACAGTTGTTGCCTTCTCACCAAGCTGCTTGGCTATTGTCCTGTAGCCCATCCCAGCCTTGTACAGGTCTACAATTTATCCCTGATGTCCTTACACAGCTCTCTGGTCTTGGCCATTGTGGAGAGGTTGGAGTCTGTTTGATTGAGTGTGTGGACAGGTGTCTTTTATACAGGTAACGAGTTCAAACAGGTGCAGTTAATACAGGTAATAAGTGGTGATCAGGAGGGCTTCTTAAAGAAAAACTAACAGGTCTGTGAGAGCCGGAATTCTTACTGGTTGGTAGGTGATCAAATACTTATGTCATGCAATAAAATGCAAATTAATTACTTAAAAATCATACAATGTGATTTTCTGGATTTTTGTTTTAGATTCCGTCTCTCACAGTTGAAGTGTACCTATGATAAAAATGACAGACCTCTACATGCTTTGTAAGTAGGAAAACCTGCAAAATCGGCAGTGTATCAAATACTTGTTCTCCTCACTGTATATATATATGTATTATTCAAGAGGTGATGGCAATACACAATTAGAAAAATGTATCATTTAATTTATCTTGGGGACACCATGCATAGCAGGGTTAGGTAAGTGGGAATGTGTTACCACTTAGCTGTAATAGCCTCGATAGGGTTGGTTTGTTTTACTCTCTCTGTTAGGGAGAGAGTAGACAGGGGGTTGGGGAGGGGAATTGATACTAGCTCACACAGGTTGGAGAGATTTATGCTTATATACCAGTTATTGTACCTTTTCATTTGTTTTACTTTTTCTCCGCACTCAATATATTTACATCTCTCATTCTAATTTGCTTCAATCTAACCCCTAAACGTCTGCCCCTAATACTCACAGATTAAGTATTAGGGGGGTAGTGTAACGATTGTCGTCTGGAGAAGGAGTGGAGGACCAAGGTGCAGCGTGGTAAGTGGTCATATTTTTTTATAAAATACAAAAACACTTGACAAACAACAAAAACGACAAACGAACAGTCCTGAAAGGTGAAACAAAACACTAAACAGGAAACAACCACTCACAAACAAAAGTGGGAAAACAGGCTACCTAAATATGGTTCCCAATTAGAGACAACGATAGACAGCTGCCTCTGATTGGGAACCACACCAGGCCAACCACACAGAAACAGAAAATCTAGACCTACAACATAGAATACCCAGACATAGAATACCCACCCACATCACACCCTGACCAAACTAAAAATAGAAACATACAAAGCAATCTACGGTCAGGGCGTGACAGTACCCCCCCCCCTCCAAAGGTGCGGACTCCGGCCGCAAAACCGGAACCAATAGGGGAGGGTCTGGGTGGGCATTTCACCGCGGTGGCGGCTCTGGTGCGGGACGTGGACCCCGCTCCACCTTAGTCTTAGCCCACTTAGGTGGCGCCTCTGGAGCGGGGACCCTTACCGCCGACCCCCGGACCGGGGACCCTCGCAGCGGGCCCCGGACAGGTGGGAGACTCCGGCTGCTCCGGACAGGAGGGAGACTCCGACTGCTCCGGACAGGAGGGAGACTCCGGCTGCTCCGGACAGGAGGGAGACTCCGGCTGCTCCGGACAGGAGGGAGACTCCGGCTGCTCCGGACAGGAGGGAGACTCCGGCTGCTCCGGACAGGAGGGAGACTCCGGCTGCTCCGGACAGGAGGGAGACTCCGGCTGCTCCGGACTCGAGGGAGACTCCGGCTGCTCCGGACTCGAGGGAGACTCCGGCTGCTCCGGACTCGAGGGAGACTCCGGCTGCTCCGGACTAGAGGGAGACGTTGGAGGCTCCGGACTAGAGGGCGTTGTTGGAGGCTCCGGACTGACGTCCTTCGTTGGAGGCCTCGTGCCATAACTCCTCACCGGAGGTTTCGTGCCATGGATCCTCACCGGAGGCTTCGTGCCATGGATCCTCACCGGAGGCTTCGTGCCATGGACCACCACCGGAGGCCTCGTGCCATGGACCACCACCGGAGGCCTCGTGCCATGGATCATCACAGGAGGCTTCGTGCCATGGATCATCACTGGAGGCTTCGTGCCATGGATCATCACTGGAGGCTTCTTGCCATGGATCATCACTGGAGGTTTCGTGCCATGGATCATCACTGGAGGCTTCGTGCCATGGATCATCACTGGAGGCTTCGTGCCATGGATTATCACTGGAGGCTTCTTGCCATGGATTATCACTGGAGGCTTCGTGCCATGGATTATCACTGGAGGCTTCGTGCCATGGATCATCACTGGAGGCTTCTTGCCATGGATCATCACTGGAGGCTTCTTGCCATGGATCATCACTGGAGGCTTCGTGCCATGGATCATCACTGGAGGCTTCTTGCCATGGACCATCACTGGAGGCTTCGTGCCATGGATTATCACAGGAGGCTTTGCTCTGGGAGAAGGCACATGACTCACCAGGCTGGGGAGACATGCAGGAGGCCTTGTCCTTGGCCGAGGCACCGGATACACTGGGCCGTGGAGGCACACTGGAGGTCTCGAGCAAAGAGCCTGCACAACCCGTCCTGGCTGTATGGTGACTTTGGCCCTGCACGTGCGGGGCGCAGGCACAGGACGCACTGGGCTCTGCAGACGTACTGGAGACACAGTGTGCAGAGCTGGCGCAGGATAACCCGGGCCGAGGAGACGCACTAGAGGCCTGGAGAGCAGGGCTGGCACACTCCTTCCTGGCTCGATGCCCACTCTCGCCCGGCAGATGCGAGGAGCTGCGATGTAACGTACCGGGCTATGAACACGTACTGGAGACACCGTGCGCTCCACCACATAGCACGGTGCCTGACCAGTACGACACTCGCCACGGTAAGCACGGGGAGTTAGCTCAGGTCTCCTACCTGACTCCGCCAATCTCCCCGTGTGCCACCCCCCAAAAAAATTCTGGGGCTGCCTCTCGGGTTTCCTTGCCTTGTATATTGTTCCCTCATACCGCCGGTTCCTTTCTCCTGCTGCCTCCGCTCTCCTGGCTGCCTCCACCTGTTCCCATGGAAGGCGATCCGTTCCAGCCAGAATCTCCTCCCATGTGTAAGATCCCTTCCCATCCAGAATGTCCTCCCATGTCCATTCCTCCTTTTTACCATGCTGCTTGGTCCGTTGTTGGTGGGTGGTTCTGTAACGGTTTTCGTTGGTGGAAGGAGAGGAGGACCAAGGTGCAGCGTGGTAAGTGGTCATATTTTTTAATAAAATACGAAAACACTTGACAAACAACAAAAACGACAAACGAACAGTCATGAAAGGTGAAACAAAACACTAGTGGGAAAACAGGCTACCTAAATATGGCTCCCAATCAGAGACAACGATAGACAGCTGCCTCTGATTGGGAACCACACCAGGCCAACCACACAGAAACAGAAAACTTAGACCTACAACATAGAATTCCCAGACATAGAATACCCACCCACATCACACACTGACCAAACTAAAAATAGAAACATACAAAGCAATCTACGGTCAGGGCGTGACATGTAGGTTTGTGATCATACAAGGCTGTATTGATTCTGTGCCCTTGTGCATTGTGAATGTTTATGGGCCAAACTATGATGACCCTACATTTTATCAAGATCTATTTCTTCAATTACATTGCCCATCATCACAGATTACCATTGGAGGAGACTTTATTTGGTTTTGGACTCAGCCAATGATAGATCCTCCTCTAAAGTGACTAACCTCACACAGGCAGCTAGAATGTTGAAAAGGGAAATGAAAACATTTGGATTATGTAGACTTCTCAATAAGTCGGCCAAGGAATACTAATTTTACTCTCCTGGCCATAACTGCTATTCGAGAATTGACCTTTTCCTATTACCGGTGGGTAAGGCCTCTTGATTCCCATTTGTGAATATCTAGCCAGAATCCCTATCGGACCATTCACCGCTGGAGGTTAGGGTCATAACTCCTCAATGACACTAACTTTGTAACATTTATAAATGCACAAATGTATATATTTTTAAGTATTAATACTAATTCTGCATCCCCTACAATTGTATAGGGGACCCTAAAAGCATATTTAAGGGGACAGATAATCACGTATAGAGCCAGTGAGTGGAAGATATATACAGCCAAAGTAGAATTCTTGAAAAGAGAAATGAAAGACCTTGAGAACAAACATAGCACAACATTTGAGGATGCAACGAAACAAAAACTGACCTCGAAACAGCTAGAATACAACACCTTAATGACGTGCAAAGCAGAACATGCGCTCACTAGACTTAAACAGAACTATTACGAACATGGAGATAAAGCATTATTGCCTGGCAAATAACAAGGGAAGAAGCTAAGAGACCCTTAGGTTCAATTACATTGCCTAGTAACGTTGTAGTCCAGAGTACTGATTATATTAACTTGGCATTCAAGAGCTTTTATGAGAACCTATACATGTCAGAGTTAGAGAGAGAAAGAGTGAATAGACACAGAGAGCATGGGCTCCTGAGTTCTTCTGCAAAAATAGAGAAATAGAGTTGGATGAATGTAGATAAACTATACTTTTTTTGCAAGGACTTATACAGGATACTAACCTCAACATCAACACCTTCATTCCAATTGACAATTACATAAAAACATATATATAAGCTTAATATATAAGGCTACCAAGCTGCTAGGAAAGAATCTGACTGAAATTAGCACTGAAGTGTGAAGTGAGAGGTGTAAAAACTCTTGAGCCTAACAATGGAAGGAGAGTTTCACAGCCCCTCCCCACCCAAATGCAGAGGCCTTTGAAGCCCCCTTCATCTGTGCAGAAGATATCATCCTCAGAATCCCCAAAATACAACAGCCACAGGACAACTTTGTTTGGATGTTGTAAAGGACCATTCACCGATACTGATATAGCTAGCTAACGACCTCCTTTTCCACGTGGAAAAGACAGATAGAGACTTGCTAGCTACATTAGCTAGCTAGCTGGATTTTTCTACAAGTTATCTGCATCCCGAAAAAGCTTCTCCCAAGTGGGTGTGACACCTACTCCCGTTGCCTGCTGCACTGCTGCTTGAATTCCAGCTGGCAATCTGTTCACTGTCTGCCCTGGCCTGTCTCCCCTGTCAGGTATATGTACCCCCGACACACTCCCCACTCCCTCCCAAGCTTTCACTCGCCTCCAGCACACATGCACTGTTGAGGCGAGTGATTCTGAACTTACAACGGCTAGCCCCAAGTTGCTATATTTTTTGCTTGTGCTTTATGCTATTTGCCTCATGACTCCTGCATGCTTTGTTGACTATGAACTTGCTTGTTTACCCAACTGTGGGACAGTCTGTTTTTTCCCACACTCGGGACTCTGACTCTCTTTTGGTTACACAGACTCTTGGCCTCCCATCCTATTCTAAGAAAGAGTGTTTTGAACACTGATGTTAACCTTTCTGGTTATAACCTTTTTCGGCTAGACAGATCTTCCAAAGGCGGTGGAGTGGCAATCTTTACCAAGGAACAGCTTCCGTGCTCGTTTGTCTCCACCAAGTCTGTCTCCTAACAATTTGATTTGTTGGTTTTACGCATTAAACTTTCAAATAACTCTTTGTTGACTGTTGCTGGCCGTTATCGGCCACCATTAGCTCCGGCCTTTATCCTAAATGCCATAAGCTCTCTCCTGGCCCCTTACACTAAGTCTGAATTTGTCCTGCTAGGTGACATAAACTGGGACATGCTTAAACCACCTGACCAGGTCCTAAAACAATGGGACTCAGATTATTACCAATCCCACAAGGTATGACTCTAAACACCCAGAAAAGGTTACTCTCCTCGATGTTATTCTTGCAAATAATCCTGATAGGTATCAGTCTGGTGTTTTCTGTAGTGACCTTAGTGATCACTGTTTTACAGCCTGTGTTCGCAATGGCTGCTCAGTGAAACGACTTGTCCTGACTTGTCATAGACGCTTGCTAAAAACTTTCATGAGCAACCCTTCCTTCATGATCTGGCCTCTGTAAATTGATATAGAATCAGCTTGATCCCTCTGTCGAAGATGCTTGGACCTTCTTTTTTAATATTTTCAGTGGTATCGTTTACAAATACGTGCCCATAAAGAAAATGAGAATTCTAAACAGGTTCAGCCTCTGGTTGACCGTGATCTGATTGCAATTTTTAGCTTTTGATACGGTAGACCATTCCATTCTTGTGGGCCGGCTAAGGAGTATTGGTTTCTCTGATGGGTCTTTGGCCTGGTTTGCTAACTACCTCTCTCAAAGAGTGCAGTGTATAAAGTCAGAACATCTGCTGTCTCAGCCATTGCCTGGCACCAAGGGAGTACCCCAAGGCTCAATGCTAGGCCCCACATTTTTCTCAATTTACATCAACAACATAGTTCAATCAGTTGGAGGCTCTCTCATCCATGTATATGAAGATGATAGTCTTATACTCAGCTGGCCCATCCCTGGATTTTGTATTAAACACTCTACAACAAAGCTTTCTTAGTGTCCAACAAGCTTTCTCTGCCCTTAACCTTGTTCTGAACACCTCCAAAACAAAGGAGATGTGGTTTGGTAAGAAGAATGCCCCTTTCCCCACCGGTGTGATTACTACCTCTGAGGGTTTAGAGCTTGATGTAGTCACCTCATACAAGTACTTGGTATGGCTAGATTACTTAATCGCTCCTCTTTCACCACAGCTGCCAAACTAAACCTGATTCAGATGACCATCCTACCCATGCTAGATTACAGAGAAGTAATTTATAGAGCGGCAGGTAAGGGTGCTGTCGAGCGGCTAAATGTACTTTACCATTCGGCCATCAGATTTGCCACCAATGCTCCTTATAGAACACATCACTGCACTCTCTACATATCACTGCACTCTACTCTGTAAACTGGTAATCTCTGTATACACGTCGCAAGACCCACTGGTTGATGCTTATTTATATAACCCTCTTAGGCCTCACTCCCCCCTATTCTGAGATATCTACTGCAGCCCTCATCCTCCACATACAAAACCCGTTCTGCCAGTCACATTCTGTTAAAGGTCCCCAAAGCACACACATCCCTGGGTCGCTCCTCTTTTCAGTTCGCTGCAGCTAACGACTGGAACGAGCTGCAAAAAACACTCAAACTGGATTGTTTCATCTCCATCTCTTCATTCAAAGACTCAATCATGGACACTTACTGACAGTTGTGGCTGCTTCGCGTGAGGAATATATATATATATTGTTTTTAATCCCAGCCCCCGTCCCCGCATGAGGCCTTTTGCCTTCTTAACTGACTTGCCTAGTTAAATAAATAAATGTCTATAGGAGGTTTGTCAAAAATGATGCAGGGGTCTCTGCATAGAGTCAAATTAAAGTCCTTGCCTAATGAGGATAGAGATAATCTTGAAAAGGTAATTATATCTGATGAAATTCAGGAGGCCATTTTTTGCATGGCAGGGGAGAAGCAACCTGGGCTGGATGGATTTTCCATTTAATTTTACAAGGCTTTCCTTCCCAAGTTAATTGACCCACTGTGTAATATGATCAAGCCCTCATTACTGTATTTCCCGACCAGTGCAACTCCTATAGGCCCATATCCCTACTTAATACAGGCTATAAAATTATTGTTAAACTCATAACCCATAGACTCGATGGGGTCTTACCAGGCCTGGTTAATGTTTATCAGACAGGCGTTTGTACGAAACTGATCATCATCAGATAATATTAGGAGATTATTCAATATTATGTATTGTGTGGAGGGTATACAGGAGCCTGATGGCTGCCTTGGACGCGGAAAAATCATTTGATCTGGAGATTTCTTCTGGACGTTTTAAAGTGTATGAATATAGGTCCGAAATATGTATTAGACTACAATATAACCGTCCTTTGCCCAGATTCTGACTAACAACAATATTTCCTCTCAGTTTAAGCTTTCTCGTGGGATCAGGCAGAAATGCCCCCTTTCACCACTCCTTTTTGCCCTGGCTATTGAACCCTTAACGGAAGCTATTAGGTCTCAGGCTGCTATCCATGGTATTCGGGTAGGTGAACGGGAACACACTATTTCTCTCTACGCGGGCAACATCTACTTATCCAAACCAGAGCAATCATTCCAAGCACTAGTAGAAACGTTGAATTAATTCAGTTCCTTTTCAGCCTACAAGATCAATCTGACGAAAAGCATAACCCTTTTCCTGGAGGTCTCAGATAATTACTTATTTAGGACAGCAAATTCCCACAGAAATGACTAACACCTGTAAAGTAAATTATGTGCCATTACTTAAAAAGGCTGGGGAAGAACTAGATAGGTGGCATGAAGTCACAAATGTTACTAATTGGACGTGTTAATTGTATCAACATTAATATTTTGCCAAAAGGGGAATATCTGTTCCAAACTCTACCCATGCCTTTGCCTAAATACTTTTTCTGACAAATTACAGTTTTTCTTAATTGTTAGCATACGTTTGATGAAACAACATCTCAGGTACTCGAAACTCTAAACAAACAGTTAGCCAATTTCCCCAAACCCCACAGACATCTTGCAAAATGAAACACAGCAGTCAAAATCATGTACTCCCTGCTAAAAAGGAAATTCTGCATACAAATGAGACACACACACACACACATCAAATTAATCTACCTAAGTGAGAACCGAGATCACACTGATGTGATGTATTCAAAACACTACTATCAGCACCTATTTCAGTGTAAAGACTAATATTTTGTTGTTATACTGTGTATTGTTTGTGTGTACTCAAACAAGAAAGGAACACAAATGCAAAAATGTAAGTTTTTGTAAGTATATTTATATTTCAACATATATATATACATATATATATTTCTCAATTCATGTCAAACAACATACTGTAAGCACACATACTGTTAAGGCTGTCAATGTCGTTCTCCTCCTCAGACGAGGAGGAGCATGGATCAGACCAAGATGCGGAGAGGTAAGTGTTCATGAAACAACAAGAAAACACTTAAACCTACAAAATAACAAACGTGACTAACCTTAAACAGTCCTGTGTGGTCCAAACACTGACACAGGAAACAAACACCCACAAAACACAGGTGAAACCCAGGCTGCCTAAGTATGACTCTCAATCAGGGACAACGATTGACAGCTGTCTCTGATTGAGAATCATACCAGGCCGAACACAAACTCCCAACATAGAAATACAAACATAGACAAACCCACCCAACTCACGCCCTGACCAACTAAAATGAATACAAAACAAAGGAAAACAGGTCAGGAACGTGACAGAACCCCCCCCTTAAGGTGCGAACTCCGGGCGCACCAGCACAAAGTCTAGGGGAGGGTCTGGGTGGGCGTCTGTCCACGGTGGCGGCTCTGGCGCTGGTCGTGGTCCCCACCCCACCTTAGTCAACCCCCGCTTCCGTGGCCTCCTCAAAATGTCCACCCTCCATGTCAATCCCCCTATACTAAAGAGCAGTAGCAGACTGAGGGGTAGCACCTGACTGAGGGGCAGCACCGGACTGAGGGGCGGATCCTGGCTCTGGCGGATCCTGGCTGGCGGAAGGCTCTGGCGGATCCTGGCTGGCGGAAGGCTCTGGAGGATCCTGGCTGGCGGAAGGCTCTGGCGGATCCTGGCTGGCGGAAGGCTCTGGCGGATCCTGGCTGGCGGAAGGCTCTGGCGGATCCTGGCTGGCGGAAGGCTCTGGCGGATCCTGGCTGGCGGAAGGCTCTGGAGGATCCTGGCTGGCGGAAGGCTCTGGAGGATCCTGGCTGGCGGAAGGCTCTGGAGGATCCTGGCTGGCGGAAGGCTCTGGCGGATCCTGGCTGGACGGCTCTGGACGCTCATGACTGGCTGACGGCTCCCGCAGATCCTGTCTGGTTGGCAGCTCTGGCAGATCCTGTCTGGTTGGCGTCTCTGGCAGATCCTGTCTGGTTGGCGGCTCTGGCAGATCCTGACTGACGACTGGCTCTAACGGCTCGGGACAGACGGATGGCTCAGACGGCGCTGGGGAGACGGATGGCTCAGACGGCGCTGGGGAGACGGATGGCTCAGATGGCGCTTGGCAGACGGGCAGTTCAGGCGCCGCTGGGCAGACGGGCAGTTCAGGCCCCGCTGGGCAGACGGGCAGTTCAGGCACCGCTGGGCAGACGGGCAGTTCAGGCACCGCTGGGCAGACGGGCAGTTCAGGCACCGCTGGGCAGACGGGCAGTTCAGGCACCGCTGGGCAGACGGGCCGTTCAGGCACCGCTGGGCAGACGGCAGACTCTGGCCGGCTGAGACGCACTATAGGCCTGGTGCGTGGTACCGGAACTGGAGGCACTGGGCTGGAGACACGCACCATAGGGAGAGTGCGTGGAGGAGGAACAGGGCTCTGGAGATGCACTGGAAGCCTGGTGCGTGGTGTCGGCACTGATGGTACTGGGCTGGGGTGGGAAGGTGGCGCCGGATATACCGGACCGTGAAGGAGGACACGCGCTCTTGAGCACCGAGCCTCTCCAACCTTACCAGGTTGAATGGTCCCCGTAGCCCTGCCAGTGCGGCGAGGTGGAATAGCCCGCACTGGGCTATGCAGGCGAACCGGGGACACCACCTGTAAGGCTGGTGCCATGTACGCCGGCCCGAGGAGACGTACTGGAGGCCAGATACGTTGGGCCGGCTTCATGGCATCCGGCTCGATGCCCAACCTAGCCCTCCCAGTGCGGCAAGGTGGAATAGCCCGCACTGGGCTAAGCACGCGTACTGGGGACACCGTGCGCTTTACCGCATAACACGGTGTCTGACCAGTACGACGCCCTCTCACTCCACGGCAAGCCCGGGGAGTTGGCTCAGGTAACCAACCCGGCTTCGCCACACTCCCCTTTAGCCCCCCCCCAAGAAATTTTTGGGTGAGCCTCTCGGGCTTCCAGCCGCTCTTACGTGCTTTTGCCTCATAGAACCTCCTCTCCGCTTTCGCTGCCTCCAGCTCCGCTTTGGGACGGCGATATTCCCCTGGCTGAGTCCAGGGTCCTTTGCCGTCCAGGATCTCCTCCCAAGTCCATTCCTCTTTTCCCCATTGCTGTTGTTCTTGCCTTCCTTCCTCAATCCGCTTGGTCCTGTTGTGGTGGGTGTTTCTGTTAAGGCTGTCAATGTCGTTCTCCTCCTCAGACGAGGAGGAGCATGGATCAGACCAAGATGCGGAGAGGTAAGTGTTCATGATTTAATGAAACAACAAGAAAACACTTAAACCTACAAAATAACAAACGTGACTAACCTTAAACAGTCCTGTGTGGTCCAAACACTGACACAGGAAACAAACACCCACAAAACACAGGTGAAACCCAGGCTGCCTAAGTATGACTCTCAATCAGGGACAACGATTGACAGCTGTCTCTGATTGAGAATCATACCAGGCCGAACACAAACTCCCAACATAGAAATACAAACATAGACAAACCCACCCAACTCACGCCCTGACCAACTAAAATGAATACAAAACAAAGGAAAACAGGTCAGGAACGTGACACATACAGTAAATGCAAACATACAGTAAATATATTTTGCATATGCTTTGGAACAAAAATAGGCCTAATTGTACTACTTTACTGTATGTTAGATCAATTGAACGGACTAGATAAAGAAACTGTCAAAATACAGTAAAATCTAAATCATACGTCAAGACACAAATACTCCATTGCGAAAACAATATCAGTCATGCATGTTGTTTTTGTCCGGTCACAGATCTTTATCAACAATAAAGGCGATATTCTCCTTGGCCAGACAGCAGGAGAAATATCTTCAGGCATGACGCATCCACCCCTGACAGGACTCTGCTGAAATGTCACCACAGGCCTTCTCCATTTCCTGGAGAAGGGCATTACGTTCATGGGGTTTGCGATCGTACACCTTCCACCGCCAAGCTGAAAACAACTTTTCAATGGGGTTGAGAAATGAAGAATTGTAAACCTGGGATGGTGATGGAACCAGTTGCGGACCTGAGCGGCCCGATAGAAACTCACGTTGTCCCAAATTAGAACATACAGTACATTTGCTGCTTAGGATCACCTGGACCTCTGACTTAAAAAGACTGTCATGTAAAGGTGTTCGGGACATTAAAGAGATGGGCAGTGTTGTATGGTCCAAGGGTGGCATGGAGGTGGAGGATCCTATTGTGGCTCATAGCTGTGCATATGGTGACATTTCCCCTGCACTGGCCAGGTACCTCAACGATGGCGCGTTGACCAATGATGTTCTTTCCTCTCCTCCTCGTCTTCGCTAAATTGAATCCAGCCTCATCTATGAATATGAGGTACCTGGCCAGCGCAGAGGGAACTCCATGATTATCTGAAATTACAGTAAATACTGTAATTGCTGTATAGTAAAGTTCACTGGCAACATCAGTGAGTCTAATGTTTAAAGAGTGTAATACTACTTACTTGCACATATTCGTACCGTTTGTGCTTCACTATTTGGGAATTCCTTTTAAATGGGACTGTAGAGTTTGTTTCGTCCGGAGATGGTGTTTCTTAAGGATGCGGCCTATAAACTCACTCTGATGTTATGGAAGATGGCAGGGTTTTTAATAATCTGCTGTTGGATTTCCCACAGTCTTAATGGCATTATTTTCAACTACCATTTTCACAATGGTAGCCTCCTGTTCATCTGTAAATAGACATGTTCTAACACCACGTGGTGGTCATCTTTCAGTTGTACAAAAACAAAATAGCATACAGTACAGTAAACGCTATGGTAATATAGTATACAAGATAAACATGTTACAAAGTAGTATAACTCCCAATTTCGTACAGTAATGCATGAAACATTGACTTTGTTTCCCCTTACAGTATGTATTGGAATCTACAGTCTTTACTGTGCTTCATGTTGTACTACTGTTAAGTAGTAAAAGTAGTAGATAGGTCCACTGTATGTAGTACATACCTATTCTCATTTTGGAATGGATGCTACGGTGAAGCGGCTCACATTGGCCTGCACTCTCTGCCCACCCTCTCTCAAGGTCAAACCGTGGTTGGCCACATGGTCCACCACAGTTGCCCGAATTTCATCAGAGTTTACTCTCCAATGTTCATGGTCTTCCTCCACCTCTACCCCCACCTCCACCTCTACCTCTCAGCCAAGTTTGCTTCCATCGTTCTCCAAACACAGGAGTACTCACCTGTGGCATTTTTATCCAGACCAAAGATCTGATTGCAAAGTGAACATTTATGCAATTAGTGTTTGAACATGTGAAGAGTGAAAGTGATCAATTGGTAATTGAGCTGAGCTTGTTGAACAGTGTTGCTTTTCATTTGCACACAATAGATTTGTGGTTGTGCCAAAGGTAGAGAATTGTGTGTTGTGTTTTGCCAAATGTTTGTTATAGAATTGCAATCTGAGTGTAAAGCAAAACGTGTGCCAGTATTAATGCAGATTTGGTGTATGGTTCTGCTAAATGAGTTACAGGTTTGGGTCATTGTGCCTCATGGACCAGTTTTAGTGTGTAAACAATTGGGAAAAACTGTAACACTCTGATTTTTAAATTCTTATGGAAAAAGGAAGCCCCCCCAGAGTTAAACTCAATACTTTGTGCAGACCATATTAAAAGGGTGGTCTTTCTTTGCCCGATTGGAGGATTTATTACTGGGCGTCGCAAATGAAGGCAATATGGGTATGGTAGGACACCAGTTCTGATCCACTGGCTTGGAGGCAAATAGAAGAACTCTCTTCATTCCATGTCACCAGGCAACCGTGCCTTATCACCACCCAAAGCATTTAGTAGCTCCATAAATAATCCCTTTATAAAACAGTACCTTATTGACAGAAGTTCGCAAGCTGACTGGAGGAAATAAATCGGTATATAAGCGAACTCCATTTCATGAAAATCCTATTTTACCAAAAACCTTAAGAGTTGGAAAGAAAGCTATAAGGTCATTTGGTCAATTATGTGAGGTTGGGGTGATGCTCTCTTTTCAAATATTGGCCTCAAGGTTCCAACTTCCCCAATCTCACTTTTCAAGTATTTACAGGTCAGACACTACATAGCTTGTCAACAGGGAAGTAGATCACAGCCTTTGGCCTCAACTGCAGCTGACAAGCTGTGGGAGGATAGAATGGGGGTGAAAGGCTTTATATCATGCATATACTCTGGTCTACAGACCTTGATAGAAAATGAAGCCCTGAATGTATGTTCTAAATGGCAAGACGACCTTGGCCTCATTATTGAAGAAGAGACGTTGGAGACACTTTTGTTAGATGCCCAATAGTTGTCTTTTAGCACTAGGCATAGAATGATGCTGTTTAATTTGCTGCGTAGGGTATACTTCACCCCAGAGAGGCTTCATAAGATTAACGCAAAATACTGAAAATACTGCCTTGTGTGAGACAGAGGTGGGAACCCTCGTAAATATGTTTTTGGCATGTCTAAAACTTGATGTATATTGGGGAGGTCATATCTCACGTGACCTCTTTTGAATATTTCAATAATTCCCTCCCTGGTACTTTTAGGAGATGAGTCTCTATTGCCAACTAGAAGTCAATATCAAGCTAAATGAGTTAAATTAGCAATTTTAGCTGCTAATAAATGTATTGGTCTTAATTAGAACACTAATTCCCGTGTGAAAGGATAACATACAATACACTGAAGAAACCTTCTGTATTTATGGTGGTTTGGGGAGACTTCATAGACTTACTAGATTATGCTGCATAGGGTGTGTGGAATGTGTGAAATTAGGGTTGACTTTGGATGTGGGGCTTTAAAACGAATCCTTTTTTATTGAATAATATATTATTATTTTTTATCTTTAAATTAGCTAGGTTGATTTGTGTTAAGTAATAAATGATGTATCTAAAATCTTATTCATGTGTAAATACGATCTGATCACTGTGTTTTATATAAATCTATTTTGTTTGTTTATGCATTTTTTCTCACTGCAATTTTTGTATGTAGGACTATCTGTCGAGCTAGTACTGGGGGAATAGGGAAGGGAGGGATCTAGGGAAGGGATGGGAGGAAGGGAGCCCTATGTGCAGTTAGGTTAAGCGTCAGGTTTAGGATGAGCGTTTAGGGAAAATAGGATTTTGAATCGGAATTAATTGTTTGGTCTCCAACAAGAATGTGTGTGTGTGTGATGTGTTGCAGCTCAATTCAATAGTGGGGTCGGGCTTGCTGTTCAGGCTTGCGTGGCATTGCCCTGGCTATATGATGTATTATAAATGCAGTGTAATGGATTGCAGCAAGAACACTGAATTATTGACCATGCTCTTTGTCTGTGTGCTCCCCCTCCTAGGCTTCTCCCCTCTTATGGGAGTTCCACTGAAGGAACATTCCAAGATTCCATGTATACCACTAACCTGTCAGGATATGTTCTATTGTTCCACTTTTAACCTTCTAGAGTCTAACGGGGGGAGGGGTGTCTGTCTCATATCTAAGAGGTATAAGAAAGATCAGGAATTGTTGTTGTTTTATACACCTATTTTTACACCTATTTATTTTAGGCACTAAACTATAGTACTTCCATATATACTTCCATGTATTTTTTAAACTTGTACTGGGGTACCTTCAGACAAGTCTTGTGAGGCTTGTGTTCATCCTAGACAACAACCAAAACAGCCTTTCCATAGAGGGGTCATATTAGTGTATAGCCCAAACTGTTTGGATGCTACAGACAGAAGTTGGCAGATCTGCAGTATCGACTTCAGACGAGTCCTGTGACGCTTGTTGGGGCCGTAGAAGCTAAACCGTTCGGACGCTACAGACGTTTTTGTGAGAAGACTTTCAGGATGTCTCATGGTATGAACAACACCGCTGTATCTCTGCCACCTTTCACTGCAGATGCGGAAGTGAGACATCGATGGATGCGATGGATGCGTGCTCAGCCCCCTCCTGTACTCCCTGTTCACCCGTGACTGCGTGGCCAAGCACGGCTCCAACTCAATCGTCAAGTTTGCAGACGACACAACAGTAGTAGGCTTGATTACTAACAATGACGAGACAGCCTCCAGGGAGGAGGTGAGGGCTCTGTGAGTGTGGTACCTGGAAAGCAACCTCTCACTCAACGTCAACAAAACAAAGGAGATGATCGCGGACTTCAGGAAACAGCAGAGGATGCACCCCCTATCTACATCGACGGGACCGCAGTGGAGAAGGTGGAAAGCTTCAAGTTCCTTGGCATACATATCACTGACAAGCTGAAATGGACCACCCACACAGACAGTGTGGTGAAGAAGGTGCAACAGAACCTCTTAAACCTCAGTAGGCTGAAGAAATTTGGCTTGTCACCTAAAACACTCACAAACTTTTACAGATGCACAATTGAAAGCATCCTGTCGGGCTGTATCACCGCCTGGTACGGCAATTGCACCGCCTGCAACCGCAAGGCTCCAGAGGGTGGTGTGGTCTGCACAACTCATTACCGGGAGCAAACTACCCGCACTCCAGGACACCTACAGCACCCAATGTTACACCCAAAGATCATCAAGGACATCAACCACCCGAGCCACTGCCTGTTCACCCCGCTATCATCCTCAAGGCAAGGTCAGTACAGGTGCATCAAAGCTGGGACCGAGACTGAAAAACAGCTTCTATCTCTAGGCCATCAGACTGTTAAACAGCTATCACTAGCACATTAGAGGCTGATGCCTATAGGCATAGACTATAAATCACTGACCACTTTAAGGAATGGAACACTATTAATAATGTTTACATATCTGGCATTACTCATCTCATATACTGTATTCTATACTATTCTACTGTATTTTAGTCCATTCCGCTCTGACCTCACTCGTCCATATACAGTGGGGAGAACAAGTATTTGATACACTGACAATTTTGCAGGTTTTCCTACTTACAAAGCATGTAGAGGTCTGTAATTTTTATCATAGGTACACTTCAACTGTGAGAGAAGGAATCTAAAACAAAAATCCAGAAAATCACATTGTATGATTTTTAAGTAATTAATTTGCATTTTATTGCATGACATAAGTATTTGATACATCAGAAAAGCAGAACTGAATATTTTGTACAGAAACCTTTGTTTGCAATTACAGAGATCATACGTTTCCTGTAGTTCTTGACCAGGTTTGCACACACTGCAGCAGGGATTTTTTGCTTAACATCCTTATCATTTATCGCCCTCCAGGTTCCCTTGGAGAGTTCATCAATGAGCTTGACGCCCTGATAAGCTCCTTTCCTGAGGATGGCTCACCTCTCACAGTTCTGGGTGACTTTAACCTCCCCACGTCTACCTTTGACTCATTCCTCTCTGCCTCCTTCTTTCCACTCCTCTCCTCTTTTGACCTCACCCTCTCACCTTCCCCCCCTACTCACAAGGCAGGCAATACGCTTGACCTCATCTTCACTAGATGCTGTTCTTCCACTAATCTCATTGCAAATCCCCTCCAAGTCTCCGACCACTACCTTGTATCCTTTTCCCTCTCGCTCTCATCCAACACTTCCCACACTGCCCCTACTCGGATGGTATCGCGCCGTCCCAACCTTCGCTCTCTCTCCCCCACAACTCTCTCCTCTTCCATCCTATCATCTCTTCCCTCTGCTCAAACCTTCTCCAACCTATCTCCTGATTCTGCCTCCTCAACCCTCCTCTCCTCCCTTTCTGCATCCTTTGACTCTCTATGTCCCCTATCCTCCAGGCCGGCTCGGTCCTCCCCTCCTGCTCCGTGGCTCGACGACTCATTGCGAGCTCACAGAACAGGGCTCCGGGCAGCCGAGCGGAAATGGAGGAAAACTCGCCTCCCTGCGGACCTGGCATCCTTTCACTCCCTCCTCTCTACATTCTCCTCTTCTGTCTCTGCTGCTAAAGCCAATTTCTACCACTCTAAATTCCAAGCATCTGCCTCTAACCCTAGGAAGCTCTTTGCCACCTTCTCCTCCCTCCTGAATCCTCCTCCCCCTCCTCCCCCCTCCTCCCTCTCTGCTGATGACTTCGTCAACCATTTTGAAAAGAAGGTCGACGACATCCGATCCTCGTTTGCTAAGTCAAACGACACCGCTGGTTCTGCTCACACTGCCCTACCCTGTGCTTTGACCTCTTTCTCCCCTCTCTCTCCAGATGAAATCTCGCGTCTTGTGACGGCCGGCCGCCCAACAACCTGCCCGCTTGACCCTATCCCCTCCTCTCTTCTCCAGACCATTTCCGGAGACCTTCTCCCTTACCTCACCTCGCTCATCAACTCATCCTTGACCGCTGGCTACGTCCCTTCCGTCTTCAAGAGAGCGAGAGTTGCACCCCTTCTGAAAAAACCTACACTCGATGTCAACAACTACAGACCAGTATCCCTTCTTTCTTTTCTCTCCAAAACTCTTGAACGTGCCGTCCTTGGCCAGCTCTCCTGCTATCTCTCTCAGAATGACCTTCTTGATCCAAATCAGTCAGGTTTCAAGACTAGTCATTCAACTGAGACTGCTCTTCTCTGTGTCACGGAGGCGCTCCGCACTGCTAAAGCTAACTATCTCTCCTCTGCTCTCATCCTTCTAGACCTATCGGCTGCCTTTGATACTGTGAACCATCAGATCCTCCTCTCCACCCTCTCCGAGCTGGGCATCTCCGGCGCGGCCCACGCTTGGATTGCGTCCTACCTGACAGGTCGCTCCTACCAGGTGGCGTGGCGAGAATCTGTCTCCGCACCACGTGCTCTCACCACTGGTGTCCCCCAGGGCTCTGTTCTAGGCCCTCTCCTATTCTCGCTATACACCAAGTCACTTGGCTCTGTCATATCCTCACATGGTCTCTCCTATCATTGCTATGCAGACGACACACAATTAATCTTCTCCTTTCCCCCCTCTGATAACCAGGTGGTGAATCGCATCTCTGCATGTCTGGCAGACATATCAGTGTGGATGACGGATCACCACCTCAAGCTGAACCTCGGCAAGACGGAGCTGCTCTTCCTCCCGGGGAAGGACTGCCCGTTCCATGATCTCACCATCACGGTTGACAACTCCATTGTGTCCTCCTCCCAGAGTGCTAAGAACCTTGGCGTGATCCTGGACAACACCCTGTCGTTCTCAACTAACATCAAGGCGGTGACCCGTTCCTGTAGGTTCATGCTCTACAACATTCGCAGAGTACGACCCTGCCTCACGCAGGAAGCGGCGCAGGTCCTAATCCAGGCACTTGTCATCTCCCGTCTGGATTACTGCAACTCGCTGTTGGCTGGGCTCCCTGCCTGTGCCATTAAACCCCTACAACTCATCCAGAACGCCGCAGCCCGTCTGGTGTTCAACTTTCCCAAGTTCTCTCACGTCACCCCGCTCCTCCGCTCTCTCCACTGGCTTCCAGTTGAAGCTCGCATCCGCTACAAGACCATGGTGCTTGCCTACGGAGCTGTGAGGGGAACGGCACCTCCGTACCTTCAGGCTCTGATCAGGCCCTACACCCAAACAAGGGCACTGCGTTCATCCACCTCTGGCCTGCTCGCCTCCCTACCTCTGAGGAAGTACAGTTCCCGCTCAGCCCAGTCAAAACTGTTCGCTGCTCTGGCACCCCAATGGTGGAACAAACTCCCTCACGACGCCAGGTCAGCGGAGTCAATCACCACCTTCAGGAGACACCTGAAACCCCACCTCTTTAAGGAATACCTAGGATAGGATAAAGTAATCCTTCTAACCCCCCCCCCCTTAAAAGAGTTAGATGCACTATTGTAAAGTGGTTGTTCCACTGGATATCATAAGGTGAATGCACCAATTTGTAAGTCGCTCTGGATAAGAGCGTCTGCTAAATGACTTAAATGTAATGTAAATGTAATTTTGGCCCACTCCTCCATACAGACCTTCTCCAGATCCTTCAGGTTTACGGGGCTGTCGCTGGGCAATACGGACTTTCGGCTCCCTCCAAAGATTTTCTATTGGGTTCAGGTCTGGAGACTGGCTAGGCCACTCCAGGACCTTGAGATGCTTCTTACGGAGCCACTCCTTAGTTGCCCTGGCTGTGTGTTTCGGGTCGTTTTCATGCTGGAAGACCCAGCCACGACCCATCTTCAATGCTCTTACTGAGGGAAGGAGGTTGTTGGTCAAGATCTCGCGATACATGGCCCCATCCATCCTCCCCTCAATACGGTGCAGTCGTCCTGTCCCCTTTGCAGAAAAGCATCCCCAAAGAATGATGTTTCCACCTCCATGCTTCACGGTTGGGATGGTGTCTTGGGGTTGTACTCATCCTTCTATTCCTCCAAACACGGCGAGTGGAGTTTAGAGCAAAAAGCTCTATTTTTGTCTCATCAGACCACATGACCTTCTCCCATTCCTCCTCTGGATCATCCAGATGGTCATTGGCAAACTTCCGACGGGCCTGGACATGCGCTGGCTTGAGCAGGGGGACCTTGCGTGCGCTGCAGGATTTTAATCCATGACGGCGTAGTGTGTTACTAATGGTTTTCTTTGAGACTGTGGTCCCAGCTCTCTTCAGGTCATTGACCAGGTCCTGCCGTGTAGTTCTGGGCTGATCCCTCACATTCCTCATGATCATTGATGCCCCACGAGGTGAGATCTTGCATGGAGCCCCAGACCGAGGGTGATTGACCGTCATCTTGAACTTCTTCCATTTTCTAATAATTGTGCCAACAGTTGTTGCCTTCTCACCAAGCTGCTTGGCTATTGTCCTGTAGCCCATCCCAGCCTTGTACAGGTCTACAATTTATCCCTGATGTCCTTACACAGCTCTCTGGTCTTGGCCATTGTGGAGAGGTTGGAGTCTGTTTGATTGAGTGTGTGGACAGGTGTCTTTTATACAGGTAACGAGTTCAAACAGGTGCAGTTAATACAGGTAATGAGTGGAGAACAGGAGGGCTTCTTAAAGAAAAACTAACAGGTCTGTGAGAGCCGGAATTCTTACTGGTTGGTAGGTGATCAAATACTTATGTCATGCAATAAAATGCAAATTAATTACTTAAAAATCATACAATGTGATTTTCTGGATTTTTGTTTTAGATTCCGTCTCTCACAGTTGAAGTGTACCTATGATAAAAATTACAGACCTCTACATGCTTTGTAAGTAGGAAAACCTGTAAAATCGGCAGTGTATCAAATACTTGTTCTCCCCACTGTATGTATATAGTCTTAATTCATTCCTACCATAAGTAGAGATGATGAAGTCCTCCATCGGGGTCCTGAGAGGCAGTAGGGCAGATTTGGTTAGGTTCATTTTATAACTTGAGATGTAGCTGAATTTGTCTATGATCTTCAAGGCTTTTGGGAGGGATTCAGATACATCGTCTAGATAAAGAAAGACATCGTCAGCTTACAATGAGCTGACGTGATCCGTAGAATTGAGAGATATTGTCAAATTGCCTGGGCCAGGGGCTCTATAGACAAGAAAATAGCAGAGGTGAGATGCGATCACCTTGCCTGCTACTTCTAATTATCCTGAACGGAACAGAATAACTAGAAGTTATTACTATGGCTGAGGGATTGGCATGTAGTATCTTAATCATATTAATTCAATTGGAGCCAAGTCCCATATGTTCCAAAACCGATATAACCATTCTAGTCTATCAAAAGCTCTTTCTGCGTCGAGAGATAGAATTGGTATTTTATTAGGATCCCCATTAGCTGTTGCAAATGCAGCAGCTACTCTTCCTGGGATCCACACAAAACGTGAAACATGACATAATATAGTACGTTAATAGACAAGAACAGCTCAAGGACAGAACTACATACATTTCTGATGAAGCATATAAGATATGTAACAGACGGCAGAGGTTATCTGAGGATAAGCATTTTTAAACAAACACGCTTTGGTCTAGATGTACCAATTTGGGTAAGTAAGTTTCGAGAAGGAACGACAGAATTTAAAAAATAGTTTAATATCTGTGTTTATCAAGATAGTACACTCACTATCGCCCTCTGAGTGGCAGCCTTCCCTTTTTTAATAAAAGCGAAATTAGTACTGTATTTACATCCCTTCCAAATGTACCTTTGTGAATGTCTGTGTTAATCATTTCAAGTAACAGTATACCTAATTGGTTACAAAATTATAAATAGACCTCAGGAGGAATACCGTCCCATGGAGAGAGATTTGGGCTTCCTCAGTTGAGAAACGAGGACTTCTTATATTTTTGAAAAAGGACTCAATCTGGCTTGGTGTGAATTTACAATCTGAGGTGTACAATTCTTTATAGAAACAGGAGAATATTTGGTTGATGTGCTTCAGCAAAGTACTGAGTAAAGGGTCTGAATACTTATGTAAATGTGATATTTCAGTCTTTATTTATTTTTTGCAAAAATGTCTAAAAAACTGTTTTTGCTTTGTCATTATGGGGTATTGTGTGTAGACAGATGAGGGGAAAAAACTATTTCATACATTTTAGAATACGACTGTAACGTAACAAAATGTGGAAAAAGTCAAGGGGTCTGAATACTTTCCGAATGCACTGTAAATGTATTACAAAGCATCAATAACTGTATTTCATGCTTTATAAATCACCAGTGTCAATTGTGTCAAATATGATATAAACATGTGCTTAATGAAGGGTGACGTGCTGAAGGATGGCACATGCTCTAAAGTGAAGTGATGTTAGTCTCATTACACCTAATCTCGTTCGGATAGTGCTATCCCATAAACCTTGGGATGTCCCTCCAGTGGTGGAAAAAGTACCCAATTGTCATACTTGAGTAAAAGTACAGGTACCTTAATAGAAAATGACTCAAGTAAAAGTGAAAGTCACCCGGTAAAATACTACTTGAGTAAAAGTCTAAAAGTATTTGGTTTTGCATATACTTAAGTATGAAAAGTAAATGTAATTGCTAAAATATACTTAAATATCAAAAGTAAAAGTTTTAATCATTTCAAATTCCTTATTAAGCATACCAGATGGCCCGATTTTCTTTTTTTAAATGATTTACTGATAGCCAGGGAGACAGTCCAACACAGACATAATTTACAAACTTAGCATTTGTGTTTAGTGAGTCCACCAGATTAGAGGCAGTAGGATGACCAGGTATGTTCTCTTGATAAGTGTGTGAATTGGACCATTTTCCTCTCCTGCTTTCAAAATGTAACGAGTACTTTTGGGTGTCTGGGAAAATGTATGGAGTAAAAAGTACGTAATTTTCTTTCGGTGTTACATTTAGTGAAGTAAAACTAGTCAAAAATGTAAATAGTGAAGTAACGTACAGATATCCCAAAAAACTACTTAGGTAGTACTTTAAAGTATTTTTGCTTGAGTACTTTACACCGTCCCTCCACTAAATCCTAACCTTAACTCCTACCCTAACCTTAACCATAACTCTTACCTAATCCTAACCTTAACCTTAACCATTTATAATGTCAACTTCAATGGGGCAGGGACCTCCCAAATGCGCGGAAGATCTGGTGGACCAACACATCAAACATGGCCTTCGTTAGCCAATACAGAGTGCCGGGAGATTCTCCTGGCGCCTTACTCATTGGCTTAATCTACCAACCAATCATCTCCCACAACACCTTCCCCTATAGGTCCGACGTCTTGGTAATAAAGAGATTGTGTTTGTAACTCTTATTGGGATAGTTTTCCCCACAAGCGCGACACATCAACCACAGATTTTAAGGGTGTAGTCTTTCTTCTTCTTCTCTGTGAGGCCATTAGCTAGCTAGCTATGTCTTTGCTAATTAGCTAGCTGGAAGGTGGGACCGGTAGTTTTCTTCTCCCTTGAGGCCAGGGGGAATGTTTTCCAATAGATAGCACAGCCATAAAGTCAAGTGGCTACATCATAAATATACATTTTATTTTTTACATAAAGGCTATGGGAATTATCACTAACAGCTAAAACAAATAAAGAATAAAGACAAGGTTAAACCATACATTTTCTTTTAGGTTTACATTTTTTAAACAATGTAAATATATAAAGTTTCAAAAAGTCCTGCAATGCAATAACATTGAACATTACACAGGGCTGTGAATAGTGTAGCTTGTTCCTGAGGTGGTGGACGAATGGTTCTTGCCTCTCTGCCTGATGGAGGTATTGAATGTTGATTTCAACCTTTAAAAGTAACAACAAAGAAAGTTAGCAGGTCTGTTAGGAAATGCATTTGACACACCATCTGGATAAGGGCATTTCTGTTCTGCACCAGAAATACTCTAAATGGGGAGATGGGGAAACTCCATTTTATTCATACTATTATATTCCTCTTTAGTTTACAAATCTCATGACTTGACCTATGACACGTGGCTGTATCTAGCTAGCTAGCTAACAATTGCTATGAAGTCGCCAAAATTATTTGCAATAACGATTGAGGTAGCTATGTAATCTAACTCAACACTTAACTGCTACAGACAATAAATAAATAAATAAATAAAGGTTAACTTACTCAGTTTTCTCTGTCCAGTGGCACCACAAGTCAGCATTTCATTTGCAAACTCCATCACCTGTGCGCTTACTGCAGAAACACAGGCATGTGCACTGAATTAAAGGGTAACTACACTTAGATTTTTCCCAGACCTCAAAAGTGGTCCCTTGGTGTGGTTTAAGCATCGCTGTGAACACACACAAAAAATATTTTTGTTGTTGTCCTGTTAATGTGTGGGGAAAATGGGGGGGGGGGGAATAAATAAATAAGGAAAATCTGAAACCTGGAAAAACAAAACCGAGAAAGCCGAGAAAGAACGGAATTAGGCCAATTTTTTCAAACTGATTTTAAAAGGCCCCAACAACGTTTATTTGCTGTACATGAGAGGGTGTCATCCTGCAGCACAGCATTTTGGGGAAAGTTGAGGTCAGGTCCAATATGCACCCAAGAGGGAAAGAGGTTGGGCCATCCTAGAAATATTAAAGAGTATTATAATATAAAATTAAAATAATATATGCCATTTAGCAGACGATTTTATCCAAAGCGACTTACAGTTATGCGTGCATGCATCAGAGTAAATTGGCACCCGCAAACCATTTCTCAAGCACAGACTTTCACTTTGTGGATCACTGAAAAATACCCATAGCTATTCTAAATGCTCTGTGTCCTTCTCTTTGAAGTAAATTGATTAGTCACCACAGCACTTGGCTCCAGTAGACTGGAATCCATGGTTACTGAGCTCCAGGTGATTGTAATCTCACAGCGAGTCAAGTCTTAATCATGCCTGGCGATCTCTTATGAGCTCATTTGAAAGAGGGAAACAGTTATTACAGTAGAGATCAATATGGAACCGTATACATCTGTCAGTCAGGTACTTGTAAATGATTTGAATCACATTAGTGTTTCACTTAGCATTGTTTAGGCGGGGCACCCTATGAAAGGGTTAGCTGTTGATCTTGGGGTTTTGTGCTCTGGCTGGATAATAATTAAGGAGAAACACGATCACAGCGCTTGGCAACTATTTTACGTGGTTATCTGGTTGGAACAGAGAGCAGTTGGTTATTCTGGTTGTATGACGCCTTCTCAACCAGACAACCAGTTCACAACCAGAAAACGATGTCATTACATTACATGGTATGCCAAAAGTTCCACACACAAAAGTTCCACGTATCTATGTGTGCCACAACTTGACTCGCTATCATCTGGACATTTTGTGTATGAACTTTTACTTATGGTTCCATCCACACATCTACTACTTCATGCAGAGGAGCTGCTGTTGCCCTTTTCTCATTTGCCCCGAAACAGGGAGCATGCATAGGAAGTGCTTGTGTTAAAAAATAAAAAACACAAGCCCTCGTGCATTATGGATCCTCTGTTGTAGGGAAGTATGTTACAAAAGGACTGTAGCATATGTAATTAGTGGGAGTTAAGAATGTTTTGAGTCTGTATTAGGTGTGTGTGTGTTTTCCCTGCAAATCCTCTGAAACCTGGCGATAGAGATAAACAGCTTCAAAGGGGTCGCTTTGCTTATGAGCATGAGCTGCTCTGACAGCTAAGGAGGGTAGTCCGCCTTCGACTCTCCTCCGTTCCTCCCTTCCTCTATTCATCTGCAGTTCCTTCTCTCTCTCTCTCTCTCTCTCTCTCTCTCTCTCTCTCTCTCTCTCTCTCTCTCTCTCTCTCTCTCTCTCTCTCTCTCTCTCTCTCTCTTTTCATGGAGGCACTTAACACTTCAGAGACAGAATCTTCAAGTCATTTCCTTACCCGTTAATACCTCATTCGCTTTGTTTCTCTCTACCTTCTATTTTGCATCATCATGGTGATGTGGCAAATGACACGTTTTGTCTTGTAAGTCCAATATCTTGAAAACTTGACTGCTGACATGAAAAATGTTTTCGGACTGTATGGACTAATGATAAAAATAAAAAAAGATTGTTTTTGAGTGTATTTTTCTTTGGGCATCTTCCAGTTAACACTCCAAACACACACTATCTCTGTAAGTACATGTATACACTACATACAGTACTTTATAATCAGTATACAGTACTTTATATTCAGCAATATACAGAGCAAATGGAAAATCTGTTGCATGGGCAAAACATACAGAACAATACGCGCACAATGTAGAGGGCTATGCCTACATACTGAAATGTGTTATGTGGGATGGCATCAGTTAATTTAGGCTTAAACCCAATAGTGTGGCAGTGACACATACACTTTAATGTTCAGGCTTTTCCCTCACATCTGAAAAATGTATCACTAAGACACGTCTGTATCTGCCCTGCAAAAAAAAAAAATGGTTTGCTATGCCTTGTCTCAGAGCAACAACAGGAGAAGGCGCAACGTAAATATATATTTTTTGTTTCTACCTCGCTGCCTCTTCCACTTCCCTTATCATCCCTCGCTCAGGATGAGAGGAGAGTAGTGGATATTGACAAAAAATAGTGTGGTAAATAAATAAACCAAACCTTTTTCGCTGTGACGTGCGTGCCTGCAATGTACCATCACTAAAATACTCATGTTTTGTCATGTCATTGACATGAGAACAGCTTCGGTTCCACCACAATCAAAAGAAGTGCATCACTGACCCTGTCTGTGTTTTTTTTGTTGGACTTTTCACTTTGGTGACTCATCATCTTGACTTCTTTCAAATTGAAATGTCAGATTCTACGAGTCATCCTATTATGTGCTGGAGAATCAAATAAGCATCGGCTGCCTTGCTGTGAATATTCACAAACCATAGGCTCAATGTTGCGATATTCTATCGAAGTTGTCATAAGGATTACTTCAAATCTTTCTGTCAAAATCATCTTAATGCACAATGCTATCACTCTGAATTCAAGTTAAGGTCATTTTCGATGACATCAAGCACAACGGCTGTACTCTATACTGTTGGGGCCTCTGAGTCTGAGGGCCACACGGGTTGTGTTTTATTTATCACCACAGCAGAACGGGGTCCAGTAAATGCAGTTCTAAAGCGGAACAGTCTCTGGATGTGTGTGCTGGCTCCAACAGAGTAGCGTAGTTCCAGGCAGGCACATCCATCCCCATTTTATCTCCAACAGATAAAAAAAAAAAACTGGCAAGTGGAGGAAAAAGCAAAGAGACAAAAATAGAGTTCTGTCAGAGTCCCCTCGTATCTCATCTTTCCAGAGGGAGTTTCAAACAAAAAAAAGGTGGCTGCTTTGGTATGGCAAACCATTATTTGGGAATGAGGGAATTTGTATTTTTCCCTGTTAAAGTAAACCAACAAAAAGGCCTCCGTAGCCTATTTTGGCTGAAGCCACTGGAGTCTCAAGCTGCCTGTTCATCAACCGTAATGAAGATGGTACATTCACAGATGCTCATTATGAAATGCCAAATTGCATTTCCGGTTGACTGTGACAGAATTGAATAGCTCGATGATAGCTGTAGCCGTGGCTATAAGAAACCTTATGAAACACATGGAGCTACCCTAACAGACTTGGAGAGTGAATTGAGTGAATTAACAGACTTGCCTCATCAAAGCTTCATAGCTTTGTTGTTTATTAATTCCACTTATCCTCATACTACACATTCTCAGACGTCTTGAACACACCTTAAGAGACCCGAGCAGGATGTGACAAGATGCCTGCTGACAGGATGGAATGTCTCGATTAGCGAATAAGGCAAGTCTGCTCAAGGAGATGGCGGGAATTAATAGGCTCATGTAACGCTCGTCTGAAGAAGTGGTCCAAGATGCAGCGTGGGGTAGGTTAATCATATTCTTGAATGATAACCAGCAAAAACAAGAAAGAGAAAACCAACGAAACGTACAGCCTTGTAGGGCTCAACAGCAACAATACAAGAACAAGATTCCACAACATAGGTGGGAAAAAAGGCTACCTAAGTATGATTCCCAATCAGAGACAACGATAGACAGCTGCCTCTGATTGGGAACCACACTCGGCCAAACACACAGAAATACAAAACATAGAATGCCCACCCCACATCACACCCTGACCTAACTAAATAGAGAAATAAAACGGCTCTCTATGGTCAGGGCGTAACAGTACCCCCCCCCCCCCCCCCCCCAAAGGTGCGGACTCCCAGCCGCAAACCTGAACCTATAGGGGAGGATCCGGGTGGGCATCTACCCTTGGCGGCGGCTCTGGTTCAGGGCGTAGCCCGCGCTCCGCCTCTGGCTCCCCCCACTTTGGTGGCACCTCTGGTGCGGGGACCCTCGTCGCCGACCCCGGACTGGGGACCCTCGCCGCAGGCCCCGGACTGGGGACCCTCGCCGCAGGCCCCGGACTGGGGACCGTCGCCAAAGGCTCCGGACTGAGGACCGTCGCCGGAGGCTCCGGACTGTGGATAAACACTGGAGGCCGGGTTCGTGGAGCTGGCACAGGATATACTGGGCCGTGGAGGCGCACTGGAGGTCTGGAGCGTAGAGCTGGCACCACCCTTCCAGGCTGGATGCTCACCCTAGCCCGGCAACTGCGGGGCGTTGGCACAGGACGCACTGGGCTGTGAAAGCGCACCGTAGACACTGTGCGTAGGGCTGGCGCAGAATATACTGGGCCGAGGAGGTGCACTGGAGGTCTGGAGCGTAGAGCTGGCACCACCCTTCCAGGCTGGATGCTCACCCTAGCCCGGCAACTGCGGGGCGCTGGCACAGGACGTACTGGGCTGTGGAGACGCACCGGAGACACAGTGCGCAGAGCCGGCGCAGGATATCCTGGACTGAAGAGACGCACCGGAGGCCAGGAGCGCTGAGCCGGCACAACCCGTCCTGGCTGAATGAAATATCAAAACGAACTCTGAACCACTTATATTAATTTAGGGACAGGTCGAAACGCATAAAACATTCATGGCCATTTAGCTAGCTAGCTTGCTGTTGCTAGCTAATTTGTCCTGGGATATTAACATTGGGTTGTTATTTTACCTGAAATGCACAAGCTCCTCTACTCCGACAATTAATCCACAGATAAAAGAGTAAACCTAGTTAGTTTCTAGTAATCTCTCCTTCAACCAACTGGACCGGAGTGTGAACTTCAGCTCATCTTTCAATCACCCACGTGGGTATATGCTCCTAAAAACCAATGAGGAGATGAGAGAGGCAGGACTTGCAGAAAATCAAGTGTCAAAAATAGAACCATGTTTTATTTTAGCGTTTGGCTACGCAGATGCTAGTTGCATCTTCCCAAGCAGTTTGGATGAAATGATGGAATAACATGTATGTGTACATTTATTTTGCAACACACACGTAAAGCGAGCAGTGTGGACGCTAAAAACGAGTAAAAACTAAAGGGAGCATAAACGACTTTGAGTGACTTTGTGTTACTGATGTTTTACGGTGTTAAACAGAATGAAATCGGTGGATTAAGAACTGCTTTCTGGCAGGACTGGGATAATGGTGTTATAATTGGTCCGTTGACATTTAGCCGGTGTGCTCCTCTGACAATGGGCTTTTGGGTGATGATCAATTGGCAGAGAAATGCGTGCAACTCCCAGTTATTTACCCTTAGATGAGAAGCCACTATTGATCTGCATGAGTGTTACCACTGTGCAGGCTGAAGAACGATCTGTTGCCAGTAGGAACAACTGAACAAATTTTACAGTGTATAAAAGACTTGATATTACCTACAAAGGTCCAAGCTTATTACAGTTTAATTAATGGAAAAAACTTTTTACAACAGCAGTCTTCACTCACATTTCATTATAGCCTATTTTGCCAATTCACTTTGCAATTGGAAATTTTAACTTCCGGCAAATTGCATTCAATTCTTCTACAATCCTATTATGCCATTATGCCTATTATGCCATATTGTAGTTAGTGAGTAAGAATATAAAATACCTGATGCCTGAATTTTAGGGGAAGGTCTGTAATTGTTGAGCCTTAGATACATATTGCCTCTCTCCACTTTCCTATTCTTTGGCTGTACTCCCCTGACAACAGACATGCTGGCAGGATAAGAGGGATTCAGCCTCACGGAAACATAATTTACTCCTAATCTAGTGTCTGCAGCTCTGCGGCTGCCACAGCAATATTAAAGAGGCTGTCAACAGAACACCAGCTTATCCTAATTGTCTTGGGCCTCCTGGACCTGACTGTGTGGGGCTCAGTGACCACCCACCGGTGCCCATGGTGGATAACAGAGGCCCGTCTTCCTTATAAAACACAAATGTCAACGTCTGTTTTCCTCTCTGTGTCCGCTTTATAACCTCTTCCATTGCCATTCTATTATATCCTCTTCCGTTTTAAGTGATTTGCATGTAATGGGAAAGGACTCTTTTCCAGATGTACAGTTCTCTCAGTGGTTGAGGAGTTTATCATTGCATGTATAGTTAAAACACCACCAAATGAGACTCTTAATTAGCCATTTAATTAAGCACAGGTTTTGAGGAAGAATGGCTATGTACTCCCTTCAGGGAGTTTTCAGTTCACCACCTTCTTATCTGTTCCCAGACAACCAACATCGAGTCATATTTACCGCACACTGTAGTGGTTTGCAGTAGGTGACCATCTAATAGTGGCTAAATTCTCCCGTTCTCATACATCGATAGACAGTTTCCAGACAGTCTAGAGACCAAGGCCTTTCTTCTCAGACATATTTCAGTGTGAGGCTGCAGTCTGCAGACCCCTGGGGAAAGAGTGATTGTAATGCTTTCACGGTTTAATGATCTCAGGGATATTTTCAGATTTTGGAGGAACAGCGTGTTCTCTCTCCCCTAGCGTCCTGTTTTCCGCTTTCTTGCCCAAAGTTGCATTCAGAGAGAACTAACATTGGACAGAGAGACTAGCGATTCTTTCTCAGGAAGCCCACAAACCACACAAAACAACCTATTCAATTTGATCTCAAGAAACACAAAACCTTTCAGAGAAGCTCCCTCTGCGAGGTGGGGATTTTATTTTCATTATCTTGGAGCTTGACCTCTAAAAAATTTCTTACTTGGTCCTCCTCGTCTCGCTTTGGGGTAACTAAAGCCACCACGAGGTTGTCCATTTCAAACTGTTATTTTATTCTTGTACTGAACCTCAGGTTATGTACATCACTACCACATCATTACCACATGTTTTTTTTGTCCAATTAGGATTCAATACAAAGATAATGTGGAGGTATGGTTCCGATGCATTCTGAGGGCATGTCCCACCAACTGATACATGATCTCTTGACGAAAGATACGAATATTGAATCCTCCACTCTAAAATGTTCTAAACCTATAGCTCAGCGCTTCCCAAACTCGGTCCCCGAGACCCCAAGCGGTACATGTTTTGGTTTTCGCCCTAACACTACAGTACACAGCTGATTCAAATGATCAAAGCTTGATGATTAGTTGATTATTTGAATCAGCTGTGTAATGCTAGGGGGAAAAAACAAAATGTGGGTGTCTGAGTTTGGAAACCCTGCTATAGCTGAAGTTGAAATGATTGCAACATGCGACTTTCCCCCTATTCATGTCTATGTTACATGCTGCAACTCTGACTCACTTCTCACCCTGCCTTTCCTTTCCCCCAGGGAGTGTTTGCACAATCTATTTCAGTGCAATGATACTCATTTTTTAAGACGCAACCTCAAGTACATAGTAGAAATATTATGAAAATTTGAAATAGTGGGGCAATAGGTCTTGAAATTACTGAAATGCTTTCTAAATATATGAACAATCAAATTATAAATGACTTACTATAAGATTTCATATTTCTTATAACTGTCAAATAAATATGATCGTACTTAGTGACAGTACAATATTGGCACTATTTTAAAACTGTCAACAGAGGTACCATTAAAATGTGTGCAGACTCATTATAACTTCAGCTTTAAGCACACAGTGATTTCGTCCATCTGTGTCCAAGATAAAGTGGTCTTCTTTCAATTCTATGAAATGTAGTATTTTTTTCATGTTGAGACCTCTAAATCGGGTTGAGAATGTCACAGCGAGATGAGTGGCTGGACTCGCTAGACTGTCATCGTTCATTTGCTGTCTCGCAAGCTGGGCTCACTCACTTAGAGGAAGATCATCTATTTTTGCTAGGATAGGCTAGAAAATGTGACACGTCACTTCCTGTGCAAATATGGGGTCTGAAACCTGACACATCAAGTCAGCTCCTTAGAGAGTGGAAACGGAGAGCAGACAGATTAGTCTTTTTGGCATTATAAGGCATGGGAATGTACACCAAAATGTTAGTCGGAACCGGTCCAGAACCGCTCAAAGTCCCCGATATGGGGGACTTTAATGTGCATGTCTGAAATGTAGACTTTCATGCTGCACTTTGCAAGATCTTGCCCATTAACGAGCCACCACCAGTCTATTAAAGACCCGGGTTAAATATAAGAAAGTGCCTAAGAAGATGAGGGGCATAATGCAGATTTCGAAATCTATTTTGAGCCAAGGTTAGACAATTTTGGAGTAAAGGTCAGAATGAAGACCTGGCTACACATTATTCCACGGGAAATTCCAATTGGCGTAACACGAAAGGGAATCCCCCTCTAATTTGCATATTGTCTGATTAGAGCATTTGGTTGACAGCACGCCTCAGGAATATAGACTCAAGTTCTTTAAAGTCGTTGTAAGATCCTAGTCTGATTTCAACCATTTTGAGCACGAGGTGCATACACCAAGATTAATGTTAACTTTTCTGTTCTGCCTTGAAGTATTCTCATGGTTGAATTAAGATTTAATGGGTTGCACTTTTCTTGACTGTTTCACAATAGCGTCTGCTAACCCTGTCACATGTACGTGGTAATATGTGAAATAACATGTTACCAAAATAGCATGGGCACAATCCCATATTATTACACTCTCCCTTTACAAGATGAAGGTGATATAATAAACTGTGACATATCTAAAGACTAATTAGCACATTTTCATAACTCCAGAAGAACAATGAGAGACCCTGGCACCATTTAATTCCAGCCTGGAGCCAAGTCAGTATAAAAGACTTCCCTGATTAGTGATGTATGGAGAGGTACTGTTACTCACTGTTAAAGGATAACTCTACTCAAAAACTATATGTTGGTATTTTTTTAATTAGTCCACTGTCAGCAGTCAAGTTTTCAAGAAAGCAAAGTGTCACTTGGCACATCATCATGATGATGCAAAAAACTTGACTGCTGACAGACAAAACATTTTGGGGCTGTATCAACAGTGGACTAATGAAACAAGTACCAAAATATAGTTTTTGAGTAGGTTTTTTCTTTATGAGCCTTGAGGCGCACTTTCAAACTCCCGTATCAATCTACTGTATGACACACATGGCACAACCAAGAACCACATCAACCCTTGTCACGTGTGTATCGTTTAAATACACTGCAGGTGGCTAAAGAGATGAATTTGTGCTCTAGATGCACCCTGAACATGATACAGTGACAGATGTCATGTCACTGAGCACATATCTACACAAGCTGTTATTTCAAGTTGATATAAATTCTTCCATTGACTTCGATAATCCCACACAATATGCATACTTCCATACGCTCCATGGCCCTTAGTGGGTGTTATCTTAATGAGTTTCTCCTTCAGAGCTAACGTAAGCACAAAATAAATCCATAATAAAGCTGGAGGGTTTATTTACCCACACTCCCCTGCTGGGCGGTAGATAATATTAACATGCTTGTGCGCTCTCTGCAGATGTTGGAAGTTCGTGCAGTCTGACTCTCGGAACCTCTTAGTAGACCAGTTCTTTGCCGCCTGCTCCAAGTAGTAGCAGCTTGACCGTTAACTAGTTTCGCTTAGTTTTCAATACACCTGGAAGATGATCAATAAATTCAGGTCCAGCTATTCAAATCAGTGCCCTTTTCAAATCAACCGTTCCTCAGTTTCTGGATCCCATTTCTGACACCAATATGCCATGAATACAGTTGTAAACTATTATCCCAGTAAATGTACAGTATTTTTCAGAGAATGTAACAATGGCGTGTTCAGGGGGTGGCCCAGGCTTTGCAAAATAAATATCAGCCCCTGCAGAGAAGCATGAGATTGAACTTCACTCAACTTTCTGGAGTTTTCCCCGTTAGTTGATAGTGTCAACATATCCCTTTACTGTTGAAATTGTGATCGAATCAATACAATATTAGCCACTTTCAATGCAACATACCGAACAAATCAAACTATGCAAGACTTGGTATGCAAAACTAACTATGCAAGAGATTTTATTGTAGGCAGAACGCATCGGAGTAGGATTCTATTGCGCTATTGCACGACTCGGGCCTGTACTCGACACAGATTGGTGCGCAATAACCAATCAGAGCTGCAGTAGGCCCATATGCAAATAGACTATTGCCATATATGGATCTGTGCCATTCACTTTGAACTGGACTGTTTTTACAGCATGAGCGGTCATGAGTAGATGCGCTTATTTTGAGATCCTTTGCTAGTTAGTGAGTTATTAGCCTAGTTATAGATCATTTGTAGTCAGCAATGGGGGAGTGATTGTTTCTTATAAGAGCACAAAACATTCGCATTTCACAGGTAAAGAGCTTTTTTTTGTTTTTTCTTAAAGCGGCAGTGTTGCATTTTGAGACAGGCTTGAATAAGCTAAGTAGCCAATAGGCAGAGGGTAGCATAATTCGTCTAATTCCATGTAATAATGGTGTGGGAATAAGGATGCATTTCATTTTGTAAAGTGGTTTCTTGCATCAAACAACACAACATTTCCAGTCACCTCCTTGTCTGAAGGACAAGCGGATAAACAGGTTAATGTCAAACCCTGCATGTTTTTTTCAAGTCTCACGCAATGTAGGCCTACAGTACATTGAACACCACACATTGGCTGCTACTGTAGGCTGAACGATAGAACAGCTATTTCCATGTTAAAATGTTATGGGAGGCATTTTCCATTGTTTTAATGGTAGGTCCTACATTGTGATCAAATAGCCACAGTAGCCTACTTGACTAATGTTAAAACTAAGATGTTACAGCGTCAGTGTTCACAGTAAACGCGTGCAAGAAGTTTCAAAAAGCTTAAACAAATTCGACGGAACATTGGCCATGACCCACCCTGAAATCTGATTGGCCACCACAGTTGCCCCCCCCCCCCCCCCCCCAGAAAGAACATGTCATACTATTTCGGCCAGACAGGATCAGATACATGGGCTACATATACTAAGACAAGGGGAGCTGATTTGTTTGCTCGGATGCTTTCTCCGGTGAGATTTATGAGTCTTACTATCAGTGTGCATCATGGTCAAAAGGATCAATATATTCAGCAACGACCTATCAGATCTCAGACTTTCTGGGGGGGGCCTCGCTCGGACTCTTTCTTTGGTTAAATAGATTTAGCCTCTTCCGAATTCAAGTAAAATTATGAAACACGGATAGACACGAATGAGAAATAATAGTATACGTTGGTTTATTTTTGTATTGTTCAATTTTTTGGGGGAAGCCTGGTTTCCCTTGGCATCAATCAATACACACCACTTTGTAGGCTGACTGTCATTACACATGGTGCTTGTAATGTCCCTTTCCATTCAAATGGCGGGTACACATTGCTCTGTTCGGATGTAGATGAATTTTGGAATAGACGAACGTGCGCAGGTAACCTATTTAACCTTGTTTTTTAAGTGATTTGTTTGACAATCAGATGAAAACGTCATGACTGGTTGTGTTTATGACACATTAAAAGGTAATACATTTTTACAGTTAAATTATGTCTTTACTATAAAGCCCATAAATTAGGAGGTCCCCTTAAAACATTTTAGACCCCCCGACTTTCACAGGATAATTCTCACTCTGGGTGGCACTTTCAAATGTTATGTGCCCCAACATGTCCACCCCATTCAAAATGTTCTGGACACACCACTGGAATGTAAGAAACAAAGTGTTGATCAACTTGCCAAGGGATATCTCACACTGCTTCCTCAAAACATTGGTGATAAAACATTCATTATATTCCCCCCTAAACACAGTAGAGCTTAACAGCAAGGTTTTATCTGTTTGTTTTCGACCGGCTTTCACACTTCAAATCAGACATTACAAAACCTTCTCCTCCCAGTAGAATATGATTAGTGGTGAAGGGGAGCTAGTTCTCTAGGCTCAAAGACAATTGATCTAAACCACTACAGTTTATGCTTCAAAGTAACAAGTAGGTTTGACTGCCCTTCCTTCAAGGCATACCCCAGTTTCTCTACATCACCACTGAAATACAATGTCTCAAACCCTACATAATGCCATCACACACACACACAGTATAATCCACTATTCATGACCATTCATGTCATTTCAAATCTATTTCGGATGGAGCTCAAAACGGCGCATTTTTAAGGAAAGTGTTTCCTTCCAGTCGATCCAGATGGTCCATGAGCTCATAGCCAGCCATCACTCAGTCTCCAAGCTGGAATTATGCAGCGAATTTAAATTCCGCAAACAGGTTTTAATTCTTAATTTAGATATTAATTAGATTCCTGCAACTTGGCAAGGGTGTGTTATTTCCCCTGACGCTGTTCTCAGGATCATTATTGGGGCGTTTGCTCGGGATCTGCTCGTCAGAAGAAAATACGCTTCATTTAATAACAGGGTTGAGACGAGTTCATTTATACAAATCGCTCCCAGTGTCTGAATAATGATGTTATGTGCAATGCAGAAATCAAGAGCTAAAATCTGCATGGGACAATGGAATCCTGTAATATGGTTTACATTGTTTTTGGTAGTGGGCCCCCTCTGATGATAAGTACATCTGACAGAATGTGGCTTTAACAATGTTCTAATACAACCATTCTGCCAGTTGTCTTTATGGAAAGTTGATTGAACTGTATGGAATTCTACATCAGTGTTATATGTGACAGTGTTGTAGAGGCATTTTGTCAGGATGCTTTAAGTTTGACCTAATACCCGGTCTGTGTTGTCATGATTAATGTCTACATCCGCTGTAGCATTTGTCTGTGATTTATATGACTACACGGTGTAAACGTTAACGTATAGCTGAGAAAGGTGAACTAGGTTCTGTTTCAATAACTGGATTCCAAGGCTGTTAGTAAAGGCCTGTCAGTGAGTTTAATTTGAATTGAGTTGAGGATTTGAATAGGAAATGAGAGTGCCTTTTCAAAGAGCACAGACCAGAATAGGAAGGGAAAAAAGGAAGAGCTAGGGACTGTTCTGTCGTATAGACATTTTCCAACCTTATATAACCAACCCAAATATTTCAGTTTTTGACAGAATTTCCCGTAACAGCGCCACAGGGCATTTCATATCATTTTAGAAATACACAAAACATGTTTTTTTTGTGAGTTTCAGGAAACACGAACAGAAGGCTGAGTCACATTCCCTTCATTCTTCCCTCCATCCTGTTCACCTGGCTTTCATATAAACACTCTTTCTTTCTCTCTCGCTCTCTTTTTCTCTCTTCTCTTTTATCTCTCCCTAGTGCACTCCCATTGTCGGCCATGGATTCGTGCTGGACAAGTACAAGTGCCAATGCCGGAGAGGCTTCTACCACCCTAGCAGAGTGGCACTCAACGGTTTCACAAGTAGGTTTCCCTACCCAGCAACGTGGCATCTGTTCCCTCCACTCTGATTTCAATCACTTTATTTTAGCATTAGCAGCAGATGTGTGTGACGGACCAACATGGAAATCAAGGGGAACCTGTGCATTTGTTTTCATTGATATCGGTTTGGCATCATGATCATTTTTTTCATGTAGGTTTAATAAGTGATTGTAATATCCATGTATTTTTTGTTGTCGATTTTGTTCACTTGTAGTTTGTAGGATACTAGTCTGCTAGGTTGGTTGGAGGGATGAAAGAATGGATGGAATGGTGATGGATGGAACGATGGAAGAAATATTTAATTTTTTGATTCCTCTGTACAAATACCTTGGATGACTTTGCAAGCACAGACTTAGGTTAGCACCAGGGCATATGGAGTAAAGTACTAGTATGTATACAGTCCTTTTCATAAAATCTCCTAGACAGCACCCCTGAGGATGTTACAGCCTTATTGGAATGCAACGGGAGACTTGAAAGTAGCATCGAGGGGTAAAAGTCATCTTCAAAAGCCCACAAACACGTCATTAAAGAAATATTTCAAATGCATCTCTCCGGCTTAGATTGGATTGTAGGAGAGATACTCATTTCCACTTCTGAAATGACCTGCCACTGTTATTCTTCACAACCCGATTTCATGTATTGTTGTTTCCCAGCAACTATCAAGACAATAAAGAAATAAAGCATGAAGTAAAAACTGGCGGGGAGAGGGTCTCATCTTCCAAGGCATGGCAAACCCCATGAATATAGATGCTGACAAAAAGTGAAAAGATTTCCTTTAATATTTATTTGAGTAGTCAATGTTTTTTCTTAATTTTACTCATAAGAGGGTGTCTATGCATAAATATGTTCAGCAACTCTCAGACAGAACTCTAAGATTCCAAAAGGGTTCATTGGCTGTCCCTCAAGGGTTCTACCTGGAACCAAAAGTGTTGTACCTTCTACCTGTGGAAGGCTACCTGAAACGTTTGACCCAAGTTAAACAATTTAAAGGCAATGCTACCAAATACGAATTGAGTGTATTGTGTATTGTGTGTAGAGTGTATTGACTTCTGACCCACTGGGGATATGATGAAAAAAATTAAAGCTTAAATAAATCATTCTCTCTACTATTATTCTGACATTTCATATTCTTAAAATAAAGTGGTGATCCTAACTGACCTAAGAGGGAATTTTTACTCTGATTAAATATCAGGAATTGTGAAAAACTGAGTTTAAATGTATTTGGCTAAGGTGTATGTAAACTTCCGACTTCAACTGGCTACATGGCTAGCTAGCCACAGTAGCAGGGCAATTGTCTGCAATTTGTGTAGTGCTTCTTTGGGCTGATCATGCATTCATGATTAGTTGGCTCACTTAGCTAGCAAGCATGCTGGATCAATGGCCAAGCAGCAGCATATTGCTATGAAGTTACAGAAAACTAAACCGACAACATCCTAACAAACCGAAATGAGATACATTCTAAATGCAGGACCAATGAGGGGAAACTAGGCTAGCTAGCATTAATTTGTTTATGCAGGATCTTATGATAAGGGAAATGCATACTAGGTCCTTATTTACGAAACGTGATGCAGTCATGACATGTGCTATCAAATACTCCAACGTTCAAATACTCCTACGTTTCTTGTTTTACCGCTTGTTTTTCAGCTACATTTCAGTCAGTTATCCTCCTAAATTTGGTGGTCAGTGGATAAAGTATCTATGACAAACAAATGTTTCTGAAAATGAAGTCACGGGTTGTTACTGCCCATGTGTAATCATAGCTAACCAGCTGGCTCATGTAGCCATCAGCTCACGAGTGTAGCTGCGTCTAGCTAGAAAGCTAGCTATCGTCATCTCGAACTAGCACTTCACATAGGCTAACTGAGCTGTTTTATTAGAAAACAGTTGAGATGACTCAAATCCTGTAGCTAGCTAGCAAGTCCACCTCGGCGACAATGTTGTTGGGTGCGGGAATGTTAGATTAGTCTTCATTTTAATATAACCTTCATTGAAGTTTGTGATTACTACTGGTTATGGATATGAGGCAAGAGAAATTGTCCCCCATGTTTTTTGTTTTGGACAGGGCTCGGAGTTTGGCGTATTGATATTTTGAAAACTGACACTCATTCAGTGAGTCATTAGTCTACTTCAAACAGTTTGGATAACAGGGCATTGTCAATGGCTTGGAACCTCATTTCACTGAATCAGAATCCAGGTTTTTCCGAACCTGTTTTAGAGCGCGCTTTAAAGAGGATAACAGTATGACTGATGAGGCTCTTTTGTTGTCTCTGTTAGCAATTAGGCTCTTTTTAGTGAGGGATTATTTCAGCTGAATTCTCTATCAGTTCTTTGTCTCGTTTAGGTTTTTTATTGTCGATCCACAGTGTGCATATCTTTAATTGGGGACTACATTGTCATCTCAGCTTGCGCTTGTCAACTGTGTTCTTAACAGACAGTATGCCTTGGGGGATGTATTGCATGTGTGTGTGTGTGTATTTGTTTGTTTGTTTGCAAACAAACAAATGCTGCAGCACAAGTACTGCAGCACTTTACTTCACTAAATCGAAGCACTGTTTTACTGTGACTGGGTGTTTTGTGGGTTGTCCACTCCACATGATTATCTGTTGTCTAAGACAGGGAACACACCGTTTTTAGCTTGTTATGGTTTGGTGGTCTGGGTTGTGGTCAGTAGGATGAAACGGCGCGGTATTACATGAACGCCCAATAGGAACACAGTTTTTTGTAACACTTAACTTAATGCTTTGCATGTAGGCCATAATGCATTATTATGCCATTATAATGCATTGTAAGACTTGTCATGTATGACCCCCCTTATAATGTCTTGTAATCACTACTAAAGACATAGCATACAGTATTTTAAGCTTTATTATAAGACTTTACATACATGCTTATAACAAGTTATAAGTAATAGTACCTGCAGGGTAGGCTTTAAGTATAGTGTTACCCAACAGGGTTTTTCTTCAGTGTCCCCCACTCAACACAACCCTGGTCTTTCTTCACACGTGAATCAGAAAAACAAATTGCGAGAAGATTCACAACCCACTGCCCCTGTTCTCTTTAGTGATATAACCATAACCAGAGAACCTATAGAGGGCCACAGCAGTTATGACTCAGTGATGCTCTTACCCATTGAAACACCAACAGAAGGTTATACATGGTCTTGAAGAGAGAGTATGATTAGAAAACCCACTCTTTGATTAGTCTTCCACTGAAGTTGACCTCCTTTTGCTAAGGCTATCTCTTCAGCCACACACACACACACACACACACACACACACACACACACACACACACACACACACACACACACACACTGTTGTTCTAAATGTTTTGACTTGAATGTTTCACTGTAGATCAAATGGAAGGCTTGTTATTGCCAGCTTTTTTCCATCTGTAGTAGTTTTGTACTCATTGGCAGTTTGTTTATTTCGATCCCAAACAACTACTCTTACTGGGGTCAGTACAAATTATACACAGAAAGAACGACATTGGGAACACACTTTTTTTTAACGTAACTCAAATACACAATGTTATTGCCTCCACAATGCTTCCACAACACATCATCCTCTACTGTATCTCCTCGATGTTCTGTCTATCTGCCCTTTCCAGGGAAAGAGAGCAGTGGTCACGCTCACAGCGAGGACCCCTTGGAGGTGTCCAGTAAGTGCCTGCCGTGCCGTGAGGGCTGCCCCTACTGCCGGGACGACACGCCCTGCCTGGCTCAGGAAGACGGGGCCCTCCGGCTTTCTGTAGCCTCCTTCCAGGGCCTTTGCATGCTGCTGGACTTAGTGGCCATGGTGCTGGTCTACCACTTCCGCAGGAACAAGGTAAGGGCTCATTGGGAGGAAGCATGGGTTAGGGGTCAAGCAGGTCATTATAGGGGAACTCCATCCAGAAAACGTAAGACTGGTATTATGTTTTTCACCAAAGGTATTACTGGTATAGGTTGGTGTTTCTATTTCATACACGTGTGATTTCTGGTATAACTTGATTTAAATGTTTTAATATTTGTTATAAGCATGTATGAGCCCTTATAATGTTTTTCTATGCTACAACATACTGAAAATGACTTTTATTGAATTAGTCAAGATCATTATGAGATGATTTCAAGACATTTTAAGTTTAAGGATACATACAATTTGTAGTAGCATCCACCTGGGTGATGCATGGTAGCCATTTTGTGCCAGAATGTTCATCACACGGAATCCTGTTGGATTTCAGTAAACTGTTACTGGATTGCCATTTTTGAATGGTAAGAAAGAGAGACCAAAATATCTACTGATTCATACCCTCCAGGACCTGCATTGAGGAACACAGCTGTTACCCAAATGGCACCCTTTTCCATATATAGTGTACTACTTTTGAGCAAGGCCCATATGGCTGTGGTCAAAAGTAGTGTACTATGTAGGGAATTAGGAAGCAACTCAAGTGTTGTGCCAGAACTCATAATTTACCGTTTGTTTGACTACCAAATGACTACCACAGTTGCGGCGTCAGCAAACTTGATGATAGAGTTGGAGTCGAGCGTGGCCACACAGTCGTTGGTAAACAGGGAGTACAGGAGGGGGCTAAGCACACACCCCTGGGGGGCCCCTGTGTTTAGGGTCAGTGTGGCGGAGGTCAAATCAAATCAAATTTTATTTGTCACATGCGCCGATTACAACAAGTGTTGTACACCTTGCAGTGAAACGCTTACTTACAAGCCCTGATCAAATAATGCAGTTTTAAGAAAAATACACAAAAAAAAATACAAATAAAAGTAACAAATAATTAAAGAGCAGCAATAAAATAACAATAGTGAGGCTATTAACAGAGGGTACCGGAACAGAGTCAATGTGCGGGGGCACCAGTTAGTCAAGGTAATTTATTTTAATATGTACATGTAGGTATAGTTATTAAAGTGACTATGCATAGATAACAACAGAGTAGCAGCAGCCTAAACGGGGGGGGGGGGGGGGGGGGGGCAATGCAAATAGTCTGGGTAGCCATTTAATTAGATGTTCAGGAGTCTTATGGCTTGGGGGTAGAAGCTGTTTAGAAGCCTCTTGGACCTAGACTTGGCGATCCGGTACAGCTTGCCGTGGAGTCTTTGACAATTTTTAGGGCCTTCCTCTGACACCGCCTGGTATAGAGGTCCTGGATGACAGGAAGCTTGGCCCCAGTGATGTACTGGAGTGTACGCACTACCCTCTGTAATGCCTTGTGGTCGGAGGCCGAGCAGTTGCCATACCAGGCAGTGATGCTCTCGATGGTGATGTGGACACCAAGGAACTTGAAGCTCTCAACCTGCTCCACTACAGCCCCGTTGATGAGAATGGGGGCGTGCTTGGTCCTCCTTTTACTGTAGTCCACAATCATCTCGTTTGTCTTGATCATATTGAGGGAGAGGTTGTTGTCCTGGCACCACACGGCCAGGTCTCTGACCTCCTCGCTATAGGCTGTCTCGTTGTTGTCGGTGATCAAGCCTACCACTGTTGTCATCTGCAAACTTAATGATGGTGTTGGAGTCATGGCTGACCGTGCAGTCATGAGTGAACAGGGAGTACAGGACAGCACTGAGCACGCACCTCTGAGGGGCCCCCTTGTTGAGGATCAGCGTGGCTTATGTGTTGTTACTTACCCTTACCACCTGGGTGCTGCCCGTCAGGAAGTCCAGGATCCAGTTGCAGAGGGAGGTGTTTAGTCCCAGGGTCTATGGTGTTGAACGCTGAGCTGTAGTCAATTAATAGCATTCTCACATAAGTGTTCCCTTTGTTCAGGTGTGAAAGGGCAGTGTGGAGTGCAATAGAGATTGCATCATTGTGGATTTGTTGGGGCGGTATGCGCATTGGAGTGGGTCTAGGGTGTCTGGGATAATGGTGTTGATGTGAGCCATGACCTGCCTTTCAAAGCACTTCATGGCAACAGACGTGAGTGCTACGGGTCGGTAGTCATTTAGGCAGTTTACCTTAGTGTTCTTCGGCACAGGGACTATGGTGGTCTGCTTGAAACAGGTTGGTTTTACAGACTCAGACAGGGAGAGGTTGAAAATGTCAGTGAAGACACTTGCCAGTTGGTCAGCGCGTGCTCGGAGTACACATCCTGGTAATCCGTCTGGCCCTGTGGCCTTGTGAATGTGAACCTGTTTAAAGGTCTTACTCACATTGACTGCGGAGAGTGTGATCACACAGTCGTCCAGAACAGCTGATGCTCTCATGCATGTTTCAGTGTCACTTGCCTCAAAGCGAGCATAGAAGTAATTTAGCTCACGTCACTGGGAAGCTCTCGGCTTTGCTTCCCTTTATGGTCTGTAATTGTTTGCAAGCCCTGCCACATTAGACGAGCGTTGGAGCCGGTGTAGTACGATTCAATCTTAGTCCTGTATTGGTATTTGCCTGTTTGATGGTTCTAAGGAGGGCATAGCTGTAAGGGGGTGGGTGCTGGTGGCAGGGATGTCATGCACAGGAGATCGAACATGTTATAAACGGAGCAGTTTAATAAGTGCTCAAAAACTCCAAAAACCAAAATATACAAAATAATACAAGTGGGTACAAAACCCTTCGCACACCAGAACATAACTTGCACATAGCTTACAAACCAACAATCACCGACAAGGACATGAGGGGGAACAGAGGGTTAAATACACAACATGTAATGAATGGGATTGGAACTAGGTGTGATACAAGACAAGACAAAACCAAAGGAAAATGAAAAGAGGATCAGCGATGGCTAGAAAGTTGGTGACTTCGACCGCCAAACGCCGCCCGAACAAGGAGAGGGACCAACTTCGGCGGAAGTCGTGACAATAGCGGGATTTCTTATATGCTTCCGGGTTGGAGTCCTGCTCCTTGAAAGTGGCAACTCTACCCTTAGCTCAGTGCGGATGTTACCTGTAATCCATGGCTTCTGGTTGGGGTATGTACGTACAGTCACTGTGGGGACGACGTCATCGATGCACTTATTGATGAAGCCAGTGACTGATGTGGTGTACTCCTCAATGCCATCGGAAGGATCCCGGAACATATTCCAGTCTGTGCTAGCAAAACAGTCCTTTAGCTTAGCATCTGTTTCATCTGACCACTTTTGTATTGACCGAGTCAGTGGTGCTTCCTGCTTTAATTTTTGCTTGTAAGCAGGAATCAGGAGGATAGAATTATTGTCAGATTTACCAAATGGTGGGCGAGGGAGAGCTTTGTGTGCGTCTCTGTGTGTGGAGTAAAGGTAGTCTAGAGTTTTTTTCCCTCTGGTTGCACATTTAACATGCTGGTAGAAATTAGGTAAACGGATTTAAGTTTCCCTGCATTCAAGTCCCCGGCCACTAGGAGCGCCGCCTCTGATTGAGCATTTTCCTGTTTGCTTATGACCGTATTCAGCTTATTGAGTGCGGTCTTAGTGCCAACATCGGTTTGTGGTGATAAATAGACAGCTACAAAGAATATAGATGAAAACTCTCTAGGTAGATAGTGTGGTCTACAGCTTATCATGAGATACTCTACTTCAGGCGAGCCAAACCTCGAGACTTCCTTAGATATCGTGCACCTGCTGTTGTTTACAAATATACATAGACCGCCACCCCTTGTCTTACCAGAGGCTGCTGTTCTATCCTGCCGATATAGTGTATAACCCACCAGCGGTATGTTATCGTCTCACCGGATCCTCACAAGGCACCCTGATCTCCTTCCGCGATACCTCTGTCACTTTCTCCTGCGAATGACGGGGATGAGGGCCTGTTCGGGTGTCTGGAGTAAATCCCTCTCGTCCGACTCATTAAAGAAAAAATATTTGTTCAGTTCAAGGTGAGTAATCGCTGTTCTGATGTCCAGAAGCTGTTTTTGGTCATAAGAGACTAGCAGCAACATTATGTACAACATAAGTTACAAGCAATGTAAAAAAACGAAAAAATAGCACGGTTGGTTAAGAGCCCATAAAACGGCAGCCATCCCCTCCGGCGCCATCTTCAAACTAGTGTTGTTACCTACTCTCACCACCTGGGGTCAGCCCGTCACGATGTCCAGGATCCAGTTACAGAGGGAGGTGTTCAGTCCCAGGGTCCTAAGCTTGGTGACGAGCTTGGAGGACACTATGGTGTTGAACGCTGAGCTGTAGTTGATGAACAGCATTCTTACATAGGTATTCCTCTCATCCAGGTGGGAGAGGGCAGTGTGGAGTGCAGTTGAGATTGCATCATCTTTAGATCTGTTGGGGCGGTATTCAATTTGGATTGTGTCTAGGGTGTCTGGGATGATGGAGTTGTTGTGCCATGACCAGCCTTTCAAAGCCCTTCATGATTACAGATGTGAGTGCTACAGGGTGGTAGTCATTGTGACAGCCTTAGAGTTCTTGGGAACATTTGACGGTCTTCTGTTGTAGTAATGGATTCCATTGACATAGTGCTTTTCATCTGGTCTCAAAGCACTTTACCTTGATCTGGAGTAACTCATTATTCCAGCCAACACCAATTTGTAGTAGCATCCACCCGGGTGATGCATGGTAGCCATTTTGTGCCAGAATGTTCATCACACGGAATCCATTTTCACTGTGGAGAGGTGATGAGTGATTGGGCCAATTTGAAACTGAGGATCCAATGATTATAGATGGCCATGATAGTGTAAGGGCCCAGAGTGAGTATAGCCAGAACTCTGGGGTTAACATCCATAATCAAGCATTAAGTGTCATGGGATTTTTAGCGACCACAGAGTCAAGAACTCTATTTCATGTCTCATCCTAAGAAGGGCACCTTTTGCAGTACGTATTCCACAGCAGTGATGGTTATTGACACACTATAGGACAGGGTTAAACAAACCTGTATATGATATTCCAATATGGTTGTCTCTTAGAGAGACATTATACAGATGTTTTCCGATCTCATAAGCAGTCTAATGTCAAGATGAGTCCACACATCCCAGGCCGTTTGTTTTGTATATCCAGCTACGTATATCCCACGATTCGAAGCTTGGGTTGTTCCATATATGAATCTTTCAGAAATGCAGTTCAGATGAGATGTCCCTTGAGGTGTGTGAATTTACATATTTGCATAAAATACATTGCCTTTTAGGATATAATGAGTAATTAAATTAAGCCCAGAGTTGTCCCGTGGCCCTCGCTCATTTTCACTGACATGATTGGTAGCAGAGCAGTTCAACAAAGGGACTATCTTGACAATTCATATCCATTGTGTTGTGCCATTGAGTCAAATTCTTTATTTATTTTCAGCCGAGTAGATTCAGAAAAAGTGAATGGATGACAATTTCTCTCATATAATATGATTGTGTAGATCATCCTAGCAACTCTATGGCTTACATTTGGCTCATTCATCCCCCTCCTCTCCCCTGTAACTATTCCCCAGATCGTTGCTGTAAATGAGAACGTGTTCTCAGTCAACTTACCTGGTAAAATAATGGTAAAATAAAATACACTGCTCAAAAAAATAAAGGGAACACTTAAATAACACAATGTAACTCCAAGTCAATCACACTTCTGTGAAATCAAACTGTCCACTTAGGAAGCAACACTGATTGACAATAAATTTCACATGCTGTTGTGCAAATGGAATAGACAACAGGTGGAAATTATAGGCAATTGCTTCCTGGCTGATGTTTTGGTCACTTTTGAATGCTGGCGGTGCTTTCACTCTAGTGGTAGCATGAGACGGAGTCTACAACCCACACAAGTGGCTCAGGTAGTGCAGCTCATCCAGGATGGCACATCAATGCGAGCTGTGGCAAGAAGGTTTGCTGTGTCTGTCAGCGTAGTGTCCAGAGCATGGAGGCGCTACCAGGAGACAGGCCAGTACATCACGAGACGTAGAGGATGCCGTAGATGGGCAACAACCCAGCAGCAGGACCGCTACCTCCGCCTTTGTGCAGGGAGGAGCAGGAGGAGCACTGCCAGAGCCCTGCAAAATGACCTCCAGCAGGCCACAAATATGCATGTGTCTGCTCAAACGGTCAGAAACAGACTCCATGAGTGTGGTATGAGGGCCCGACGTCCACAGGTGGGGGTTTTGCTTACAGCCCAACACCGTGCAGGACGTTTGGCATTTGCCAGAGAACACCAAGATTGGCAAATTCGCCACTGGCGCCCTGTGCTCTTCACAGATGAAAGCAGGTTCACACTGAGCACGTGACAGACGTGACAGAGTCTGGAGACGCCGTGGAGAACGTTCTGCTGCCTGCAACATCCTCCAGCATGACCGGTTTGGAGGTGGGTCAGTCATGGTGTGGGGTGGCATTTCTTTCGGGGGCCGCACAGCCCTCCATGTGCTCGCCAGAGGTAGCCTGACTGCCATTAGGTACCAAGATGAGATCCTCAGACCCCTTGTGAGACCATATGCTGGTGCGGTTGGCCCTGGGTTCCTCCTAATGCAAGACAATGCTAGACCTCATGTGGCTGGAGTGTGTCAGCAGTTCCAGCAAGAGGAAGGCATTGATGCTATGGA